>NC_064614.1:1296884718-1299284718 GCF_023898315.1 Schistocerca nitens
CTCTCTCTCTCTCGCGCTCTCTCTCTCTCTCTCTCGCGCTCTCTCTCTCTCGCGCTCTCTCTCTCTCTCTCTCGCGCTCTCTCTCTCTCGCGCTCTCTCTCTCTCGCGCTCTCTCTCTCTCTCGCGCTCTCGCGCTCTCTCGCGCTCTCGCGCTCTCTCTCTCTCTCTCTCGCGCTCTCTCTCTCTCGCGCTCTCTCTCATTGTAACCGACATCGTGCCCCGCAGATGTCCGACCGCTTGCACCACACACGCTCGATCGCCCCTCCATACACGCAATGGAGATAGTGTTGTGTAAATATGGTAACACACGCATCAAACCTATCAATTACCTAAGTACTTAATTCCATTTCAATTTTTATTTTATTGAATAATTCATATTACAATTTTCATATACATATGCAGAGGTGTTCAACTACCTACTTTCAGGTACTTTTAGAGGACCAGACCGCCACCTCTTCCTATGAACCCTCGCAGAGTTTGAATTCTGTCAGTAAAGAAACGTCGATTTCACTTTCACTGCCAACCTAAGAAAACTGCGCGTAAAGAAAGGACACTGGTGCTATCCGCGTCCACCTGACCACCACATCCTTCTACGATCAGGCTCCAAGTGTGAAATCTGCGGTAACCAAACTTCATTTGCGTCTTCACTACCAACCCAAGAAAAATACTGAAAATGAAGTGTACCACCACCACCCAACACCACCACCACGTGGGGGAGCAGGTGGTAAAGGGACTCAGCCTGCACTTGGCTGATGGAAGGAGGAAGGAGTGTACTTTTTTTATTTGGGAGAAATTTATTTAGGGATGGAGTACATGTATCACAGAGCACATGCTCTGACGTGCCCCCACAGCATACAGACGTGCAAACTACTCCTACAAAACTCATGTATAACGCCCTACACACACGTTTGCTAATTGTAAACTATCAAAAAATTCACTGAACGGCCTACAGACATTTGAAGCACACCTAAATAATTCATAACATTAACACCCATAGAACGGAATAAATTTGAATTTCTCTAAATAATAATCCATCTAAATACTCTCCTCCCCAATCGTCAACTTTTCTAGATCATACACATGACTTTATTTATATAACTAGAGATCGACAACACCACCACCCTCTCTATTCGCCACTGAGTCCACTGTCCAGCTGACTTGCTACACAGGACACCCCCCCCCCCCCCCGTCCTGACATCAGAATATGTGAATAGTTTCACGTATCTTTTGGAACTTTTGCATCTCAAAGGTTCGATATGTAAGGCTGACTTAACGCAGGTTCTGAACTCCAATAGTGCACTACACTTGGCAACACAACCACACCCATCAAGATATTGATTCCAATGTAGGCCTGTATTTCCTCTACAGATAAATTTGTCCAGTTATTTTTTACTCACTCACAGCATGACCAGATCGGTGTTTTTGCGCAAAAACCACTCAGACTGTGCTGTGCTGCTAGGGGAACTAAAGGAGGACTGCACTCTATTTATTTCATTAGGCCTGGAATATATTTGTCACTAAACACCCACACTGATCTGGCTGTGGTCTTGTCACAACCCACAAACACGTAAACCACTCAAAATTTCACCACACAGTAGCAAACTGCTCTTAAATAATGCAGTACACAATATCCACAGACAAGCTCTGTACTTTAACTCTCCAAACAACGCACAGCACAGTGCACAGACATGATCGCAAAATAGTGCAACAGATGCGCCCAAACACCCTCACCCAGTACCCTGCCCCCAGCAGCCAAACCGACCAGAAGTCTCTGCTCGGCTTCCCCCAAACATGACCTTCGCACAGTCGCATTCGCGCCTAACACCGGAGAAATTCATATCACCTATGTGCCTTAGATTACACTCCAAGGTTACACTCCAGGCTACGCACGCGTGCGGTCGGCGGAGGGGTGGGGGGGTTTCAAGGTCTCCAGTCAAGTTCAGCATCAGAAAGGGCGCTCTCCTCTGACCCATGTGAAAGCTGCATTGTTCTTCTCATGTATGCCGCCGGCGTCTCAGGTCTGGACCTGCCTTCACGTCTATTGTCAGAATAGCCCATAGCTCGTTGACACACACGATTAACAACGCCACGAAAACACTTACCACTCGCCTGCAACCGAGATGGTGACGGAAAACCCATCACTCTGATCCGCGCTGCAGGGGCTTGTAATGATTGGCAGCACAATTTTTCAAACTTATTTAATCATACAGTATATCTATCACACCATCAGAAAACACCCACCCAGATATGCCTTGGGACATGTTGCACAGCCTACTGACACGCACCCAAATCATCATTTCAGTACACACAATAACCAACTGCTACTAAATAATTCTTCACGCTAATGTGTAGATACGCTCAGTACTCCTAAACTGTACAAATAATGGATAGCAGAGCCTGCTGATCCGCTCGCAAAATAACTCAGCAGAAGTGTGCAGGTACCCCATACCGCAGTGCGCGCGCCACGCACACACACACACGACACACAGGATCGTGAAGTCACCCTTCCGTTTGATTTCAGACCGTGGGCATGTCTTATTCGGCTTCTGCTAGCGTGAGTTGGCGCGGTCGATACGCTGGTCAACTGTCACAGCAGACACAGACGTCCTCCAGGACCGCATTCCATCTCAACCCCGAGCCGCGTCCACCGAACTTTAGTGAAAGTCAACTTTATATCAATGTAGCATAATTCCAAAGCGCAGCCTCCATACGCTAGACACATAGCAGCAGCACATGTCATTGACTCCTATGACACACTGTGCGTTGCTCTTGACACGACATTACACAGCCCTTTAACTAAACATAACTACACGTCCCTGCTCTCACCACGTCGCGTGACCAAGCAACTAAAACCATCTGAAAATTACTTTAACTTTTACACCTTTTTTTTAAATAAGGTCTAATTTACTCATCCCACTGCACCTAAACTCACACCCATCTCAACATTTGCAAACGTCCTCAACCCTATCTTGACACCCATATATCACCCCACAAATCATGTCCTTCATTCAGTTTACCATTGTCATCCCCTTTTTCGAATTACAAACGTAACCTCTATCTAAACACCAATCAACTTATCTTTTTCGCACTTTCAAGAGTAAAGTTAATGAGTCAAACTTTTATACAGACCATCAAGCACATACCACACTCTCACCAATATTCAAAGCGTGGTCCATATTTACCACCTCCAACTTGAATTAAATATTATCATTTCCCCAACGTTGTGCCAGCGCTCGGTTTGGACCTATTTTTCCGCTCTTAACTGTTGTCACCAGCGGTTCAATATCACTATCAATAGATTGCATAAACTTCCACATAAAAAAATCCCATCAGATTATCTGTCATCAAGCTGCACCCTCTCACTATAGCATACAAAATCATCTCTAGTCATTATACAACTTTTATCAGTGACACGCCTCACTCGCAATCCCGGCTAATGAATACCCGACCATTACGCGTAAGGCCTGTGAAGACATCGCCGACGCGGGTTTGTGTACTGTAATCATCACCACATTTCATTGGACAACAAGGAAAGACGCGAATTCGCTCGTCCTCGATGTTCTAACGTCTCACTCCTTCCGTCATGCATTACGCTTCATCCATTCAACATACACATTCATTCACGCTACCGTTTAGAGATTCCTATATCCGAACACACATCATCATTCAACAAATATCACTTGCACTTACCTAATAACTCATCCATCAGGCCTGGTGGCAAGGTCACCCCTTTCTTTCAGCAGGAGACAGCTGTTTCTTTTACAGTGTTAGCTAAATTGTGCCATCGACTTAACATCGCCAATCATCAAACATATCTTCAAATACGTAGACATTCTTACTCAATTACACAGCGTTCCCGCTGAGGACATGAACTTCAATATTACAGTTCTTAATCCAATAACCACCAAGACAAGTACTAAATGCTCAAACTAATCCCATTCCACCTTACAAAACGAGCGTCCGAGCGCTACCGGCGGCATGTGAAAGCCACATATCTGTCCATCTAAACAGCCGTCCACTCAGCCCCCGGACCAGCATGCCAAAGTGGGCTCTTTCTATACCTGCTCTCCAGCTATTGTCTAACGAAATACACTGCACAAATGGATTCCCCTCCCCCTCCCCCCCCCCCCCAAATCTCCAACTCGACATGTAAACAATGTCTCCCCCAGCCAGCAAACCTGATGTCATTCACGCTGTGCTGACAATTTCCATTCACAAAACTTAAAGACTCGCGCATATAAAAGCCTATTCACTCCTGCCACAAGTTACTTAACAATAAAAAAGCTTTCTCCCTTTCTAAGCATAGATGAGCATGCATTTAGAACTAATAGGTGATAACTCTGTGTTCCATTTTTCCATTTCTAGTGATTTTTCATTTTGCACACAAGTACTGGATCACCGTTTTCGGCACTAGCAATTTCAGAAGTTGCGGTCCATCAACCAAAATTTGTTCCCCATCTCAAACAAGCATTGTCACTCAATCATTATGTGTCACCCAATGGGATGGATAAGACACCACCGATCTACTGTAATTTTATCCATCACAGCTGATACCGCAAAAAATTCTACAGAGTCCAACACTGGCCAATCATGTGACAGCATGTTTTCCTAACTTCACTATCATAGCTAAACCATACCTCCTCCTCTTTAGAAGTATCATAGCGAGCATTGATAGATGACTGCTCCGTACGTCCATTCGCACTTAATTCTCGAACACACAAAAACGATCAAAGTATACCAGACAACGAGATACATATTTCTAAGACCTCGCGCATAGTACTCTATCAATCTCTCTGCGTATGATGGTCACAGAGCAATCTCGCCCTCTTACGTTAAAAGACCATCCTCACCTCGGCATTGACCAGCCTACCCCGCAACATCGCTACCCAATTAATCTTCAACCGAGCAGACGAATATAGCTACACTTCACCTCTGTGGACTGAATAGAGCTTTCCTAGTCCTAACCTCTCCAAGTGCACCACATTTCTCGAGATGTGACCAAGTCTTGGAGCTTAGCACACCATATCGATCTACAGTAACAGATCTCAAAGTGTCTTAATTGAATAGCATACAGTTAAATAAGAACAAGAACGGAATGATATTTATACACAACGTAGCTCGATAGATTTTTACGAAAATCATCCAATCTATCATGTGTAAAGTATTGTAGCTGCATACGACTAGAACGCAGGCTGTGTCACGTGACTAAAGCATCCAAATAGAACACTGAAAAAAAAATGACCTTCAGCAACTTGTCCTTCTCCAGAATAAATGAGTCAACGTTTAAATAGTACCTAGTTACAGCTCTATCTCAATCGATCATCCCGTACACTCTGTTATCATTTAACACAGATGTAAGTTAAGACGTGAATGATTCCCTGTCCTCCTGAAAAGCATGATATATAGTATTCAACTCGCGTGTATCACTGCTACCTCACAAGGGAACCTCCCCATCGCACCCCCCTCAGATTTGGTTGTAAGTTGGCACAGTGGATAGGCCTTGAAAAACTGAACACAGATCAATCGAGAAAACAGGAAGTAATTGTGTGGAACTATGAAAAAATAAGCAAACTAAGTAGTCCGTGCGCAAGATAGGCAACATCAAGGATAATATGAACACAGGCGCGCCGTGGTTCCGTGGTTAGCGTGAGCAGCTGCGGAATGGGAGGTCATTGGTTCAAATCTTCCCACGCGTGAAAAGTTTACTTTCTTTCAAAGTTATGATCTGTCCGTTCGTTCATTGACGTCTCTGTTCACTGTAATAAGTTTAGTGTCTGTGTTTCGCGACCGCACCGCAAAACCGTGCGATTAGTAGATGAAAGCACGTGCCTCTCCAATGGGAACCGAAAACATTTGATCGCAAGGTCATACGTCAACCGATTTCTCCACAGGAAAACACGTCTGATATATTCTATACGACACTGGTGACGGCATGTGCATTACATGACAGGAATACGTTGTCGACCCACATAACTTGTACACTTGGCGAATGGGTAAAAAGATTCTTGCCCGATTTAGGTTTTCTTGTGGATGTGATAATCACTCCCACAAAAGTGATGAAAACATGAGTGTTTGTCACATAAACTGCAACAAATGTATGCAACAGTTTCACAGTCGCACAGTTTTCCCTGTGCTCTGTCAAAACATATGTTTTCAACTTTTTCAAATTTTTCCGTATGTAGACCGACAAATCTTGCATATGTCCAAGCAAATCTGAACATGTCCTGGAATTTTGGAGAGCGAAGTTGATTGTGTGAGTGCCTGAACTTTGATAATTGTCTGAAAATAAAAAATTTAACTTTTCACTCGAGGGAGGATTCGAACCCAGGACGTCTCGTTCCGCAGCTGCTCCCGCTAATCACAGAACCACGGCGCTCTTATGCTCACGCTATCCTTGATGTTGCATATCTTGCGCATGGACTACTCAGTTTGTATATTTTGCTTATTTTTTCATAGTTCCACACAACTTCTTCCTGTTTTCTCGACTGATCTGTGTTCAGTTTTTCAAGGCCTATCCACTGTGCCAACTTATAACTAAATCTGAGGGGGGTGCGATGGGGGGGAGGGTTCCCTTGTAAGTAGACATACGCTATAATACGAACTCAACGAGAAAAAATTGACTACCTTCTTGATTCCACTCGCTTCGATGTAATCGTTTTCCTACATTCCTCTTGTTGCCGCATACTTGACTCCATGTACAAATTGCTCCCTGCGAACCAGAAGATAAGCAAGTACGTCCTCATTTTCACCGCATTTCGGTGTATATTAGGTTAGTTTATACATATGCGCTAATCAGTTTCGCATTTCTTTCGATTTTATGTCAGATCCACCGATGCGACCGCGACATAACCTATCGTTCTGTGTTCTAAAATTGCCTGTAAATGTAACCCAGGCGTATCGAGTCACCTCCACATTCGGAGAGCGCTTGCTCTGTTTTCTGTATGTGTACATGCACGCCTCTCGGACGGCTCCCAGGACCCAGTCCATCGGCTGGTGGACCAAACATCGAGCATAGAATACTTGACATGCCGCCGGTGGCGCTTGGACGCTCGCTTTGTAAGGTGGAATGGGATTAGTTTGAGCATTTAGTACTTGTTTTGGTGGTTATTGGATTAAGAACTGTAATATTGAAGCTCATGTCCTCAGCGGGAAAGCTGTGTAATTGAGTAAGAGTGTTTACGTATCTTAAGATACGTTTCGCGATTGGTGATAAGTTAATGGCGCAATTTAGCTAACACTGTAAAAAAAAAAAAATAGCTCTCTCCTGCTGAAAGAAAGGGGTGACCTTGCCCCCAGGTCTGATGGATGAGTTATTATATAAGAGCAAGTGATAGGTGTTCAATGATGGTATGTTTTCGGATATAGGAGTCTCTAAACGGCGGCGCGAATGAATGTGTATGTTGAATGGATGAAGCGTAATGCATGACGGAAGGAGTGAGGCGTTAGAACATCGTGGACGAGCGAATTCGCGTCTTTCCTTGTTATCCAATGAAATGTGGTGATGATTACAGTACACAAACCCGCGTCGGCGATGTCTTCACAGGCCTTACGCGTAATGGTCGGGTATTCATTAGCCGGGATAGCGAGTGAGGCGTGTCGCTGATAAAAGTTGTATAATGACTAGAGAAGATGATTTTGTATGCTATAGTGAGAGGGTGCAGCTTGATGACATAGATAATCGGATGGGATTTTTTTATGTGGAAGTTTATGCAATCTATTGATAGTGATATTGGACCGCTGGTGACAACAGTTACGAGCGGAAAAATAGATCCAAATCGAGCGCTGGCACAATGTTGGGGCAATGATAATAATATTCAATTCAGGCTGGAGGTGGGAAATATGGACCACGCTTTGAATATTGGTGTGTGTGTGTGTGTGTGTGTGTGTGTGTGTGTGTGTGTGTGTGTGTGTGTGTGTGTGTGCGTGATGGTCTGTATAAAAGTTTGACTCTTTAATTGCGTTTGGTATTTCGGGGTGTGTGTAAAATTAATTTTACTCTTGAAAGTGCGAAAAAAATGAATTGATTGGTGTTTAGATAGAGGCTACGTTTGTAATTCGAAAAAGGGGATGAGAATGGTAAACTAATTGATTGACATTGTTGGTGGGGTGATATGTGAGCGTCAAGATTGGGTTGAGGACGTTTACGTATGTTGATGGTGAGATGGGTGTGAGTTTAGGTGCAGTGGGAGGAGTAAATTAGATCTTATTTAAAAAAAAAGTTGTGAAAGTAAGAATAATTTTGAAAAGGTTTTACATGGCTGGTCACGTGACGAGGTGAGAGCAGGGATGTGTAGCTATGTTTAGTTAAGGGGCCGTGTAATTTCGTGTCAGGAGATATGCGCAGTGTGTCATAGGAGTCAGACATGTGGTGCTGCTATGATGTGTCTAGCGTATGGAGGCTGCGCTTTGGAATTATGCTACGTTGATATAAAGTTGACTTCACAAGAGTTCGCATTATTTAATTTTATCATACAATTACCGTATTTGCAATAATAATGGTTCATAGTAGTTATTAAATCTTCACAAACAAGGCACTTCGTAGAAATGAGATCATGGTTTCCTAATACGAGACAGTAATAATATTTTGCTTTAATTATTTTATTACAGAATAATGACATATGAATATACAATTTTTACATGTTCGTTCATTTCTGTTATCCTTCACTCATTTCTCACTACTTAGGTTTATATTTACGAAATCCGGGGAAAACAAAATTGTCTTCTGTGACACCGCAATCCTCATGAGCCCAGCGATAACATTTCGTGCACTGTGCCCATTTCACCCCGTGTTTGTCTTCATAAAAGCGCCCAGTACAGAACAGACACTCTACGTCGTCGTCATCACTGCTGTCTGAATCCTCACTGTCATCAAGATGGACATCGGATGCCGAGTCACTAGACGATTGTCCTGCTTTAGGTCTAAGACTTGAAGATTTTCCACTCTTCTCCCCAAATAACTTTGTGGCTGCTTTCTTAGCTTCAGCTTATATTCTTGCAATTGCTTCACATTAGGAGTTGAAGTTAGTAACGCAGCAGAGCACGAACGCGATGTTAGTGCAATAGGTCAATCTCCAGGTGGTTTTCGATGTGTAGGAGAAATCTGATGTCTGTCGGGCTGACAGCTTGACCATCACCATCAGTAGTTTCATTTTCGTTTCTGGCATCTCTTTCTTGAAGAGCGTCAGCATGGCGATGAATTGAAAATTCATGTTCCCTAAGGATGTTTCTGTTGCATGGTGTGAGACCTGTTTTTCTGAAGGCATTAACAGATGCTTCCATTGTCGCTGCTCGGTTGTAAGCTACGCCAAATAACCTGTCTTTTAATAATGGGCTGACAACACAATCTGGGTTACTTGCCAACCACGTTTCTATCTCTTGGGCATAGGTTTCAAAGGCCCCATAAATCCGACTTCAAGTGGCTGCATTATATGCGTTGTGCGAGGTGGCAAACATACAATATGAACATTTTTTTCACGTGCTTTATCTAAGACATCGAGATTCTTTGTGTGGGAATAATGCCCATCATGAATCAAAATGACAGGGTCATTTAAAGATGGCTTTACATGACTCACAAAATGATCAAACCACTGAGTAAAAATGTGAGTTTGTATCCAGCCACTTGCATGACAAGCTGATATTGATTCTGCTGGTGCACCGTCCATCAATTCCTGCTTCATATTCATCCTTGGGAAGACGATTAGTGGTGGAACCTAAGTGCCAGCTGCGTTCATACACGTTACAACTGTGATGAGATTTCCCCTTTCTGCTGAAGTCAAGGCAGCAACTTGTGTATTCCCTTTCATAGCAATAACCTTGCTGTGTTTGTGCTGCTCAGACGTCACCCCAGTTTCGTCAACATTTAAGACTCGATGCGGGTCATGGTTCACTTCAGATAGCACAGACTCGTAAATGTCAAAATCTCCGCACATTTTCTGGAGTGAAAATTTTCACTCTTGCTGCTGCAAGACCCTGAGGAGTTCTCATTGATAAAATGGGATGTCTCTTAAGGAAAGCTCGGAGCCATTTCTTTCCTGCTGAAGCCTTTTCTGAATTGAAGGGATTCTTCAGCCTATTCCTGACAGCTAACTGGAAGGCCATGCTTCGTATGTTTTTACATTTAAAAGCATAAAATAGCTCTTCCATTGCAAGGCAGTATTTCACTAGTTCATCTTGCAGTTGAGATGAGAGAACAGGCCTTCTGTCAAGATTAACACCAACCAGCTTCTCGGGTGTACAACTTTTATCCTTCAAATACCTTTTCAAATTACGTTTTGGTACAGAAAAAACTTTTGAGGCTTTTAAGTACCCCATCTCGCCATTTCTTACACATGTAATGGGACGAACCATGGAGTTTCATCGCACGTTTTCCTTTTAGGTACCAATGCCATATACAAAGAATAAATACAATAATCAGACATACTTCTTAAAGGACTTCAACTTCTATGATTTTGTTAGATTATTTTTTATAAGTACTGTGAACGGAGTACTGTGAACTTGGAATAATATTGATCAACATATGAGCAAAATAATGTCTTGAAAGAAAGTTCCAGAAGACATTCCAATTTCTGATCATAAGACTAGTCAAAGTAATCCCTGTTTGTGATAATTTAATCGAATTAAAATAAACCAGTTTCCAAAATTTTACTACAATAAATGATAAAATATTGTTATCTGATGACAGTATTGCGTAAATTACATATAAAAAATCGTGAGGGAAAGGGTTCCCCCCAATATGCTATAGGTATCGTAATATGCGACACTGTCGCCTATTTGGATCCCCATACTAGCGCATATTAGGAATCTCGCCATCTTACACAAAGAGTCATGCACTTGATAACAACGTTCGTTGGAAAACGAACCTAACTTAAATAATTGTAGGTAATACCGTCACAAATAAGAACAATACAAGAGTGTAGTAGCATCCACTCACCTTTAAGCTGAAATATTGTCTTAACACCGATATCGCAAAAACTCCAAACACGAGAAATTTTGTATCAACCTCTACGTACTGTGTCCGCGTCAACTAAGGCGACCTACTCGCTGTGTCGCGTGCACGAGAGAGAGAGAGAGAGAGAGACAGAGACAGAGAGAGAGAGAGAGACAGAGACAGAGACAGAGACAGAGACAGAGACAGAGAGACAGACAGACAGACAGACGGAGGGAGACACGGAGAGGGGAGTCACAGTCAACCAACTTAGCGAGGTGTTTCGTGGCGACCAAACGTGGTCTTGTAGTCATGGCTGATTCAACTGTCGAACAAACTTCGGATCCAAAAGCGTAGCACAGCGTTCTCGGTTGCATAATAATAATAAATGATAATGACCGATAATTAATAATAATGATGATGATGATGATGATGATGATGATGATGATGATGATGATAAATCATCATCTAAGACTGATTATGCCTTTCAGCGTTCAGTCTGGAGCATAGCCCCTTTATAAAATTCCTCCATGATCCCCTATTCAGTGCTAACATTGGTGCCTCTTCTGATGTTAAACCTATTACTTCAAAATCACTCTTAATCGAATCCAGGTACCTTCTCCTTAGTCTGCCCCGATTCCTCTTACCCTCTACTGCTGAACCCATGAGTCTCTTGGGTAACCTTGCTTCTCCCATGCGTGTAACATGACCCCACCATCTAAGCCTGTTCGCCCTGACTGCTACATCTGTAGAGTTCATTCCCAGTTTTTCTTTGATTTCCTCATTGTGGACACCCTCCTCCCATTGTTCCCATCTACTAGTACCTGCAATCATCCTAGCTACTTTCATATCCGTAACCTCAACCTTGTTGATAAGGTAACCTGAATCCACCCAGCTTTCACTCCCATACAGCAAAGTTGGTCGAAAGATTGAACGGTGCACAGATAACTTAGTCTTGGTACCGACTTCCTTCTTGCAGAAGAGAGTAGATCGTAGCTGAGCGCTCACTGCATTAGCTTTGCTACACCTCGCTTCCAGTTCTTTCACTATGTTGCCATCCTGTGAGAATATGCATCCTAAGTACTTGAAACCGTCCACCTGTTCTAACTTTGTTCCTCCTATTTGGCACTCAATCCATTTATATCACTTTCCCACTGACATTACTTTCGTTTTGGAAATGCTACTCTACATACCATAGTCCTTACATTTCTGATCTAGCTCTGAAATATTACTTTGCAACTTTCAATCGAATCTGCCATCACAACTAAGTCATCCGCATATGCAAGACTGCTCATTTTGTGTTCACATATCTTGATCTCACCCAGCCAGTCCATTGTTTTCAACATACGATCCATAAATAATATGAACAACAGTGGGGACAGGTTGCAGCCTTGTCTTACCCCTGAAACTACTCTGAACCATGAACTCAATTTACCGTCATCTCTAACTGCTGCCTGACTATCCATGTAAAGACCTTTAATTGCTTGCAAAAGTTTGCCTCCTATTCCATAATATCGTAGAACAGACAATAACTTCCTCCTAGGAACCCGGTCATATGCCTTTTCTAGATCTATAAAGCATAGATACAGTTCCATGTTCCACTCATAACACTTCTCCATTATTTGCCGTAAGCTAAAGATCTGGTCCTGACAACCTCTAAGAGGCCTAAACCCACACTGATTTTCATCCAGTTGGTCCTCAACTAATACTCGCACTTTCCTTTCAACAACACCTGAGAAGATTTTACCCGCACCGCTGATTAAAGAGATAGCTCTGTAGTTGTTACAATCTTTTCTGTTTCCATGTTCAAAGATTGGTGTGATTACTGCTTTTGTCCAGTCTGATGGAACCTGTCCCGACTCCCAGGCCGCCCCAGGGGGTCCACAACTCTTTTGTGGATACGTGTGTGGCGAGCACGGGGCCATGAGCCATTGCAGCCTTCTTTCTCTCCAGGGCTGCATTTCCTTTCCCTTCCCATCCTTTCCCCTCCTTGCTCCTTTCCCCTCGCCCTCTCCTCTCTCCCTCTCTTAGTGTCCCTGCTTATGATGGCCCCGCTATCCTCCTGGTTTTGTTGGTTTTCCAATTCGGCTTTGTTTCATAATCATCTCCTCTTTTTGGCATTCCTTGGTCCCCCTCTGGCGTTTGACCTCCATTACAAAATTTCTCCTCCGTAGTGTGAGCCATTTGGGGAAGAGCACCTTACCTAGTGTCTCCGACGTGCGCCCTCCTAGTACATTCCACCTTTTCTTTCACGTCGTTGTCTGATACTAGGGTGCATAGCCAGCACGGTAGCCAGCCCGTGTGGTGGGGTCGCTATGTACCCTTTTGGTTGAGCCCCCTGAACACAAGGGATCACACTTCTGATACCTGAGCTGTGACCACCTCATGCGTGCCTTGGAGTGGTTGCTCGTCATCCTGGAGCATCGGAACTCCCGGCAATGGCCGCCGTGCCAGACGGCCCTTGCTGTGGCTGGGTGGCGCACGTCAGGAGAGCCCCTGATCAGAGTGGGTGGTGTCAGGGCGGACGCTATGCAAATGAAACGCATACGGGTCCAGAACTCTGGCCGTTCTTCGGTGGCCGTCTCTCTGCATGGAACTGATTCCTCAAGTGCTGCTTCTCTTGCCTCTTCGGCCTTCCCTTCCATGGCTACCCCCTGGGAAGAGGGTCAGGCCCGTCATCTAGGGGCAAAACCTCTTCCCCGTTATCCAGTTTGCACCGGGACTGATGGAGATACTTTCACCAGTGTCAAAACTTTATTCTTTGTGGAACACATTGCAGAGAAGCTTGGCGTAGTGGACTCCCTGAGCAAGATGCGGTCGGGTTCGTTGCTGATAAAAACTACTTCAGCTGCCCAATCTGTGGCCCTTCGTGCCTGTACCCATCTTGGCACAATTCCTGTGTCCATTACCCCCACCAGTCTCTAAATATGGTACAAGGTGTAATTTTTCACAGGGACCTCATCCTTCAAACTGATGAGGAACTTCGGGATAATCTTGGACGGCGGGGTGTTCACTTTGTTCGGCGTGTTCAGAAGGGTCCTAAAGACAATCGTATTGATACTGGTGCCTTTATCCTGGCCTTTGAAGGGAATACCCTTCCTGAGAAAGTTAAGATTATGGTCTATCGCTGTGATGTGAAGCCGTACATCCCACCTCCTATGAGGTATTTTAAGTGCTTGCGGTTTGGTCACATGTCTTCCCGCTGTTTCCAGGCCCCTCTCTGTGGTGACTGTGGACGTCCACTCCATGAGGGGAGTCCCTGTGTTCCCCCTCCTGTATGTGTAAATTGTCATGGTAGTCATTCTCCACGTTCACCAGATTGCCCAGTATATAAGAAGGAAAAAAAGATACAGGAGTATAAGTCCCTCGATCGTTTAACCTACACAGAGGCCCGTAAGATATATGCAAGACTTCACCCTGTGTCCATAACCTCTAGTTACGCCTTGGTTACATCTTCACCCCTGCCTTACCCCCATCCTGGACCCCTCTCCTCCATCCCCCCCTCCTCCCTCCCCCTCCCCCCTCCCCTGCGGCTCCCACACCTTCTCCTATGGGCGCTGCTCCCCCTCCCCAGCCGGAGAAGTGTCCCACTCCTTCGGCGTCTGCCGGTCAAGGGCGCCTCTCCTGGGATGCCCCTTCCCGGCACCTTCCAGGCCAAAGGTCTGCTGCCGCGCGACGACCGCCGTCTGTCGGCCCCCAGGTCGCCCGGTCTCTCTCTGTTCCTGATCTTGCTGCAGCTGGCTTCGTTATGCCACACAACCCTCCTCCATCTCAGCCTGAAACGAAGAAGAAACATAAGTCCCGGGACAAAGAGCCTCTGGTGTCACCGGAGGTCCCTCCCCCGACTTCACATCCGGATTCTGACCTGTCGTTCATGGATGTCGCCCCCTCCTTGTCGGTGACGGGTGGGGACCCGGCGGTATGACTGGATTTAGCGTGTTCAGCCCCCATTTAAACCATCGTTCTGTGGTTCTCCAATGGAAATGTAATGGATACTATCGTCACCTTCCAGAATTCAAATCCCTTCTGTCGTCCTACTCTGCAGCTTGTGTTGTTCTCCAGGAATCTCATTTTACTGAAGCTCACTCACCGACCCTCCGTGGGTTCCGTGTTTTCTGTCGAAATCGGGTCGGACCCTTACGGGCTTCTGGTGGCGTTTGTACGTTGGTCCGTACAGACATTGCTAGCACGTGGATTCCTCTCCAAACTACATTGGAAGCGGTTGCTGTTAGGGTCCACTTAGAATCTGCAGTCACAGTTTGCAATCTTTATCTCCCTCCTGACAGGACTCTTACACCTGCTGCCATAACCACCCTTCTTCAGCAACTTCCTCCTCCCTTCCTCGTCCTTCGGGATTTTAATGCTCATTATCCTTTGTGGGGCAGTGCCTTTCCATCTAGACGAGGTCTTCTTATAGCCCAATTTATTGCTGACCACGACCTGTGCCTTCTTAATGATGGCTCCCCTACTCATTTCAGTGCCGGTCATGGTACCTTCTCTGCCATTGATCTTTCTCTTTCTTCTCCCTCTCTCCTCCCTTCATTACACTGGTCGCCACACGACGACGTTTGTGATAGTGACCATTTCCCATTGATTATCACGCTCTCTTCCCGCTCCCCGATGGACAGGTTACCTCGCTGGTCTTTCAAAGGCGCCGATTGGCCGCTATACACTGCACAGGTCGTGTTTTCTCCCTCTTTGTCTGGTTGTATTGATGACGTCCTACGTGACGTCTGACGCGATTGTTCGCGCTGCTAGCCTTCCTGTCCCGCGCTCGTCTGGACCATGTCGTCGTCGGCAAGTCCCGTGGTGGAGTACGGCCATTGCCATTGCCATCCGTGATCGCCGTCGAGCTTTGCAACACTTCACGAGGCACCCATCCGTAGCCAGCCTTACTACCTTTAAACGCCTTCGCACTAAAGCCCGTTATTTAATCAAACAGAGCAAGCGCATATGTTGGGAACGATTCGTTTCTTCCCTTGGTTCTACTGTCCCTCTGTCACGGGTATGGGCTACACTTCGCTCTCTCCAAGGTTGCCATCAGCAGTCCACCCTCCCAGGCCTTCACCTCCCAGATGGCATTTGTACGGACCCATTAGTTCTTGCAGAACATCTTGCGACCCCTTATGCAGTGGCATCAGCGTCAGCCTCCTATCCAGCTGCTTTCCTTCATCAAAAACAGCGGGCTGAAGCTTCCACCTTATGTTTCACCCCTTGTGAGTCAGAATCTTACAACGAACCTTTTACTGAATGGGAAATTCTTTCTGCTCTATCTTCTTCTCATGATACAGCCCCTGGCCCAGATTCCATTCATAACCAACTGCTTCAACATCTCAGTGCTCCACAACGGCAACATCTTCTTCGGGTGTTTAACCGTATCTGGCTCCAGGGTGACTTCCCTTCTCAGTGGAGGGATAGCATTGTGGTTCCTGTCCTTAAGCCTGGTAAGAACCGCCTATCTTTTGACAGCTATCGGCCAATTAGTTTGGCCAATGTTGTTTGTAAGTTACTTGAACGGATGGTAGCCCGTCGGCTCAACGGGGTCCTCGAATCTCAGGATCTATTGTCCCCTTACCAGTGTGGCTTTCGAGAGGGACGGTCTCCAATCGATCATTTACTTCGCTTGGAATCCGCAGTTCGGCAGGCTGTTTCCCAGCGCTGCCATTTGGTTGCAGTGTTTTTTGACCTTCGCAAGGCCTATGACACGGCCTGGCGCCATCACATCTTACATACCCTTCATCAGTGGGGTCTTCGGGGCCCACTCCCGATTTTTATCCGACAGTTCCTGATCCATCGGTCATTCAGAGTTAGAGTTGGTACTGCTTTTAGTTCTCCACGGACCCAGGAGACGGGCATCCCACAGGGTTCTGTCTTGAGTGTCCTTCTTTTCCTCATTGCTATAGATGGACTTGTGGCCTCTGTCGGTCCCTTGGTCGCCCCTGCCCTGTATGTGGATGATTCCTGCATTTGGGTTAGTTCCTCCTCGATGGCATCTGCAGAACGGCAGCTCCAGGTGGCTATAAAGCGTGCCTCTGCATGGACCCTCTCACACGGGTTTCATTTCTCTCCTTTAATATCGCGAGTGGTCCACTTCTGTCGCCGTACTACGATCCACCCTGATGCAGAGCTCTATCTCGCTGCACAACGATTGCCTGTGGTCCCACAGTTTCGTTTCCTGGGTCTTCTTTTCGACAACAAGCTCGCTTGGCTGCCCAATACCAGACCTCTGAAGGTAGGATGTTTCTGTAAACTCAGTGGCCTTCGCTTCCTTGCCCACTCCTCTTGGGGTGCGGACCGTTCCCTCCTCCTCCATGTTTATCGTGCTCTAGTTTGGTCTCGTTTGGACTATGGTTGTCAAGTTTATGGTTCAGCTGCTCCTTCCACACTGCACATGCTGGATCCAGTCCACCATCGTGGTATCTGTTTGGCCACCTGTGCTTTCCCAACTAGCCCTGTTGATAGTCTCCTGGTTGAAGCTGGGATCTCCCCCCCTTTCTGTTCAGCGTTCGCAGGTTCTGGTGTCTTATGCACTCACTATCCGTTCCTCTCCCACTCATCCTTCCTATTCTATCCTGTTCCCAGACCATGGACGTCGCCCACCCGACTCCCGCCCTCGGGCGGGTTTAGCGGTTGGGCTGCGCCTTGCGTCTCTTTGCCGTGATATTCAGCTTCCTTCTTTGTCCTGTCTTCCTCGCTCCCTCCCCTCCACCCTCCTTGGTTAGTTCCTCGGCCTCGACTTCGGATGGATCTCCGCCGCGGTCCGAAAGATTCCATCCCCCCGGTGGTGTTCCGTTCCTTTTTCCACCAAATTTTATGGGAGTTTCGGGATGCTGTTGTTTTTACACTGATGGCTCTAAATCTGCTGATCATGTTGGGTATGCATTCACGTCCTCTGTTGGAACGGAAAGTCATCTTCTGCCACCTACATGTGGGGTGTTTACTGCGGAATTGATGGCAATTTGCCAGGCCCTTACCTTTATTAAACAATCCCAACACAACCGCGTTTAGTTATGTACGGACTCGATGAGTGGCCTTCTTGCTATTGACCGGTGTTTTTCGCGCCATCCCTTGGTCTCTGCCATCCATGACCATCTCGCTGATATTCACCGTGATGCTTGTTCCATTGACTGCCTTTGGGTCCCTGGCCATGTGGGTATCCCGGGTAATGAGCTCGCTGATAGTTTGGCTGGGGGAGCAGTTACTTACCCCCGTTTTCTGTAACCCCTCCTGCAGCAGATTTACGGCTTCACATCAAATCCCACTTCGCACAGTCATGGGCCAATTCTTGGGAGGCTACTCCCCTGTCTAATAAACTTCGTGCAGTTAAGGTGACACCATGCATGTGGCATTCTTCATTTCGCCCCTCCCGAAAGGACTCGACCACACTGTGTCGTCTCCACATTGGCTATACAAGGCTGACCCATGGTTTTCTTTTGCGTGATGAGCCACCCCCACTATGTGGTTTTGGAGCCTTCCAGTCAGTAGCACACATTTTGGTTGAATGCCCCTTCTTTTGGCTCTGCGTGCTAAGTACAGACTCGCCCACACTTTACCTTTGATGTTGGCTGACGATTCCCGGATGGTCTCTGTGGTTCTCGGTTTCCTCCGGGAGAGTGGTTTTTATTCTCAGTTTTAAGGTTTTTAATCTCTCTGGTGTTGGGGCAGGGCGGTGAGTGTTTGGGTGTCTCCCACTGTAGGCAGTTTTCGGAGATTCCCGATTCACTTCCCTGACCGAAATCCTCTTTTCTTCCCCATTTACTCTGTTTTTACCCTTTTTTTTTAAGGCTTAGTCAGTCTACATTTACAAACGAAACAAACAAATATTAATTTAATCCAAATCTATGCTCCAACAGCCGACAAAGAACAAGAAGAAATAGGAAAATTTTATGAAGAATTAACACAAGCAATAGGAACCTCAAAAAGCAGAGACATTATTATCATCATGGGAGATTTTAATGCCAAAATAGGTGAAGGAAGTGAAGGTGATCTTATTGGACCTTTTGGTTTAGGAACAAGAAATGAAAGAGGAGATTGCTGTCACAATTTTGCCAGGAAAACAATCTGTCTATTACAAACACATTTTTTAAACTCCCTAAACGAAGACTTTATACTTGGAAATCACCAAGAGACTGTAATGAAGAAGTTTGCAGAAATCAAATTGATTTCATACTTATAAACAAGAGGTACAAAAATTCTATTCATGGTGTGAAAACATATCCGGGAGCTGATATATTTTCTGATCATAACCTTTTAGTAGCAAAGTTCCATGTGAAACTGAAAGCCATACAAAAGAAACAAAAGAAGGACTATATAAATACAACTATTCTAAGAGACCCCTTGACTAAACAAAAGACTTCTGAAGAGATTAATAAGGAATTAGTTAGGATAAAGGATAATCAAACAGAAGATATTGATGGCAAATGGGAACTTATAAAAGACACATTAAATAATGCATGTAAAAACATAATGGTGACCAAACACGACAACATGAAAAAGAAGTGGATGACAGAGAAGATATTACAGCTGATGGAACAAAGAAGAATACTTAAACATAGAGACGAAAGTGAGTATAAAAGATTACATGCAGAAATACGAAAAGAAACACGGCGAGCAAAAGAAGAATGGTACAAGGAACAATGCTCTGAAATTGAGAGTTATGAAACAAGACATGATAGTTTCAACTTACACAAAAAAGTTAAAAGATTTAGCTGGACTTAATAAAAAGAAAAGTACAAGTTTATTGTTAGATAAAAATGACAAAATAATTCCTGATGTTAAAGGTAAACTGGACAGGTGGACAGAATATGTCAAAGAACTATTTGAAGACACAAGAAAAGATCAAAAATTTTATGACAACATGATTGGAGAACGAGGACCAAGCATATCGAAAGAAGAAATATTACATGTTATCAACAAATCGAAGACAGGAAAAGCCCCTGGACCGGATAAGATACCAAGTGACATCCTGAAACTCATAGGAATAGACCATATAGATATATTTGTACAATTGTTTAATGATATTTATAATTCGGGAATTATTCCTAGGGATTGGTTGACATCTACCTTTGTTACATTACCCAAAAAGGCTAATGCCAAAACTTGTAATGATCACCGTACAATAAGCTTAATGAGTCACACCTTAAAGATATTTCTAAAAGTTATACACCAACGAATATACAAAAAAGTAGAAGAAGGTATAAGTGAAACACAATTCGGTTTTAGAAGTTCCCTCGGTACAAGAGAAGCATTGTTTGCTTTTAACATATTAGCGCAACGATGTATGGAGGTTAACCAGCCACTATATGTGTGCTTTCTGGATTATAATAAAGCATTTGACAAAGTTCGTCATGATCATCTCATAGAATTGTTAGAAAAGAAAACACTTGATAAGAAAGACATCCGCATTATATACAACCTCTACTACAATCAAACCGCAACCGTGAAGGTAGAAAATGAATTATCGAATGATATAGAAATAAAGAGGGGTGTGAGACAAGGTTGCGTTCTCTCACCCTTATTGTTTAATATGTATTCAGAAGACATAATCCAGGCAGCTCTATCAGATGAAATAGCTGGCATTAAAGTGAATGGGCTAAACATTAACAATGTTAGGTTTGCTGATGACACTGTACTACTAGCTGGAAACCTCAAAGATCTACAATTACTTCTTGACAAAGTCGCAGAAAAAAGTGAAGAATTTGGCTTGACTCTTAATGTAAGCAAGACTAAGTTCATGGTGATATCTAAAACACACCAACAAGAAAATCTTACAAGCAATAGGGAAAGAGTCGATCAAGTACGTAAATTTAAATATCTCGGAACAATTGTAAATGAGGAGATTGAAAGCTCAGAAGAAATTAAATCGAGAATAGGACAGGCCAGAAGTATCTTTAATAAGATGAAAATGCATTCTGTTCGAGAGACATTTGTTTAAACACAAAAATGAGGTTGCTAAGATTCTATGTATTCTCAAAATTATTATACGGAATGGAAGCGTGGACATTGAAAAAGAAGGACATGAACAGTTTAGAAGCTTTTGAACTGTGGGCATATAGAAGAATACTTAGAATTAGTTGGGTATCGAGGATTACTAATCAAGATGTCCTAAGAAGAATGGGAAAGGAAAAAGAATTAATTAAAACTATTAAAGTAAGGAAGCTACAATATTTAGGCCATGTTATTAGGGGAGTAAATTACAAAATATTGCGAATAATACTAGAAGGGAAAATTTGTGGGAAGAGAACGAGGGGTAGAAGACGGACATCCTGGATTGACAATCTAAAAAATTGGTACAACTGTTCAACGTCAGAACTCCTTAGATCGGCCAAATCAAGATCAGAAATTGCCATGATGACAGCCAACCTTCTTAGAGGAGACGGCACATGAAGAAGAAGTCTTTCTATTCCCATACGTACTTTCTACATTATAACAGTTGTACGTTTTAAGTCACAGGTGGTCTTGCCTATACTGCTTCAGCATAGTGTTGGGTTCGTTCTCTTGCTGACTTCGCTCATTTTGTTTTTTACCAATGACAACGTGACTGCCCTTTTACGTTTTTCCCTTTCTCCGTTTTATTGTTCTGACTTTACTGAGATGTCCCATTAGCGGAATGGAGTATATTTGAAACAAGGGACTGATGACCTTGCTGTTTGGTCCCTTAAACCTCAACCAACCAACCAACCGACTCCCAGGCCATTTCAATTATCCTGTGTAGCCATTTAAGACCTGACATTCCACTGTATTTGATGAGTTCCGACTTAATTTCATCCACCCCAGCTGCTTTATTGCACTGCAATCTATTGACCATTTTCTCCACTTCCTCAAATGTGATGCTATTTCCTTCATCATTCCTATCCCGGTCTACCTCGAAATCTGAAACATTACTGATCGTATTTTCACCTACATTGAGCAACTCTTCAAAATATTCCCTCCATCTGCCCAAGGCATCCACAGGATTCACCAGCAGTTATCCTGACCTGTCCAAAATACTTGTCACTTCCTTCTTACCTCCCTTTCGAAGACTGCTAATTACACAAAAGAAAAATTCGGAGTAGGTATGAAAATTCATGGAGAAGAAGTAAAAACTTTGAGGTTCGCCGATGACATTGTAATTCTGTCAGAGACAGCAAAGGACTTGGAAGAGCAGTTGAACGGAATGGGCAGTGTCTTGAAAGGAGGATATAAGATGAACATCAACAAAAGCAAAACGAGGATAATGGAATGTAGTCAAATTAAATCGGGGGATGCTGAGGGAATTAGATTAGGAAATGAGACACTTAAAGTAGTAAAGGAGTTTTGCTATTTAGGGAGTAAAATAACTAATGATGGTCGAAGTAGAGAGGATATAAAATGTAGACTGGGAATGGCAAGGAAATCGTTTCTGAAGAAGAGAAATTTGTTAACATCGAGTATAGATTTAAGTGTCAGGAAGTCGTTTCTGAAAGTATTTGTATGGAGTGTAGCCATGTATGGAAGTGAAACATGGACGATAACCAGTTTGGACAAGAAGAGAATAGAAGCTTTCGAAATGTGGTGCTACAGAAGAATGCTGAAGATAAGGTGGGTAGATCACATAACTAATTTGGAGGTATTGGTTGGTTTTGGGGAAGGAGACCAGACAGCGTGGTCATCGGTCTCATCGGATTAGGGAAGGATGGGGAAGGAAGTCGGCCGTGCCCTTTCAGAGGAACCATCCCAGCATTTGCCAGGAGTGATTTAGGGAAATCACGGAAAACCTAAATCAGGATGGCCGGACGCGGGTTTGAACCGTCGTCCTCCCGAATGCGAGTCCAGTGTCTTACCACTGCGCCACCTCGCTCGGGGAGGAGGTATTGAATAGGATTGGGGAGAAGAGAAGTTTGTGGCACAACTTGACTAGAAGAAGGGATCGGTTGGTAGGACATGTTTTGAGGCATCAAGGGATGACAAATTTAGCGTTGGTTCAAATGGTTCAAATGGCTCTGAGCACTATGGGACTCAACAGCTTAGGTCATAAGTCCCCTAGAACTTAGAACTACTTAAACCTAACTAACCTAAGGACATCACACACACCCATGCCCGAGGCAGGATTCGAACCTGCGACCGTAGCAGTCCCGCGGTTCCGGACTGCAGCGCCAGAACCGCTAGACCACCGCGGCCGGCAAATTTAGCATTGGAGGGCAGCGTGGAGGGTAAAAATCGTAGAGGGAGACCAAGAGATCAATACACTAAGCAGATTCAGAATGATGTAGGTTGCAGTAGGTACTGGGAGATGAAGAAGCTAGCACAGGATAGAGTAGCATGGAGAGCTGCATCAAACCAGTCTCAGGACTGAAGACCACAACAACAACTACAATAGTGAGAAGTGCACACCTAGAACACAGAGGAATTAACAAACATCTACTTTGTGTTTCCAGGAACAATGTGTCAACAATAAGTGTCTTATACATGTTCTTTATATTGTTTCATGGCAAATCTCGAGACATGGCCCTGCTAGGTATCGGGTTTTCAACCCACCATCTACAAACCTAGTAGGTCATGCCATGTGGCCATCAAAACATCTTCAACATGACAGCTACAGCAGTCGATCATGAAGACAACAAAATAAAATTTGTCAAAAGACATGATGTAAATTTTGTTATTTTATTAACTGAGCAATTATGTTATGATCAGAGCAATTACTTACACAAATTTCTTTAAAATACTATGTAAATAATTTTTTGAATTATATAAATGAGCCCTCCTGTTCAGCTCTTCACTAAAATATTCAACTAATTTTCTTTCAAAAATAATTAATGGTAATAATTAAAAGTTTATCTGTGGTTATAATTTCATATATTTTCAAAGAGCATAATTTTTAGGGTCATATAGTTTAGACCGCGTAGCGATATTCAGTTTTTTATACCTCTCTTTAACTAAGTGTGCTAATGAAATTCACAACACTTAC
Source organism: Schistocerca nitens (assembly GCF_023898315.1). Classification (NCBI taxonomy): domain Eukaryota; kingdom Metazoa; phylum Arthropoda; class Insecta; order Orthoptera; family Acrididae; genus Schistocerca; species Schistocerca nitens. Next base: position 1,296,908,568 of record NC_064614.1, read on the forward strand.
TTCAAGGGGGCTATTGAAGGCACTCTTTCGTAGTATAGTAATTGAAATACTGATTTTTATTTAATTTTAGTTACTTATATGAGTTATTATGTCAATTTTTGTTTGAAATTTATAACTTTATTAATAAAATAAAATAATTTACATTTTTCAAAGAAGCTAACGTCTTCAGAATAACAAATAGGTGTTACATTGTTCAGTGTTTTGTTTTCAGTAGTATAAGTGTATGTTTTAGACTGTAGCGATATCTTCTGTTCTGTTAGCTTTCTCCCAGTTAGACTCTCGGCTACATTTATGTTTTTGGTTGAAAAGTGTTATTTGTGAAAGTTTCGTTACGTATGAGTTACAAATAAAACAGAATCAAAAGTAATATCTGGTTCAGCTTCGTTGTTTATGGATTTTAATATGTGCTCTTATTGAAGTGCTACGATTTTACATCTGAGGCTGCTATAATGACATTTCTGACATGTACGCCCAGTTTCAAATAAAAATAAACTGAACATGACCCTGGAGATCGGAGACACTGTGGGAGTCGCCAGAAGAACATCTGTGAATGCACAATGAAACGCAGCATTATTCTGTGGCGACGAGTGCACTGACAATCTGCTTTACTCTTTGATTCTTATAAGTATTCTTCGTGTTGACTTATGTTCTTTCAGTTGATTGGTGTTCTAGCTTTACTAAATAAAAAAAATTTGTTCGACTACTACGTTGTATCTTGTGGTGTTTCAAAAGTCTAATCGGGAAACATCGCGTTTCTTTACCGCTTCAGCGACGCCAGGTAAGAAACGTGAATATGTATATATTTATTCATTTGTAGTATGTTAAGTGGAGACTTGTTATTTAAAAAGATTTTGGTTCTTTTCTTTCATGTCGAGCGTGGCAGAAAGATGATCCAGTGAGGACTCCAGACGCGGCGGACGACGAGAGCTAACCACTATTGCATCGTGGTCGACGGCCGGCGGCTGGAAGAACCGTTGAAACATCATGCTGACCATTATCAAAATATGTTTTATGATTTTTTTATGTGAAAGGAAAGAGAGTTCAATGTTGAATGTAGAAGGATATAGTTTGTAATTGGATGTCAATTGGTTATCAACTGTTAAATAAACTTAGAGTTGGAAGTTGAACAGTCAGTTGACTCTGTTGTTACGACATGATGGTAAATATTACGAGGGCAGTTCAATAAGTAATGCAACACATTTTTTTTCTCGGCCAATTTTGGTTGAAAAAACCTGAAATTTCTTGTGGAATATTTTCAAACATTCCCGCTTCGTCTCGTATAGTTTCATTGACTTCCGACAGGTGGCAGCGCTGTACGGAGCTGTTAAAATGGCGTCTGTAACGGATGTGCGTCGCAAACAACGGGCAGTGATAGAGTTTCTTTTGGCGGAAAACCAGGGCATCTCAGATATTCATAGGCGCTTGCAGAATGTCTACGGTGATCTGTAAGTGGACAAAAGCACGGTGAGTCGTTGGGCAAAGCGTGTGTCATCATCGCCGCAAGGTCAAGCAAGACTGTCTGATCTCCCGCGTGCGGGCCAGCCGTGCACAGCTGTGACTCCTGCAATGGCGGAGCGTGCGAACACACTCGTTCGAGATGATCGACGGATCACCATCAAACAACTCAGTGCTCAACTTGCCATCTCTGTTGGTAGTGCTGTCACAATTGTTCACCAGTTGGGATATTCAAAGGTTTGTTCCCGCTGGGTCCCTCGTCGTCTAACCGAACACCATAAAGAGCAAAGGAGAATCATCTGTGCGGAATTGCTTGGTCGTCATGTGGCTGAGGGTGACAATTTCTTGTCAAAGATTGTTACAGGCGATGAAACATGGGTTCATCACTTCGAACCAGAAACAAAACGGCAATCAATGGAGTGGCGCCACACCCACACCCCTACCAAGAAAAAGTTTAAAGCCATACCCTCAGCCGGTAAAGTCATGGTTACAGTCTTCTGGGACGCTGAAGGGGTTATTCTGTTCGATGTCCTTCCCCATGGTCAAACGATCAACTCTGAAGTGTATTGTGCTACTCCTCAGAAATTGAAGAAACGGCTTCAGCGTGTTCGTAGACACAAAAATCTGAAGACTAAAACCCACAAAAAAATTTTTCTCCTACATAGTTTCTTTGTTTGCCTACTTCAATATTTCATATTTTCTCAAACCCTTTGGTGTCAATATTATACTTTACTATGCGTCATACTATCGGAATTAATTATCCAAAGATTATGTATCAGCAAGTAGGCTCATATTCATGTCATGAGAGAAACACACTCGGGCAGAGATCTAACAGGGAGTTAGCTCTTTGAATGCCAGCAGTGAGAACCTGTTATTGGGTCACATAGCAGGAGCAACGATTTTTATGGCAGTTTTTTATAATTATTTATTTGTTGATTAATTTTAGTCAGTTATTTTATCTCTAACACACAACGTACGTTGCACGTGACAATTCGCATAATATAAACAAGAAAACTGATTACGAATATTTAGTATAATTATTGAGATATTTAAGTAACTTAAAATTCTGCCATAAATAGTCATTAAGGCATATACGACTATTATTACATTAAATTGTTAGCACAATATGGAAAATATTAACTCATTTGTAAAGTAATGATGATGTTTTATACATGGGAGATTCATTCTTTAACTAATCAGTGGTTGGGATAGGGGAAGGGACAGTGGGACGTTAAATCTCTGAAGAAAATTATTTAGAATGTAAGACAAACAACATAGATAAGGCAAATTACTTATTACGGAAAGAAATTAGTTTACTTGGCTGGTTCAAATGGCTCTGAGCACTATGGGACTCAACTGCTGAGGTCATAAGTCCCCTATAACTTAGAACTACTTAAACCTAACTAACCTAAGGACAACACACACATCCATGCCCGAGGCAGGATTCGAACCTGCGACCGTAGCGGCCGTGCGGTTCCAGACTGTAGCGCCAGAACCGCTCGGCCACCAGCGGCCGGCAATTAGTTTACTAACTATGGACTGTTCCTGTGACAATTATTCACATGTAGGACCCAGAAAGCATCCTACTTGCTAGTATACTACGGAACTCTCCCTCACTGCTATACCACAGATTCCTAAATTTTGTTCCTGTGACAATTATTCACATGTAGGACCCAGAAAGCATCCTACTTGCTAGTATACTACGGAACTCTCCCTCATTGCTATACCACAGATTCCTAAATTTAGAATTTTGCAATACTAAATATCACTGTGGTAGTGAATAGTTTAATATCTCGTTGAAGTAGACCTATTTTAAAGTCCAATTTTGTTATTGTTTCGTGGCAAGTTCAAAACAATTTTTATTTTTTTCTGTATTTATCAAAGCTCTTTACATTATAGAATAACATTACGAGTTTCAAAGATCTGGCTGGGAATAATAATACTTACTCGTCATTTTTTTCTCTAGACCTTCTAAATTTTTCGTACTAGTGCGTGAACGTTACTGGCACTGACGAGGCTTCGTCGAAATTTCGCGACATGTTGATGAATGCCAATCCTATCTCCTGGCGAAATGTCGAGATTGCGTGGGTGTCCCACATACAGGGTCTAATGTGTATAAGTGCAGTGGTACCTCAAAAGTACACTCATGTATGTGTTGGTAGTTTTTTCTCTCCGTCGTACAGTCTTCTCACAAAGACGTCAGAAACCTTATGACTTGATGTTTTCTGCACAGTCCTAACAACACCACTAAGTCGACTACACCTTTCGGGATAGGCTAAAGATGTAGCGTCCTCATGCCCACACTTCAACATCTGCGTTTCTTCCCAAGGGAAAATAAGCATTAATGGCTTCCTCTTGCCACACATACTTGGAGAGGCTAACCAAACTACAAACATATCACTTGTGTTAGCTATAATTATAAGTTGCAAATTGCCTGAATGCTGACATCATGTCGTTCAGTACACCGTCTTCAGGCAGTAATAGAAATATCTGCAGTTATAGCCGTTACACCCTGTATACACCCGAGATGTGGCCGACTCTCCCCAGGTTTGGTATGTGTGGGGGGGAGGGTGCGGAGGGGGAGGGGGGGGGGGAGACGCCGACCCCCGTTCGACCCTCGGCGCATTCAGTCTTGCCCACACTCGCGAAGTGTCAACTGCTGGGTGCGTTCTTGGCGTAAGGCTGCTAGTAAAGGATTCCACGCCGAACTTAGTTGATGGCCCTCCCCTAATATCGAAACTGTTATGAAGCCTAATCTCACTAAATTATTTGATGATGCTCTCCCAAAATTCACTATCTTGGCACAACTTATTTGCTTTCTCATATTCCAAAGTATGACCTTTGTTGAGGCTGCGTTTAACCAGTGCTGATTTGTCTTTATGCCACATGCGTACACATCTAATGTGTTCCGTCCACCGTTGCGAGATGCTGTGCTGCGTTTTCCGAATATGTTGGCGGCGACACTCTCAAAGCATGAGTATAGTCTTGCAGCACAACATCGAAATACCAATCACGATGGATATAAAAATGAATTCACAAAGAAAAGTAGCAAATTGTGTCAACCACTCAGACAAAGGCAACTGCTGAACCGACTGGGAGAATTAAGAATTCGCTCTAGACTATCTGGATGACTTTTTCAGAAGAGTATCAATCAACCTTGAATCCCCATTCCATAACTCTGCACTATCATTACAGTCAGGCATTTACCTTCAAGCACTACTCAGGAAGCCGTTGGAGCAGGGACTGATTTGTGCTCAGAGTTTTCCCACACCGTCGTTCATTGATTTATTTTAATTCACTCATCATGTTCTATAGATCCCTACCCTTTCGAATCTGGTACACACAAATGTGTGGGTCTCGTTTATTTGTGTTGAGAGTAAATCGGAGAAAGACGAAGGTAATGAGAAGCAGTACAAGTGAGAACAGCGAGAAACTTAACATCAGGATTGATGGTCACAAAGTCAATGACGTTAAGGAATTCTGCTACCTAGGCAGTAAAATAACCAATGACGGACGGAGCAAGGAGGACATCAAAACAGACTCGCTATGGCAAAAAAGGCATTTCTGGCCAAGAGAAATCTACTAATATCAAATAACGGCCTTAATTTGAGGAAGAAATTTCTGAGGATGTACGTCTGGAGTACAGCATTGTATGGTAGTGAAACATGGACTGTGGGAAAACCGGAACAGAAGAGAATCGAAGCATTTGAGATGTGGTGCTATAGACGAATGTTGAAAATTAGGTGGACTGATAAGGTAAGGAATGAGGAGGTTCTACGCAGAATCGGAGAGGAAAGGAATATGTGGAAAACAGTGATAAGGAGAAGGGACAGGATGATAGGACATCTGTTAAGACATGAGGGAATGACTTCCATGGTGCTAGAGGGAGCTGTAGAGGGCATAAACTGTAGAGGAAGACAGAGATTGGAATACGTCAAGCAAATAATTGAGGATGTAGGGTGCAAGTGCTACTCTGAGATGAAGTGGTTAGCACAGGAAAGGAATTCGTGGCGGGCCGCATCAAACCAGTCAGTAGACTGATGACCAAAAAAAAAAAAAAAGCGTCGTATTATTGCCCCATGTCGTTGCCTCCTGTGCTGGTATCATTTGGAGAACCGACGTGCAAGTGGATGATAAATGTAGCAACCACAGAAGAAAAAACTGAGTTACAGAGAATGTAGGAGAAATGATGAAGGTGCTGTTGCCTTCCATGGTGAGCGTTTTCCAGAGAAAGCTCGCTGACGTTCGTTCTTTTAACAAGGTTGTGAACGCTTTTATGTCTGATGGCGACTTATGGACTGGCAAAAGGAAACGAAGTGAACGTGTTGAAGGAGAAGCTAGTGAAATAGCTGTACTAGTGGCAGTGCACCGCGAACCACCGGTTACTGGCTTAGTGATCAGAGCATTGATTTCCTTAGTAGTAGACCTGGGTTCCAATCTCAGTGTGGCACAAATTTTTAACTTTTCCTGTTGATTTTACGTCAATGTCCAATTGCAGCCAATGTGCCTGCGTCGTCCCGCACGCTCCACGTCAGCGTCACGGTGCTGAGCGGGCCAGGGCAACAGCCTGGGCGAGGAGGTGGCGCGGTGGCCTACAGTGCTATGCTGCGCTCGTGCCGGCTACCACGCCACCTCCTCTTGCCGGCTGTTACCCTGGCTCTGGCAGAAGCATGCGCCACCAAAACTACTCGGATTCGCAGCGGATTTAACGGGTTGCTTGTCGGTCGGCATATATTTATTTTTTTGTTTACTGTCAAAGTGCGTTAGTTCCTTTTTTATTTTTAGCGCTACTAATGAGGAAATTTTAGTATTAGATGAATCCAAAGTTGACGATTTCAGCGGTTTTCCAACAGCTGATTGGAACGGAACAGCCCTAATGTCTTCATCTTCTAGTGTGTAAGTGATTAAGTGTATCTGATGAAGACCCACCAAACAATCTATTCAAACCAATAAATACACCATGTGATCATAAGAAGCTACACAGTACGAGCACTGGCCTACTGTTGATGATATGCACCCCACTCATTGCCGTAAGCAATGTAATTGCTAGAAGAGGACAAGAACAAGATGTGTGAAACTTAATATCTATCCTGTTTGTGACAAAAAAATATTGACTTTCAAGAGTATCGCTGTAAGACTGACACAATCGTGTGGAACTTAAATTTTTGTGAAAATAAAATAAAAATTTCTTACCATTAATATACCATTCTATGAATATTATTGCCGTAAAGAAACACTCATTCGATATATCCATTCCAAGTTTAACGCAGGGGTATCAAAGGGCTAAATACTCTGAAATAAGTCAAGGTATTCGTTAACAAAAACAGACAAATCGTAGTAACATAATCTGTATATTATATTAGCGATAATAAACTATCACTGCAGTGCTTAATGGTATCCATGGTTGTACTAGCTACATTTAATCAACTAAATTAGGAAAAAACAGTGCTACTTTGAAAAAGTTGCAGCCTCCTCAATATTACTGAGCAGTTTCACTTTATCTACTATTGATTCCTAAATATGTTCATTACAGTGGTATGAAAAGTCATCTACATCTGTACAGTGAGTCTTATTTACATACGCCAATACTTGTCACGCTGCATTACGACAAACGCTGCTACTTCCCATATAATTAGAGAAAGGTTCAATCTATGAATCTACATAATTGGTGATTTGTAGAGACAGTAGCTCACAAGGTATGTTTTTACTTTTCTTATAAACTAAGTGGGATTTCCAGTTTCCTTCCTTATGTTACATGTGAGATTGTTGGATATTTTTGCACCAGAGTACCTAACTCCAATCTGAAGTGTAGACAAGGAGGCAAAGTCTACATGAAAATTATTCTTTTGTCTTTTATTGTGATGGTGTAGATCACAGTAGAGCTGAAACCGATATACCTCAGGTGCGAAAACAATTAATGACTAAACGTATTGGGAAATAATTGTAAGGATTCCAAGCTCATTAAAAGGTTTCTCGACATGTACAGTTGCGTATTTCAGACAATATATTTTTACTGGTAGTATATTTACTTCAGGTACACTTCTCTGGAATATAATTCCATAAGACAACAGGGAGTGAAAATATACAAAATTATCCAGCATTCTTATCTTTATGGAAACACAATGAGATATAATGTAAACTAAATTTGGTGGGGAGTGATAGGAAAGGAAAGGAACTGTTGATGTCAGCTGCATCGTGACTTTATGCGACTCAGTGATGACGCATGAAAATGTGGGCCACACCGGGATTCGAACCCACGACGCCCTGCTAATTAGACAGTTACTCACACCACTGCGCCACCGTAACACCGTGTTTATAGCGGCTGCGCGAACTATTTCTGCACGCCTTCCGGAGACCAGCATGTTCATGTCCCCATGCTCACTACTTTGTGATTCACTCAAGAGCCCCAACGTAATTGTAAATCTGTCTCTGAAGGTGGTGGATTCATTGCACATTCGTACAACTGGTTTACCTCTATGGGCAGTGTCTGTTTTCGTCCTGCACATATTCTGGGCAGTAACAGGACTTGGCAATTTGACAACGCGGTAATCACACGTGTGGTAACTACCATCTCAGCGCACGCTATCACTGCTGTACAGGCGGTGCAGTGGATAGCGTTTTGGGTTAACATACAGGAGGTCAAGAGTTCGATCCTGGGTCGAGGCGTATTTGTTTTTATTTGCTAAATGTAAACTCCGTGATACAGTGTCTGGCGTGAGGTCAAGAGTTCGATCCTGGGTCGAGGCGTATTTGTTTTTATTTGCTAGATGTAGTCTCCGTGATACAGTGTCTGGCGTGTTGATCGTCATACAACTATTACAGTGGGTCTTCTACAAAACATTTGCACTTACATAATACGAACACAGAAGTAGGATGTACAACTGGTTTCATTGGTAAACATCTTGCACGTCCTGTTCGCGAATTGTTTCACACCACTGCATCTACTAGATTCCGAGCCTGTTTTCTGTTTGGTTGGTTGGTTGTTTGGTTGGTTTTGGGGAAGGAGACCAGACAGCGTGGTCATCGGTCTCATCGGATTACGGAAGGATGGGGAAGGAAGTCGGCCGTGCCCTTTCAGAGAAACCATCCCGGCATTTGCCTGGAGTGATTTAGGGAAATCACGGAAAACCTAAATCAGGATGGCCGGACGCGGGATTGAACCGTCGTCCTCCCGAATGCGAGTCCAGTGTCTTACCACTGCGCCACCTCGCTCGGTGTGTTTTCTGTTTATCCTACCACTATGATACCATCGATTAGTAGCAACTATTATTCTTGCCACGTTCGGGTGCATTACAATTCGTTAAGGCCTTACGTCACCAATAGGGCTAGCAACATGCTTTGCAAATAATTTCCAAACGTCTGCTGTGTAAATGTCTGATGCATGTGGTTTAAGAAACGGTCTATACTACAGTATTATATGGCAGAATGAAACTGGCAAATAAAATCAAATATGCCTCGAGCCAGTGTCGAACCCTTTACATGCTGCATGTCCACCTATCCGTTCTTTTAATAAAGTACTGCTTTAAAGCTCTCTTCTCGCCCGTTAGATTGGTTATCTGACATATCCCTCATTCTTTTGCGACATTACACTTCAAAAGCTTCTATTCACTTCACACGTGCACTGATTGTCGTTCATGTTTACTCGCAAACGCATTTTATATCTCCTCTTCTGCTCTCCTTAGTTGCTAAGGTACGTAGATAGTAAAACTCGCCTACTGCTCTCAGTGTCTCATTTCCTAAGCTATTTCGCTCAATATCACCAGCTTCATTTCAACTACACTCCATTAACTTTGTTTTACAGTTCTTGATATTCGTCTTATAACTTTTTTTCCACGATGCTGTCATCCTTTCCGTTCAACACATCTTCTAAGTCGTCTAATGAGGAAATGTCACCAACTTGATGTCATATTTTAATGACAAAAAGGGACACTTGTATGATATCGACCCCAGCAATCGACACCGCGTGAATATTTAGGGCGTTATTGTTAGCGTGCGCAGTTACGACCTTCCGAAAGGACGGGTTTGAAACTTTCGCGCGCACAGGTAGTTTGTCACTCGTTCCGCCCCACAGCAGCCGCCTGATACCCGGCCGCGATGTGCGGTACGTCGTGGTGACAACCAGAGCACTCGTATTCGCATGATGCTGAAGACGAGGGCAGTGGAGGAGGGAGCTGGACTCATATGCCCAGCGTGTTGTAAAATCTTGTTCCACAACACATATCACTCTGCCCGAAACATAGCAAATTATACAAGTTCATAATATGTCACCCTCATGCACATTCAATATTAACAATATTCTAGTACTGAAATGCTGCAGTTACATACACGCTCCAAAATCAAAGTAAATAAAGAGGAGCGAGTGAAGATTTATTATAAAATGAAGTTAGTGATTTTCGATTTACAATTTAGTCACGGTTGAAGAATAGCGCATCTGCTACAAATATACTTCACTTTTATAGTGCTAGCTTCAAAATCCAAAGATAATAACGTACCACAGCGATGTAAATAATCAAACAGAGCTAAACTACTTCCTTAATGATACACTCAGTCGTCTCATTAAATTACACTGGATTTGTGTGAATCGCAACATAAAAATGTTCGAAGCAAAGACATCTGTGGCACCAGCTAGAGGTTACAAATCGAGCTCTCTGACACAGCCAAAGCAACAGCAGTGGGGCGGCAACGAATGACAAAAAAATTGTGTGCGCGCAGGTTTAAAAGCTTTACTTCTAGAAGTTCTTTACTGCTTACAGTCTACGTCACCATGAATGCTGCAGAGGTGTCTATAAATCCGAAAGAGTTCGAGGTGGTGGAGATCTCTTCTGAACAGCACGTTGCAAGGCATCCCAGATCTGCTCAATAATGTTCATGTCTGCGGAGTCTGGTGGACAGCGGAAGCGTTTAAGGTCAAAAGAATGCTCCTGGAGCCACCCTGTAGCAATTCTGGACGTGTGGGGTGTCGCATTGACTTTCTGGAATTTTCCAAGTCCGTCGGAATGCACAAAGGACATGAATGAATGCAGGTGATCAGACAGGATGCTTACATACGTGTCTCCTGTCAGAGTCGTATCTAGACGTCTCAGGGGTCCCATACCACTCTAACTGCACAGAGCCCACACCATTACAGAGCCTCCACCAGCTTGAACTGTCCCCTGCTGATATGCAGGGTCCTTGGATTCATGAGGTTGCCTCCATACCCGTACACGTTCATCCGTTCGATACAATTTGAAACGAGACTCGTCCGACCAGGCAACATGTTTCCAGTCATCAACAGTCCAATATCGGTGATGACTATCCCAGGCGAGGTGTAAACCTTTCTGTTGTGCAGTCATGAAGGATATACGAGTGGGCCTTCGGCTCTGAAAGCCCATATCGGTGATTTTTCGTTGAATGGTTGGCACGCTGATACTTGTTGATGGCCCAGCATTGAAATCCGCAGCAGTTTGCGGAAGGGTTGCACTTCTGTCACGTTGAACGATTCTCTTCAGTAGTCGTTAGTTCCGTATTTGCAGCCTCTTTCTCCGGTCGCAGCGATGTCGGAGATTAGATGTTTTACCGAATTCCTGATATTCACGGTACACTCGTGAAATGGTCGTACGGGGAAATCCCCACTTCACCGCTATCTCGGAGATGCTGTGTCCCATCGCTAGCGCGCCGATTATAACACCACGTTCAAACTCACTTGAATCTTGATAACCTCCCATTGTAGCAGCAGTAATCGATCTAACAGCTGTGTCAGGCACTTGTTTTCTTATATAGGCATTGCCGACCGCAGCGCCGTATTCTGCCTGTTTTCATATCTCTGTATTTGAATACGCATGCCTATGCCAGTTTCGGCGCTTCAGTGTGTACGCCTCCGTGTGAAGCCTAATTTCTCGTGTCTTATCTTCGTGGTCGTTACGCGCAATGTATGTTGGCGGCAATAGTATCGTTCGGCAGTCAGCTTCAAATGCCTATTCTCTAAAGTTTCCCAATATTGTTTCTCGAAAATAACGTCACCTTCCCTCCGGGGATTCCCATTTGAGTTCCCGAAGCATCTCTGCAAAACTTACATGTTGTTCAAAGCTACCGGTAGCAAATCTAGCAGCCCGCCTCTGAACTGCTTCGATGCCTTCCTTCATTCCGACTTGGTACGGATCCGAGGCACACGAGCAGTACTCAAGAACAGGTCGCACCAGCGTCCTATATGCCGTTCCCTTTACAGGTCAGCCACTCTCTCCTAAAATTCTCCCAGTAAGCCGAAATCGACAGTTTGCCTTCCCTACCACAGTTCTCACGTGCTCGTTCCACGTCATATCGCTCTGCAACGTTACACCCGGATTTTTAAAAGACGTGACCGTATCAGGCCGTAGACTAGTAGTACTGTATCCGAATATTACAGATTTGATCTTCCTACTCATCCGCATTAAATTACATTTTTCCACATTTAGGACTAGCTGCCATTTATCACACCAACTGGAGATCTTGTCGTGGTCGTCTCGTATCTTCCTACAGTCACCCAAGTTCGACACCTTACGGCACACCACGGCTTCATCAGCAAACAACCGCAGATCGCTACCCACTCTGTCCGCCAAATCAGCCCATCACACTTCCCTGGGGCACTCCTGACGATACCGTTGCCTCTGATGGCCACTCACCGTCGAGGACAGCACACCGGGTTCCATTATTTAAGAAGTCTTCAAACCACTCACATACCTGCTACCTTATTCCTTATGTTCGTACTTTCGTTAACAGCCTGCTGTGGGGCACCATGCCAAATACTTTCCGGAAATATAGAAATATGGAGTCTGCCTGTTGCCCTTTATCAAAAAAAATGGTTCAAATGGCTCTGAGCACTATGGGACTCAACTGCTGTGGTCATCAGTCCCCTAGAACTTAGAACTACTTAAAGCTAACTAACCTAAGGACATCACACACATCCATGCCAGACGCAGGATTCGAACCTGCGACCGTAGCAGTCGCACGGTTCCGGACTGCGCGCCTAGAACCGCGAGACCACTGCGGCCGGCGCCCTTTATCAAAATAGTTCTCAGTATACCATGTGAGAAAAGGGAAAACTGAGTTTCGCACTAGCGATGCTTTCTAACACCATGCTCATTTGTGGACATAAGCTTCTCAGTTCCAGGAAAGCTTTTTATAGTGGAACTGTGGATATTCAAGGATTCTACAGCAAATAGAAGTTAGGGATATTGGTGTGTAATTTTGCGGATACGTTCTCTTACCTTTCTTATACACTGGAGGCACCTGCGCTGTTTTGCACTCGTTTGGGACTTTGTGCTGACCGAGAGATTCACGATAAATGCAACTTTGGTAAGGGGCCAGTGCCATAGGGTACTCTTCGTAAAATCTAACTGGAATTCCATCCGGATCTGATGATTTACCTGCTTTCAAATCTTTTAGTTGTTTCTCTACGGCGGGTATGCTTATTACTATGTCGTCCATACTGGAGTCCGTCCGATGGTCAAGTTCGATGTTCGATGCCCGTACGATTCTCCTGTGCGAATGGTTCCTTGAACGTGAAATTTAAAACTACGGCTTTCGTTTGGCTATCTTGAATCAAAATTATGGTACAAATTTTCCGTCGGGTTCGATTGACCCGGCTGATATCTTCGAAGGGTACTTTCTTCTCCTTAAAATATGAGATCAAGATGGTGATGTTCCCTTGTAAGAAAAGACGTAGGGTCAATTTTGCCTCACAAGTTCGCACATTTCCTCGAAATCTATACTGGTCCTCCCCGAGGTTTGGTTCTCCTGATCTCCGTTATTTTGTAACTAACTGGTCCCCGTATTTTGCAACCGTGACTTTTTAAACTGATGTTGCGGTAGTAGTCTCACCTTCCAGCAGCTCCTTAGTACTCGTATAGGAATTGTAATGTTCTACTTCAGATGTGACGGTGTTTCTCATGTGCCTTGCATATCATGTGAAATACTTTTCTCATTGTCCGTTCTCCTAAATATCTTAATAACTGCGACGGAATCATGTCCACTAGAGGTACCTTGTTTCGACTTACGTCTTTCAATCCTGTGACAAATTATTCTCGCAGTATCACATTACTCATATCATGTTCACTCACTTAGCCCTTCCCTTTCCATAATACTGTCTTCAATTTTATCACTCTTAAATAACACTTCCACACTGTTCATTCAACTTCCAGACTGCCATTAGTACAGGCTTTATAAATGAACTTTCGATGTTCTAACAGCTTCTGCTCTTTTCTCAAAAGATATTCTATTACCTATCCTACAGTCTTAAGTACTAACGCATAACTCCCGGTCTGACGGTAAATGTGTCCTTAAAACCACGCGACGAAGGTCGACTGTTGGTCCTTTCCTAATAAGAACATTCAAGTATATTGGTCGAAATTTTCCGCAGACTGTTACGATGCAATAGGTTGCGAAGTTCTTGATTGCCTTCAACAGCTGTAACCCTGCCCCGTTTGAATTTGATTTCTCTTTGGAACTGTTGAACCGATCAGAGGACGAGAGGAAGTGATAGTACTGGCGTGGCTCGACGAAGGCGCCAGAAAACGTTTGGGATCATTTTCGAGTATGAAGAGATGCATCGAGTGCAGTGGAAATCAATTTAATAAAGTACAATGCACACACTTGTCCTGCAAAACTGCTAAGTAGTTGTCCTATTTGAAGTATGGGCAAATCGATGATGATATTAGTGCCAGTGGGCCAGTGGCGGCGTTTGGATCCAGTTAATGAATAGCAGATTCCCCTTCCCTTCCTTCTCTCTCTCTCTCTTTCTTTCTTTTCTCTTTACCATTCATTTGTTTCATTTCGTAAATTCAGAAATCAATGAAGTAGCACGTAATACCAAGCCACGTAAACTTAAACAAACTTCAAAAGTACAAGGACTAAATATACGCCGCATATACCAAGAACGTAAGAATGTTTGTGATGCGTCCTAAATGGTTGAGAAGAAATTCAGCGCATTTTTGACAAGCCATGGAAATGTGACGATAACCGATGTTAGTGTTAATTTGCTTGGTGGTCAATCTCAAAGCAATGCACTTTCCTTAAGTCCATTGAGTATTTTTACCAATTACCAATAAGCTAACTCGACTCTGCTGCTGTATACCTGTAGGAGTCACGCAAATAAAATGTCTCAGTACGACATACAAAGAAAAACAAACGTAAACAACAGTGGTAAATAAAGGTGAGTAGAATTAATAATGTGGAGATGTCTTAGATGTATGTTACAGAGAGGCCTGTGTATGCTGCAATAGAGATTGATGCCAATGGCGAAGGAAGACCAGGAAATGATGAAGTAGTGGACGGACGGAGAGCCGAAATACGAATGACGAGATGAGGACAACTGCACAACGTGAAGGGACATAAAGGGAGTATGAGACCCAGGTGGTGAACGTTGTGGAATACTGACGTAAGATGTAATATAAGTGTAAATCTAATTCTTACCATAACATTTGCTATATAAAAAAAATTGTTGTTGTTGTTGTAGCCTGGTACCAGTATAACTAATCAAAACGGTACTAAGAATGTGTACAGTTATTTTGCAGGATGAATAATTTGTGTATTTTTTGTTCTTAGATGAAATGTCGCAATTCTAAAGTGATATTTAGCAGGCTGAATAGTCGGTAAAGTGAATGCGGAGGTAAGCCGATGGAGAGAGGTGCCAGAGTGAAAGGACGAATTCGGAGACTGTAATGCTATCTACGAAACAGCTTCAGGTGTTATGTGGTTGAGTATAAGGGAACAAAGGTATGGTATGTTGTCGTGTGGTGGTGTTATGAGTATAAGGGAGCAAAGGTATGGTATGTTGTCGTGAGTGTGGTGGTGTTAAGGTTAGCTGACTTCTACACCTATTCTGTTAGTGTATCAATGGATTGAATGAGAAGAAAAATGTGATGTCTGGTGAGTGAGAGTCGTAGAGTAGTGTGATCAATGCGCAGACTCCTGTAAAGGGGATGCTACCGATCCATAACTAAAACATTATTGTGCTTTGTTGTTTGATTTGGATGAACCTCGATGGCAGGTCAGGATCTGACTTCACGTGGATGGTTCATACATGTCCTAGAAATGTTGTTATATATAATAAACGTGAAATATATAAGGAGATACTAATTTCAGTCTGTCACAAGCACAAAGGTGCATTGTATGCTGTAGATTTAGAGTCATCAGTTTCTAAAATGTTTATTGTGTTAGGATGTTAAAGTAGTTTACTATTTAATAACATGTGGTAGGTAATTGTGAGCTGTGTAGATTATTTCTTTTTTTTTTTTTTTTTTTTTTTTTTGTTAGAACACTTTCAAGGGGTATTAATTTCAGTCTGTCACAAGCACAAAGGTTCACTGTATATTACAGTTTTAGAATTAACAGTTTCTAATATTTTCACTGTGATAGGATGTTAGAGTAGTCTACTATTTGATATTGTAATTATGAGCTGTATAGATTGTTTCTTATTCCTTTTGCTTTTTTTTACACTTTCATGTTTTGTATGAGGGACGACAGGTACAATCAATAGCACAAGTGTGGGCTGTATATAGAAAAGGGATAAATGTTGATGTTGAGTGTGTAGAAAACTAGGGTGTATAATTTTATGTTTTTTAGAACAAAGATTCTTTTATTACCAATGTATCTAATAGATCATACATGTAATCAATGAGTATTTCAATAATGTAAGAATATCCTTTTGTCTCTAATGTTGCGAGATGCACAGAAGGGTCTGACTGATTGGGTGTCGTAGTGTTGAGGTGCTACGCAGAACGCGCCCATACCGTTAGCGGGGCCAAGCTCACGTCGGCATTGGAGAGGCGACAGAGCTGCGGCACTCCCCACTCCACTGCTGGTCGGGGTACACTCCACGCGCCCACTACAGCAGGTCAACGGCCTTGGACGACACGCATGTACCACTGGCCATTCATAAGTTCCGCCACCCTTACGACTGGGGAAAGTATCCCGCGGAGGCAGCAGCGGGTGGTTTCTTCTGCTCAACGGCTCGCGCGGCGGCGCCACGGCAGAATGAACGATGCATGGCAGAGCCCGGCGGGCATTTTTTACCAGCAACTATTAACTAGTACTGGACTGTGTAGCCGTGAAACAAAATGACTGCTCGTATGTCTCCATAAGGTGGAAAGTGAAGGACTGGTGTTTCCACATTGTGAGTGGTGGAAAAGATTTTGTCTTTAGCAGACAGGACGATTCTTTTTTTTTTGTCTTGACCACTGAACGGTGCGATCCATAAACTTTTGGCAGTGACTTGTTAAGTGTGCTTTGTGAATTTCATGTGGGACGCTTGGTATTCTTAAAGAGCACAGTTGTAGTTTGGTGACTAATTATTGTATGAACGCAAGAAACTAAAGTGGGACATTGACATTTCCATTTGTAGTAGGAGACACTTCTTTAATTGGTGTGGGAAGAAGTGCTGGTGGTTGGAACTTACGACTTTTAATTACACCATGAACTGAAAGGACAGGACTGTGGGTAATAGTAGTTGTAGGGCCATTTCTGGACGACCAGATTCGTATGGATGGTACTCTGAGTGTGACTATGACATTTGTGTTTAAGGTGTTCAAAATGCCGATTTGAGTGACTTAAAGACTTTCGTCCGGGTAACCATGGGAGAGCTTTGACACCGAGACAGTGTTTCTAGGGAACCTGTCAGCAACTTTTTTGACCCCAAGAAAATCACAGAATGAAATGATTCCGTGTAACTCGCAAGATAGGAAATAATGTATTTGTATTAGTGTTTGTAATTGTGTAAATTTTTTTTATATGTTTCATTCCTGGAGGGACAACAAGTGTAATTGTATTTCATTAACATTTGTGTTTAGAATAGTTAGTGTTTTTTTTTTTTTTTTGTTCTGGGTTATCAAGTTCACGTAGCATGTTTATTAGAATATTTGGTACAATGATGCTTTAATTATTATCCAGTGGCGTAATACTAATGTAGTGGCTCTTGTTGCATTGGTCAGTAAGGTTGTCACAGGGGACAAAAGTTTGCATTGCACAACAAATATCAGAATTAACTGATGCATTTCGATGTCATAGACAGTAATGATCTTGTTGGTGTGTTGACTGAAGCCACTTATTTGCATTATCACAGTGTTGATATTTCACATTAAAGTGTAACGAAGGCTAGTCGAAATGCAAGTTCATGTCGTCTAAATGTGTAACAACAGAGAAATGAGCAGTAGAGTAAGATACGAGAGCTACTGGTGGATTCAAACACTTATTGCTAAACTATTTATTGCGTGTATTGATCAAAGTTGATGGACTGACTAGCTCAGCAGCAGGTATTTGTACTGGTGGACAAGGATAAGGTTAAACTCACAGTCGAGTAGTGGTGGCAGTTGCTTAAGTGATGATAGTTAATGAGGTATGACATGATGTCTCAGGTTGACTATATTACGTAACAAGTATGTAACTTGAGGTATATTTCTTTGTTTTTCTTCTCAGTTTTATTTCTCTGTAGGTTTGATGTATGTTTTAGAGTACTGATACGGAGCCTGACTTCTACGTGTCACTAGTGTACGCAATTTTTTTCTTTTGTTGAGTTTGTTTTGTATTTAGACATTGCCCAGTAAAGATTATTAGAACGCAATTTATGAATGCCGGATTACTTGTTCTGTGTTTGGACGATGAGCTATTTAAAATTTCATGAGTCCAATTAGTATTTCTTTTATTTTGTCATAGAATTAGTGAAGTTTAGATTACTCATAAAAATAACGAAGATCCCAGTAACTAAGCAAATTTTAATCTCAACATTATTTTTATTTGTATGATGTAATGTTTTATTTATCATGTGGATTGTTGTAAATTTGTATGTGTACGTTACTCCGGATTGTGGAGAGTACAATAATGCAACAACTGTGTCAATAATTTGGTTAAGTAACAGCATTTGGTCGTCTATTTGAGGTCACCAGGGGCTAAGGTCTCCTCCTGATTATTTTGAAGACTTGCTACGTTTGTTCTAATACAGTTTTCTTAAAAAAATGTACGGAACTACCTTCGCATTGCAAGGATAGTACCGTGCCATTTTTTTCTGCATGGGTAGCCGGTGGTGAAAGGGTACAGTACCGCCCGACATTGAAAATAGGTACAAAATACTTCACTATTTTTGTCAGAACAACACATTTTTTTCTAATAATAACTCAATTTCTATTAATACAGCAAAGCCGGATACCTGTGTGGGAAAGAATGACAATTTATTTATTTAATTGATCACATGTGCACTCCCACAAAATAAATCCCTACATCAAGTTTGGTGAGATCTGTGAAATGAATGAATGTATGGCCGTCTGCTAACCGCAGATAGTGAATGTGAATATATGGTTATCTTTGAGTCGATCCTTTGGCCACCTTTGGTGGCACCAAAGAGATGAAACTTACCAGAGCTTTGAGCGCCTGAAATGTGGCTGACCA
The DNA here is from genome assembly GCF_023898315.1 of Schistocerca nitens. NCBI lineage: Eukaryota > Metazoa > Arthropoda > Insecta > Orthoptera > Acrididae > Schistocerca > Schistocerca nitens. Next base: position 1,296,927,414 of record NC_064614.1, read on the forward strand.
ATATGGTAGCATGGTCTTCCCCCACCTCGACAGAGGTGCGAGATGACCTGAAGAACGGCCATGTTTCAGCACTCTGCCGCTGGATCTTGTGCTGTTAAGACCTGTCTTAGTTGTGCTCCGTACAGACAAAAGAGTGGAGACATGGTATGCATGTGGAATATTTAAGAGTAGTTTGAAATAATAAATTCTCTATTTCAGGAACTTTTGTGGGGAGAATTAAATGTCAGGCAGGTAATATTAGGGGGATCGTAGTAATCTTCGGAAGAGACTAACGGTCACAATGAAACCACATGTAGCAATAAGTTGAAATACTTCCGTGCGCTTAAGTTAAGCTGAATTACTAGTGTGTGTAGTATAAGTTGAAATATTTAAGAAAAAGCGTGTGCAGGACTTGAAATTAGAGGCGAGTACTTCCACGTGGTGAGTACTGTGTGAGTCTCAATCTGTGTATGAGACAAAGGATAAAGAGAAGTACTCGTCCATGGTATCAGTTGAGGACTCGTGTGTGTGATGAATAAGTTCTTAATATTACTTTGCGAGATATGTTTCCGTGTGACGCTTAACTATAACACTCTGAGAGAGAAACAAGGTGAGTCAGCCGTCTATCCAGCAACGCCACTTGGCTTGCATTGCACAGGAAGACGTGCAAATATCTCCAGAGTTCATAGTAGGAAAATAGAATTACGAAGTGGGGCAGTGTCGTGTGAAACTGGGATAAATATTAATTGAAGTGGGAAAGCTGAAAGTGATAATGTTGTGACTATTCCCTGTGTAGCATTTCATGTTGTAGTGTGGTGTATGTCATGTAATTTAAGTATGTGTGGTTTGCATGGGAGAGTAGCAAGGTAGTTTCAAAAGATTAGTGGGTTATGCTTGTTCCTTCTGTACCGCTCGGTCTGGAAGAAAGTTTCGTGATGGTGATTGTGAGAGTCGAAGTGTGAGAAATAATAAAAGATCCACCATCCTATCCAGAAAGTGCACGGTAGCGTTAAATAATTACGAGACCATAATATAGAGATTCACCAATGTAAAGCCATGCCCACTGGGCGGAATTTCTCATGTGTTATTGTTGTAGGTTATAGAATTTGTGTGTTTAGGTTATAGAATTTATCGGAATAAATAAGATAGTGAAAAGAAAAAGATTGGTGACCTTTTCCTTCGAATTGTATGTTGTCATGATATCCAGAATTTATAATGTGTGCGCCACTCATATTCAGTGCGATGGCCACGTGTTGATAAAGCCGTTAAATTAAAAAAAAAAAGAAGATGTGGTATTGCCAGTGCGTAGTGAACAGTCAGAGTTCTGTAAATTACTGATAGTCAGATGCGTGTTTCCGTTGCGTATAAGTCATATAGGAGGATAACTTGTAACTTAGTTGTGAGTAGTAGAGTCCATGTTGCTCGATAAATAAGAATGAATCCACTCGCTTGGCAGACCACTCATCTTGCAGGCCTGACTGCTTGATGCCACAGTATGAGCAAGGCATGTGGGTGCCTCTCACAGTAACGTATCCTCTGCTAGCTTCTTACATAACACCTTCTGTTATCGAAACCATTATCGTAGTAAGGCTATCAGTTTTTGTGTATCTCAATGTAGAAATCTGCTGCCAGTGATGACGACTGTTCCGTGCATCAACTCACTCTAGTAACGTGGAAGTCATTCTTTGGTGTCTTAACAAATGTCCTATCATCCTGTCTCTTCTCCTTGTCAGTGTTTTCCACAATTCCTTTCCTCTCCGATTCTGCGCAGAACCTCCTCATTCCTCACCTTATCAGACCACCTAATTTCAACATTCGTCTGTAGCACCACATCTCAAATGCTTCCATTCCGTTCTGTTTCGTTATTCCCACAGTCCAAGTTTCACTGTCATATACTGCCGTGTCCCAGGACAGCTGATGAAATCTGAAGTGGCAGTAGAACGTCTGTTGTCTCCAATCACCACACCAACTCACGCCATAAATCTTGACTCACTTCCCGTAGTCGCCTGAGTCACAAGCCCTGTGATTAGCGTTCACGCTCACCTACAAGCAGCAACTGATTCTTTTTTAGAATCCATAGGTAGTCGTAAATACACCTGGGGAAAAAAAATTGTTCTTTAGGATCTACCCTCAATGAACGTGCACCCACTGTCTTCACGAGTCTTGGAAACTTGAAAATATTTCACTTCTGAGCTACTAGGTAAGCCATTTCCGCAGCAGTGGATGGGGTGGGGCGGGGGTGGCGTGGGCGATGGGGGCGGTGGGGGCGGCATGGTGCCGCGGCCCTGCAGGCAGGACGGCCGGCCGCCGCTCAGCACCGTCTCCGTCACGCAGGCCGTGCAGAACAGCATGTGCAAGTGAGTGGACGCCACGCTTTATAGAACCCAGTTCGCTAACGATACTAATAGTGTCACATTACTACTAGCCGTCTTCCTGCGACTTCGCCCACATATGCTGTCGACATACATACTGAACACACCTCTTCCTCCTCCTGTTTGTCTGTTCACCTCTGTCTATCTATCCCCTCCTCCCTTTCTCCTTGTCCATTCCCTCTACCCCTCTCTCTGATCATATCTTCATCCCCCTCACGCTGATCATATGCTCCTGCACCTCCCTTTTCCATCTCCACCTCTCCCTCCTCCTTCGCTACTTGCCCACTATTCCTCTACATATTCCACCTGTCTCATGCATCTCCCCCTCCTCCCCTGTCCACTTGCTTTCCCCCTCAGTCTGTTCATCTGCTCCTCTACCCATCTCAGACTATCCCCTGCCATGGTTATTGTCACATGTAGCCACTGCAATACAGTTCAATAAACGAGGGCAGGTACTACTTCCATAATTTGCCTACCATGCAGGGCAGGCAACATTTCAGGAGCTACAAAATCATTTATTTGCTCCTGACATACAGGTGTAAAGCTGGTCGATAAATCAGGCTGACACTACTCCAACAAAGCACGCCTGTTGTGCAGGGCAGCCTATAAATCAGGGCCCAGAAAGTCATTTGTTGCCCCTGACACGTAGGCTGCCTTGCAAAGCAAGTTGGTTGGACAGGCTGACACTGTTCCCACACAACATACCTGTTGCATAGGGCACCCTATACACCAGAGGTGAGGAAAACACGTTTTTCCCATATCTCCACTCCTATTGGAGCTAGGAGGTTTTGAACCCCACAGTGCTGATACTCACAAAGCCTGTTGTTTGTGCGTCAAATTTGGTTGTAGTAGGCTCTTTGGAAATTGATTATCGACATACTGGAAAACTATCCATGTATTGGGAGGTGTAGCACCATTATGTGTAAACCATATTCGTTGGCTGACTTCTAGAGATACATAATCAACTAAATGAAACAAATCATATCTGAGAAACAGCAGATTCGTTTATCCAGTAAGAAGTTGAGGAAAGACATAGAGGCCAGTTACATGATCATTAACGATACCACAGCACACATTGAGGCTGAACCTCTGTTGATATCTGTTTCGTCGCAATACGCGAAGGTTTTCATAAGCCCAGTTGTGATTGCTATGATAATTGAAGATCCCTACCCATGATGTTAAAAGCCAGCCTCATCAGTGAATCAGATACATGCTAAGAAATTCAGAAACCCAGCACACTGCCTTAACCTGCGTCGCCTCACATAATCCTTGCACCTGTTGAAGTCGATACAAGTACATACGTTTCCACACTAACTGTTTCACATCCACATGTCACTGAGGCCTTCCCTTCAGGTATTCTCCTTGTACTAGCTGCTCGAGCTGCATCCACAGGAAGAAGAACATATTCTTCAAGCTCATGCATTCGTACATCGCGTGGTCTTCATCTGAAATTTCCTTCTCGAATGAGCCTGCCTCCGACAAGCATTGATGGTGTCGTACAAACGTTCCTGCACAGGTAACTGCTTACCGGAGTTACGTTCAAGCATAAAGTTGACGTGCTGAATCCGCATTCCCATCTGCTAGGCTGTAGATGTAGTTCATGTGCGTCGTTTCAGACACAGTATACACAGTTATGATATTTTGGGATGGTAGTTACACTGAAACAGAACAAATGCAAATCAGAAAAAAAATTCCATGACCAACTGTAAACAATAATGTCATCAAAAATGCACGTTTGAGGTAAATTACACAACCAAGAGACACAACAAGGAATTCATTTCATACGTCTTTAATGAAACATTTTCTTACCCCTGTTCATCTTCTGTTTCTCCACTATGAGGTATATCAATTTGTGTCATTTTTATGGTTATTTTCGTTGATATCCAACAGCATTTTCTCGATCAGTCTCATTTTTTCTAGTTTATCAAGAAAAACATCTGTAGTGAATACTGTCTGGCTTCATTTGGCAACTCGCTGGATTTAATCATATGAAGATGTCATTTTAGATCGTAAAATGAAAATGGTAGCATCCATTTTCGTGTTAAAGGTATAAAAACGTCTAGTTGCATATGCAAATGTAATGTGATTATCTTTTAGGTGTCAAATCAATCTACCTTTCACAAATGTGACGTGTCGATAACAATCAATTCTCGACTATACAATGAAATTTACGTACATGCTGTCACATACTATTCTCGAGGCATGGCACATTCTGAAGCTCACCGAACGGATTACAGCTAAATAGGCTATTTTTAAATCTTGCTCCCTTTTGGATAGATTTCTGCTGAGCCTGTGCTCGCGACCGACCATTTGGTTCACCACCTTGCACAAGGAAAATTTGAGTATACAGCTATTGTGAAACAGAGTTTGCGGTGCTACTGAGATGCTGCCTGTAGGGCCATGTCGTCGACTAAAGGCCGGTTCCCACTAGGGCTGCCGCGCGTCAAACCGCGGCAGCGGCGTGGTCGCCATGGAAACGCCGTCAGAGGCGCAGCAGGCTCTGCGTCGCGGTTTGACCATGTCGAACCGCTTCCGCTGCCGCGTGCCGCGCTCCAAGTCCGCGCCGCCAATCACAGAACGCGCTGAGCGTGACGTCAGGTATGGAACCCTGGGCCACACGAACTTTCGCTGAAACGCTGACGCGGACGCGGCAGCAGCTATGAAAAACTTCTTGTGCATATTACAGCCTGATATCTTCTCTCGATAAAGGACCGAATTTCTTTTCGTTATTCGTCATGGTTACTTGCTGTATCGCATTTACGTAAACCTTTACACGAAATTTTAATGAGTGTATAAAGGTAAAAACGCATTGTGTGGACTTCGCGTACAGTTCGTTTTAGGCAATACATGATTGCGTATGAAATTTAGTCAACATATCTAAATTGTTTTAAAGCTGAGAGCAGAACGATAGCTATGACCTTTCTCGAGATATTGAATGATATGTCCGGGGACGGGCTGTGTGGTGACTGCGCGCGGGTCGCTCGCGATGCGACCAATACTTTGTCTTGCTCGTCGTAAACCCTGTTAATGTATCAACCGCAAATTTCGTAAACGGTTCAAGAAATAGAAACGTGTTTTTTTGCAAATGATAACTTGTAAAAGTCATGTATTTCTTCGCATGCTAAATATCCAAAATCTATTTATCTATCGAGATATGAAACTAACTACAGTTTTTTAGAAGGCATTTAATAGCATGTGGAATGAGAAGTTAAACCGAAGCTAATTTGCTGGCATGTCATAAGATGTAATTTGCTAAGTATCTACAGCTATTGATTATTTCCTTTGGCAAGTAACAAACGTTTTTTTCTTGATCCATTGTACTTTATTGGTTCAAGAAGCGTTTCGCCTTTTACTTTAAGTCATCTTCGGTGGAATCTAGAATGATTCAGTTTTGTTTTGATATGTGATACTTGCAGACTATAAAACAGTTCCCATCTTTGTTTACGTGAATAACTGATTACTTACAGTGAATCGAGTTTTTCGCGGACATCTGCATTTCCCCTCACCTGGTCACATGCTGGAGGTTGAACTAAAACTTAGATTATGGAACATAAGCACATTTTCATGTTCGTTCTTTTTTCTTCTGTCACTAGCTGTAGACATTTTACCGAAAACTCTGATTTGAAGTCGTAACTACATCTCATGTACCTTCCTGTCTGGTTTGTTTATGTACATGTTGCCAACCAAAGAATTATATGCTGAAAACTAATGTTTGTTTATTTCTGTTCTCCTTATATCTGTATGTGTGTGTGGCTAGCCAGTGATAGTTATAGAAAGTGAAAGTGAATGCAGTAGTTGCGACAGTGGTTGAAAGATTTGGTGTTCAACTGATTTCAGTTTTGGTTTAAATGTTTTATGGAGGAGTGCATGAAAGAGTAAATTTACTGCTTACATTAATAGATAAAATAGTAGAATAGCATTTCAACAAATGATTATTATCAGAATAATATCATCCAACCCCTTTGTCCTCACTTTTTGTCCCCTCATAATATGTCCTGTCAACTAACCCCTCTTGTAGTTGAAGTTGTGCAGTAATTTATTCTTCCTCCTCTATTTAATTCCGTACCTCTTCTTCAGTTACACAATCCTCATATCTAATCTTCAGCATTCTTTTTGATCAGCACGTTTTAAATGCGTCCATTGTCTTCGTGACAGAACTATTCATCATCCACGTTTCACTTTCGTACAAGGCTGCAATCCACACAAATACCTTTGTCAAATAGTATACAACCATTAGAATTTATATTCGATGTGAACAAATTTTCTTTTTCAGAACGTTTTTCTTGCTATTGACAGTCTTCATTTTATGTCCTCTCTACTTCTGCCTTCTCAATTACTGCTTCCCTTTCAAGTCATTGAAGTCTTAGGAATGCAGTTTGGTTTCTGTACAAGTTGTAGATGATCTTGTGTCCCTATGTTTTACCAATGAAAACTAAGATTGTCAAAACCTTTCTCTAAACATGCAAATGCTATAAACACAGTTTCCCAGTTCTTCAGTCTGTCTACTTAGCTAAGTGGTAGGATCAATATTACCTTGCATGTTCAGACATTTCACAGGAATCTAACATTGTGTTTATGTTAGTTTGTACAACCTCTCGCCCTCTCCTCTCTACATATTCCTTCCACTTTCTAGCCTTCTCTTATTTGCTCAGTTCTGGCTTGCCAAGTGAGCTCTTGACAGTTGCTCCTCCTTTGAGCAAAGTTTTCTGTGTTCTTTCTCATCTTCATTCTCCTATGTTTTCCAAGTGCAAAATCACATTGCGATTTTGGACTTTCTGTCAACGTCATGTTTAGACATTTCTATTTCCCATGGCCTACTTTATTTGCAGAATTTTTATATTTTTTCCTCTTGTCAAATTAAATATACCACGTTTTATCTAACGATTTCTACTGTACCTTTTTCCCGTTCACATACTTTGCTGCATCCGGCACTTCTTCTGTCAACGATATCCATTCGTATTCTAGCGGGTTCCTTCCTCTGTTTCAGTCAGTCGTTGCATTACGGTAACTTTAAGATTATCGAAAAACTGTGGGTCTTGACTTATTCAAGTTCCATCTCCTTAATTTGTTACCATTTACTGTCTCTTTAGTTGTAAACTGCAGCTCATAACCAATAAATTATTGTAGGCTTGCTTCTGCACCGGGAAATGTCTTAATTTCAATTCTAGTTTCGAAATCTTTGTTCCAAATATGTATTATTCTTTCATGATTCTTAAGCAAGGTGCTGGCGATGATTACATAATACTCTGTGCGAAATCCTATCAGGTGGCTTCCACTTTCATCCCTTTCCCCATGCTTTTGTGTTCTTACTGTTTTCCTGTACCTGCTACAATATCATATTTTAAATTTTTCTCTCGCTTAACTATCTGAATAATAACTTTTGTACATTGTTTCAATGTGTTAGGAGATAGTGAACAAGCATGAACGGTAGTCATGAAATTTGTTAATGGTGAAATGCAAAAACATGAATAATGAAATATGTGCAAGAGTACATTGTACAGAAAATGAAAAATTGGTATGTCTTCATCCAACTTCGTCTTCCCTACATGTAGGTGTAAGATACAGTTAATAAAACGTACCGGTCGTTTCAGTGGGTCCCGCCCCGTACCTCAGTGTCTGTCCGTCATTGGCTACCGCTAGCGACTGCTGCTTCTAGATGGGAACGCCAGTTCCGCGAGCCCCCGCGTCAAAGCAGAAAACGCTTGTCGCTGCCGTTGCCGCACGCCGCGCTGCCACGCTGTCGTGGGAACTGGCCTTAAAGGCCGAATCCCAATAGGGCTGCCACACGTCAAAACAGCGCGTCAGCGGCGTGGTTGCCATGGAAACGGTGTCAGCGGCACGCCGCGGTGGGCTCTGCGTCGCGGATTGACCATGTCGAACCGCTTCCGCTGCCGCGTACCGCGCTCCAGGTCCGCGCCGCCAATCACAGAACGCGCTGAGCGTGACGTCAGGAACGGAACCCCTGGCCACACTACCTTTCGCCGAACCGCTGGCGCGGACGCGGCGGCAGCTATGAAATACTTATCATCCGATTCCAAGGAAACTATTCGGCAGAAAAATTTGATTCTTGGGTATGTTACAGCCTGATATCTTCTCTCGATAAAGGACCGAATTTCTTTTCGTTATTCGTCGTGGTTACTTGCTGTATCGCATTTAGGTAAACCTTTACACGAAATTTTAATGAGTGTGCAGAGGTAAAAACGCATTGCGTGGACTTTGCGTACAGTTCATTTTAGGTAATACATTATTGCGTATGAAATTTAGTCAACATATCGAAATTGTTTTTAAAGCTGAGAGCAGATCGATAGCTATCACTGTTCTCGAGATATTGAATGATTTGTCGGCGGACAGGCTGTGCCGTGACTGTGCGCGGGTTGCTCGCGACGCGACCGGTCTTCGTCCTGCTTGTCGTAAACCATGTTGTTGTATCAACCGCAAATTTCGTAAACGGTTCAAGAAATCGAAACGTGTTTTTTTGCAAACGATAACTTGTGAAAAGTCATGTATTTCGTCGCATGATAAATATCCTAAATCTGTTTTTCTACCGAGATATGAAAGTAACTACAGTTTTTCAGAAGGGATAGATGATTTTTTTTAAACAGCATTTAATAGCATATGGAATGAGAAGTTAAACCGAAACTAATTTGGTAAGTAACAAGCTTTTTTTTTCTTTATCCAGTGTACTTCACTAATTGAAGACGCGTTTCGCCTTTTACTTTAAGGCATCTTCGGTGGAATCTAGAATGATTAAGTTTTGTTTTGATATGTGATACTTGCAGATTATAAAACAGTTCACATCTTTTTTTACGTGAATGACTGATTTCTTACAGTGAATCGAGGTTTTGGCGGACATATACGTTTCCCCTCACCTGGTCACATGCTGGAGGTTGAACTAAAACTTAGATTATGGAACATAAGCACATTTTCATGTTCGCTCTTTTTTCTTCTGTCACTAACAGTAGACGTTTTACTGAAAACTCTGATTTGAAGTCGTAACTACAGTGTGTTCACCTCATGTCCCTTCCTGCCTGGTTTGTTTATGCAAATGTTGCCAACCTGCAGAAATATATGCTGGAAACTAATGTTTGTTTATTTTCGTTCTCCTTATATCTCTATGTGTGTGTGGCTAGCCAGTGATAGTTATAGAAAGTTGAAAGTGAAGCCAGTAGTTGTCAGACAGTGGTTGAAAGATTTGGTGTTCAGCTGATTTCAATTTTGGTTTAAATGTTTTGTGGAGGAGTGCATGGAAGAGTAAATTCACTGCTTACATTAATAGATAGTATTTCAACAGATGATTATTATGAGAATACTATCACCCACCTCTTTGTCCTCAATCTTTGACGCCCCATAATACGCCCTGTCAACTAACCCCTATTGTTGTCAAAGTTGTGCCATAATTTCCTCTTCCTCCTCTATTTAATTCCGTAACTCTTCTTTAGTCACATGATCCTCGTATGTAATCTTCAGCATTCTTATCGATCACCACGTTTTGAAAGCGTCCATTGTCTTCTTGACAGAACTGTTCATTGTCCACGTTTCACTTACATACAAGGCTGCACTCCACACAAATACCTTTGTAAAATAGTATCCAACCATTAGAATTTATATTCGATGTGAACAAATTTTCTTTTTCAGAACGCTTATGTTGCTATTGATAGTGTTCAGTCAGGTTTGCGTCTGCACCAGGAAATGCCTTACAATTTAAAATCTGGTTTCGAAACTCTGTTCCAAATATATATTCTTTCATGATTCTTAAGCAAGGTGCTGGCGATGATTACATTATGCTCTGTGGGAAATTCTATCAGGTGGCTTCCACTTTCATCCCTTTCCTCATGCCTTTGTGTTCCTACTGTTTTCGTGTATCTGCTACCGTATCACATTTTAAATTTTTGTCTCGCTTAACTATCTGAATAATCTCTTTTATCGTTCATTGTTTCAATGTGTTAGGAGATAGTGAACAATCATGAACGGTAGTCACGAAATCTATTTATGTTGAAATGAGGAAACATGAATAATGAAATATGTGAAAGAGTACATTGTACAGAAAATGAAAAATTGGTATGTCTTCACCCAACTTCGTCTTCCCTTCATGTAGGTGTAAGATATTGTTAATTCAAACACACCGGTCGTTTCGGTGGGTCCCTCCCCGTACCTCAGTGGCTATCCGTCATTGGCTACCGCTAGCGTCTGCCGCTTCCAGATGGGAACGCCAATTCCGCGAGCCGCCGCGTCATAGCAGAATACGCTTGCCGCTGCCGTTGCCGCACGCCGCGCTGCCGCGCTCTAGTGGGAACCGGCCTTAACGCGGCACCGTCGCGCCGCCCGCTTCCCCAGGTACCACATGGAGCGGCGCATCTTCCAGCATCTGCTGGAGCTCAAGAGGCTCCAGATCCGCGCAGACCGCGCCAACGAGCAGGTGCTCGTGAAGAGGCTCGTCGACGACTACCGCCGCGCCGGCCTCATCGTCGGCCTCGAGGGCTTCCACGGACCCCTCAAGTTCCGCGCCTTCGAGAAGTACCTCTACGGTAAGAAGGAGCAGCCGCCGAGCCTCGTTTGTGCGAAGCGCAGCGGTCTCACGCTTTATGTATTTAGTTACGAGGCCTGTTCGGAAAGAAAGGTCCGATCGGTCGCGAAATGGAAACCACTGTGAAACAAAAAGAAATTTATTCGCAACAGTTAGCCACACCTTTCTGCTATCTCTCTAAATAGTCGCCGCTCCGCCTTAGATATTTGTCGTGGCGTTGTACAAACTTTCCACTGTCCTCGTCACAGAAAGCAGCCGTCTGTGCTTTCCGCAAATTCTCTACGCTGGTCTGCCTATCGTTGTTTGTGACAAAATGTGAGCTTTGTAGACAGCTGTTCTGTGAGCAGAGATGAACATCACAGAGAGCAAATTAAGGTCTGTACTGTGGGTGATCAAGCACTTCCCATCGAAAACGCTGCCGGAACGTCTACATTGCCCCTGCAAAATGCGGCTGAGAATTGTCTTGAAGAAAGAAATGCATCACATTTATGTCACATGCGCTGCATAGCTTCAGGCGAATCTCTCACCAGGAATTTCTACGTGATCACTTTGCGCTCTGAACTGAAAAGAGCGACGTGAAGCGATCGACACACTAAAGACACTGCCCAACACCTGATCGAAGTTACATCGGATTTTCACAGTAGTTCCCATTTCGCGCCAAATCGGACATTACTTTTTGAATGTGCCTCGTATTTAGTCGTTCCGCCCCTTTAGAATCACCGGTGCCTTATTCAGTACGCAGTATTCTTTGTTCTCTCGCTCCTCCTAGTTCCCTCTGCTTCCATGGTCTTAATTTTGATTCTGATAGGAGTCCACCTATGGCCTTACACTGTGTTGCTGCAGCTGGACCAATCCTGCACTGCTAGGTACGAAGTTTTTCACTTATTCCAATTCCTTTTCAGTCCTCCCTGGTTTCTTTCGCCCAGTTGTTCCCTGTTAAGCGCGCTGAGTTCCATATCTTCTTTGTCAACCTGTTGTTCCCCATTCTCATGATGCCTCTGGCAAAAGTGAGCCTTCTCTTTCGTATGGTGCTTTAAACTGGTTCAACGCTCTCACACAGCTCCTGCTTTTGTGTGTGTATCCAGGCTTCAGCGTGTTGTTTCGTGCTCATAAGTCTTTCAAGATCTTTCGTTTCTCTTTCTCCAGCCAGATACAAGCTCTCTTGTCCAAGGTGGTTCCCTCCATTGCATACATGCAGTGTTTCTAATTGAAGACATACACTCACGTTTAGAAATGACAGAACACATTGAACGACTAGATATAGGACGTTCATATGATTAGCATTTCAGTCACCTCGGTTCAGCATGTGTCCTGTGATAGGCGACTAGTCTGGTTATATGACATGCCAGGGCTAAATGCTGACAACCTGTGAGACTACGATGGCACATGTTCGTGCACCAACGTGTGGTCTTGCTTTGTCTTGCTGGGCGCTGGCCGGTGTGGCTGAGCGGTTCTAGGCGCTACAGTCTGGAACTGCGCGTCCGCTACGGTCGCAGGTTCGAATCCTGCCTCGGGCATGGATGTCATTTTTGAAAAATGGCGTCTGAAGTGCTTTGGAGCAAGGGTGTGGCTACAGGTCACAGGATGTCATCCACATAGCTCACAATGGTCACAGTGGTCTGGACACGCGCCAACTGTGATTCGTGGCTGTGCCCAGTAGCACCCAACACCATAAGGCCTCGAGATGGCGCTGTGTGTGTTGTCTGAATGCAGTCGCTGTGATGCCGCTCCCACTGTCTGTGGCGAAACAAAATGCGGCCATCATCTTCAAACAAACAGATCTCGGATTGGTCTGATAACACTATCTGATGCCATTCCTGTCCCCTGTAACGTCGTTCCAAACACAATTACCGTCTAGCATGTTTCTGCACATTCCTCAAAGATAGGCGGAGAAGCGGACTTCGCACGTAAACCATGCCGTGTTGAACGGCGAAGGACAGTCAGCCCTCATAGTGTACGATGTGTGGCACTGTTCCATTGTTGGGCCACAGCCGAGGAGGGCGCAGGTCTGTCCTCCCTGTCCTGGAGTGCCATTCAGATGAGGTGTCGATCATCTCAGGGGGGGGGGGGGGGGGAGCTGGATGGTGTTCGCCTCACACAGACTGCAATTTCTCGGATGGCTGCGTCAAATCCTCTCAGGCCAGTAATGCTCCCTCTTTCTAACTCATTTATTTGACGGCACAGTTCGAGCATACGTTTACGAGGCATCCTGCACGTCTGCTCAAGTCACACTGGTCCACTACCTTCAGTTTACAGCGACGCGAGCCGCAGGCACATTTTACAGGTAGGTGGTGTTGTGCCGCGATATCCATGTTGGCCATGAACCCGCGAGCCGACACGGTTCAAATGCAGAACGTACTAGTCTAAAATTTAATGACCCGTGAATATGAGGTCCTGTATCTAATTGTTCAAGGTGTTTGGCTTTTTTTCCTGGGTTGTTTTTGCAGTATAGTGTAGTTTCAGCGACGTTTGGGACCTGTCATGCTTTTGGTTATCTGCAACCCGTCTGTTCGATTTCCCTCCAGCTAACGGAAGCTTTCCACATTCTCCACCACCTGAACTTCAACCTTCAACTTGGTCTTTGCGTTCAGAACCTTGGTCTTATTTACGCTATCTTGTACACTGATGTTATCATCAACAATTTTTCATCAGTTTCTGCTGAAAGGCCACTTCCAGCCTTCACGTTATTATGTCCATTTTGTTAAAATTGTTTACCCCTTCCCTATCAATGTTTTTTACCTGTTATAACTTCTTCGTTTACTGTAGGCAGACATAGCAAATCTGAAACTTCCTGGCACATTAAAACTGTGTGCCGAGCCGAGACTCGAACTCGGGACCTTTGCCTTTCGCGGGCAAGTGCTCTTTCTTTCAGGAGTGCAAGTTCTGCAAGGTTCGCAGGAGAACTTCTGTAAAGTTTGGAAGGTAGGAGACGAGGTCCTGCAGAAGTACAGCTGCGCGGACGGGGTGTGAGCCGTGCTTGGGTAGCTCAGTTGGTAGAGCACTTGCCCGCGAAAGGCAAAGTTCCCGAGTTCTAGTCTCGGCCTGGCACACAGTTTTAATCTGCCAGGAAGTTTCATATTTGCTATGTCTGCCTACATTAAACGAAGAAGTTATAACAGGTAAAAAACATTGATAGGGAAGGGGTAAACTATTTTAACATTGATCATACGCAGTATTACGTATGGCTGATGTATCCAACAGTGAATATCAGGGTAGCTGTATAAGGTGAAGTCATACCCTTCCTTCAGCAGAGTCCTAGACCTGTATTTACCTACATTTATTTGTACATATACAGGGCGACTCAAAAGGCATGTCTCATAGGACAAGATCTGCATGTTATTCAATAGGGTTCGCCCAAGTGGTATACAGGGCTACGAGAGAAACCATCTTCCGAAGCAAAAAATTTTAGAAAGCTAGAGCTCTGAAATGCATACCTTAAGAGCTATGAGCGCTTATTCATCTTCGATACTGAGAAACGAATTTCTACTACAAGCTCTTTGCTTCCATATATTGGGTGGATGTAGTATGAATCAGATAGAGAAAAAATTATCCAGTAAACATGGGCTCTAAAAAGCATACCCTAGAATCCATGACCATTTGTTCAGTAGAAGATGAAGGAGTGCTCTTAGCTCTTAATGCGTGCATTTTAGTGCCCATGTTTACTGGATAATTTTTTCTTGTTTTGTTCCGTACTACCTGCTCCCAAAATATGGAAAGCAAAGAACTTGTAGAAGAAGAAATTCGTTTCTCAGTATCGAAGATGAATAAGTGCTCATAGTTCTTAAAGTACGCAATTTAGAGCCCATGTTTACTACACTTTTTTGCTTCAAATGTTCGTTCCTGTCACATCCCCGAATAAGACTTTGTCCTGTGGGTCAATACTACTGAATCGCCAATGTAGACTTTGTCGTGTGGGACATGACTTTTGAATCACCATGAATATACTCTGGAAACCACTTCGAAGTACATGACAGAGGATACGTCATGTTATGGTTTCTCACCATTCCTGGAAGAATGAATCCTTAACGTCTCTGTGCGTGTTGTAATTAGTTTAATTTTGCATTCACAGTCTCTGTGGGAGTGCTACTTGAAGGTATGAAAGTATCTCCTGACTCTTCACTTAACACTGCCTCCTGAAACTCAGTAAGCAGGCTTTCGCAGAACATTTGGCGTCTATCTTCCAGCGTCTGAGAGTTATGGTTCTTCAACTTTCCGTGACGGTCTAGTGTGTTCAAATAAAACTGTGACCACTCACGTAGCCCTTCTTTGTAAACGTTCACTATTCTCTGTTAGCCTCAGTTCCATTCCGTATCCGCACACACGTGAACAGCACTCTAAATGTAGGACGCACTAGTGGTTGTCCGAGGTGTACTGTGTAGACTGAGTGCTTTTCCCCCGGTACCCCGTCAATGAACCAAAGTCTGCCACTGCCCTCCTTACGACGGAGCCTGTGCGGTAGTTCCATTTTATGTCCCTGCTTTCAGGTATGTGTCTCAGTTGACTGATTCCAATTGTGACTCATTTATGTTGTAGTCGCAGGATACTTCTTATCCAAGTTTTGTTAGGTGTACAATTTTACATTCGATAATACAATGCACCATTACATATTACCTAGAATATCGAAGAATTATTAACAGCATGATACATATTCGCTGGGCCACCTATTGGCCTGACATTTAACCAGTAAGGGACGTACCAGGAAAAGTACTGACACATCTACATACTCCTGCCCTGTGAGGTGTCATTTCGGGCTGAATCGCCCTGATCGAAATATCTCAGAAGAATGTTTTACGCGTTTCCCATTTCCTGTCATCACGTAATCAGGATATTAACGCAGTTCGTAGAGGCGCCGAAGTGTAGCAGGCTTTGGTGACGGGAATGAAGTTTCACTAGTCAAAGATACGTAAGTAATATCACCATCATTTATTGTGGTTTAAATTTTATGGTTTTCGGACGATTCCAGAATAGTATCCGCATTTCTTTCTCGGAAATTGAACCTTAGGATCGACCTTGACACTAGTGGCAGCTGGCAAGAGTCATACTGTGGCCGCCTTCTGACAGCGGTCAACAGCCGCCGGCACGTCAGCCAATGGCTCACTCAGGATGCCGGCGCTGACGCCATCGCTAGCGGGGTCGCTGAACCCTCCCCCCTTCCTCCCTCCCCACTCTGTCATTCGACGGCGCCCTTATCTGCTGGCACAAAGATACGAACCGGAAGTCGTACTCTACACACTCCAAACACACTACTTAATCTCCACGACTCACTAAAATCCTTCTCTGTGTACTCCCACGTTATCTTATTCAACACCAAAATTATCTGAAATATTAAAATAGACTACCTTTCCGTTCCACTGCTAGTTGTGATGAATTATTTATGACGAATTTCGTTAGCGTATATATGTATGTGACGGCGCAGTTAAAATGCCTAGCTCCTTGAAGAATTGCCTATATGACGTCCGTGGGTAAACACCATGTATTATTCACATTGCTCGCTGTTGTGCAATAACTCTTTCTAAGTCATCAATTACCGCAGAAAATTACCCCGTAATACATTATTGAGCGGAAATCGGAAAATATGTCAGGAGGTTAATTCGTTTGTTTCCAAGAGTAGGAACTGTACGATGAGCAAAAAAAATCAACTTATCTGTTTGAGACGCTCAGTAACATTCTTCTTTTCCGGAGCGGGAAGGAGTGCCTGGTCCCCAGCACGAATCTGCCTGGCGGTTTTGTGTCGAGGTCCGGTGAACCGGCCAGTCTGTGGATGGTTTTTAGGCTGTTTTCCATCTGCCTCGGCGAATGCAGGCTGGTTCCCCTCATTCCGCCGCCGATTGCTGAGCAAAAAAGTTCTCCACGTACGCGTACACCACCGTTACTCTACCACGCAAACATAGGCGTTACACTCGTCTGGTGTAGTACGTTCCCTGGTGGGTCCACCGGGGAGCCGAACCACACAAAAACCCTGGGTCGCTGTGGGGCGGTGGGTGGGTGAAGTAGAGTGCGGCAGTCGTCGTGGGGTTATTGACCACTGCGGCTGCGGCGGGGACGGAGCCTCTCTGTCGTTTGAAGGTCCGCAGTTAACATACAACATACAACATTCTTCTTCCAGTTCAAGTTCTCCAGCGGCTCTCCCCAGAAGAATGACTGAGACACCGGGTCCTTTACTTAACTGACGTGGCCAAAGCCGATGGATACCTCCTAATACCACGACGGACATCCTCCTGCACAGTACGGTGCAGCACGTCGACGTGGCACGGAATCAACAAGTCGTTGGGAGTCCCTTCCAGAAATAATGAGCCAAGCTGCCACTATAGCCGTCGATAGTTGCTAAATTGTCGGCAGTGCAGGATTTTGTGCACGAACTGACCTCTCGAATGTGTCCCATGAATGTTCAATGGGATTCGTGTCGGACGCTCTGGGTAGCCAAATCATTCGCTCGAATTATCCAGAATGTTCTTCAAACCGGCCGCAAAGAACTGTGGTCTGATGACATGATCAACGTAGATGGGATCATAAAGTCCACGAATGGCTGTAAATGGCCTCCAAATGGCCGAACATAACCATTTTCAGTCAATTGTCAGTTCAGCTGCACCAGAGGACCCACGCCGTTCCACGTAAACACAGCCCGCACCATTACGAAGCCACTACCACCAGCTTACACAGTGCCTTGAGGACAACCTGAGCCCGTGGCTTCGCAGGATGTGCGCCGCGCATCAGGTCTTACCAACTGAAATCGGTACTCGTATGACAAGGCCAGGTTCTGCAGTCGTCTAGGGTCCAATCGATACGGGCACAAGCGCAGGAGAGGCGCTGCAGGCGATGTCGTGTTGTTAGCGCATCGGTCGTCTGCTGCCATAGGCTCATAAACGGCAAATGTCGCAGCACTGCCCTAACGCAGGGCTTAACAACTGGCCGGTTTTGAGCGCGAGTACTCGCGTCTGCTCAGGCCCGTGCTCGCGAGCAGCTGCAAGGTCGTGGAGTAGGGTGGGAAGGGAGGCGAGGGATGGGAAATGCGCGCGCACGTTTGAATAGCGCCGCAGCGTGCCTATCGAATTCGCGCCGACTGTGTAACGTTTAAAGTACTACGATCAGCTCTAACAGTCACTTCGCTGGTTAAAAATCATGTCAAGTCGCCGTTGTGTAACCCCAACCATGCTTTCGCAGTTCAACCCCCATTGGGAGGAATTGTATCTGTTTACAGAAAAAGATGGTGTTGCAAAATGTTTAGTATGTCACAAAATGCTGAATTCTTTTACGAAATTTAATTTGCAGCGACATTATGTGTCGTACCACGCGAGAGACTAGAAGCTCTCAGAGTGGGTTACAAAATTGCTTTGCTTTTAGCAAAATCCCTGCGCCCCTTAACTGATGGCGATTCAATAAAAGAATGTTTGGTAGTTGCAGCGGAACATTTGTGTCCATCTCAAGTTGAACAGTTTCGGATTGTGCCATTATCTAACATGACCATTATGCGTCGCATACAGGACATGGCAGACGACCTCCAGAGCCAGCTTTCAAATATCTGTAAAGATTTTATGGCGTGTTCTCCAGCTCTGCACGAAAGTGTCGATATCACTGGAACAGCGCAGCTTGCCATATTAATTAGAGGTGTTAATAGAGATCTTCAGGTGAGGGAGGAGCTCCTCGATGTAGTAGCCACGAAGAACACTACAACCGGAGGTGATATTTTAAGTAGTGTTGAAGAAAGTGTTGAAAATATAGGATTGTCGTGGAATTCTTTAGTTTCAGTGTCTACAGATGGTAGAGGCATACACTAAGCTAATAAAATTATGTGGCACGTGTACATTCTCCTTTATTTGTTTCATTTGTCGCAGTAATAATTCGTGAGTGATATCCCTGCAGGTGGCCGCGGATTTACATTGACTGGCGGCAGCTGTTGTGTGCCCCAAGTGACTCTCCCCACTCTCCGCTCTGGTCCGGTAGTGGGGGTAGCGTGCTCGCGCTGCTCCGTGCTCCCGCCTTGCTGCTCACAGCTTGCTCCGCGAGAACGTACGTTGTGAAGCCCTGCCCTAACGGATACGTTTGTCGTACGTCCCACATTGACTTCTGCGGTTATTTTGCGCCGTGTTGCTTGTCAGCTAGTATTGACAACTGTACTGACACTCCTCTGCTCTCCGTTTTCCGTGGTGAGGTAATGACCGAAATTTGGTGCTCTTCGACACAGAGTTCCGTTCCGCGTTAAAAGCCTGTTAATTGCCTGCCTGTGGCCATAATCACGTTGGGAACCTTTACACACGGATCAACTGAGTACAAACGACAGCTCCCCCAACACGCTTCTCATTAACCCTTGTGTACTCGACACTACCGCCGTCTGTATACGTGAACATCGCTATCCCGTGACTTGTGTCACCTCAGTGTATGTTGCGCTTCTTACGGCGTCACTAGGCCACCGACGTCTAGTTAATTAGATTTTATTGGCCTTAAAATACCACTGGTCGGTGGGAACGTATTTGTGGGCTGCACAACTTGCTGGTAGTTAGTAATCCGTTACCAATGAGCGACAATCGCCGTGAGGTCGTGTTTTCCTGCTGTTAGTAGCGGCTAGGACTGGCGTTATTTTTAAAATTAGCGGAAGTTCGATATGTCGATATTTAAAAGAATATCACTACCGGCGCTCGATATATCGAAATAATTATTGATATAGCGGCATTTCTACGTAAAAAATATCGACGTACTGGCCAAAAATTACCGGCTGCACATTATAAAAATACCGCTCGTTTTAGAGATTTATATTTAAGTATCGATTCATTATTAGATATTCTGTACAACAGCAATCTAGCAACCTCTCTATCCCCCTTAGAGCAACAACTGAAAGGAAAACGATGATCGTTCACGCTTGGTGATAACCAATTTGCTAAATGATTGTAAGTGGCACAATAGAAAGTGTCCGCGATCTAGCAGTTGTAGTGTCGGAACTGCTTGGTGAAGTTAAAAGTTGCAGTTCCTGTTGGTATCGCCGAGCGCCGATTACGTCATTTCCCCTGACACGTCTCCGCCCATTTGTCATTTAGATTTTTGTTCATCAGTTTCAGCAGTTGGTTTGGAAGAATGCCGATCTGAAGAAATAACAGACTAGTTGCGCTAAAATTTGTTTTTTAACGCAACTGGTGCGCTAATTCTTCACATCGGACTGCTCCCAGAAGGTTGCCGCTGATTCGTAGTGGACTACTTGTTGTCAGCAAGCTATGCAATCCACAAATAGTGTTCGACATACCCCATACCTCTCTCCTAATACCCAATACAGCCAATAAAATCTGACTCCAATGGTCTAGTGACACTGTTAAAAATCGATACATTGAAGCATCCTGTTCCCAATCAGTAAGGCCGCTGTTGTATGGCCTAATCTTCGGGTACTTCAGTGTTCAGGTTTTCATCTAGATCTACCTACATACTCCAAAAGCCGCCATATGGTACACGGCAGTGGCTAACTCACACGACTACTGGTAATTTCCTTTCCTGTTCCGCTCGCAGGTAGGAGGGAGAAACGACTGTCTACATTCCTCCGTACGTGCCCCAAATTGCTTATCCTGTCTTTGCGACCCTTACACGAAATGTATGTTGGCAGCAACAGAATCATTTTGCAGTCAGCAGCAAATCCCTGTTCTCTAAATATTTTCAATAGTGTTTCGTGAAAATAATTTATTCCCTCCAGGGATTCTCATTTGCCTTTAGGAACCATCTCCCTAATACTCGTATGTTGATCGAAGCTACCTTTCCTGTGCTAACCTCTTCATCTCAGAGTAGCACTTACAACCTACGTCCTCAATTATTTGCTTGACGTATTCCAATCTCTGTCTTCCTCTACAGTTTTTGCCCTCTACAGCTCCCTCTAATACCATGGAAGTCATTCCCTCATGTCTTAGCAGATGTCCTATCATCCTGTCCCTTCTCCTTATCAGTGTTTTCCACATATTCCTTTCCTCTCCGATTCTGCATAGAACCTCCTCATTCCTTACCTTATCAGTCCACCTAATTTTCAACATTCGTCTATAGCACCACATCTCAGATGCCTCGATTCTCTTATGTTCCGGTTTTCCCACAGTCCATGTTTCACTACCATACAATGCTGTACTCCAGACGTACATCCTCAGAAATTTCTTCCTCAAATTAAGGCCGGTATTTGATATTAGTAGACTTCTCTTGGCCAGAAATGCCTTTTTTGCCATAGGGAGTCTGCTTTTGATGTCCTCCTTGCTCCGACCGTCATTGGTTATTTTACTGCCTAGGTAGCAGAATTCCTTAACTTCATTGACTTCGTGACCATCAATCCTGATGTTAAGTTTCTCGCTGTTCTCATTTCTACTACTTCTCATTACCTTCTACATCTAACCAGTAAGAAACCTAGCAGTACCTCTTCCAATTTCTTTGATGTCTTCCTTTAAACAGACATGGTCTGGATCACAAACACTAGAGCATTACTCTACGAGGGTTGAATTAAAAGTAATGCCTCCACCTTCGTTAATTGTGTCTGGATGGGAATATTTTAATAAATCATAGGCAGAAATAATCCTTAGAATCTGATCTATAATTACCAATATTCATTTTCCCACATGATGCCTAGCCAAATGGATACATTCCTGCCAAAGATGAACAAGTTTTCTGAAGCCGTCACGGAAGAAATTTCCGCAATCACACCCTCACAGTTCTCTCAGCGTCTTCATCAGAAGCATAGCGATGTCCCATGATTGAATGGAGAAGGGCGTCCCTTTCATTCTCGTAACCGAGAGGAGTTCCAGGCAAATTTCAAATCCGTGCGCTTTCATTTCAGGAGCCAGCATCCGGGGTACCCATCGTGCATGGATCTTCCGATAGCCAAGCAAAGTAATGATGTGTGCTTGCAGTTTCCCTCTGAGTGATACGACGATCGTCCTGAATCAATCTGTCAACATTTTGGTTGTGAAACTCGGTAGTTGCCGTCACAGGACGTCCAACTCGTTTGTCACGCAGGTCAGATGTTCTCACCTCGACATCTTTAAACTTACTAGCTCAAGACGCACAGTACTCACATCAACACAATCACCATAAACTGCTTTCATCCTCTGATGAATCTCTTTTGGGGTGACACCTTGTGCTCTCAAGAATTGAATGAGTGCACGTTGCTTAAATTTCATTAACCGACCGTCTGCGCAGGGATCCATACTTTCCCCTGTAACAACACAACCGTTCAATGCTAAAGCTTCCCACCAACTGGAGCTGTAGAGAAGAGGTCACAAACAAGCCAGTACCTGCAGCATACCAACGCTGCCAACTGTTGAAGAGTTACGAAGGCGGAGGCATTACTTTTCAGTCAACCCTCGTAGAATGAGCCATACTAGTGTTCTATATGCGTTCTCCTCTACAGATGAGCCACTTTTTCCTGAAGTTCCCCCAATAAACCACCGAAGTCGACGATTCGCCTCCTCTAATATCGTCGTTACGTGCTCTCTCCATTCCGTATCGCTCTGCAGCGCTACGTCCAGACGCTGACCCTACGTGACTGTCAAGCAGCACACCAGTGGCACTGTACATGGACGTAAGCCTACATTTTTCTACATTCAGAGGAAGCTCCCATTCATCACACTTCTAGAAATTATCTCTGAGTCACTTTGGATCCTCCTACAGTCCTACAACGGCGACTCCTTCCCGCACCCCACAGCGTCACCAGCAAACTGCCGCAGGTTGCTGCTCTTCCTGTCCGTTAGATCGTTTGTGTAGTATATTGAGAATAAGACCAGGCCTGTCACACTTCATGGGACACTCTCGACGGTACCCTTGCCTACAACCATACAGAACAACGTACCGGTTTCTATTAGTTAAGGAGTCTTCGAGCCACTCACATATTTTTCGAATCTATTCCGTACGTTTGTACTTTCCTTTGCGCACGCTTATCCCAAGTAGAGCGTGGAATCCTACATATTTATACTCCCCGTGTGTCACGTTATCTTCTTTGGCAGGTTCTGGTAAAAAGGTTGACGAAAACAGCATGCATTAAGAAAGCTGCCTGCATTCACTTAAGCAACGTCGTCCTAAACGGGAGCCAGTGACCAAGGTTGCTTCTCCTTCAAAGCATCTCCTGCCAGTTATATGAATGTCAGAGCTTCTTTCAATCAATAAGTGACCACAAGACAGCAAAGTCATCTTTAAACAAAGACTTTCGCCGGAGTATAAGATGTAGGACATCCTACTATCAGCCCTCTCTGTTTTATTTAGGGAAAAATATCCTCGGACCACTGAAATGTGAGACAATTTCTTCCTCTTAGAAATGTGAGGCATGGTACAACTGTGAGTTACGAAGCTGTTAACGCTGGCATGGTTTAGACATGTTTACGCCAAGTAGATTAAAGATGGAACAAATTTTCGTGCTACAATGGTTAATAAAATTAGGAAAGTTAACTTGTTTAACGCAGTTCGCAGAAATGCTAGGCCACTCTGCACAACATGTGTACGTGATTTTCCTTACGATGTCCAGAAAAACTTTTGGAAACGATGGACATTAGATGCGTAATCACAGACTGACTTATAGCTATTTCCAATACCTGTATGTGGTGATATATGGGTCCAGAAGAAAGCCAGTTGGACGAAACGTGATGGTGTCGGTGAATCTGCTCAAAATATCGCTCTCAATCAGGAATTGATGTCGATTTGGAAGAATCAGTGGATGTATTATTGGAGGCACAATTTAGCAAAGCTTTGAAAGAACTGCGCACAAACGAGGCAAACCGAATCAATAACATACCTACGGAAATTCTTAAATCTTTGAGGTAAGTGGCAGCCAATAGATTTTCAGACAACGGGGTACAATCCATGAGACAGGAGATGTACCATCCAACTTTTGAAAGGCAATCATTCAGACAATCCCAAAGATACCAAATCTGTATATGCGACCTTACAAGCATAATCTGCTTAACAACTAATACATTCAGGTTTATGACAAACATAAAATACAGAATAATGAAAAACAAAAATGAGGACCTGCCAGATGAGGATCGCTTTGGCCTTAAGAAACATAAAACTAATTCTGACGTTGTGCTTCATAAAATAAGTATGACTTAAGAAAAACCAAGACACATTTGTGGATTTGTCGACCAACGAGAAACCTTTCAACATAAAACGATGCAAGATGTTGGAAAATCTCAGAAAACAAGGCATAAGCCCAAGCAGTGGGGAAAGAGGAGTAATACACTATTTGTACAAAAATAAAGAGGGAACAATAAGAATGAAGACCAAGATAAGAGTGCTTGGATAGAAAAGAGCGTAAGGCAAGAATACAGTATTTGAACTTATACATCGAGTATGCTATTACGGAAATAAGGAGTGAAAGCAATAAATTTGAGAGAAAAGGATATCAACGTGATTCGCTGATAATATTGGTATACTTAGTGAAAATGAGGGAGAATTACAACAGCTTTCGAATGAAACGAACAATGTAATGAGTAGAGTACATGGGCTGACAATGAAATTAAATCGAAGAAGACGAAATTAATGAGTAAGTAAGAAAAAGAGATTAGCGAAAAACTTACCATCAAAATTAGGAACCACGAAGTGGACAAAGTAAATGAATTCTGCTACCTCGGAAGCGAAATAGTGCAAGACGGACGAAACAAGGGCATAAAAAGCAGACTAACATAGCACAGACAAAGGCGGTATTCATCTCTAAAAAAGCTTGCTAGATCACACATTATACTTAATATCAGGAAGAAGTTTCTGAGAGTGCCCTGCTTGAGACAGTATTGTATGGAAGTGAATTGTGGATGCGGAGAAACCGAAAATGAAAAATATCGAAGCGTTTAACCTGTCGTGTTGCTGAAAATTAAGTAGACTGATAAAGTAAGAAATAAGGTTGTCCACCAGAGAGTGAAAAAAAAAAGTTGTGGAAAACAGAAACTAGAAGGTGAGACGGTGTGATAGGACCACCAGGGAATAATATCCACGGTACCAGAGGAAAACTGTGGTTAAATGCAGACGACAGCATAGTCATAGTGGCCCACGTGAGACCAGCCTGAAGACTGAGGAAACGGAAACAAAACAATAATACTGATCCAAGACTACAGCGTAGGAGACAAGAAATTTAGTTCAAAGGCTACAGATGTTAAATGAATCTCTTGTTTTCTGCCATATGATGGCGAATGCAAAAGGATGAACTGCGTGGAAAGACCACACCTCACTACACAGCCTCGACAAAGTTGCTAGTATTACATTATTGAAGTGGACGTACCTATACACAGAGCAGACGAGCGAAGACGTTCGATACATGGATTGACCGAGAGACTATGGTTAAACAGCTAAGTTGACCATTCCTCTTCACTGCTGCACACCTAAATTTGAAGAACCATTCCGCACAGTGGTTTTCTTAATTTTCTGCTATCGTATTAAAACACGATTATCGGTTACGATGACGTTTCATTTGTGCGTCAGTTTCCAAATCCTGTCTCTGTATATGGGACTGCAGAATAAAAGCCATTTCATAAAACATAAATATATAGAGAGAAAACAGACACCCGAGGCCGAGGTTGTCAGCGGCACGCGGTCCCGAATAAGCCAGTTCGAACCTAGGTGGTGCGAAAATGTTTTATTACCAGAATTTGGCCAGCAAGGGCAGTGAAGGTGGAGGTGTAAAGTTCCTGGTCATAACGCTTTTATTTATTTATTTATTTACTTATTTATTGCTCTTAAAAACTAGATATACAATTTTTATGCGTAATGGAGCTTGTTGATGCAAACTGTACTTGTTGCAACTGAAATAACGTGTTCAAAAAATTATATATAAATGTTGAATTTCTTGTTTACAGTTAAAACAATATATTCAAAGGCCGAACAATCTAACCCTTTAAAACTAAATATCAATAATATAGATACCAATGACCTGGGAAAGATAGCCACTCAGACTGGCACCACGAATGTGCATTTCGTGGAACTGTTTCAGCGTCACGATCGGCCTCATCTTAAAACAGCCGTCAGGCGTAATAACATGAGACTTGGGGGTGCGCTGATGACAGAAAGCATGGGTCACATTTCAGTGGTGTCGGTGGAGTCTATCAGCAGGACGGGTTTCACTAGACATGGCCTGCACCTCAACAGGTATGGGAAGGGGAGGTTGGCAAAACTTATAGGTGACAGCATAGGTGGGGTTGGTGGGATCACTCATGGGAAAATTCCTGCAGTAGTGGGTGTTAGAGCTGCATCTTTTTTAGATTGAATTCAGCTGATAGGTATTCCTGCTTAAGGGAAGTCTCTCTAACAAAGGAACCACTTTTCACAAAGCTTAGGTATCCGAGTAATGAGGGAATTAGTATATTTCATCAAAATATACAAGGTATTAGAGATAAAGTTAGTGAACTGCTTACAGATGTTGACTCTGAAATTATTGGTATATCTGAACACTTCTTAAATAAGGAGGTAATTCGGAGGCTTCCTTTACCAGGATACAGGTTGGCTGGCAGCTTTTCGAGGAGCTCTTTGCGGTGTGGGGGAGTAGCCATGTATGTGAAAAACGGCATTCCATTTGAGTCAATTGATGTTTCAAAGTACTGCACTGAAAAGGTGTTTGAATGTTGTGCAGGTGTGGTTAAATTTAACGGAGCTAAACTTCTAACTGTTGTTATTTATAGATCCCCAGACTCCGATTTCACAACATTTTTGCTAAAGATAGAGGAGGTTCTTGGTTCACTCTATAGGAAATACAAAAAGTTAGTTATATGTGGTGACTTCAATATTAATTGTATAAGTGATTGTGCAAGGAAGAGGATGCTGGTAGACCTCTTTAATTCATATAATCTTATGCAAACGGTATTCTTTCCAACGAGAGTGCAAGGGAACAGTAGAACAACCATAGACAACATTTTTGTTCATTCCTCATTACTAGAAGGGCATTCTGTTAGCAAAAAGGTGAATGGCCTTTCAGATCTTGATGCACAAATTTTAACTCTAAAAGGTTTTTCTGCTGCAACACGTGTTAAATACAGTCATCAGCTGTTTAAGAAAATTGATCCAGTTGCTGTAGAGACCTTTGTAAACCTTATCAAGGAACAAGAGTGGCAAGATGTTTATAGCGCTGATACAGTAGACGATAAATATAATGCTTTTCTCAAGACTTTTCTCATGCTCTTTGAAAGTTGCTTTCCGTTACAACGTTCAAAACAGGGTACTAGCACAAACAGGCAGCCTGGGTGGCTGACTAGAGGGATAAGAATATCTTGTAGAACAAAGTGGCAATTATATCAAAACGTAAGAAACAGTCAAAATCTAAATGCAGCAGCCCATTACAAACAGTATTGTAAGGTGCTTAAAAAATGTTATTAGGAAGGCAAAAAGTATGTGGTATGCAGATAGAATAGCTAAGTCTCAGGATAAAATTAAAGGAAGTGGCTGGTCTGCAGAGACAGGTCGAGGATATAGAATCAGTGCGTAGTGGGAATGTCCGTGTTGCTGATAAGTCGCATATATGTACACTATTTAATAATCACTTTCTGAATATAGCAGGTGAACTAAATAGAAACCTAGTCCCAACAGGGAATCATATAACGCTCTAAGAAAAAAGTGTTCCGAGACTGTTACCTGAAATGCTCCTCCATGATACTGACAAGAGGGAGATTGAGTTAATAATTAAATCACTAAAGACCAAGAACTCTCATGGATATGGCGGGGTATCTAGCAGAATACTGAAGTATTGTTCCACGTATGTTAGCCCAGTACTTAGCCATATCTGTAACTTTTCCTTTAGGAGTGGTCGGTTTCCTGACCGATTAAAGTACTCGGTAGTGAAGCCACTTTATAAAAAGGGAGGCAGGGATAATGTTGACAATTATAGACCTATCTCTATGCCATCGGTGTTTGCTAAAGTTATCGAGAGGGTTGTACATACAAGGTTACTGGAGCATTTAAATTCACATAATTTGCTGTCAAATGTACAGTTTGGTTTTAGAAAAGGCTTAACAACTGAAAATGCTATAGTCTCTTTTCTCTGTGAGGTTTTGGACGGATTAAATAAAAGGTTGCTAACGCTAGGTGTTTTCTTTGATTTAACGAAGGCTTTTGACTGTGTTGACCACAAAATATTACTGCAGAAGTTGGACCATTATGGAGTAAGGGGAGTAGCTTACAATTGGGTCACCTCTTACTTTAAGAACAGAAAGCAGAAGGTAATTCTCCGCAATATTGAGAGTGGTAGTGATGTTCAGTCCCAATGGGGCACTGTTAAGTGGGCCGTACCCCTTGGGTCGGTGCTGGGGCCACTGCTGTTTCTTACTCATGTAATTGATATGCCTTCTAGTATTACAGGTGATTCAAAAATATTTCTGTTTGCTGATGACACCAGCTTGATAGTGAAGGATCTTGTGTGTAATACTGAAACAGTAACAAATAATGTAGTTCATGAAATAAGTTCGTGGCTTGTGGAAAATAATTTGATGCTAAATCACAGTAAGACTCAGTTTTTACAGTTTCTAACTCACAATTCAACAAGAACCGATATTTTGATCAGACAGAATGGGCATATTATAAGCGAGACAGAATAGTTCAAGTTCCTAGGCGTTGGATAGATAGTAAGCTATTGTGGAAAGCCCATGTCCAGGATCTTGTTCAGAAACTAAACGCTGCTTTATTTACCATTAGAACAGTATCTGAAATAAGTGACACTTCAACTCGAAAAGTAGTCTACTTCGCGTATTTTCATACGCTTATGTCGTATGGTATTATTTTTTGGGGTAATTCTTTTGATTCAAAGAGGGTATTTTTGGCTCAAAAACGGGCTGTTCGAGCTATATGTGGTGTAAGTTCGAGAACCTCTTGTCGACCCCTATTCAATAGTCTGGGAATTCTGACATTGCCCTCACAGTGTATATTTTCTTTAATGTCGTTTGTTGTTAGCAATATTAGCCTATTCCCAAGAGTTAGCTGCTTTCACTCAGTTAATACTAGGCAGAAATCAAATCTGCATGTGGAATGCACTTCCTTGACTCTTGTGCAGAAAGGAGTGCAGTATTCTGCTGCATCCATTTTCAATAAGCTACCACAAGAACTCAAAAATCTTAGAAGTAGCCCAAACTCTTTTAAGTCTAAACTGAAGAGTGTCCTCATGGCTCATTCCTTCTATTCTGTCGAGGAGCTCCTGGAAGAGCTAAAAAATTAAGCAAATTCCAGTGTTACATTGTTTATTTTCTTTATTTAAACTTACGACTTGTCACCTGAATATGTTTTTTTATATTTTATCTGTTTCTAATATCGTGTTATAATTTCATGTATTGACTCGTTCCATGACCATGGAGACTTCTCCTTAATTTGGTCCCACGGAACAATAAATAGATAAATAAATAAAGGGAAATGTGCTGCTCCAGCGCTCAGATTCTGTACTAACCGTTTCAAAGGTGACAAAGTAGAGCTACTCACCATAACTACAGACTACATTACAGCAGAGAGACTACTGTAGAATTTCGCTCATCCATTTCATATCGATGAATCCGCTGGACGCTATTCTTTCTTTCCTTGAGTGTGAGATGACTACCATCTCAAGAGGAAAACTGTTCTCCTATCACATCGGTGGCACGACACCATCAGAGTGCCTCCCAAGTCTATCGGAGGTGTGGTGTGAGAATCGAACGCCACATCACTGCAACATTACCTCCTCTGTGCTGCAGTGTTGGCACTACAAAGGCACTTCCATCGGATTGCCACATTGTATAGCGTATTTCATATCTCCAAATGGCTCGCTTCCAGCCATCCACTGTCCAGTGCTGTACCACCTCAAACGTCGCCTAACACTGGCTGTAGAAAACTGTGGCTTATGTAACTCTCTACGCATAGTCATTGTGCTAGTTGGACTGCTGATAATATTTCTTTCGCCGATTTTACGCGATTTTTACAATCGCCCTTTGCAATGCTGTCGTCCCCTGTCTGTCAGTACATTAGATGTGTCTGGTCTTCGTTTAGCTGAAGTTGTTCCATCGCGTTTCCACTTAACAATGACACAAGCGACAGTCAGGCAGCTTTATGAGGGTTAGAATGTCCCTCATGGATTTGTCACTCAGGTGACATCCAATGAGTAGTCCACGATCACAGTCACTGAGCTCCCCTCACCACAACGTTCTGTTGCCACAGCTTCTGTACTGACAACATAATACTGCCTGCCTCGTTTCTGGATACTTTTGATCAGATAATGTACCGTTAAAAATACGCATTTTTCGTTTGGAATGATTTATATAATTGAATTGCAGTACTTCACTGACATTTGGAAAAAAATAGTCTACTCGCTGTGCTGTGTTTCTAGCGTTTCAGTCACATCGTCTTTCAGCAAACACTAATTCGAATTTCTTGTCAGTCATGTTCTTGGCAGTAAAGTCTTGTATGATCCCGAATGCATCTAATGTTACTCTCGTTTTCATTATCCATTGTGTGAGATCTTTCTTGTTACATTGGCTAGAAATGTGAATTGTAAATGTTGTAACATCATAGATGTCACGTTTATTGCAGCGTGTTCCTTTGAAATGTTGTAATTGTATCATAATGTATTTGGACGAGGAAGGTATCTAGAGTGAGTATTATATGAAACTGATATGCGATGTAAGAATTAGGAGATGTGTAGGGGTTGACTTAGGCAGTAAATGGATGGATTGGGGCCTCCAATGAGGGTGGGACAGGTAGGGTGCAGTACAGTTGGTAGGAATGATAGACATTAGGGATCATGTTAGTTGGTTGATCGGTTGGTTGATTTGGGGGAGGAGACCAAACAGCGTGGTCATCAGTCTAATCGGATTGGGGAAGTATGGTGATGGAAGTCAGCTGAGCTCTTTCAACGAAACCATGCTGCCATTTCCCTGAAGCAATGTAAGGAAATCACCAGGTGCCAGTCGGAACCATCTTCCCCACAAATGTGGGTCTACTGTGCCACCTCACTCGGTAGGGATCATGTCATGGCCTGGGAGAGAGAGAAAGGATGTGAAGTGTTTAGAGCGAAATGTGCCGATATACTAGCACAGCACCCCAGGTTTTCGTGCGTAGGGCTGCAGTGGGGTGTTGGGATTCAAGACTTCGATAGGCATAGGCGAAGTTGTTCCAGGTCTGCGACGAGATGCCGATCTCTTATGAGCTAGTACAGTGTATGGGAAGAAGAAAGCAGTCAGGTATGAGAAGGAGTGTGGAGTTTGGGATGATGATGATGATGATGATGATGATGTTTGGTTTGTGGGGTGATCAACTGCACAGTATCAGCACCCATGCAAAGTTCCAATGATTACACGGTACAATTTTTTCACAATCCAATGTAGCCACCGTCATAAATGATAATGATGATGATGAAATGACAAGGACAACACAAACACCCAGTCCCCAGGTAGAGAAAAAATCCTTCAACCCAGCTGGGAATCGGACTCGGGACCCGTGATCTGGAGGCAGCAACATTATGGAGTTTTGGAGGAGCAGAGATCCATATGGGGATAGATAAGGTTGTGGTGTAGTAACCTTGCAAGGTAGACGGACGGTCTTTGGGTCTACATAGCATCTTCAGCCTGTTTTTAGTTTCAGAATATTGTGGGCTTTCTTTTGCAAGGTTTCTAGTTAGCTTTGATCGAGTGGTTTTCCTAGGTAGTTATCTTTTTATTTCTGTGTATTGGTAGTGTTTTTTTAGGTATCCGAGGTGGAAGTATCGCCTGGGTTTTTGCATTAATCACTGAAATGTACCATCAGTTACATTAGGATATGAAACAGTTGAGATGGAGGTACCATTTGGATCAATTAAGGATGGGACTAGGTGGCAAGAAAGGCGGTATTGTCAGTATTCTGAATTATGTGGTACACGGGTGGGGAGGGTTTGCGAACGTCAGCTGTGTGTAGAGGATAGGATGGAGCCTCGAGCACACCGGCAGTCGGTCGGGAAATGCGAGAGAGTGTGTGTGTTGTGTGCGTTGTAACTTGCCTTGTTAGCGTCGCTTGCTGGTCGACTGGTGGTTGTGTGTGCCGGCAGACCAGCTGCGCACGCTGCAGTCGGCAGAGCGGCGGCTGGTGCCGCGTCTCAAGGGCAGCGACGACTTGGAGAAGCTGAGCGCCGCGCTGCGCCGTGCCAAGCTCCACAACCTGCTGCCGGCGGCGACCCGGCGCTCTGCACGCGCGGCGCCCACCGCTGCCGCCACGCCGCCCACGCCTACACTGGCGTGCCTTGCGCCGCCTACGGTGAGTCCGTCCTCTCTCCGCCACAGCCGGCCACCTATATGGGGTGATCTTATCCGCCGTGTGCGAACTCTGGGGGTTGGTCGATGAGAGGATACGGAACAAAGAATGTCAAATGAACTTATGTCCGGAAATGCGTCGATCCCGTGCTAGAGACCATTTATTCAATCGTTCTTTGCTACATACCACAGTAGTACAAGTTTATATGCCAACTGGCTCTGCAGATGATGAAGAGATTGAAGAAATGTATGATGCGATAAGAGAAATTATTCAGATAGTGAAAGGAGATGAAAAGTTAATAGTCATGGGGAACTAGAATCCGATAGTAGGAAAAGGAAGAGAAGGGTAAGTAGTAGGTGAATATGCACTGAGAGTAAGGAATGAAAGAGAAAGCCACCTGGTAGAATTTTGCACAGAACGTAACTTAATGATGGCTAACACTTGGTTTAACAATCATGGAAAGAGGGTTGCATGCGCGGAAGAGGCCTGGGGACACCGGAAGGTTTAGATAGATTATATAATGGTATGACAGAGATTGGGAACCAGATTTTAAACTGCAGGATATTTCCAGGGGCAGATGTGGACTCTGACCACAATTTATTGGTTATGAAGTGTAGATTAAAACACAAAAAACTACAAAGAGGTGGACATTTAAGAGGATGGGACTCGAAAGAAGCAGAGGTTGTAGAAAGCTTCAGGGAGAGCATTAGGGAACGACTGACAAGGGCAGGGGAAATAAATACAGTAGAAGAAGAATTGGTAGCTTTCAGATACGAAATAGGTGAAAAAACGAGGGCTAGCAGAAATCGTTGGGTAACACAAGAGATATTGAATTCAGTTGATGAAAGGAGAAAATATA
Organism: Schistocerca nitens; assembly: GCF_023898315.1. Lineage (NCBI taxonomy): Eukaryota > Metazoa > Arthropoda > Insecta > Orthoptera > Acrididae > Schistocerca > Schistocerca nitens. The sequence continues at coordinate 1,296,960,301 of NC_064614.1, forward strand.
AAAATGCAGTAAATGAAGCAGGCGAAAAGGAATACAAACATCTCAAAAATGAGATCGACAGGAAGTGAGGCAAATCAAAGAGACCTTTGGAGAAAAAGGGAACCACCTGTAGGAATATAATGAGCTAAGATGGAAAACCAGTCCTAAGCAAAGAAGGGAAAGCAGAAAGGTGGAAGGAATATATAGACGGTCTGTAAAAGGGCGATGTACTTGACGGCAATATTTGAAATGGAAGAGGACCTAGATGAAGATGAAGTAGGAGATATGATACTGCGTGAAGAATTTGACAGAGCACGGAAAGACCTAAGTCGAAACAAGGCTCCAGGAGTAGACAACATTCCATTAGAACTACTGACAGCCTTGGGAGAGCCAGTCATGACAAAACTCTACCATCTGGTGAGCAAGATGTTTGAGTCAGGAGAAACACCCTCAGACTTCGAGAAGATTATAATTTCAATAGTAAAGAAATCAGGTGTTGACAAGTGTGAAAATTACCGAACTGTCAGTTTAATAAGTAACGGCTGCCAAATACTAACGCGAATTCTTTACAGACGAATGGAAAACCTGGTAGAAGCCGACCACGGGAAACATCAGTTTGGATTGCGTAGAAATGTTGGATCCCGCGAGGCAATACTGGCCCTACGACTTATCTTAGAAGATAGGTTAAGCGAAGGCAAACCTACGTTTCTAGCATTTTTAGACTTAGAGAAAGCTTTTGATAATGTTGTCTGGAATACTCTCTTGCAAATACTGAAGATGGCAGGGATAAATTACAGGGACCGAAAGGCTATTTACAATTTGTACAGAAACCAGATCGCAGTTATAAGAATCGAGGGGCATGAAAGGGAAGCAGTGGTTGAGAAGGGAGTGAGACAGGGTTGTAGCCTCTCCCCGACTTTATTCAATCTGTATATTGAGCAAGCAGTAAAAGGGACAAAAGTAAAATTTGGAGTAGGAAATAAAATCCAGGGTGAAGAAATACAAACTTTCAGGTTTGCCGATTACATTGTAATTGTGTCAGAGGCAGCAAAGGACCTGGAATGGTAGTTGCACGGAATGGACAGTGTCTTGAAAGGAGGATATAAGATGAACATCAACAAAAGCAAAACGAGGATAATGGAATGTAGTCGAATTAAATCAGGTGACGCTGAGGGAATTAGATTAAAAAATGAGACACTTAGATAAGTTTTGCTACTTGGGGAGCAAAATAACTGATGATGGTCGATGTAGAGAGGATTTAAAATGTAGACTGGCAATGGCAAGGAAAGCGTTTCTGAAGAAGAGAAATTTGTTAACATGGAATATAGATTTAAGAGCCTGGAAGACTTTTCTGAAGGTATTTGTATGGAGTGTAGCCATTAATGAAAGTCAAACATGGACGATAAATAGTTTAGGCAAGAGGAGACTAGAAGCTTTCCAGATTTGATGCTACAGAAGAATGCTAAGGACTGGATGGGTAGATCACGTAACTGAATAGAATTAGGGAGAAGAGGAATTTGTGGCACAACTTGAGTAGAAGAAGGGATCGGTTGGCAGGATATGCTCTGAAGCATCAAGGGATCACCAATTTAGTATTGGAGGGAAGCGTGGAACGTAAAAATCGAGAGGGAGATCGAGAGATGAATGCACTAAGCAGATTCAGGTTGCAGTAGTTGCTCGGGGACGAAGGAGCTTGCACGGGATAGAGTATCACGGAGGGGTGCATCAAACCAGTCTCTGGACTGAAGACCACAACAACAACAACAGCTTTGCTACAGAGACTGCCGTCTAATACGTTCACCTCAGCCAGGGTGCACCCGGACAGTGTCAAAGGCAGTGTGAATACGTTGCTCCAGAGTCGCCACGTCTGGAATGTGCTCTGCATACACGATACTTTTGAGATGCCCCATAACGAAGAATCACATGGGTTGAGATCCATCTAACGAACAGGCCTTGCAACTAGGCCCCCTTGTCCGATTCATCAAGGTGAAGTTATCCGCAAGAAACGCTGATAGTTCCTGCCTGTAAGGCGACGTGGAAGAAAGACTAGTCGCAAAATACAGCCGCCAATTATCCCGGCCCACATATTCCGGTTTCACCGATGCTGGTGATTCGCTCGCTGCCATCATACCGTGGGGGTTCTGCATACTATCCCACAGATGACTGTTGTGAAAGTTCAAAATACCACTCCGTGTAAAGGTGGCCTCCGGATATATAAGTGATCTAGTAGAAAGCGTCGGATGCCCTTTAAGGCTATTCACAGGTGATGCAGTTGTCTATTCCAAACGAGCAACGCCAGAAGATAGTAAGAATTTGCAGAACGACCTGCGAAGAATTGATGACTGGTGCAGGCTCTGGCAGGTGACCCTGAACGTAAATAAATGTAACATATTGCGCATACATAGGAAAAGAAATCCACTACTGTATATCTACACTGTTGATGACAAACAGCTGGAGACACCGTGTGCCGTAAAATATCTAGGCGTGGCGACCTTGAGTGGAATGACCATATAAAACAGATAGTGGGAAACGCAGACACCAGACTCAGATTCATCGGAAGAAACTTAAGGAAATGTAACTAATCCATGAAAGAAGTGTCTTATATGGCGCTTGTTTGCCCGATTGTTGAGTATTGTACATCTATCTGGGATCCCTATCAGGTAGGACTGATAGAGGAAATAGAGAAGATTCAATGAAAAGTAGCGCGTTTCGTCACGGGATCGTTTAGCTGGCAAGAGAGCGTTAAGGAGTACTAAACAAACTCCACTGGCAGACGTTACAAGAGAGGCGTTATGAATCACAGATGGAGTTACTATTGAAATTTCGGTTCAGCATTTTTCAGCATGAGTCGGACAACATATTACTTCCCCCCACATACATCTCGCCTATTGACTACGAGGAGAAAATTCGAGAAGTTAGAGCCAATACAGAGGCTTAGCGACAATCATTCTCCCCCCGCATTATGCGTGGTTGGAGGGATCAGATAGTGGTACCGAAAGTACCCTCCACCAGAAACCATTAAATGTCCTGGTGTAGAAACCAGTGAGAAAGCTGCTCCCGATGAGGAAAGTCTGTCGCTAGTAAGCCCTGCACACGCTCTAAGTGATAAGAGTAGTAACAATTGTCGTGGAAAATATTCCACACGGATGTCTGGCTTACCCCGTACTGGCGGGCCAACTGCCTTGTTCTGACACAGCGGTCGCCTTCCACATTTTCCTCCAAGTCTAGTGTCCGAACGTTTCGGGTACGTCCTTCATGATTTTCTGCTTCCTGAAACGACCCTGTCTCAGACAAACGGCGAAAAACTGTTGCAAACATTGAATGCTGAGGTGGTTGTCGGCGGGGATAGATCTCGTGATCCAACCGTGTTGCCCGCCGCCCGTTGCCATTTGCCTTTCCGTGTTGGCAGACTCTCCATTCGAATACGGAACCACTGTGTACTGTGTACACGGTGAGTCAGCAAGAGAGGTGAATCGGACACAGCATTACGAATTACTATGGCAAGAGAGGGCGCTAGGGCATGACGTATGAGGAACAGTACCACCCTCTAGCAGGAAATCATGCATACCGCTGCGTGGTACAGCGCGTGTTACACCGCTGGCTCTGTAACAATGTATGATTGAATAAATGATGTCTAGCATGGAAACCACTCATTACACCTTTTTTGTTCCGTATCCTCACATCGATCACAACTTAGTACACGGTTGAAAAAAATCACCCTGTATAAACAACACAGGCGCCGCCATATTAGAAGCCAAATAGGGAATTTAGCCGCCACGTTTTGCAAGGTCATGTCGAGTGGTACTAATCGTCTACTAGTACAGAATTGTATAGCTTTGTTTGTTACACAAAGGGTCCCACATAAAGGCGGTACGCCACATGTACTTGTTAATCATCTCTGGTCGAATTGCTTGTGAAGCGGGTACAGTGTCTCGGAAGTTGGCTACACTGCATTTTATCGCAAAGTTGAGTGCAGTTGTATGCTCGTGTGTCAATTATTCAGAGAAGCTAGTTCTGTTGAGTTGTTACAGGAATCGGGTAGTTTGCATTAGAACAGTGAACTGATATAGTAGAATGTTACATAAAGACAGGCTCCATCGAGGAATGTTAAGAAATGTTCGAAGCGAAGTACTCCGGTAGAAAACTCCTCGCGACCAGCACAATTCAAGATCTGTACAGGAAATGGATGGCTGCAGGATCCGTTTGGAATGTGCAGAGGAAAAGGTGAACGACAGTGATGGCCCTTGAAACTACAGGCAGAAGTCCCGTGGGCATTACGAGAAGTCCCTGCAAGTCAGTAAGGAGTTTATTGCAGTTGGCTGGTGTACCTTGTACATCGTGTACTGAAACACCTATCGTGTGAGTGTGGTGCAAAACTGAAATTTGAGGATCAGGAAAAAAGAGTTCATTTTTGTAACTGGCTGTTAATATCAATTACTAACAGCTACTTGAACCCCTCGCTTTACTTCATGTCAGATGAGGCGTGGTTTCATTTGTCAGGTTATGTAAACTCCCTGAACTATAGTTCCAGTCGCAGGACTGCCTACGTATCTTGCATGAAGAACCTCCCCACTCAGAGAAGACGGGCGTTTAGTGTGCGTTGATCGGCATGCACAATAGTGGTTCCATATTTTTCTATTACACCTTAAACAGTACCAGATATCTAGAGATCTTTGACTCTTTCTATGCATAGTTAACACATGCAGGAAAGCTGTATGTAGTATTCCATCAAGTTGGAGCGACCGTTCGTACATCGACCAAAGTACGGCCCACATCACCAACGTGTTCCCTAAAGACAGACTTATCAGTAGAGACCTCTGGCCCAATCGGTGTGATTTTTATCTATGGGGCACACTAAAAAGCAAAGTGTATTTTGACAATCCTCGCACAACAGAAATCTTCAACGGAGCGTTACTACAGACATTAACATCACGCATGCAGAATTACAGCATGTTGTTGGTAACATCGTCACACGAAATCAGCGATGCCTGGATGCCCACGGCTACCACTTCCAGAATCTCTTATAAACAGGCAACTATATATTTTTCATGTAACTATTATTTATTCTTTTTTAGTTAGTTCAATGTTATTTGAATTTCCGGCGTGAGGTGTGCCTGTTTTATGTGGGACGCCCCGTAGAATAGCATTTGCTCCTGCTAGGGGAGATTTTTCCTTATTTCTTGCCCGGACAACCTGTTTCAGGAAATAATTCCCAATAAGAAGTGCGTCTTTCCCGTATTATGGCTTATCGGGCGTGATGTTTGCAGTGCGCGAGCTGATACGTAATTCTGATGACTTTAATGTAAGCACGCGCATTTCTGTGGCTATTGGCGACTTTCGTTATAATTTTACTTACAGTTATTACACGTTTGACTTGAATGAATCTTTTCGTGTTTCATGATAGAGAAGTTGTGTCTTACGTATTTATCAAAGAGACATTTTTTATAGATTGTAGACATAGATGTAAATAAACAATTTAATACGTGATTCGAAGGCTTAATTATCGTTGCTTTTGGGAGAATTCCAGATACGTGGTCTAAGAGTTTTTCGTTCTTGTGTAGCTTTCGGCAGTTCTAATCAAAGACGGCACTATCGTGTGTCGTGTCACATTGAGTTGGGATTTTTATTTCTCCAAAAAGAGCAATTAACAGAACATCGAACATAAGAAGAGCACGTATAGTTATATTATGTATGCCACCACTTGTTCACGGCTTATACAGGTTACTCACCTTTGTGTTGGCTAGTAATTTTTCAGAGGAATTCAGCAGTAAAAATTAGGAGTAGCTTGAAGAGTTTATACGCATACATAGCCCTTATGCCTATTGTAGTTATTATTTAACAAGTAATTTTACTCTGGACAAACGACACACTGAGCTGCATCAAATGCAGTCGAGAGATGTGCTTTAATAAAGTCGTCTGCCTGAGATCCAGCATGTCTCTCAAAATCTGGAAAATACGATGTAGAAATTTGGCATACACGACACTTACGTACAAGAAATTTTAAAAGTGAAAACATGCTAATATTTACATAAGTACAGTATTCCAACTACACTCCTGGAAATTGAAATAAGAACACCGTGAATTCATTGTCCCAGGAAGGGGAACCTTTATTGACACATTCCTGGGGTCAGATACATCACATGATCACACTGACAGAACCACAGGCACATAGACACAGGCAACAGAGCATGCACAATGTCGGCACTAGTACAGTGTATATCCACCTTTCGCAGCAATGCAGGCTGCTGTTCTCCCATGGAGACGATCGTAGAGATGCTGGATGTAGTCCTGTGGAACGGCTTGCCATGCCATTTCCACCTGGCGCCTCAGTTGGACCAGCGTTCGTGCTGGACGTGCAGACCGCGTGAGACGACGCTTCATCCAGTCCCAAACATGCTCAATGGGGGACAGATCCGGAGATCTTGCTGGCCAGGGTAGTTGACTTACACCTTCTAGAGCACGTTGGGTGGCACGGGATACATGCGGACGTGCATTGTCCTGTTGGAACAGCAAGTTCCCTTGCCGGTCTAGGAATGGTAGAACGATGGGTTCGATGACGGTTTGGATGTACCATGCACTATTCAGTGTCCCCTCGACGATCACCAGTGGTGTACGGCCAGTGTAGGAGATCGCTCCCCACACCATGATGCCGGGTGTTGGCCCTGTGTGCCTCGGTCGTATGCAGTCCTGATTGTGGCGCTCACCTGCACGGCGCCAAACACGCATACGACCATCATTGGCACCAAGGCAGAAGCGACTCTCATCGCTGAAGACGACACGTCTCCATTCGTCCCTCCATTCACGCCTGTCGCGACACCACTGGAGGCGGGCTGCACGATGTTGGGGCGTGAGCGGAAGACGGCCTAACGGTGTGCGGGACCGTAGCCCAGCTTCATGGAGACGGTTGCGAATGGTCCTCGCCGATACCCCAGGAGCAACAGTGTCCCTAATTTGCTGGGAAGTGGCAGTGCGGTCCCCTACGGCACTGCGTAGGATCCTACGGTCTTGGCGTGCATCCGTGCGTCGCTGCGGTCCGGTCCCAGGTCGACGGGCACGTGCACCTTCCGCCGACCACTGGCGACAACATCGATGTACTGTGGAGACCTCACGCCCCACGTGTTGAGCAATTCGGCGTTACGTCCACTCGGCCTCCCGCATGCCCACTATACGCCCTCGCCCAAAGTCCGTCAACTGCACATACGGTTCACGTCCACGCTGTCGCGGCATGCTACCAGTGTTAAAGACTGCGATGGAGCTCCGTATGCCACGGCAAACTGGCTGACACTGACGGCGGCGGTGCACAAATGCTGCGCAGCTAGCGCCATTCGACGGCCAACACCGCGGGTCCTGGTGTGTCCGCTGTGCCGTCCGTGTGATCATTGCTTGTACAGCCCTCTCGCAGTGTCCGGAGCAAGTATGGTGGGTCTGACACACCGGTGTCAATGTGTTCTTTTTTCCATTTACAGGAGTGTACTTCATTACTATGATTAATACAGTACAATTGTACACTGAACATACACTAGATGTGATGTGTGACCAACAAAATAATTTTTAAATTATATTTCAATTGTAAACACAAGTAATTCTCCAGCAACTTCAGTACTTCGTATGCCTGGCGTTACAAAATATGGAGACCAGTGTTGTTTGTAACTGCCACCCAGAGCGCTGTAATGCATAGATACTCTCAATGAGGTTAGAATGAGTCCTAGAAGTGTGTTTCCCCGTTAAAACCCTGTGTTATACGTATCTTTTTGGCGTTAATGAACTTAATTGACAGTCAGTTCTGAGTATTTAATTTGAAACAATACACTTTTGTGGATGAATACTCATCATCAGAGAGTTAAAAAAATTTATAATGCGAAATCTCAATCGTCGAGCAAGGAGTTCGCAGGCTTGATCCCCCACACCCTCTGGTTTCCTCCATCCTCTCCACCCCCCGCCCGTTGCCGCGCCTCTATCGCTGTATCCCTCCCTCTCTCCACCTCCACACCCTCCATCTCCTTCATCAGGGCACTTTCCAACGCCTCCCCCTCCTGGATGACGAACTTCGCCGTGACATCTACCCTTCCTTCCAACTATAACCTGGCCTTGTTCCCCCCCCCCCCTCTCCCCAGGGCCCCCTTTTCCTCTTTCCTCCTTCTCCCAGAGCGGATTTTCCTCCGTCCCCCCCTCCGCTGAGACCCTGCACCCCATACTTGCCTCTCTCCTTCCCCCATCCCTCCCTACCTGGCCCTCTTCCGCGCGCCCCCCGCCCACCTCACCCATCTCTTCCCCATCCTCCCTTCTTCAGGTCTCCCTCATCTCCTAGCGCCTGGCAGATCCTCTGTATTGCTCTTCATCAGTGTGCCACAGTGTTGTTTAGTGCTGTTTCTCGTGTGCGTCAAGAGGTGTGCTTTTAATTGTGTCCTGCCTTGAGGTTCGCCGTCAGTGTTACGTTATGTGCTATGCCATCCGTCGCTACCTTTATGCTCCAGTCATACTGTGCCTTGTGTTCTTTTAACCGTCGCAGTGTGTGGCTTTTTGTGTGTGCTACTTTTAAACGGTTTTTTATCTCCATTTTACAGTCACCCCGTTTATTGTCTATTGCCTTCCATGATGTTCCCCTTGTTTATATCTATGTTCACCATATTCTCTCCTTTGCTGTTTTTAAATGTCTTCTATTGTTTTGTTCTATGTCTTTCGGCTGAAGAGCAGCGCCTATGCTGCTGCCAGCCCGCCCCGATGGGGAACTGAAATACAATAAAGGAAAAAAAAAAAAGTCGAGCAAGGCGCACATCGCACCAAAGCAACCAAACGTTTTGTTGCTGTTTTACTCGCAAATGAATGCAAGAGCAGCACAGCAATACCAGCACTCTAAAGACTCACCAAAATATGGCGGAGACAGGTTTCACTTTTTCGTTGTAAGGGCGTCTCCCTTTCTCCTCTTTGGTCACAACCATTCCAGTCCTCCTCCAGTTTACTCTTTGTACAGGGTGTCCCAAAAGTAACGACTCATTTTCATGAAAAAACGTATATCTCTACAACAAGGGTACATATGAAGTATCAAAAATTTTTAATGTTCAATGTGGCCACACTGCATGTCAACGCAAAGAGACCGCCTTTCCACCGTATTCCAGAACATTTTCCGTATTTGATTATACCAGATTCAGAATAATAGATTGATTGCCGTCTGGCTGCTCACAGGGCTGCAATCATAGAACGCTGTTGGACGCGCTCCTGTTCCGTTCGCCGTTGTCAAATCTCTGCTGCTGCAGGTAGCGGCTAGAGATGGGTCGTTCGCGAACTAACGGGTCCAAAGGAACGGCTCATCAACGGAACGAGCGAGGAACGAAATCAAAGGAACGGTCTTTAATAGTTCACATCGGTCGCGGCTTTCTACTTACAGTTCCCGGGAACGGCAAAACGGCTGGTCTGGTTCCCGCAACTGCACGTCAGCCGGTCTCGTTCCAGCCTCGATTCCGTTCCCGTCTGTCTCGGTCTCGGTTTCGGTCTCGGTCTCGCTCGGCCGGACTCGTCCTTCTTCGCGTTGCCACTCGTCGCAGTTCCACTGCCGACTGCTCATAGTTAATTCAATGTCGAGTTGTTCGTTTCGTACGCTGTGCACACCCATGCTAGATCTGTTTCAAACCTTTTTTGAACTCTCAACTTCTGGTTCTGTTCGTGGTATTCTATTCAGCGTCGACGACTGGTAATTAAAATGCATTTTATAATTACGTTAATTACATAAAATTACGTGGTATGTAATACATACACCTTTTCAGGTAACAAAACGGCGTATCAGCTTACTTCACTATTTCGATAAATAGCAGAAAAAATATTTGTAAAAAGGCAACATTTTTTTGTTATTACACATGCAAAGGAAGTCGGCACAGCACACACGAGTGGCCATTTTCCGTCTTTTTTTTTATCCAAGGTAAAAGAGCGTGTTCATTGTTATGGAAGACAGACCGACTTACAACCGAATGAAGTCCGCTCTCTATATTCGAGTGCCTGGTGTCACATTTTCTAAAGAGAATATGATAACTTCTACAATATTATTTCAGTGGTACAGGGTGGCGAACGAAAAATCGACCCCGAGTGCTAGACTGCTCTTTGCCACCCACTAAACGTCATCTATTGTTTGGAAGTTGTTTTTTGCATTACCTTATTTGTTATTTCTTCACTGCGTAATTGTTGTTGTTGTTGTGGTCTTCAGTCCTGAGACTGGTTTGATGCAGCTCTCCATGCTACTCTATCCTGTGCAAGCTTCTTCATCTCCCAGTACCTACTGCAACCTACATCCTTCTGAATCTGCTTAGTGTATTCATCTCTTGGTCTCCCTCTACGATTTTTACCCTCCACGGTGCCCTCCAATGCTAAATTTGTGATCCCTTGATGCCTCAAAACATGTCCTACCAACCGATCCCTTCTTCTAGTCAAGTTGTGCCACAAACTCCTCTTCTCCCCAATCCTATTCAATACCTCCTCATTAGTTACGTGATCTACCCACCTTATCTTCAGCATTCTTCTGTAGCACCACATTTCGAAAGCTTCTATTCTCCTCCTGTCCAAAATAGTTATCGTCCATGTTTCACTTCCATACATGGCTACACTCCATACAAATACTTTCAGAAACGACTTCCTGACACTTAAATCTATACTCGATGTTAACAAATTTCTCTTCATCAGAAACGCTTTCCTTGCCATTGCCAGTCTACATTTTATATCCTCTCTACTTCGACCATCATCAGTCATTTCGCTCCCCAAATAGCAAAACTCCTTTACTACTTTAAGTGTCTCATTTCTTAATCTAATTCCCTCAACATCACCCGACTTAATTTGACTACAGTCCATTATCCTCGTTTTGCTTTTGTTGATGTTCATCTTATAGCCTCCTTTCAAGACACTGTCCATTCCGTTCAACTGCTCTTCCAAGTCCTTTGCTGTCTCTGACAGAATTACAATGTCATCGGCGAACCTCAAAGTTTTTACTTCTGCTCCATGAATTTTAATACCTACTCCGAACTTTTCTTTTGTTTCCTTTACTGCTTGCTCAATATACAGATTGAATAAGATCGGGGAGAGGCTACAACCCTGTCTCACTCCTTTCCCAACCACTGTTTCCCTTTCATGCCCCTCGACTCTTATAACTGCCATCTGGTTTCTGTACAAATTGTAAATAGCCTTTCGCTCCCTGTATTTTACCCCTGCCACCTTCAGAATTTGAAAGAGAGTATTCCAGTTAACATTGTCAAAAGCTTTCTCTAAGTCTACAAATGCTAGAAACGTAGGTTTGCCTTTTCTTAATCTTTCTTCTAAGATAAGTCGTAAGGTCAGTATTGCCTCACGTGTTTCAACATTTCTACGGATTCCAAACTGATCTTCCCCGAGGTCGGCTTCTACCAGTTTTTCCATTCGTCTGTAAAGAATTCGCGTTAGTATTTTGCAGCTGTGACTCATTAAACTGATAGTTCGATAATTTTCACATCTGTCAACACCTGCTTTCTTTGGGATTGGAATTATTATATTCTTCTTGAAGTCTGTGGGTATTTCGCCTGTCTCATACATCGTGCTCACCAGATGGTAGAGTTTTGTCATGACTGGCTCTCCCGAGGCCATCAGTAGTTCTAATGGAATGTTGTCTACTCCCGGGGCCTTGTTTCGACTCAGGTCTTTCAGTGCTCTGTCAAACTCTTCACGCAGTACCTTATCTCCCATTTCGTCTTCATCTACATCCTCTTCCATTTCCATAATATTGTCCTCAAGTACATCGCCCTTGTATAAACCCTCTATATACTCCTTCCACCTTTCTGCCTTCCCTTCTTTGCTTAGAACTGGGTTTCCATCTGAGCTCTTGATATTCATACAAGTGGTTCTCTTCTTTCCAAAGGTCTAATTTTCCTGTAGGCAGTATCTATCTTACCCCTAGTGAGACAAGCCTCTACATCCTTACATTTGTCCTCTAGCCATCCCTGCTTAGCCATTTTGCACTTCCTGTCGATCTCATTTTTGAGACGCTTGTATTCCTTTTTGCCTGCTTCATTCACATTTTCTCCTTTCATCAACTAAATTCAATATTTCTTCTGTTACCCAAGGATTTCTATTAGCCCTCGTCTTTTTACCTACCTGATCGTCTGCTGCCTTCACTACTTCATCCCTCAGAGCTACCCATTCTTCTTCTACTGTATTTCTTTCCCCCATTCCTGTCAATTGTTCCCCTATGCTCTCCCTGAAACTCTCTACAACCTCTGGTTTAGTCAGTTTGTCCAGGTCCCATCTCCTTAAATACCCACCTTTTTGCAGTTTCTTCAGTTTCAATATGCAGTTCATAACCAATAGATTGTGGTCAGAATCCACATCTGCCCCTGGAAATGTCTTACAATTTAAAACCTGGTTCTTAAATCTCTGTCTTACCATTATATAATCTATCTGATACCTTTTAGTATCTCCAGGATTCTTCCAGGTATACAACCTTCTTTTATGATTCTTGAACCAAGTGTTAGCTATGATTAAGTTATGCTCTGTGCAAAATTCTACAAGGCACCTTCTCTTTCATTCCTTCCCCCCAATCCATATTCACCTACTATGTTTCCTTCTCTCCCTTTCCCACTGACGAATTCCAGTCACCCATGACTATTAAATTTTCGTCTCCCTTCACTACCTGAATAATGTCTTTTATCTCGTCATACATTTCATCTATTTCTTCATCATCTGCAGAGCTAGTTGGCATATAAACTTATCACCTGACCAAAAGTCTTGTTCCTCCTGCCACCGAACTTCACTAATTCCCACTATATCTAACTTTAACCTATCCATTTCCCTTTTTAAATTTTCTAACCTACCTGCCCGATTAAGGGATCTGACATTCCACGCTCCGATCCGTAGAACGCCAGTTTTCTTTCTCCTGATAACGACGTCCTCCTGAGTAGTCCCCGCCCGGAGATCCGAATGGGGGACTATTTTACCTCCGGAATATTTTACCCAAGAGGACGCCATCATCATTTAATCATACAGTAAAGCTGCATGTCCTCGGGAAAAATTACGGCTGTAGTTTCCCCTTGCTTTCAGCCGTTCGCAGTACCAGCACAGCAAGGCCGTTTTGGTTAATGTTACAAGGCCAGATCAGTCAATCATCCAGACTGTTGCCCCTGCAACTACTGAAAAGCTGCTGCCCCTCTTCAGGAACCACATGTTTGTCTGGCCTCTCAACAGATACCCCTCCGTTGTGGTTGCACCTACGGTACGACCATCTGTATCGCTGAGGCACGCTAGCCTCCCCACCAACGGCAAGGTCCATGGTTCATGGGGGGGGGGGGGGGGGGGGGGTAATTATTACAAGTTTATCTACTCTACTCGTAGCGGTCAACAAATCCTGCGTAACTGGCGAGCTGTCTGTACCCGGGACCGGTTTTTCGCGCGCGACCTCGTATTATTTCACTGCTATCAGCCTCATAACGCTACAGTTGGCTAAACGAGACGTTTTGAAAAATCACGCAAATTACAACTTTGTGAGAGGTCTGTTATGAATAAAAACTCTGTACTCCAGGGCGGAGGCAAGTGCCCCCTCTTGGCGCCTTCCATCTTCAGTCACCTATGTTACTAATTTTCAGTTTTTCATAAGAACCGTATACCAAGCACAAATGAACGGTGAACGAGTAAATATGAATGGTTCCCAAAAAAGAGCGATCACCAGTGATCTAGTTCCCAAGGATGAACGAGTTCGCCCATCTCGAGTAGCGGCTACTGTAGCCAATTGTAGACGACGCCCGCGGCCGGTAACGTAAACAGTTGTGATCCGTTTAGTTGTGTGCTCTGTTTCTCTGTGCGGCGAATTTATTTTGCGCAAGTACAAACGGGCCACGGGCTCCTCAATCGCGACACGGGAAAAGCGCGGCCTCAAATAGCTGCCCAGCACGCGTGCAGGCAGAGTGTTGGCGACCAGTTGAAGTGTGCGGACGTCTCCATCAGTGTCCACTCAGATTCGTTCGTCCGCCTTAGTACAGCCAGGGCTGCTTCCCATATCTTACTGAGTTGAAATCCCGTCTCTCTATTGACCGGGACGTTACTTTTGCGAATTTCGGCTGCTTCTTTAATGATGAAGTCCAAGTACGTGGAAGTGGACGAAACGATCTTTGTCTCTCCGCAATTCATGTTGTGTCCTGTGTCAAGACAGTTTTCCGCCACAGCAGACTTTTCTGGCTGACCCAGCCTGGCGTGACGAAGATGTAACGGCGCACCGTATCATTCAGCGATGAAAGCAGATTCTGCCTGCACCCAAGTGATGGTCGTTTGCGCGTACCACGTAGCCCTGGTGTGCGCTGCCTCGTAGAGTGCTTTCGTCCAGGACACGCTGGCCCCACCGCAGACGTTATGGTGTGAGGAGCTGTAACCTACGACTCTCGCAACGTTTGGCGTTTCTGGAGGGGACGCTAACCAGCGCTTGGTACGTGCAGAGTGTCGGTAGACCCGTTCTTTAGCCGTTGTTGCAACAAGAAGTTTATATTTTGTGACAACAAGATAATGCTGGCCGTCAAACTATACGTGATCTGCAAGACGTGCAGCAACTTACCTGTACTGCACGATCTCTGGAGTTGTCTCCAGCCGAGCACGTTTGGGACGTGATGGGACGAGGAGTAGAGCGACTCGTCGACCAGCTACTATAGAAGTACGTGGACAATTAGAGCAGGCGAGGAACAGCATACCCCAGGACAGTATTGGCCATCTGTACGACCGACTGGACGCCAGAGTCAGTACCTCTATTGAGTGAATTGGAAACCCCAAAAGAGTGTACTAATTTTTTTCTGGCAGTGTACTTTGCGGAACCTCCCCAGAAATCTGTCATTCTAAGAATAGGAGCTAGGTGCGTTGAATAACCAAATTCAAATAAGTTTTCGAGCACTCTAATATGATTTTACGAATGCAGGGTTAGTATTAGGGAGTAGAAAGGACAGTAGGCATTTGGGGACCATCAAAGGGCAAGATATAAGGTCGAGGTCATGGGTGACCGTCCTGAGACAGGTCTGCTTCAAGGCCGCTGGTCAAAATTCTGAGACATTGTCCTCCTCCAAGGACTCAGGTCAATGTGGTCATTGGTCAAAGTTCTCCTGAGACAAGTGGTCTAATGTTCTTTAAAAGTTAGCCACTTGACTTTGTCACTAATGTTAATAATCTGTCATAATTAATGAAGTAAATCACTTCTCACTTTGTCACCGTAATTAGCCAATTGAACCTAAAGTCCTTCCAGAACGACTACACACATTCCTGAGTTGTTAATATCCTCTCCAATTTGTTTCAGTAACAAAATATAATTTAAATGTTCATTGCTGAGATCTGTATAACTTCAATAGCTGTTTTATTATATATATATATATATATATATATATATATATATATATATATATATATATATATATATTTTTTTTTTTTTTTTTTTTTTTTTTTTTTTGAATAGTGTAAAGTTCAATTTGAAGCTGCAATGGAAGGCATGGCAGATATAGTGAATATGGGTCAATTCATTTTCTATTATTGTAACAAGTATTTAATGTTCACTGTATATATAATATTATGAATTTCAGATGTTTTTATACATGTTTATTTTTGAGATATGCATATTGCCCATGGGAATAGTATTGACATTTTTCTTGTCACCCTTCCTGAAAGACCTTAAGGAAATAGGACATGAATTTATTTTATTGCAGGAAATGAAATACTTTACATGATCTGTGCAAAATACTGTACAGTACTGATGACGTGCCTGTAAATGGACCAGGTGTGACACCTTTCCCACCCAATAGTGCAACTGATGAAGCGAGAGATGAAGATCCTGGCCGCAAGAACAATCTATGTATTGAAAATTTATCAGTAAACTGAATGGATTCGAGTGTTTTCATAACGAACCCTGCTGTGAGTAATACAGCTTTCGATGGCAACATCATCATCTTCGACTACTATTGCTCCCAGACCATCTGACTCGTCAAACAACCACATATCACACTCCGTGTGTTTATCTGCTCTTGAGTTAGAACAAGGTGGGAAAAAGGAATCAAATGGTGTTCAGTATGAATCGAGGAAGGGTGACTCGACTTCTCATATTGAATGGCCCTTCATGTGATGCGGAAAAGTCCATTAGGATCATAATTATACAACAAGTGGTCTAGGTGACTGAAGTGAAAGTTAAATGTTTGTGTTTATGAAAATTCTCCTTTGAGCGGCTACATAACGGTCCCAAGGAGGAAAATGTACTGGCAGGAAGAGGATGACAGTCGCAATGACATTGTGGCGAATTCTATACAGAGAGACATATCTGATTTCAGTATGATAAATATACACGTTTATAACAACGACTGATTAGATAAATATGATAGTTTTGCAAAAATCCGACACGTACTGAGTAAGGTGAACAACAGTTTCAAAAATCTGGCTCAAATGCCATAGAAAAACTTCTTGAAGAATTACGGAGGAATACAATGGATTCTCTGGAATACTTAATTAAAGTCACACACAAAATGAACGCAGTAATTCATTCAGCACCTCAAGGACATGACCCCTAGGCCTAAATGGAAAAGTCAGTTCTGTGAATCGCGTCTTGTTAGATAAAATGAATACTTCTGCAAATGTGTAGGAGAAGACTGTCTGTGAATTTCGAAATCGAGTAATTGGAACAAACGTATATACAGCTCATGATATCCATTTAAAAGAACAAGGAAAGATTCATATTTGTTTGTCCTTTTCATACACATGACGAAAATTGAAAAAATCCCATACAGAAATAAAGCATACACAAACGGACAAACTGGTAAAAGTGATTGTCTTGAAGCGATAGTACCAAACAAGTAAAGACAGACAGTTATGGTCCAAGACATGAACAGAAAAAAACTAAAAGAAAGAAACAGCAACAGACTCACCGAGCTGAATTTCAAACCAACAAATATAGCAACAAGACAAACATAATATCTCCAGTAAAGAGAGATATAAAACTCCCTGCAGTTGAATTAACAATTTAGAGCGTAAGTATTTTGCATGTATAGGTCACCAGATGGAGAAAATGTGTTCCATAATCACATGGAGGAGTTTTTGGAAGAAATACAATACCTCAAGAACAATATAATTATTTGTGGTGATTTCAATGCAGATTTCTCAAAATCCAATAAATTCAAGGATGATGTAAATTTCCTACACTAATTCGACATACACTCAACTGTAACAGAACCAACTCAAAAAATAGCAACCTCTGCCTCTCTCATTGACCATATTTCATCAAAACATGTAAATCTGCCAATAATGTACAAGTGGCAAACATCGGTTTTAGTGATCACTATACTCAAATTCCGATAATGAATGTTGCAGGAAACTGAAAGCTCGATGGAATGAGATGAATTGCAAGATATGTGAATATAAAAAACGCATAAGGATGAACACTGGAATAATGTATAGCACTGTAATGATACCAGTGAAAAATATCGTCTGTTTATGCCCACATTTAAGCATTTTCTGAAATAGGTTTTCCCAGGAAAACAACAACATTCAACTCTGTTCAAAAAACGAACAAGTGGGTCACAAACGAAATAAGGGTATAATGTCAAAATAAGAAGAGATTGCATGAGTACTCGAAGCAAAATACTGGTCCTTATTTTACTACATATTTCAAAAGATATAAACGAATACTAACACAATTTACATCAAAAGCAAAAGGCAAAGCAATGGCAAAGTAGTTTGTAATTCCAAGAGTAGAACTAATGCAACCTAGCATATTATAAGAAAAGAAATGGGCGCAGGGTCAGTTAATCACAATAATATGGAGCTGATTATGAATAACAATAACCCGACTGAATCCAGACAAGTTGCAAGGGCATTCAACCATTATTTCTCAAACATAGCACAGAATTTGATAAATACACATCATGACAGACGGCCAGACAGTAAGAGAGTACAGTCAGATCAAAAACTTCATGAAAATTCATTATTCATGTTATTAGCAAAACCTGAGAAATTAGCAAAAATCATGAAAGGATTGCCTAATAAACATTCTATGGTTTCTGATGAGATACTAGATGCTATCATCAAAGTTAAGGCAACGCTTATTGAGGAACTACTAACAGAAACAAAAATTCATCGTTTCAGAGAGTGTATCTCAAAATAGTCTTAAAACTGCAAAAGTAACACCTCTGCATAAAAAAGGGTGCAAAATATAAAAATTTATAGTTCTAGGCTAGTTTCAGTTTTTTCAGGCATCAGTAAAATTGTTGAAAATTGTTTCTTAGAAGATTAACAGGCTTCTTAGATAAGAAAACGTTAACAAATTACTCTCAACATGCGTTCAGAGCAGAAAGGTCGGTCAAGGTAGTAATGTTTGCCTTTTTAAATTAAATACCGAAATCACTGGATTAGAAGCAAGAGGTATCTGGGACATTTCCTGATCTTAGTAAACTCTTTGATGTTATTAATCGTGACATTTTCTTGCATGAGCTAAGTCATTATGAAATTAGAGGCCAATCTGAAAGGTGGATCCAATTAAATATCAATAATCGTCAACAAAAGTAAAGAAATAAAATGCCAAGACAGTGAAGCACACAAAAATCTCTAGTTTTTGCAGCATCGAGTCAAACATTCAAATATGGAACCCCGCAAGGGTCATTTCTGGGATCTGTCTGAATTCTGTTCTATGTAAATGACTTTAATGATAAAATAATTGCGAAATCACAGTACTCTTTCCAGATGACACTAATATTCTAATTACATCACATGATGAAGAATATACACAGGAAACTGTAACATCAGTTATCCATAGCTTAGCACAGTGGTTCAGGCAGTGGCAGGTACCTTCACACCATCAAGCTAAATCCAAGGATTCCTGCACACTCCTTTTTTAAAAGTCTGGAATCACTGTCTCTGCCTTGTTTATACATGTACAAAAAACTAATTTTTACAAAAGGGAGCAGTTTAAAAAGAAAACCTATTCAAATACAGATATGATGTAAGTGCATATGAAACTAGGCACAAGCTGAACCTGCCTTTAAACACATACAGTACAAAAGGATGCAGAAGAGGAGTGTATGATACTGAAGTTACGTTGTATAACTGTATGACTTCTTACTTGAAATGCCTACCAACATTAAATACACTTAAGGTAAAGCCGAAATAGTTCTTCCTTGATCACTGCTTCTTCTCTGTCCAAACTTCTGTAAGACCGTAATAAGCAAACCTTATACACAAAATACTGGAAATTATGCTATATGTCACTTCATGCTATAACTTACTTTGTATTTGTCATGTAGTCTCACTTAATAAACTCTGCTATCAAATGTAGAAGCAATATACAGTATAGTATGTCTATTAATATTATTATGCACTGTGATTCTGTTGACCTTGTAGTCAGAATGACTACTGTAATCACAAATTAATTTTGTTTGCCATTGTCATATATCACGTGTACAAATATTAGACTAAAACCGATTCTTGGACTAAACAAACATGAACATCATTCTGTAGTTGTGTCCATAGTTCCATGTTTTGGAAAAGTATGGATGCAAATAATTTATCAGAGGAAAGCTGATTCACTTTGGGAACAATTTCCTAGTGCAGAGGTAACAGCGATGGTTATATTATGTGGCTGAAACTTTATCAAACAGTGAAATATATGCTGCCACAGTCTTTGGATACGGCGTCGTGATGGAACATGCTGTCGTATACTCTATCGACTTTTCTTGGAAAATCTGTTCACAGGTGCTGAACTTTTACAGAATCTGAAGAAATGACACACTAATGCATCAGATAGCATTCGTCGAAATAGAGTAGCTAAGAGCTTCATACTGAGCAAATATGAAAAATTCAAGAAGGAAAAGACAGGTGCATACGAAGCCTGCTCAGATAGAAAGACAGGTAAATATTGCGGTACTCAGAAAATTAGTTAATGTACAAGGAAGTACCGGTGTATAAGTATCATATTCAAGTTTTTTTCAGTTGTTTCAGGTATTTTGATCATCCAATGAAACGACAAAAACATTGTTACCATGTACAATCAAATTTTGCCTCTCAGGCAACACGTTTATCCAACGTAAAAAAAGGAAGGGTGCCATTGGTTCAGCCAAACGTTCTTCAAGCTTACTACACGCATATGGCAGAAGGTAATGGCCATGCCGATCAAAACAAGTCTATAAGGCACAAAATGTGGTATTTTTCCCATAATAGCCTGTCTACTTGATGTAGCTGTTGAAAATACCTTGCTTCTGTACAGACCCAATAAATATAGATCACCTCATATGTTTCGTCGCAGAGTAGAAACAGTTGTTTTGAGAACAATAAATGGGTTACCATGTGGGAAGGGAGAACTTGTAAGTTAACAAAATGCGAGTCCTTGTATGATAGTAAAGAACACTACATTGCTAATTTGATAGTGAAGGAAAGAAAAATGAATATGAGACAATTATTTTGCAGAATGAGTAGCAGAAAACCTACAACAATATGTACACAATGTGATTTCTTGTTTTGTAATATTGCACACCAAGTAAAACTTGTGCATTTTTTTCTGAATACAGTCATAATCCTGACGTCCTTTCAGAAGGGTGGGCTTGTAAGGTAGCTATAATTTCTCACCTTACAAGCACTCATCCACATACTTTGCCCTGATCTACAGCCACATTAGGTATTATTTGATAGGTACTACATCGTATATATGAATATTTAAAGGAGACTGACATCGTCACATACGCCTTTTAAGTAATTGGTAACGCTTATTGCATGAAAGGTGACGGAGTGTCTTCATTATCATACTAGTAGGGGTTGGAACGACAGTGGAAATGAAACGGCAGATGTAACTCAAGACCTGGGTGGAAGGCCCACACAGGTGTGCTGGTCCTGCTTAAACACAGGAAATAGCAAGACGGACGTCGTAGCACCTAAGTGCTGGAGCACACTAGAGTCGAGACCAGACGGTCGAGAGCCAAACCCAGAAGGATTATACTTCGGAAAAGTACGAAAATCTAGGGCGCAGGTGAGAGGAACGAAGAAGCGGCACCTCAGAAACCACGCAGGCTGGGTTATTTCCAATGTTTTTTACTCAGAAGCATACCATTGTATGGATATAGGTTTTTCCTCTCAAACTTTCGGCGCTGGACGACAAAAGACTAAAATATGGTTGGTCGGCGTTCGGAAGTACCAGAGAGAGGGAGAATATTCCGTGGTTTCGGGAATATGATTTCTTTTCGGAATTACAATGGTGGGAAGCCGAGCCTTGCTGGGAAGAAAGCATAGGAGAGACGAGGTCTTCCGTTTTGTGCTCCCAAGTGTGACGGTCGCTCAGTCTCTGCTTCTTGTTGGTACGAACGGACTTGCTGTCTTTGCTCTCACGAGATTTTATAGTTGTGAACTTGTACGATTCTGGACTTCGCCTCCGGGTTGGAAGTCGTAGTTGAGTACGCAGCATTCAGTGACTGAGAGCACTTCTTCTGCCTATACTAACGTTGAGGCGTTATCTGAACTCCGTCCTTGTGGTTGGAAGTTCGCGTTTCTCGTCTGTAGAACACGGAGAGGAGAAGACAATATTAGAATACATTAGTCAGAGGACCGCCTTCTGCCGTCCTAGTGTTTGACAGAGTTTTTATTTGTTGCTGGAGTTCTTCCATCGTCGGAGACGAGTACGAGAACCAGCACTTCGACGCCGCGGACGCAGTACATACGGTGATATCGCAAGTTGCTTTGGCTTATTAGGGCGATAAAAGCTAAACAGCTGTGATCACGTTAGTCTATTTCCACTGAGGTTCCACACCATCGTAGATCATCTTTGAAAGTAGTGTCTTCTAGTGTTTGGTACGTAGATGATGTCAGTCATTTCGCGTTATTGATAGTAGATCGCGCAGTCATAATAAGAGGCAGAGTTGGGCAATTGAGCAGTAATTTTACGTAGGAAATGTAAACTTTGTAATATAAAGGTTTTTGTTTAGTCTACAATAAATATATAAGCAGGAACAACGTTTATCATTTAGTAGGATTAGTTGCCTTGATCATTAATTTATATTTAGATTATAATTTATAGAATTAAGAGATCCTAAGATCTGCTTCAGGAGGTAGTCAGACAGGGTCAAATCTTCATTTTAGCGTGTATTATTCTCCGTTGCGCACATTCATTTTACACCCGCCTGGAGTAGCGTCTTGGAGCCTATTATGCAGAAGCTGAAGGATTACTTGCAAAAAATGTAACATTGTTGTTATAATTAGCATCCATTATGAATAACTGAAGCTGTTTCAAAATAAATATAACAAAAATAATTTAGGCTTGTGTGGGTTAACAATCTGCCACTTTTATCATAATTATTAATGACCCATCACCATTGTTTAATATTCAGTCATAATAATTTATCACGCAAAAATAATGATTATCCTCCACCAATCCAACTACCAGACTGACTCATCAGCTGTGTTCTGTCCACAGTAGTGAGGGCGTTGGACCAACCTCTCCCTCGTGTTCTGTCTGCCTACCCATGCCATATGCCTCAGCTCTTTATGGAATTTCGTTTTCTGCAGTTTGCAATACGACATCGTGACCAGTCCATTTCTCCAACCAGTGCATAGCCTAACAACCTTCCTCATTCGCTATGTACAGTTACAGCCTAATTCTTAGAAGTTTGCTGGTTTTCCAAAAAAAAAAAAAATAAATAAATACACACTTATCAAAATAGTAAATACACTACTTAAAATTTATAACAAATACCACATTGCATTATTTATATATGCTACATATTCAAACAGTTAAAAGCCTACTGGACTTAGAAATTAGTACTTAACATCCATCTAGTACTTAGATATGCATTAAAAGCAGTGGCTTCGATATGCATTAAAAACAGTCACAGCGCCTAAGAGTAGTTCTACACCGTGACGTTGAGTAAATGTAAATAATGATTTTGAATTAGGAACTTTTCTACAGTCGTATCACACACACAATATCTCACACTTACCACTTGCAAAAGTACGTTGGAGGAGCTACAAATTGTTTAAAGAGTCTTTTATTAGATGATACGTACTTACACTGACTCACTGTGAGATAGGATACAGTATAAAGTTTTTATTGCGCTGACTAAAGTCCACAGTGTGCCGACAGTTGTCCATGCTGTGCACCAGCACATTTCCGCGGTCAGGGACGGTGCGATTTGGAGCACCAAACATCGCTGGAGGATCCCGCCACAGAGGACGGTTGGGGCAGCTGGCTCTTTGCCTCGTCCAGTTAGCGCCGATAGGCAAGGTAATCCTTTTCCTCCGCTTACCGCAAGGACCCGTGCAAACGTTTGACCAGTGGAATCGCCGGTAGCCACTGCACGCCTCCGTGTCCCGACTCGGCTGCGGATGCACAGGCCAGACGCGCACCGCAGCTGCCGCCACCGCCTGTGGTCCCAGTTACGGGCTGAGGCAGCCGTCCAGACAAAGTTGTCCGCAGTCAGGGAGACGACAACAGTAGATTCGCTGTTGTTCTTTTAAAACGCCGAAACTAATTATAGCAGTGAATTGGCTGCACATTTGACGATGTGCTACCTATATTCTGATCAAAAGTACCCGGACATCTACTATCAATGCGACCACTATTGTAGCTATCGGAGCGCCAGCTTGTCCCTAGTGATAGTCGTCGTGTGAATTTTTTCAGCTGTTTTCGCCGATATTTTCAAATTTCATCTGCAGTCAGAATCGCCAAATACTGCTCATCAAATCTTTAAGGCGACAGAAAGTGTCAGTTTGTTTCCTGCTATGAATAAAGTGATTTTACATCGTTATTCGATATTCTTTTAATCATCGTTGTAAAGCAATCATCATTGTACAACATCTGTGAACAAGACACATGTGCTTGCTAGTGTAGTCACACATATGTTATGGCAGTGTGGAGTACTGAGCTTGGATGTACGCTCTGCCAGTGGGTACAATATTGGACAATTACCATATTGTGAAGTAGCAGTTAAAGAAATAGAACTTCTGGTCAACGTAAGGAAACAATTTCTAAATCAGTAAGACAAAATGTGCTATGAGTCTAAAAGACGTCATTCTTCTAACTGGCATTCCAACTACTCACTAGTAGCTATTTGCCATGTCAACATAAAAAAAACATACAGATAATCCTAAACAGAATTTTTTGGTAGTGTAAAGAATCAGAAAACAAATATTCTAGTATTGAAATTCTCTTAATATATCCATACGTATTTACAAAAAAATTACTCTTTGTTTATGTTTGATGAGTGTACTTCTAATAACATTCAGCTCAGTTTTCAGCTTTCTGCAATAGAATCATTTAACTCTAATCTAATCTAATCTAGTCTCAACCGGACATCTACTGGGGTGAGAACACATGCATTATTCAGCCTCTCTGCTGTAGAAGACACTGATGGAAACCCACCAGGACTAAGATCTGCACGGTATTTTAAAGCAGTGTGTGTCAGGAAAGATGCAGGTGTAAACATAGACTCAGTACTATTCCCAGAACTTGTGTATTCGAAACCTACGGGAAACAGTTTCCCACACAGCCACAATGAGTCAGGTTTCCTTAAATTACTTGTCGTGAACCCCAGGACGGTTCCATTAACTAGGTGGATTTCATTACCCAACCTATCAAAATACGCCCTTCTGCTCTGTCTCTAATAACACTGACGTTGGCACATAAAAAATTGTACACTCCCTCGCTATGATAAGTTGAGAATACTGCAATTGAATGTGAACTCATTGGTATGGATCGTATTCTTCCCCACCACATGCTAACGCATGACGTTACAGATCTATTTGTGCAATCAATGAAGGTCTGGAACTGCACATGTCTGGTGTGTCTCACGTTTACTCGGAATCGACCTAGACCTCTGGTCATTGAAGTTGGTGTAATATGACGTAGCGATACTACTGATACTACCACATGAGCGTCACACGATGAAATTGCCTCATGACGCAGGATCTGGAGGACCCAACAGTACACACCTGTATTTGTGGTGCCCTGTGCCGCCAGCAGCAGAGACTCAACCCACTCGTGCTTGCAGCCACTGTGCTGTACAGACGCCGCCTGCCATGGGTTCCAACTCCACCGTTCGCGCTTTAGTACAGAGAAACTTTGCCTTGTGGACACTGTGATAGCTGGACTCTGACTCTTGCCGCATTATTTGTAACGAGTCTTCACACGTTTCTAAAAACACAAGTTAAGTAAATCTCCTGTTAGTTGTGTTGTCTTCTTCATTGAACATTTCTGCTCCTGTGCAGCTTTCCTGCGGTGACACCTGCACCACCACTCTGCAGCCCACCTCTGCTCACCACTGAGTATGAAGTCCTCCTGCACCACAGTTGGGGTACAGGTGGTGTCCGGTACCAAGACCTGTTTGTCTCCTACACAACAGCAGGAGTACAGGTGGTGTCCGGTACCAAGACCAGTTTGTCTCCTACACAACAGCAGGAGTACAGGTGGTGTCCGGTACAAAGACCAGTTTGTCTCCTACACATCAGCAGGAGTACAGGTGGTGTCCGGTACCAAGACCAGTTTATCTCCTACACAACAGCAGGAGTACAGGTGGTGTCCGGTACCAAGACCAGTTTGTCTCCTACACAAAAGCAGGAGTACAGGTGGTGTCCGGTACCAAGACCAGTTTGTCTCCTACACAACAGCAGGAGTACAGGTGGTGTCCGGTACCAAGACCAGGATGTCTCCTACACAACAGCAGGAGTACAGGTGGCGTCCGGTACCAAGACCAGTTTGTCTCCTACACAACAGCAGGAGTACAGGTAGTGTCCGGTACCAAGACCAGTTTGTCTCCTACACAACAGCAGGAGTACAGGTGGTGTCCGGTACCAAGACCAGTTTGTCTCCTACACAACAGCAGGAGTACAGGTGGTGTCCGGTACCAAGACCAGTTTGTCTCCTACACAACAGCAGGAGTACAGGTGGTGTCCGGTACCAAGACCAGTTTGTCTCCTACACAACAGCAGGAGTACAGTTGGTGTCCAGTACCAAGACCAGTTTGTCTCCTACACAACAGCAGGAGTACAGGTGGTGTCCGGTACCAAGACCAGTTTGTCTCCTACACAACAGCAGGAGTACAGGTGGTGTCCGGTACCAAGACCAGTTTGTCTCCTACACAACAGCAGGAGTACAGGTGGTGTCCGGTACCAAGACCAGTTTGTCTCCTACACAACAGCAGGAGTACAGGTGGTGTCCGGTACCAAGACCAGTTTGTCTCCTACACAACAGCAGGAGTACAGGTGGTGTCCGGTACCAAGACCAGGATGTCTCCTACACAACAGCAGGAGTACAGGTGGTGTCCGGTACCAAGACCAGTTTGTCTCCTACACAACAGCAGGAGTACAGGTGGTGTCCGGTACCAAGACCAGTTTGTCTCCTACACAACAGCAGGAGTACAGGTGGTGTCCAGTACCAAGACCAGTTTGTCTCCTACACAACAGCAGGAGTACAGGTGGTGTCCGGTACCAAGACCAGTTTGTCTCCTACACAAAAGCAGGAGTACAGGTGGTGTCCGGTACCAAGACCAGTTTGTCTCCTACACAACAGCAGGAGTACAGGTGGTGTCCGTTACCAAGACCAGTTCGTCTCCTACACAACAGCAGGAGTTCAGGTGGTGTCTGGTACCAAGACCAATTTGTCTCCCACACAACAGCAGGAGTACAGGTGGTGTCCGGTACCAAGACCAGCTTGTCTCCTACACAACAGCAGAAGTACAGGTGGTGTCCGGTACCAAGACCAGTTTGTCTCCTACACAAAAGCAGGAGTACAGGTGGTGTCCGGTACCAAGACCAGTTTGTCTCCTACACAACAGCAGGAGTACAGGTGGTGTCCGGTACCAAGACCAGTTTGTCTCCTACACAACAGCAGGAGTACAGGTGGTGTCCGGTACCAAGACCAGTTTGTCTCCTACACAACAGCAGGAGTACAGGTGGTGTCCGGTACCAAGACCAGGATGTCTCCTACACAACAGCAGGAGTACAGGTGGTGTCCGGTACCAAGACCAGTTTGTCTCCTACACAACGGCAGGAGTACAGGTGGTGTCCGGTACCAAGACCAGTTTGTCTCCTACACAACAGCAGGAGTACAGGTGGTGTCCAGTAGCAAGACCAGTTTGTCTCCTACACCACAGCTGGAGTACAGGTGGTGTCCGGTACCAAGACCAGTTTGTCTCCTACACAACAGCAGGAGTACAGGTGGTGTCCGGTACCAAGACCAGTTTGTCTCCTACACAACAGCAGGAGTACAGGTGGTGTCCGGTACCAAGACCAGTTTGCCTCCTACACAACAGCAGGAGTACAGGTGGTGTCCGGTACCAAGACCAGTTTGTCTCCTACACAACAGCAGGAGTACAGGTGGTGTCCGGTACCAAGACCAGTTTGTCTCCTACACAACAGCAGGAGTACAGGTGGTGTCCGGTGCCAAGACCAGTTTGTCTCCTACACAACAGCAGGAGTACAGGTGGTGTACGGTACCAAGACCAGGATGTCTCCTACACAACAGCAGGAGTACAGTTGGTGTCCGGTACCAAGACCAGTTTGTCTCCTACACAACAGCAGGAGTACAGGTGGTGTCCGGTACCAAGACCAGTTTGTCTCCTACACAACAGCAGGAGTACAGGTGGTGTCCGGTACCAAGACCAGTTTGTCTCCTACACAACAGCAGGAGTACAGGTGGTGTCCGGTACCAAGACCAGTTTGTCTCCTACACAACAGCAGGAGTACAGGTGGTGTCCGGTACCAAGACCAGTTTGTCTCCTACACAACAGCAGGAGTACAGGTGGTGTCCGGTACCAAGACCAGGATGTCTCCTACACAACAGCAGGAGTACAGGTGGTGTCCGGTACCAAGACCAGTTTGTCTCCTACACAACAGCAGGAGTACAGGTGGTGTCCGGTACCAAGACCAGTTTGTCTCCTACACAACAGCAGGAGTACAGGTGGTGTCCAGTACCAAGACCAGTTTGTCTCCTACACAACAGCAGGAGTACAGGTGGTGTCCGGTACCAAGACCAGTTTGTCTCCTACACAAAAGCAGGAGTACAGGTGGTGTCCGGTACCAAGACCAGTTTGTCTCCTACACAACAGCAGGAGTACAGGTGGTGTCCGTTACCAAGACCAGTTCGTCTCCTACACAACAGCTGGAGTACAGGTGGTGTCTGGTACCAAGACCAATTTGTCTCCCACACAACAGCAGGAGTACAGGTGGTGTCCGGTACCAAGACCAGTTTGTCTCCTACACAACAGCAGGAGTACAGGTGGTGTCCGGTACCAAGACCAGTTTGTCTCCTACACAACAGCAGGAGTACAGGTGGTGTCCGGTACCAAGACCAGTTTGTCTCCTACACAACAGCAGGAGTACAGGTGGTGTCCGGTACCAAGACCAGGATGTCTCCTACACAACAGCAGGAGTACAGGTGGTGTCCGGTACCAAGACCAGTTTGTCTCCTACACAACGGCAGGAGTACAGGTGGTGTCCGGTACCAAGACCAGTTTGTCTCCTACACAACAGCAGGAGTACAGGTGGTGTCCAGTACCAAGACCAGTTTGTCTCCTACACCACAGCAGGAGTACAGGTGGTGTCCGGTACCAAGACCAGTTTGTCTCCTACACAACAGCAGGAGTACAGGTGGTGTCCGGTACCAAGACCAGTTTGTCTCCTACACAACAGCAGGAGTACAGGTGGTGTCCGGTACCAAGACCAGTTTGCCTCCTACACAACAGCAGGAGTACAGGTGGTGTCCGGTACCAAGACCAGTTTGTCTCCTACACAACAGCAGGAGTACAGGTGGTGTCCGGTACCAAGACCAGTTTGTCTCCTACACAACAGCAGGAGTACAGGTGGTGTCCGGTGCCAAGACCAGTTTGTCTCCTACACAACAGCAGGAGTACAGGTGGTGTACGGTACCAAGACCAGGATGTCTCCTACACAACAGCAGGAGTACATTTGGTGTCCGGTACCAAGACCAGTTTGTCTCCTACACAACAGCAGGAGTACAGGTGGTGTCCGGTACCAAGACCAGTTTGTCTCCTACACAACAGCAGGAGTACAGGTGGTGTCCGGTACCAAGACCAGTTTGTCTCCTACACAACAGCAGGAGTACAGGTGGTGTCCGGTACCAAGACCAGTTTGTCTCCTACACAACAGCAGGAGTACAGGTGGTGTCCGGTACCAAGACCAGTTTGTCTCCTACACAACAGCAGGAGTACAGGTGGTGTCCGGTACCAAGACCAGGATGTCTCCTACACAACAGCAGGAGTACAGGTGGTGTCCGGTACCAAGACCAGTTTGTCTCCTACACAACAGCAGGAGTACAGGTGGTGTCCGGCACCAAGACCAGTTTGTCTCCTACACAACAGCAGGAGTACAGGTGGTGTCCAGTACCAAGACCAGTTTGTCTCCTACACAACAGCAGGAGTACAGGTGGTGTCCGGTACCAAGACCAGTTTGTCTCCTACACAAAAGCAGGAGTACAGGTGCTGTCCGGTACCAAGACCAGTTTGTCTCCTACACAACAGCAGGAGTACAGGTGGTGTCCGTTACCAAGACCAGTTCGTCTCCTACACAACAGCAGGAGTACAGGTGGTGTCTGGTACCAAGACCAATTTGTCTCCCACACAACAGCAGGAGTACAGGTGGTGTCCGGTACCAAGACCAGTTTGTCTCCTACACAACAGCAGGAGTACAGGTGGTGTCCGGTACCAAGACCAGTTTGTCTCCTACACAACAGCAGGAGTACAGGTGGTGTCCGGTACCAAGACCAGTTTGTCTCCTACACAACAGCAGGAGTACAGGTGGTGTCCGGTACCAAGACCAGGATGTCTCCTACACAACAGCAGGAGTACAGGTGGTGTCCGGTACCAAGACCAGTTTGTCTCCTACACAACGGCAGGAGTACAGGTGGTGTCCAGTACCAAGACCAGTTTGTCTCCTACACAACAGCAGGAGTACAGGTGGTGTCCAGTACCAAGACCAGTTTGTCTCCTACACCACAGCAGGAGTACAGGTGGTGTCCGGTACCAAGACCAGTTTGTCTCCTACACAACAGCAGGAGTACAGGTGGTGTCCGGTACCAAGAACAGTTTGTCTCCTACACAACAGCAGGAGTACAGGTGGTGTCCGGTACCAAGACCAGTTTGCCTCCTACACAACAGCAGGAGTACAGGTGGTGTCCGGTACCAAGACCAGTTTGTCTCCTACACAACAGCAGGAGTACAGGTGGTGTCCGGTACCAAGACCAGTTTGTCTCCTACACAACAGCAGGAGTACAGGTGGTGTCTGGTGCCAAGACCAGTTTGTCTCCTACACAATAGCAGGAGTACAGGTGGTGTCCGGTACCAAGACCAGGATGTCTCCTACACAACAGCAGGAGTACAGGTGGTGTCCGGTACCAAGACCAGTTTGTCTCCTACACAACAGCAGGAGTACAGGTGGTGTCCGGTACCAAGACCAGTTTGTCTCCTACACAACAGCAGGAGTACAGGTGGTGTCCAGTACCAAGACCAGTTTGTCTCCTACACAACAGCAGGAGTACAGGTAGTGTCCGGTACCAAGACATGTTTGTCTCCTACACAACAGCAGGAGTACAGGTGGTGTCCAGTACCACGACCAGTTTGTCTCCTACACAACTGCAGAAGTACAGGTGGTGTCCAGTACCAAGACCAGTTTGTCTCCTACACAACAGCAGGAGTACAGGTGGTGTCCGGTACCAAGACCAGTTTGTCTCCTACACAACAGCAGGAGTACAGGTCGTGTCCGGTACCAAGACCAGTTTGTCTCCTACACAACAGCAGGAGTACAGGTAGTGTCCGGTACCAAGACCAGTTTGTCTCCTACACAACAGCAGGAGTGCAGGTAGTGTCCGGTACCAAGACCAGGATGTCTCCTACACAACAGCAGGGGTACAGGTGGTGTCCGGTACCAAGACCAGTTTGTCTCCTACACAACAGCAGGAGTACAGGTGGTGTCCGGTACCAAGACCAGTTTGTCTCCTACACAACAGCAGGAGTACAGGTGGTGTCCGGTACCAAGACCAGTTTGTCTCCTACACAACAGCAGGAGTACAGGTGGTGTCCGGTACCAAGACCAGTTTGCCTCCTACACAACAGCAGGAGTACAGGTGGTGTCCGGTACCAAGACCAGTTTGTCTCCTACACAACAGCAGGAGTACAGGTGGTGTCCAGTACCAAGACCAGTTTGTCTCCTACACAACAGCAGGAGTACAGGTGGTGTCCGATACCAAGACCAGTTTGTCTGATGGCTGGATCAGACAGTGTGCGCTTCATCTAGGTAGCAATGCTATCTTCCTTGGTAGCCATGCACCTCATCATAACATATCACTCTTACTACCTTTTTCCTGCAGCAGATTTTCTCAAATATTCCTTAAAACTAAGCGTTCTGACTTTCGACATCTTCTTTTCTCTTTATTTTCTTTATGGTGCAACGTCGCGCGTCAGCTCGTCACCACGTTCTTTCCCTTCCTGACTTTTAGATACAAAATATCTTCTATTTTCTACTTTCTGCGAGTTATCTTCAAACTTTTTCAACTCTTTAGGTTTTGAAGACCCATATGAGTATAAGAAATTAGCAAAGACTGGGAATATATGTGAAAGAGTAAACAGATGTCCAAAAAAATAAAACGAGGAAGGAAACCGAACTGAAATTTTATAAGGCAATGGTGATCCCAATGGTAGTTTACAGAAATGAAGCTTATGTTGTACATAAATGTCAAGAAACTCACACACAGGCGTAAGGGGAGGAAACGGATGCACTAGAGTGGACGATTGGTGTAAGCCCATGTTATAATAGTGGGACCAGATGTATCGTTAATCTGCTGTAACAGCAGGCGATTGATGGGAGTCCGTTCGCTAACAGCGAGACATCGGCTGCAATGCCTCCCCTGGTCTGGTGACCGTATTGGTTCTACTCTAGACGACTGAAAAACCGTGGCCTTTTCATGTGAGTCCGGATTTCAGTTGGTAAGACCTGATGGTAGGATTCGATTGTGGCACAAATGCACTAAACCATAGACTCAGGTTGTCAACAAAGCACTGTGCAAGCTGGTGGTGACTCTGTAATGGTGTGGGCCATATTTACAGGGAATATACTGGGTTCTCTGCTTCAACTGAACCTATAATTGACTGCAAATGGTTATGTTCAGCTACCTGAAAGACCATTTGCCGCCATTTTGGTCTTCATGTTCCCAAACAAGAGCGGAATTCTTATGGATGACAATGCATGTTTCCACCATGCCACAAATGTTCACGATTGGTTTGAAGATCATGTGGTAAATTCGAGCGAATGACTTTGCCACGTAGATCGCCTGACATACATACGTAGAACATTTGTGGGACATAATTGAGAGGTCAGTTGGTGCACAAAATCCTGCACCAGCAATAATTTCTCAGTCATGGACAGTTATAGCGGCATCGTGGTTCAATATTGCTACACGGGAGTTCCAGCGACCTGTTGAGCTCATGCCATGTCCAGCTGCTGTTTTTCGCCGGGCGAAAGGAGGTCTGCCACTTGCATCAGGTGTTCTAGACAGCCCATAATTTGAAATATTTCCCACAGCATACCTCGTTTCACTTTGTCAAGCTTCAAAAGTACCTGAATAGTAACCATCGATAGAATAATTTTAACATAAATAGAAGTAACTGATCCTTTTGGAGTTCTTTTGTCAACCTTTGTATTCTTAATTTAGTTAGCTGAGGAATGTAAAGTTGACCACTGCTAGTCCAACCTCGTAAATGAAACTTAAAGCATGTAATAAAGAACGTAGGTAGCTCGATAAGTGCACCATCTCTGTGTTAACATTGAGTACGTAGTTAGTGGTCATGTGGAAAGACCACTCACGAGGTGCCGTTACAGCCTGCCGCTTCGGACTGCAAATGGGCGGGAGAAAAAAAAAATTCACGGAATTTAATATGTTGTAGTAATTTCGTAGTTACACTTTCTCGGCAAGAGCGCTGACACAAAACTGTAAAAACTGATTAGCAGACAAGAGAGGAAAAATGCAAGATCTTTCACATTTTTTAAGCTGATCGCTTTTAGAGTTCTGCAGAAGACCCTTATAGGACGCAATGTGTTTTTAGTTTTGCGAAGCGGCAAAGAAGGAGGCGAAGAATGCAGGCGGCTTGACGACAGACTCTGGCGTTAGAGTTGATGTGGGGGCGGCTACTGCGGTGGATGTAGCCATGCCGTTCAGAGGTGGGGACAGGTGTTCTCCCCCTCTGCCCCTGTCTGCCTCTCGCTCTCTCTCCTGCCCACGCGGGTAACTAGTTCAGCCACAGCCGCTTTAATCTGCGGAAAGGTTTCCTATGTGCTCGCAGGGATGCCTGGGGGCGGGTTTGGCAGCCAGTAGAGTCCGTGTGCCGCGGCCGCTGGTCCTGCTTTTAACACGTACTGTAGGTTGTCGTACTGCGTAGCATCTGGTTCAGCCAGACGGACAACTTTGACGGGAAATACGACCTTCGGGAACGAAACCTGTTTACCTGAAAAGGCAGCAGAACAAAAGAAAGTATTTACTACAAAATCAATCCCAAAAACGACTACAAAATCTTTGGGAAACAACTAAAACCGTATGAGGTCCCAACGCTAATACTGAAAGATGAAGATGGAAAAATGGAATACAGTTGCAAAGAAAATGCTGAAATCATGGCAAAAGCATTTAATAAACTTTTGAATTGTGAAGAACCCAAAGAACTGTTACAAATCGACGGAACTGTCCCAATTAAAGCCGAACCTAACAAATTAGACATCCCCCTTCCCCCCCCCTCCCCCCCCCAGCCATCCAAGAAATAGAAAGTCCAAAAGGACAAAAAAATACAAGGCATGTGGAGAAGATCAAGTTTCAGGTGAAATATGGAAATATTCAAATAACACAGTGAAGATCTCCTTGCCCAAGGGTCTAACAAAAATTTGAATAACATAAAAATTCCCTGAACATTGGACCACGGCCATCCTACACCCACTACTCTAGAAGGAGGTTAAGAACAATCCAGACAACTACAGACAACTCTATCTTAGATTCCACATACAAAATTATATCCACAATCCTATGCGGAAGAATCAAGGAACAACTGGAGCAGGAGATAGGGGAATACCAGGGAGGTTTTAGACCATAGAGAAGCTCTGCAAAGCAGATCATTAGTTTATAATTAATTATGGCATACTATATGAAACGGAACAGACCTCTCACAGTAACATTTGTATATTTTAAGAAGATATATGACAACCTGTATAGATCTTCAGTATCAAAAATTTTACGCAAAATGGGACTCCTTCCGAAACTATTTAAATTAATAGGACTTACTCTAACCAGCGCCAAATCGAAAGTTAAGTCAGAGGGGCAATTTCTGAACCATTCCTTATAGAAAAATACTGAATTCAAGGTGACTGTCTGTCACCATTGCTGTTCAAGTGTAAGCTTTAATACATAATGAGAGAGTGGTACAAGGACAACCCAAAGAATATAAGAACTGGAAGTGCTAAAAATAATATAAGTTTCAAGTGCTTGGGATTTGCTGATGATCTTGCTCTCCTAGTCAACAATATTCAAGAAACCAGGCAACAAGTTAAATCACTACAAGAAATAGCACACAGAAATCGCCCCAGGATATCATTTGAAAAAACAGAGTTCATGCTAACAGACACCCCACCTGCAAACAGAATTACAATAGGAGAACAATAAACCGAAATTGTTGATTAAATTTAAATATTTTGATGAAATTCTAATTTACAGTCTAAATCAGAACCCATCGCGGAAAAATAGAATAAAAACTCAAAAAGAGCAAATTACATAACCAAAAATATGTACGACAAAAGAAGCCAGTCCATTGACTCTAAATTAAAACATTTACTCAACCAGAAGTAACTTACGCAGCTGAAACCACCTTCAAAACAGTTAATACAGTGGAAATGATAAAATAATATAGACAGGAAGAAGAATAATCAGGCCATTCATACATAAACACTATCAACTATATGGCCATTGGAGAATAGCTTCAAATGAAACAGGGTACAAGAAAATAGAACCAGTATCGAGCATAATCAGGAAGAAGCGTGTCTCGTTCTTTGGAAATCTGATGAGAACAACAGCAAACAAACTTAGTAAGGGAATTATAAAAAAAATTATGGAACAATAAGAGGAACGTTGAACGATCACAGAAGATGACTTTAATAAAGAAACGGAGAAAATCAGAATATTTCAAGACACGCAAGCCAGACTATAAATGAAGATCAATAAAAGATATACGGAAGACTGATCTTAGACGAAGCAAGACAGAAAATATCTAAAAAATGGTTCAAATGGCTCTGAGCACTATGGGACTTAACAGCTGAGGTCATCAGCCCCCTAAACCTAACTAACCTAAGGACATCACACACATCCATGCCCGAGGCAGGATTCGAACCCGCGACCGTAGCGGTCCCGCAGTTCCAGACTGAAGCGCCTGGAACCACTCGGTCACAGCGGCCGGCTATTTCTTTTCTTTTTTTGTGCTGCGATTTTTTCCGTCAGTGTATTTTAAAATTTTGAAAAATACTACTTGTTTTGAATGAAATATTCTTCCACGTTCCATAGTTCCCAGTTTAGAGACCCTAGTTAGACAGAAATTTCTTCAAAAAGTATGCTGTGAGTAAAAGGCATCAGTAATTAACGAAATTTCTATATTTTGTGGTGGTGAGAAAGTATCTCCCATGTCCTTGGTAGAACGTGTAAGTTATTATCGCTAAGTGTTTACGCTAAGCGGTAGTTGCAAGTTCTGAACCCAACTTACAAGTCTGTACCTCTTTAAAAACTATGTTTTTATTATAAGTGAACGATCATAACATGTAGGGGCAGTGGTGTGTACCTAGCGAAGAGATCTTTTGCTTCTCGGTTTTGCTTCACTCAGAACTTAAAGTGTAAGTGTTCGAAAACAATAAAATAATTAAACATTCAATAACATGTAGTGTCTTTGAAGAGCAATGTAATAACAAGTTTAATGACTCGTGACAAACTCAGATACCAAGCCATTGAACAGTGCGGAAATTACGTAATACTTGGCCCTCCACTGACATAGAATTAAATATAGTAAGCTTGGTCGTAAACTGTTGTCACTAACAGCGAGTAGCATTAGTAACATTCGATTATTTAACAACACACTAAACATTCGTACATGCCTCAAAACTACAAACCTGTAAAAGGTTAGCTAACCACATGTTCTGCAAGTTCACACAGTCAGTACCGATTTCCTCACATACAAGTAGTTGAGAAAACTAAGTAAAAGACCTAACAAAAGAACTAAATGATAGGTAAGCAAAACAACACTTGTGTCTCAAATAAAACTCCTGTTGAGTCAGAATATTCTTTCCTTAATATGAAACTGGCGCTTCTTTGTAATAATGACCTCATTAAACCCTAGGACAGCAAGAAGTTCCTCAGCAAACCAAAGCGCGTATTCAAGATTTGAAAAACGAGTGCCTGGAGAGCAACGTGTTTGAGCTTCTCTAACGAAAATCCAATTTCCACATCTGTGCTGCACTAGTCACTTCAATTGAATATTATGTAGTGCCCTGTAACACTATACGCTACAGTAACAGGTTCATTGAATGTATAAGAAGGTTGCACACTACCTGTTTAAGGTAGACACATGATGGTTGCGTGGTTGGTTGATTGGGATGAGGGGACCAAACAGCGAGGTCATCGATCCCATCGGATTGGGGAACGATGAGGAAGGTAGCCGGCTGCGCCCTTTCAAAGAAACTGTCCCGCCATTTTCCTGAAGCGGTTTAGGGAAATCATAGAAAGCCTAAATCAAGATGGTGGGACGCGGGTTTGAGCCTCCGTCCTCACGAATGGGAGTCTAGGGTGCTAACCACTGCGCCACCTCGATCAGTCTGGGCACACGTTTTTCGTTCTCTCTTTCTTGCTTCCATCATTTACCACATTTTCTGATGGAATGATTAGTGTACTTTGATGCCATTTAATACGATATTATACGTTTCAATTGTCAGGGAAGCTGGGAACTGTCTAAATGAACATGTGACCATGAAGGAATACGAAGTCTGAATTCGGAGATAATTAGATAACACTATTATTTAACTTTCTGACTCCTTTCTAGTGAGAGATCACAGTGGATTAAGAAAGAAACTGCAATGCGAGTCCTTTTAATAAATCAACACACGAGTGGTGGCTTAATAACTGCACAACGCATATTGTTAGCGCCGTCGTGTGTTCTGTAGCTGATTTGCTTGGACCTGCTCTGTTGATCACATTTTTGCTGTCAGGTTATTCTTCTCCAAAGTCAGTGTTTAATTCCAGACCACTAGCATCGCTTCTCGTTGATCTTTTCCTTTGATGCACGTGATACCACTCTCCACCACTGAAATTGAACTGCGTTAACTTTTTTTCAATAAGTTATACAAATTCAAAAATATATAAATTATTCTTTCTTTTTTTTAATGAAGAACGGTTTGCAATACAAAATCACAAATTAACATGCACACAGTTAAGATTACAATGGATTCTAACTAAATAATGTAAAGGAAATACGCCGATGTAAATTACTTATGTCTTTGGGTCCCATTTTAAACAAGTTAGCGGTACAAGATGCCAGTATTTTCATACAGTGGACTTTTGCGATAGCTACAGTATTACTCCAAACACTGGATTAACCCACAGTCACGTAAAGTATGGGATGTGGCAAAAAACGGGCTGTTTTAGTTAGTGCCTAAAAGTGTAACTGCATTATTGGTAGCACTGCATGCCTGTCATACATTTTAAGTAGGTCCGCCATTTGCTGAGATGCACCTGTGCACTTGCTGCGGCTGTGCAGGCCCCCCACAAGATGGGTGACCGTGTGTTGCTGCCGCTAGACGAGAATACCGTCGTCAGTTCAACCTTAGACTGAGTGATGCTGCACCAACGGCACACATAATCAGATTATGTGTGAAAAACATTGAAGCAACAGGAGGTGCCCTTAAGGTGAAATCGCTAGGAAGGCACAGAACTTGTCACTCTCAGGAACGGACAGATGAAGTTCAAAATGTTGTAAGAAACGGTATAAAGCGTTTCTTTTTTTTAATGAAGAACGGTTTGCAATACAAAATCACAAATTAACATGCACACAGTTAAGATTACAATGGATTCTAACTAAATAATGTAAAGGAAATACGCCGATGTAAATTACTTATGTCTTTGGGTCCCATTTTAAACAAGTTAGCGGTACAAGATGCCAGTATTTTCATACAGTGGACTTTTGCGATAGCTACAGTATTACTCCAAACACTGGATTAACCCACAGTCACGTAAAGTATGGGATGTGGCAAAAAACGGGCTGTTTTAGTTAGTGCCTAAAAGTGTAACTGCATTATTGGTAGCACTGCATGCCTGTCATACATTTTAAGTAGGTCCGCCATTTGCTGAGATGCACCTGTGCACTTGCTGCGGCTGTGCAGGCCCCCCACAAGATGGGTGACCGTGTGTTGCTGCCGCTAGACGAGAATACCGTCGTCAGTTCAACCTTAGACTGAGTGATGCTGCACCAACGGCACACATAATCAGATTATGTGTGAAAAACATTGAAGCAACAGGAGGTGCCCTTAAGGTGAAATCGCTAGGAAGGCACAGAACTTGTCACTCTCAGGAACGGACAGATGAAGTTCAAAATGTTGTAAGAAACGGTATAAAGCGTTGTGTGAGACAAATTGCGGCAGTAATGAAAATGTCTGCTCGTAGAATGCACAAAATTTTAAGGTATAATTACAAGTTGCAACCGTAAAACATACATGTGTCTGTTAACACCATTGATGACCTAGAACGAAATTAGAATTATATATTACTACCTTCAGCTGCTGACAAGCGTTGATATATATCAATGGGGACAGGTGAAAATGTGTGTTTCGACTGGGATTCGAACCCTTCATCTTCTGCTTCCATGGCAGACGCTCTATCCACATGAGCCACCGAGGGCACAGAGGATAGTGCGACTGCAGGGACTATCTCGCGCACGCCTCCCGCGAGACCCACATTCTCACCTTATAAGTCTACACACTACATTCGTAGTGTCCCTACCCAACACACTCATTATTCGTGGAAGACACTATTACCAACTCCCGTAAGAGTTCGGGGAATATGTGTGCATCCGCACAGAAGAAGAAGGTCATGGCCGGTATTGCCAGAACTATATACTTATATCGATATGGCGTCTGTTCTTTCGAACATGTCCGAAGCAACAGACACCAATCGTGACCTGCAGCGTGCGCGAGATAGTCCCTGCAGTCGCACTATCCTCTAAACAGATTGTGATAACATTGAAAGGGTACAGTACCGCCCAACATTGAGAATAGGTACGAAATTCTGTCAGAACAACACATTTTTTTTGTAAAAGTAACTCAATAATTTCAATTAATACAGCGAAGCCGGATACCAGTGTGGGAAAGAATGACAATTTATTTATTTAATTGATCACATGTGCACTTCCTCAACATAAATCCTTACATCCAGTTTGGTGAGATCTGTGTGGTGTAAATGAATGAATGTATGGTCGTCTGCTAACCACAGATAGTGAATCGATATGAGCATCTTTGAGTCGATCCTTTGGCTACCTTTGGTGAGACCAAAGAGATGGAAGTTACCAGAGCTTTGAGCGTCTGAAATGGGGCTGACCAATAAGGTAGCAAGGTGCTTCTCCCACTTCGAGAGAGGTGCGAGAGAACGAAAAGACGGCCATGTTTCAGACTCGGCACTCTGGCGCTGAACCTTCTGCTGTGAAGACCTGTTTTTTGTTGTGCTCCGTAATGAAAGCGTGGAGGCATGGTATGGATGTGGAATACTTAAGAGTAGTTAGAACTAATCATTTCTCTTTCCTAGGATCTTTTGTGGGGAAAATTACAAAGTGAGGCAGGTAATTTTAAAGGGATTATAGTAGACCAACGGTCACAAAGGGACCACGTGTAGTTATAAGTTGAGATACTAGCGTGGGTACAATAAGCTGAAATATTTAAGAACTAATATCGTGTGTACCATAAGCTGAAATATTTGAGAATTAATAGCGTGTGTACAATAAGCTGATATATTTGAGAATTGCGTGTGTATCATAAATTGAAGTATTTAAGAAATATCATTCCGTGTGACGCTGAATTTGAACTCTGAGAGAAAATCAAGGTGAGTCGGCCGTTTTTCCAGCAACGCCACTTGGCTTGCATTGCACAGGAAGACGAGCGTTTATCTCCAGGGTTCACAGTAGGAAACTGGAATTACAAATTGGGGCAGTGTCGAGTGAAACTGGGTTAAATATTGATTGAAGTGGGAAAGCGGAAAATGATGAAGTTGTAACGGTTCTTGTGTATTATTTCAGATTGTTGTATTGGGTATGTCTTGTAATTTGAATATGTGTGTTTTGCATGGGAGTAGCAAGGTAGTTTCGGAAGATTTTGTGGGTATGCCTGTTCCTTCTGCATCGCTCGATCTGGAGGAATGTTTCTGGAGAATGATTGTGAGAGGCGAAGTGTGAGGTATAATAAAAGATCCACCATCCGATCCAGGGAGTGCACAGTTGTGGTAGATAGATTACGAGACCGTAGTATGGAAATTCTCTTATGATATTGTCGTAGGTTGTAGAATTTGTGTGCTAATGAATAAATCAAATAGTGAAAAGAAAGAGATTAGTGGCCTATTTCATTAAATTGTATGTTATCATAATGTCCCGAATTTGTATAAAAGCCGTTAAATCAAAGACAAAAAGTAAGTGTGGTATTGCCAGTGCGTAGTGTGCAGACAGAGTTCTATAGTCAGATGCGTGTTTCCGTTGCGTATTATCCATGCAGGAGGATAATTTGTAACAAAAATCGTAAGATACGAGAATTCATGTTGCTAATCCACTCGCTTGGCAAACCACCCATCTTGCAGGCCTGACTGCTTGATGCCACAGTATGAGAAAGGCAAGTGGGTGCCTCTCATAATTTCGACCCTGCCAGGATTCCTTTTGTTAGGATATTTAATTTGATGCCAGGATTAATTTGATGCCAGGATTATTTATTGGTCAGGATATTTAATTTTGTTGCCAGGATTCCGTTTTTGTCACGATAATTTTGTTGCCAGGATCATTTTTGTTAGGATATTTTGTTGTTAGGGTTTGCTGTTAATTTTTTTTATTTTTTGATGGAATATATTGTGATAGCGCTAAGAAGTAAAGTTTTTTTTCTGTTTGCAATTTCTTTCTGGATTGGTGAGGATCTTTTATTTTATTTTATGTAATTAATTGCGGTATCGCACAAGGGTAGAAGATCGTTTTATAATTTTTTTTTTTTTGCGTAATGTCCGTAGTAACTAGGTCGCAGGCTAAAAGTATAGTCACCATGGAGAATAACGATTCTGGCGTGAACGTAGCAGTGCAACGGGAAGTAGCTGTAGATGGGTTAATGAGTGGGGACGGCAGGCACTCCGAAGAGGCTGCATTGTTCAGTGGACCGCTGCAAGGAGACCCATTATGTGGCGGGCTTTGTCCCCAAACCCGGGCTTTTCCAAACGACGGGGGCGCGCAGAGACTAGGCCAGGTGTGCGGTGAACGTGCAGCTACCCTTAGCGAAGCTACGGCTTCTCAGGCGCACGAGGTGAGCGCGTCGAAAGTTGCAAATGACGATATGATGCTACAGTTGTTACAGAGTTTGGT
This sequence comes from Schistocerca nitens, assembly GCF_023898315.1. NCBI lineage: Eukaryota > Metazoa > Arthropoda > Insecta > Orthoptera > Acrididae > Schistocerca > Schistocerca nitens. Next base: position 1,297,001,880 of record NC_064614.1, read on the forward strand.
GAGAGATAATAAGGAAAGAGATAGGGAGAATAAGGAAAGGTTAGAAGCGATGAATAGGGAGACTAAGAAAGGATTGGAAGCAAATAACGAGAGATTAGAAGCGATGAATAGGGAGACTAAGGAAGGATTGGAAGCAAATAACGAAAGATTAGAAGCAATCAATAGAGATAATAAGGAGAGAGATAGGGAGACTAAGGAAAGATTGGAAGTAATGGATAAGGGATATAAAGAGGCAATGAGGAAGCTACACACAGTTATCGATGAGCGTCTGTCCGCAGTTAATAATCGGTTAGATGAGGGGGAGAAGGATCTGGGTGCGTTGAAGGAAGTATGTGACGCAGTGAAAGAAAAAGATAATAATTTGGAGGTACAAATATTTGCAATTGAGAGTGATGCTACTGAACGTAGGGACGTTTTGCCGGATGAGCGAATCGAAGAGGTAGTGGTCAGAATGAATATGATTAGTGCAGATGCAGAAAAGATCAGTACAAGAGGCGAGACAGGTTCTGACAGTACGCAGCGAGAGGTTTGTGCCGATCAGGAAGAGATACAGCCACCATTACAGTTTAAAGAGGGACAATTAGAAATAAGTAGGAAACATAGTGAGCTAGCACAGTTGCAATTAGCGTGCAGTAGCGAAGGTGACGCACCACCAGGTAGATTGCCGAGGGAGAGTGAGATAAACTCAGAAAGCGAAAATAGGCAGAAGGAGAAAGGCGAATTCACAGAGTCAGAAGAACGGTTTTGTCGGATAAAACAGGTGGCAGACTCAACTGGGTATAGTCCAAGGCTGTCTCAATTTCAGGACGCATTACCTTCATCGAGGGGATTGCTCCGCAAAACGAAGTTTGTGTATAACTATTTGAGAGACGAGGCTAGAGCGAAAATGCAGGAAGACCTTAAAGACGGTAGTAGCCATTTAAATGAATTCTGGTCGCAAAGTAAGCAGGACCAGGTTACGCAAAGCATATTGATAATGCCAAATCGTAACGAATGTGGAATAAGGGATCCAGTGTCGTGTTGTCAGAAAATGCTGAGACGAAATAGGGATTTGGATGTGCCATACGAACCTGCGGAGTTCATTAGGATTCGTATAACGAAGTTGCCAGTGAAATTGCGAGTAGTTATAGCGATAGCAGGCAGAGGCGTAGACGATTCTGCGTCATTTCAACACTTGGGTAATGAGAGCGATATCGTGAACGGAGACAGGTCAGATAGTGTCGAGGGTAGAAACTATCTGAATGACAGGAGAGCATGGAATCCAGGCATTTCATTCTTGTCACAATGGGTTCAAGAATAGGAGAAACTAATCCAACATATCAGCCCTTAATATCTTGCTCTAAAACACATGCAGCTGGCACTGAAAATTGTCTATGTAGCAGACAAACTCAACTAATATGTAGGAATGCAAATACCATACTTCTGATCAGAGAATAAAACGACAGTAATGGAATCTGTTAGGCTGGTATCTCAGTAAAATTTGCAAATTTTTTATTTCGAACAGTAAAGTAAAAGAGCGGTTTCTTCAAAGAATCCAGTTGCTAAAATGTTATGTAATAATGCCAAGGAGTCCAGTTGAATTAGTGTGATTTGACTATTGTAGATACTAAACACGTAATATAAGAGGTAAACATTGTGATCGAAGTTTTTAAATTATATGCCATCTGATCTATAGTATGTCATTGTCGTGGCGACAGTTATAATGAAGTGCTGTGTATGGTTGTTCGGAATCTGATGTTAGTGAAAGAGGCCACTAGCACCTAAGTTTCTAACACTTGGGTTGCCCAATTCTCCCAGCTTGTATATTCTCTGCACACATTTAATTTTCGTGTAAGCACATACTTCTAACTAGCAAATTCTTTACTGTGTATAGTGGACCATTCAGAGTGAGGCGGATTGTACATGAAAATGCTGTACTGATTGAGACGATCAAAGGAAAACAATCTCGAGGGCTTCATCACATTTCTAACATCAAATTATGGAAAAGTTAAGGATAGATCTAAAGTAGGCAATTTATGGTAGATAGTCAGTGTATTTATTTGTGGTGTGTAACGTTGTGCAGGGTCAAATCGAACGTAAGAATTTTCAGGCGGGATGTCAGGAAGTATGACGGAATAGACTGGTCAAATGAGTCATGAACAGGAGTCGACAGAGTGGTGTATGTACGTGTTTTTTGTCGTATGAATAAGGATCAAGCAGAAACGACGTGATGATTAATGAGTGAATAAAGATGGTAGATAGAGAAGCGACGTGATAAATAGTAGTGGATAAAGGTGAATTTTTGAGGAGAGAATCGACGAGAAGCAGTGTGAATAATAATGGGGAGATTCGACGTGATGAAACAGCGGTAAAATAAAGGTGAGTAGAATTAAATAATGTGGAGATGTCTTAGATGTATGTTACAGAGAGGCCTGTGTATGCTGCAATAGAGATTGATGCCAATGGCGAAGGAAGACCAGGAAATGATGGAGTAATGGACGGACGGAGAGCCGAAATACGAATGAAGAGATGAGGACAACTGCACAATGTGAAAGGACGTAAAGGGAGTATGAGACCCAGATGGTGAACGTAGTGAAATACTGACGTAAGATGTAATATAAGCGTAGATCTAATTCTTACCATAAAATATGCTATTTAGCAAACATATTTTTTGTTGTTGTTGAAGCCTGGTACCAGTATAACTAATCAAAACGGTTCCAATAATGTGTACAGTTGTTTTGCAGGATGAATAATTTGTGTATTTTTTGTTCTTAGATGAAATGTCGCGATTCTAGGTTGATATTAGCTTAAAGTGAATGCAGAGGTAAGCCGATGGAGAGAGGTGCCAGAGTGAAAGGACGAATTCGGAGACTGGAATGCTATCTCTGAAACAGCTTCATGTGTTATGTGGTTGAGTATAAGGGAGCAAAGGTATGGTATGTTGTAGTGAGTGTGGTGGTGATAAGGTTAGCTGACTTCTAAACCTATTCTGTTAGTGTGTTAATGGATTGAATGAGAGGAAAAATGTGATGTCTGGTGAGTGAGAGTCGTAGAGTAGTGTGATCAATGCGCACACTCCTGTAAAGGGGATGCTGCCGATCCATAACTAAAACATTATTGTGTTTTATTGTTTGTTGGGATGAACCTTGATGTCAGGTCAGGATCTCTGTCATACGTGTCCTAGAAACGTTGTTATATATAATGAAATGTAAAGTATGTGAACAGATACTAATTTCAGTCTGTCACAAGCACAAGGGTGCATTATATGTTGTAGATTTAGAGTCATCAGTTCCTAAAATGTTTATTGTGTTAGGATGTTAAAGTAGTTAATATTTAATAACCAGTGGTAGGTAATTGTGAGCTATGTAGATTATTCTTATTTTTTTGTTAGAACACTTTCAAGGGGTAATAATTTCAGTGTGTCACAAGCACAAAAGTTCATTGTATATTGTAGTTTTAGGATAAAGTTTCTAATATTTTCACTGTGTTAGGATGTTAGAGTAGCCTACTCTTTGATATTGTAATTATGAGCGGTATAGATTGCTTATTATTCCTTTTGTTTTATTTTACACTTTCATGTTTTGTATGAGGGACGACAGGTACAAAGAATAGCACGAGTGTGGGCTATCTATAGAAAAAGGATAGATAAATGTATGTTGTCTGTGTAGAAAACTAGGGTGTATAATTTTATGTTCTTTTTAGAACAAAGATTCTTTTGTTACCAAGGTAGCTAATAGATAATACATGTAATCAATGAGTATTTAAATGCTGTATATCCTTTTGTCTGTAATGTTGCGAGATGCACGGAAGATCTGGCTAATTGGGTGTCGTAACGCCCATACCGCTAACGGGCCGAGCTGACGTCACCATGGCGACAGGCGACACAGCCGCGGCACTCCCCACTCCATTGTCGGACGAGGTGCGCTCCACGCGCCCGCTACAGCAGGTCAACGGCCTGGGGCGACACGCACGCATCACTGGCCATTCATGAGTTCCGCCACCCTTACGACTGGGGAAGGTATCCCGCGGAGGCAACAGCGGGTGGTTTCTTCTGCTCAACGGCGCGCGCAGCGACGCTACTGCTGAATGGACGAGGCGCGACAGAGCCCGGCGGGGATTGGTTACCAGCAACTAGTAACTAGTACAGGACTGTGGAGCCGTGAAACAAGATGACTGCGACTTTCCATAAGGTGGAAAGTGAAGGACTGGTGTTTCCACATTGTGAGTGGTGGAAAAGATGTTGTCCTTAGCAGACGGGACGATTGTTTTGTTTTGTCTTGACCACTGAATGGTGGGATCGATAAACTTTTGACAATGACTTGTTAAGTGTGCTTTGTGAATGGCATGTGGGACACTTGGTATACTTAGAGGACAGTTGTCGTTTGGTGAACAATTAGAGTGGGACATTGACATTTGCGTCTGTAGTAGGAGTCATTTCTTGGATTGGCGCGGGAATAAGTGCTGTTTGTTGAAACTTACGACTTTTAATTACACCATGAACTGAAAGGACAGAACCGTGGGTAATAGTAGTTGTAGGGCCATTTTTTTTTTTTGGACGAACAGTTTCGTGTGGATGGTACTCTGAGAGTGACTATGACATTTGTGTTTAATGAGAGATACAGTTTACTGTTCAGTGCGTGTTCAAAATGCCGAATTGAGTGACTCAAAGACTTTCGTCCGGGTAACCATGGGAGAGCTTTGACACCGAGACAGTGGTTCTAGGAAAACTATCAGCAACTTTTTGACCCCAAGAAAATCACAGAATGAAATGTTTCCGTGTGACTCGCAAGATAGGGAATAATGTATTTGTAATTGTGTAAATGTTTTTTTATATGTTTCATTCCTGAAGGGACAGCAAGCGTAATTGTATTTTATTAATATTTGTGTTTAGAATAGTTAGTGTTAGTTTTTTGGTTTGTTCTGGGTTATCAAGTTCACGTAGCATGTTTATTAGAATATTTGGTACAATGATGCTTTAACTATTAGCCAGTGGCGTAATACTAACGTAGCGGCTCTTGTAGTATTGATCAGTAAGGTTGTCACAGGGGAGAAGAATTTGCATTGCACAACAAATATCGGAATTAACTGATGTATTTTGATGTCGTGCATAGTAAATCTTGTTGGTGTTTTGACTGAAGCCACTTATTTTTTTTATTATCACAGTGGTGACATTTCACATTAAAGTGTAACGAAGGCTAGTTGAAATGCAAGTTCTTGTCGTCTATATGTGTGACAACAGAGAAATAAGCAGTAGAGTAAGATAAGAAAGCTACTGGTGGATTCAAGCACGTATTGCTAACTATTTATTGCGAGTATTGATCAAAGTTGATGGACTGACTAGCTCAGCACCAGGTATTTGTACTGATGGATATAGGATAAGGTTAAACTCACTGTCGAGTAGCTGTGGCAATTGCTTAGGTGATGATAGTTAATGAGGTATGACATGATGTCTTATATTTCATTGTTTTTCTTCTCAGTTTTATTTCTCTGTAGGTTTGAGGTATATTTTAGAGTAATGGTATGGAACCTGACATTCTACGTGTAACTAGTGTACGAATTTATTTCTTTTGTTGATTTTGTTTTGTATTTAGACTTTGCTGTGTAAGGGTTTTTACAGCGCAATTTATGAATGTCAGATTACTTGCTCTGTGTTTGGACAGTGAGCTATTCAAAATTTCATGAGTACAATTAGTATTTTTTTTATTTGTTTTAGAATTATTGAAATTTGGATTACTCATAAAAGTAACGAAGATCCCAGTAACTAAAGCAAAATTTTATCTCAATATTATTTTTTTATTTCTATGATGTGATGTTTTATTTGTCATGTGGATTGTTATATATGTATGTGTACGTTACTCCGGATTGTGGAGAGTACAATATAATTTGATCGTCTATTTGAGGTCACCAGGGGCTAAGGTCTCCTCCTGGTTATTTTGATGAATTGCTACGTTTGTTTTGATACAGTTTTCTTAAAAAAATGTTCGGAACTACCCTCGCATTGCAAGGATAGTACCGTGCCATTTTTTTCTGCATGGGTAGCCGGTGATGAAAGGGTACAGTACCGCCCAACATTGAGAATAGGTACGAAATTCTGTCAGAACAACACATTTTTTTTGTAAAAGTAACTCAATAATTTCAATTAATACAGCGAAGCCGGATACCAGTGTGGGAAAGAATGACAATTTATTTATTTAATTGATCACATGTGCACTTCCTCAACATAAATCCTTACATCCAGTTTGGTGAGATCTGTGTGGTGTAAATGAATGAATGTATGGTCGTCTGCTAACCACAGATAGTGAATCGATATGAGCATCTTTGAGTCGATCCTTTGGCTACCTTTGGTGAGACCAAAGAGATGGAAGTTACCAGAGCTTTGAGCGTCTGAAATGGGGCTGACCAATAAGGTAGCAAGGTGCTTCTCCCACTTCGAGAGAGGTGCGAGAGAACGAAAAGACGGCCATGTTTCAGACTCGGCACTCTGGCGCTGAACCTTCTGCTGTGAAGACCTGTTTTTTGTTGTGCTCCGTAATGAAAGCGTGGAGGCATGGTATGGATGTGGAATACTTAAGAGTAGTTAGAACTAATCATTTCTCTTTCCTAGGATCTTTTGTGGGGAAAATTACAAAGTGAGGCAGGTAATTTTAAAGGGATTATAGTAGACCAACGGTCACAAAGGGACCACGTGTAGTTATAAGTTGAGATACTAGCGTGGGTACAATAAGCTGAAATATTTAAGAACTAATATCGTGTGTACCATAAGCTGAAATATTTGAGAATTAATAGCGTGTGTACAATAAGCTGATATATTTGAGAATTGCGTGTGTATCATAAATTGAAGTATTTAAGAAATATCATTCCGTGTGACGCTGAATTTGAACTCTGAGAGAAAATCAAGGTGAGTCGGCCGTTTTTCCAGCAACGCCACTTGGCTTGCATTGCACAGGAAGACGAGCGTTTATCTCCAGGGTTCACAGTAGGAAACTGGAATTACAAATTGGGGCAGTGTCGAGTGAAACTGGGTTAAATATTGATTGAAGTGGGAAAGCGGAAAATGATGAAGTTGTAACGGTTCTTGTGTATTATTTCAGATTGTTGTATTGGGTATGTCTTGTAATTTGAATATGTGTGTTTTGCATGGGAGTAGCAAGGTAGTTTCGGAAGATTTTGTGGGTATGCCTGTTCCTTCTGCATCGCTCGATCTGGAGGAATGTTTCTGGAGAATGATTGTGAGAGGCGAAGTGTGAGGTATAATAAAAGATCCACCATCCGATCCAGGGAGTGCACAGTTGTGGTAGATAGATTACGAGACCGTAGTATGGAAATTCTCTTATGATATTGTCGTAGGTTGTAGAATTTGTGTGCTAATGAATAAATCAAATAGTGAAAAGAAAGAGATTAGTGGCCTATTTCATTAAATTGTATGTTATCATAATGTCCCGAATTTGTATAAAAGCCGTTAAATCAAAGACAAAAAGTAAGTGTGGTATTGCCAGTGCGTAGTGTGCAGACAGAGTTCTATAGTCAGATGCGTGTTTCCGTTGCGTATTATCCATGCAGAAGGATAATTTGTAACAAAAATCGTAAGATACGAGAATTCATGTTGCTAATCCACTCGCTTGGCAAACCACCCATCTTGCAGGCCTGACTGCTTGATGCCACAGTATGAGAAAGGCAAGTGGGTGCCTCTCAACATTTACAAAGTGTATTTTTTGTGCAAACACAATTTATAAAATGGAACAACGCGTATTGGCGTTAAAAGACTAACATTAGAATGTTATTGATGTTTATTGTAGGAGTCTAGGGCGAATCCCTTACGAGATGTATCTTGAAAAGTTTCCACCACGATACTTGTCTGTGCCACTCTACTTGCGTAGTTGCTGGGCACGATGTTGTTATGTTTGCTTACAGTATGCTTGAGTGTTCCTTCAGTGCACTGTGACGTAATAGTCAGTATCTGACAGTCCAAGCAGTAGTTCGTGAGTGGACGACGAGATTCATCAATGTAGAAAAAACCGACATGCTGTTGGTATATGGCCGGCCGCGGTGGTCTAGCGGTTCTAGGCACTCAGTCCGGAACCGCGCCACCGCTACGGTCGCAGGTTCGAATCCTGCCTCGGGCATGGATGTGTGTCATGTCCTTCGGTTAGTTAGGTTTAAGTAGTTCTAAGTTCTAGGGGACTGATGACCACAGATTTTGAGTCCCATAGTGCTCAGAGGCATTTGAACCATTTTTTGTTGGTGTATGGAGAGCTTGGCCCTTTGATTGTGGCACCCTACACAATCATTAACCTGGCTCCAGGGAGGTAGGGTCCCCTTCCCTATTCCTCCACTGGGGTAATTCCTGCCTGGCGCGTCCACGTCGCGGGGGTGGACATCCTACACTTCAGTAGGCCGCAGTGCTAGGATGGCTGAGTTCAGGCAGGGACCCAATCCCGTGGGGTATAACACGGAACCCATGCCCAGGGTTACGGGTGAAGACCTTAATGGCAGCGACGGCGGAGAAGGAAGACTTCGGAACGGCGTAGCTGGCAGATGAGGCAACCCTCCTTTCTGGGGATTGAATGAGAAGGGAACCACTGCCTTGTGGTGGAGGAGAAACTCCAAAGGCTAAGGGAGACAACCCCAACAGAAAATCCTTCCTTGCGTTAGGCCTGGCAAGCCAGTAGGAAAGTCTTCATACATTGCTTTCAAAACACAGACGAGCCTCGGAACGAACCACTCAGGATTTGACCCCACTGCTTCTTCAAGTACTGGTGCAAATGATGGGAGACATGATGATATTCATCAGTGCAAGAAGATGAAACCAACTGGACTAAAAAACAACCTAAATATTGGCACCCTTAATATATTAACCCTCAATGGAAAAATGGAGGAAATGACAGATGTACTAACAGAGAGGAAGTTGGATATATTGGGATTAAGCGAAACAAAGTGGAAGGGAAAAGGTGAGAAGAATTTGAGAGGAGGAGGAAAACTGTACTGGAGTGGGAATAACAGGTATGGAAGAAATGGTGTGGCAGTGATGGTGAATAAGAATGTACAAAGCTGTATTGAAAATGTGAGATATATATCAGGATCATAATCTTAAACCTGAGATTCCAAAAAGAAACACTAAAAGTAATCCAGATTTATGCGCCTCAAATGGGATGTAGCGAAGAAGAGAAGATGGACTTTGAAAATGTGTTAGAAAACCATATAGAGAGTGCTAATATAGTGATGGGAGATTTTAATGCACAGGTAGGCAAAGACAGAAAGGGATTTGAGCAAGTATTGGGATGTTTTGGATATGGAGGCAGAAATGAAGAAGGGGAAAGACTCCTGGATTTGTGCCAGAGGAATGGAATGAAAATAGCAAACAGCTGGTTTATGAAGAGAGAAAGTCATGTTATCACCAGATACAGTTGGGATGGAAGAACGAAGAGTGTAATTGATTATGTTCTAGTAGATAGGGAATGGGGAGAGAAAGTAATAAATGTGAAGGTAATTCCAAGTGTGAGTGCAGATGGAGACCATAGATTACTGGTGGGACAATGGAAAATGAATCAGTGTGTGAAAAATAGAAAATAGAAGAAAGTGATGAGGATATGGGATTGGAAATTGAAGGAGAGTGAATGTGCTGAGACGTACAGAGAATTAATAACACAAAAATTTCCAAAAGAAGTTTTCTGCGATGTAGAAAAAGAATGGAGTTTATTCAAAGACACTTTAGTCGAAGCAGCACAAAAAGTATGTGGCAGAACATCTGGAAAGGAAAAAATAAGACAGACAAGTTGGTGGGATGATACCACAATCCAAGCACTTAGAAGAAAAAATGGAGCATGGAGCAAATGGTGGAAAACTAAAAATGACGAAGTCCATAAAAGATATATAGAGGAAAAGAAGAAGTGCAAAGAAATAGTGGAAACAGCAAAGAAAAAGGCATGGGAAGAGTTTACAAAAAAACTTGAAGAAGATGTGAAGAGCAATAAGAAAATGTTCTATAAAATGATGAAAAATAAAAGGAAGGCTTCTGAAGTACCAGTAAAGATGGAAACAGAGGACGGTACCATTATTGAAGATCCAGGGAATATAAAAGGTCTCTGGAAAGAACATTTTAAGAAGCTGTTAAACGCTGAGGAGCAGGTACATGAGGAAACAACAAATAATTAAGAAATTGAGAGAAGTTGGGAAGCAGAATTAGGACAAATTATACAGGAAGAAATGGAAAAAGCTGTGAAGAAGATGAATGGGGGGAAAGCCTCAGGACCTGATGAAGTATCAGTGGACATGATAAGAGCAGCAGGTCCAGTGGGAATGTAGTGGCTATATAGCGTACTATCAAGCGTGTGGAGAAATAGTAAAATACCTGACGACTGGAGAACAGGAGACATTGTTCCCATCTTCAAGAAAGGCAATAAAAGACTTTGTAAAAACTACAGAGGAATAACCCTCATGAGTCACACAGCCAAGATTTTTGAAAGAATTTTACTAAACAGAATAAGTGAAAAGATAGAAAAGGAGCTGAGTGAAGAACAGCATGGGTTTAGGAAAGGAAGGAGCACGATCGACCTGATATTTTCTATCCGTCAACTGATGGAAAAAAAGTTGGGAGTATAACAAAAGGGTGATAATGGTTTTTATAGATAGAGAAAAGGCATATGACTCAGTTGACAGGGAAAGACTCTGGGTCGAACTGAAGAAGATAGATATAGAAGATGGATACACTAATATTATAAAGACAATGTACAGAGGCCACAATTGTAGAATTAGAACACCATTGGGGAACTCTGAATACTTCGAAATAAGACAAGGACTTAAGCAAGGAAGTATTCTATCTCCTGCGCTTTTTAATGTTGTGATGGAGGGAATGAATAGGGCAGTTAAAGATATAGTAAAAGAAAAAGACAAAAAGATGATTTTCGCAGATGATATGGTAATATGGGGTGATAAAGAGGTAGATGTACAGTTACAGCTTGATGCGTGGAAGGAAATAATGACAAGGTATAGATTAAAAATAAATAAAGATAAGAGTGAAGTAATGGTATTTGGAAGGGAGAAAGGAATCAACGGAAATATTACCTTGAATGGAGAACCCCTCAAAGTGGTAGAAAGTTTCACTTATTTAGGGAGTGAAATATCTAGGGATGGAAGAATAACTAACGAAATTAATAGGAGGTTACAGAAGGGAGGCAATTTCTACCAAACAATAAAACATCTGATTTGGAATAATGAAGTTTCAGAAAGAGCAAAACTCCTTATGTATAAGAATTATTACATCCCTATTGTCACCTATGGTGGAGAAACATGGACAATGACAGAAAGGGACTGGAGCAGTCTGCAAGCAGGGGAAATAAAATTTCTCAGAGCAGTTAAGGGAAAAACAAGAATGGACAGAGTAAGGAATGTAGAGATTAGAAAGGACCTCAAACAAAAAAGTATGAGAGAAGAAATTGAAAGAAAGAGATTAAGATGGTATGGGCATGTTAAGAGGATGCATGGGCAGAGACTCCCCAAAATTATGGAAGAACTAAAGATGGATGGGAAAAGACCTAGAGGGCGCCCAAGAACACGGTGGATAATGGGAGTGAGAATGTCTGTTGAAAGGAGAGGTGTGACCTGGCAGCAAGTGGAGGAAGAAAAGTGGTGGGAGGACCGAGCCAAATGGAGAGGACTCGTCAGCACCCAGACCCGGCAGTAGCTGGAGCGGGATTCGGATATAGGTAGATGGAGAGCCTAGGAAGAACGCAGTTCGTTCTTATGCGTTGTTTGTAGCAATGTATCCCAATAGATGGCAGCCATCTCGGCAGTTACTTATCAACTTCTTCAACCAGTTATATGAAAGTGGTAGTGCAACACCTAAGCAACGTAACAGTAGGAAACAAGTGACGACAGAAGAGGGAGAAATTAATGTTCCTGCTGCTCTTGCAGTCGATCCCGGTCAGTCGCATATGGATGTGGAGTGAATGAGTCAAGTGTCCTACACATTCTCAGTCGTCATAGGTTCCATCCGTGTCACATCTCTCTCCGTCAAGAGCTGCATGGAAACGAGAATCGAGTTAACTTCAGTACATGAGCATTAGGATAGGAGATGTATCATGTACGTTGTTTAGTGATGAAGCCACATTTACCAATCATGATCAGGTAAACTGTCGAGACACGCACTATTGGTCTGTTGGCAACGCCAATTGGCTTCTTCAGGTAGAACGACAGCGTCCGTCAAGTGTAAACGTGTGGTACGGGACAGCGAACCATCAGCTCGCAGGCCCGGTTATCATAGACGGAACACTGAACGGACACAAGTATCGCAGCCTCCTAACACATCATCTACCGCTGATGCGAGAGGACGTTCCTCTGCAGGCTATGAGGAACCTGTGGTACCAAGACGATAGCCCTGCAGCCCATAGTGCACAAATAGCACAGCATGTCTTCAGCAATTGTTTCCAAATCGTTGGACGCAAAACACCTGTACCTTGGGTGGCTAGTTCCCAGGAATTGACACCCGTGGACATTTTTCTGTAGGAAAAATTGAAAGATAATGTCTACAGGGACTGTTTGTTGTAACTGCGACCGGAACGGTCGCGGGGTTGAAATGACGGAAAGCGCGGCGGGACCCGCAGAGAGGCCCGCGAACAACAACACAACGGGAGAGGACGGACACGACCAACGAAGGACAGAATGAACAACAACAACAAGGTCGAACAACGGAGTCACAGGAAACCCAACAAACAGGTCCACTCGTACACAGAACAAGTAAGTAAGCTGTCTAACGCGAGGCGATGTTTTCATAGACGTACGCGAGATTAGACTGACTGACTAAGCGAGAGGCAGGCGCTTCAGTACGCTATCGGGGACGCCGCTATTGGCGGCTGTGACCACGTGTTCCACTGTGGCGCCCTCACTCTAAATGCGGGCCAGGAGGCGCGCGCCGCCACAGCTTACGGCGCGATGCTGCAGAGACCTCCAGGGGTCTTAGACGTCCATGACGTCTGGCGCGGATTCAAATTCCGGGGCGCGCAGTACCAGAGGGACATACAAACTACACACAATTATATGCACCGACGTATTATTGCAGCTTACTCGGACACCTCCACTTGTGCAGCAGTACTTCCATATCGGACTGGAAGCGTGTATTGCGACTGCTGGTGGTAAGTTTGAACACAACCTGTGATGGTCATTGTCTCATTACTGGTCAGAATCCATATAACAAGTGCATACACTTGTGCCGTTCTTTAGTGTGTGTTATCATAGATATTCTATGTGTCGTTAGGGAAATGTTTAAAATACAGTATCTCCTAAACCTCTCACACTAGAATCCTGCAACAAAAACCACTGGCATTCTCATCTACCCTACTTTCTGTCTGTTAGTGTCAATAGGCACTGTTGCATTTGAAACAATGTATGTTTACACAAAAAATACACTTCCTAAGGCCGGCCGGTGTGGCCGAGCGGTTCTAGGCGCTTTAATCTGGAACCGCGCGACCGATACGGTCGCAGGTTCGAATCCTGCCTCGGGCATGGATGTGTGTGATGTTCTTAGGTTAGTTAGGTTCTAGTAGTTCTAGGTTCTAGGGGACTGATGACCTCAGATGTTAAGCCCCATTGTGCTCAGAGCCATTTTTTTACACTTCCTAAGTATTTTTACGATCTGTTTATTGACTAATAATACGGGTCCCTGACTCCATTCATTCTGTGAAAACCGCGCATCAGTAGCACTTTCCAATTCCGTCATGTTTGCGGTGATGGGGTGCAAGTTTTAGATGAGTCATCCTGTATAAACTCTAATATAAAAAAAGGGAGCACTACGGAGGAATTATCCAAATGAGACGAAAATTCGTAGATGTGATATACATTTAAAGGCAAACACATGATTACTGTGGTGTCACAGCCAGACACCACGCGTGCTAGGTGGTAGCTTAAATCGGCCGCGGTCCAGTAGTACATGTCGGACCCGCGTGTCGCCACTGTGTGATCGCAAACCTAGCGCCACCACAAGGCAGGTCTCGAGAGACTGACTCGAACTCAGCCCAGTTGTACGGACGACAGAGCTAGCTACTAGACGTACGAAGCCTTTCTCTCTCATTAGCCGAGAGACAGTTAGAATAGCCTTCAGCTAAGTTAATGGCTACGAACTAGCAAGGCGCCATTAGCCTTACAGTGATTGTAATTAGAGTCTCACTTGTGTTCACCATAGAGATGTACAAGAAAAAATTAAAGATAAGTATATGAGAAACTCCGTTCTTTTCTTCATAGCATTAATTACGTATCCTGTTCCAGTACTTCACGCCCGTCTGCGTTAGTTTCGCGTGCCTTTTTAAGCCACCTCTATCTACAAGGTGTTGGCCCAGCTGCCGACACAACACATGGCGACGAGTCTACGAAGGCTCTTGTGTTTTACTTTGCCCTAATTTCTTTGTGTCATGGCTTCGCCACAATCTCCAGATGTACCGTCCGAATTTTATCGCTTGCAGAATCAGCAGACGCAGGCGTTATTGGATGCTCTTGGACAGCTCGTCCAGGGTCAACGTGCGCTGCACACCGATGCGGCCGCCGCCGCTTCATCGCTACCGCCGCCACAACATGCTGTTGCACCTCAATTCAGACCCTTTGATGCCACCCACGAGTCATGGCACGAGTGGTCCCGTCAGTTCGACTTCCATCTAGCAGCCTACAGAATTCAAGGTAATGAGCGGCAGCCGTTTTTGCTTTCTTGTGTCGGTGTGTCCACCTACCGAGTGATAGTGAAGTTGTTTCCCCGGCGCGACGTAGCAACTCTGTCCTACGAAGAACTTTTGTCTGCTTTAGATGCCTATTTCAAGGAAACAGTAAATGTCGTTGCAAAACGGTATACGTTCTTTCGTACAAAACGTACGGCCGGTCAGACTCATAGGGAGTGGGTTGCGACATTGCAAGGACTTACTAGGGAGTGTGCGTTTGAATGCGAATGTGGCCTCCCTTATTCAGATACTATGGTGCGTGATGCAATAGCACAGAACGTTTCTGATGTTCGCATACGGGAACAGATTTTGAAACTAGTTAATCCCTCCCTTCAACAAGTGTTAGACATATTGGACAGGCAAGACACACTTGACTTTGCTCAGGACTCGTTTGCAACTTCGCCAGCAGTGTGTCACATTCACCGGCCCGCCGGGCCCGCTGCACGGGACGCTCAGCGGCCCTCGCGCCCGTCAGCGCAGCGGCAGCCTAGCTCGCAAACACGTGCGCCGCGTAAGCAAGCTAATGCAGTGAAATCATGCCCGCGGTGTGCAACTCGACATTCGCGTGAATATTGCCCGTCACGCCAAGCTCTTTGCTTTTACTGTCATAAGAAAGGACATGTCCAAAGTGTTTGCCAGAAAAAGCTCCGATCAGACACTCACGCCAATTCCAGGCCCTTTGCTTCGCGCCGGAATCGAAGCAAGGAAACTCAGGCTCATGAACCTTCGCCCATGGATATTCATGTAGTTCATTCCACCCCGTCCGGTGACAGTGTTCATTCCACAAAAAGTGTGCGTCGACGTCGACGGAAGTCCCGTCACGTCGCACGTGATTCTGTCCCAGTGTCTGTTCCCATTGCACAAAACAGTCGCTTTTGTCGTCAGCAGGACAATAAACTTTTTGTCGACTTAGACTTTGCAGGCAAAGTGATACCATTCCAGCTCGATACCGGAGCTGCAGTTTCATTGCTCAATCACGACACGTACAACCAACTGGGCAAACCTCCGTTGCGTGCCGCAAATGTTCAGCTCAATAGTTACTCAGGCCAGAAAATACCAGTGTTAGGACAGTGCAGCCTTCTTGCAACATACAAGGGACAAACAAAACTTGTGTCATTTTACGTTCTTCGTTCTTCTACTGCAGTGAACTTGTTTGGTTTAGATTTATTTCAGTTGTTTAATTTGTCTATAGTAAATCAGGTCCTCTCAGTGATTCAGACTGTGCCTTCCGCCAGTGTTTCTAGTCTATGTGAAGAATTTGCGGACATTTTTGCATCGGGCCTTGGTTGCGCTAAGAACTATGCAGCACATTTGGAACTGAAAGAGAACGCGCAACCGAAATTTTTCAGAGCGCGCAATGTCCCCCACGCATTGCGTGATGAGGTCGCAAGAACATTGCACGATTTAGAATCTCAAGGTGTAATTGAACGTGTGCAGGCTTCTCTCTGGGCCTCACCCTTAGTAATTTTGCCAAAACCTTCCGGAAAATTGAGACTTTGTGTGGACTTCAAGGCAACTGTGAATCCAAAACTTGTGACTGCAACTTTTCCTTTGCCCCGCCCGGAAGATCTTTTTGACAAACTGTGCCCGGGAACATATTTTTCAAAGTTGGACCTAGCAGATGCGTACTTGCAAATACCGGTGGACGAAGAATCCCAGCGCGTCTTGGTGGTAAACACGCATCTTGGCTTGTATCGCTTCAAAAGACTGCCTTTCGGGTGTGCATCCGCCCCTGCATTGTTTCAGCAATATTTACAAACTGTTTGTGCGTCGGTCCCTACTGCTGCGAACTATCTGGACGATATTTTGATCTCCGGAAAGACAGAAGCCGAACATTTGCACAATCTCCGAACATTATTTCAGGTCTTGCGACAAAATGGTCTTCGCTTGAGGAAGGACAAATGTGTGTTTTTTGCTCGGGATTTACCCTACCTGGGCCATGTAATAAATGCCCAGGGCATCCATTCGAGTCCAGAGCACCTCCGTGCCATACTGGATTTGCCTTCACCGCAGAACTTGAAGCAACTACAGAGTGTGCTGGGTAAAATAAATTATTATCATAAATTTCTGCGCAATGCTTCTTCCATTTCAGCTCCGCTTCATCGCTTACGCCGTAAAGGTGTTCCGTTCGGCTGGACGACGGAATGCGAACGCGCCTTTCGCCAGTTGAAATCGGCGTTACTTTCAAATACTTGCCTTACGCCGTTCGATCCCCAGAAACCCCTTTTGTTGATGGTAGATGCATCGGATTTCGGGATCGGTGCTGTGCTTGCGCACAAAGATGGCTCGCATGATCGCCCTATTGCCTTTGCGTCACAATTGCTCTCATCTGCGCAAAGAAATTATTCCCAGATAGAGAAAGAGGCTTTAGCTCTAGTGTTTGGTGTTACTAAGTTTCACGATTTCTTGTATGGTCGTCACTTTACCATCATCACGGACCACAAACCTTTGACATCGCTTTTTCATCCGAACAAGCCGGTACCTCCGCGTACGGCGCAGAAATTCATTCGCTGGTCTCTTTTCCTCTCGCAGTACCGCTACGATATCTTGTATCGGTCCACTGCTAAGCACGGAAACGCTGATGCGTTGTCCCGTTTGCCTGTTGCTGAGGATAAAGCATTCGATTCTTCCGAACTTGCTTGCATGTTCATTGATGCGGAAACCGATGACGTGGTCGCATCGTTTCCGATTGATTTTCGTCGTGTCGCTACAGCCACAGCTGCTGACCCTGTCCTTGCTCCCGTTTTGCGTTTTGTTGCAACGCAATGGCCCTTGTCCAAGTCACGGATCGAGGATCCGCTGGTTCGCCGATTTTTTGCTCACAAGGAGAGACTTTTTGTACGACGTGGTGTTTTGTTGTTGCGTTCTGTTAATGATCAATCCAGGGTCGTGGTCCCACGTTCGTTACAGTCCTCTGTCTTACGGCTTCTTCACCACGGACATTGGGGTATAGTGCGTACGAAACAACTTGCTCGTCAGCGCTGTACTTGGTTCGGAATCGATGCTGCGATTACGAATATGTGCTCCTCTTGCGTGGCGTGTGCCGAACAACAATCCGCCCCGCCGCGGAAATTCTTTGCATGGCCGAAAGCCACTTCCCCTTGGCAACGCTTGCACATCGATTTTGCTGGTCCATTCTGGAATGCTCGTTGGTTGGTTGTGGTCGATGCTATCAGTAATTTTCCTTTTGTTGTCCGGATGTCTTCCACGACGTCTTCTGCCACAATCCAAGCCTTGTCTGCTATCTTTTGCATTGAAGGTCTTCCGCAGACTATTGTTTCCGACAATGGCCCACAATTCATGTCCGCAGAATTTCAGTCCTTCTGCAAGGCCAATGGTATTCGACATCTGACGTCCGCGCCGTTTTCGCCTCAGTCAAACGGTGCCGCGGAACGGTTGGTCCGGACTTTCAAGTCACAGATGTTGAAATTGAAAGAGTCGCATTCTCGGGAGGACGCATTATTGCTCTTTTTGTCCTCGTATCGCTCTCAGCCCCGCGATGGTCGCTCGCCAGCTGAGTTGCTCCATGGTCGTTCTCATCGAACCTTGATGTCTTTGCTGCATCCGCCGCATCAGGTTCCTGTGCAGCGGCAGACTCCTGCTTTTGCTCCTGGCGACGTTGTCTTCTATCGCACCTATCGCGGTTCACGGCGTTGGCTCGCAGGGCGCATTCTTCGCTGCCTCGGCCGCGCGATGTATTTGGTTTTGGGGGCCTCTGGTGAGGTGCGTCGGCATCTCAATCAGCTGCGCCTCTGTCGTCGCCCAGGTTCTGCCGCTCCCCGTCTGCTTTCAGCGACGGAGCCGTCAGGTCAGCACCCTGGGGACCCATCTACTGGCTCGCCTCATCCCCAGGTGTTACCGACGCTGCCTTCCATTTTGCCTCATGGCGTCGCGCCGCCGCCGCAGCCGCCGCAGCCGCCTCCGGCGCCGCCCGCAGGGGACGCTTCGCTGCAGCCGCCACGCGCCTCCCTGGGTCACGCGCCGCCGATCGCTTCCCGTGACCAGCTGTCTTCCGCCATGGAACTCTTGCCCGCTCCGGACCAGATGTCGTCATCGCGCGTCGGATTCTCCGACCACATGGAGGTCAACCCTTCGGCCCCTCCTGTCTCTTTACGGGCGCATACACCGCATGTTGATGTGCACACTCGACTAGGTTTTCAGGCATTTCCTAGCTCCCCTCGGACCGAATGGCCGGGTGCGGGTGGAACAGCCTCGCCTGTTGTTAGGCTCCCCACCTCATCACATACATCAACATGGGGTCCTCCCCACGGCGGGCGGAAGCCTTATCTCACGACCGTTCGCCGATTTGCGGGGGAGGAATGTGGTGTCACAGCCAGACACCACACGTGCTAGGTGGTAGCTTAAATCGGCCGCGGTCCAGTAGTACATGTCGGACCCGCGTGTCGCCACTGTGTGATCGCAAACCTAGCGCCACCACAAGGCAGGTCTCGAGAGACTGACTCGAACTCAGCCCAGTTGTACGGACGACAGAGCTAGCGACTAGACGTACGAAGCCTTTCTCTCTCATTAGCCGAGAGACAGAATAGCCTTCAGCTAAGTTAATGGCTACGAACTAGCAAGGCGCCATTAGCCTTACAGTGATTGTAATTAGAGTCTCACTTGTGTTCACCATAGAGATGTACAAGAAAAAATTAAAGATAAGTATATGAGAAACTCCGTTCTTTTCTTCATAGCATTAATTACGTATCCTGTTCCAGTACTTCACGCCCGTCTGCATTAGTCTCGCGTGCCTTTTTAAGCCACCTCTATCTACAAGGTGTTGGCCCAGCTGCCGACACATCAATTACAATTTCAGAAAAACTGGATGATTTATTCAGGAGAAAGAGCATCACAAATTGAGCATGTCAATAACCCGCCGGTTCACCTCTCGTCATTATGCACGCAGTTACTCGGCTCGACAGTGATTGACAGTGTTATTTGATGATCTGCGGGGGGAAATAGTCTCAAATACTGTCCAACTGGTGCACTAGATTCTCAAAAAAAAAAAAGCCCGAGACGGCTGGAGGACCTGCCCATAACGCTCCAAATGTTATCGAATGGGGAGAGATATTGAGACCTGACTGGCCAAGGTAGTGTTTGACAAGAAAGAAGGCAGGCTGTAGAAATTCTCACCACGTACAGGCGGACATTATCTGGTTGACATGTAAAACCAGGATGGCTTCCCATTAAGGGCAACAAACTGTGGCGTAGAACGCCGTCGAGCTGCCCAGACCATCACTCCTGCTACACGGAGGGCGACAGGCGGGTTGGTATACCACTGGCGCCCGGGACGTCTCCAGACACTTCTTCGGCCTGGAACCTCTTTGGGTGGAGCAGAACTGTCTCCAGTGATGAGTCCTGCTTCGAACTGAGACCCGAGGAGCAGAGAAGACGCGTCTGGAGACACCCCTGACAATGGTTGGATAGTAACCTGACTGACTAAATGGACGGGACACATGTTTAAACTTGTCACATAGCTTCGTACGGATAGATGGGCAATTCACTACATGATCTTTCGGAAGGAAGCAGAGTTACCATCATCCATGTTGGTGGGGAGGAAGATTCTCTACCGAATGTTATAAGTAAGGTTTAAATCTGGCCAGAAAACAGGGCTTATCACAACGAGATAGACTTCTCAAATTACGATAAGTGGGTCAGGGGGATTTATTTCTAAGCTACTTCCTCACAGTGCCCTTCTTGTAGACAACGCACCGTATTACAATAAGCGCGTGACTCGTGCTACAACGTCATACTCCACAAGGAGAGAAATTATGTCATGGTTAACAGAAATGCAAATTCCTTTCAAAAAGGACATACTGAGACAGCAGTTGCATTCACTGGTGAAAGGAAAAAACCAGGCCACAAGGCAGTATTTTAACCGAATATAGTCATACTGATGTACGACTTCCTCCACACCGTCCCTAATTGAATCCTATAGCACACATATGGACAAGAGTCAATGATCGCGTTTACTAACATAATATTTCATTCAGAATGGACACGTTTTAACACTTATAGATGAACGAAATAATTGCTTTCGTAACAGAGGAAGACTGGAAGAAACGCTGTCAGCATGAATACAAAATTGAAGTGAATCCTTGCTGGGCCAAGCGCTGGAGATGATCAGAAATGTGGGAAGTGGTACAGATTCGAACAGTGATAGTTATAATGATGTAAGCAATACTGACTCCGCAATTTAAGATGAAAGTGAAACAGCTGACGCTGCCAGTGGAAGTGAAACGAATGGTGGACTATTTTCTAAATGTGCTTTATGTGTGTAAATAGTGGCAGTGAAATAGCATACAGTTTGTCAAATGTCTAACGTATTATTAGTAGTGTGCTACAGTGTCTGTTATTAATCTAAAGATCTGTGAACGTGTTCTCAGCAGTGAAGCTACTGTATACGACCAGTCGTACGTTTTGCACGACTATGCTTGTAAAATAAACCCACTTACACTTCCTTGGGTTTGCTCCTGCCTCCTCCAGCCCCACTGGTTCTCCGCTGCACAGCGGTACCTCTTGCCCTCCCCTGCTTCTTCCCTCATGCGCATAAGAGTGTCCTGTGTCTGGAGGAAGTGTGCAGCGGTGTTCACGTGTGGACGCTACATTGTATATTGTCATGTTTATATGTTTTGTACCCAGCAACCCACAAGCTCGTCTGGTTGTAATGAGTGGCTTACGTCCTTGGATAGTTTGATAATGGACGAGGGTCGCAAACTAGTCATCAATTACTAAATAAATGTTTCCAAGCAACCTAAGGTGGACCCCTGACTGTTACTGTAGACAGTTATTCTTGAATTGGTGTCTCGTTCATACTCACCTACCTACAACTATTCTTTCTGACTTCGTCCCACCACGCTGCAGTGTTCTAAGCCAGCTGCTGTTATTGTTACGCAGCTGTCGTCCGTTGCTGGGCAACGTTCTTCTGAACTGGTCAACCGAGCTGTTCTCGCCGCATTTAGAAGAAGCTTCGCTGCTACACATCGCCGTATTTTTGCAAGCTGGTGGACTCCGGGTGCCTGCTAATGAAGGTACACAACACACTTCTTCCATGTTATACGTTGTATAGTCCTTTTCACGCTAAAACGTATGGATTACGGAAGGCCGATAAATACTTTCTTAGATGTGAAATAGCTGAAAATAAAAGCTCACTTAGTTGTATAAACGTGTACAGAAAGCAAAAAAATGACAAATTAATTGTTTGGATACAATAAAGAATTCGTTTGTGTGACACATGGCCAATGTTCGTGGTCACATGACGCGCTTTTTATCATGTGATAAGCGTTTAGCATCGATTACTTTTTCGTCAGTATTATGTTTAGTTATCAAACGAACTAAAAGTATGTTAGATTATCTCCTGCTGCCTACACTTTGAAATTTTTGTCGTTTGGTGGTTAGCGTATCAATTATGCATAAAGTGAAATCCTCAACGTTCCCTCGCATAATGGCATATATGAAACACGCCGGTTAAGCTCCATGCTTAAGATTAGTCTTGTCTAACTTTATAGCTCATGTTCCCCTTCGTCGTTCATAAACTTATCTATTAGGTCTTCAACTTTGTCTTCGCCATTCGCAGTAGATGGCAGTAGCGGCAAGTGGTTGTGCAAGAGGCAGGTCGTAACTGTCATAAACTAAGCTTATGCATTTGTGAACACTGTTGTTGTTGTGGTCTTCAGTCCTGAGACTGGTTTCATGCAGCTCTCCATGCTATCCTGTACAAGCTTCTTCATCTCCCAGTACCTACTGCAACCTACATCCTTCTGAATCTGCTTAGTGTATTCATCTCTTGGTCTCCCTCTACGATTTTTACCCTCCACGCTGCCCTCCAATGCTAAATTTGTGATCCCTTGATGCCTCAAAACATGTTCTACCAACCGATCCCTTCTTCTAGTCAAGTTGTGCCACAAACTGCTTCTATTCTCTTCTTGTCCAAACTATTTATCGTCCATGTTTCACTTCCATACATGGCTACACTCCATACAAATACTTTCAGAAACGACTTCCTGACACTTAAGTCTATACTCGATGTTAACAAATTTCTCTTCTTCAGAAACGCTTCCCTTGCCATTGCCAGTCTACATTTTATATCCTCTCTACTTCGACCATCATTAGTTATTTTACTCCCTAAATAGCAATTTGTGAACATAGTGCCATTAAAACATTTCTCGGTTTGTGATTGCTTCATAAATTTAATCTCGATTGAATGCATCAACTTCCGAGCCCAGTTCTCGTCGTCTGCTACAAGTTATTTTCTGTGGTAATATGAAGAAACTTGCTGCTGAGACTCATCAAATGCTGGGTAAGATCTATGTTGAGTTACCTATTAGTGAAACAACTTGTAGATAATGGTTTCAGCGCTTCAAAAACTGTGATATTGAATTTGGAGACCGGCATGGTGGTGGAAGTGGGAAGCTTTTCGAAGCGACTGACACCGACGGAAACAATCACAGAAGATACTTGTCGAAAGCGTGGTACGTTTGAGCCGAACACTGAAAGGCAGATGGCCACAGCACAGCGACAGGCATGGAAAGGTGATTTTGCAGCATGACTGAGGCCGACCCACTGTCGCAAAACCCGTCAAAACAGACTTGGAATCGCTGAAATGGGATGTCCTATACCACTCACTGTATTCGCCGGACATTGCTCCCTCTGACTACCACCTTTCTCGATCATTTGCTCACGGCCTGGCTGACCAGCACTTCCGGTCAGATCAGCGAGTGCAAAATTAGATCGATCTATGGATCTCCTCAAAAGACGCCCAGTCCTTCCTGCGAGGGATTCGTATGCTACCCGAAAGACGGGAGAAAGTAGTGGCCCGGATGGCCAATACCTCGAATCGTCAATTTTTATGAGCTTTTCGTAATAAAGTCTCGAAAGTCGAGAAAAAACATAGGAAAACTGTAGACCTAAAGGTAACATTTAAATGTCTACTCGTACGTCTAGAACCTTTTGTTACTATCTGCGAGTGCAAAATTATTGTTATTATTTTCATATTTTCAGTCTCTTTTTTTTTTTTTTTTCTTTATTGAATTTCAATTCCCCCAGAAGGGGACGGGCTGGCAGCAGCTTAATATGCCGCTCTTCAGCCTACAGACTTTGTGAGAAAGATGAAGAGAATAAATAATAAAAACAGGCGATAAAATCGGAGACTTAAAGAGTAACATGGCGAAAAGAAATCGTGGAACTTAAAACAAAGAACAGAGGGATGATGATGCTAAGAAAATACATACGAAGCAGACAGGTAAAACAATAGACAGACAATTAAAAACCACGGCGACAGTCTGGTTTCTGTTCGCAAGAGATAAGAAGCACACCCAGCGACAGTATGATGGCCGTTCGCAACGAGTCCCAAAAAACACAACACGGAACACTCACTGTAAAACACTCACTGTAAAACACGCACTGTAGAACACTCACTGTAGAACACTGCGCGAAAGTGGCAGCACAAAGACGACACTCCCGAGCCAGATGGGGGGGGGGGGGGGGGGGGAACCTGCAGGAAGGGGAAAAACAAGGAGGGAGGAGAGGAAAAAACGAAAATGGGGGGGGAACCAAGGAGGGAGAGGACTAATAAAGGGGGAGAAGGGCAGACGCGAGACGGAATGAGAGGAGGCAGAGGAGGGAAATGTAAAAGGACGCGGGGGAGAGAAGGGGGCAAAGAGAGGGGAGGTGGGGAAGAAAGAGGATGGAAGGGGAGGGAGAGGGAGCCCGGGAAAAGGATAGAGGAAAGGAGGGGGAGGGAGGATCAGAGTTGAAAGGAGGGATAAATGGAGGGAGAGAGGGCATCATCCGGGAGGGGGAGTTGGTGGAAGCCACCTTGGGAAAGGAGATGTAGGGTGTAGAGATGGAGGGTAGGGGGGACAAAACGGTGAAGACGTGGCAGGGGGTGGGGATCGGAGAGGAGAGGAGCAACCAGGGGGTGAGGGGGTTCAAGACGGCGGGAGGTGTAGAGGATGCGGATATGTTCGAGGAATAGGAGCAGATGAGGGAAAGGAATGAGATCATAGAGGATCCGCGTGGGGGATGGGAGGCGTATACGGAAGGCGAGGTGGAGTGCATGACGCTCAAGGATCTGGAGGGACTTATAGAATTTGGGCGGGGGGCAGATATCCAGGCAGGACTGGCATAACAGAGGATGGGACGGATTAAGGATTTGTAGGTGTGGAGGATGGTAGAAGGGTGCAACCCCCACGTCCGGCCAGAGAGGAGTTTGAGGAGTCTGAGGCGGTTGTGGGTTTTGGATTGGATGGAGCGTAGATGAGGGATCCAGGTGAGGTGACGGTCAATGGTGAGGCCAAGGTAGGTGAGGGTGGGGGTGAGGCGGACAGGACATGCGCAGACAGTAAGGGAGAAATCCAGGAGCCGGAAGGAGCGAGTGGTACGACCTACGATGATTGCCTGGGTCTTGGAAGGATTGAGTTTCAGGAGCCACTGGTTACACCATGCAGCAAAAAGGTCAAGGTGATTCTGGAGAAGGCGTTGGGACCGTTGGAGGGTAGGAGCGAGGGCGAGGAATGCGGTGTCATCAGCATATTGCAAGATGTGTACTGGAGGGGGGGGGGGGGGTTGGGGCATATCCGCCGTGTACAGGAGGTAGAGGAGAGGGGAGAGGACAGAGCCCTGGGGCACACCTGCAGAGGGGTAGAAGGTGTGGGAATTGGCATTATGGATGGTAACATAGGAGGGGCGGTGGGAGAGGAAGGAGGCCACCAGACGGATGTAGTCGATAGGAAGGGCGTAGGTTTGGAGTTTAAACAGGAGACCGGGATGCCAGACACGGTCGTAGGCCTTTTCGATGTCAAGTGAGACAAAAATGGCGGAGCAACGGGAGTTAAGCTGGAGGGAGAGGAGGTGAGTGAGGCGGAGGAGTTGGTCATCACCAGAGAAGGAAGGTCGAAAGCCACATTGGGTGTTTTGGAGGAGGTGGTTTTGGTGGAGGTGGAGATGGATGTGCCGGGAAAGGATGGATTCCAAAAGCTTGCTGAACACCGATGTGAGACAGATAGGACGATAGGAAGAGGCATCAGATGGAGGCTTGTTGGGTTTGGAGAACATCAGGATACAGGAGGTTTTCCACAGGTCGGGATAGAAGCCAGTGGCAAGGATGACATTGTAGAGGGTGGCAAGGATGGAAAGGAAGGAGGGAGGGCAGTGTTTGAGGTGGCGGTAGGTAACGCAGTCGTGGCTGGGAGCGTTTAGTGCGGAGTGTGAGGCTGATGTCCTGTGTAGTGATGGGAGTGTAAGGTCAGATGGTGGGGTGTGGCCCAAGTACTGGAAGCTAGGAGCAAGGGGAGGAACAGAGGTATTTGTACGGTCCATGACATCAGGGAAGAGGGAATAATCAAAGTGGGGATCATCTGGGATGGAAAAAACATCTGAGAGGTGGGAGGCAAAGTGGTTGGCCTTACTGAGGTTGTCAGGAAAGGGACAGTCATTAAGAAGGAGAGGGTACTGGGGGTGGGGCGGTTCCCAGTAAGACGGTGGAAAGCAGACCAATACTTGGAAGAGTTTATGGGGAGTGTGGTGTTGAGTTGTGTACATGTCTTGCGCCAGGCACGGCGTTTCTTCGCAGCAAGCAGGTTGCGGATGTGTCGTCGTAATTGCCGGTGGCGGGTAAGTGTATCCCAGTCACGAGTGCGCAGAAAAGAGCGGTAGAGGCGGCAGGACTCTCGAAGGAGAAGGACGGCCTGTGGAGGCAGGGTGGGGCGGTGAGGGTGGATGGCTTTGGTGGGGATATGGGTGGCGACGGCGTCAGACAAGGTCTGGTGCAGGAAGGCAGCAGTGCGAGAGATGTCATCAGGAGAATGGAGGGTAAGGTCGTGGCCGTCAACCTGGGTGTGAATGGAGTCCCGGTAGGCATCCCAGTTGGCACGGGAGTAATCATGGACAAGTTTAGGAGGGACGTCAGGGCGAGGAGTGTTGCGGGGATGGCGACCATTAGAGATAGTGAGGAGAACAGGAGCATGGTCACTGCCAATGAGGTCAAGGACATCTGCGGTGATGTGCCCAAGGAGGTTTGGAGAGGCAAGGACCACATCAGGAGTGGTGTTGGATTCAGGTAGGGTGTGCTGAGGCAGGGGAACCAAGTCTCCCTGGAGAGTGGTGAGAAACTGATGCCACCACTGGAGGTCGGCAGGATCACGGCTGTGGATATTGAGGTCGGCGGCAATCACGTAGGTGGAGAAGGTGCGGTCAACGTGGGCCAGGAAATCGTACGGGATGGGGGTGCGAGGGCGGACATAAATGGTGGCACAGGTGATGGTAAGGGTGGGGAAGAAGAGGCTGAGGGTGAGATGCTCGGCAGGATTGTTAAGGAGAGGTTGGGGCCAGACAGGGAGGTGCTTGAGGTGGCCTATAGCAACTCCGCCACGCGCCAGAGGGTACGGGTTATCGGTGCGGTGTAGGGTGTAAGGAGCCGTGGAGATGGAGATACAGGGTTGAAGGAAGGTTTCATTTAGGACAAAGGCATCCACGCGGTGCTGACAGAGGGTGTGGAGGAAGAGGAGTTTGTGGGTGGGCAAGGAGCGAATTTTGTGGTACAGGATACGGTAGGGTTGTTGTACCATGGGAGGGGAGAGTTAGACGAGGGTGGTGAAGGTGAAGTGGGCCTGGTTGTGGGAGTATGTGGCATAGGTGGTAAGATGGAAGATGGAATGGGCAGTGAGGGCGATTTGGGAAATAGTGTGTGAGCGCTGGAAGGGGTGGATGTTTTGGAGCACAATGGTGGTGAAACGGATGATGTCCTCGGCAGTAGGGGGAGGGCGGAACGAGTTGTTGGGGTGGATGGGGTCATCAACAGGACGGACAGGGACGGTGAGCTCAGGGGTTAATGGTGGAGGTTTCGCTTTACACTTCGAGGAGTAGGTAGGATGTGGTTCGTTGCAAGTGTTGCAGGAGGGGGGAGAGGTGAGGTTGGGGCAATGCTTGAGGAAGTGTGAAGCTTTGCAGTGGGGACAAGTAGGGGGGTTCTTGCAGGCAGAGGTAACGTGGTCGTTGTAGGTGAGACAGCGTTGGCAGCAGTAGGATTGGACTGGGGAACAGGAGGGGTCCACCTTATGGCGCTGATTGTAGATGAGGGCTCCCTCGGTGAGGAGGCGGTCAGTGGAGGAGGAGGATTCGGTGAATATCCGCATGAGAAAAGTCGGCCCGGCATCATTGAAGATGCGACAGGCGGAGAGGATTTCAATGTCGGGCCGGGAGTTGAGTTCCGCCAACACCTCAGCCTCCGTGATCACGGGGCTAAGCTTCGTGATCACAGCGGTGAAGGTTGGCGGACGTCGGGGAGGTTGAGGCTGACGGGGAGAGGACGGGGTGTGGTAGGGGGTGAGGGTTGCACATTGGCCAAATTGGATACGGGGGATGCGGGAAAGGAGATCGGTGTGGAAGGAAGCATTGGGGGATTTTATGAGGACCGAGTCCTTGCGAGGAATCAGTTGGGAGATGGGGGCATTGGGGTAGTATTTCCGGATGGCGAAGGTGAGGGAGCGGGCATCAAGGAATTGAGGGACAGGATTGGAGAGGACAAAGGTGTGGGTGGTAGGCGTGGCGGGGGCGGGGGTCGGGGCCGCGTCCATGGGGGTGGGTGGCTCACGGGGATTGAGGGTTTTTTTGGAGGAGACTTCGGGGGAAGGGTCAACATTTGGGTGCTTTGAAGGTTTCGTGGGCACGACCGGGTGGAGAGGGGGCAGGGGTACGGGTTGCAGGGGGAGATGGTGGGGGGCAGGACCACCCTGAGCAGCGGATGACGCAGACGGAGGGGGCGTGGGTGTCACAGAGACTGTGGAACGTCGTGCAGAGATCCATGCTGGCTTGGAGCCCGTCGGAGACGGTGCAGGGAGCGGCGGAATGTCAGTAGCTGTCGATGGGGCGACAGTGATAGGGGAGGAGGAGTTGGGGGTGGTTACAGCCGAAAGTGTCGCAGGGGTGGGGTGGACAGGGAGAGAAGGAAGGACAGGAAGTGGGGTGGAGGATGAGCTCCATGTGATGGTGGTTGGACCAGCGGAGGGAGAGGTGAAAATGATAGTGGTGGTGGGTTGGGACATGGTGGCGGCGCGCGAGAAGGGCGGCGGCGGCGAGGACCGGCAGGCGGCGGCGGCGGCGGCGGCGGCGGCGAGTACCGGCAGGCGGCGGCGGCGGCGCGGCGGCGGCAGGTGGCGGCGGCGGCGGTGGCGGCGGCGACCGAACGGCGGCGGCGGCGAGCACCGGCAGGCGGCGACCAGGCGGCGGCGGCAGCGGCGACCAGGCGGCGGCGGCGGCGGCGGCGGTGGCAGGCAGTGACCAAACGGCGGGGGCGGCGGCGGCGAGGAGAACCGGACGGCGAGCAGACGACACGGCAAGGAAATGATGGGGATCTACGTCGAAGATGCACCCTGAGAGTAGCCCAGGCAGTGAAAGTCTTCGATGAAGAAGTGAGGGAATCCAACCCTCGAATGCATATTTTCAGTTTTTTTTTTCCTTTATTGAATTTCAATTCCCCCCGAAGGGGGCGGGCTGGCAGCAGCTTACTACGCCGCTCTTCAGCCTACAGAATTTGTGTTAAAAAGATGAAGATAATAAAAAATAACAGATGGCGATAAAATCGGTGACTTAAAGGTAAAATGGCAGAAAAGTCTAGAACTTAAAACATAAAACGCAGGGTTGATGATGCTAAGAAAATACACAAGAAGCAGAAAATAACAGACAGACAGTTAAAAAAAACACGGCGACAGTCTGGTTTCTGTTCGCAAGATATAAAATGCACACCCAGCGACAGCATGATTTCTGTTCGCAACACTGTGGAAAGACGCACAACACTGAACACTCACTTAAACACGGCACTAAAAAGTTGGCACAAATATGACATACAACAGACGAGAGCAGGTGGGGGGGGGGGGGGGAACTGGACATATGATGGAGAAATAAAAAATGGGGGGAAGAAGAGGAAAAGTGAAGGGTGGGAGGGAGGAAAGAAGAGAATGGAGAATGAGGACCCATAAGAGGGGTGGGGGGTGCCGAGCAGACATGCCAGGGAGTGGGGAAGGCAGAGGAGGGGAATGCAAAAGGACTCGGGGGGTGGGGGGGGGGGAGAAGGGACATAGAGGGAGGTTGGGCGGGGAGAAAACACAGGATGGAAGGGGGGAGGAAGAGGGAGCCCAGGGAAAGGACGGAGGAAAGGAGGGGGGTGAGGATCAGAGTTGATAGGAGGTATAAATGGAGGGAGAGAGGGCATCATCCGGGAGGGGGAGTTGATGGAAGCCACCTTGGGAAAGGAGATGTAGGGTGGAGAGATGGAGGGGCATATTTTCAGTCAGTGGGCTTCACCTTAATATCATTCAGTGCTCAGTAGTAAAAGCGCGAGCGATTTGGGTATGTGACGAGATTTGAAATATGGAACAACTTGGTTGCAGTCACATAACTTCTTGAACAGCACATAGTTGGCTGGGCTTTAGAGATGTAAGCGTATCTGGTGCTGTACAAACAGCAGCGCACAGCCATGGCATTTACTAACACCAGGGTGCAGTAAACTGTCTACAGCGACATCTCGTGGTGAAAAATTCGTTTGTAACGCTGCACGCAATTCAGAGCCAGCTCACGCTAGTAAATTACTTGTGTGTGTGGTGTTGTTTGTACCTAATCTGTCGTCATGGCTACAGCTCTCAAGCCCAACCAGTCAGACTACTCATGAAATTATGATTTTATCCCAAAGCATATGCGTTTTACGAGTTTAAAATTATTTTGGGAATGGCTACGAAAAGGAAACATAGTGGTATACAATGCAAAAATAAAATTGATACAAAAAACAACCAATGCAGGAAAGCAGTTTCTTTCGAGAAGTTTACCATTGGGGTGTGGAACGTGGTGCTACTACAAGCTATTAAATAAACTTATAGCCTAATCGGATTTTGGACTTTATTTTCATTAAACATTGTTGTCTATTACCTTTCAGTTTTTCAGTGAGCATTCAAAGCCGTCTATCTCGTATCGATTAATATCTAATTGCTTGATACATCTTTAGTACTATATTATTATACGAAGCTTTGATGTGACATTGCAGTTCAATTCATTTTATGTTTCAGTCGTGCTGAGCTGTGGTCCTACCCGTTACCATTCTCCCATTTTTTGCATATCTGTTTTGTTTCTTATATCAATTATTGTGTAAGGCCAACTGAAGCTTTTGTATATCTTTTGCTTTTCTCAGTAGTGTGGTACTGATTCATCTCACTGATCTTCTAAGAATATCTTGCTGCGATATTGTCTGTTGCTACGTGCGACCCTCTAGTGAAATACAGTTGGTATTTGAAATAGGGCACGTCTGCTCGCGATTTTTGATCCTGTTAAGATACATAGTACGGTCTCTCGATACAAATATCAGTACGGAGCCCGTTTCTGACTCATGTGTATTACCGAGGAATGTCTGAAAATTTTTTGCACATATTGTGCTAAATTCTCTCCACAGATTTAACGTTAAAAAAATGAAATTAGTTGGTAATTATAATTTCTAGTCTACAGCAGACAAGTATATGGGAAAGCTGCCTTTATTGCACGGGCTCTTAATTCTTACCACTACTAAAAATTACGTACCCCTTTCACCGTCTGACATTTTGTGACGTCAACATAAAATACGTGCTCCTTACAAGGGAACCTCCCCATCGCACACCCCTCAGATTTAGTTATAAGTTGGCACAGTGGATAGGCCTTGAAAAACTGAACACAGATCAATCGAGGAAACAGGAAGAAGTTGTGTGGAACGATGAAAAAAATAAGCAAAATATACAAACTGAGTAGCCCATGCGCAAATAGGCAACATCAATGACAGTGTGACCTCAGGAGCGCCGTGGTCTCGTGGTTTGCGTGAGCAACTGTGGAACTGGAGGTCCTTGGTTCAAATTTTCCCTCGAGTGAAAATTTTAATTTTTTATTTTCAGACGATTATTATCTGAAAAACTCTTATGTTTCATCGCTTTTTTGGGAGTGATTATCACATCGACAAGAAAACCTAAATCGGGCAAGGTAGAAGAATCTTTTTACCCATTCGCCAAGTGTACAAGTTAGGTGGGTCGACAACATATTACTGTCATGTGACGCACATGCCGTCACCAGTGTCGTATAGAACATATCAGACGTGTTTTCCTTTGAAGGAATCGGTTGACCTATGACCTTGCGATCAAATGTTTTCGGTTCCCATTGGAAAGGCACGTCCTTTCGTCTACTAATCGCACGGTTTTGCGGTGCGGTCGCAAAACAGAGACACTAAACTTATTACAGTGAACAGAGACGTCAATGAACGAACGGACGGATCATAACTTTGCGAAAATAAAAAAAGTAAACTCTTCACAGGAGGGAAGACTTGAACCAAGGACCTCTCATTCGGCAGCTGCTCACGCTAGCCACGGGACCACGGCGCTCCTGAACGCTCGATTTCCTTGATGTTGCCTATCTTGCGCATGGACTTCTCAGTTTGTATATTTTGCTTATTTTTTTCATAGTTCCACACAACGTCTTCCTGTTTTCTCGATTGATCTGTGTTCAGTTTTTCAAGGCCTACCCACTGCACCAAATTACAACTAAATCTGAGGGGGGTGCGATGGGGAGGTTCCCTTGTTAGAGCCATATTGTCGGCTGTGTCTTGTGGAACAGATTGTCTGAAGACAGCGCTCATCTTATTGTAGTAATCTTCTTCTTGTGCCAGTGGCGAAGAGAATTAACGTTACGAGATAAATGGCAACATAATGTTTTATTTTTGGTTAGTATACATGAAACTCTAATTTACAGACATTCACGACACTATGTTCGTAACTTACTCGTACACTGAACTTGAAAATATATGTTTAGCATTATTGGTGCAACATAATGTATAGAAGTGATGAGGTGAATTTTATCATGCGTTCTTTATGCTAAGTTATGAATCGAATAAGTAACGGAAAGGTGTTATGACAACTGAAGCACAGATGACTTGGACTTACTTGTAACACTATGTCTAAAGGACGGTCGTGGAGGAAATGTATGTGGACCAATAAAAAATTTTCCTAAGCTAACTATTAATAGGCAAACTGAAAATTAAATGAAAAATGTTAACGGGGACAGTAAAAAGTTTTCCAAGTGTGCTGTAAATGATTTGGAAGGATATATTCTTACATTTCAAGAGATAATGTTCGGTTTAAGCTTTTTGAACGTAAGAAAACTTGCGTTACACTTTGGTAAACGAGACAGCTTGCCCAACAGTTTCAATGCAAAAGAAGTAATGGCAGACAAAAAGTGGGCTGAAGATCCATGAAATAATGCCAAATGCAACGGAAAGAGCAAAAGAGAAGAAATCTAAAACTACAGCTCGACCTGTAAAAAGGAAGTGTTTTGGAGACACTGCGGGAAGGACACCACAGAAACTCATTCCTAAAACACACGAATGGTGTAGTGAGTCGTCTGAGGTAGAGCGAATGGAAAAAGTGACCAGACACGTGAAATTAGAGAATATGGACTCACTATAGTGTGCAGGGACGGCGATAGAAAGGAAAAAGTTGTATCGCGTTGCCTGCAGACAGTGTTGTAAAAACTAAAACATGGGACATTTCCTTAAACTAAGACTATTACGTATCTTTAAGGTTAGGCACAGATTTTAGAAGGGTTTTACAATTTATGCACTCTCTTGTCCAAACTAGAAAACCAGGTTCCTAATTTGTACCACTTGCAGGTGCTTGGCAAACTAAGTGTAATGTGTTTAGTATTCTAAGATTTTCAGTTCTTAAAATCAGACACCGAGAACAACTTCCTGTAGATGAAAGGCATTACTTAAACAATTTTGTAACTTACTGTTTAGACTACAGAAAAATCTCAAATGTGGTACAATTTCGTAAAAAATCTATAAAGTGGTACAATTTAGACAGCGCTTCCCTACTCGTGAAGGTTGTTCTATGCAACATCAAGGAAACTGTTATCTTAATAGTTACGAAATAATTTCTCTCTCGCCCTTTTTTTAATGTCATATTCGCCATAGAGTGTACCATTTACTACAATTTCCACGATAGTAATTTCGACCTCTGATCATTTTAAAGGTCATTTTAAAGTGGTTAAATGTGCTAAAACCACAGCAACTGTCAATACTAATAAAACAAATAAAAAGGATGTGAGCCTATGTTCATTTCATTAACGTTGACAACTGCTTTGTTTTCAGTAAATATAACCACACGAAAACGACCGAAGTTTGAAATTACAGTCGTGGAAATTGTAATAAATAATTCAATGGTGGCGAACATGAAGCCACTGAAAAAATTCTGCAGCTCTGTAATCCGACAACAAATACAATTGTGTCGTTTCTAGCTTATATTTCGGTGGTATGGGAGTCAGGAAGAAAAATGAGAGTGGAGCGCAACTTTCGACTGCTCAAAGATTACGTCTGGAAAGCCTATTTGACTGTGTGACACATGCATTAGCGTATAACTTGAAGTGGGACAAAGAGACGTACACCTACACCCACATACATACACCGCAAACCACAGTACGGTGCGTTGCGGAGGGTACCCTGTACCACCACTAGTCATATTCTTTCCTGTCCCAGTCGCAAATAGAGCGATGCAAAAACGACTATCTATATGCCTCCGTGTGAGCCCTAATTTTCCGTATCTTACCTTCGTGGTCCCTACGCGAAATGTATGTAGGCGGCAGTAGGATTGGTCTGCAGTCAGCTACAAATGACGGTTCTCAAAATTTCCTCAGTACTGTTGCTTGAAAAGAAAGTCGTCTTCCCTCCACGATTTCCCATTTGAGTTCCCGAAGCACCTCATAACACTAACTTGTTGATTGAACCCACCGGTAACAAATCTAGGAGCCCGCCTCTGAATTGCTTCGATGTTTCCGATGCCTCCCTTTAATCCTTCATCTGCCTCACTAGATTGGTCAATGAGTGACTGGATGGAAGCTTCAGACCCGCTTAGCGATTTTGGATAGGACCAGAATATTCTCGGGTTCTTTGCTAAGGTATGACGGTGGTTGTTGTATGCCTCGAGCATAGATCTTCTGACAGACTACTAAGCTTTACCTGTCTTTTGAACCCAGAGTGCTACAGCCTCCGTTTCGTCAGTATTTTCAGAATTTCGTTGTTAAACAATGGTTGGTCTTTTCCGTCCTTCATCCATTACTAGGTTCATAGTTCTCCAGAGTCCGATTTACGGTGTGCCTAAACTTTGGCCATAAAACCTTTAAGTCCGTCTTACTGGAAACAAGTGATGTCAGTTCACTGACAACTGCTTATCTGCTCTTTGTAGCAGAAATATCTCCTAGCCTTCTTGACTGATCATTAATCCTCTTCTCTATACTGACGCTGTATAGAAGGTCCATCCTGTTTGTAGCTACAAGGTCTAAGGTATTTCCGTTGCGTGTGGGTGCCGAACTAGGTGGTCAAGACAGTTTTCAGAAAACTGAGTGTCTGTTTGTACTCCCCGCATTCAATCCATAGAAATTCCAGTCTATACACTGCAAGTTAAAGTCGCCATCAATTAGTATTGAATATCTGGGTATTTACTGACCATAGACTTTCTTTGAATGACTCTAGAACTGTTTACAGCAGAAACGGGTGGCTGGTAGAAACATTCAGCAATTAACTTGGTTTCACACAGACCTGTTAAACCGGACCAGATAATTTCACTGTCACACACAGCTTCGACCTCAATAGGGATAGTAATTTTGTCGACTGCAATGAGCACCTTCCTATCTGTGGCATCTAATCTGCCTTTCCGATACACTTTCAATGGGTCGCCAAGTATCTCAGAGCTTTCCACTTCGGGTTTAGTCAGATCTTGTTCCCAAGAATAATTTCAGCGCGAGAAATTTTCTGGAAGGCAGTGCATCCGGGAACTTTGTTAAGAATACTTCGACAATTTACTGATAAAATTTTTTGCAGTCAAAGTATCTTTACTCTGAATGCGGACTGAGTTTCCTTTCTGCGTATCGACTGAGAAGTGTTCATCAGAGTATCTCGAACTACCGCCTAGCCCGGAAAACCCTCACGTGCACTCTAGAAGTACTCTTCTACCCGGGTAGCTGCTTCCTATGTGTAGTGTACCACTAACCTATCAATGGAAGTCCTACGAATTCCATCCCATAACGCAGGTCCAGAAATGTGCAGCCAACAATGTTGCAGAGTCGACGAAGGTCTTGTTCCAGACCCTTAAGTCGGCTACAAACCAAAGGACTTGCTGTACCTCGTATAAAGCCAGCAGCTTTCCTCACCTCCGCCAGCTCGTTGTATGAACTGAGTATGGTCTCCTAACCCATGGAACAGGTGTCACTGGTGCCGATGTGAGTGACAGCCTTCAGACAACTGCACCCTGCAAGCTCGACAGCCGCAGACAGGGCTGCTTCCACACCTTGAATGAGGTCGCCAGCAGACATTTCAGAGGGTCCATAACGGTGCAGCGCCTGATAACTAATTAACCACCGCTCACGTGTGGCACCTCACACCGTGCTGAAGGAGCGGCCACCTGCTTACGAATGGGTGAGGCCAGATGCCGCACTCCCCATTGGCCCTTCGCCTCGAGTGACGGGAACGCTTTACCACCTGCCACTCACCCTGCTGTGAGGGCAGATCCATTACGTCGGATACACTAGGAGGTGCCTCCACAGCAGAGCCCGTGGGCGAAACAACCGGCACCTGGGTTGTCACTCGCAACGCGCCACATTCTCTGCTACTGCTACACCACGTGGCAGCATCGTCAGGGAGGACTAATCGTAGCCAAAAGTTCATTCAGCTATTCGCGAACTGCAGCCAGCTGCTCCTGCGTCCACACAAAACACGCACATATCCTACCCATGCTAAGCAAGACTAACTGAAGAACTGAACTATAAAAGCGGCAGAAACCTAGATACGCATATTTCTACCCTTCTGATGTGTCATCAATGGTCGCTGACGCCTTAGCGCTAGGCAGACCGCCATTAACGAACTACGTGGAAGGGCCGTTACCGGTCATCTTGACCGGTGAAGTTTTCCTTTTTTGTTTTCAGATTTATTTCTTAAGTTGCTTCAGTACAGCCACTTTGTAGATCATTAGTGCATCATGCCTGTCGTAAAAAAAACGTTATGCTTAAAAATTTCTAAAGAAAATATATTTAATTAAATAAAAAAGATCGAAGTAAGGAATACATTGTAAACACAAAATCAAGATAAACTAAACTTACAAATCCAGATAAACATATAATTATACGATAGCATTTTTATCTATATGACTCGTACTCAGCCAGAGCCCCAAACAGGTCATAAACATATATTTCGTACGAAAAATAAAGAAAAATGGACACAATATGCTGTACAGATAACGACTAAATAAAATTAAACGTAGAAAGAGAGTGGAGGGCGGGAAAGAGATCACGATAACGAAATAAAATAAACCAAAGGGATGAAAATATCCACTGGTGCGCCCTTACAGACATGAAACGTAGAAATATCTCACCGGTAAGAATGATGAGGTGCAGTCTTTTAAGGTAGAAATGTGTATGATTCGTTTGGTTTTTGTAATAGACGTTTGTCATTTATAGAAGTTATAAACCACCAAGGTACAGTAAAAGTCATGAAAAATATGGCCCATGAATTAAAACGTACGCCGTTTATCGAATGTGAAATGACGCTCAGCGGTCAGATTGACTGTTACAGTCCTTCTAGTGTTAATGAGCTAGATAGCTGGCTGTTCAGAAGAAATGAAAACTGCGCTACAGACTAATTTACACTTACAATTAAAAACGCGTGATGTAACCTCTTAAATAGAAAAACATGCACGAACTTTAAGAAATATGCCTCGAGAAAAGCCCAGGAAAAGCTAAATAAGAAATTTTCAACTCTGGAGATGTGTATCAGGGGACAGCTGGAACTTGAGTTACTGGCTTCCTGAACGAACGGGTGCTTGTCTCCAAAATAAAACAAATGAGGCCGGCCACGGTGGCCGAGCGGTTCTAGGCGCTTCAGTCCGGAACCGCGCGACTGCTACGGTCGCATGTTCGAATCCTGCTTCGGGCATGGATGTGTGTGATGTGCTTAGGTTAGTTAGGTCTAAGTAATTCTAAGATCTAGGGGACTGATGACCTCAAATGTTAAGTCCCATAGTGCTCAGAGCCATTTGAACCAGCCAAAACAAATAAGCAGCTATTGCGCTACAGTCTGACTTAATTGAATGACTGACTGAAGTAGAATGAAAATCTCTGAGAAATAATCGTACATAAAGCAGAATGACTCTGCAAGGTAGAACAAAAGGATAGGGTCTTAGATATCTCTGCGTGTAATAGTGTACCTAGGTCACACTATGCAGAATTTCCCTCAGTGGCAACACAAGACTGTAGGTTACTATGGAAAAGTTACGGAAAGTCCTTTAGCCGTGTTGTTTTGCGAACTGCACGAAAGGATTATACAATGAGGTGACAAAAGTCGTGGGACATCTCCTGATGTCGTGTCGGACCTCGCCTTACCCGGCCTAGTGCAGCAGCTCGAGCTTGCTTGGATTCCTCAGGTCGCTGAAAGTCCCCTGTACAGACATTGAGCCAGGCTGCCTCTACAGCCGTCCACAACTGATAAAGCGTTGCCGGTGCAAAATTTGTGCACGATCTGACCACTCGGTTATGTCCCACAAATGTTCTATGTGATTCGTGTCGGACGATGAAATTGTCCAATCGCAAACAATTGTGGCCCGGTGACATGGCACCTTGTCATCCATTAAAATTCCATCGTTGTTTGGGAACATGAATTCCACAGATGGATTCAGATGGTCTCCAAGTAGTCGAACATAACCATTTCAGTGATCGGTTCAGTTGTGCCAGAGGAGCCAGTCCATTCCATGTAGACACAGCCCACACCATTATGGAGATAAGTTGAGTCCATGGCTTTTTGGGATCTGCGCCACACTTGAACCTCACCATCATCTGCTGCCAACTGAAATCGGGACTCATCTGACCAGAACACGGTTTTCCAGTCGTCCAGGGCCCAACCGATACGGTTAGGAGCCCAGGAGAGGCGCTGCAGGCGATGTCGTGATGTTAGCAAAGGCACTGGCGTCAGTCGTCTGCTGCCATAGCCCACTGAGGCAAAATTTCGCCGCACTGTCGTAAAGGATACGTTCGTGGTTCACTGACTTTTGCTGCTATTTCGAGGAAAGTTGCTTTTCTGATGACTCTACAAAAACGCCGCTGTTCTCGGTCGTTAAGAGAAGGCTGTCGACACTGTGCTGTACATGGTGAGAAGTAATGCCTGAAATGTGCTACTCTCTGTGCACTCTTGACGTAGTGGACCTCGGAATATTGAATTCCCTGATGATTTCTAAAGTGGAATACCGCATGCGTCTAGCTCCAACTGCTATCCGGGTTCAAAATCTATTAATTCCCGAATTCCATTCGAATGGAAACAATGAAAAAGAAATAGAAGTATAAGTCAACCAGTTATGATGGAATCAGGTCTGAGGAACCAGATGACTGTTCTGGGAAAGAGAAAGAAATAATACGGAAAAGTTAGTAGATGAGTTGGTAAGGAATAATGAAAGAAATTGGGAGGGTCAAGGAAAACTGGGATAGTGTAGACTATGAGGCAGAAATATTTGTTTGCTGTTGGACAGAAGAAAGGCAGTGGGGACATACCTAGAAGAAAGCTGTGCAGACGGTAACACGTTAACCTTTAGTGGTTAACGTGATTTTGCCGGCCGCGGTGGCGGAGCAGTTCTAAGCGCTACAGTCCGGAAACGCGCGACTGCTACGGTCACAGGTTCGAATCCTGCCCCGAGCATGGATGCGTGTGATGTCCTTAGGTTAGTTAGATTTAAGTAGTTCCAAGTGTAGGGGACTGATGACCTCAGACGTCAAGTCCCATAGTGCTCGGAGCCACTTGAACCATTTAACGTGGTTTTGGATAAGACGCTGGTTAATGGGTGGTATGCTCCAGAGCCGTACAGCAGAAATTGAGGAAAAAATAAGAGACGTTACGCAGAGGTAACCTGGTCGTAACCTATGTTAGATTTCAGTTATGGAACTGGGACACGTAGATGATGTCAGGGGAGAGGTGCTGAGGACTTCGGTGACTGAGTAAATGGCAACAGTGTGCGTGGAAATCACGGAAATCTGGTCGGAACTATCCTAACGGAGTGGAGGAAAGACTGACGGTATCAAACAAACCAATATCACACAAAAACCTTATTCACGTATTCATGGAAAGCTCGACATGTGCAGAGGGTTCCCTGTTGAACTGCGTTATAGTAGTAAAGATTCGTCAGGACTATGACTAGGGAAGTTTTTTGTTTAGTGGATTAATTGATCTATTCAAGATGATCATATTAGAGCATTAATGCTCTTTCTGAAACCGAATCAGGGTATCACACGTTCGATACTTTTTTTAAAAAAAACAAAAATTAGTTAAGAAAGACGATAAGTTTAATATGAGGAATAGTGAGAGGCATCCACATGCCTTGCTCATACTGTGGCATCAAGCAGTCAGGCCTGCAAGATGAGTGGTCTGCCAAGCGAGTGGATTCTTTCTTATTTGACGAGTAACATGAACTCTACTACTCACACTTAGTTACAAGTTATCCTCCTATATGATTACTACGCAACGGAAACGCATATCTGACTATCAGTGATTTACAGAACTCTGACTGTACACTACGCACTGGCAATACCAGATTTTCTTTTTGTCTTTTATTTAACGGCTTTTATTAACACGTGGCCATCCCACTGAATATGAATGGCGCACACATTATAAATTCGGGACATTATGACAACATACAATTCAATGGAAAAGGACACCAATCTCTTTTTCTTTTCACTATCTTATTTATTCCGATAAATTCTCTAACCTAAACACACAAATTCTATAACCTACAACAATAACATATGAGAAATTCCGCCCAGTGGGCATGGCTTTACATTAGTGAATCTCTATATTATGGTCTCGTAATTTATTTAACGCTACAGTGCACTTTCTGGATAGGATGGTGGATCTTTCATTATACCTCACACTTCGACTCTCACAATCATCATCACGAAACTTTCCTCCAGATCGAGCGACACAGAAGGAACAAGCATAACCCACTAATCTTTTGAAACTACCTTGCTACTCTCCCATGCAAACCACACATACCCAAAATTACATGACATACATCACACTGCAACATGAAATACAACACTAAATAGTCACAGCACTATCACTCTCAGCTTTCCCACTTCAATTAATATTTATCCCAGTTTCACACGACACTGCCCCACTTTGTAATTCTACTTTCCTACTATGAACTCTGGAGATATATGCACGTCTTCCTGTGCAATGCAAGCCAAGTGGCGTTGCTGGATAGACGGCCGACTCACCTTGATTCTCTCTCAGAGTGCCGGCCGCGGTGGTCTCGCGGTTCTAGGCGCGCAGTCCGGAACCGTGCGACTGCTACGGTCGCAGGTTCGAATCCTGCCTCGGGCATGGATGTGTGTGATGTCCTTAGGTTAGTTAGGTTTAAGTAGTTCTAAGTTCTAGGGGACTAATGACCACAGCAGTTGAGTCCCATAGTGCTCAGAGCCATTTGAACCATTCTCTCAGAGTTTAAATCTAGCGTCACACGGAATAACATTAAGAACATATTCACCACACACGCGAGTCCTCAACTGATACCATGGACGAGTACTTCTCTTTATCCTATGTCTCATACACAGATTGAGACTCACACAGTACTCACCACGTGGAAGTACTCGTCTCTAATTTCAAGTCCTGCACACGCCGTTTCCTAAATATTTCAGCTTATGGTACACACGCTATTTCTTAAATATTTCAACTTATTGTACACACGCTAGTAATTCAGCTTAACTTAAGCACACGGAAGTATTTCAACTTATTGCTACACGTGGTTTCATTGTGACCGTTGGTCACTTCCGAATATTACTACAATCCCATTAATGTTACCTGCCTGACATTTAATTCTCCCCACAAAAGTTCCTGATATAGAGAAATTATTAGTTCAAACTACTCTTAAATATTCCACATGCATACCATGTCTCCACTCTTTCGTCATTACAGAGCACAACTAAAACAGGTCTTAACAGCACAAGATCCAGGGGCAGAGTGCTGAAACATGGCCGTTCTCTAGGTCCTCTCGCACCTATCTCCAGGTGGGGGAAGACCATGCTACCCTATTGGTCAGCCACATTTCAGGCGCTCAAAGCTCTGGTAAATTTCATGTCTTTGGTCCCACCAAAGGTGGCCAAAGGATCGACTCAAAGATGATCATATATTCACATTCACTATCTGTGGTTAGCAGACGACCATACTTTCATTCATTTCACAGATCTCACCAAACTGGATGTAGGGATTTACTTTGTGGGAGTGCACATGCGATCAATTAAATAAATAAATTGTCATTCTTTCCCACACTGGTATCTGGCTTCGCTGCATTAATTGAAATTGAGTTATTTTTTACACAAAAAATGTGT
The DNA here is from genome assembly GCF_023898315.1 of Schistocerca nitens. Classification (NCBI taxonomy): domain Eukaryota; kingdom Metazoa; phylum Arthropoda; class Insecta; order Orthoptera; family Acrididae; genus Schistocerca; species Schistocerca nitens. Next base: position 1,297,043,963 of record NC_064614.1, read on the forward strand.
TGTTCTGACAAGAATAATGAAGTATTTTGTACCTATTTTCAATGTCGGGCGGTACTGTACCCTTTCAATAGTAATGAAATCAATGTAATTAAAAATGATTTGAACGTATGTAGAAACAATGTGAATGAATAGTATTAGCTTAGAAGTAATAACTTTAATACTAACAGTCCTACTACTACTGCTACCACCACTGCTCCTGCTGCTGCTGCCACTTTAATAACAGTAATAATAATAGTAATAATAGTAATAATAACAATAACAGTGAGAGCGGTAGACACAATATGTGTTTATAGATGTATAAAACTGACATTCCCTGACACTAAGAGCTCTGAGGGAGAGAAATTTGGGTAGACCGCACCAACTAAGAGCATTGTCAAAGGAGACAGATCTGGCAGGAACGTAGGACGAAATGGGATAACGAATGTGTGTGGGGATAAAGGCATACACTATTGTTGATTCAGCAGGTGGGTCATTCACTGTATTTGGAAGTTGAAGAAGTTATTATTGAGTTACCTGTTATAATGAGGGATGGCATTCCAGTGACGGATTCCTGCCGCTGAACGGGATTTCGAGCGAGTGGATGAATGATGGAGTTGGACAGAAAGGATTTTGCCGTAATAGGAACGAGCTTTTAAGCTATGTTTTTCAAACAGCACCGTTGAGGTTGAGGACATCATATGTAGATAAGGTGGTACAGGAGACAGAGTATATGGAAATCTGTATTCTTGTCTGCACGTAACAAGCTTATCTGTGCATAACACGATGAAGTATGTTCAAAGAGTCGGGCGCAGGCATTCATCGCCGTGAGTTTTCCTGAGAAAGACTTTGCAGGATAAAATCGCTGTATTGAACGATTCGAAGTATAAGCATTTGTGCAACTTTTTTAGTTCCTTACAGGCCAAAAGCGAAGAGTATTTTATATTTTTGTAAGGCGTGGAGAGATGATAACGCATTCTTGCACATTGCAGCTTTGTGATTATCCAAAGTTAGTTTTTCATCTGTTGTTACTCCTAGACTCTTTTTGTGAGAGAGAGAGAAGATGTTTTTGTCCCAATTAAGATTATATATGGTAAGTCTTTCTGGTATTTCGGGATAATGAGCCTGTAATGACCAAACCTGCTTTCTTGATTTTTTGTTGGTTGAGCGTCAATCTCATATTTCCTGCCCATATTTCACAGAGGCCACCTCTGAAATCTCTGTCTTCAAGTTCATTGGTTTTTCATGAGGTACAAGTGGAGGTCATCAGTATGCAACTGGAATTTGCAGTAAGACAGAACTGACTACACTGAAGTAAAATGAAAAGGATATAGGCCTAATACTGAACTTTGCAAAAACAGACATAATGTCTGGAGCGTTACCGCAATCAATGTTGCTTATAATCCGTCTCGACTGCATACATGTTTATTCACGTGGCCGCTTTCGGTTCCTCTAGAATCACTTTCATATCTGAAATGACAAAGATACTAATTTACTATTTCACAACTGCAAGTCTATTTCGTCCTATCCGCTCAACATCAAATGTACCAGAACGTTGCTGCAAATTCAGTTACAGGAGTAACCTGTCCACACACAGCAACCCTCACATGCAGCGTCACATTAAATTGGTTGGCAGAATGCACGTCATTTATATGAATTATAAAACTCTTACCAACAGGTGGTGTCTGGTACAGTTGTTACATTACATACGCACATACCGTATTAAGTAGATTTTTCTAATTTGCTTTAATCTCTAAAAATACTTACAAGGGAACCTCCCCATCGCACCCCCCTCAGATTTAGTTATAACTTGGCACAGTGGATAGGCCTTGATAAACTGAACACAGATCAGTTGAGAAAACAGGAAGAAGTTGTGTGGAACTGTGAAAAAATAAGCAAAATATACAAACTGAGTAGTCCATGGGACATATAGGCAACATCAAGGAGGACGTAAGCACAGCAGTGCCGTGGTCCCGTGGTAGCGTGAGCAGCTGTGGAAAGAGAGGTCCTTGGTTCAAGTCCTCCCCCGAGTGAAAATTTTACTTTCTTTATTTTTGCATAGTTATTATCTGTGCGTTCGTTCATTGACGTCTCTGTTCACTGTAATAAGTTTAGTGTCTGTGTTTTGCGACCGCACCGCAAAACCGTGCGATTAGTAGACGAAAGGACGTGCCTCTCCAATCGGAACCGAAAACATTTGATCGCAAGGTCATAGGTCAACCGATTCCTCCACAGGAAAACACATCTGATATATTCTACACGACACTGGTGACGGCATGTGCGTCACATGACAGGAATATGTTGTCGACCCACCTAACTTGTACACTTGGCGAATGGGTAAAAAGATTCTTCTACCTTGTCCGATTTAGGTTTTCTTGTGGATGTGATAATCACTCCCAAAAAAGTGATTAAAACATAAGAGTTTGTCACATAAACTGAAAATAAAAAATTAAAGTTTTCACTCGATGTAAGATTTGAACCAAGGACCTTTCGTTCCGCAGCTGCTCACGTTACCACGAGACCACGGCGCTCCTGTGGTCTCTGTGTCCATGATATTGCGTATCTTCCCATGAACTACTCAGTTTGTATATTTTGCTTATTTTTTCACAGTTCCACACAACTTCTTCCTGTTTTCTCAATTGATCTGTGTTCGGTTTTTCAAGGCCTATCCACTGTGCCAACTTATAACTAAGTCTGAGGGGGGTGCGATGGGGAGGTTCCCTTGTTAGTTAAGTTCTGTAGTTGTCAAGGTTAAAATCTGTAGTTGTCAAAATTAAAATACGCAATAAAATTATCGTTTTTGTACGATCGAAAACAAAGGGCGGTTTCTATATCTATGGCGCTGGTGTAGACTTGTTTTCCTCCATGGTCTGCTTCCGTGTTTCCCGCTATTTCGGTGTTGCGCCGCGAGCCGTTCAGTCGTCTGTACGACGAACGTATCCGCTACGACAGAGCGCCGAGATTTGGCGCCACTGGGCTGTGGCAGCAGACCACCGAGGCGAGTGCCTCTGATAACACCACGACACCGTCTGCAGTGCCTCTGCTGCCCTCGTGGCCGTGTCTCTTGGGTCCTAGACTACTGGGAACCCGTGGCCTGGTCACGTGAGTCCCGACTGCAGTTGGTAAGAGCTGATAATGGCGTTCGAGTGTGGCGCTGACCCCACGCAGCCGTGGGCCAAAGTTGTCAAAAGGCACTGTGCAGGCTGACTGTGGCTCCACGGTCATGTGGGCTGCGTCAACACGGGATGGACTGGGCCCTCCGGTCCAACTGCACCCATCATTCAGTACTTGGAGAACATTTGCAGGCATTCGTGGATTTAATGTTCCTAAACAACGGTAGAATTTTCATGGACGACAATGTGCCACGTCACCGGGGACAACTCTTCACGATTCGTTTGGAGAATATTCTGAACAATTCGAGCGAATGATTAGGCCACCCAGATGGCCCGACACGAGTCCCATCGAACCTTTATGGGACATAACAGCGAGGTCAGTTCGTGCACAAAATCCTGGACCGGCAACGCTTTCGCAATTATGGACGGCTGTAGGGACAGCATGGCTCAATAGTTCTGCATTTGGTGCACTGTTTCGGGCAAAAGGAGGTCCAACAAGTTATTAGGAGGTATCCCAGCGCTTTTGTCAGCTGAGTGTAAAGCTGTAAAGTTTGTTTTACAATCTTAAAAGTTTTGGGTTCTACGAGAAATATACGTGGCGGTTTTAGGGGCGCTTTCGAGTCGTTTCCAGCATGTTGCCTCACCTGGCTGCAGTAAATCATCAAAAGCAGAATTTGACTTTTTTTCTCTTAAATGTAACTCATGTAACGCACAAAACAATACGCGACAAACAACTGATTTGGTCTTAATACAGTAGGTTTGCATTAATTTTGCAAGATTCTCATTGAGCAGTTCTTACATGCCTCTTACCTCCCCGCGGTTCCCGTCGGACCACCAACGTCCAGCAAGGCTAGGCGTGGGGCGCACTTGCATGGGTAATTGCCCGTAGACCACAACCCGTTGGCTGCTTTCTCTTTGCTTTACGGTGGAGGGGGGAAAGGATGATGGCGTAAAGTTACTGGACACCAGACGCTGTGCCAGTGTGCTGTATCAAATTCCATGTCCCCCTGCAGCGTCTCAGAAAGTAAAAAGTGAAGTCATACGACATGATTGGGAGGGTGAGCCCGAAGGGCAGGTTCAGCCGTCTAGTTAGAAGGGTTTTTCTGGCCTTTGCGGACACGGGCACATTGCCCTTATGCAGCACGAGATTTGTTTGTTAACTGTACCTGATACGTGTAGATGTCTGTAGTGTGTGTGTGTGTGTGTGTGTGTGTGTGTGTGTGTGTGTGTGTGTGTGTGTGTGCGCGCATAGCGTGGTGAAGACCAGGCTGACACATGACATACTCCTCTCGAATGTCAGCACGGGGCCACGTGGTTAACGTCCACATCCGATGGGCGAATCACTGTCAACAGTATACCGTTCTCTCGTTCCGTAAGACACTGCGGAGAGGTTTGCAGTTTAACAGAGGTCACTGGCGCAGTGTCGTGTCCAGGAGCGTTATGCTACCACGGCACCGCCCCTCCTCCACTTTGCCGGAAAGGCAAAAGGAAAATTGTCAACAATGACTGGGCGGTTATCCATCCACGTGCTGGCCACACCCCGAGTTGCTTAACTTTGGTGAAACTGTCAATTCAACGAGCGAATCCCGCTGCCTGTCTTTTGATGTAGGGTCATGTGAGGCAAGTTTCGAGATGCCTCGTACCTGTGTAGATTATTATACTGTTATAAACAATGATAGCAACAGTACTAATAGAAGCAAAAATATGGTTCTAAACTACAATTGTATATGTTCAGTTAAATTTGGAATGACAGCACAGGCTAAGAATTAAAAGTAATATCACTCCTAACTTCTAGCAAGGTGATAGCCGCCACTAAGACACTGGACTCACATTCCGTAGGACAGCAGTTCTGACCCGCGCCTGGTCATTCAACATTTTTTATTGTTTCCCTAAAACGTATTAAGGAAAACACCAGCAGTGTTCCTCTGATAAGGACACGGCCGCGTTCCTTTTCAGTCCTTCACCAACCTGAACTTGTGTTCCTTCTCTAATAACCGCCCCACCGACGGGATGTGAAACCCCAGACTTCCTTCTTACAGTTTCTTAAAGTGCTGCTACAAATCATCCAACTGCAGTTTCATGGTAAGCAAATTCGTCCTTATTTCAATTGATGCGACTACAAAAATAAAATGTAACAGCAATGTAAGTATATGTTTAGCGAATGTAGTGGAACATTTGAACTGTTACCGTTCTTAATCACATACTTCTTTACGTGTATTTGTAAAGGCTGTTTTAAACGATCGACTTTATGGCTTCGAATGACTACTCGAGATAAGTGCATCTACCGCAGAGTTCCTGGCGTTTTACTCCTGTACTGAGTCTCGTCTGTATCGAGTGGTCGTTCCTGTTTGCATGTCAACCCCAAAACTGTGCGTGTTGTGAGAGCAGTCTGTTGTGCAGTTTGGCTTCTGAGCAGTGGAACTGAGGTTAAGAGCTACTGTCCCGTACAGGGAAAAATCTAAATATTGTAACAAAATATGGGAACAAGCAATTACAATAGAGTTTATAAATGACCAAAACAGAATTAATAGTGGAATATCGACTCAAATGCGATATTAAAGTCCCTGTGTAGTTCCGAATACCGATGCATTCATGTCCGAAGAAACAGGCACTGCGGCGACTATAGCCATCGGCTGTTTAATGGAGGACGACAATGAAAATTTGTACCGGATCAGGGCTCGAACCCGGATTTCCGGCTCATTGCGAGCGGTCGCCTTACCATTTGGATATCCGAAGATGATACCCTGCGAGAAGCAATGCATGCATGTCCGAACGAAGTTTGCGTCGTAATTCGGAATAACACAGACATTTGCAGTATCGTATTTATCCGTCGACACCGGGCGAGCGACTTCTAAGTAATGTGTCTCTCATGTACTGGAGTACACACAATGGATGCACAACAACAGGTCGCAGACGTACGGTTGACGAGATATGGAAGTTTGGATCTGGCCATGAGCCGCACTCGGATAGCTAAAGGGTAATGCGACAGCTAGCGATGAGCGGGAAATTAGTGTTCGAGGTCGGTTCGGAATAAATTTTCAGTGTCATCATTACATTATGAAGCTATTGGTTGTCCATATTCACAACCGCGAATACATGTCATGCAGTTCCTCTCATATGTCGTGCGGTAATTTCGTTACACTGCTTAGAACTGTAAAATAGGGAAAGCATAATCCAAACATTTCAGAACATATACATTAACTCGTAATTCTTTGGAAAATTGTTTTATCTTGTGTGTACTGTTTTCTTGCTAAGTGCCAAATGACGTCTAACATTTTTTTCTCGTCAAATAATTCTGACTTTTTCACTGTCAAAACAATTTTTGTTCAGCCACTTTTATCTATTTACGCTCTAATTTACGCATAGTCTAGGCTTTTTCACTATAGCACGTAGATGTCTTTTTGCTCTCAAATGTTTCATGTTTCTTCAACAGGAAGAAATAGGAAAAAAGTAGCAGGACGTTGTGTAACTTTAAAATACGTCACGAAAACAAAACTAACAACATAATAAATACTAATAAGACACGAAAGAACAAAAAATGTGTACCTGGTGTGAACCCTGCCAAAATACTGTAGGTTAACTTCCGATGTTGCCAGACGCCGCCATATTCCTCTGTATGTGCACATGCGCAGTGTGCGGCATACACGTTAATTTAAAACACACTCAGCCCGAACTGTAAATCAGTGATACCATAGAAACACTCAAGACGTCGTTTTTTTGCTGATTTAAATGCAGGCATGAAAGGCGCACGCACTTCGAGCAGCCGATTTTGACCAGAAAGCCGCTCGTGTGAAACAGGCTTAAGGTTGCGAGAACTCTGATATCATCCGCTGTGAATCCTATCATCATCATCATCATAAATATTATTACCACATATGTTACCATAGGACAACAAAAATGGTCCAAAGGCTCTGGGCACTATGGGACTTAACTTCTGTGGTCATCAGTCCCCTAGAACTTAGAGCTACTTAAACCTAACTAACCTAAAGACATCACACACATCCATGCCCGAGGCAGGATTCGAACCTGCGACCGTAGCGATCACGCGGTTCCAGACTAAAGCGCCTAGAACCGCACGGCCACACCGGCCGGCGTAGGACAACAGATGCAATTCATTTTTCGATGGTGCATTAAAGGGAATACTGTCGAACTCCGACATCCACCCCTTGTCTTCTAATTAGTACAATCAAGCTAAAAAGTTGCTGCATCAATAATGTTGGACATAAATTGAAAGTTACAACTCTTGAGCACAATCATAAAAGGGAGTACTTCCGAACGTGCTGTATTATACAGCTGAATAGCCAAGCGCTGTATCATACAGAACCCACAACAACAAAACATTGTCAAGTAGTTATCACTGAGACGCCTGCGTCATTAGAGAATGTGTGTAAGACTCATTCATGCAGAAAAGCTATGCTGCCTTGCTAAAATTCCTGTCATTCGAAGAGAAGTAAATTCTGAAATTCACTCTCAGTTTGGTTAATGACCCACCAGGCTAGCAGAGAGCGCTAACGCGCTGCTTCCTGGACTCGGGTAGGAGCGCCAGCCCCGGATCGAATCCACCCGGCGGAATAACGACGAGGGCCGGTGTGCCGGCCAGCCAGGATGTGTTTTTTAGGCTGTTTTCCACATCCTGCTAGGTGAATACTGGGCTCGTCCCCACGTTTCCGCCTCAGTTACACGGCTCGCAGACATGTGAACACATTTGCACTATTCCATGGAATACACTAGATGCAGACAGCTGGGGTACACTAATTCCTTCCTGGGGGTACGGGGTGGCCACAGCAAGGGCATCCGGCCACCCCTTCAAATTAACACGCCACATCCGATTAACCAGCAGACCGCGCGAGTCGGGATTAATGCTTAGGAAAGAGAGACTCTCAGTTTAGTTAACAGCTAACACGATCACGACTGAAACTGAGCATGAGTTTAAGGCAGTCGAGGCATTCACAGCTATGACACAGCGAAAGAGTTCAAAGACGTGGCTTTCTATGAGAAAGTATCTTGGTTTACTGGTGACAGAGGGAATGGACAAAAATTAGGAAACTCCAAAAACACAACACGTTACCATGCACAAAACGGTGTAGGCAAATCGTTGGCATTCGGAACAGCTTCCACTCTTCTCTAAATGGATAAGTACGGTCCTATGTGCTTCTCTGGTGGATCTCGTAATATTCTTCTTGCAGAATACTTGCAAGTTCAGTTATAGATGATGGAGGTGAATGGCGTTCACGCAACCCTCTCTCCAAACACTCGATGATACTGTGATCTGGTTACTGTGGTGGTCAGGAGAGATGCGACATTCTATCCTCATGCTCACAAAACCAATCTTCGACGAAGAGAGCTTTGTAAAGAGGAGCTGTGTCATCTCGGAACACAGTGTCACCATTGGGGAATAAACATTGTACCATGAAATAGACCTGATCAGCCCAGATGGTCATATAGTTCTTGGCACCAATGGGGCCTCACAGGGTAACATGCCCCTCCCCCTCCCCCTCCCCCCCCCCCGAACAGGATGATATGGCTGGCTAAATCATCACAGAACCCCTACGATGCTTCAGGCTTGGCACATAAACGCCTTGGGAAGTTGGAAGCAGCGTGAAACAAAAACTTGTTGTTGTAGTTGTTGTTGTGGTCTTCAGTCCAGAGACTGGTTTGATGCAGCTTTCCATGCTATTCTATCCTGTGCAAGCTTCATCATCTCCCAGTACCTACTGTACCCTACATGCTTCAGAATCTGTTTAATGTATTCATCTCTTGCTCTCCCTCTACGATTTTTACCCTCCGCACTGCCCTCCAATACTAAATTACTGATCCCTTTATGCCTCAGAACATGTCCTACCAACCGATCCCTTCTTCTAGTCAAGTTGTGCCACAAATTTATCTTCTCTCCAATTCTATTCAATACCTCCTCATTAGTTATGTGATCTACCCATCTAATCTTCAGCATCCTTCTGTAGCACCACATTTCGAAAGCTTCTATTCTCTTTTTGTCTAAACTATTTAATACATTCAGAAGTGACTTCCTGACACTTAAATCTATACTCGATGGTAACAAATTTCTCTTCTTCAGAAACGCTTTCCTTGCCATTGCCAGTCTACATTTTATGTCGCCTCTACTCCGACCATCCTCAGTTATTTTACTCCCCAAATAGCAAAACTCGTTTACTACTTTAAGCGTCTCGTTTCCTAATCTAATCCCCTCAGCATCACCTGATTCAAATGGTTCAAATGGCTCTGAGCTCTATGGCCCTTAACAGCTGAGGTCATTAGTCCCCTAGAACTTAGAGCTACTTAAACCTAACTAACCTAAGGACATCACACACATGCATGCTCGAGGCAGGATTCGAACCTGCGACCGTAGCGACGCGCGGTTCCAGACTGAAGCGCCTATAACCGCTCGGCCACTGCGGCCGGCCCAGCATCACCTGCCTTAATTCGACTACATTCCATTATCCTCGTTTTGCTTTTGTTGATGTTCATCTTATATCCTCCTTTCAAGACACTGTCCATTCCGTTCAACGGTTCTTCCAGGTCCTGTGCTGTCTGTGAGAGATTTACAAGGTCATCGGCGAACCTCAAAGTTTTTATTTCTTCTCCATGGATTTTAATTCCGACTCCGAATTTTTCTTTTGTTTCCTTTACTGCTTGCTCAATATACAGACTGAATAACATCGGGGATAGGCTACAAGCCTGTCTGACTCCCTTCCCAACCACTGCTTCCCTTTCTTGCCCCTCGACTCTTATAATTGCCATCTGGTTTCTGTACAAATTGTAAATAGCCTTTCGTTCCCTGTATTTTACCCCTGCCACCTCTAAAATTTGAAAGAGAGTATTCTAGTCAACATTTTCAAAAGCTTTCTCTCAGTCTACAAATGCTACAAACGTAGGTTTACCTTTCCTTAATCTATTTTCTAAGGTAAGTCGTAGGGTCAGTATTGCCTCACATGTTCCAACATTTCTACGGAATCCAAACTGATCTTCCCCGAGGTCGGCTTCTACCAGTTTTTCCATTCGTCTGCAAAGAATTCGTGTTAGTATTTTGCAGCCATGGCTTATTAAACTGATAGTTCGGTAATTTTCACATCTGTCAACACCTGCTTTCTTTATGATTTGAATTATTATATTCATCTTGAAGTCTGAGGGTATTTCGCCTGTCTCATACATCTTGTTCACCAGATGGGAGACTTTTGTCAGGACTGGCTCTACCAAGGCTGTCAGTAATTCTAATGGAATGTTGTCTACTCCCGCCGCCTTGTTTCGACTTGGGTCTTTCAGTGCTCTGTCAAACTCTTCACGCAGTATCATGTATCCCATTTCATCTTCATCTACATCCTCTTCCATTTCCATAATATTGTTCTCGAGAACATCGCCCCTGTATAGACCCTCTATATACTCCTTCCACCTTTCTGCTTTCCCTTCTTTGCTTAAAACTGGGTTTCCATCTGAGTTCTTGATATTCATACAAGTGGTTCTCTTTTCTCCAAAGGTCTCTTTAATTTTCCTGTAGGCAGTATCTATCTTACCCCTCGTGAGATAGGCCTCTACATCCTTACATTTCTCCTCTAGCCATCCCTGCTTAGCCATTTTGCACTTCCTGCCGATCTCATTTTTGAGACGTTTGTATTCCTTTTTGCCTGCTTCATTTACAGCATTTTTATGTTAAATTCAATATATCTTCTGTTACCCAAGGATTTCTATTAGCCCTCGTCTTTTTACCTACTTGATCCTCTGCTGCCTTCACTATTTCATCTCTCAAAGCTACCCATTCTTCTTCTACTGTATTTCCTTCCCCCATTCTTGTCAATCGCTCCCTAATGCTCTCCCTGAAACTCTGTACAACCTCTGGTTCTGTCAGTTTATCCTGGTCCCATCTCCTTAAATTCCGACCTTTTTTAAGTTTCTTTAGTTTTAATTTACAGTTCATAACCAATATATTATGGTCGGAGTCCACATCTGCCCCTGGAAATGTCTTACATTTTAAAACCTGGTTCCTAAATCTCTGTCTTACCATAATACAATCTATCTGAAACCTGTCAGTATCTCCAGGCTTCTTCCAGGTATACAATCTTCTTTTATGATTCTTGAACCAAGTGTTAGCTATGATTAAGGTATGCTCTGTGCAAAATTCTACCAGGGGGCTTCCTCTTTCATTTCTTACCCCCATTCCATATTCACCTACTACGTTTCCTTCTCTTCCTTTTCCTACTATCGAATTCCAGTCACCCATGAGTATTAAATTTTCGTCTCCCTTCACTATCTGAATAATTTATTTTATCTCATCATACATTTCATCAATCTCTTCGTCATCTGCGGAGCTAGTCGGCTTATAAACTTGTACTACTGTGGTACGCGTGGGCTTCGTATCTATCTTGGCCACAATAATGCGTTCACTATGCTGTTGGTAGTAGCTTACCCGCATTCCTACTTTTTTTATTCAAAACAAAAAGTATCCGACCAAATGGCTTTCTTCCATCGTTCCAAAGCCACGTTTTTATAGTTTCAGCAACACTTTTTCCTGTTGTGGATACTTGCATCACTGGCGATTCATTTTGGTATTTCAGTTCGCCTGTAATTCCATGTTTAAGGAGCTCCCTTTGGGTCTTTTTGGTGCTCACAGTGTTCATCAGTGCGACATTATGTCCTGCAGTGACTTCTGCAGTTCCCATCTTCTATTCTTCGTCACAATTCTCTGCAATGACTATTTGTCAACGTCAGTCAAAACACACTTTCGCTCTATTTTACTTTAGTAGATGATGGTTTTGCGCTTTTCCCTGTAAGTGGTATAAATCCTCGAGATGGTGCCTCTTGGAACACCAAACACTTGATTCACCTTAATTACAGAAACACTCACCATACGAGCACAATTTCTTCAAATTCACTTAGCTCTAATAAAATGCACTCGCAACTATACAGTACACAGTTATGACCACTTGCGAAGTATTAAGGACATTACACATGTGCCATTTGTCTCCAACCCAACAGCACAATCTATAGGTTTAGCCTGTTAGCGAGTTAATTTAGGGGGGGGGGGAGGCGGGGGGGGGGGGACTAAACATTGAGGTCGTTGGTCCCATCGGATTAGGGAAGGGATGGAAAAGGAAGTCGGCCATGCCCTTTCAAAGGACCCATCCCAGCATTTGCCTGAAGCAATTTAGAGAAATCACAGAAAATCTAAATCAGTATGGCGGAACATGGGTTTTAACCGTCGTTCTCCCGCCGATTGCGATTCCAGTGGACTGGCCACTGCGCCACCTCGCTCGGATAAGGGTTGGCTGGCATCTGTTCAAGCATGCATTCCTCATGGTGTTTCGATATTTTTGGCCAAATCCTACACCACAAGATGACCTTGTGACCATACAGAAGGAGAATGGACTACCTGCAAGTCACTGAGCTGTGTCCATTCTTGTGTGACAAGGCCCAACAATTAAGAGATGGTTTGTCACTGTGGTGTCTATGTTCCGTGAATGTGGGGCTCAACTCTAGCTCCTTCTAGTGGTGCATACTATGCCCAGTCTCATGCAACATGGAGAGCACTGGGTCATGCTATGGTCAGTGCACTTTCCAAGTTCTGGTCTTCATTTTTTTGGTTCATAGTGTCTACGTTTCCTAGCTGTACGTTTCCTTCTTGTAAGTCAAAAGAAATTGAAAACAAAAGCATTCAGCAGCGTCCTTGTTCAGTTAACATCCCAGCACTCAGATGAAATGATTTGCGAAATACAACCAGAATCAGTGGAACTCCGATAGGAGCATCATTTGGAAGCCGCTCTGCCCCCCTCTCTCAGCTGGCATCTAGAGTGAGTAGGGCTGCACTGGAACACCCGGGGGACAGTTGTGATGGGTGCTGATGTCTGTGGCAGAAGTCGAACGCGCTACGCCAGCATACGGCCGGGGAGCGTCCCCCAGCCTCGCCACCTCCAGCTCGCGACCAGCACGGGGCGTCGTCATCGCCATCGGAGGCAACCAGCGCTGCCCGCAGCTGTGCTCCAGACACCAGGTTCTTCAGCGTGGATCCGCCATCGCCGTTTGACCAGCTGTACAGGCTCACGGTATGTCTGTGAATGTTTGAATGTGTTCATGTCATTTTCCTGCTGCCTGTCACGTCACCTAGTGCCGATTTTTACTCCATATCGTCAATTAAACTAGCATCTGATGTATTTGAAATGTTTTTCCTTGTGCACCTCTGATGTTCACCATCAGTGAAACTAGACACTGATCTAGAAATTTCAACCATACTCCTGCTTAAACCGCACAACAGCCTTGCAGAGAATCTCTTCCGTTCTCAAGGCAAGGCGGTGGTTATCTTGAAGGACAATGGAAATAAATTTCCAAACATAATATTGATTCTCGCGTTCTTATTTTGTGAGAGTTAAAAAATAATCCAGATCTACTGAAGCAATTTAACGGACATGAAGTGGGTGGAGGTACTCTGGATGGAACTAACGAAAATGGAATGATATCAGTCAAGTATCTCTCAAGTGATGTCATGAAAATTTGCGCCAGATGGGGAGCTGAACCCCACATCTTGTACTTTCTGTGGTCTTCATAATGAAGCATTACTAGGAGATGGGACATCATATAGAGAAAACCAAGGGGAGGTTCCTTTATTTTATTTTTTCGTTTATCAATGCAAAGAGCAAACATCAAAACAGACAATGGGTACGAAGCCAAGTCCATGAAGGCACATTTTGATGAACTCAAGGAAGTGCAAAAAGTGAGGAGGGAATAAGGGTTCGTATATCAGTTTGGCAGTAATTTTTAAATAATCGCTAAATATTCATCACATTCAATTTCATCATTTTCTGCACATGTTTCTCTGTTAGTCTTTCACGTCATTTCATTTCATTCTATTAGTTTGCATCAATTCCATTCATTTCGTGTCAGTGACATTAAATTAGCTGGTATAAATCTATTGTAAGCTACTGCATCAAAACAAGCCTCGGAAGGCCCAGTCGTACCGACCGACCGCCGTTTCATCCTGGGCTGACAGGAGTCACTGGAAGCATATTTTGAGGGGCACGTGGTCAGCACACCACCCTCCCAGCTGTCGTCAGTTTTCTTGACCCACGCCAATGCTTTTGAATGAAGTAGCTCCTCAACTGGCCTCACAAGGGCTGAGTGCATCCCACTTGCCAACATCGCTCAATAGACACGAATGGTCCCCCATCCAAGTGCTAGCCAAGGCTGACAGCGCTACACTTCCATGTGCTGACCGTGACTGGTGTTACCACCGTAACAACGCTGTTGATGGTGTGATGAGCTATGGTCCTTCATTATTCCAGTTCCTCTGGTTGTCTTCCAGAAATGGGGAACATCTGCGTCTGTGTGAAACAAAAAGATGTGGCAATATAAACGCCTCCCATCACACCTTCTAGGAGTGTCTGCACACTGTATTGCCTGTGGTTCACAAGATGTGCTGTGGGAAGTTAGGTATAACTTTCTGGAATACCCTGCAGTGGCTCTTTGTGACATAGTGTGGTTGAGACTTCAGGGAATAGCTTGCCCGCTCTTCATTTTGGTGACCTACAAAGAAGGGAACTGCATTACCATAATCTGGAGATCTGCCTTCCCTCACACATGTACTTTCCACCCCTACACATCAACCAACAGGACACAATGCATCCCTTAACACTACTGCACTTAAATGTGGCACATACATTTAATACTTGTTCTTAAACTATTTCATTTAACAATAAATAACAGTTTAATACCTTAAAAATATATTTGTAACAATATGTGCTTTTTCCATCTCCTGCAATGTTGAAACTGCTAGTCCGAGTAAAAAAATGAATGGAACCTTTTTTGTAGGGAATACAATGCGGTTTAATTTTGTACTGGGAAAGTTTTCGTTAGAACCCGCGTTTTTCAATATAAACTTTAAAAATAGACCTTTAAAGGCCCCTCCACTCCTGCACCTACACGCTCACACACCACCTGTCAGCATTCCTAGTATGTTCTTTATAACATTCCCCTCTGCCACTGTACAAAAATTTGAAGTTACATGAATTTTATGCACTCTGTCAATTTTTTTGATCTTTGTCGACTGGGCTACATACGAATAACGGACCAAGCTTCACAGCCAAGTGCAGAATATAATTTCAGACTGTCAGGAAGTTTGAGCCCGTACTTTCATTTTTGTGAGACCTTATATGCTTGCAAACTAGACTGTTACGGTTTCGAGACGAGTGCTGAGAGCCCCTGTACTACACTGCTCCTCAGCTGCGCGTCTGCTCGGCCTGCGACCTGGACCTGCTGGAGGGCTGGGGGCGCGGCCGCCTGCACGCACAGTACGAGCTGCCGGGCCTGCAGGCGCTGTCCATGGGCTGCCTGGAGCAGCCGCCACCACACGGCTCACTGAAGACGCCGCCCCCGCCACCGCCACCTGATTCGCCGCCAGAGCCGGCCTGGCAGCAGGTGTCGCCACCTGCATCTCCACCTGCAGCCCCCTCCGCACCTGGGGACCACCACACCAGCCTCTGCCTGCGCGCCAGCCTGCTGTCCATCTGGCGCCTCACCTGCACCCAGCTGGTCCCCCTTCGGCTGCTCGACCGCCGCGGACGTTGCCTGGGGTGAGCGTCTCTGTGTCCCACACCTGCTTACCAACAGACCTGCTAGAGCAACAGGCGTCACAGGCCCCTAGCATCACAATTTTTGGTATTATTTCTCGTTCGATCTGCCAGATACATTTTACAAAGAACAGATAAGATTAATATAGATCACAATAAACGTTTGTAACTTACAATGTGGAAACAAATTATATCAGTTATTACATTACAATTATGTCAGGGAAACTACATTATTACATTAAAAGAACAAAAATCACATAAATTGAAGACAATTAATTAGACAGCAACATTAAGATTATGGAGTCATGTCCCGGCATAGTCCGTTAACTTGTGGAGCGACATCAGAGAACCGTCTCTGAAACCATGAATGTTACAAACCAGAAGATGGTCCATTGTTTGTACCTCGCCACAGTCACAACACGAATCGTCTGTATAGCCCCATTTGGTTGTTTGCTGTCTGCATCGTCCAACTCCTATGCGAAACCTGTTTACAGTCGACCAGTGTTTCCCGTTAAGATTGAAGCCTTCAACCCTTTTGGTTGGGTCGTGGATTAGGTGATGGTTTTCCACGACGCCTCTTCTCAGACCCTACTATGCATTCTTCCATTCAGCATCGAGACCCTCTGTGCCCAATGTTCTGCTCCAGACGACAGGTTTCCTGGACTTGAGTCTCGTGGGTCCTCCCAAGTCGGCATGTATGGGTAGCCTTGGGTTTGCTTCAGTTTTTTCTACTATGTCCTGGGTTGCTTTCTCTCTACGTATGGAAGCAGGAGCGATGTTTGCCAGCAGCGGAAGCCACTCAACGGGGTTTGGCCTGAGAGTGCGGGTGACGGTTCTCAGAGTGGCATTTAGTTGTACATCCACTTTTTTGGCGGGCGGGCTTCTGCTCCAGACTGGGGCACAGTATTCTGCAGCGCTGTACACCAGTGACAGTGCAGCAGTTCGTAGAGTGGCAGCATCACAGCCCCAAGTGGTGCCTGCCAGTCTGTTGAGCAGGTTATTTCTCGTTTTTAGCTTTTGGGCAGTATCAGTTAGGTGTTGTCTGAAAGTCATGCTGCGATCTAGCTTAATACCGAGATACAGTATTTTGGGAAATTCTCGTGGCTGACAGCTTTACCATTTATAACCAGGCGCAGTTCCCTTCTCCGTTCCTTGTTGTTTAGATGCATGACTGTTCTTACTGTTTTTGTCACATTGATTTTTAGATGCCATGTGTCATAGTATTTGTTTAGTGTAGCTAGATCTTCATTTAGTGTTGATTCCAGGTTTTCAAACGAGTTACTTTGCGCTGTAATAGCTAAATCATCTGCGTAGGCAAATTTATGTGAGACCAGATCAGGCAAATCTGCTATATAGATGTTGAACAGCCAGGGAGCTAAGACTGATCCTTGCGGAGGACCATTTTTTAGGGTATGGCACTTGCTGGTTTCACCATTTAATTTGTCCATGAACTTCCTTTCGCTCAGCATGTTGTTCATGAGCTTCAACGATGTTTTGCATTTGACTATGTTTGCCAGTTTTAACATGAGACCATTTAGCCATACAGTGTCGTACGCTGATGTCAAGTCAATGAGGGGTATCCCTGTTTTCTTCTTTTCCTGAAAGCCTCGTTCAATGTGTGTGGTAAGTGCCAGCATCTGGTCGCATCACTGGGCCATACATTGGCCCTCTACAGACTCCCACAAGCAGCATGTAGTAATAGGTACCTCTGACATAGAGAATCAGCTGAAGGAGTTGAAAATAAATAAAGTTCCAGGGCTGGATGGAGTCCCAGTTTGATTTCGCAGAGAGTACTCTTCGGCATTAGCCACTTACTTGAATTTATGGTGAATCTCTTGCCCAGCGGAAACTCAGAAGTGACCGGAAAAAAGAGCAGGTGACTCCTCTGTATAATATGGGTAAAGGAACAGACCCGCAAAATTAAAGACCAGTGTCCTTGACACTAGTTTCTGCTTGAACATATTCTCAGGTGGAATAAACTACATTTCTTTGTGATGTAAAATCTCCACCTCACGTATCAGCTCAGTTTAGAAAGCATCACTCGTGTGAGACTCAGCTTGTCCTTTTTTCGCATTATATCCTACAAACGATGGATGGAGGGCAACATGCAGGTACCATATTCCTAGCAGACACCAATTCGTAATGTACCAGACCTGCCCCATTGCATCCCTGCAGCTATTATAAACATTAACTTGCAGTGCTGCAAAGCACTTGGAGAGAAGTGAAATACATACAGAGGGGTCCAAAATATGTATCCACAGTTTAAAGTCCATAACTTGCAAATTAATTGACGGAGTGTAGCTTAAAGTCGAACTTAAAGATATTATTGTAAGTGTTCGAAATGGTCACCATTAACATCCACACACAAACGATGCCGCCGAACTGCAACACGAACTACTGACTGCAACGTGTTCAGTTGGATATTTGCACATGAATATACGAAGGATTCTCGAAGTTCATCCAATGTGCGTGGCTTTTGTCGATAAACGACGTCCTTTACGTCCTTTAGTGTTCCCCACAGGTAAAAGTCCAGAGGAGTTAGGTCTGGGGAACGTGGTGGATACTCCACAGCACATCTACGGGCTATCCATCTTCTTGGTAGATTTTCGTCGAGATACGCCCTAACACGATTTTGGTAGTGGGCTGGGGCACCATCTTGTTGAACATTTGCAGCATCTTTCGTCTCCATACAAGTCTCGGATGGCAGGTAAAATGGATGTCTCAAGCTTCTGAAGGTATAGTTCACCGGTAACTGTGCCGTCAAAGAAGAATGGCCCAATCAAGCCCCGGTAAGACAACCCACACTACACATTTATTCCTGGCAAATTCACGGCTTTGTCTACACGGACGTTCGGATTTTCGGCGGCCCAGTAGATGCAATTCTGGCGATTTACTGTACCACTGAGTTTGGACTGTGGCTCACCAGACCACACAATCATCTCTGCAAACTCGTCATCGTTGCGCACCATGTTAGTAAACCACTCGCAGTACTCCATCCTACGATCTGGGTCGTCCTCGTTCATTGCGTGCAGCAATCGTGGGATGTAGCACTTCCACTTCG
The DNA here is from genome assembly GCF_023898315.1 of Schistocerca nitens. Lineage (NCBI taxonomy): Eukaryota > Metazoa > Arthropoda > Insecta > Orthoptera > Acrididae > Schistocerca > Schistocerca nitens. The sequence continues at coordinate 1,297,062,679 of NC_064614.1, forward strand.
CTGTCTTCAAAATTGTCGAACACTTGAGCGACTCACTCCAGTTTCACGGGCACACTGTCTCACAGACTTCTGTGGTGAGCAAGTGAATTGTTGTAACACACGACGGGAGTTAGCTGGACTTGTACACAAACAACGATCTGGACGACCCGTAACAGTAACATCTTGAACACAGCCTTCGTCTTCAAATTTGTCTCGAATGCGACGAACCGTTAAACGTGTCGGTGGCTCTGTTTGATACTCATTTCGCCATTGTCGTTGAACCCCATTAACGTTTTCGTACTTCAAAACTGACTTCCTTTCACCGAATGTAAGCCTTGCGCCAGCCATGTTTACTCGAGTAGGTAGAACTAAGAACAAAACACTGACTATCTGGCGACAGTCATCTGACAAAACAAAACAACGCAATACAACGCTTGTGTGGCGATTTCTGGAACTACAAACTATTACACTACCAAAGATGAGACAACTCTGTCAGTTAGTTTGCCAGTTATGGACTTTTAAACAGTGGATACATTTTTTGGACCCCTCTGTATTAGATGTCTATTGCACAAATAATGGTGGGAATGTCGAGGTGTATTTGGTGCATAAAATAATATTTTCAAGTGCCATACTTGTAGACGCACACTGTCAATAAACTTCTCAATTACTTGCCAAGTTATTACATTTTATGCTGTTATACGTTTAACTCAGTTACACTGTATAAAAAATTAGAAAAGTCTGCTTGGCGCATGGTCACCTTGTTAGTTGTTTGAAGGTTGTCCGCTGTTAGATATGCGCTACGGTCGCAGGTTCGAATCCTGCCTCGGGCATGGATGTGAGTGACGTCCTTAGGTTAGTTAGGTTTAATTAGTTCTAAGTTCTAGGCGACTGATGACTTCAGAAGTTAAGTCGCATAGTGCTCAGAGCCATTTGAACCATTTTTTTGTTAGATATGAGTCGTGAGTCTGGTGTGGTTCTGGCACACAGTTTTGACGACTCAAGGGGAACAGCGTTTTGAAAAGTGTGAGGGCACCCACCTTACAAAAATGTGCGCTCGCGCTTCTCCCGCAGGCACGCCAAGCTGCAGCTGAACGCCGTGCTGCGCGGCCCAGAGTTCGAGGCTTTCTCTAGGCGCAGCGAGAGGGGCGACGGCTTCGAGGCGGAGGCGGTGGTGGCCCTCTCTGCCGGCGAGGTCGGCCCTCCCGTAACCAAGGACGACGGCCGGCGGCCCACCCTCGCCTTCTGCGTGTCGCTGCGGCGCATGACGCACGCCGAGTGGAACCGCCGCGGCCGCGACGCCGTACTACTGAGGTCGGGGTCGGCACTGGCCGACATCAACAGCGAGATCGTGGATCGTCTTATCAGGGGTAAAAGACGTCGACACAGCTTTTACAATCCTGCCGTCAAGCAAAACACACAGGAATCGTCTAGCTGTGAGAGCCCCTTGTTTTGCATTTCTAAGAGAATGACAACAACTTTAAAGAAAAAGAGTCACACGAAAACCCCATCAAAAACCATAATGAAAGAACCAAAATCGTCCACAGTATGCAATAAAAGAACAGCCTTGAAGTTGCAAGATAAAGGCCTTAGAAACGATGTGACCTCAAAAGCTGACCCACTGGCTAAAGAGTCTGACATATATAAAAGACTCAGGTTATGTCTGAAGCACCCACAACAGAATCCACAAGAAGTTTCAAGGAAAGAAGTTGCTTCAAAACACCACGCAAATTTAGCAGAATCTGATAATATATATGATCGTCTTAGGTTATCCCTAAGGAGCAAGAAAAGAAAAAAGGAAGAAGAAGTCGTTGCTGATGCTGTAACAAGGACACCAGAAAGTAGCGTGCATAATCATTGCAGCCAATCTAACAAGCATGAGTCTAGTAACGCTTGTGCTCACACACAGAAATCTCCCACAGTTAAACGTCGGCGACTGCCATTGAACGCTGTGGTACAGTCCACCAAGCGCAACTCTTGCGCTAAGGAGGGATTAGTCTCACCAAAATTAAATTCATCTTCTAAGCTTAATCGAGAAAAAATGTCCACATCGAGAGAAATTAATGGTATTCTAGTAACTAATGAACCAAAACTAACTAATCAGGATATGCGACGGAATTCGATAGTCATGTGGTTGAAAGAGACACAATGTATGGAAATCCCATCTAGAAATGTGACAAGTTCACTGAAATGTGATGCGGGTGCGTCTCAGTCTTCATCCACGAATAGCACGGAAGAAGTTCCGTCAAAATCACGCGCCTTTAAAACTACTAGATGTCGGCCAACTCAGAAGCAGAATGATTTTACGAGGAGAAACGACAGTGTCAGTTCATCTACAGACTCTGAAACACAGTTACATTTTGAGCGACGATGGAAAGCTTATAGAGGGGTGGGGGGATGGGCAAAATTCTGATCTCCATTGCACCATCCTGCAACAGCAGGAATGATTTGCTGTCACATCAGTGTAACATTGCAACATTTCTGTGGAAAACAATAAAATCATTCCTTTTTTATAAACGTTGCGTTTCGTCAATCCTACATCCATAGTGAATGTTCTTACTAACTCGTAGTTGTTATTTGCAATAATTTAGATAAAAATAGGCCGGCCGTGATGCCCAAGCGGTTAAAGGCGCTACAGTCTGGAACCGCGCGACCGCTACGGTCGCAGGTTTGAATCCTGCCTCGGGCATGGATGTGTGTGATGTCCTTAGGTTAGTTAGGTTTAAGTAGTTCTGAGTTCTAGGGGACTGATGACCTTAGAAGTTAAGTCCCATAGTGCTCAGAGCCATTTGAACCATTTTTAGATAAAAATAACATCAAAATTGAAATTAATTACGCATTATTTCATAAAAAGTACTATGATAAAATATAGTCGAATTAGAAGCGTACTTTTCGACACACGTCAACGAATAATACTTTTAACTTCTAATTCTTGGTCCATCATCGAAACAGTTGTTGCTTTTTGGGTTTTTAATTGACAGTCACCAATTTTTCTACTAGCTTCATTATTCTCAAGAAGAAACAGCAACAAGAAACTTCCTGGCAGATTAAAACTGTGCGCCCGACCGAGACTCGAACTCGGGACCTTTGCCTTTCGCGGGCAAGTGCTCTACCATCTGAGCTACCGAAGCACGACTCATGCCCGGTCCTCACAGCTTTACTTCTGCCAGTATCTCGTCTCCTACCTTCCAAACTTTACAGAAGCTCTCCTGCGAACCTTGCAGAACTAGCACTCCTGAAAGAAAGGATATAGCGGAGACATGGCTTAGCCACAGCCTGGGGGATGTTTCCAGAATGAGATTTTCACTCTGCAGCGGAGTGTGCGATGATATGAAACTTCCTGGCAGATTAAAACTGTGTGCCCGACCGGTCCGCTGCAGAGTGAAAATTTCATTCTGGAAACATCCCCCAGGCTGTGGCTAAGCCATGTCTCCACAGTATCCTTTCTTTCAGGAGTGCTAGTTCTGCATGGTTCGCAGGAGAGCTTCTGTAAAGTTTGGAAGGTAGGAGACGAGATACTGGCAGAAGTAAAGCTGTGATGACCGGGCGTGAGTCGTGCTTCGGTAGCTCAGATGGTAGAGCACTTGCCCGCGAAAGGCAAAGGTCCCGATTTCGAGTCTCGGTCGGGCACACAGTTTTAATCTGCCAGGAAGTTTCATATCAGCGCACACTCTGCTGCAGAGTGAAAATCTCATTCTGGAAGCAACAAGAAAGTTCCCTCGACAGGTCTGTACAGAGGTGTTTCACAAATCGACCATCATTTCTGTCCCGTCCGAAGTGTGTGGTATGCTGGCGTGTTTTACCTGCTCCCACGAAGCTTATGTACCCTTCTACAGTTCCCGCCAGCAACTAGTACATGTGTAGCTACAGTCACAGCTATAACCTGAAATTAACCGTATAGTACATTGCACAGACTTCTTTTAATGGCACTATCCGATAATTTCTCTTTCTGATGCTTTTAAGCCTTTTCGCGAACTGTTACTGCTATAATTGTATCTTCAACATCTCTACGCGTTCAGTATATCTTGTCATGTCGTAAACACATTCAAATCCAGATCCGAAAGCAGAGTCGTCAATGAAGTGCAACACTTAGCACTGAAAGCATTTATAATACGAACACCAACATCGCCCAGAACAGCACTGAACCGAGCATCTGGATGGGCAATGCAGCTCTTTATACAGAGAACATTCCAGAATGTGGTATGCGTATCACTGTCGAATAATCGTGAATAAACAAACATCATCAACGAAAATATTTCACGAACTTTTAGTAATGGCAAATACAAAATAAGTAATTGCCGTCGATCGGGTTTGAACTAGCATCCCATAGTATGCCAGTAACGGACTCTTAACAATTATCTGGCGCTGCACGTTCCACATAATTTCTTTTTCCGCCTTATCCTGTCAATTACGCCTTATCCTGTCATTTATCGGACGATAGGTCGAGTCTCAGTTTTGTAGCATTATCGTCACGAAATGATTTGAATTGCGATAGAGCGATAACACGGAAAGTGAATCCTGGTATTGATAATAGTGTGTTACGGGTAACAAAGTTACTTTATTTTTCAAGTTTGTCGCACGAATGCCAATAACGGAGTTACACTGCTGTATGTCTTTCTACCGCAACCTCGGATAAACATTTTCACACCGAAACATCAACTCGACCTAATTTCCTGTCGTAAATGTTTAATACTGGTACCGATATTTATCTGTATAATGGGCAACGAACCGATATTTAGCTGTGTAATGGGCAACGACACCCATGTCGACGGGCCCACATTTCAGACGACTGAAACTTAAACAGTCAACCCGTTGCTACTATTGACTCACGTGCAATTCGAGAACGACGACGATAAATCCCAAAAATATGGTAGGCAGAGATAATCTTTTAGTACCAGCCATAGCATACATAGACCATAGACAACATAGGCCGCACATGACGCCATTTTACTGAAACCAACATCTAAGTCACGTGACTCGGGACACGAAATCGAATATGTCATTACGCATTTATAGAGCACAGTTTATGACATATTTTTTTACAATCAAATGCTGTGCCGTTGTGCTTTTTATGCAGAAGCAAAGACCTTCACATATGCTCAGATAAGTGTTTTTTGTGCCCTACAAATTAGGTAAAGTGACAAAAATCTCAGTTGTGTAGGTGAATTACTTTGAAATACTGGGAGAGGTATTTCTATAAGTTGAAAGTTAGGATGGATGTTGGTCCTTTGATGTAAACCTTGGTGAATGACTAAGCTTTCGAGACGACATATTACTAATATCTAGCTCAATACACCAGTATAATCAACATTTTGTAAGGTGATTCTTCAATTTCTCCAGGCGTGTTTTATGGCGAAATAAATCTCGGGTGAATAGCCTGGTATGAGTGTGCACAGGACACAATATTTCGGTAACAGACCACGTTACCATCATCAGGTGCGCTGATGTACTGACCGACGGTGGGCCGGCGCCAGGTATATATTGGACAATCCCCCTCCCGCTCCTCCCTCAGGCTCTTCCTATGAGTCGGTGCGGTCCGCGCCCCGCTCGGATGTGTGGATCCCAGGTCAGGCGTCGATCCATGGTGACGCCGAGGTATGTTCCAGTGCGCGACCACGGGATGGGGCCTACTATGATCCTTACTTGCGACGGCACGTAAACACCACTGCCTGGCTCTTCATGGCGTTGAACTTGAGCCGCCATTTCGTGGCCCAGGCTCCGATCTCGTTGCAGGCGGGCACAAATTTTCTTTCTCGCCATTTCCGTATACAGCTAATGGTTGTGCGTATTAGCAACTGCAAACACATTTCACGTATCCCGTACGGAGGACAGAATAATAAGCATCAATGGAACAGAGAAGCAACTGAAAGAATTTCAAAACAAATAAGTCGCCAGGTCCGGGTCTTGACCACTTTAATAATTGTCCAGTAACTTCGCGAAAGTCTTCTCGTAGTTAGCGAGCTGTTTTTGTACGGTTTTTCGATAAAAAGCTTCGCAGGTAGCGATCCTCAACAGCTGTTCTCTTTCTTCTACGACCCGAACCCCGCTGTCTAGCACCTGTGCCTCTCATTGCATCGTTTTCATAACTTTGATAATGCATTTCGACGTGCACCAAGTTCACCTGCTACGTATCGCTGTGAATGATGCTCCTGCGGCAGAGTTATTCCACCAGTGGTTACCTCCACTGTTATGTCTCTGTTCAGCGGTTACCGACTCTGCCATTTCCATCCATGCCTGTACAGAGTCGTATACTATGTTTACGGACTCTGACGTACTGCACACTCACTTCGTTTTGAGCACTACGTACTTCAGCTCCATCTGCTGGCATGATGAGTCTACAAGGCTAACACTCATCTAAATGTGAGGATAATGGAAGTGATACAATGTGCATTGTTTACTCGTGTGCACAAGACCTGAAACCAGTAACAAATTTTATTTTTTGGTAGTGTATACAGGATAGTCCATTGATAATGACCGGGCCAAATATCTCACGAAATGAGCATCAAACGAAAAAACTACAAAGAACGAAACTCGTCTAGCTTGAAGGGGGAAACCAGATGGCGCTATGGTTGGCCCGCTAGGTGGCGCTGCCATAGGTCAAACAGACATCAACTGCGTTTTTTAAAATAGGAACCCCCATTTTTATTACATAGTCGTGTATTACGTAAAGAAATATGAATGTTTTAGTTAGGCCACTTTTTTCGCTTTGTGATAGATGGCGCAGTAATAGACGACCCTTTGGTCACCTTTGGTAGAACCAAAGAGATGAAATTTACCGGAGCTTTGAGCGTCTGAAATGTGGCTGACCAATACGGTAGCAAGGTGCTCCCCCCTTCGGCAGAGGTGCGAGAGGACCTGAAGGATGGCCATGTTTTCAGCACTCTGTCGCTGGATCTAGTGTTGGTAAGACCTGTCTTGGGTGTGCTCCATAAAGACAAAAGAGTGGAGACATGGTATGCATGTGAAATACTTAAGAGTAGTTTGGAATAATAATTTCTCTATTTCAGGAACTTTTGTGGGGAGAATTAAATGTCAGGCAGGTAATATTAAGGGGATCGTAGTAATCTTCGGAAGTGACCAACGGTCACAATGAAACCACGTGTAGCAATAAATTGAAATACTTCCGAGTGCTTAAGTTAAGCTGAATTACTAGCGTGTGTACTATAAGTTGGAAATATTTAAGAAATGGCGTGTGCAGGACTTGAAATTAGAGACGAGTACTTCCACGTGGTAAGTACTGTGTGAGTCTCAATCTGTGTATGAGACGAAGGATAAAGAGAAGTACTCGTCCATGGTATCAATTGAGGACTCGCGTGTGTGATGAATATGTTCTTAATATTACTTTGCGTGTTATGCTTCCGTGTGACACTAGATTCAAACTCTAATACTCTGAGAGAGAAGTAAGGTGAGTCAGCGGTCCATCCAGCAACGCCACTTGGCTTACATTGCACAGGAAGATGTGCATATATCCTCCAGAGTTCATAGTAGGAAAGAAAAATTACGAAGTGGGACAGTGTCGTGTGAAACTGGGATAAATACTAATTGAAGTGGGAAAGCTGAAAGTGATGTGATTATACCGTTGTGACTATTCTTTGTATTGTATGTTGCCAGTGTGATGTATTTCATGAAATTTAAGTATGTGTGGTTGGCATGGGAGAGTAACAAGATAGTTTCAGAGGCTATGGGTTATGCATGTTCCTTTTTGTACCGCTCGGTCTGGAGGAAATTTTCGTAATGATGGGTGTGAGAGTCGAAGTGTGAGATATAGAAAAAGATCCACCATCCTATCCAGAAAGTGCACTGTAGCGTTAAATAATTACGAGACCATAAGATAGAGAAACACCAATGTAAGGCCATGCCCACTGGGCGGAATTTCTCATGTGTTATTGTTGTAGGTTATAGAATTTGTGTGTTTAGGTTATAGAATTTATCGGAATAAATAAGATAGTGAAAAGAAAAAGATTGGTGGCCTTTTCCTTCGAATAGTATGTTGTCACAAGACCCAGAATTTATAATGTGTGCGCCATTCATATTCAGTGCGATGGCCACGTGTTGATCAAGGCCGTTAAATAAGAAAGAAAATGTGGTATTGCCAGTGCGTAGTGAAGTCAGAGTTGTGTAAATTACTAATAGTCAGATGTGCGTTTCCGTACTCGTTGCGTAATATTCAAACAGGAGAATAACTTGTAACTTAATTGTGAGTACTAGAGTTCATGTTACTCGATAAATAAGAATGAGTCCACTCGCTTGGCAGACCACTCATCTTGCAGGCCTGACTGCTTGATGCCACAGTATGAACAAGGCATGTGGGTGCCTCTCAAAGCGCTACCATTTTATATTGAAAAAAAAATGAAAGTGGTTTCAAAAGACAGCGCTAGACATTGCGTAAAATTTTTTTCGTGTGTATTGATTTAAATAATTGGTTGTTTCCAATTCATTCGGTACTTAATTTCATTCTTAGTGAGTCTGAGATAATTTGGACGAATAGTTTTTTTTTTATTATTATTTTAGAAGACTTTTTAGTTTTGCATTTTCGTTTGTAGGTATGGATTTATCTATTCCAATGAATATGGATGACTTGAAGGAGGCTATGGGCGTATACGTGATGGCAACCATTCGATTTTTACAAATGTCTGGTCTTGTTACCGATTACGTTCGATATCGTGAGTGCGGCGAACATATGCGCCTGATAAGTGTGTCTGCTCGTCGTACTCATGACATTCGTATGGGGGATATCATAAAAATCACATAGTGTTGGTGTTTGCGGTATACTGTGTGGCTGTGTGTGCATGAATGTCGTTTGAGTGAGCCTACCGCTGTAGACCGGTACTCGTTTTGTAGGGAAGTTTGTGGGGAATGTATAAAGTGTAGGGGGGCCTTTGGGGTGGCCAGGTGTTATAGCCGAAATCGGCGAGTGGCATTTTGGCAAAACGAAGTACAACAGGGGGTAACCTGCGGTAGGGTTACGGGTTTGGGGAGCTGTAATTTCAGGTCCAGAATGTGACAATGTAGTTTTTAAAGTAGTTGCTAATCGAACGAAGGAAGTTTTGGTGAAATTAGTTGAAGATCATGTTGCAAAGGGTTCCGTAGTTATTTCCGATGGTTTTTCTTCATATAGGGATTCGGGGAATAGGGATTTTCAGCATCTTGTTGTTAATCATAATATTCAAATCAGATCTCCATCAACTAGGTCTTGTACCAATGGTATAGAAGGTTGTTGGTCAGCCATAAAATCTGTTGTAGGGAGGGAGAAACGACGGATTTCGACACTTCAGAGTCGATTAGATGAATATTGATGGAGGCGTAGTGTACCCGATACATATTGCCCATTTAAGTGTTTCCTTAAACGTGTTGGGCAAATTTATCGTCCAAAATTTGTTGGTTAATTTCAAATTTGGGTGAGGGGTAACTGATAATTAAGGAGAAGGGTGGGGCTGGTAGAGACGCTTAAAATATTGATTTCGATTCTTTAGGGTATACCCGTCATTCTCCATTTTCTTATGTTACGTAATTTTCTTCTGTGGATTTTTTTTTTACTTCTTTTCGTTGATGTGAATGTGTGTGTGTGTGTTTCCGAAATTTTGTGTTTCTTGTGTATGTGGGTATGTGATTTTATCGATGTCCTTCTCGGCGAGTTTCGGTTATTTGCGGAGGAGTTTGCTTGTGGTATGTTTAGTTTCTTATTTTTTTGTACTGAATTTGTTTATTTTGATGTCTTTCATTGCATTACACTGTTCTGCGTTGCGTATGGGTTCGTTAGCTCCTGTACGTAATACAAATTTTGCAGCTGTTGCTCTTTTTCCCTTTCCCAGAATTAGTATCACTACCATTTTTTCGAATCTATACTAGCACTACTAAAGGCGAAAAGATCGACACACGTAAAATTTGCATCCCGTACTTCAGTTGACGCATACAGGTCAAATGAAGTATGGGATGCTGGTGCTAGCTAGACGAAAAAAAACGATGTGTATGTAACATTGATGTGATTTACCTGTATAGGTCAACCGAAGAGCAGGATACAAATGTTATGTATGGAGCTAATTTCCGCCTTCGGTAGTACTAGTATCCTATTCTTCAGTTGACGTACATAGGTCAATTGAAGTACAGATTGCGCATGTTATAAATGTTATTTCCCATTCGCTAGTACTAGTATTCTCTTCTTCGGTTGACCTATATAGCTCGACTAAAGAATGGGAGACAAATTTCACTGCTGTTCGTTTTTTTGTCGTCGCTAGCAAGACTATGATAACGCTCAGTCGATACTATTAGCATCAGCCGGCCGAAGTGGCCGTGCGGTTAAAGGCGCTGCAGTCTGGAACCGCAAGACCGCTACGGTCGCAGGTTCGAATCCTGCCTCGGGCATGGATGTTTGTGATGTCCTTAGGTTAGTTAGGTTTAACTAGTTCTAAGTTCTAGTGGACTAATGACCTCAGCAGTTGAGTCCCATAGTGCTCAGAGCCATTTGAACCATTTGAACTATTAGCATCGAAGGCAAAACAAAATTGTATCCCATACTTCAGTTGACCTGTATAGGTCAACTGAAGCACAGGACACAAATTTTGTGTGTGTCCTTTTTTCTTCGCCTCTTTGTAGTTGAAATGAGAAACAGGTTGGCAACGTAACGTACGGCGATTTCCTCGTTTTCGTTAGCAGTAGTATCCTATTCGTCGTGATATATGTCTGCCATATGTTTTCTCTCCTGAATTCCTTTGTTTACGTACACACGTCTTTGCCGTTAAACCTGTGTAACGAATGATCTCTGGCAAATTCTGACGTCATTGGTCAAAGCCGACGGGTTGTATCCCGTCCTTCAGTAGTCCCAGAGAACGGTCGTCCTACGCAATAATTATTTCTTGAGAAACAATCGGAAATTTATTGAGAATGTGACAGCTTTTCCCTTTGGCCCTAAACGGCAGATCAAGAACCATTTAAAAGAGAATACGCTAATTATCTCTGAAAAAGATAATCAAGTGCTGTGTTTTGAGTTTTAAAACTTACTGGGTCGCAGAAGTCAACGCCTGAAGTGGTTGAGTTTGTTTGATTATTTGAAGTTCAGATAGCTGAAAATTGGTGGTGATACTCAGATTTTTTGTTTTATTTTTTAATTACATTTCCGCTTAGTGGGATTTTTAATAGATAACTAGTATTCGAAAAATAAAACGCTGATTTGTACGTTTAGTTGATTTAATTGCAGGAAGTAAAGAAAACAGTTTTAAACTGAAAAAGTCAGTACTCTAATTGTCTTTTATCCCCAAAAATTATTAAAAGAAAAAATAATCAAAGGCGTATTTGAAAACAGACTAATATCTGGAATACATCTTTTCAGAATAAATTCAAAGGCGAATAAAGTAAAAGACTGGAATACTGGTAAAAACAAAATTCAAAGAAATTAAATAAAAGGAATAGTATTTTTCTGTGAACAACTTGTAACAAAAAGAAAGATACATTTTTCGACAGGGAAAACAAGCTAGCGTGATATATAACAGTTATTAATTATAAATGAAAAGTTAGTCAATGTAATTCTGAAGTGTTGAGATCAACGAAATAATTTTATTATGATAAAATATCAATAGTGACAAGGATATTGTTGTAGCAAGGCGCTACTTGTAGAGGTTATCGTTGATTGAGAAGGAGACATAAACAGTATAAAATTATATCTTTGCCTTGTGAACGTATTTTCCAGTATACGTTGCTGTTATTGGTAAAGTAACTACGTCATTCCGGGACTAGTGCAGCAGGGGATACAACCCGTCGGCTTTGAACAATGACGTCACAAGTCACCAGAGAGCATGTATTACAGAGATGAAAGAGCTGAGGAGAATGTTGAGAAACAAAGGAATGCGAGAGAGATAAACATTGATCTTGTCAAAAGCATAAGTTATTTTTTACTTTTTAAAAAAAAAAAAATCTCACGAGATAGAATAAACTGATCCTACTTTATTAAGCAATATCTTGTCAAAAGCCGAGAAGCGATTGTTCTTAATGTTCTAGCTCCCTTCAGTACGTAATAAGAGTTTTTTGCCTTTTTTTAAAAAAAACTCAAGAGATAGAATAAACTGATCCTACTTTATTAAGCAATCAGTAAAAAAACGAAATGGAAAGATAACAGCAAAAGCTGTTATGTTTTAGTTTAGTTTTTTTATTGATTGCTGAATAAAGTAGGATCAGTTTATTCTATCTCGTGAGATTTTTTTAAAAAAAGCCAAAAAACACAATCCACATTACCTCAATATCATTACGAAAAATATTAAGTACCGGACGGATAAAAACAAACAATTAAGTTAATTAAATCACACATTTAATGATGCACCGAATATCAAGCGATCGCTTTTAGATTAACATTCAATTATTTTAATGATAGTGCTTATTAGAACACAGAACTGCTTTATTATCTATGCCTCAAAGTGAAGACATTACGATCTATGACTAAGGAATGACGTCATTGTTCAAAGCCGACGGGTTGTATCCCCTACTGCACTAGACCCCGTCATTCCTACTCCCCGTAGACACCTGGCATTTAGTACTTTTCTGGTGACTGGTGCTAGCTTTGGTGGTAGTTTATCTTTTGAACCTAGTGAACAGTAACACATGCGTTGTTGTAATTAATATCCAGCTAGCTACCACTGACCCCATCACACCAAGAAAAGTGTTATTGTGTCAATACTTTCGTACTTATGATATCCTAGCGAGTGGTAGTGTAATTTATAGCGTGAGAATCTGAATATAAAATCTTGCGTGGTGTCGTTGTCTTAGTACAGACGATTCCTTCAAGTCACGCAGATTACGTCGTTCAGTGTAGGCAAGATCTTGTCAGGACAACTAATTGTGCTATTACGAGAGTGGGTTACATTGGCCGACGTTGTTTTTCACCCACGCATTAGAGCTCATTCGTACAGTATATCTCCTAAGACTGAAACATAGTATAAAGTTGGAGTTAGTGGCATCTAAAGGTTGGCGCAGTACAGGTCGTTTTCTTCAATGAATGTCAAATCTGCCCTTCGCTGTGCTCATTTTAGCGACAGACAGCTCTAAGGTGTTGCAGCCCAGCCGTCTTTGTTGCAAATGGCTCGTGTCCTATGTACTTAAGTCGTTAGCACAGACAGCTCGTCACATGAAGGTACAGACGCGTGTGGCTCTTCTTTCCGTACACTGCAGTTCCTAGAGTACCGTTCTCATTTTCTCTTATTAGAACGTCCAATAACACAAGACATCCAGTATGTTCTAACTCCATCATTAACTGTATATTTTGATGGAAGCTGTTCAGGCGGTCCCAGAACTCGGTCATGGCCTCTCTGCCATGTTCCCACACGACTACGGCGTCATGCGCGTAACTTATTAGCACTTTATTTGGAAATTTTTCCGATGAAACTGATATCTACCGTCGAGTTGCTGTGAATGAAGTCACCGAGAAAAATGTTTCATTTCTTAACCACTTCACTATCGTTGGTATGTATGTCTCCCATTATAGGATATCAGAGAACCAGTGAGAATCTGCTCTACGTCGTTACTATGTATTAATGACTAACTGGTAAAGAGAAGCCTGCTAATTGTGTGGAGGATTCTTATAATTAGAGATTGCGCCTAAAGGTTGCGCCGTTTCAATTTTCTTTGTTAAGACTTTGCTTCGTGTAGTCGCTTGGCTTCAGTTCGCGCCAGCGGCTTGGCACCCTAACGAACGTATTTGGTAAGTAGGCTGCTATCACACTTTCCTGGACCATTCGCGTCAATGAACTGCTCAAAGATGCTGACATTTGTCGCGTCACAAATCAAATGGCTCTAAGCACTATGGGACTTAACATTTGAGGTCATCAGTCCCCTAGACTTAGAACTACTTAAACCTAACTAACCTAAGGATATCACACATATCCGTGCCCGAGGCAAGATTCGAACCTGCGACCGTAGTAGCCACGTGGTTCCGGACTGAAGCTCCTAGAACCGCTCGGCTACGCGGCCGGCTTGTCGCGTCACAAGCCGTACCCATACTGAGAACCAGCAATGTGAGTTACAAACTTGTAGCGGTGCTCTGTCCACTGATGTGCATCTGTATCCTGCGTGTGTTGTCGTCTTCGCGTAGTTCTTTCTGAAACCCCATATACTGTATTTACACACGAATAATTCTGTATGTTCTACCCTTCCCTGCGTTACAAAAAGAGACGATGGATTTTTTTTACATTAAAGGTTTTCAGTAAATCATGTCTTGCAGCTCTCAAATGTTGAAGGAAAGACATTTTTAATGTTTACATCAAAGCACTTATTTATTGCTAACTAGTAGTTTCACAAGCCACATACTTCGTATTTGGGGCACGTCTGGTGTGGACAGTTCTGCTGATGTCATAATACTTACATGCAGCTCAGATCTTCATTATCCAGCACGATCCGATCCACGATGTTGACTACAATGTTTTATATAAAATGGAAAATATATTGTCATTACGTGCAAAAAAAATAAGCCAGCGTAACACACAGTGTATTCCAGTGATAACATACTCCAGTTATATGTAAAATATCACATCACTCTGGAAAAATGAAGATCTGAGCTACTGCTAAGTGTGATGATGTGACTAGAACTGTCCACACCAAACATACCATAAAGACAAAATACCTGGCTTGTGAGAATGGGCAAAGCCCGAAACTAGTTAACCAATAAATTATACGCAGTTTTGGTGGAAACATTCAAAAAAATTTTTCCTTCAGATCTTTTTCATATTGTTACTCCTTACTATAGCTAAAGTGACCGTATATTAATGTTTGTCACTCCGAAGAGAAAAAATAAACTCGTAGAGAAAGGATTAAACCAGACAGGTTTTATCTATCCGACAGTATGAGTAGAGAAGCTTGCATATTTCGTTGTAAGCTAATTGAACTAATTAATGTGAGAGCGAAAGCACTTAATGATTTCTTAGATATTTCGTTATGTGACTACAAGTCTCACGATTTATTGACAAAATCCCTGGAAAAATATCTTCAAAGAGGATTACTGGTAAGCCGTTGGCATTTGTGAGTAAAACGTAAATGGGTCCAGAGCCTAAATTTTACTACTTCGTATTTATAGACGCAAAGTGTAGCATTTGTAATGATTATAGTGAACTGATAAAATACTTAATAAATGCTATTTTTCTCGAGTAACCTCGCCAGTCTCAAAGTTAATTGGGTAAATAGAAAAAATTTCTTGTTGAATGTCATACATTAAATTGTTATGTAGGGCTCGATTCCACATGTTTTGCTCAAAAGGTGTAATGGCGTAATGACCACAATAAGACTTTCATTTAAATGATAACAATTAATTCTCTGCTCTATACAATCTTAAGTTTGACCATTTTGATGCATAATGAATTTAGGAAATTCATACAAGTCTGTTTGACGACTTAACCCAAAATGCTCAATTAGTATTTTAACAATAGGATTCCTATTAAGCTTCATGAGAAAAGCTTATAAGCTCATAAGCTGACAGGAAAATTGCTAGGCAAAGTGAGGGCTAGTTTTGAGTGATAGTTTGATATGACAGACAGTTAGCCAATCTACTCAACAAAGTCTGTTTACGACACTGGTCTGAATTTCACCATTATTTTCCAGTCAGCTGTCAAATGTTTGTCAAGGACGGCTAGTTACATGCAAAAAGGTCATGGAACAAATAAGACATCAAATATTTCTTGCAGCAGAGATTATCACATGGCCACCGAGTAGAGTGGCCTATCATTACTTTAAGTTAAAGAGGAACTGATAACCTCACCCCCTTGTACCGCCTTGTCCCAGATATAAGTATCAACTTACGTATTCTCTTATTTTGTCCTTCGACGTGGATTCTTCAAACTCATCCTTCTTGAGATAGTTGATATTAATAATACACATATGTCGGACCGTTTTACTAAGAAAATCTCCAGTGGAGTAGAAGGAGCTAGCCACCAATAAATCTTGTAGGCTTGAGAATTATGAAATGTAGATAACCGGAGTTCGTGGCTTTTCTACTAGATCACTTATGCCTGACAAAGTCCGCATTACAAATAACGGTTTAACGGCGTTTCAGCAGTTAATGAAGTAGGCCTATGCTCCGTCCCGATGAACTTATTATCCCAAGAATTTAACAGTGTCAAGTATTATATCTGCCTGGCGTCGTATTTTAGGCTTATATTATGATGAAACATTTTGCAAGTTCCAAACTGTACATAGTGTGTTCTTTTTTTTTTTAAGTTTAATAATAAATGACTGGCTAGGTGCCATTCGTTAATGTACACGTAAATTTCGTTAACCGATCTTTCTAAAATGTATTTATTTTCCGTTTATTACAATGTTAGTATCAGCTTTTACTGCTGAAATGTCTTTGATATCCATAAGGGAAAGTAAGGACTATCAGATCGAACCTTGTGGGATTGTACATGTAATTATTTCGCAGTTGGATGATGCCTCATTGCTTGATAAAGGACTCTTTCCTATTAAACCCCATGTTTCTACTTAGAGAAATAAGATTTCAAACGCTCTACAGCATTTCCTGTTACATCATAACGTTCAAATTAACTTAAAATATAGTTATTTACACAAACAAATGCTTCTGACGGGACACAAAATATACCAGTAGCCTATAATTTATGTCTAATGAATTGTGGACATTCTCACTGAATGTGTACCTTTAGTTCTCAATACAGAAACCCAGTAATTTCCTAACTGCGACCTGGACAATATTTTATTTGTGTGAGATGCTTAAGAAGCCAGTTGTATATTACTTTAACTAAATTTTTCGAGGCTGATGGCAAAAGAAAATTATAGAAATTGGCCGACATTTCTTTATCTCAGTTCGTATACAAAGGGTTATCTCCAGTACGTTTCAACAATTTGGGAGATTTTTCACTGATAACTTACGGTGTTACTAAATTCATACCAACATTATTTACATAACTTTGTTGATATCACATCATGACAGATAGAATTACTTGATTTTAAAGTTTTTTGTGATGGACACTATTTCAGCTTCTATAGTAAGGGTTGTGTTGATATTACTGCAGTTGTTTGGACGCTGTAATTGCTGTTGTGCAATATTAAGTAGGGAAACATTGCGAAAATATAATATGTCGTTATAGCGGAATGACCTGTGCTTCAAGTACAAATTAATAAAACAGGCGATGTATTCTACGAGTACAAACTCGAAGTCACAGCAACATACACTGAAGAACGAAAGCAACTGGTACACCTGCAGGGCCCCCGCGACCACGCAGAAGTGCCGCGACACGACGTGGCGCAGACTCGACTAATGCCTGAAGTAGTGCTGGAGGGAACTGACACCAGGAATCCTGCAGGGCTGTGCATAAACGTGTAAGAGCACAAGGGGGTGGAGATCACTTCTGAACAGCACATTGCAAGGCATCACAGATATGCTCAATAATGTTCGTGTCTGGGGAGTTTAGTGCCACGGAAGTGTTTAAACTCAGAAGAGTGTTCCTGGAGCCACTCTGTAGCAATTATGGACGTGTGGGGTGTCGCATTGTACTGCTGGAATTGCCCAAGCCCGTCGGAATGCACAATGGACATGACTGAATGCAGGTGATCAGACAGGATGCTTACATACGTGTCACCTCTCAGAGTCGCATCTAGACGTATCAGGCGCCCCATATCACTCCAACTGCACACCCCCCACACCAGCCTCCACCAGCTTGAACAGTCCCCTCCTGACATGCAGGGTCCAAGGATTCATGAGATTGTCTCCATACCCGTACACGCCCTTCCGCTCGACACAATTTGAAACGAGACTCGTCCGACCAGGCAACATGTTTCCAGTCATCAACATTCCAACATCGGTGTTGAAGGGCCCAGGCGAGGCGTAAGCTTTGTGTCCTGCGGTCATCAAGGATACACGAGTGGGCCTTCGGCTCCGAAAACCCATATCAATGATGTTTCGTTGATGGGTTCGCACGCTGACGCCTGTTGATGGCCCAGCATTGAAATCTGCAGCAGCGAGCAGAAGGGTTGCAGTTCTGTCAAGCTGAACGATTCTTTTCAATCGTCGTTGGTTCTGTTATTGTAGGATCCTTTTCCACCCGCAGCGACGTCGGAGGTTTGATGTTTTACCGGATTCCTGATATTGACGGTACACTAGTGAAACGGTCGAACGGGAAAATCCTCACTTCATCGCTACGTCGGAGATGCTGTGTCCCATCGCTCGTGCGCCGACTATAACACCACGTTCAGACTCACTGCCGTTATAGCAGCAGTATCCGATCTAACAACTGCTCCAGACACTCGTTGTCTTATAAGGCGTTGCCGACGACAGCGCCGTATTCTGCCTGTTTGCGTATCTCTGTATTTGAATACGCATGGCTGTACCAATTTCTTTGGCGCTTCAGTGTAGTTAGAGCAAACCGTGAGTTCGTACTGTTTGGTCCACCATATTTATAAGGTTCTGATGGAAAGTTGTCTAATCCTGCTGATTTGTTATTTTTCAGCTTATCCAATGCTGAAATGAATTCACTGAACGAAGGATCATCAGCAAGTTGTTCATCGACTGGCAGGCCTTCAAGTGATTCTTTGTATGGAATATCATTCGTCTGATGGTTGGGATTAAAAACGTCATCAAAATGTTCTGCCCACCGAGCAAGGATATCACTCTGTTGCGTCAGCCAACAGGTTTTATCTTGGTCATAAACAGGTGCTATCTTCCTTGATTTTGGGCCAAAGATAATTTTCAGGCACTCAAAGAATCTGCCTGTTTGGTTTGTGTCAGCGTATGATTGCATTTCATTGGCTTTATTCAGCCACCATTTGTCTTTGAGGGTGAGCACTTTCACTTCCAGGTTTTTCTGTGCTACTTTACGCTTGTCAAGATCAGGACTTTGAAGAGATGCTATGAAGTCATTAACAAGCATTTTGATCTCTGCATCTGAATCTTCAAACCAATCTTGGCTCTTTTTCTGAGGTTGTCCCAAGTCTTCTGTGGCACATCTGTGCAGTTTGGTAGCATATACATTCCAGTGCTCATCTACGGAGGCAGACTTGGATATCAAAAGCCCATCAGAACTGAATGGACGCAGTTTTGCTCTCATAGTCTGATCATGAACCCGAGATTTTGCAGGATAATTTTGATGGTATTTTGTGTGACATTCGGTGTGGTGCTTTCAAAGTTATGTTTAATTTGGATCTCACAACTCAATGGTCTGTCCAACCCTGAGTGCCTCTCATAGCTTGTGTGATCATCACTTCACCAAGATCTTTTTTCCGTATGATCACATAATCTAGAAGGTGCCAGTGTTTGGATCTTGGGTGCATCCACATCGTTTTATATTTATCAGGCATCTGAAAATATGTATTTGTCAAACAGAGTTCAAATTCAGCACATAAAGTTAAAAGATCATGACCATTTGAGCTGCATTTTCCAATTCCTTGGCGATCAATGACTCCATTCCAGGCATTGAAGTCACTGCCAACCGGATCATTGAAATCTCTGAGCAACACGACTTTATCCACTGAAGGAATGCCCTGAAGTATGTATCAGAGAGCTTGGAAGGTCTTGTACTTCTCTTCATCAGGAGATGGCAGTGTAGGTGTGTAGACATTGATCAGGTGAATGTATTTCTTAGATGTTAGTTGAAGTCTGAGCATTATGATCCTGTCGCTGACGCCCTTTGGAAGCTCCATCAATGAACACGCCAGTTTATTGCATATGGCAAAGCCTACGCCACTTTCCACCCTTTTGGTAGATGATTTCCCACTCCAGTAGTAGGTGTAACCTCCAAGCTGTTCTCACAGCTCTCCAGAGTCACTAAGATGTGTTTCACTTAGGGCGGCGATGTCAATGTTATACCTAGCCAGCTCCCTAGCAATAAGTGCTGTCTTTCTCTCTGGACATTGATTATGGTCGTTTTCCAGTAAAGTACGTACATTCCATATACTAGTCACAAAGTGTTTAATGCAAGTATTTCCTTTATTATTTTTTCGACCACAGATTTTGGTGAACAAGTGACCGCAGTTTGCCACTTGCACTGAGTTGAGGTAGGCTATGTTTAGGCCATCTTTTCTAGGCCACTCCCTGGATTAGGGAAAGCAGAGCAATCCTAAATAGGGCTGTTTTGTCATCTGATGAGCTGTCGAGTTCCAGAACGATCATCACCGTCTGACCGCCTAACGTGCAGAGCACCAACTAAGGTTCGGGCTCACCAAGCTCTTGCCTCACCGTCAGTGCTCCATCGCTGCAGGACTTTGTTTAAAAAAACTTGTAGCCTATGAGACTTTGCCGGAGTCATCTGTGTGTGTATATATTTAAGTGGACAAGCAATTGTGCAGGTGTAGTTCCACTCTCTCGTCCTCAACCTAGGTTGGCAGTGGATCGCAAGGCCGATACAACTACTGAGAGGCAGAGGATGCAGTGAATGACCACGTGCCAGTAAGAGTATCCTGACATATGCCCTTGAGGCATATCACAGATGCCTTGCCTCATCGATACAAGAATCATGAGTGTTTGCCTATCGACTTTACCCACCTCCTACATCGATGACTTATGGCAAGGGATGGTAGGAGAAAGGACAAGGATAGGACAGGATGAGGATACGAAAAGGGGGATGGGTAGGACATTGTGGGACACATTTTGTCTGGCTCCTCCCCTTCGGCCTGTCCGGCTTAGGTGATCCTTCTAGTAGCCAAGCTACTGCCGGCATAGCCCTCTGGATCCAGAGCATGCAAACCTCCTCGCCCGCATGGACAGTGCTTCGTTAAGGCAGTGTCCCCTGAGGAGGAGTGGCTTGTTAGCACAGTAGTGTCAGGAATTCTGCTGGATGGTAAGATGCTGATAGGAAAGGTGATTTAGTTTGCTGATGACATGGGGATCACCATCTTCACAGCATTGAATGGTTGGATCAATCAAATTAAAACTCATCATAACATTGCCTACAACGATATGGTGAAAGTGTAAGTGTTGACTGCGGAATTGTGGACCTTTGGAAAAAAGAACTGCAAAATATCTTTAAAGATTATTATCCAAAAAATATTTTTAATGTTGGAAAAGTGACCCTTTTTATAAAAGATTACCAGTTAAGACATTAGGTTTTAAAGGTGAGAAATGCGATGGTGGGAAACCAGAGGATAATCATTTTACTTATGGTGACTGCTGATGGGTCTGAAAAATTATGTCTTTTGGTGATTGGTAAATTTAAAAAGCCAGGTTGTTTCAAAAATGTGAGAACTCCGCCCACTAATTATGATTTCAATGGCACTATAAGGGTGACCAGTTCCATCTTGACATTCTCCATGCATGCATCGTACACTAAGATGGGGGCAAAAAATAGGACAATAATGCTGCTGCTTGGTAAATTTCCAACACACCCTGACAATCTGCAGCTCGGAAATATTAATTCATTATTCCTGCCTCCTAACTCTATGAGTGAGCATCAACCATTAGATATTGGATTCATCTATTTGTTCAAACAAAATATAGAAAAATGCTTGCCCAGAAGGCTGTATTTAGGCGAGATAATGGGGTGAACCCAAAATGTATGTCCATATCACTTTTGTATTCTATGCATTATGTAGTCAAAGCATAGATGGATGTGAATTCTTTAACTGTTTCTGTTTCATGAAAGCAGGATTTAAGTTCACAGGAAACACACAGGAACCACTGGAAGAAGATTTGTCTGAACCTATAGATTTTTCTGTGACAGGCATATCATCTACATTTCAAGAGTATGGTGGTATCGATGCTTCAGTCATCACTTCAGAGGTCAAAACAACAGACTGCATCATTACCAAATATTTTGAAGAAGGGAAGAGAGAGGTGACCGTTGAAGAGGATGATGAAGATAATGACCACAAACCAGCTGGGCCAAGCAGTAAAGAAGTTGTGGAAACTTAACATTTTCAGTCAGTGCATTGGTAGTCCGTCATGTGAGAATAATGCATCTGATTGTATGTACACCATGCAGAGACCAGTAGAGCTAACTACTGTTACAAAGAAACACATTATTTCAGATTTTTTTAAACAGGTAAAATTCAAATTGATTTAATTTCATATTTTGAACAATATAAAGATAATGACAGTAAGTGTAATTTATTCATTTTTGCTTGTTGTTTCCTATGCTTCCCTATGTTTTACACATTCGTGCATTTTATACTTATTTGAGTCAGTCTGCTAAAGAGTGTAAAAAGGAGGTTTTACTTAATATACACAAATTTTTTCTCTGTGTCTGGAGATCAGCCAATTGATGTGGTTAGTAATATTTGATGTCTCAAATCCACTGAATCGGAACATAGCTTACTACATGCAGTGGTCTCATCAATTGTACTTAGCAAGGCAATCTCACGTATTCATTCACTAAAGATGAATGTAATAAATTGCTAAAACATGAAATAACTGATGAAAAGCATCAATGTGTGCAGACATCACCAAAGGAGACAAAGAAGTGAAAATTCTGAGCACAGAATTTACTGAAAGAAATAAAATCCATTTATTTGATTTGAGACATGTATATAGAATTCTATAGTTACTTCTCATTTACTATCGTATTTACTCGAATCTAAGCCGCACTTTTTTTCCGGTTTTTGTAATCCAAAAAACCACCTGCGGCTTAGAATCGAGTGCAAAGCAAGCGGAACTTCTGAAAAATGTTGATAGGTGCCGCCACAACTAACTTCTGCCGTCGAATATATGTAGCGCTACACAAGCGTACTTTGTGGGCACAAAGATAAATACTGGCGCCAAAATTTAAAAAAAAGGTAGAAGACGAGCTTTTTTTTTTTTCTCCGCCCCGAGTTTCGACCACTGCATTTTCATACATTATCCAACGAAGTAAATACAAATTCCGTATTGTTCATCTTCGAATGTAGCAGAATTTCAATGTACTACGAAAATCCGACTGGCAATGCTGTTAGGGATGTTTGTCAATATGGCCAACTCTACGTTCAGAGTTTTTTCCTACCTGTGAGAAGAGATGGTTGTTAATAGGAACCTGATGAAATGTGAATCACATGCTGTATTCTCTTCACCATAAGAATAATACCAATATAAACATTTTGCCATGTATTCTTTCGTGTTTGCTGCTATCTCATTTTAAATCCTGTCTGCGTAATAAACTACGAAACTAGAGTGAGACAACAGCAAACGCGGAAGAATGTACGTATCGTGTCATGTTTATATTCGTATTATTCTTATGCCTAATAGTGATACAGTCAGAAATGAAGCACGGCAACTGACTAGATTTTAAATGTAAGATGACTAATTTCTGTGCAGAATTTTATGTACTAAAGAAGCGGCCGCAAAGATTTTCAAACGGAGGAAAATTTTCGCAAAACTCTCGTTCAGAACATGTTCTATCATACGCAGTCTATTATTTGGTTCTTGTTGATCATTATCAAAGAAAGCAGCAGTGTAAGTAACAACAAATAGCAGTCTCTTGCCATTGTTTCGCTAATGAGACGATTCCTCTTTTTTTTAAGCGGCGGTAGCGCGCACAAAAGCAAGTCATGCCGCGAGCGGCGACAGGCCGTAAACACGCACTATCAAAATGCGACAAACAATGCATTACACAGTACAGTAATGCATTTTCAGCTTAGAGTGACGTAAACACCTATAACAAAGAAAACGGCACTTATCAGATCAAAGCAAAATAAGCAATCGATTCAAACCAGACGAAGCACGTGAAAAAGGAAGGGTACCCGTATAAATACGGACGGAGCGCCTGACGCATAGCAATGGCTACCTGGTAAAGCTTAACTGCTAAGCTTACGACTCGAACCAAACTACTGTAGCTGTATCGTCTTTCATTCGACCTAAATTGTGTTTCATATTACAATGGACCAACTTTGTTTCGATTTGGAGGTGCGGCCTTAAACTTTTCTCTCCCCTTGAATTTCGAGTCTCAAACTTCACGTGCGGCTTAGATTCGGGAATTTTTTTTTTCCTTTATTTCGAGTCTCATTTTTCAGGTGCGGCTTAGATTCGAGTGCGGCTTAGATTCGAGTAAATACGGTAATTTGTCCATGGAAACAAGTAGGAAATATTAGCATAAATACACTCCTGGAAATTGAAATAAGAACACCGTGAATTCATTGTCCCAAGAAGGGGAAACTTTATTGACACATTCCTGGGGTCAGATACATCACATGATCACACTGACAGAACCACAGGCACATAGACGCAGGCAACAGAGCATGCACAATGTCGGCACTAGTACAGTGTATATCCACCTTTCGCAGCAATGCAGGCTGCTATTCTCCCATGGAGACGATCATAGAGATGCTGGATGTAGTCCTGTGGAACGGCTTGCCATGCCATTTCCACCTGGCGCCTCAGTTGGACCAGCGTTCGTGCTGGATGTGCAGACCGCGTGAGACGACGCTTCATCCAGTCCCAAACATACTCAATGGGGGACAGATCCGGAGATCTTGTTGGCCAGGGTAGTTGACTTACACCTTCTAGAGCACGTTGGGTGGCACGGGATACATGCGGACGTGCATTGTCCTGTTGGAACAGCAAGTTCCCTTGCCGGTCTAGGAATGGTAGAACGATGGGTTCGATGACGGTTTGGATGTACCGTGCACTATTCAGTGTCCCCTCGACGATCACCAGTGGTGTACGGCCAGTGTAGGAGATCGCTCCCCACACCATGATGCCGGGTGTTGGCCCTGTGTGCCTCGGTCGTATGCAGTCCTGATTGTGGCGCTCACCTGCACGGCGCCAAACATGCATACGACCATCATTGGCACCAAGGCAGAAGCGACTGTCATCGCTGAAGACGACACGTCTCCATTCGTCCCTCCATTCACGCCTGTCGCGACACCACTGGAGGCGGGCTGCACGATGTTGGGGCGTGAGCGGAAGACGGCCTAACGGTGTGCGGGACCGTAGCCCAGCTTCATGGAGACGGTTGCGAATGGTCCTCGCCGATACCCCAGGAGCAACAGTGTCCCTAATTTGCTGGGAAGTGGCGGTGCGGTCCCCTACGGCACTGCGTAGGATCCTACGGTCTTGGCATGCATCCGTGCGTCGCTGTGGTCCGGTCCCAGGTCGACGGGCACGTGCACCTTCCGCCGACCACTGGCGACAACATCGATGTACTGTGGAGACCTCACGCCCCACGTGTTGAGCAATTCGGCGGTACGTCCACCCGGCCTCCCGCATGCCCACTATACGCCCTCGCTCAAAGTCCGTCAACTGCACATACGGTTCACGTCCACGCTGTCGCGGCATGCTACCAGTGTTAAAGACTGCGATGGAGCTCCGTATGCCACGGCAAACTGGCTGACACTGACGGCGGCGGTGCACAAATGCTGCGCAGCTAGCGCCATTCGACGGCCAACACCGCGGTTCCTGGTGTGTCCGCTGTGCCGTGCGTGTGATCATTGCTTGTACAGCCCTCTCGCAGTGTCCGGAGCAAGTATGGTGGGTCTGACACACCGGTGTCAATGTGTTCTTTTTTCCATTTCCAGGAGTGTATATTTTTGCTTTAGGTTTTCCCAGCTGGCTTGTCAGAGCCATAACTTTGGTCTTTCACATATTCACATGTCAGATAATCTCTTAATAACTATTCTGGTGTGGCACCACTTACGTACTAACAAAGATGCTGTAACTGTAAATGCATTTACATATGTCTGCCTGTGTCTGTATATGTGCGGATGGATATGTGTGTGTGTGCGAGTGTATGCCTGTCCTTTTTTCCCTCTAAGGTAAGTCTTTCCGCTCCTGGGATTGGAATGACTCTTTATCCTCTCCCTTAAAACCCACATCCTTTCGTCTTTCCCTCTCCTTCCCTCTTTCCTGATGAAGTAACCTTGGGTTGTGAAAGCTTGAAATTTGTGTGTGTGTTTGTGTGTTTCTTATTGTGTCTATCAAAATACCATCACTTTCTCATTTGGTAAGTTACAGCGTCTTTGTTTTTTATATATAGTTTTCCCATGTGGAATGTTTCCCTATTTCATGGAAAGAAAAGATAGTTCAGATACCTTGTCCTATTCAAAATTCTGCACTTTCTTTGAAATCTTAACCAGACGCATGTTCAATGCATACTAGGCATCATACCATCTTTTACTAATTGATTCTAAGTGATAAGTTCCTTATTACCTACATCCAGGACTGAAAGCCAGATTACCTAGTCAATGTATCTCTTCATTTCATCACACCATTATGTGGTCAAGATTTTTTTTCATTAGTGATATGTGATCATTTTATGCTCATGCTATATGGTTTCATAGTCTTATTTTTCTTGTAGGAGAGCAGTTCATTCCCAGTGATCTTGATGACAAAAATCTCTTTACTTTTTAATTACATTACTAACAAAAATAATTTATGTTAAAAGTTCTTTACAAATGGTTTTATAGCTTTCATCCATGAACATGGGTAGTTTCTTATATACTAAAGAAATAAATGCCCTGATAGTTTACTAGATTGCATTTTATTAGTTAAATTATTTCAACTGTATTCACTTCTTTGCTCTTATCATCATGAGGTTTCAAATGCACTTTAATCTGTAGAATACCAACAGAACATTTTTACACAAAGGCTATGAATAAACAGCACTTGATAGTTTATGAACCAGGCTTCAGGCTAGAGTGCACATACTTATTCTGTTAATCATCACAGTTAAATTTCTAATTTTATTGATGCTTGCCACAGCATCACTTATTCATACAAATCTCTGAGAATATTAATATTTATTCTGCAGCTAATATAGATAATATTACTCTTTCCCCTTCTTCTTATATGGGATAGCACCTGCTTTATCACATACAGGCTAGCTATGACAGGAAACTCCCATAAAGTTAATGCCCTCAAAATTTTTAACAAGCTGCCTCTCACTGCTCGATCCTTGCCATTCAAAAAATTCAAAACAAAATTGTATGACAAGCTGTTGAAAAACCCATTACACAGTATGAAAAAGCTGTATGATATGGAAAATACTGACATTAATTTTTAAATTATAACTGTATTTAAGATAGTTAACTATGAAGGTTAATTGTAATAATTTATGTGCAACTATAACTTGACATTATTAAGATATTACCTTATACTGTTAAGAAAGCCTCTTCTTCTGTATGTGGTTAATGGCAATAAAAGATACGGATATTTCACAAAAATTCTTAAACACCTGTTTACTTATCCATCAGTCAAGTTCCATTTCTTACGGAAGATTGATTTCTTCATCCCCTTCAAAAATTCCATACTTCTGACCAAACTGCATCTAATTTTTTGTGTGGGCCATGTCAGCTGAGTCCGATTCCCTTTTTTATAAAAGGGAATCAGAGTATTCCTATCCTAAAATCCTCTATCCTATCCTAAAATTACTGTGATCGTATATTTGTCTTTACTCACCACGGCAATTGCATACCTACTGTAAGTAGTTTATAAGTAACTAGGATACATTAGTGGCTAGCTGCTGAATAACAGCAACTATAGCCCATGTCATGTAGGATGGCACTTCTGTACACAGATGTGGAGCAGAAAGGAAGTGTGGGGGATGAGAACTGTGTGTGCACGGCAGCAGAGAGGGGGCAAACAGAGTCCACGTTGCCAATCTGCACACAACAATTAGGGTCATTTGCATTCAGTACAATGTATTATATGTTCATATCTATGATGTGAATCGTAAATATTAAACCCAATTTTGATCAATCATCATGACAGAAATATTAATTCACATCTTGATGACACTGCGTCCACTGCTCCACCACAGATTTACTCTGTGTGATGTCAGGAGGAGAGAACAGCTGACACAGCTTTGTGAAAATGTGAAGTACAGATTTTCTCAAAATGAGAAGTATCCACTGACAAGACCATTGAAACTGCTTGCAATAATTACAATTTATTGCAATTTGAGCTGTATTATAAGCAAAAACTTAACATACAACAAAATTAACTTCAAGCGCAAACCGAAATCATTTTATTTGCTTGACAACTGCTTCTGCTAAATGGAATTTTTAAAAATGTGTAAGGTGTGTGTGTGGATGTGTTTGATAATACACTCCTGGAAATTGAAATAAGAACACCGTGAATTCATTGTCCCAAGAAGGGGAAACTTTATTGACACATTCCTGGGGTCAGATACATCACATGATCACACTGACAGAACCACAGGCACATAGACACAGGCAACAGAGCATGCACAATGTCGGCACTAGTACAGTGTATATCCACCTTTCGCAGCAATGCAGGCTGCTATTCTCCCATGGAGACGATCGTAGAGATGCTGGATGTAGTCCTGTGGAACGGCTTGCCATGCCATTTCCACCTGGCGCCTCAGTTGGACCAGCGTTCATGCTGGATGTGCAGACCGCGTGAGACGATGCTTCATCCAGTCCCAAACATGCTCAATGGGGGACTGATCCGGAGATCTTGCTGGCCAGGGTAGTTGACTTACACCTTCTAGAGCACGTTGGGTGGCACGGGATACATGCGGACATGCATTGTCCTGTTGGAACAGCAAGTTCCCTTGCCGGTCTAGGAATGGTAGAACGATGGGTTCGATGACAGTTTGGATGTACCGTGCACTATTCAGTGTCCCCTCGACGATCACCAGTGGTGTACGGCCAATGTAGGAGATCGCTCCCCACACCATGATGCCGGGTGTTGGCCCTGTGTGCCTCGGTCGTATGCAGTCCTGATTGTGGCGCTCACCTGCACGGCACCAAACATGCATACGACCATCATTGGCACCAAGGCAGAAGCGACTCTCATCTCTGAAGACGACACGTCTCCATTCGTCCCTCCATTCACGCCTGTCGCGACACCACTGGAGGCGGGCTGCACGATGTTGGGGCGTGAGCGGAAGACGGCCTAACGGTGTGCGGGACCGTAGCCCAGCTTCATGGAGACGGTTGCGAATGGTCTTCGCCGATACCCCAGGAGCAACAGTGTCCCTAATTTGCTGGGAAGTGGCGGTGCGGTCCCCTACGGCACTGCGTAGGATCCTACGGTCTTGGCGTGCATCCGTGCGTCGCTGCGGTCCGGTCCCAGGTCGACGGGCACGTGCACCTTCCGCCAACCACTGGCGACAACATCGATGTACTGTGGAGACCTCACGCCCCACGTGTTGAGCAATTCGGCGGTACGTCCACCCGGCCTCCCGCATGCCCACTATACGCCCTCGCTCAAAGTCCGTCAACTGCACATACGGTTCACGTCCACGCTGTCGCGGCATGCTACCAGTGTTAAAGACTGCGATGGAGCTCCGTATGCCACGGCAAACTGTCTGACACTGACGGCGGCGGTGCACAAATGCTGCGCAGCTAGCGCCATTTGATGGCCAACACCGCGGTTCCTGGTGTGTCCGCTGTGCCGTGCGTGTGATCATTGCTTGTACAGCCCTCTCGCAGTGTCCGGAGCAAGTATGGTGGGTCTGACACACCGGTGTCAATGTGTTCTTTTTTCCATTTCCAGGAGTGTAGTTAAGTGCAGTCACTGGGCAAAAAAAAAGAATTAGTGGTAGAAAAAACTAATGTAAAAGACTATGGTAAAAATGGTCGGTAAGTTGTTATATTTTTTACTTTTAGCAGGTATTATGAGTGTACACTAACTCTTTTGAAATTACAGTGAGAGATTTCATTTATAATCCATTGAACAAGCAAACATTTAACCATTGTCTGCGAATAACTCCAAGGAATGCTGACCAATAACATCGAAAACCACCAATATCTCAACAAGTAACAGTTACTGTCATTTTAGAGCCTTATCCAGTTTGTGCCTTGAAAATGACAGGGGTTTTCATGTGGAAATATCAGACTTCTGATCAATTTATCGAACTGCATTCTTGCTTTTTATTAGAGTATTCAACATGATGGCAGAAGCTTATCTTATTATTGGGCAAAATGTTGAACATTATAGTCTGCATAATTCAAAGGATACAGATTCCTAATCAAAAAGGCTAGGAGGTTCTCATTATTATGTATGCAACTGACATGTTGACAAACACATTGTTAAAACTGTGAGTCTTTAAAACTAAGAAATATTATTACTTTGTCCCGAAGTGTTCATCATAACACCATCTTCACTTCTATTTGAGTCTGTTTCCAAACAATCTGATTGTAGATTTACAATGATAGGTTCATCACTTCCCTCTCAAATTCTTCTTTCTGAAGCTTTTCACCATATCGCACAGACTGTGCCCTCACTAAGGTAGAATTTTGTCTATTGCCTCACGCACAAGCAATTCAGTGTTTGTTATCTTGAACGTTTTTTTTTTTCCCCCCTCCACATAGCCTTAAGCCCTTGCCCAAATTCCTTCGGGTTACACTGACAGCAACACACGTGTAAGTACAAAACTGTGTGATCCCATTCACATGCAAGAAAGTCAAGTTTGAGCATTCTGTCAGAGTAAATAACGAAGTGTAACTCCTGAGCCAGTCATTTTCTTCCCATCTCTTAGCTGTTCACATGTAGTTGGGTAAAGTATTTCTTAATGTGACAGTGTGAATAAATTCCTTTAATCCTTTTCCTAGTTGGATATGCTAACAAGTAACTGGTTTGGACTTAAATTGTCCCCTAGTATCTTCCTTCCAAGTATTGGGCCTCTTGACCTTCCAGCTGCAGACCTCACATCATGTCTGTTCTTTCAGACTTGTCCAAAAGAACTGACACCACACAATCACATAACTCATTTGCCTTGGGCAATGAATCCAGTGCCTTCAGTGCTGATGCACAGTTGCATTCAAAATCCAGTGGGATTCTAATTTGCGAGTATAGAGGAAATGGTCAGGGACCATAGACAGGTGGTGTTAGGTGGAAATGTGGTTTGACTGCTGAGTGTGCCAAGATAATCCGCTGATTTGTGATAAACACTGTGTCTGGTTAATGCAGTAGTAATGCACCTGCCTAGTAAGCAGGAGATTGTAGGTTCGAGCCCCAGTCTTGCTCATATTTTTACCCATCATTGCCGATTTCACACAAAACCCCAATGCAGAGTATATAATTGGTTCCTTCAATTTCCTTTCCTTTCTCCCTCTCCCCATTCAGTTTCCATTATATGCATCACAGCTGTGGATCCTACATGGTATCTGTTCCTTTGGATGTGTCTGAATGAACTGACACCACACATTCATATATTTGATTTGCCTTGATGGGCAATGAATCTACAACCTTCACTGTGGATACACATTTAAATTCAACTTCCAGCATGAATCTAAAATTAGAAAGTATGGAAGACACATATGGGGACTGCAGATATCTGGCACTAGGAAGGAATGTGTGTTGTTGGCCAGGGAGTGTGCGGACATAATCCACCCAAGTCTGGGTGGCACAGTGGTAATCCAACTGCCTAGTAAACAGGAGGTCCTGAGCTCAAGTCCTGGTATGGCACACATTTCCACTCATCAGAACTGACTCCTCACAAAGTGACAGTGCACATCTCAATGCATTCTTTCCTTTCCTTTCTTCTCCCTCCCCATTCAATTTACATAATATGAGATCCATTCAAAAAATTATGGAACTTTGTCCACAAAATTTTTCTACATTTACATTTTATTTATTGTTCATAGTCTCCTGTGAAATCAAGTGACTGATTCACCTTGATGGGCAATGAATCCACAACCTTCAGTGTAGATGCCCATTTACGTTCAACCTCCATGGGGAATCTAAAATTGGCAAGCATGGAGGATATGGACAGGGCTGCAAGTAGCTGGCACTAGATGGGAATGTAGGTCAATCTGTGAGCGTGCCGAGATAATCTACACATTTGCAATAAAGGCTGTGACCGGCTGGTGCAATGGTTAATGCCACTTCCTATCAAGCAGGAGATCCCATCTTCCAGATCCAGCCTGGCACACATTTTCACTCGTCGCTGTTGATTCCACACAAAATCCCAATGCAACTGAGATCATTAGTTCCCACTTCTCCTTTCCTTTTTCCACTCCCCCCTTCAATTTATGTGATATGGATCATAGCTGTGTATTCTGGATGGTATCTGTCTGTAACTCTGCCACCCTCTGTTTAATAATAGATATCCAAAAGTCAAACTGATATGGTCCAAGCAGTGTTTCTACTGTAATAAACACAGTTTTCGACACTCTGAGCAGTATTGAGATGAGTGGAAGTTACACTAAAATGATACGTAACCTATCGTTTTTGTAATTTCCTCTGCCTTGTCGAATTTTTCTTTTGAAATTTGCCTGGTTCTGTATTTGCATGTGGAAACTACATAAATAAGAGATTTAGTTGTATTTTCAATTTTATCATCATTTATTTGTTCTCCACATGACATAAACAGCATTACCAAAAGACCAACTGTCCATAGCACATCAAGACAAAACACTGAGACTGAGACAAAAGACTGAGCCTGACATAAAAAACCGAGTCAAAAAACTGAGCCAAGGCAGCACTGCTGCGTTTTTTTATATAGAATTTTAACAATGAATTTCAAAGTAACCCATTATTAATGTAAAGAAACTGGTAATGTAGCTGAATATGGTGTAAAATACAAAATCAAATGAAATAATTTTTATAGTATCATCTGTGGTTTTAAATATGAAAATCAGTCTGAATTTTAATTACAATAATGTCTTTCATAATATTTTAGTTTCATAATTAGTTACAGTACGAATTTTGTTACTAACATTTATTGACAGTACAGAACTCATTTTATCTGTTTACATACATAAGATTCACAAATATAGCTTCAAATTCTAGAAATTGGAAAACTGGGTGGTGTAATTAATGGAGAGTTAATTAGAAATGTAATTATGAAGAATATTAATTACAAAGGAAGACATAAAAATAAATAATGAATGAAAACACATGACTTGGTAATAACTTTTAAGCTGTTTCACAAAATTAATGGGGTTTGCTGTTATTGGATTTTTAAATTACTATTTTGCTAATTAGAAGTATCGATTTTTCATGCTAACATTTTTGCAGTCTCTAATTATTTACTGTTACAGAATGATCACTACAATTTTATAAAATGACGACTAATTTGGCATAGGCACATGTTCTGATTAATGGCGTCAGTCAATTAAAAATTAGAAATGTACTTGGTGATGAATCTGTAATGTTACATTTATTTATATAGACTTTAGGACATATAGAACTATATGATACCGACTTAACTATGCAGACTGTTGGATTGGTATCCTAATGTTGACTTGAAATTTTGGGAAGCTGTACCATTATATGTTCCAGAAAATGCGTGTAAAGTGGGTTCCCCACAGCCTGATGGAGGAGAAGAAGTTAAACAGAACCTAAAATGCTATCACAATGAAGAATAACATTTCCTATCCCATATTGTCATGGGAAATAAAATATGGTGTAATCATTTTGAGCTGGAGAGTAAGCATCAGAGCCAACAATGGAAGCACATGATCTATCCCCACATGATATACAAAAGACGTAGCTTACACCAAACAGATCTCGGAACTAATGCGGTCCAGTCATCGGTATTGCACTTATAGTGCATCAGTGACATGTGTCACAGTGAGTGTCCCCACAGAGGAGCTCCCCCCCCCCCCCCACCCCCTCCTGTAGTGCGGAGCACTGAAAGTAAGATGAGAGGGTAGATGGTAACTGAAGAATAGGTGGATACTGATGTGTATGATTAATTGAGCTGTGGCGAGCAGTTTCATGAGACATGACTGAACCATTTCTCAAAGTGATGCAAATGACCAGACACCCCATGGCTGGTACTTTTGCAAGACATGACTGGACCATTTCTCAAAGTCATGGTGGATGTGGTATGAGTGCTGAATAGATAGTATGATTGCAGCTGATGTGGGAAACATTCATTGTGTCCACATGGGATGAGTGCTACAACCGAAGAGATGGGGGCAGGGTGTCGGCATGTGGAGGCCACACATGCCAGATAGACTTTGATATGATCAAAGGAACAGCATATGTTGAGGAGGAATTGTGGTCAACATGCACCAGTAAGTAATTTGCCAGAACAAACTTTGATGGTGTGGTCTGTGCAGAGGACATCCATGGAGGAATGAGGGCCTGGGGGAGGCAGAAATGTGTGGTACCAAAAATATTTCATATTGTGGCAGAAGTTGAAGTAGACAGAGACACAATCACAGAGTCTGGTGTTACTGTGGTGGACTCATATTGGTGAGAGATGCTGAAGTTATCAGTGGTGATTGGAGGCAAACTGTGTGATTTAAAGTGGTTGAAAAGGTGTCATGCTGAATTCAGTTTCCCCAACACGTTCTGCGTGTAGTGTTGTAGAGCACCATCCACACGTGGCAGGTGTGTGAAACATAGCCGGTAGAGTCGGTGTTGTCCCATGCAGATGGTCAAGGTGATACAAGTGGATATGTCATTTTCACAATGTGGGAGCAATGCGTTCTTTGTACAAAAGATGTCCAATGAGCCACAGCAGTTATTGTAGCATAGATGAACCACCTAGAGCTTGTTAGCTGAGGAGGCACATTGCATAATTGTGTAAACACATGTACAGTTTGGAAGGTAGGAGATGAGATACTGGCAGAAGTAAAGCTGTGAGGACCGGGCGTGAGTCGTGCTTCGGGAGCTCAGATGGTAGAGCACTTGCCCGCAAAAGGCAAAGGTCCCGAGTTCGAGTCACAATTGGGCACACAGTTTTAATCTGCCAGGAAGTTTCATATCAGCGCACACTCCGTTGCAGAGTGAAAATCTCATTCTGGAAACATGTACAGTTGTCTTCTTGTAGTTTATCTTGAACAGATGATTATCAGATAGGAGAGGAGGCACTTGGGTGAAGAGTTCTGGGATGCAGCAGTCCATGTCATTGTGCAGGACTGCAACATGTTGAATAAACAGAGAGAGTTGTGCGTTCAAATCATTTCAGGGTCACCACTATGGATGTTGTCCCAAAGTGAATAACAGCAGGAGTCCCATTAACATACATCAGGAAGTTATAGTTAAATATACTTTATTCAAACATGATGCACAGAGAGACAACTTACACCAAACATGACTTGGAACTCACTGCAGTCTTTGGTCTAGTGGCATATATTGTATTTTATAGTAAATCATCAATGTGTATTGCAGTGGGTGTCCCCATACTAATTTACAAACAGCAGTTATTTAATACAGATGAGGAAGCAGCTTTCTTTCTAAGTGACTGGGCTAAATTTAGATGGTATGATCACAAACAGTATTAAGCTGTGCATTGATGAGTTTCTTGTTGATACAGTGTATAGATTAAGTTGTCCTTAGACTCTTGACACAATATTGGAGGTCCTCCTCCTTGATGCGATTTATGGAACTCATGCCTGGGATATGGTTCATCAGCAGTTCATGCCTCACAGTCTTCCAGCAATGACTACTGATGATTTGTGGCCACTCAAACAAACCATGCCAAGGGTGACTCACCAGAAATGCACTCACACCACCTCTAAGTCATTTTATGACATTTAAGGGCTCTGATTCAAGTACATGTGGGTACTGTACTGAATTCAGAGATCATGTACATTTCCATAATCCTAATGTTACTTCTATATTTCTTGTGTTGCAATTGACACAAATAGTGTATATCTCACATTCAATACAAACAATAAATCACATACTGGCATGCAGAAGAAGTAATGCTCAGTTTCTAGACACAAAAGATAGAAAAACATTACACATATCACTGGATAGAGGGAAGTCCAAAGTATTACATTTGCATGGACACTATACCATACACTCAACTTGAACACCATGTGTTGTTCTAGAAACATTGAACTAGTAGTAAATTTCATTCCACACAAGAATCAATAGGTCCCTCTTTATTGAATCAACAGCTTCAATAATTTGATTTCTCAGCTCTTGAAGAGTAGCTGTCATAGGTGTTACAAAAACTCTATCTTTTATGAACAAAAAAAATCACAAGGTGTGAGGTCTGATGACCTGGGAGGTCAAAAGCAATGTCCATCTCTTCCAGTCCAACATTTTGTGGGATAGTGTTGTTAAGATAAGGGCACACCTGAAGGTGAAAGTGTGGTGGGGTTCCACCATGAATAAAAATGAAATCATCAGAATCTTCATGAAGTTGAAGAAACAACCAGTTTTGCAACATCCAGCTATGACATTCCTGTCACAGATGCCTCCACAAAAAAGGTAAGTCCATAAACCTTGTGAACAGAAATGGCACAAAACACTTTCAGTTTCAGTTAGACTCTTTCATGTTTGATGACGACATCAGTATTTAGTGACCCCAATTCTCACATTATGGCAGTTTACTTCACCCATTAGACATAACATTGATTCCTCCAAAAAGAGGAGTCATTCGGAAAAAGTGCCCTGTGCCATATCTTGGAAAACTGAAATGCAAAATTTGTACCTTATGTTATGGTTTATGGGATGCAATTGCTGTAGCAACTGCAGCTTGTAAAACTTCATATGCAGGTGTCATTTCACAACAAGTCGCACTATTGTTAGAGTATGTTGAAGTTACTGGCCTGCTCATCTTGTGGACTTCCAAAGGTTTCAAGTGAACCCATCTCAGAACACTCAACATTTACATCTGACGTGCATGGCCAACCAGTCCTCTAATTCCAAGAATTTTGAGTGCCAGTCATAACTCAGCTTGTGTAGAGGCAGGTTCTTGCTGAATT
Organism: Schistocerca nitens; assembly: GCF_023898315.1. Lineage (NCBI taxonomy): Eukaryota > Metazoa > Arthropoda > Insecta > Orthoptera > Acrididae > Schistocerca > Schistocerca nitens. The sequence continues at coordinate 1,297,099,117 of NC_064614.1, forward strand.
GATGGAAGAATGCACATAGGACTTGAACAATGGATTGACTTTGCACAAATTCCAACACAGAAAGCAATTTTTCTTGTGGTGTAGTTATCATGTTGCTACAAACAAACAGCATCACGGCTGTGTCAAAACTTTGAACCTTCCTCTATCCAGTGACAATTGCAGTATGTTTCTATCTTTTATAGTTGGATAATAAACAACTGAAATCTGTTCTTTCTTTTTGAATCACTTGGTATTTTATATAAAATGATTCATTGTCTTTCCCCAAACAATTCTGCAACTTCTAAATAGGATACACTATTCTCATATTATTGAAAAAAAATTATTTGTAATGCCATCATTAATATGGCATATCATTTGTTATTCCCATGGAAGCAAGTAGATTTAAAAAATGTCTCGTGAATAGCATCTTCAAGCCAGAAAGGTACCTAACATAAACAACGATACAGTATGGCTGTTTCTGTTGGTAAAAACTTAAGACTTGTTCTTACAATGTTATTGAGAAACTGATAACCCATTATCAAGTAACAAAAACTCAAGTCCATGCTCTGAATATATCAATATTATTGATCGTTAGCTAACACTTGCAGTGATTTGATCTGATGTTAAAAGTCATAAAGTTATAAGCTGCTCTGTCCAGAATACTGGTTTTTACACCTGTGTCTTCATCTACACCTACATCTGCATTCTGCAAACAAGTGTGAATAGCATGACAGAGGGTGCGTCACATTGTATCAGTTATTAAGGTTTCTTCCCATTCTATTCATATATGGAACACAGGAAGAACATTTGTCGGAGTGCCTCTGTGCATGCTGTAGTTACTCTAATCTTGTCTCATGATCCCTACTTGAGCGATGCATAGAGGATTACAGTATATTCCTGGCACCATAATTTAAAGCCAGTTCTCAAAACTTTGATAGCAGACGTTCTCAGGATAGTTTATGTTTATTTTCAAGAGTCTTCCAGTTCAGTTTCTTCAGCATCACTGTAACACTCTGCCATGGGTTACACAAACCTAGAACCATTTATGCTGCCTTTCTCTGTTTATTTTCAATATCCCCTGTTAGTCCTATTTGGTACTGGTCCCACAGACTTCAGCAATATTCTACAGTGGGTCACATGATTGATTTGTAAGAAATATCCTTTGTATAGTGATTGCACGTCCCCCATAGTCTACTAATAAACTGAAGTCTACCACCTACTTTACTCACAACTGAGCACATGTGATCATTCCATTTCATATCCCTAGAAAGTATTACATCCAGGTATTTGTACGAGCTGACTGATTCTACCTGTGATTTGGTGATGATATTGTCATAGGATACTACATTATTTTTTTTTTTTTTTTTGTTTTGTGAAGTGCATAATTTTACATTTCTCAATATTTAGAGCCAGTTGCCAATCTCTGCACCATGTTGAAATCTTATCAAGATCTGACTGGATATTTACACAGCTTCTCTCAGATGGTACTTCACTATAGATAACTGCATCATCCACAAAAAGCCTGATTTTACTATTAACATTGTCTGCAAGGTCATTAATATACAACATGAACCAGCAAGGGACCCAAGACACTTCCCTGGAGTTTGCCTGAAATTATCTGTAAATCTGACAATGACTCTCCACCCAAGATAACATGCTGTGTTCTCCCTACCAAAAAGTCCTCAATACAGTCACAAATTTCACTTGATTCCCCATATGACCGAACTTTTGATAATAAGTGTAGTTGTGGTACTGAGTCAAATGCTTTTTGGAAATCAATAAATGCTGTGCATCACTCATACGGACAATTTCAGAACGTATTTTATGCCATACTCACACTAATACCTAGCCACATAAGTCTAAAAATAGAAAAGGAAGTTAGGCATATGGATTACAAACAAAGGATTCTATAAGGTCCATGAATTTCAAAGCATTGTAACAGAGGACCTACTCATATGATTCAAACTATTTAAAATAATAAAGCATTTATTGTATAATCTGTTGTGTGGAACAAGTCAATGTGTAATGTGCAACAAATCTATTTGCACAATGTCTGCTGGTAGAAGACATACATGAAAAGTAGTCACCCAAGCAGTAAGTTTCTGGAAACAAGTCCACAAATAGATTTCCACTGCCATATCCAGACATGCCCCCAATCCTTCAATCACCAAGAGAAAGCAGTTGCGGAGGAGCAGCCCCTTAATCACCCAGTATCATACCAGACTGAAATAACTTGGCCATGTCCTTCACCAGGGTTTTGACTGCTTATCCTCTTCCCCAAGAATGACAAACATCTTACCCACAATCCGTCCCATCCCTCCCAAAGTAGTATTGTGCCACTCCCTCAATCTACTTCATGCCTCTTCTGTACCCCAACTACCTATACCAGCCAAGATAACCGCTTAACTGCAGTCGGGCCTTAGGGCACAGAGATGACAGTGACCATCGGTATGTATGACTTGTGCATGTAGGCTTCTTTCAATGTGCCGTTTTGCTGCTCAATGTCTCCTATGTCTGGTGAGCAGCAGTTTCTCCTATTTCATATCATTTTATTCTATCCTACATTTTCCATTGTAAGGCAGTACCATTACAGATAACATGGCTGGGCTATAAGTAACAACAACACACACAAGAGTGGGCTTTTTAACAATATGACTGGTCCTGTTTTAATAAGGTAACTGTATAAGCAAAGACCACGATGGGTTGCCATTGACTGCAGTTAAGTCAGTTACCTGTAGTGTAACTGCTGCAATTGAAACATGAATACAGACAAACCACAACCTGAATGCGAATATAAGGTGAAAGACCATACTACCTAAGCTTCTTGCTGGAAATGAAGAGTGAGGATAAAAACGCAAGGTAAATCCAGTGATTACTGAAGTCAGAGGGGCCTTTTTTTACATTAAGAGATAGGTTACAAACAGGCAGTCTTGGAAGAAACTGGAATGGAAAAGTATCACACAATATTCTAAGTTTTCAGAGAAGAAAAGACAGTTTCATTTAGAGATAGAGATTTTGCTGTACCGTATCCATCTGAGCACTGCCACAGTGAAGAGAAGTTAAAAGTATGTGGTTATGAGCCATAATAATTTTTATGTAGAGTCAATGTGGAAAAAATTTGGTTATTACTTATATAAATAAAAGTTGAACACAAAATTGAAACATATTGAAGCAGACACTTTTGTGTTTAGATCAAAAACTTGATGCACATTCTTTTGTGCTTTTACTGAAGAGTACTTCTCTTAGAATTGTAAGTCTACACATACCCACTATGACACACCTAGTTATTTGTGAGAAATCTAGAGTAATTGTTGAGACATATTTCAGACAAAACAGTTTGTAAGTTCTGAAGATCGGAAATTACGTTTGTTAAACCATTTGGGATCAATTTTCTTCTCTGTAAACTCTTTTTACATTTCCAAGGGCTTTACACACCAAAACTGTTAAAATAGTGAGATTTCCAAATATATAAAAAATCAAACTTTTTTATTTTGTTTGCTTCACTTGTGCAACAGTTGTTGGTACAGTAAAAGTAAACACAACATTGTATTGAAATTTGATGATCATTCCTATACAGATACGGAAAATTGGCTGAGTATGTATTAAAAATGCTAAAAAAGATTTTCATATTGCTTTTTCTACGGATCCTCCAATATCAATTCTTCAGATAGCATTACCAGTTCTCTCTTCTTGATCTGCGATAGATCGCACACATACTGTATGGAAGAAGATTGCATTTTGACCTTCCATTGATGAATAATGCACAAGAGGGAGCGGAAGCTCTTACTGGATAATGATGGAGAATGAAGTTGGCTGTTCCCTTTTCACATGAACAATTCAGCATTTGACATCAGAGATTTAGAGGAACTAAATAAAATCTACAACTGGAAAATTTTCTAATTGAACTCCAGTTCTGCTGAATGAGAGCCCAGTGTCATTAATCTGGAGATAAAAGGCACATGTCATATAACCAAACTTAATTCATTTACTATAGACATGTTTTGTTTCATGTCTTCCATTGTACAGTATCATTGCATCAGTTGAAAAAATTATTTTGCCATAGTAAAATTTTCATTTTTCATTCCATTTACAAAGAGGCTATGCACTATTTGGATCCAGGTTATCATTAGTCTGAAATGTGAATATTTTCTCATAATTAATATAAATGTTTCAAGCCATAAAATTTAAAATATCTTTGCTCAGACAACTGTCACTCTTTCTGTGTATGTCTTCAGTATAAGAAGCTGACAATAATTAGAAACATGAAAAATTGTGAAAAATGTTTTCGCTAGTAGCAATAATATTCAGCAAAACAGTTTAGTTTTCAGACCACAGTGGTTTTTATGAGTTAGGGCCCTCCTTTGTCAATATACAGGTCAGTCTGAGACCATTCCCTCAGTAAACAAGTTTTGTCCTTTTTTGTTTTTGTTTTGTGTTGTGTTAAAGGTCAGAATGCATTATCAGTTTCTTTCATATCATTTCTTACAGCCAATTACATATCAGCTGCACGTTCTTCAGTTTCAAGAAGGAAATTTTCTATGGTCTATGTTTTCTCTTTGCTTCCACTTGTAGTCATAATTTTACCTTCCACGTATGTCAAGAATTGTTTCCAAGACAGGTGGTCAACCCTTCTCTTCTTCGGTGACATTGTATTCATTGGAGATTTTTCCATTTTGTAGAGGAATTTAAAAAATATCTGTGTATTGCATGCATTCAGCCTTTGCCTATATGATGGCTTGAACTCTGCTGGGGGCACTTCCAACAAGATGTCTGAATTTTGAGGAATGACAGCCCATTCCTCCTCAAGAGCTTGCACAAGATGGCCAGTCAGTTGGGAATATTTTATGGAATTACTTAAAAAATTTTGTTTCAATGATACTGGTCACATCTATCAAACACTTTTTAAATGTGAGCATTCACAGTGACTTATGTGCCTAGTGGAACCTGTAAGTGTCAGCATCGCACCATTCTTCCCCTTGGTGCTATATAAGTTAACATCATGCCACCCTTATGTCTTTGCTGACAAAACTAGCTAGATGCACATCTCAGATGATAGGTTGGGAATGTGAGATGTGTGATTGTTGGAGTGTCTTGAAGGGGCAGGCCACAGTGGCCGAGCAGTTCTAGGTGCTTCAGTCCAGAACCGTGCGACTGCTGTGGTTGCAGGTTCGAATCCTGCCTCGGGCATGGATATGTGTGATGTCCTTAGGTTAGTTAGGTTTCAGTAGTTCTAGGTTCCAGGGGACTGATGATCTCAGATGTTAAGTCCCATAGTGCTCAGAGCCATTTGAACCATTTTTTGTCTTCAAGGGTGTAGACACTCTCTTGTACTTCAGCTTTCAACCAGAGCAGGCTGGCCCTTTGTCTGCCCATGGCCCAGTTTACCTGGACTGGACACCAGTGAACAACTAACTCCTATGCTTCAACCTTTACTTCCACCCCAGATGAGTCTTCCTGTATTCTGCATATCAAGAATACACAACAGTTCAGTGAATTTCATTCTTTAATTTCAAAAAGCCCCCCTTCCAACAACCCACTCTTCTGTCCTGACTGGACTCCTCTTCTTGTACACCTGCACAGACTGAAACCAGAGAAGGTAATGAGTAATGTTTGATGCTGGGGTTTGGAGCAAATGGTGTTCCAAGACTCTGAGCATGTCAGTAGCTTTCCAGAATGTTATCATTCACAAGCCGTTGCCATGCTGATATGATCAGTCATCCTCTACTGTAGCTAGTATACAGTGCTGTACAAGATCCCTCTGCATCAAGTGTTTTCTTAAGCACAACAAGGGGACTGCACCCTAACCACAAAAAGCGCCCTCATACCATAACATTACATCCTCCATGCTTCATTGTTGGCACTACACACAATGGAAGGTAGTGTTCTCCAGGCATTTGACAAATCCAAAACCTTCCATCAGATTGCCGTAGGGCGTAGCATGATTCATTGCTCAAAATCACTCATTTCCAGTCACCCACTGTCCAATGGCATTGCTCTTTTCATCACCTCAAGTGATGCTTTGCATAGACTATATACATCTATATGAGGAGTTGTTTCTGTTATTTTCAACTCCCTAAACATAGTCACCGTGCCAGCTGGACTACTGGTAGCACTTTAGAACACATGAGTGACTATTTCTGCTGATGGACACAATAATCATGGATGACTGGACTACTGTAGTAGAGGAGGGAATAGAAGGTAAAGTCATTGAATAATATAGGCTTCTACATCTACTTGGATACCCTGCAAGCCACCCAACGATGCATGGCAGGGGGTACAATGCACCACTACTAGTTATTTCCTTCCCTGTTCCACTCACAAACAGAGTGAGCAGAAAATAACTGTCTATATGCTTCCATACGAGTGCTAATTTCTCATATCCTATCTTTGTGCTCCTTATGTGCAACATACGTTGGCAGCAGTAGAACCATTCAGTAGTCAGCTTCTAATGCCAGTTCTCTAAATTTTCTCAATAGTGTCTCTTGAAAAGGATGTTGCCTTCACTTCAAGGATTCCCACTTCACTTACTGAAGCATCGCCATAACACTTACATGTTGTTCAAATCTACCAGTAACAAATCTAGCAGCCCACCTCTGAATTGCTTTGAAGTCTTTCTTCAGTCTGACTCTTCCAGTTCATCTGCATTAACTTACATTGTTTCCACATTTACAGCTGGCTGCCATTCGGCACACCAACTGAAAATTTTGTCTAAGCTGTCTTGTATCTTCCTACAGTCATCCAACTTGGACACCTTACTGCACACCACAGCATCATCAGCAAACAACCACAGATTTCTGCCCACCCTGTCCACCAAATCATTAATTTATATAGAGAACACCAGCAATCCTATCACACTTCATTGGGGCACTTCTGATGATACCCTTGTCTCTGATGAACATTCGCCATTGAGGACAACATATTGGATTCTATTACTTAAGAAACATATGAGCCACTCACATATCTGTGAACTTATTCCATATGTGAACTTATTCCATATGCTAGCACCTTTGTTAACAGCCTGCAATGGGGCACCATGTCAAATGCTTTCCAGAAAACTGAAAATATGGAATCTGCCTATTGCCCTTACCCATAGTTCATAGTATGTCAGGCTCGATAATAGGAATGACAGAGAAGAAAGACCGAGAGTTCTATAGTAAATTTCAGCTGGTAATAGTGAATACACTGGTCAAAAAACAAAAGAGGAGGAGATCTAGAAGCAAGAGACAGTACCAGCTGGATTAAACAAATGTTTGACACAGATACCGAAATGAGATATTGTGTTGCAAGGCATACCCAGGAGCAGATACAGACTCAGACCATGCCTTAGTGCTGTTGAAGAGTAGTGTGACATTTCAAATAATTGTCAGGAAGAAGGATTGCAGAAAGAGGTGAGATACTGAAGTACTTGGGAATGATGACATTTATCTGAAGAGCTCTGAGGTTATAGATAACGCAATAATGAACACCACAGTAGGCAGTTTGTCTGAAGAACAATGGACATGTGAATTTTAAAATTTTCACGGCGAATTGACTGTTCAAACAAATTTCGGGCTTGCAGCCGGTCGTCGTTCAATACTTCGCGTGATATTTCAACGGGGCACCTGCCAGTCATCTTCAGGTGAGCCGTCGCTGACTGGCGAAAACGGGTACCTGCACAATTGAAGGAGGAAGATATCCTCGACTGGGGGCGAAGTACTACCGTTCCGCAATATATAGCGTACTGTAAGTATTCTGCGCATGCGTCGAAAACTTGATAGTTGAACCACACTGCCCGCCGGCAGCGCCCTCGCTGGTGGAATAGCGGAACTCAGTCGCCCTCTGTGCTGCTGTTTCCCACGGCCGTTGACGCACTCTGTCGTCTTCGATTTGAGCAAGTCGTGGACATGATGGGATTCCATGCACTGTCCAGCTGGTAGCCGCTGTCACGGTTTAACAGATTTTCCGCCAGTCGTATTTCTACAGATTCTTTAATAATGGAGTCCCAGAAAGACGTTGCTGTGGACAAAATCATTGTTTTCTCATACTCCATTGAATGTCCAGTAGAAATACAATGTTCAGCAATAGCGGACTTGCTTGGCTGCAAAAGGCGGGTTTAACGTTGATGTTCAGTGCAGCGTTCTTTCACGGTGCGTGTTGTTTGACCTATGTAAGCCATACCACATTGGCACGGTATCTTGTAAATTCCGGCCTTTCGTAGTAACAGATTGATTGTCCTTAACTGATCCCACAAGGTCCGCAATCTTCGATGGTGGGCAGAAAACCACTTTTACCAGAAATTTTCGGAGGATTCTTGCTATTTTAAACAAAGTGTTCCCAACGAAAGGAAGAAAAGCTACAGATTGTTCCGGCATGTTCTCCTCTTTATTCACTTCCTGCTTCTTAGTTTCAACTGTTAGTGCCCTGTTAATCTGCTGGATGGAATACCCATTTTCGCTGAATATTGTCTTTAGATAGGTGAGTTCTTGAGGTAAGCTATCTAGATCTGAAACAGTATGAGCTCTATGAACAAGTGTTTTAAGCAAACTCATGGTTTGCGATGGGTGATGGCAACTTGATGCTTGCAGGTATAAATCAGTATGAGTGGGTTTCCGGTAAACTAAATGCCTTAGAGAACCATCATTCTTCCTTCGAACCAGGACATCCAAGAAAGGCAAACAACCATCTTTCTCTATTTCCATGGTGAACATGATGTTGCTATGAATGGAGTTGAGGTGATGTAGAAACTCCATTAATTTATCTTCTCCATGAGGCCACACTATGAAAGTGTCATCCACATACCGCCAAAAAACTGTTGGTTTCAGGGTAGCTGATTCAAGCGCTCTCTCTTCAAAATCCTCCATAAAAAGGTTGGCCACCAAAGGAGACAGGGGACTACCCATGGCGACACTGTCAGTCTGTTCAAAATATTCTTGATTAAACATAAAATAAGTTGAGGAAAGAGGGTCCCTGAGCAAAGCAGTGATATCAGCAGGAAACATGTTACCAATCAGTTTCAAAGAATCTGTAAGAGGAACTTTTGTAAAAAGTGAGACCACATCAAAACTTACTAGAAGGTCTACACTGCTAAGACGAAGAGCCCCCAGTCTATTGATAAAATCAGCTGAGTTTCGTATGTGATGTGAGCACTTGCCTACAAAAGGTCTCAGTAAGGAAGCGAGATGTTTAGCTAAATCATATGTAGGAGCTCTGATGTTGCTCACTATTGGACGCAGAAGAAGGGACTCAATTTTGCGCCTTCACCTACAGCACCGCCATTAATATGTATTTTGAGTGGTGTTGAAGAAGCTGTACGACGTCTTCCTTTGGATGCTGCAGACGAAATAAGAAGGGAAACTTGCCATGCTCTGTTGAAGGCTCCTACTCAACGCAGTAATTTAACCTCTGCAGAAAGGGCTGCATTGCGAAATCTGACAGAGGACCCTGATGTAGTGGTATTGAAAGCTGACAAAGGTAATGCAACTGTTTTGTTACCTCGTGGTGTGTATAAAGATAAGATGTATGGTCTGCTAAGAGACTCTACCTATAGGAGGATAGATTACGATCCTACAGGACGTGTGCAACGAAAAATTTCAGCACTATTAAATTCCTCCTCCTTACCGCAAGAGACCATCAAGAGGTTAAGACCACATGGTTGTGTCCCTCCAAGACTGTATGGCCTTCCAAAGATTCATAAAGAGGGTCTTCATCTGCATCCAATAGTGAGCAACATTGGAGCTCCTACATATGATTTAGCTAAACATTTTGTTTCCTTACTGAGACCTTTTGTAGGCAAGTGCTCACATCACATACGAAACTCAGCTGATTTTATCAATAGACTGGGGGCTCTTCGTCTTAGCAGTGTAGACCTTCTAGTAAGTTTTGATGTGGTCTCACTTTTTACAAAAGTTCCGCTTACAGATTCTTTGAAACTGACTGGTAACATGTTTCCTGTTGATATCACTTCTTTGTTCAGGCACGCTCTTTCCTCAACTTATTTTATGTTTAATCAAGAATATTTTGAACAGACTGACGGTGTCGCCATGGGTAGTCCCCTGTCTCCTTTGGTCGCCAACCTTTTTATGGAGGATTTTGAAGAGAGAGCGCTTGAATCAGCTACCCTGAAACCAACAGTTTTTTGGTGGTATGTGGATGACACTTTCATAGTGTGGCCTCATGGAGAAGATAAATTAATGGAGTTTCTACATCACCTCAACTCCATTCATAGCAACATCATGTTCACCATGGAAATAGAGAAAGATGGTTGTTTGCCTTTCTTGGATGTCCTGGTTCGAAGGAAGAATGATGGTTCTCTAGGGCATTCAGTTTACCGGAAACCCACTCATACTGATTTATACCTGCAAGCATCGAGTTGCCATCACCCATCGCAAACCATGAGTTTGCTTAAAACACTTGTTCATAGAGCTCATACAGCTTACCTCAAGAACTCGCCTATCTAAAGACAATATTCAGCGAAAATGGGTATTCCATCCGGCAGATTAACAGGGCACTAACAGTTAAAACTAAGAAGCAGGAAGTGAATAAAGAGGAGAACATGCCAGAACAATCTTTAGCTTTTCTGCCTTTCGTTGGTAACACTTCGTTTAAAATAGCAAGAATCCTCCGAAAATTTCCGGTAAAAGTGGTTTTCCGCCCACCATCGAAGATTGCGGACCTTGTGGGATCAGTTAAGGACAATCTGTTACTATGAAAGGCCAGAATTTACAAGCTACCGTGCCAATGTGGTATGGCTTACATAGGTCAAACCACATGCACCGTGAAAGAACGCTGCACTGAACATCAACGTTAAACCCGCCTTTTGCAGCCAAGCAAGTCCGCTATTGCTGAACATTGTATTTCTACTGGACATTCAATGGAGTATGAGAAAACAATGATTTTGTCCACAGCAACGTCTTTCTGGGACTCCATTATTAAAGAATCTGTAGAAATACAACTGGCGGAAAATCTGTTAAACCGTGACAGCAGCTACCAGCTGGACAGTACATGGAATCCCATCATCTCCACGATTTGCTCAAATCGAAGACGACAGAGTGCGTCGACGGCCGTGGCAAACAGCAACGCAGAGGGTGACTGAGTTCCGCTATTCCACCAGTGGGGGCACTGCCGGTGGGTAGTGTGGTTCAACTATCAAGTTTTTGACGCATGCGCAGAATACTTACAGTACGCTATATATTGCGGAACGGAGGACGTTTTCGCCAGTCAGCGACGGCTCACCTGAAGATGACTGGCAGGTGCCCAGTTGAAATATCGTGTGAAGTATTGAACGACGACTGGCTGCAAGCCCGAAATTTGTTTGAACAACAATGGACATCTCTAAAGAGGGCACTCACAAGAACTGGATAGACAAAAATATGTACAAGAACGGAAACTGTGCAAAAACCTTGGATTGCAGAAGAAACACTTCAATTTATTGAAAAATGAATGAAGATCAAAAATGCTCAGAAAAAAATGGAATACAGTAATGTAAGTCACTTACAAATGAATAGGAAGTACAGGGATGTAAAGGAGAAAAGGCTGAATGAAAACTCTGAAATAACTGAAAAAGAATTGGTCATCATAAGGACTGATTCAGCATACAGAAAAGTCAAAACAGTCTTCAGTGAAATTAAAAGCAAATGTGCCAATATTAAGAGGGTAGAATGGATATGTGAAAAGAATATGGTGAAAGCCTCTATGAGGGGAATGAACCAACCTCTGACATGATATAAGAAGAAATGGAAGAATATTTTAAAGAGATAGGTGATCCAGTATTACAGGGTTTAAAAGAGCTTTGGAAGGCTTGTGGTTATGTAAGGCTGAAGACACAGATAACATTCCCTGAGAATTTCTAAAATCAGTGGAGAAATGGTAACTGAATGAATAGTTGGTGCAGAGACTGGACACATGCCATCAGACTTTAGGAAAAATATCATCCATATTATTACAAAGATAGAAAGAGCAGATGAGTGTGAGAATTATCGCACTGTTAGCTAAACAGCTTAAGCATCCTTGTTGCTGACAAGAATAATATACAGAAGAATGGGAAAAAATTGAGGCTGTGCTAGATGATGGTTAATTTGGCTTTAGAGAAATTAAAAGCACAGGGCAGTTCTGACACTGCCCTTGTTAATGGAAGCAGGCAGTTTAAGAAAAATCAACACATTTTCACAGTATTTGTCAACCTAGAAGAGGCATTTGATAATATAAAATGGTGTGAGATGTTTGAAATCCCAGAAAATAGGTCTAAGTTACAAGAAAGAATGGGTAATACATTATAAGTATAGGAAGAAGGAGAGAACAGTAGGAATGGAAGGCCGGGAATTAAATGCTCAGATTAGGAATAGTAAAAGACAGGATGTGGCCTTTCTGCCCTACTCTTCAACCTGAACATCAGAGATATAATGGCTGAAATAGAAAGATAGCATTAAGAATGGGATTAAAATTCAGAGTGAAATAATGTCAATGATACAATACACCAACAACATTGCTATACTCACAAGGAACCCCTTGAGTGAGAGGTCGGAAGCTCAATATTAAGTAAGGCTCACTTCAAACTGTTATGTTAACAAGTATGACAGGAAAAAATATTAGCTGTTCATGACTCACCATGTGAGGAGGGCAATAGAAAATGAGTACCCAAGAGGTCCTGAGATCAACCTTCTATGGGATGAACGCATTAGACTTCACAAAATGCACATCATCAACACAAGAATGCATACAGAATTACATTGGTGTAACAAGGTAACCATTCTTAAAGAATGCATACAGAATTATATTGGTGTAACAGAGTGATGACAACTGATGGAATGTGATGGCATGCAACTGAATATGAAACAGTCTGTCATGGAGCTTATCATGAAACTGGATATCCTTTAAGACATAGCTGCAGATAATGCTATAATGTATTTTACAGGCATAGAAAAAACAAACATCCAGAGGCTGAGTTCATCCAGTGGTTCCCGGTGGTATGAATTGCAATGTCACACACTTTTCATGAGAGATAGTTTGCTCTAAAGGAGTATGATCTTTTATGCAGACCAAGAATCAAGCAGCAGCAGCTTATATTGACCAGCTATTGGCCAAAAGCCACACTCATACCATAGTTATAGTTTTCTTACACCCATTTTCTCATTCTTTCTTGCTGTGACATAAATATTCCCTACTGCCCTTCCAAGATGACGCACATGAGAAAGAATCGTAGAGGGTAGAGTACATCCAACTTCTCTCAGGACAATGAATAACTTTCCAGCCAATTTACCATCCGGGTTAACAGTTGGCATAATTGTATACAAATGCATTAAGACATCAATGTTAGTTGACCTTGATATGGCTCTCTTGGTATCACTAATTTCCAGGGTTCCTTTCATATTCTAACGTTTTGACAACAAGAATGTGTGAAGTTGGATTGCAACTTTTCCACTTCTCTTATACAAGTCGACTTCCTCAGTGTACACAGCCGATCTGCTTCTCTGGATCACCAGCTTCTGGAATCTCTATAAACTTCTTCTCTGAAGAATGATGCTACTTCCAGGAACCTTAAAGACTCTCTCTCTACTTGCGAAATACAGGTACTCGAAGAATACTTTTCAACAACTATCGGTATATTTGAGCTTCATATAATTATTTGACTTCTTGTAAGTCACTCGTATCATCTCACATTAGAAACAGATTTAAGTACATTTTAGAAAAGAGTTGGCTTAACAACCAAAACTCTATTACAAACAAACTGTACAACATGTCTTGCCTCCAGCAAGTCCAAGATAAGAGTTTTTTCAGAATTCTGAATCTCAAATGTTCTTTTGTCACTAACAATAGTCACAATTACAAACAGCACTGAATAACACAGAAGTTCCTCAGTTCTTCTGTGTGCTTTCCCTGTGACTTCCATGGATCGCCCGACAAGTAACTGTCAGTACCGTTCAACAGCCGCGTCGACCTTTTGCTCACAACTGATTTCACACCTGCACACACAGACAGGTGACGCACGGTAGGTGCGGTTCCTTTCTCTCACTCACATCTAAAATATTGTGTGATTAAGATGGTTGAAGGCCACGCGATATTTCATACATAATTGTTATGTACATAACATCACTCACAACAACATTTCATATCATAACAATAAACTCTTCTCGTACATGTTTCTACATGCATCTTTCCATCATAACAATACACTTTTCTCGTACATGTTTCTACATGCATCTTTCTCTTCAACAACAATCTTTTTTTCTCTAGAACTTTAGCTGAGCATTCCTTTATTCTATTCTTATTTCTCCTTGACATCAAGACCTGAAAATTTTTTCACGTTTTTAGTTATCTTTTATAACATTTAAGAATTGTGAGGACTCTTTCCTTATTTCCGATCATAAACTGCAGGTGTTCATGACACTTGAGTATTCTATTATTTCTATCCTTTGTACTACCTTTTCTTTAGTATGTACTAGCTTCATTATCTGTTGTAGTTTGGAGGACCTGTGGGCAAAATGAAAGTGTTCTTTTTGACACTCGTGAAATTACATAAAATGTAATAATACTCGTTTTGCCTAGGATTCAAACTTTCCAGAATAATCCCTACAATATTTTGTGATTTTTGTCACGATACTGTCTCTTTCCCCTAGGATCAGTATCTATACCTTGCCGGTGTGTTGACCATATGAGAGCACTTCCTCTTTCCATTTTGGTAGGAATCCCTGTTTATAAAGCATTCCTATTTTTTCAGGCCACAGGTCATCCTATCTCCAAGTGATGCGCCTGCCCCACATACTTCGCAAATGCTGGGTGTTGTTGTTGTGGTCTTCAGTCCAGAGACTGGTTTGAGGTATCTCTCCATGCTACTCTATCCTATGCAAGCTTCTTCATCTCCCAGTACCTAATGCAACCTATATCCTTTTGAATCTGGTTAGTGTCTCCTTTTGAATCTGATTAGTGTCTTCATCTCTTAGTCTCCCTCTACGATTTTTACCCTCCACGCTGCCCTCCAATACCAAATTGGTGATCCCTTGATGCCTCAGAATATGGCCTACCAACCGATCCCTTCTTCTAGTCAAGTTGTGCCACAAGCTCCTCTTCTCCCCAATTCTATTCAATACCTCCTCATTAGTTATGTGCGCTACCCATCTAATCTTCAGCATTCTTCTGTAGCACCACATTTCGAAAGCTTCTATTCTCTTCTTGTCTAAACTATTTATCATCCATGTTTCACTTCCAAACATGGCTACACTCCATACAAATACTTTCAGAAACTACTTCGTGACACTTAAATCTATACACGATGTTAACAAATTTCTCTTCTTCAGAAACGCTTTCCTTGCCATTGCCAGTCTACATTTTATATCCTCTCTTCTTCGACCATCATCAGTTATTTTGCTCCCCAAACACCAAAACCCATTTACTACTTTAAGTGTCTCATTTCCTAATCTAATTCCCTCAGCATCACCCGACTTAATTCGACTACATTCCATTATCCTCATTTTGCTTTTGTTGATGTTCATCTTATACCCTCCTTTCAAGACACTGTCCATTCCATTCAACTGCTCTCCCAGGTCATTTGCTGTTTCTGACAGAATTACAATGTCATCGGCGAACCTCAAAATTTTTATTTCTTCTCCATGGATTTTATTTCCTACTCCGAATTTTTCTTTTGTTTCCTTAACTGCTTACGCAGTATACAGATTGAATAACATCGGGGAAAGGCTACAACTCCGTCTCACTCCCTTCCCAACAGCTGCTTCCCTTTCATGTCCCTCGACTCTTATGACTGCCATCTGGTTTCTGTACAAATTGTAAATAGCCTTTCGCTCCCTGTATTTTACCCACGCCACCTTCAGAATTTGCAAGTCAACATTGTCAAAAGCTTTCTCTAAGTCTACAAGTGCTAGAAACGAAGGTTTGCCTTTCCTTCATCTATTTTCTAAGATAAGTCATAGGGTCAGTATTGCCTCATGTGTTCCAACATTTCTACAGAATCCAAACTGTTCTTCCCCAAGGGTACGCCCCCCCCCCCCCCCCTTATCCTGTCTGAGTAGGCCCCATGGCTCACTACCCCAGTATACATTCCTATGTATACTATAATTAAGTATTTTCTGGTAAAGTTACAAATCTACTCTACACTTCGCATATACTTCTTAATACTTCATCTAATTCCTAGAGTCCTCCTCTACTTATCAACTTCTATACTTCTAGTAGATACCATGTCTGTATACACTATTCAGTAGATAATATGCTTAATTAGGCTATTCAAGTCCCACAATCCTATAATTTGTCACTTTATCAGAGTATTTATTATACTGACTTTTCTTAGATGACTACCATGACCAATTCCACTCTTGCTCATATTTTTTTTCCTTCACCTACACCTCCTTCTTATGTATACTCAATGTAGAATTATCCTAGTTTTTAGATACTTATGTATATGTATTATAGTTTTATAAATATACATACTTATAGGTGATGACTGAAATCATAATAGTTTAGACGATGTAGAACTGTCATAGTTTTCACATATATATGTGTGCATGTTTCCTCGTGTACACATATCTTTTCCCCTACAACACCTGGCGGTTCTCACATCATGACAGGTCTCTAATCTGTAATTTTAATGTTTGTGTTTAAATGTCTTCTTGTACATATGCAGACATGTGTTCATGTAGTCTGATTCTTTGGCCTTCTTATCAAAAGATAAGATGTAGGTTATTTGAAACCAGGAAGGACTTCTGCAATAGAAGTAGATGAAAATGGAAAGAGGGAAAAAATAGATAGGTCTTCAAATGAGAAGTAAGAAAGGAAATAAATAGAAATGGTTGCTCTAAGATTGAAGAAGAGAAAGAAGATAGCCCCAAAGACAGGAAACCCTTCCCACCCCCGTTCCCCAGGATCCCTACCTCACAGGTATGTGAGTGAGATGCTGGATAAGGTTTGGTGTTAAATCATCTCCTACAGAACGGACATTCCGACCTTCACCCTTGAGGTCCCAAAAGGCAATCTTAGCAACCCTATGGAAACTGCTAATGGTGAAGAACCAGTCACACTTGTTTGTGAGGGCTGTTTGAGAGGTGTGTGTTTTGTGTTAGTCATGATTTATGTGTTCTCATAAACCATGCTTTTATCCACAAGACCCACCCCTTTCAAAACTGATACAAACCCTCCCATCTACATCACATCTCATAAAAGGTATAAAATATTCTATACAAAATATAAAATCTATATACTATGGTATAATAGTTATTTAGCTCTTCATATTATATTTCTTACACATATAAAATATTTATTCTGTTTTATGCCAATATCATTTTTCCTTTTTTATTCTGTGATTCTCTTGGATTGTTTTTTATTTTAATGTCATATCCAGTTTTCTAGGTAATAAGATTATAGGGTAGTTTACGATTTTAGAGAGAGATGACAGAATAGTTTAAGGTTTTCAAGGATTCGGTGCAGGAAAACTATTTTTGGAAGAAACGCCGAAAACAACTCAGGATCCAACAGCCATCACTCCGCCCATTAACTCAGAATGTTAACATCCCTGGGGGTCAGATAACTCTGCCTGGACCCCATGGATCTGATATTAACTTCACTTAAGCAAGTACAGACCAGTACTTCTCGTTAAATTTTGTTTGAAAGTCTCCCCAGCACAAAACAATCACCACTTCACTAGGTCACACAACATTAGGTGACAATACATTTTTTTCTACTTTGTTTTGGATATGCTTGAATTCTTTCCATATGTCATCTATAACCTTGCAAGTCTGGAAGAAGCAATAGTCAAAACGTTTCTGGAGGTTATACTCTCAGTAACTTTTCGATCTATCTTTTCCTCTACCTGTTCCTCCAAACTACTTACATTTATGATGTCTGAGTTCACTAGTTTCTCTTTGAAATTTCTTTCTACATTATCTACTCATGTATTAAAGCCTGTAATTTGTGACTAAATGACAGGCAGTAATTCACTATGCTTATCAACGCTCTCTTTCAAGTATGCCATCCCTGCTTTACAGCATTAAACTCAGCATTACATACATCCTCCAATGCTCCTAACTTTTCATTAATCTCTAATTCTACACTATTACATTTCTCCTCAATATTCAATTCTAATCTTTTTGTCAGATCCTGAAAATTATCCTTCTGTTTTTGATTGGAGTCAGTAAACATTTGATTTACATGAATGTTTAAAGAATCAATCAATTCCTTCTTTAAATCTATCTTCAAACTTTCTACTTTACTATCTAGGGTGCCAAATTCAGTCTTTAAAACATCCATGCCTTTGCATAGATTACTAAATTTGTTGCTCTGTGTGTCAACTTTGGCATTTAACAAACCTAGACTACTTGCTTGACTATTCAAGATTTCACTCTGGTTATTTAGAACTTCACTCTGAGCATTTAAACTAGAATGTTCCAAACATATTTCTTTACTTAGAGTTGCATTTAGTTCCTTATTTAAAGTAGCATTTTGAGCTTTGATTAGATTTACTAACTCAACTCAGTCTGGCCCTTCTTTACTAATTTTCATAGTCATGACTGGTTCTGAAGTTTCCCCAACATCCTGTTCCTGATCCATAATTTTACAAGCTTTAGACCTTATGAGCATCTAAAAATTAACTTTAAGTATAATAACTACACTAATAAAGTTCATTCAACAGTTTATACCATATTGTATTAAAACAATAAAGTTCTGTTTTACGCTCACCCGGTGTAGAATTTGGGCTGTGGCGATGGGTGGATGTGTAATCAGCATCGGTGAACAGGAACTGGTGCCGGCGGTGCCGGATGTTGGCTTCTACATCTGTGTACCCACGATGTGTGAGAGCTGTATACTCCCCACACCACATCTTCTTAGTCGTATCGTTCTAGGTGTAGCTCCTGTTAGTCTAATACGTCAAGATCTTCTCTCCGGTTTTTCACGTTGTGACTTTCTCACATCTGCTCCCTTATTTTCAGTTACAAATTATCTCCATCAGATATTTGGGCAGAATCCCATTCCGTGAAATGGTTCTCTTGTCTTGTTATACCTGGTTGCTATGGCAACACTTGATAGCTTTTTCTCTCATTTTTGTCTCGAAATTTGTGTTTTCTTCGATCCTTCCTCACTGGTCACCACGTTCTAATGTTTTTGATGACTAGGAGTGTGTGAAGTGTATGTGCAAACTTCACAATTCTCTTATACGAGTCGACTTACTTGGTGTACACAGCTGATCTTCTTTTCTAGATAGCTGCCTATGTCAATCTGCAAAAAACTTTTTCTCTGAAGAATGATGCTAGTGAAAGGAACATTTAAGACATACTCTCTCTCTCTCTACTCATGAAATAAGTAGGTACTCGAAGAACACTTTTAATTCACTGTTGGTATATTTCAACTTCCATTGTTGTTGTTGTGGTCTTCAGTCCTGAGACTGGTTTGATGCAGCTCTCCATGCTACTCTATCCTGTGCAAGCTTCTTCATCTCCCAGTACCTACTGCAACCTACATCCTTCTGAATCTGCTTAGTGTATTCATCTCTTGGTCTCCCTCTACGATTTTTACCCTCCACGCTGCCCTCCAATGCTAAATTTGTGATCCCTTGATGCCTCAAAACATGTCCCACCAACCGATCCCTTCTTCTAGTCAAGTTGTGCCACAAACTTCTCTTCTCCCCAATCCTATTCAATACCTCCTCATTAGTTATGTGATCTACCCACTTTATCTTCAGCATTCTTCTGTAGCACCACATTTCGAAAGCTTCTATTCTCTTCTTGTCCAAACTGGTTTAAAGAACAAAATTATCATTCTCAGATAAATATTCAACTTCTTGTAAGTCACCCGTGTCGTCTCACATTAGACACAATTAAGATACATTTACAACATAGTTGGTGTAACAACCACAGAAATTGTGAACATGTTTTGCCTCTAGCAAGTTCAAGTTAAAAGTTTTTCAGAATTCCAAATCTCAAATGTTCTTTTGTCACTAACAATAGTCACAATTACAGCACAGAATAACACGGAAGTTCCTCGGTTCTTCTGTGTGCTTTCCCTATGACTTCCATGGCTCACCCGACAAGCACTTGCTGGTGCCGTTCAACTGCAATGTCGAACTTTTGCTCACAACTGATTTCACACCTGGATACACAGAAAGGTGACGCGCAGTAGATAGGGTTCCTTTCTCCCACTCACATCTACAATATTGTGTGTTCGTGACAGTGGAAGGCCGAGTGGTTCTAGAATTTGAGTGGAAATTATTGAAACACTACAATATGCATTTCCTCTTCAAATCTCAACTGAGTTGAAAACAAATTCCTTACTGAACGATTGGATAAGTTTGTTTACCTCAACTATAAATTTTGGACCAATTCCACAGTTTGTTGTGCATCATCAAGTCGACACTTCATTTGAAATTTCATTATCTTACATCTTCCAATTCTGTTGCACTGTATGAAGTTATACAACCATCCACTGCTTCCCTTAAAATCACCGAAATCTGCATCTGCGCAAAATGTAGTAGGTCCCTATCATGCACTTCCAGTAAATTGTGTTGAGCATCCATGAAATGCACAAACACCATTTTTTGTTACAAGTGCATCTTGTCCTCCATTGAATATCCATAGTTTTTCTTATGCCGGGGACTTATTCCAAATCTGTTCATAATTGTTTTTTACTATGCTGCAGATGATCTTCCATGTATGTAATTTTGTTTAATACCTGCTCCTTGGACAACAATTATTCTTCACTACATTTCACTGGAGACAGGATTTGTGGCACCCAACAATGATGATGAACTAAGTGACCCAACACCTGTTTCAGTATCACCTTCACTTGTTAAGCATGAATTGTCATCATTGTACTCCTCACACACATCGTAAACACAGTTGAGCATATACGATGGCACACATTCCGCAGACACAGCTAGTAGAAACATAAATATTTCATCTGCCACTCCTTTCTCACTCTGCAAAATTGCTTGGGTTCCTTTCTGATGAAATGTCAACTTCACCAACTGCTGTTGTAGATAAAGCGCAATGTTTGCTTTGTCTATTGTTGCCACTCCTCTGCTTTGTATCACAAGCACTAGCACTGCAGTACTGTTGTGAGTTACTTGTTGACAAAGCAGTTCAACTATGCTCTGTAGTCTCATGCTGTGCACACCATTGGACACCTCCAGTCCTGCCCCTGGTTACCATTAACAGCAAATATTGTGGTAGCATGGTAGATAGTGTGTGGGGCACTGAAAGTCATAAACATCACTGGACTTTCGTGACCTCGCACTCACGGAGCTCCTTGTCAGCAAAAGTGAGAAAGAATTACTGGACATACTGAATGGAAATATTAGACTAATGAATAAAGAATATAAGTTGAGAGTAAGCAGAAGAAAGGCTGAAGTAAGGTACAACAGAAGAAATGAAATTAGTGACAAACATAATATCAAAGTTAGTAGACAAAGTGAAGGGATTCTGGTATCCTGGGACAAAATAATGTATGACAGATAAAGCAAGGACATATAAATCAGGTTAACACAGGTAAAGGGGCATTCTTGGCCAAAAGAAGTTCATTAGCATTGAAAATTGGCATTAATTTGAAGAAATAATTTCTGAGAATGTGCACCCTGAGCACTGCACTGGGTGGAAGTGAATTGGGGACCTTGGAAAAACCAGAAAACTAAACAGTCAAAGTGTTTGAAAGAAAGGACATTTAAATTAGGTGAGCTGATAAGATACCAGCAAATACTAAACAGATACTAAACAGTCAAATTTGTTTGAAAGAAAGGACATTGCAATTAGGAGGACTGGTAAGATAAAAGATGAAACTGGAAAAATTTTAAGTAAGGTCTGAGAGAGGCATGTGACAGATGACATCAACACTTTGACAAAATCCTCATCCCATAACAGTAACATCAAGTGACCCAGTAGAGGTAAATGGAGAAAATGACTCTGATAACATAGATCTACCAAACCTAGAAGAAATAAGAACTGCCATTAAGAAACTGAAAAACAACGAGGCTGTGGGAACAGACTGTATCCCAGCACAGCTGCTTGAGCAAGGAGATAGCAAATTGAAACAGATCACCCTAAAGATTGCTATTTTAGTATGGGAAGAGCAGAAAATGCTACAGCACTGGAAAAAATGAATAATATGCCACATATACAAGAAGGAAGTTAAGTTAGGCTGTGAGGGTTATATGGGGATCACACTACTTAGCTTGTGGTATAAAGTATTCTCTAACGTACTTTTTGACCCTCTCCTCCTAATAATTCAAAGAAAGATGGGGGCAAATCAATGTGTATTTTTCCCAGGAAAGTCTACTGTAGATCAGGTCTATACTCTAAGGTGAAATCTAAAGAAGACAATCGAATTCGGGACTGGCCCAAATCACGTCTTTATAGACTTAAAAGCAGCACATAATACTATAGACAGAGAACAGTTATATCATGCCCTGGCTGAGTTGGGAATCCCTAGAAAATACTAGTGAGAATGATAATGAGTGAGACATGAACTAGCATAAGAAGTGGAAGGTTGTTGTCTGATATACCAAGAATGGGATACAGTAAGGAGATACGCTATCTGTCTGCTTTTTAATGCTGTCATGGAGAAAATGGTGAGAGATGGAAATCTTTTGAACAGGCAGACAATCTCCCACAAATCATTGCAGACACTCGCATATCCAGATGACATAGATACAGTGGTGAGAACACGAAGGCAATGGAAGAGACATTTGTTGCCCTTGAACAGACTAGCAGGAATCTGGGATTAAACATCAACCAGCAGAAAATGGCATGGCTACCAGAAAAGCATGCAAGGAGAACATGTTGATCTCAATAACAGTGGGAAATTATACCTGTGAGAGAGTTAAGCAGTTCTAGTATCTGGATTCGATAGCCATCTACTCAAATAAACTTTCTGTGAAATCAAACAGAGGCTAATAGCAGCCAGTAGAGCCTGTTTTGCTCTAATAAAACATTATCATTGAGATTCCAGACCCCATTCATCTACAAAACTCAAAATACCAGTGCTCACATATTCCTCTGAAACATGGACACTATCTATAAAAGCCATTGAAATGCTGGATGCATTTGAAAGAAATATTGTTTGCAGAACCATAGGCCCAATTTTGAAAGAGGAATATGGAGGAAAAGATACAACCATGAGTTGTACGTCATTTATACAGACCTATCTATCAGAAGAATACTGAAATCATCCAGACTGAAGTGGACTATCATGGATGAGTAATGTGGAAGTACCCAAAAAGGTACTACAAGGAAATCCGGGACAGAGAGGGTATGGTCAACAGAGTATCAGATGGGAGGATGGAGTCATTGAGGTTCTCCTGAAAATGGGCTATACATGTTGGAGACCTCTAGCAATAGAACAAGATAAATGGCAGAAAGCTGTTGTCCCAATGAGCTGTAGGGCCACAGAAGAAGAAGAAGAAAGAAGAAGAAGAAGAAAAGCTAATAAAAACAAGGAGACTGTCTTTAGAACTGGTGAGGAAAGAAATGGTGAAAAACACTGATAAGAGGAAGGGATAGGATAATATGACATGATTTAAAAGATCAAGGAATAACTTCCATGATATTAGAGGGAGCGGTAAAGGCTAAAAACTGTAGGGGAATATGAAGATCGGCATTTATCCAAGAAGTAATACAGGATGTAGGATGCACGTGCCTCTCTAAGATGAAGAGGTTGGCACAGGTGAGCAAGTCATGACAAGCTGCATCAAGCAGCTAGTGACTTCCTCGTCCCAATAAAATCATTTTTATTTTTTATATCTCATATCATTTATTTCTTTTGTTGCTTTTACTTTTTCATCTTTGCTCCTTTCTCTTGGCTCTTTCTCAGTTCTTTCCTTTGTCATAGTTCTTTACAGATGTATCAGCCTGCCTAAGTATTTCATCTCATGAAGTAAGTATTGGCTAGCAACCCTGTCTCAGTTGTTTTCTTGACTGAATTAATGCTTAGCTTCAATAATGGAAAACAAGTCAGAGAAAGGAAAATGTTTGTGTTTGACAGAAACATTTTGCACTGAAACAATGCTCAACAGTAATCTGTTATATCACTCATACAGAAAATTGATTAAAAGACCTTGACAAAAAAAGACGGGAAACATCATAGTATTGTGAAAAAGTGGATTTTTCAACTTCTGTATAGCAAAATACAAGACTTAAAATTTTAGAAAGCTTTCTTTCAATGGAGAGTGAACAGCAATTGGTGTCAAATATTAAAATTCAGTAAAACAGTCTTGATCACAATGTGCAATCATATTAACTGTAGTCCATAACTTTTGGTCACACAATTGCCTGCAGATCACAGTCTGCGGCATGACTCCACCCAGAAATGGAGGTAACTGAAAGCAACAGCATCATCCGGACCTCACTCTCTGCTTTCACACATTGGTGTGTTACTACATCCCACTTGATGGAGATGTTTGTGATATAGATCATGACCTGTAAATACAAGGCATATTTTTTAAAGTAAGTCCCATTCTGAAATAAAAATGAAGCAAGTGGACTTTTTTTAGCAATTTTATTTCTACGTGAAAGGCTGTACTTTAATCTACTTTCTGCATACATCCCACCAATATTAAGCCACTTACTGTATCACAAGCCTGGCTTTGTATACCAGCCTCATAAAAATCTGCCACCTGAGCATAACTTCAGGTAATTTATACATTCTGTAACAGCTGCATAAAGCACACTTCTTGACATTAGTGATGGAATGGAATGGAAATAGGTGTTAACTTTTAAAGATGGTTGAATGTGCATGATGAGGAACAAAGTTTGCGACCTTCAGTCATTACTGACAATTTAATGAAGAAAGTTGATGAAAAAGTGAGAGAGAACAGACACTTTACGATTTTGATTTTATGTGATGAGTTTCCTCAACTGTCAGAAAGTGAGCTTGATGCAGTTTTTGCAGAACATTTAAATTATCGAAAGTTATCCTCAGGCAGATTTCTACAAGGATGGTGTTCAAAGCAGTTATACTATATGATGAATGCCTTAATATTGGTGGGAATATGAAGAGAAGTAGATTAAAGTACAGGCTTTGACGCAAAAATAAAATTGCTGTGAAAAGTTTATTTGTTTTATTTTTATTTCAAACTTCTTACTTACTTAGAAAACATGCCTCATAGGTGCACCATACCTAAAGTAAGGGCCATGCCATGCAGTGTAAGCTTATTCCTAATGCTTGGAATATGCTGTGTGCCCATCTTGCAGTATTCCTAATATCCCAGTCAGCCAGCCGTTATTATAACCTCCTTTCTCATAAATGTCTTTTAACCATAATATGAGCTCCTGTGATCGTGTACATGCAATCATATTGTTCATGACTCAATACAGCATTCGCCTGTACTGTACCATGATATCAATAGGACATATACTGAGAATTGCCAATAAACCCTCAAAACATCTAGTGAAAAAGGCACTGGTGAGCCTAAGAAGTACCCTCCACTAGATTCATTGCAACATTTTTTTGCAGCTCCACAGCTGTAGGTGACACATCCAGACACTGGCAGCAAAGCCCACAATGGTACTGACGATAGCTTTGCGATATGATTGCACCACATGCAACAGTAATGTATAGTGTCAGCACACACAGTCTAATGCATAATTTTCTGAGTAGCAGAAAGTTCCTTTTCTCATCTAGAAGAATACCTAGATACCTGCAAACAGTGCTGCATTTTATAGGGATTCCATCCAACCACAGTGAAGGATTTCTGGCAAGAGACAGTCTTCCTTTTAGAAGTTTGTATGTAATTTTTTGAACAGTTATAGTCACTTCATTGCCCTTGCAGCAATGCTGCATCTGAGCAAGTACATCATTTTTTCCCTCAAGTCTCTCCCTGGAGTCTGCAGACACAGTGACTAGGATATCATCTGTATATGCAATACCATCTTTAACAGTATCTGCCCATGTCCAACAGATGTGATAAGGTTTCAGTACTCAGATCCCAGAACAGTGGACCACTCATACAGCATTGGGGACAGCCCTTGGCAATCTTTCTGATTAACTTGCTCTGCCCCGCAAGCCACTGGAAACTATGTCCACTATCGTAATCACAAAGTTCTTGTACAGACATTTGGTGGCCCTAAGATCTCGGAAGCAGGCAAACATCACAGGCCATAAAGGTTATCGATAATGCCTGCAGTGCCAATCATGAGCATGATTACATACTTCATTGTTGAATTTTCTACAATCTGAAGAGCTCTATTAACAGCATCACCTTTAGGCTTCCCGTTCATGACTCCGTACTGACATTGATTCAGATGCAACCTGTCATAAAGTAGATGCTCCTGAACTTTGACCAAGAGTTTTAATAAGCAAATGGGACTATGACCTTTCAGTGATGCCAGGTCTTTTTCCTTTCCCTCTTTTAATAACTACTATCCTAGCCATCTTCCAACTTGCAGGGATACTAACTACTCACAATGCTACATTTAGAAATGCTCTCAAATACGGCACTAACAGTGCACCTACGGTCTGCACAACATCAAGGTAGATGCCATCCAGACCTGGTGCCTTTCCAGTTTTAAGCTTGGAAATTGTGATAGCAGCTTCCATTTGAGCAAAAGGTAACACTAACATCTGACTGTAATATTCGTTATCTAGTTATTTTCAAAGTTCTCTGAGTATTTCAGTATCTGTTTTCTTTTATGTCATCAGGAATTAGGACAGATACTAAATATTCTGCTGACTCCCTCCAATCAGTCAGTATTGAGCCATCCTCTTTACATGTTGTGAACATCACAGTATGTCCCTTTAGCTTTTCAGTCAATAGCTTATATGGTCTTCCCCACACGTCAAATTGCAGTTGCCTTTTGTACCACATTTTAATTACCCTGTGTTTACTGAGTCACATGATGCACTCTGAGTGCTTTGAAGCACACCCTACACTGTCAATAATACTGCACAATATTTTGTGATATGTAATACTGTTGAATGTGTAGGGGTGAGATTGAGAGACTGCACAGTAATACTGAGAACATCAGAAGCTTTTGAAGTAGATTGCACCAGCCAGAAATATAGTACTGCATGTGGGCAATATTGAAAATATATTTGACTGTCTCTTGCTTGCTACACAGACCAAGGAGGTTAGGTTACATCTGTTCCTGTTGTGTGGAAAATGAGGATGGTAAACAGATACAATTGATGTAAAAAGTATTCAAACAGTTCCTGACTTCATCTGTTCAAATTGACATACTTGTTGATTCAGAAGCTACAGTGCCTATTATGTACTTAATGTAACTACATAGCACAGATAGTCAGTAAAACAAAATCCATACACCTTCACCTACTTACAATATGCTAAAATTATTGCCATGTAATGTAGATAGTTATATTCAGGTATCCTGATTTTTTACAGCAAGATTGGCATTAAGTAGGAGTGAAAATACTCTATGCATTGAAGCAGATATTCAAATTCTAAAAGATTGTAAGTTTGATGCACCTTTCCACATGATGAAATATGCTGGCAACAAACATACTTTATGTTTTACAATATCTATACTGTACATGACACAAATGATACACAGGATTCGTTTTGCCAGTAAAAAAAAAATTTAAAAAATGTAAATATTTAACACTTTTCAGTGCAAATGATTTTGTTTTTGGTTCCCTGTTTTTTGAGCAGTCAAAAACTGGCTAAGGACATAAACGAGGAATAAAGTTACATCCTGAGTATTGTAAAAAACAAATCCATTTTGTGGATGATGTACTTACAGAGCATACAGTGGACAAATAAAAAAACGTACATCTTCATCTTGTTATGATGACAAAATTATTCCCAAGTAATGTACAAAATTATATTTGTATATCATGATTTTTGGCCATGAATGTTGTCTACAGATGTGAAAATGATTGAAAATACATACTGCACATTGTAAAAAGTATTCAAACACTTAGTAATTCTAAGATTAAAGCATCTCTCTAGATGAAATAGTATGTTGGCAACAGATGGATCTGATGCAGCAATATCTGTTCCATGAATCAAGTAAATACACAGCCTACATATAAGGGGCAATCAAAAAGTTTCCATTTGAGGACATTGCTGCAGTGTATACGCAATGCAGTGTGACTCTGATGAATATATTGAGCACCAATTTGTAGGCAGGGGATTAGTGTGGCATTTGTGTCTATCTCTGACATGTGTGCGGCAAATGTGGAAATGTAAACTAATGCAACATAATTACCAGATGTGTCCAAACAGGACCAACATGCTATTACTCTTGTTTTGGTTCCCAAAGGACAAACACCAGTAGACATCCGTTGAAGAACGTGTATGAGGCAACACATCTGTTGGAAACCATTGTTGTAGAATGGTGTGCCAAGTCCCATGCTGGTTGTAATTCATCAAAAGGCATCAATTGAACTAGGAGGCAGGCCTCATCCATTACAGCCAGATGACAGACACTTGAGCACCCATCCCCTAATCTTTATCTTTCTCCATCCAATTACCAAGCCTTTGGACCCTTAAAGTAGGTTTTGAAGGATCAACGATTACTGTCAGATAAGGATGTGCAGCAGGCAGTTACGGACTTCTTCATGCAGCAGGACACGGTATTTTACCAATCTGG
Source organism: Schistocerca nitens (assembly GCF_023898315.1). Taxonomy (NCBI): domain Eukaryota; kingdom Metazoa; phylum Arthropoda; class Insecta; order Orthoptera; family Acrididae; genus Schistocerca; species Schistocerca nitens. Next base: position 1,297,127,604 of record NC_064614.1, read on the forward strand.
TGCATCGGTGGGATGACTTCCTCAGTGCTCACAATGACTTTGCCGGAGTGGCACACCAATCCTGGACTGTATGGCCTTTGAATGGAAACTCTGTTGCCACCCCTTATAGCATCAGTTAATAAAAATATATGACGATGTGACCAAATTATTACGATGTGAAGCAAGGATTTGAAAACATTGGTTTCTGTCTTTGAAGTTTGTCTTGGAACAAATAATTTTATTTACATAATTATAAGGTATTCAGGCACATCAAAAGTATGTCCAGCAAGCATTTCACATTTCTTGTGAATTGTTTGTGAATGACTTATTGTGTTAGCATGCTCCAGGGGCACAGGCAAATTGGAGAGATTGAACTTGCAAACTGTACAGTGTGTAGCTCACAAACTACAGAAAAAAAATTCAGCACAAGGCCAGGAGGCAGGCAAGAAGCCATTCCTTACAGAAGGGTCCAGGTTCAGATTGTCAGCGTAGGCCACAGTAACACTCCGCACAGCTATTGGTGAGCACATCAGTAGCAGTGAAAGGGTTAAAGAGTAACTCTGTGGATACATTGATTGTTCAAGTTCACATGTCAACATCAGATGCAAATGAAGAGCAAATGGATAAAATATCTGAGCAGACTAAGAAATTCTATGAACAAAATGAGAAAGGACAGTTAAGAACTTTAATGATGGTAGGCTGGATGAGTATAGTGGGAAAGGGAAGAAGAAACAATGCAGCTGGAGACTACAGATTTGGAAACCGATAGCCTTCTGCCAACGTTTTGATCTCTGCTTTTCAAATACTTGGTTTAATGCTATCAACAATGATTATTGCATGAAAAGCTCCAGGTGATATTGCTTCATATCAAATACACTTTTTCATAATCAAACAGTGATTCAAAACCAGTAGAGCAAGACCACAATAATTGGGCACTCGATAATCTGGCAGACCCAATAGTCCAGAATGCATCAGAAGCAGAGATGGAAAGTGATGTAATGATGATGAGTTGACAACTGATTGCTCTGAAATTGTACGAGTGATAAATTCTGCATCCACTAATGAAATGAGTGCATTTTTAAACAAAAGAAGTTGACAAATGAATCAACTCTGACTGAAATTTAGCTATCAAAGGAGAGCTCACTAAAAATGTGAAATATACAGGGTGTTTGAAAATTGATAGTCAATATTCAGGGATATGACAGGAATGATCATTCGAAACAAAAAAGTCGAGTAAACTTGGGCTCTAAAACACATACCTTAAGAGCTATGAGATATTCTTGATCTTCAATATTGTGAAACAATTCCCTTCTGCTGCAAGCATTTTGCTTTCCATATTTTGGGAAGTTGTAGTATGGATCAAAACAAGAAAAAAATGTCCAGTAAACATGTGCTCTAAAATACATACCTTAAAAGTTATGATCACTTGTTCATTAGAAGAGTTGTGTTTCAGAGTACCGAAGATGAACAGGTCCTTATAGCTGTTAAGGTATGCATTTTAGAGGACATGTTTACTGGTCATTTTTTTCTTGTTTTGGTCCATACTAACACTTCCCAAAATATGGAAAGCAAAGAGCTTGCAGTAGAAGAGAACTGAGTCACAGTATCAAAGATCAGGAAATGATCATAGCTATTAAGATATGCATTTTAGACCCCATGTTTACTTGACTTTTTTGTTTGGAATGATCATTCCTGTCATATCCCTGAATATTGACAATTGCTTCTGAAACACCCTGTATATTACCAAGGTACCAGGAACAGAGTGACACAGAAGATATGCTTATAACTCATCTCTTGAGCTGAGGCTTCAGAAGCCTTAAACAAATTCCCTGAGAATAGCTAACAGTACAACACTTCTGGAGGTTTGAATCTGCACATCATACAAAACAATATTTGTCAAAACAGACACGCTAGCATGTCTCTACAGTTCCAGAGGCCTCATAAGAAAATTTCAGCTAAACCATCAGTGGTAGACAGCAGCCCAACATATTCCACACTCTTGACAATATCAGATATTTGTGCTACTCCTAAAGGCTGCAAACTGCAGCAAATTTTTGATATCAATTTTTATTAATTAGCTTGTTCTTGATCTTTTCAAATCAATGATGCATATTTTATTTCATAACTGGCATATAAAATATTATTTACATTGAACTTTCCCAAAACTTTGAGCCTTGAACTGATTTAACAGAACAGTACAGTATTTGACTAGCAGTTCTATTTTGTTTTTACAGAAAATAATGCATTCATTACAGCATCAATTATCTGAATGTCAGTCAATCAAATGACCACTTAACTGAATTGTTACTTTACTTGCACAAGCCTCCCACCCTTCACCAATGCTTAGTTGTTAACAATAATAACTGTTTACTCTGTGTTACAATCAAGAGTACCAAATTTGCCCTGAAAAATGGTTACATTGCTGGTGAAACTGGGCTCAACTGGAAAGATCTGCCACCAAAAACTTTCACTTCACATCGTGAATTAGCGGCACCTAGTCCTAAAACAACAAGGCTCATATTACTTCTTTAGCCTGTACTTATGCTAAATTACTAGCATAAATGTCTCCAGCTGCTAATAACCAGATTGTAAACGTCAGGCTTTCTTCAGGTTATGTAAATTGGTGGTAGTTTAGTGTTCTATTTTTAAATTTTCTCCTCAGCTCCAATGAGAAGCTAGCAGAAATCATCAGCCAAGTATGTGTAAGGTTTTGGACGTGTAAAGCGAATTACCTTCACACATTTCATGTTCATGTACAAATTTAGACGCCCAAATTCTTCCCTTCCTATGCCATTGTTTTCATCATCAAAAAAGACAGTAGTTATCCTGTGCAAATTGTCTGTGATCCTCATTCACTTGTGTCTGCTTCCATTTGCTCCATTGTGAACTGTGCTTGAAGCAAGATGTTGGGGAAAATTAGGAATAATCATACTTTGTTACTAAATGTTTTTTTGATCATTTCCAATAATGTAATAGACTCAGAAGTACTGTACTAAAGTTGCAGTAATTCACTTAGTACAACTCTTTGGAATCCAGAAATTTTTTTAAAGAAACTGCAATTATTGCCTACATATATGAGGACATGCTGAAATGCAATGCCTACATGTTTATTCTGTTCTCAATATCGGTTGAGGCATTACATGCCCAGCATATTACTTGGTGAACTTTCCCACTTCGCTGACACAAGCTGCAATGCTCTGCCACTAGAGGCCTCCAAAATGTAGCACATAACAAGATGGTGTTCAACATAAATATGTCAGCACGTGGGAAACTCGAATTCGAAGAGATTGACACATAGAGTCTCCTCTCCTTTAGCATGACAAGACCGATCATGCACGAGTGCTGTGAGATCTGTAACATCTGACACTTCAGGTTGACTGTCATGAATCATCTTCCATACAGTCTCCACTTGGCACCACTCGATTTTTCATCTGTCACCAAAACTTAAAGAACACCTGCGAGGGCTTCACTTTGATGGTGATGAAGTGGTGCAAGAAGAGATGAGATTGTCGCTCTATCAATAAAGTTAAACATTTTAATGTGACAGTATCAACAAACTGGCCTCTCATTGGGAGAAATGTGTTCCTCACCAAGGTGACCATGTTCAGAAATAAATATGTAGATATGAAGGATAAAGATGTAGATTGTTAATAAAGTTTGTTTTATTTAAAATACTTTAAGAGTTTTCACAAAATTCAGAGCCATTACTTTTCAGCTGACAAAACTCTACCATCTGGTGAGCAAGATGTATGAGACAGGCAAAATACCCTCAGACTTCAAGAAGAATATAATAATTCCAATCCCAAAGAAAGCAGGTGTTGACAGATGTGAAAATTACCGAACTATCAGTTTAATAAGTCACACCTGCAAAATACTAACGCGAATTCTTTACAGACGAATGGAAAAACTGATAGAAGCCGACCTTGGGGAAGATTAGTTTGGATTCCGTAGAAATGTTGGAACACGTGAGGCAATACTGACCCTACGACTTACCTTAGAAAGTAGATTAAGGAAAGGCAAACGTATGTTTCTATCATTTGTAGACTTAGAGAAAGCTTTTGACAATGTTGACTGGAATACTCTTTTTCAAATTCTGAAGGTGGCAGGGGTAAAATACAGGGAGCGAAAGGCTATTTACAATTTGTACAGAAAGCAGATGGCAGTTATAAGAGTCGAGGGACATGAAAGGGAAGCAGTGGTTGGGAAGGGAGTGAGACAGAGTTGTAGCCTCACCCCGATGTTATTCAATCTGTATACTGAGCAAGCAGTAAAGGAAACAAAAGAAAAGTTCGGAGTAGGAATTAAAATCCATGGAGAAGAAATAAAAACTTTGAGGTTCGCCGATGACGTTGTAATTCTGTCAGAGACAGCAAATGACCTGGGAAAGCAGTTGAACGGAATGGACAGTGTCTTGAAAGGAGGGTATAAGATGAACATCAACAAAAGCAAAACGAGGATAATGGAATGTAGACAAATTAAGTCAGGTGATGCTGAGGGAATTAGATTAGGAAATGAGACACTTAAAAGTAGTAAAGGAGTTTTGCTATTTGGGGAGCAAAATAACTGATGATGGTCGAAGTAGAGAGGATATAAAATGTAGACTGGCAATGGCAAGGAATGCATTTCTGAAGAAGAAAAATTTACAGAATGAGATTTTCACTCTCCAGCAGAGTGTGCGCTGATATGAAACTTCCTGGCAGATTAAAACTGTGTGCCCGACCGAGACTCAAACTCGAGACCTTTGCCTTTCGCGAGTTCGAGTCTCGGTCGGGCATACAGTTTTAATCTGCCAGGAAGTTCCAAGAAAAATTTGTTAATATCGAGTATAGATTTAAATGTCAGGAAGTCGTTTCTGAAAGTATTTATATGGAGTGTAGCCATGTATGGAAGTGAAACGTGGACGATAAATAGTTTAGACAAGAAGAGAATAGAAGCTTTCGAAATGTGGTGCTACAGAAGAATGCTGAAGATTAGATGGGTAGAGCACATAACTAATGAGGAGGTATTGAATAGAATTGGGGAGAAGAGGAGCTTGTGGCACAACTTGACTAGAAGAAGGGATCGGTTGGTCGGACATGTTCTGAGACATCGAGGGATCACCAATTTAGTATTGGAGGGCAGTGTGGAGGGTAAAAATCATAGAGGGAGACCAAGAGATGAATACACTAAGCAGATTCAGAAGGATGTAGGCTGCAGTAGGTACTGGGAGATGAAGAAGCTTGCACAGGATAGAGTAGCATGGAGAGCTGCATCAAACCACTCTCAGGACTGAAGACCACAACAACAACAACAACTTTTCAGCATGCCTTTGTAGAACAGCAACAGCAATGTATCTCATGAGAAAACACATAGTAGATATTCACAATTTTTGAATGTGCAAATTTGAACTGTTGGAAAAATGACACTAAGTTTCAGCAACTTTAGTTCCCCACATAACTATTAGTCTCAGAAAAAAATCAACATGGTTATTTTTTCCAGCAGTACTTAAATTACAAATAAAGTACTACTTGCATAAATCTGAGAAGTGAAAATAGTACGTGGTATAGCGCAAGCACACATGCACACACAATGAACGTAAAATTCTGAAATTAAATTTGTCAAAAATGATCCATGACAGGTTTAAAAGAATAGTAAGGAACACAGCTGCATAACTACAGAAAATTACTAAAGTTGTCAATAGCTAATTAAGGCATCCAATAAGTATCCACAAAGTCAATAGCTAATAAAGGCATCCAATAAGTATCCACAAAATCTGTTGTAAATGGTGAGCACCTCAGTACAGTGGCAGTATCGGCAGCTATGGGACAGGTCCAAGTAAGTAGGGCTCTGTCTGAATTGCTCCTTCTTTCCTAGGTGTCTTGAAACCATTTTGCTTGTCCACCATAGTTTTCCCTGAAAACATCTGCTGCAGACAACATGAAAATGTGCTAGCTGTACTCACAAACAGGAGAGAAAATGCTCAGGCCTAAGCGCTTGCTTGAATTGCTAAGGTGCACATAGAGCTTGGAAGAAGGATTGCAAAGTTACATAGGACAAAAATCGAAGAACAGAGAGTAACATGTTCAACAATCTAAGATTATTAAGATTGAGTCAGCAGCACAAGATGTTAACCTGTAGGTGCGCAGTTAAAACAACTCCTGGCTTTGCCTATCTCAAACCAACAAATATGGAAACAAAAACTGCAGCTAGCAAAATAACATTGGCCTCATTCTTCAGCCAGAAGGATAAGAGCTCTAAGTAACAAAACCTCAAATAAATCAGGTTCAGAAATGTCACACAATGTGACAGTTTTGTCCAATGGTTACAATGGAAAATCCTTTTAAACGTGCTTATAGCCAACCTGAAACTTTTGAGATATATAACACTCCTCAACATAAAATTTAAAAATGCGACAATAGTGCCAATGTAGATAAAAAATAAATATATGGGATTAATGCTACATTGATGAGTAGGTCAATGGAAAAAAAAGAGCGCAACCTGAGATTGGAAAAGGAAGTCAGTCACGTCCTTTTCCATGGAACCATCCCAGTATTTACTTGCTTTACGTGATTTTGTAAAAGGTGCCCCCAACCCTTTACATAAGTAACTTTTATTATGTAAATTTTACAAAGAGTCTGCCTCCTTTCAGTTGATGCAACATTCCGGTTCACATCAGAATAAGCTGAATCATCGTCAGCAAAGCTACGTTACCAATATCATTGCCAGATCAAGTGACTGATGAGACTGCGGGCTCTCAGAGCTATGACCAAAAAGTATCTATCTATCTCTCTCTCGTTCCGGGCCACTAACACAGATGCTAAATGGCTTAGTTCCTTCATCTTTGAATTTTCCCTTCTCCTTCAACCTGGTCTGAGGTTACTGAAGCTACCTTTTCACACACTCCTGGCAATGCTTACCACGTAATCCTCCCCCCCCCCCCCTCCAAAGAGCGAATAAACTGTTACAGTTCTTTTTCTAAATCTTAGCACCGTGTATTGATTACAAGCTCAAACTGCTTTCCAATCCTGATTTCCCCTCCTAGGGAGAGCACAAACTGGCATCGGAATCAGAATGTCGAATTAGCATTTTCAGCTTTGAGGTGCTGCATACAAATTTCTAAGCCATGAGCAGATGCGTGGAACCATCGTTCAGATTCAGCTGGCTGCAATGCGACGGATGAGTGTTGAGTGTATTCTGTTCAGACGATCTGCCTCAGTGTACCCAGAGCTGCAGCCGCCACTGCTCCAGCTGTGCAAGGCCAACCAATTTTGCCCATTGCCTCTACTGCCTTCACATCAGACCATGTCAAGCGTCCGATGACACCGGGTGATATCATCATGTTGCTGCCTGACACTTTTAATGGATCAAGAAATATAAGATGCAAGCTTCACTTTTAGGAAGAAGATGTCGCCGGGATCCAATGCTGCCCGACACGTTGCTGAGAGCTGCCACTGAACATTTGTTTTTGTTTTGACGCGTGTATATTAAAGCAAAGCCCACCACCAGGTCACAGGGGTAGCCGTAGATGGATCCTGATATGCAAACAAGGCTTCAGCAACTTCAGGTGGAGGATGAAGTTCGACAAAGGCACATTAAAGAAGCATTAGTAAATGTGGCCCCACAAAGCAGCACTGTGCCCGCAGTCAGCTTTGTTTCCCCATTACCGGGTTTCCCAAAGCTGGTCCCAGACCAGCCTGATGTTGCAATGGGTTCACCGACTCCCACCTTCATGGGTAAACCAGGTGAAAATGTTCACCCTTTTCATACAAAATATGAAGTATGTAGGGAAACTGTCCACACAGAGTGAGAAAGTGTTGGTAGCAGTCGCCAACCTCAACTTGCAAAGAGAGGCACATGCTTATGTACATTCTGTGGAAGGGCTCAGAAATACCAAAGCATTTGGTGGGCCTTCAAAAGGGCTAGTGCACAGATATGAAGATAAGCACAGTGTTAGATGTTAAAATGACCAACTTTCCGCCCTACACTAATATTTCGCAGAGGACTTAGTGCACTTTGCTGACAGAATAAGAGCTGTGTCATGTTGTACACTTGTGCTAGGGAAAAGTAACGTAAGAAATGAGGTACTGCTCAGTGAAGCTGGAACTCCCTTTGTAGATGTTATTTACCCATGGGACTGACCCACAGGCAGGTGCTGGGGTAAAGTGTGCTTTGCCAAAGACACTAGAGAGGCCATTCGACTCACATTTCTATGCAAGGAGTCTCAATAATTTGTCTAATCTTCCATCAGAGTAAATCCTGATAGATGTGCATTCATTACTGAAGTGTAGGCATGTGCCTACTGCAGAAAGATCAGACACACGAGACCAAATTGTCGGTCTCTACAGCAACGCTCAGCCAACTAAACAGATTACAGAGGCCTACAAATAAATGCTAATACAAGAAATGCATATAAGAGTGGTTCCATCACTGTCCCTCACTCCCTTTCCAAAAAGTGAATCCAGTAAGAGAGGTAAGACTCGCCAAGATGGCAAACAAAACTTTGGAAGGTAAAATCAATAGTAAACATTCTACCTTCATCATTGATAACAGGCGCACAAGTAAGTGTTTTGTTCATTAAATCTACTCTCAGCTGTGAATTAAAACCAGCGCCCTGCACGCTGAGTGGATTGGGAAAAAAAAGTAATTTACCCAACAGATTCGCAATATGTGAAACGAGAAATAGAAAGAGTACCAGTTCATATTCAAAGTGATTTGTAAGCATGACCATGATCTTGATGCCATTTTAAACAACAACTTCCTGCGCCATATTCAAGGCACAGTTAACTTCCAAACACAAGATGTCCAAACTGGGAGAAATGTTCATCATTTTGGCAGTGTTCCCGCTATAAACACGCAGTGAGTCCAGAAAGAATGACCAGGTTCCAACTGTTGTGTCTAGACCATACAGCCTAGACACAATGCTGTAGCCGATAGGGCACGCAATGCTAACGCAGACGGGCGTGAAGTCTGGAACATGAGAACTTATAAATGAATAAGAAGAAAAGTACGTAGATGCTTGTTACTTAACTTTTAATTAGTCCTTGGAATACATCTCTCTTGAATATTAGTAAGCTATAGGCACTGATACAAATGGCGCCTTGCTAGGTGGTCACCAGTTAACTTAGCAGAGGGCTATTCTACTGTCTATCTCTCGGCAAATGAGAGCAAGGCCTAGCACGTCCAATCGCTAGCTATGTTGTCCGTACACTGGGGACGAGGTCTCCTCAGTCTCTCGAGACCTGCCTTGTGGTGGCGCTAGGTTTGCGATCACACAGTGGCGACACGCGGGTCCGACATGTACTACAGGACCGCGGCCAATTTAAGTTACCACCTAGTAAGTGTGGTGTCTAGCGGTGACACCACACCAACAACCCACTAAACCATGTACCACAGTTTTGAAGTTAAACAAAACAGAGAAAATATAGGGCATTACTGGGAAAAGCATTTGGATAGAAATGAAGGAAGATTTTTTAAGACGAGATATTTTCTTAATGGATCCAATAAAAAGAAATTAAGTTTTAGATGGTAAACAGACATATGCGAAGTTCAGTTCATTCCTGATGAATATGACATACATGGGTGCATTTTTGTGAGTGAGTGCAGATAATCTTGGAATCATGGAAGTTAAAATTCCAGCCAAGATACATACTGATAACAGCATACCAAGAAACCGAACAGTTTACATAACCTCTACTTCAATTATGTCACCTGTAGAAACTGAAATTGAAAAGAAACTTGAACACCTGTGTAAGGCAGATCAGGATGTATTGTACTCTGACCTATGTGAATTTGTGAGTTTGTCTGAAGAAAAGAAACAGCTTCGGACAACCTCCTCAATGTGCCCCAAGATTCTTATAGGTGATGCTAGGCCTACAGCCCAGAAACCTTGTCACTTCCAGGCCATAGAAGAGAAAAATTTTTCAGATTTGCTAGAAGTAGGAGTAATTCAACCTTCTTTGCACCCCTGCTCTTACCCTACAGTGATTGTCCTGAAAAGAACCAGTAACAGAGACAAGGCTAATCGCATTTGTGTAGATGTGCGAGCAGTCAACAAGGTCACGAAATCTGGTACTTAACCTCTTCCAACGATGGATAACACTTTGGCTCACCTTGGCAAATGCAAATTTTGCACCACCTGGATATGTGTACTGGCTACCATCAAATTCTTAAAGCTCTAAAACATTGGGAAAAGAAAGCTTTTGTTGTACCTAAGGGTGCCCCTTGACCTACGAAAAGTACCTGCTACATTTTAACGTTTTGCTAATTTATGTTGTTTAAAGCTGATGAAGTGTTTTAACATTTCTAGATTTTGCAACAGTCTTTCCAAGTACAATGATAGAACACACAAAATGACTGAGAAATGTGCTAACTCATGTTAGTGATGCTAATCCAAATTTGAAATTGGAAATGTGCAGTTTCACACAGTCATAATTGCACTATCTAAGCCATATAATTGCAGCAGATGGTGTGCGACCAAATCCACAGTTAATGGACCTACTGAATGACTTTCCAAGGCCAAGGAACATTAAAAGAATTGCAATCATTTCTCAGACTAACAAATTACTACTGTTGCTTCATGGGAAACTACGCATTCACCACAAATCTGCTCACAAAATAACAAAAGAATGGAATTCCATTTGTTAGAATAGCAGATTGCGAGAGTGCCATGTCAAAACTGAAAAAAGGTCTTAAATCACCTGTCTTGGCTTATTTGGTGTGATGCAGCTGTTGGCCGCACTTTGAGCAAAAAAAGCACTCCGTCTTCAGGCCACGAGTGGCCTACCGGGACCATCCGACCACCATGTAATCCTCAGTGGAGGATGTGGATAGGAGGGGCGTGGGGTCAGCACACCGCTCTCCTGGTCGTTATGATGGTATTCTTGACCGAAGCCGCTACTATTTGGTCGAGTAGCTCCTCAACTGGCATCACGAGGCTGAGTGCATCCCAAAAAATGGCAACAGCGCATGGCGGCCTGGATGGTCACCCATCCAAGTGCCGACCATGCCCGACAACGCTTAAATTCAGTGAGCTCACGGGAACCAGTGTCTCCACTAGAGCAAGGCCGTTGCTGAGTCAAATCAAGATGGTGAAGAAAAACCAGTTCGTTACACACATCAGCTAAATCAAGCTGAACAAAAGTGCAACATGACTAAAAACGAACTTCTGGCACCTACTACTTTCAGTGTTATCTATATGGACAACAGTTCACAGTAATTACAGCTAATGTGACTTTACAATGACTTTTGAGTTCAAAAGATTCCAGCTGCAGACTTGTTACATGGACTTTAAAACTTATTGAATATGCCTACATAGCCAAACACAAGCCTGGCAAGTTAAAACCAAAATGCAGATGGATTGAGTAGAAAAATTAAGATTCTGCAAGTGGAACAAGTGCTAATTGAGGAATTAAAAAGGCCATAAGAGTCCAATGCTGAGTGTAAGAAACTGGCTACCTCCCAGATTTTGTTACAAGAGAGATCTTTTGTATAAGAAAAATCCTCTTTGAGACCAGATAGTAGTGCCAAAGGCTATCCGTAAATGTTTAATGCAACAATGTCACAATAGTCCATCATTTAGTACTACCATTTGGAAATCTAGAGACTCATATAACAGGAGCAAACTTTATGTCCAATCTTACCGTTCAGGTGTGTCAACTACAAAGATAGGGCAAACTATGCCATTTCACCCAAAGAGTAATGGCAGGGTCGAATGCGTTCATAAAATAGTTGTAAAAATACTGTCTTATTACATGAACAGCTCACACTCAGATTAGAATAGGCTATTGTCACTTGTAATTTCATCATACACCAAGCTACATGAAACAGTATACTCTTTTCAGCCTTGTTTCACTCTTTTAGTTTTTCCTCTGTGTTTTATCATCTCCCTCTACTACTGAATGGTTTTGTCATATGTTTGTACAATTTTGTTAAGTTGAGAGACTCACTACATACATATTTTCGCTGTTGTCAGGTATGTCAAAGTTATGTTCAAAATTCTTGCAATTTTTAAACTTTTGTTACAAAAACACAGACCACAAACCATCATCATGAAGATGGCTGCCATGTTGTTTTGAAAGAAACTGCAGAAATGAAATTCCACTCTCCATCGAACCAAAACACTTATCGTTCAATTGCCACTGAATAAGAAGTGCTCCACATGCCTCAACTCTGAATAGACATTGGCGACACAATTCAGCACCCTTTGTGGACTCTGTTCTTTCTTGGAACATACTGAAGACAGTTTCTCATACATAACAAATTCAACTGGCCTCTGAATTAATTGGCAAAATTAACACAACCATTGTTCTACAGCATAAGAATCAGCTAGCTGTATGCCGTCCCATGTGCCATTCAGGTTTCACCTTTGTGTTTCAACCGTAATTTCATTCCAGAGGCTTATCAGACACTACATAACAGGGGACTTCTATTCAAAGCTTTCCATTGCTATACCATGGGACCTGAGTTTTAGTTCTCTGCACAGTTGAGACACATTTTGAATGCCACTAACCATTCCTGTAATTCTCCTGGGAATTCAATTTCTCTCTCAGTGTACATTCTCCCTTGTCAGTTCCTCTGGATACCACCAATGCTGAAGTGTTTAAGTTCTTGGATTAGTTGATGAAATAGGAGCACCAATAAATTTCACAAGATCGAGCTGCTGCCCATATTATATGTTACAACATATTACTTAATACAACTGTTCCCGCAGTGACTCCCAACCTCCTTGCTATTCTAATACTCAGCATAACTACATAATGATTTTTCACATGCAATTTATGTAATGTAACACATACAGCCACTCCACCTGACCACATCTTGGCTGACTTGCACGGCAAAAGTTATGACAACTTTTTTTCCTTCTGTCACGAACTGCAAGTTTGTAACCTCACTCAGTGTTGTTTTCGACAATATTATTGAAAAGATAGATTGCTATTCACCATATAGATGAGATCTTGAGTCCCAGATATGCACAACGAAAGACTATCAAACAAGCAAGCTTCTGACCAGAAGGCCCCCATCCTAATTACTTTTACACACACACACACACACACACACACACACACACGAGGAGACCACTACCTCTGGCTGTGCCACTGCAGACAGAGAGAGTAGTCGAGGTATACGGTGTGGTTCTGCAACTTCTCCCAGTGTATTTCTTGCTCGAACAGTCCACGGGTGTACTGCTGGTCCATAGTGTCCAACAGGCACAATATTTCGGCAATCAGACACGTCGCCATCGTCAGGTGCGAGGACGAACTGAGCTCCTGAGGTCGGGTGGCTGTCTTAAATGCCCTCCCCCCGCGAGGCGTTCTCTCTGCAGTCCATCCCCGTGGCCGCGCGTCAGCGGTCACTGAGAGGCTGGCGTCAGCGTCCGCGTCTGTGGTGGCGTCGGTGTACCTGCCTCGTCCGCCCTGGTCGCTCGTTCATTTTCTTTGCTGAGCCTCTATTTAATTAAGACTCAGTGCTCATTCCCATGCCTTGCTGAGGTTATAGCCGCAATCTCTGTTGATGAGTCCGTCCCTGGTACGAATTTCGATAGCCTCTCTAACGACACTGTCCCAGTATTTAGATGTCTGTGCAAAGACCCTGGTATGTTGGTAGTCCATTTCATGATTTTTGGACAAACAGTGCTCTGCGACTGCCGACTTGTTGGGGTACATAAGTTGAGTGTGCCTCTGATGTTCTCGGCAACGAGCTTCAATGGTGTGCACTGTCTGTCTACATCTACACCCATACTCCGCAAGCCACGTGACCCACACTCACAGGGAATTGGTAAATGCCGGCCTTCTGCAAATCGAGATTGTCTTTGACACTTCCCAATAATGCTTGTGTTTTATTGAGCGGGCAAAAGACCAGTATACGGTATACAGGCGGTGGCTATCTCTTCGTGACTTCGTCCATCTCCACATGCTGTACTGTAGAGGTGGGGCGGAGAGCACGTCTGATGTGTCATTCCGGGTACCCGCTTTTCTGAAATACAGTTTTGAGGTGTTCCAGCTCATGGGACAGATTCTCTGCATCCGAGATATTCGACTTGATCAGTTTAGTTCTTGTCAGAGTACGGCAGGTTTCCCAGCGCACTTCTTCAGCTGCTTCAGGTTGTAGTCGTGAAGCAACCTGTTCAACTGCACTGACGATGTCCGCTACCGGCGTGAACCTAGGTGTGGGTGCAAAATTAAGTCCCTTCTCCAAATCAGAGACTGCATCACAAGTCAGCTCAATGTCCGTGAGATTGATGACCGTCTTGCGTGGGGCCTCCAGCGATGGTTTGTCAGAGAGACGAGAAAATTTAGATATCTGACGTCCCGAGGCCTTCTTACGTGCAGCATCGACGGTCACCAGGTAATACCATCAATCCAGTCCCAGGTCCCGGAATTAAAATGATTGGCTGGTTGTAGATGTAGTTTAAGTAGTTCCCAGGAGTTGTACACAAGGCTGCGGCAGGTAAAGTGCACCCTCTCACGAACCAAGGCGAGGCTAGCACGCTTCTTGATTCTCTTAGCTGCTGCAGAGTCGATGTGATGCATGACCTTAGCAAAGTTTGGCACAACCTGATCGGCACGACATCCCTTCAGAAAGGCAAGAGCACTCAGCAAACGGCTCCTTCGGTGGCGCAGCTTGTCGAATTTTTTCATGCTGCGATACATCTCCCTGTAGAGGTATATGATGTGATTCTTCAACTTCTCCCGAAAATCACGAAATGGACTACCAACATACCAGGGTCTTGGCACAGACATCTAAATACTGGGACAGCATCGTCAGAGAGGCTATCGAAATTCTTACCAGGGACAGACTCATCAACAGAGATTGCGGCTATAACCTCAGCAAGGCATGGGACGCCGACTCCAGCCTCTCAACGACGGCCGTCGCGCGGCCGCGTGCGCGGACCGCAGAGAGAACGCCTCGCGGGGGAAGGGAATTTAGGAAGGCCACCTGTCCTCAGGAGCTCAGCTCCTCAGAGCACCTGACGATGGCGACATGTCTGATCGCCGAAATATTGTGCCCGTTGGACAGTATGGACCGGCAGTACACCCGTGGACTGTTCGACAGGTATACGTTGGTTAGCAACCTATCCTTTTCATTAGACTGTCAAATAATCCCAGGTTTTCAATTATGACTTTTCTATACTAGTCTTATGAATTGCTTGATTTTGTGACTTTCCAACAGTAGTCTTTGATCATCACATTTGTTTGTTCAGCTGATATTGTTTTGTCATGGGATATTTTTACAATCTGTCTATTCAGTTTAACTGGACATAACTACCTTGCTTTTGTGAACATGTAAATTTGGATTGAAGGAATCACCTTTCAGGTGTTTGTTGTAAATGATTTATTATTTGTTTATAAAATGCATCAATATAATGAAAAGCATCATTTTTTGCATAATTTTATAGTTTGATTAGTCACACCCACGTAATTTCATTTTCATTGATACTAAGAAACATGTAATCAAATACTTGACATAGTGCCTTCTGCACATTACAGTATTTTCAGTTTGACTTTTATTGGGTCATTCTAAAACCGACTCACCACCAGTCTGATGAGGCCCTTCAGTGTTAATACAGCTGCTATTGCAAACTGTATCGTGTCTGTTACCTCCTCTAATAACATTTAAATCAATCATTCAGTTGCTTTATTAATAAAGCAAAAAGAATAAAAACAAAAGACTTTTGAAATATACTTACTTTACATTATATTCTAATCCTTGCCATACAAGTGTTTTGGTTGCCTGTACCACTCAAAGCTCTTTCTGGAAGCAACAGCTACCTGGGTCAATCCAAATGAAGTGGTCCAATAAAAATTAAGTTAGTTGCTTGACCATTTTTAAATATTTTAATCTTTTTATATGTGATTACCCTATAATTGAGAAGTTCAAATCAGTTTTTAAAAAAATTTTACCTTTCACCTCTACTGAATGGCGGCCATTTTCGTTTGTAGGTGCACGACGATGTTTCAGTTTGGAGACGTTAGCAAAAATATGACTATATCTGCACTGGGTTAAACTACAACATTGCAATTGTCATGACTGTTTTTAGAAAAGTATCCTCTATGACACTGTCTATTACACAAAATACCCTAAATTCAAAAATATGCAGTCAAAATGACCTCCAAAGTTTGGTATCCAAATTTTCAAAAATCCACTATTTAGGCCCAAAAATAACAAACAAGGAGTGATTTATGAGAGTCTATTTTTTTCCTATAGTTAGATATCATACTCTACTAGCCGCATAGAGAGCAAGAACACTTACAAATGTTTCCTTAATTTTTAGAATTTGAAAATTTTCATTAAGTTTGGGGTTAGTTATCTGAGGTGGAACTGAATATAAAAATATGATTGTTCCACTGTTTGTACACCTATGTGATAGAAACGTACTGTAAAAATTTCAACATTAATATTGACTGCGAACAAAGATACAAATTTTTGAAAATGAGGAAATAATTCACATTACTCTACAACTTATCTTATGGCTGTTGCCTATTCATGTGTGACATAATCAAGTATTATTGAAGTAAGGTACTGAATTATATACAAAAAGTGGAAACATCACTGAAATAAAAATTTATATTATTTTGACATACTTGAAATAAATATTTTCAATTAACATAGTTCGAGATGCGACTGTTCCTAAACTTGGTGGTTAATGTTAAGAACACTTATTTCTTCAGACAGCTTCTGTGATATAGAATAAGACCTCCCAGTTGCTGTGTTAAGTTCAAGCACTGAAAGTTTCCTTAAAACATCTTTCGTTGGTATCCAAACTTTGTCACAAGTGGATTTCTTGAATGATGTTCTTGGGCCGGCAGGGTGATAAAAATGCACAAAAACATCAATGTTTTCCAAACTTATTCTTTCAACCTCTGCAAGCCATCATCACAGTCCATCATACACACATGCCACTATGTCATTCAACATTAAAGACAGAGATGTAATTTTACTGACACAATGATCCCCATAAATTTCGGTTTCTGCTGTTACATAGAATCGAACTAAGTTTTCTGCAATGCCAAGGAATTTCTGGAAATTCCTTGTTCCTTTTACTGATATACAGTTTTCAAATCTGATTTGAAGTGGTGTTTTCATATGCAGGACCACTTCTTTCTTGATCACAAAATAGGTAATGTCTTTAATATTATCCTTGTACAAGACATACATGTCCTGTGCTGTGAGAATTTGGTCTGCGATTGGTCTTTGTAGGCTGGCTTTACTTACTTCACATTTTGTTGTACCTCCTACTCCATCACATGCATTTTTACAATGGCACAATGCAAAAAAGTGTCATTCAGCCTCCAAACCAAAGTCCACTTTGTGGTTGCACAGATTTGAAAAATTCTTTTTGTTCTTATACTGACTACCACTTCCATCTGAAACGCATATAAACTTCTCAACCTTGAGAAAATTATCTTTTATGTAATTTACTACATACTATGGAAACACATGTACAGCCAAAGTGTTGTGCTCCAACCAACCCTCCAAGTAGTCGCTTAGAACGCAAATTTAAGAACTGCAAATTTCATCTTTCTCATTTTTAAAGTAGAGAATAAATGGATGCACTGTTGCCTGGTCATTGACCAGTGGTACTCTTGTATTGCATCGTGAATCACAAATGTAAAATTTTCTGCAAAAAACAGCTAGCACTATGCATTCAGTTTCATAAAGTTGCACTTTTTTGTCATTCAAACACTTACTTTCGATTTTAGAAACATGGTGGTGACTTTTGAGTTATTGTAAGTTACCAATTAAAGATTCCAAGCACTCATCCTGACATTTAACCACTGTTATCATTTCTGCTCTGTCAGTTGTGACCCACTGTTTGAAAGTAATACTGTCCAGCATTTCCTCATCATATTTGTGAAACAATTCAATAACAGTTTTCTTACCAGGGCATTTATTACACAGTTTGACATTTTGATGCATATGGAGTGTGTCCCTGAGTATCCATCCAAAATACGCCACTTAGGGTGGTCACAAAAATTTGACCTTCCAATTTTGCATTCAGGGTGAGAATTTTTGCAAGCTACTTAAGGTTCATTTAAATTTGACATCACTAGTCGTTTTTGCTTTGTTACTTGAACTCCATTTATAACGACTTTTCCTATCTTTGCAACCTGCGCATATTCTACTGTTTTCATAATCAAAAAAACTGCTGGATCTTTTTAATTGTTTCTTCACTTATACCAACACCTTTCTTCTATCCTAAAACTGGAAGAATGCCTTGCTCTTTCACTAATTTTCAGGTTAGTTTAACCAAATGATGAGAAATGTTGAATTTGTGAACTATTTTTTCACTTGATCATGAGTCTGAGCAAACTTAAAATTGTAACTTTTTCCTCTTTAGATGTCACTGAACATTTAATTTTTAATCTCTCTATGAAGCTCAAAGATTCGGTGTCAGATGATGCTGGTGGTAGGTTTTCATCATCTTTAAAAATAATGTTGGTATCTGTATTATTAAAGCATGATTCCAAGTCATTTTTCTAATTTTTCTGAAATTTGTTGTACCTTATTTTCAATAGCTGCTTTTCTTTTTCTGCTACTTAATTTTATTATTGTCAAAGCAGGAGAAACATCTAACTTAGAACAAGCAAAATCCAATATGCTAACAGCTTCCTCATTAAGAATATAAATGCCATTAACAAGGTTACATGCTTCTGGTTGAGGATTCTTAAATATTTTTCAGTAACAATTTGGGCACAGGGAATTTCCAGGAATCATATTACGTTTCAAATGGGAAGCTGTATCATTCTCACATAACAAGGACAAATGTTCTAGTTTTATTTCCCTCAAACTTTTAGTAATAGGCTTTTTATGAACTGTAAGTGGATCACAGCACTTTCTTCCAAAATGTGGTTGTACTTCAGAATATACTTCTTCTCGTGATACTCACACAATGATGTTACAGGAGAACTTACTCAAAATTTAAACAAAGTCTGTCCAACTTCAAAGTCATCGACTTTTTCAAGTTTTTTGAAACTTAACTGTAAACTGTTTTGCAACACATTTCACTTGCTATCTAACAGAGCACTGTTCATCCATATTATTGCATTCCAGTTAATCTCTCAAAATTAATTACAAATTACACACAGAACAAAGCACATAACACATTCTAGACTCTCGAAGTATCCACTAACAGAGGTTTCAGAACAGACTGACTACAACAATGCCACATGCCACACCCAGCAATATTGTACTTCTTTATTGACAATAAACCTAAACATAAATTGGCATTTTTATTACCATAGAACAAAAGCAAAAGCTGCTATTGTTTAATATTGCATTATTAAATATAAACTAAATGAATATTGGGTGATAGTGTTAACTAAATGTCACAAATTGTATTACAATGAAACAATAAACCATTTAAATAGGCAACAGCCTTAAGATCAGTTGTAGAGTACTGTGAATTATTTCATTTCCAAAAATTCATATCTTTGTTCACAGTCAGATATCAACGTTGAAATTTTTACAGCACATTGCTATCACGTAGGTGTACAAACTGTGGAAAAATCATTTTTATTTTCAGTCCCACCTGAGGTAACTAACCCCAAACATTACAAAAAATGAAAATTTTCAAATTTCAAAAATTCACAAAAATTAAGGAAACATTTGGAAGCGTTCTTGCTCTATATAAGGCTAGTAGTGTACAATATCTACCTACACAAAAAAAAAAAAGACTCCCATAAATCACTCCTTGTTTGTTATTTTTTAGCTTAAAAAGTGTTTTTTTGAAAATTTGGATAGCAAACTTTGGAGGTCATTTTAACTGCTTATTTTTGAGTTTAGGGTATTTTGTGTAATAGACAATGTTGTCAAGGACACTTTTCTAAAAACAATAATGTCCATTGCAATGTTGTTACTTAACCCAGTGCAGAGATATTCAAATTTTCACTAATGTCTCGAGACTGAAAAATCTTCACGTGACTACAAATAAAAATGGCTGCCATCCAGTCAAGGTGCAAGATAAATTATTTTAAAAAACTGTTTTGAACTTCTCAAATATAGGACAATCACATATTCAAAAATTAAAATATTTAAAAATGGCCAAGCAACCGTCACTGGACCACTTCATATGAATTGACCAACCTTCGTAACGCAATCATCAGTCCTATGTTGACAACTGTTGTCACCACGCTGTGGTGCAATGATTATGTATATAGGAATTACAGACACTGGCTACAAGTAGGCATTGATTCAACTCAATGGGGAAAACTGAAAATTTGTGGAGGACCAGGATTTGAACTCAGTTCTCCTGCTTACTAGGCCAATGTACTGACCAATGCGCCATCTGGACACAGAGGTCATCCCAAAATGCACAACTACCTACCGTGGCAGGCCTCTCGTTGGATCCAAATTCTCAACTTATCGACACACTCCAAATACTCACAATCCAAGAATTGAGTTGTTAAATGAAATTAAAATATTGCATTGTTAAATGGAAATCAAAGTGTGTCTCCTATATTTACAGCCCCACTGAGATTGTCAAGTTCATCCATGGGGAACATTTTCGAGGAGAGGGAAGGAGGTGTGTAAGGTGTCCCCAGGCCTGGAACACAAGTAACATCATTCAAAGTTTACAGAGTCCACCTATTTTGTCTGATACCTTTCAGCTGATGAAACTCCTACTGACCAGTTCATACCGGAATAGGCCAAATCGTTAATAGCAGAGCTGGCTTGTCTGTCAAATCATGCCATCAAATCACATGACAGGTGAGCCACAGCAGAAAAATCTCTCTTCTGTTCTGAGCTGCCCTCTACAGCAGACACATGGCTTAATTCCTTCATCTTCAAATTTTCCCTTCTTATTTGAGAAGGGGCTGAGGCTACTGGAGTTATCTTCTCCCATCCTGGCAATTCTTGACATGTAATTCCCAAGAGCAAACGAACAGATATTGTATTTTTCTAAACCTGAGTACCATGTAGTAATTACAAGCCCACACCACTTTCCAATCTTGAATACACCTCTGTGGTGGTATACAATTTAAAGAAACTACGTAACATGTAACTTCTATAGGAATTTTTGAACGACCATCCCTCAAGAGTCTCTGACACCATCCTACTGAGCTCACACACATGCTGTATAGAATGACCATTTGCTCCCAACACCTGCCCCCTACTTCAAGTTCTAGACAACAATGCTTTCAATAATCTCAACACAACACTCCACTAATTTACCCCATTCATTTAATGTACACAGTCTCCCTCCCGGGGTATGGTTGTCAACATCTGCAAATAGTGAGAAAAATTAAGCTTTCTAAATGCGCAGAAAAGCATATAAAGTAATGTGGCTGTGTTTGATCTCTTAATACGCTCTCCAGCTTTTGCAGATACTGTTTAATGAGAAGCAATAAGGTTTCCACTCCTGTCACCACTGTGGACCACATACATCAAGCAATGCCTATGAGGACGCAGCTAAAATTGATGCTAAGGAAAGCCAACTCCACACTGTACAGATGGTTGGCTGTTTCAACATAGTGTCCAGGAATGAATTTACCATATTACAAAATTTAGTGTCTGGGCCTTATGAGCTGAAGTCGCATAATCTTTACGAAATTTCATATTAGAAGTAAAGTATATACTACTATGTAACTGAACTACCACAATTTTGAGTGGATGACATTTCCTTATTCAAATTAAGCTGACTGGTTTCAGAATACAGCCGTGCTCTTCATTTTGGACATTTGCCAAAATATACCTCTTTCTCCTGGTTACTGTATGTGATGCATCAAGCTGGTGATACTCTTCCAGAAGTCTTCAGGCACTCTTTGAAGTAACAATCCCCTATCAGTACTAACGTGAGACTTCATATGGAATCTGAGTAGCCTGCCCTGATTATGATCACCACCTCTAGCACTTGGTACATTTCAGAGAAACAAGAGGAATTAACCCATTTCTTCCCAGTGCTGCATATAGGCACAGGAAGTTTTTGAAGTGCTAGACTAATTGTGAATATAAGAGATAGCCTTTTGAAACATGCATGAATGAGTTTTGTGACAAGTTCATTTTGACAGAGTTCTGTGAAGTGTATGCAACACTGGGAAGAAATGGGTTAATGTGGAAGTACCTTAATTTAATTAAATTTGAAAAGAATTTTATGTAGTACTGAATACCATCACTGTCACAAAAATCCATGCTGCAGTATCTTGCAGGAAAATATTTCAACTTTCGCACACTAAACAACCTTATGTTGGACAGGACACTCCACTGATGCCACCACCCCCTTTCATGAAACAATGAAAACATTGTATTGTCCCAGGGGTTACTCTACTGTTGCCTTCATCAGATTATCACAAATATAGTTGATTGACTGGTTAATTCTAACCTCTACTGTTGTCTCAAATCTCAACAGCAATCTCTCTTTCAGTGTAGTTTCAGGATTTGTCAATCAACAGCCTGAGCCTACTGGCTGCAACCTCAACAATTTCATCAACACACACAGAAAGATCCCACTGGAAGCAACTATTTCCGGAATTTGTTCTTTTAAAATCCTGACCCACAACACCGAGTCCTGTCGAATAACTCGTTTTCAACTTCAAATCTAGTTTTAACACTCAGGACTGCCTTCCCTTTACCATTTCAGATGAAAATATTAGACAATTTTATGTGGATGTACACACACACACACACACACACACACACACACGCACGCACGTCGGTTATCCACAATGAAAACCTCCCTTCTCAGAACATTTTCAAATTTAGACCACTGAAGGGGCATACAGGAGTTAAAGCAACTTCATATCTTCTTAGGGAAATGGAAATTAAACAAATGTTTCCTTGAAAGTACAATATACTTTATTGATAGTATGACAATTACAAGTTTAGTTCAATGGTGACATGCAGTAGGAGCAGAAAACAAAACTGAAGGGAGGAATCACTTTTCTCGATCTCTTCCATGTCTCATGTCAACATTCATTTTGTACTAACATTTAATCATATTTATTCTCGCAATAGTGGGATTCTTTAACCAGAATGCCCTTAGTCAGTATATGCACCGTAAGCTGCATCCTTATACCTTCTGTGAGCAGTCAAAACCATGTTCCACAGTGAAAATAATCTTAATTGGGTGAGTCATACTAAATGACAACTGGCTGAAAAAGCTGAAATAGTTCTCACATAGCTGTCACTTCCATGTACACTTAAGCTACACAAATTACATGTAAAATGTACCTATTTTACCTACAATAAACTTACACGAACTTAAAAAATGTTTTGATGAGAATGACAACATTCTTAGGCTAAACCTTAAATGAAGTGTGATAGTGATATTACGAACATGTTTATCATGGTGTAATATTACAAATATGTTTTCATGGTGTCTTTTCATCTTTTTTGGGTGACTTCGACATACTTCTTGATTTTGATTTATCATCACGGTTGCTTGCTGATCGAGATCGGGACCTATCCCTGTAACAACAAATCCTTAATAATTATGTGGTCTGAAGAAATAGCAAAATATATGAATATAGTAAATACAAATTATACTGGAAAAATGTATCCTTAAATCCTTACTTGGGTTCAGACTGTGCCTTTGATTCTGATCGTGAACGAGACTTTGATCTGTTCTTTGATTCAGATGGTGATCGAGAACGCGAGTGAGATCTAGACTTTGATTTCGATTTGGAGCGGCCTGGAGACCTGGAATCACCAAAATACAATAACTAGCTGGACTCACTGAAAATCATTAACAATGCAGAACTTCACACAGCCTCAGAATTTTGGTGTAATATAGAAAAGACTTACGAAGTGCCCTAAACCCAACATTAAGCCCCAAGATAAACATCTAATTAGCTATTAAACACAGAAGAATTCTAACTCACTTTGACTTTGATCGTGATCGGGACTTAGAACGAGATGGAGTCTTTGAACGGCCACGTGATTTAGATTTAGATCGGCTGCTTCTGCGGCTTCTCGAACGTGTACTTCGACTGCGAGACCTGTAAAGAGAATAAATCAGCTGCTTGAAAATGGTTCAAATGTGTTAAAATACAGAGCAAAAAGAAACAAGAATACAGGCTATGTTAGCCCAGAGCCCAGATCATAGCTCCCAAGTCTTTAAGGTAAGAAACCCGAGGAGATTGCAACTGGGCTACAACAGGAAATCACTTCATGCCTACGGAGACATGCCTAACATTAGTTTTAATTGATGAAATTTAGTGAGATGTTTTTCCCATTTTGTAAAGCCAAAAATTATGTTGCTAATTTTCAATTAATAGATGACTAGTTTCATTCATATGTGGCCACATAATAGTTACCCAAAAACTACAAGGTGTCCCACTCTGACCACCCTGATTTCAAAGACCCAGGGAAAAAATATCACAGTAGAGACAATGAAAAATGCACCACATTGTAAAGCATCTCAAAGAAATTATTTTATCATCAAATGTGAACCACCAGAAGCACGAACAATATCGAGTCTATATTCAATTTCTCGCCAAGTTCTTTGTAACATTTCCTCGGTTACTGTTGCAATCTCATTAGTGATACTGTGTCGCAACATAGGAATATCGTCCACTTTGGTCTCATTCACGCGGTCCTTCACAAATCAAAATTTCCGACACACACACACACACACACACACACACACACTCTTTCCTGCTTCCTCGTTGGACTTTTAATGGCACACACTAAGTGAGGGTTCAAAATTACAATATAAGATGTCATTGTGTTTTAACTATTTTTAGCTTTAGTTATGAATTTGGCCTTGAAACCAGTTTTTGGGGAGGGGGTGGGATGCCTTTAATTGTTTGTACACTGACCATCTATGAGGCTGCAACAGCTGATACAAACAGAACTGTTAGCACCGGGCACTGCACACAGGTGAAGTTAAACTTCATGATCAAGATATTTGAAGGGAGTACTTTATAACATTATTGATATAATTTATAAGTTTTTATTCGTCTTAGCAACTAGTTATAAACACAGACTTCATCATTACACTTTATAAAAACGCGTTAACTAAACTGCTCAAAGAAATTCTCATTGCTAACAGGTTTGTGAGTAATTTTAAGTGAACAGATATATTCCTACAATATCGAGAAAACTTTGCACTCTAGTTCCAGAAAATTATATTAATTTTCTTTATTTACTTCTAATGCATGATAAACTCTTGCAGTGTTTTTCTTATGGGTGCGCATGACAAGTAGGTTATTACTTTCTTTTATTTTCAGTTTATCTGTTTGTCCTGATTTCTAATATTTGTTGTGAGCAGCGAACTTGAGTCCTTTCATAACTTTTCCCAACCATGTACCAGGGTGCACATGTAGGCAAGAAAAAAATCACAGGGTTTTCCCGGTTTAAAAGACACTTGTCCACCATAGAAAATACACTGAACCCATGGCGAAAGTAAATTTTTTCCACAATAAGTGACAATATACTCTCCCTTGGAGCTGTAAAACTTATCAATCCTTTGAATGGTGAAGGTTTCACACACTGAAATACCTTGGCTGCACTTTAGGAAACTAAAACCAGAAAAAACCCACACATTTGGAAAGATCTTTGACACGTGGCAACATATTTACACTGCACTTTTTCGTATTACATAAGTACAGACATGAATTCCACCGAATGCAGCACAGTAGCTTCCGAAGCACAGAAATTGAGATTGCAATGCACTGTTGTTAAGTCGACTGTAGCTTCTGTCAAATGATCTTGCCAGTCGATGACAGCAGATATTCACATGTAGTCAGCCAATACCAACACTGTGAGTAGCGTGCACACATAAATACGAAAATTTAAATGGTTTAAATTAATATACATACCATTTAGCTACAAAAAAAGCTAAGCTTTCACCTATATTATTGGACATCATTTTTGGCCACTTCTTTCAAAGGGTGGTTTGGCAGGATTCCAAGAGCACAGCTTAAATTAAAGCATCTGAATATTTCTGACAAGCACAATCATAAATTTAACTGCACTGAACATATCTAGGGTTACTTGGCTGAATTTGTGTTCCATCGAGCACTTTGACTTTTCCGTAGAAAAGCCTACTGCATGTGAAATTGCTTAAGGACTTAGTTCACACTTCAAAGATATACTTTTTGCCATTGTTACTGCATAATTTGCAATCTATGAAAGAATTGAACCAAATGTGAAAAACTACATTTGAAGCTTGGTCTTATTTAGTGTGTTACTCCAAGGTATATCTAACACAAATGTACCAGTAAAATTTTAAATAAGGGCATAAATGGTTGGTCTTATGGGCCCGAAATTTTTCCATGCAGTTGGTCCTTAGTGTTATGATTTGAATCAGAGTAACACTTGGTGATTTAAGAAATTGATCCCACGTTCTCACATGTAACAGAATTCATCTTGCATAAAAGGGAGTTAATTCTGAGCAATGCTTTTCAAACCACCATTCACAATATTTTCCCGTGACCTGTTAGAAATGTAAAAGTTGTGACATCACGCTCAACAAAATGAGGCCCACCATCTCAGCCCCACATCAAAAGCAGTCAGCTATTACGAAGTACTGCACAGTCTGACATTTTACTGTCAGCAGACATTTGTGTGCACTGTGCTTTTTCGTTGTAAATGGCGCATTTTATTTGCAACTCTAGTTTTATTCCTGCAGTATTACTCTGCAGTAGTGAGCTAAAGTAAAATTCTTTGTTAGAGTACAGGTAACTACCAGTGAAAATTACAAAAACGTGACAAAACTAAACCAATGATAAATTCCCAGGTTTTTTACAGATTTATCCTGGATGAAAAAATTTCCAGGTTTTTCCCGAATTTCCCAGGAGTCCATGTTAGGACATAAACACTCTGGTATGTACAGGACACACTACCCTCCGGCCTAATATGGCAGAAGATCAAGCTGGATAAAAAAAAAAAGCCAGACATCTACATCAGTCCTCTGCAAACTACCGTGCAGTGCATGGCAGACGGTATGTCCCATTGTACCAGTTATTACAGTTTCATCCTGTTCCATGCATGTATAGAGAGCAGGAAGCACAATTGAATGCCTCTGCACATGCTGTAATTATTCTAATGTTATCCTCATGATCCCTATTTGAGTGATGCATAAGAGATTGTAGTATATTCCTAGAGTGATCATTTGAAGCTGGTTCTTGAAACTTTGTTAATAGACTTTCTCAAGATAGTCGTAAACTATCTTCAAGAATCTTCCAGTTAGTTCCTTCAGTATTTCTGAAAATCTCCCATAGATTAAACAAACCTGTGACCATTCGTGCTGCATACGCTCAATATCCCTGGTTAGTCCTATCTGGTATGGATCCTACACACTTGGGCAATATTCTAAAACTGGTCACATAAGTGATTTGTTAGCAATCTCCTTTGTATTGCTTATATCCAGTATTCTACCAATAAATAAAAGTCTGCCACCTGCTTTACCAACAACTGAACCTCTGATCATTCCATTTTTGCGAAATTCAAGTCTTCAATTTTTTGTTTGTAAATGGTTAGACACACAAATTTAAAAGTTTGTCACTATAAATGTGTGAAGACAAATGCCTTAGTTCTTTTAAATAATTTACAAAACTGGAACCTTTTGTGTGATATGCTTTCTTTTGCAACAACATCAACAGCTTTTTTTTCAAAATTGGCCTTTGTTTTCTTCGTTTCGCTGTATTTAAACTTCCAACAAATGAGCATTCTGTTGAAAGTAGCAGCATCTTCCCACCAGTGAAATGAATGTGTATGTATGTTTTAATACATTTGTTGATGTTCTTTGTTTTCCTGTACAATTCGATGATAAAACCTGCAGATTATTAATTTCTATCTTTCACAGGCATTCATTCATAGACATCCGACCCACGCTCGAAATCACTACAGGTACAATTGACAAGGCATTTAGCATAGAAGTAGAATCAGAAATAACACTCCAACTTTAGGGGGAAGAATTTCGGTGCAGTGGAAGCAGAACTGACACATTGTCACAGAGATTGCAGGTCTCTTCTGGTATTGTGAGCGTCATAATTTAAATCCATGATGGAGTAGGATTAGTCGCTTCACTTATTTCAAAATAAGAAAACAAGCAATATGCAACGAAAAGCGACAGAGTGGCTGCTGTGCAATTGCTTGTTGAGGTTGGCAGAGTGTTGATTGTTAACGAGGTGATTCAGGCCCAACCTTGATTGTCAACGAGGTGATTCAGGCCCAACCTTGATTGTCAACGAGGTGATTCAGGCCCAACCTTGATTGTCAACGAGGTGATTCAGGCCCAACCTTGATTGTCAACGAGGTGATTCAGGCCCAACCTTGATTGTCAACGAGGTGATTCAGGCCCAACCTTGATTGTCAACGAGGTGATTCAGGCCCAACCTGTAACAATATTCGAAGCAACCACTGTTCAAAACATCACCACCTGATCTGCCATGTTAAAAGTGTCCACATCTGCCAACTTTTGATCTTTAGCTAACATATGTGTGTTGAAACTTCCTGCTAGATTAAAACTGTGTGCTGGACCAAGACTCCAACTTGGGACCTTTGCCCTTCATAGGCAAGTGCTCTACCATCTGCGAGAGTGAAAATCTCATTCTGGAAACATCCCCCAGGCTGTGGCTAAGCCATTTCTCCGCAATATCCTTTCTTCAGGAGGGCTAGTTCTGCAAGTTCTGCAGGAGAGCTTCTGTAAAGTTTGGAAGGAGGAAACGAGGTACTAGCGGAATAGAGCTGTGAGGACAGGTCTTTAATCGTGCTTGGGTAGCTCAGATGTTAGAGCACTTGCCCGCGAAAGGCAAAGGTCCCGAGTTAAGAGTCTCGGTCCAGTACACAGTTTTAATCTTCCAGGAAGTTTCATATCAGCGCACACTCCGCTGCAGAGTGAAAATCTCATTCTGGAAACGTGTTTGTTAGAAAATGCTAGTACCACCACAGTCTCACATATTAAAATGTGGCACTAAGCTGCATTAAGCATTAAATAGACCACTCAATCCCCCACGAATTGGCATGGCATGGAGTATCAAGCGCATTGATACAGTACTGCGTTTGTGCACTTTTTATTGTACAAACAGATTCAAACACACATTATCTTCCCAAACTGGACTGCCAGATATGAAGTATCAGTTGAATATTGGTATGCAGAGAATAGATAAAACAGATCCCCTGGATACAGTTCACTGTCAAATTGCATCTATTTGGTAATTTCATGTTTTGGGGGAAGAATTCACATCTATTTTGCAAATTATTGCAAAATTCGAATTTTTACGGCCCCAATCACCAATCGCATGCCATGGTCCATCAGCTGACAAAGAGGGGTTATATCTGGTAGTAAAGTAATGCTCCCAGTCTGTTGCAACCTATGGCTGTACAGGTACGAGTAGCCCATAGTGGCTTGCCTTCAGCATTCCTTTTTATATATTTTGTGACTAAAGCCCTTCTGGCCTGTTAATTATTTTATGTGTGACATGTAAGTACTGCCTTTGTCTTTTATTGTTAGTCAGTACTTACACTTTTTATATAAAAACTGTCTTTTCCTATAAATTTGTAACTATGTTATAAGCTGTTTTAATTCTGATGAAGGCACTATAAGTTTCGAAACCAGGTCAATAATAGTGACTGAGGGCACATTTGTTTCAATTTTAATTTAGAAACGGTCACTGAACCAAGCAGCCACGTTTAAAACTTTGGAATGCTCTGATATCTTCATCTGTTTTAAGTTCCATCACTGGCAGGATACAAAGGCATGTCATCAAGAAGCAGCAGATCTTTTCTCAGTACATTGTAATCTCATACTACTCTACAGCTGGCACAAATTCATTTTGGAACAAAGTTTTGAAAATTTCAATTAATCCATACCTTCTCTCCAGGAGTGTAATGCAAGGGCAGTGATTCCAGATTTTTTAGGTTTTAGAAAGTTCTATGTTTCTTTGATTTCTGTCTTATAGCCAGGCCACTGAAACTTTCCACTCAACGTATGTATTTCAAGTTGGCAGCGAAACAGGTTGATAAGCGAATAGAGAGAAGTGTGAGGCACAAGGCATGGGGTGTGAACCAATCCCAGCGTGGTAATCACTGTTGGTCGCTACAACGCTCCCACATTGCTGGCTTTGTTTGATGTGAACATAAACAACATGCATTGCGTATCGCTTCTTTCATGTGCTTTCGTTTTGCTGCGCATTACAAAATTCTGATACTCTAAGAAAC
Organism: Schistocerca nitens; assembly: GCF_023898315.1. NCBI lineage: Eukaryota > Metazoa > Arthropoda > Insecta > Orthoptera > Acrididae > Schistocerca > Schistocerca nitens. The sequence goes on from NC_064614.1 coordinate 1,297,157,664, forward strand.
TTTGTTTGCTTAGTGACAATCCTTTGCATCTATGTGTGCCGCTAGATAGCGAAGCACTAAAGTTACTACAGAGAACTCTTTAGTCTTACGAGCAAAAGGAATACCCAAGTACTAATGGACAACCATCATATCCTACTCATAAAAGTTGCGGAACAAACATCAAAAAGTTCTTGGAATTAGTGCAAGAACAGTAGTAAGCGAAGGAGTGTTGTTGCAGAAGCTGAAATCTGTAGACTTTAGCCCTAACAATTTGGAGCCGTCTGGCTTAGGTAATGTATTTTTAAAGTAAAATATTAAGAAAAGGATTTCTGAGCAATTTTCATATAGACAATTAGAAGCAAAGTTGGGCAAAAAAAATAGCTGTTTAAAAAAAAGGCGAACTTTAGTTTTTTATATCTCCAAAAGTAATTGTGGGATGTACATGAAACTTTGCACACCATAACTCACCAACACAAGGTCTAAGAATATAAAATTTCATTCTCCTATTGCTTTCCATTATTTCACATATCTAGGGTGAAGTTGACGGTTTTTCAAAAAGTGCTACAATGGGTATTTTTAGTCAAATTTATCAAAAAGTGTTTTCTCCAAACTCTTCTAAACTATGGTCATTAGAAAGAGCATATTCTAAACTATCTAGAAAAGTGGATTTGGTTTTGCAATGCAAGCATATAAGGCCCTAAAAATTAGCATCATCAAAGAGGTGCACTGGAAGTTTGAACACATTTTTCTGGCACTCAAATTATACCTGAAATCTTTTATTTTGCCTTATACATGTTTATTAATGTCTGGAATGAGTGAAATAAGAAGTCCTGATGAATAGGACCTAGCTTAAGTCCGAATAGCAAAAGAATAAAAACAGAAACAATGTTATTTCTAAATTGTCACCTCCCCCCACTCTCTCTCTCTCTCTCTCTCTCTCTCTCTCTCTCTCTCTCTCTCTCTCTCTCTACACCCCCCCCCCCCCACACACACACACTAATTATTAAGAATGAATGTAAATCGTAAAATTTATTTGCATAGTCATCTAATTATTAGTTGCCTGTTTAATGAACAACACCAGCTTACTGATCGAAAAGAAGTCTATAAAATGAGTTGCTATGGCCCATGGTGGCTTAACCACTGCTGAGAAAACCTGAGAAAACCAACATTCCCATTGCCATAGGGGCCACGCCCGGTAGCTTAGCAACAGCCACGGGTGGGCTTCTTTACCACAGGATCCCAAGCCTGATAGTAAAATTATTTAAGTGCCCTGTGTAAAATTAGAAGGCACTCTTGGGTTCCTTAGATTGTTTCCTCTAACCTATTTCAATTTTTGATATGCTAAATTAATTTTCTGATGAATATCAAGAGGAATGGTGTATTGCCGGCCAGACGAATTTACTGATGGAGTTGGAATACTGCAATAATGTGGTGTTCCGGAACCCAGCACTTGTCACTTATTGGTGGCCAATAAAACGAATTTGCTGGACCATGTGGGTGCATAAAGTTTATTAATGCATCCCTTTGCTCTGTGGAGGTCTCACAGATATTCCCAATCCACCACACGTTTTCACAGATGCATGCAAAATATTGTCCTGGTTGGAGAGCAGACATTAAAATGCCTCCTTCATTACTGTGACCCATTTTAGCTAGAAAAGATGATCATTTGAAACTCTGCTGACCTGAATTGTTGTTTCATCAGTAGGTAAAAAGTGATGATTTTCTCTAGTGCCAGCTACAGTTTGTCCAAGTTTAAACCTCTCTTCTTGTGACAGTATGTTTTTCAATTTCATCTTTACTGACGAAAACAAATTTAATTCCATTAATGTTTTCAGAGCAGAAATGAAACAGATCTAGAGGAGTAAGAATTTGTCCATTAAGTGGCTGTTGCAAGCTTGCTCTTGTTGCTAACCGCTTTGTTGTACCTCCAAATCCCATCACAAGGTGATTTCCCGTGACGTAGCAAAAAAATTCCATTCGGCTGTCATTCCGAAATCACTCTTATGATAGCACAAATTTAGGAAATTCTTGAAATTTTTATACTGAGCACTGAAGCCATCACTGAAATAATGAATGTGGGATATCTGTGCAAACCGTGCTTTTATATATTTGATGAGCTCCTTGATAAAAATGTGAACTGTAATAGTGTCATGCAGCAAACAATCACTGATAATGCAAAAAGTTAAAGATCCTACTTTCTCATTTTGACAAAAGTAGATAAATGGATAAATTGTTGCTTGACTATTGTCCCAGTGGAAGCCTTGCACAGCACCCTGAATGATAAAAGAATAATTTTCTGCAAAATCCATTAGGATAACAACTCTTGTCTTTCAGATGACATTTAAGGCCTTTAAGATGCAAGCTTAGATGCTCGGCAATGTAATGATGGCATGACAGACTCCATATTTTATTTTTTACATCTTCAATAAATTCATCCACTACCATTTGCTTCCTGTCCAGTGTGGCCCGATCGGTATGTACCCATTGCTTAAACACAATAACTTCCTGTGGCTCATGATCTAGGAAATAGCTGGCAATTTCAGATGCTATAGCTTCGGGCCAGGACACCTTTCACAGTGATGTAGCGTGCACTGTTTAGAGTTCCAACTGCAAACTGCCTTGCTGAGAATCTCCTTATAATTTTCACGTATACCAGCTCCGCTAAGCATCAGCGTAACATTTTGGTGAATTGCAGACGCAAACTGCATGCATTCCAGCTGATCCTATTGTTACACACCATTTGGGTCTAAGTTCACAAAACTTTCAGAACCCTATTTCTGGACCATTTATATTCTTATAGATAACATACATTTCCTGTAAATTGCAAAATAACAATCTTTTCTGCATGTATGTCTTTCTATCTAAAAGTCTAACTGAAATACTATCTTTTTTTCCAGGGCACACCTTACTATACTCATCAAAAAAATTTTGCACTCTACTAGCAACTTCTGCTGGTAATTTCCTGCTTTGCCTATTTTCGGAAGTGCCAGAATGCCCTTCTCTGCCTTAAGATTCCGAGCATTCTTCACCATTCTTTCGGACACGCCGAACTGAGCTGCTGTTTGTCTGACTGTCCAACTTACAGGTGTCAAAGTCAAAATTTGCATCTGTTCTTTATGAATTGCATTCTGCATCTTTGCTTTCAGTTCAGTCAGCAAATGTGCATAGTCGGCACAGTTTCCACATTCCTTAATTTCACTAGCATATTCAATTTGTCGGTTTACTCCCATTGCATTTACAATTCTGTTTTTAATCATATTTTGGGCCTTTTGAATTTTCTTCTTCACATATTGGGGCTTATCTATGTAGGTTATTGTTCTCTTTAGGGGTGAAATACCGATAGACAATAACCTACTATTTAATTCTTCTTTTGGTGTAAAGTCCTCATCAGATGGTGATGATGAGGCTGATAAATCTTCGTCGAAGTGTTTATTTAAGGTAGTCCTGCAAGCTGGACAAATTTTCTGACCTGGCTTCATGTTATTAACAAGCTGCTTCTTCAACATATCAGAAGCCTTCAGTATCAAGAGTGCGAATTCTTGCCTTAATATTATGATTCACCTTCCCAGAGGGATAGAAGGATTTTTTTGTAACTTCTTATATTGTGTCAGTAACAGGGCTTCATGGTGTAGGCAAACTAGAGAGGTATTGTCCAGCTTTGCTTCAGAATGTCGGACCAACAACTCTTTTTCCTCATCACTAAAATCCGCAAACCATTTTAAAGCTTTTTTTTTTTGGGGGGGGGGGGGGCAAAGACAGTGGCATGACACTGTGTTCCACTAACTCCTTGCCCAATTGAGCAGGAAGGTATGCTGCTCCCTTTTGCATCCATCTCTAATCAGTAACTAAATAATGTATTTGGCCTCCAAGTGCAAATTATAATCTGCTTAAATTTCAGACAAATTGCTACTGAATGAAATTATACACAATGTATAATACCAATGAAAAAATCTAATAAGAGATATATGCTATAAAAGACAAAACAATTTTTTGTAAATTAGATTACAAACTTTGATGGTCTTACGAATCACTTAACAAGCCACACTCAGTCAAGAGAACCCACTCACTATGCTGTAAACACACCACTGAAATACTGATTGTTCAAACAAGGCTCACAATAATGAAACAATCTGATTGTTAAAGTAATAGTAGCCATTATATTATCTATAAACAGTGAATCTTGTGAATTTTCTGCGTGAAACTAGTGGTTATATATTTACCAAGGTAGTAGGCTACATTTAAGTGTGATTAAATACAAAATTAAAACTCTTAGATGTTTAACCAACCAATTTCACATGTTTCCCTAAGAACTTTAAGACAAAAATTCACATGTTACAACACCTAGGTATTAAAATCTCCGCAATATTGATCGGAAAATTTACATCACTTGATGCGTGATTCAAGTAAACTGATTCTTTTTTGGAAAAGTGTTTTATACAATTGAATCCAAAAATTAGGTCTTCATGTTTTATGCAGATGAACACTTACGATAAAAGCAGAAGGGCTACTTCTCATAGTCTTCAAGTTTTTCTGACAGTCTCATTGCCTATTTACCAGATCTTTTTATTTCAGTTATTCAAGGCACTAATGAACATTAGGTATAATAAAAGGTTTCAGGTATAATTTGAGTGCCAGAAAAATGTATTCAAACTTCCAGTGCGCCTCTTTGATTATGCTACTTTTTAGGGCCTTATATGCTTGCATTGCAAAACCAAATCCACTTTTCTAGATAGTTTAGAACATGCTCTTTCTAATGACCATAGTTTAGAAGAGTTTGGAGAAAACACTTTTTTGAAAAATTTGACTAAAAATTACCCATTTTTAGCACTTTTTGAAAAACCGTCAACTTTACCCTAGATTTGTGAAATAATGGAAAGCAATAGGAGAATGAAATTTTATATTCTTAGACCTTGTGTTGGTGAGTTATGGTGTGCAAAGTTTCATGTACATCCCACAATTACTTTTGGAGACATAAAAAACTAAATTTCGCATTTTTTTTAAAACAGCTATTTTTGCGTCCAACTCTGCTTCTAATTATCTAGATAAAAATTGCTCAGAAATCCTTTTCTTAATATTTTACTTTAAAGAGCTCTAAAAGTTGTATCAGATGGCCAAGTTTTGTTTCTTTAATGCAAATACTTAAGAGATATCTCATCTCAAAGTTGCTGAAAATTCAAGGACACACTATAGAAAGCTGTGCTATGGTCTTAAACAAGTGACTGTATCTCTGCAAGTATTGAATTTCTGAAACTGAAGCTTTGCCAGTGTTCATTGAGAACATGTGTGAATGTTAATACAAAATTTCATCAAAATCCATGATGGTCATGTGGGAACATTTCTCGATATTAGACCACTTGGCACTGAATGGCCATATGCTTGTATATACATTATACGAATATAACAGAGGGAAACATTCCACGTGGAAAAAATATATCTAAAAAGAAAGATGATGAGACTTACCAAACAAAAGCGCTGGCAGGTCGATAGACACACAAAAAAACACAAATATACACACAAAATTCTAGCTTTCGCAACCAACGGTTGCTTCGTCAGGAAAGAGGGAAGGAGAGGGAAAGATGAAAGGATGTGGGTTTTAAGGGAGAGGGTAAGGAGTCATTCCAATCCCGGGAGCGGAAAGACTTACCTTAGGGGGAAAAAAGGACAGGTATACACTCGCACACACACACATATCCCATCCACACATACAGACACAAGCAGACATATTTCATGTCTGCTTGTGTCTGTATGTGTGGATGGATATGTGTGTGTGTGCGCGAGTGTATACCTGTCCTTTTTTCCCCCTAAGGTAAGTCTTTCCGCTCCCGGGATTGGAATGACTCCTTACCCTCTCCCTTAAAACCCACATCCTTTCATCTTTCCCTCTCCTTCCCTCTTTCCTGACGAAGCAACCGTTGGTTGCGAAAGCTAGAATTTTGTGTGTATATTTGTGTTTTTTTGTGTGTCTATCGACCTGCCAGCGCTTTTGTTTGGTAAGTCTCATCATCTTTCTTTTTAGATATATACATTATACAGTTTATTTACTGTTAGTATGATGATAGGCTAAAAACAAATTCTTATGTATACTGTTCTTGCTCAATAGCTTACATTTACGAGATGGAACAGAAAACCCTATCGTCTGCTATCTGTGTGGAGACTGCTGTTGCAACATCGCTATTGCAGTATAGCCAACTTAACTTGATGTAATGCGAACTGTCAGTGTAATGTTTCGCCAGCACAGGTATAATGTAAGCCTAAGCTTATGGTTGCCCACCACATTACTGCAAGCCGATGGGATGATCGTGCAACTTAAACCACTCAATGCAACTGGACATCTGTTTCACAGAAATCCCCTTCTTGCAAATTAAGTCTGAAATAGAGTAAACAATGGTGTAGCACCTTGTCAGCAGATAAAGCCTGTCCACTAGTGGTAATCTGAAGAATGATGAATCTTTTTCTCTGATGCTGATCCAACCATCCATCACAGGTAGTAAATTCTGAGTCTTCTATTTGCCCCTGAAATTGCAATACTTTTTACTGCAATACTGGCCTAATAATGCGCAAATCTATCCCTCTTAAATGTTCATTCCACAATATTAAGCTTCCTCAACTTCTTTATGCTAATCTTTCAACATTTTCTTCCTTTTTTTGCACTTCCACTAGCTCGAGCAGCACACCAATTTTAATTTCTGCTCTTATTTTCTCCCAGTCTCCAACAGACTTCCTACCCCTTGCTCCAAAGCTCCTACCCCAGAATCCAGTTGCATTACAACACAGTTTGTCATCCAGTCACTAGAAGTTTTTCATTTGTCACCATTCTGGACTCAAATACGGAGGACCACACAAAACAATAATTTTACAATGCATGCTCTTCAGATGTCTGATGTACAACTGAAGAAAAACTGTTTTTGAGCAGTGGAAGAGGACTTTAAAGATTCATTCCTTGAGAGGTCCCAGTAACTCATTCAATATTTAACAATAAAGTATACTGCTTCTAACAGTGACTCCAGATGTGCTAGAAATTCAAAAATGTATGAAACATTTTGAAAGGCTACACAGTATTGTACCCAGCACCCACTAAAACTTTAGAAAAGTACAGTACATATGATATATCAATCCTCATTTTATCACACAGAACTATAACAGTGAAACCTCTATATAACGTTTTTCAAGGGACCACAAATTCTGAACACTGTATAGAGGAAATCACTATACAGAAGGCGGCTTTCAAGTAATAATTATAGGGTATTACTGAAGATCGGGATACCTATAATCAGCTTTGACAAATGGTGCCATAGATGACATTTTAAATTTTCACAACACTAATATGATATTCATTGCAAATGATCAATGTATCAAATGATTAGTTTTTTGTAATTTTGAGCCAAATTTTGTTTATAATATACTGGACATATTACATAAAGACACAGCAAATGGTACAGATTAAAAAGAATGTTACAAAAAAAAAAAAAAAAAAAAATTCCTTAATAATTAAATTAAGGAACGGAACTTAAATTTGCACAAAACTCTAGGAACTTATGCAATCTGAAAATCACATACCTATGATTTTTTTAAATACAAGCAATCATGTTTGTCTTCTATTTCTCCTAGACTATGGCAATCATTTCTTGCTCCAAATGAGCAAGTTTAACTACTGTTCTGTCCTCAAGTCTATGGCCCATCATGTATCTCCTGAATGTTTCAAAGGCTTCAGCTGCCTTAGTATACTAGGGCACACAGTCATCTCCCTTGTCACTTTCACTACCACTATTATTCTCCAAGCTTCTCTCTGCGGTCAGCTCCTCCATACTTTGTACTCCTGTGGTTGCCACGTAGTCATCCACAACCACAAAGTTCTCAAAAGTGACAGAATCACTCCCTATTAATTCCTGAAACTCTTGCAAATCACTTGCAAATCACTTGCAACATCTTCCATAGGAGCTGCCATCTCATTCTCACAGAATCCCACTTTTGTGAAACAGTTTTTAATAGTTTCAGCACTGACTTCCTCCACGAGTACATAATTAAATTCATTGCCTGTAAAATATTGAGCTTCAGTTGTGAGCTCTGCTGGCTTCCTGGTTTTCTTTGGTCCATCAAATACTAGGCCTTTTTTACAAAGGCTCTCCTATATTTAACCTTAAGGGCATGTATTACATCCAAGTCCAAAAGTTGCAGATGGCTTGTGCAGTTGGGTGGCAGGAAAATTACTTTCACATTTCTCAGAAAGGATGCGTCTGGTGGATGTGCCACACATCTATCCACAAACAGCAGCACTTTTCTTGCAGCACTCCCCATTTTGGTGTCAAATTCTCTGAGAAAACGTAAAAATATATCACTCGTCATCCATGCCTTGGCATTGTTTGCATATTTACAGGGAAACGTGGAAATGTTTTTGAAGCACCTCTGATTTTTTGGCTTCCCGATAACCAAAGGTTTCAGTTTTTCATTGCCATCGGTGTTTGTACACAACAAAACCGATAAAACAGTAAGACATTCCTTGCTCTTCTTACTGCCAAGGCATTTTCCCCCACGAAAATTAAATGTCTTATCCGCCATTAAATTGAAAAACATCCCGGTTTCGTCAGAGTTATAAATGTCACGCAGTTTGCAGCCATGTATCAGATTAGGGAGAGAGAGCGCATCCACTGAGCTACAGTTGGTTCACCCACACTTTTACTTTCTCCACATTCCACTTTGTATACAACACCATGATGCTGTCTAAATTTATTAATCCATCCATTGAATGCCTTAAAATTTTCCATTCCTAACTGCAGTGATATTTGAAGTGCCTTCTCCTTCAAAACAGTTCCATTTATAGGAATGTTTGTAGCACGTGCTTGCTGAAACCAAGTTAATAAAACTTCCTCCATTTTGTCGTAAGTCGATGGTTTCAAACGCGTACGTTTCGAATTTCCACAATTCTGAAACCCTTCCATTATCGACAATCTGTTTTTCACAATAGTGTTGAGTGGGCCAGTTCAAATTACTTCGCTAGCTCCACGCGACTCACACCAGATGATGCTTCCACTTTTTTAGTAACAGAAACCTTCTCTTCCTGAGGAACATTCTTCCGCTTTTCACTCATGTCCACTGATGAAAGCTACATTGAAGTCACACACTCACTTGACACACGAACTGTTTGCTGCTCAGCTCACACAACACGCTACAAATACAAAGCATCGACTGAAATGGCGCCAAAAAAATCGCAAGCAGAATGTGCGTCACGTCATGTGACCGGGTTCTGCCGCTGACATATGAAACATGCTGAGCATGAGGTTTCCGAGCCGGTGCAAACTGAATTCACAGAACAGAAAACAATTCGTCTACATCCGGTCAAACATTATAAAGAGGTAAATAATTGACCAGGGTTCCAAAAATATGAGTGTCACATGGAGAAAATTGTAATATAGAGGAAACAGAGTAAAGAAGAAAATTTAACATTTTTTATATAGGCTTTTAGTCAGGACCGAAAAAACGGACGTAACATAGAGGGAACACATTATATGGAGGAATGTTATCAAGAGTTTCCACTGTATTATGATAATTAGGTCAGGTAATACAGAGGCCACATGGTAGAGGGCCTACTGTATTAACATTCTTCACACACAATGCTAATATTTTATTGTTAATCAAGATAGAATTATGACACTGAATTTGTTGATAATAGTTAAGCAAAGATATTCTTTAAATTTTAGCTACATGTCAATATTTACAGACTTTTTAGAGCAACAGTTACGATTAATATTTTATTTCACATGACAAAACTGAAAAAGTTATTAATGGGATCAACTTCACTAAACAAAGCCTCCAAATGAAAATACTTTGTTCATAAAAAATAGATTAAAATATAAATCCCTTTATTCATCTGAACCCAGTTCTCAAGGAAACTGTATGTGCACAATCCAAACTTGCAGAATACACATGCCTGCACGCAAGCAGATTTCAAACAAGTAGAATAGTAAAGCATGCGTAATTACCTTGATCGTGATCTGCTGCGGCGGCGGGATCTCGAGTATGAGCGAGATCGGGATCTCGAACTGGATGAACGGGAACGTCGCCGACGACGTGTTGCTTCAATCAGCCGAATTCTTCGGCCATTTAACTCTGTATCATCCAGCTTTTCAATAGCATTCTTCATATCAGACCGTGTGGCAAATTCTACCACACTGCAAAGAATTGAGAAATTAGTACATAAACTTTCAGTCAGCTTCCCTACAGACCTATTTCATTAATTTTGTTACCTAAATACAGAGCAAATTTGATGTAATAGAACATGTTAACTGTATGCATAATACAACTATCATAATTGATGTGTGCTGCTATAATGAAGTGCTTAGCTTTTGTGCAAGCTTTGTCTTCTTTCAATGAAAATTAACGAGCTGTGCAACTGGGGTGATATATAAAACTATTCCTCCAGATTTTGTCTCCCACAGTCTGAGACAAAACTTTGGGGAATAGTTGGTACATCGACCATGGCCTCTGGGCCCAGAAGTAACGTCACTTGTGAAAACCTAAACGTTACAATTTGTGTTCTTGTCAGTTTCCCAATGAAACAATGTGACATACAGAAGATATGTTACCTTTTATAAACAGAAACTAACCATACTCTTTAACACAAAACACAATAATGGAAAAAATCCTACAATTGTAACCTCGACCTTGAACATCTAACACTGAACCTACAATACTTTCATGGTTGAGTAAGGAAAATTGTAATGTAATTTGCAATGTGTGTACATAATTTTTTTTTGGGGGTGGGGGGGGGGTAGTATCTATCTCATGACAAGGCATATTTTGCCACACGTTAGTTTTACTTACTAACAGAGCTCTTATTAGAAGAATTTAACTGTGTATAAAACCTGTGTAGCATCATCAGTAATATAAAGTGTGAACAGTAACAGAAGTCATGAAACTGAAGTTTCAACAGAATTCTGTAGGCAATAATATTGATATACATAATCACACAAACCAAAGTATACAAAATATTTACTACCAGACAATTCTAGCACTGTTTTGTACCCACAGTGAGACAATGAAATCTTTAAGCAGACTTCAGCAACATTTTCAGTCTATATATATTTTTTACACCAAACCAACAAGGTACTTAGTGAAGTTAGGAAGTACCCAATTATTTGAGTACCTAACCGAGTATTTAAATGAAAATAGTATCCATAACATGGAATAAACAAAAGGGGAAAGTGAAGAGAAAGAGGCTCCAACTTCCCTCTTTCTTGTCCTATCATAAATGGTATCAAATGTAAATAATCATTTCCCCTCTGGTTTTAATATTTAGTTAGAAGTCATCTGAGAAGTTATTTGTAACATTTGACATCAATGTAAATCTCCATGTGGTCAAGTTCTGAAACAAATATTCATGTGCACTAAGAACTGAAGAGAATGGGAAATTAACTCACCCTTCATTCCTGCGTTGTTTATGAGCATCAGCATATGTAACTTCACCAGCTTGGCGCATGAAATCCTTCAAATCCTACGACAGATACACAGCATTAAAAACAAAATAATTTATGTTTGTATGTATTGTCATACATTCACTAAACAATTAATCTCATTAATTAAGTGAACTGTTCAACAACACAAATACACATCTAGCAAAAATTTTATACATAACCACAATAGCTGTGCTTGAAATTAGTTACCAGCCCTATGCCTACACTGAATCCTTTTAATATTTTTATCATTAGAAATACTCAAACACAATCTTATCTTCAGGAGTCATCTTGCCACCAACACAATTAAATGGCATGCAATTTCTGTCCAAGCATCTTCATCACATAGTAAAATCAGTTTTCAAGGCATCTCTTCGGATCCACTGTACTTTTAGCTCTAGGAAGTACCAAACTGATGTCCTCAGGCAGCCAACATTTAACAGGATAAACCACGAGACATTCAATACATCGGTGTTCATATTTGTTATTTCTCATATTCGTATGTTTCAAATCACACTGAAGATCTATCAACTCTTCATTATGTTTCTGCATCATGCCCACTTCGCGCACAGTTGGTAGTTTGCTCAAATCCAATTTCAAGACTTCGACTAGAATGCTTTCATCATTGTAAATCATACTTTTTGCTACAACACCAAAACTCCCAGGTGGATAGATCCTGACAAGTATGAGATTTAATTTCGAGGTCTTTTGCAGCCTTCTGGAGGGCTGTGTGTGTGAGGTCTTCATGCTTCTGTCTTGTCTAGCAACTCTTGAAAACTGTGTGCTACTTTCAACCAGTTCATGTGAAATGTATTAATTTCTTGATCTATATGAACAATACAAGCTGCAGGTCATGTTCTATACAGCTGTTAGTTATCTTCTATAGACTGCAGTCTACAACTTGGTGATACTTTTATTATATTTCAGTCACGGTGAAGACTTGTGGAAAACTTCATTTCATTTTTATACAAAGTAACATATTTGCAATGAAGTCATCTTTATTGTTAAACAGTATTTTAACTAAAACAACAAAAACTACTTTATTAATTATAATGTAAGCTAATTTCAAGCACATAACACCTTTCCCTCATAGTACCTGCAGCTTCAACAAAAAAAGCAGGAACTGTCCTTAGCTTAACTTTTAACACATTCTCGTCTTCTATAAATATTTTACTTTTTCATAGAGAGCATCAGCTGTAGGAAGCTGTAAATGCATGTACCAGAGTACAATATTTTGTCAGTCCATTTACCTTAAGCCCTTGTGAGCTCTTTAGGATTTGCCATGTGGGTGACCCATCATCTGATCAAGGCACCTCACGCATTACGGACCACGGAGTCAGAGAGGGAAGAGATGCCCATTTGCCAGAACGGAGCGGGCGGGAGGTTGGCAGTAATCATTTGAATCTCAATGTCCAGCCTTGGCCCCCAAGCGAAATGTTCAAGCGACGCCTTGCCTGCCCTAGATCTCATCGGTTGGCCATCATAAAGCACAAGGGTGCTCAAACACCCTCAACTATCAGTCACATCAGTCAATAGGACCTATGGCTCGAGCACGGACAGTCCCTCCATGGCGAAGAGGGCATGACTCTTTGGAAAAAACAGCGATCATTTTTAGACATTTTAAAACATTGAAATTACAATTAATAAAGTAATCCCCTACAAGAATTTAACTAATAACCAGAGCAAGTTCACATTTCTGCTTTTCAAGTATCAAGCATTAAAAAGACTAATATTTTCAACACATAATCAACTCTTTATAAACATTTATATAGTGAAAAATTTCTACAAGTTTATCTTCTACAGCAATAAAAACTAGCACAGGCAAAAGTTGTAATTCAGGAACAATGACAACTTTAAAGTTAGCAATTTCAACATGCATTTCTTTCTCTTTTTTCCACTTGCTCTGTCATTAGATAGCAAAATATTAACAACAAAATGGACAAACATAAGGCGTGAACAGTCACATTTTTAAAAAAGATTACATGAAATTCCAATGAAAACATACATCCGAGTAGTGTTTCCAAATGAAATTATCCTAAATATCACAATCTTAAACCATGAAATGGCAAATTAACTCAGTCTCACCTGCCAGCTGACACGACTGGAGAGATTTTCTACTATTACTCGATATTCCGTTCTTGTTGGTGGTCCATACCTAAAACATCAAAACAGCACAATAGCACTTACCCAGAAACTATGGTTGAGTACTATTTCCAGAAATGGGAAAGGCAAAAGTCATCTGCAGCTGAGGGCTTTTAGTCGTAATAACCATGTTGTTCATGGACAAAATGCTATTCTGACTGAACAGCAGTTAATCTTGCTTTATAATTGCTCCAAGATATATGTGAAAAGCTACACAGACAAAATGCAATGTTAATGTCCAACGAATAGTATTTCTGCCAACCACACACGATTCCACCATTTTAATGTAATTTGGCTTTTCAGTGCTAACAATAGTTCTAATTTGTAGATTTTTACAGTAAAATTTACGAACTTTCTATACAACAGCACCGACTGATTTATTAATATACATGTACATCACACACAAATTTCTCTTACTGTACCTGTGCAATTTCCTCTCAATCTAATCATTATAATAAATAGTGAAGTGTGGGAGAAAAACACAATTTCTTGACTTATCTGCCTTTTAAAACCAAATGCTTTCTTCAGGTGCATAAATTTATGAACTACCACTCTTTCATAGATGTAATTATTTTAGAGAACACTAGAGACATTGAGAAATTATGTTAACCCACACACCCAATGGTTATATTTTATTATGTGTGCAGCAATCGATAACTCAAGCAAGTCTTGAGGTTTTGATGTTCTATTGCTCAACTTCCTACACAAATTACAAGAGTTCAGACTACATCTACCACAAAGCAATTAAAAAAAAAACACTACAAATTCTTATGTTCTATAAAAGAATTTGTATGTGCATGCTGTTGAGAATGCACACAAGTTTCAAATTTATAACAATCTGAGATGGAATGTAATGTATGCACATATTCACAGCACAAATTATTTAATTCAAACTAAAGAAAATTTCATTTATCTTTCCAGTTAGTTACGTGATGGTACCAGTACTTCATCGGTTTGTGCACACCACCCAATGCAACGTTTGCACCAATATTATATAATTCAAGTCTCCTTCAGCAAGAGTTTTCAATATTGTGAACATTCTTACTGGGCGGTACGAAATATCTGGTAATGCAGACGTTAAAGTCAAACTCTTTCTTCCTGCTAAAACTTTGCACTAGTTAACATCCGGAACTACTCCTATACTAGTGTCAAAATAAGAGAGAGAGAGAGAGAGAGAGAGAGAGAGAGAGAGAGAGAGAGAGAGAGAGAGAATTTTCATACAAATAGGAAATCCTCTCACTCTTAATGGTACAATTTCAAGGAATGTGGGTGCACATGTAAAAACATCCCACTTGGAACTTAATTTTAAGAATTTATAATCAAGAGCAGCCCAGTGATGTGAATTTTGATTCTGCATCACACAAAGAACATCCATTACAAAGTAATATGACCTACTTTATCACTATCACCTGAAACACCTCTACACCCACTAACAGAAAACCTACACCAGTAACCAATGGCAGTTACACAAAGATGCCCATTTGTTAGCACTATATCTACAATAAACTGCATCAAAACATACCTGTCATACATTCGGACATCCATATCCCTGAAACAAATGAAGTTGTCAGGTTCGTCATTTCACAAACAAATAATTTTATGCATCTTTCAAGTTTACTGCACTTTTTATTTGTATTACAATGTGCACTTCATTCAGAAACAAAATGAATGATCACGTCACTCATTCACCAAATGACATTTTAGTAGATAGTAAAAAATGGCAGCGAAATGTGTGTGAGAAAGACTCCAAAATGCCTTCTATCAATTATACATAGCAATCAAGTTGCAGACATATGGCTTATTTGCTCTGAATGACTTCACCCTGTATCTGAAAGACAAGGTGACAAGGTGCACTAGAAAGCAGTTACATATTGAAAGATGCTGCAGTACCTATGAGCAATGTACACTATATGTTTTTATTAACACACTTAAATGCAATTTTTTGTATTTGATCAAAAGATACACAAATACTATGGCCATTTGAATACAAGTATTTATTTTACAATACTGAGCTATAAGGCTCACACAGCAAGCAAGCAAAGTTAGCAAATTACATTACATACACACCTGAGTTAAGGTTTTCCCTTTTATTCCCAGCCCCACCAGAGCAAACATCTAATATTGGACCATAAACACGGGGACAAATTACCTTCCCTATATTTCTTTATGTATAAATAACAGAAATGCATATGAAGTGTTCTAAATTTATAACACACTTAAAAGTCACAGCTTGTGTACAAGTTGCCTCCAGCACAAAATATGAGCTGTGTGTAAAATGTGCATACATACATTCACACAGGCTTTATAATACATTGAAATGCATGCACATACAAATTTACAGAGGCAAAGGAGGAGGAAAGCGACTTTCTGTACTAATGTGTGTGATTTATAGTTCAAGAATCAGAAATTATTCTAAATTTCATTTTCAAAATGGTTTTTGCTTCCTGTTTATCAAATTTTAAAAGTTAAGAAATGTTATTGTACCTGCTGTTCACTTTGTGTCTTTATGTGGTCACAACATTTGAAAGACTCCATATAAACAACAAACAATGTGGACAAAATTTTAATTTTAAAAATAATAATCTAATCATTTTCACAGTGTGACACTGTGTAACATGTTTGTAAGGTTACATACTAGACTAACAATTACAAGACAAAACAACATACCTGACACATTCCACAGCATTGGGTATCAATCATGGAATGGATATAAACATATACACAACTTACTAAAATGCCAAGAAACACACATGGAATTATTTTTTCACAAACACCGCGCACATCACTTCCATAGATTTCATAAATGAAATGCCACATTCATTGCAAAATTTATGTAACTGTCGCAAAACTCATTTTGTCTACAATCCACTACACAAGACTTATTTTTCTGCCAGATTGGAAACTCATTCCATAAACTTCACTGCCACTTTTTCCTTCAGAAACTAGAAACATATAAAATACTTTAATATCAATGATGTGTGTGAAGTATGATAGAAAAACCTGTTTTGGACGAACATTTAATCAAAATCACGTCACTGGACCAGTTATTCTGGTACAGACACAATATAAGCACTGCACATGACACACCAATGCCGTGACAATCTATGCACTGTCCCATTTACTGTCCCCTGCATAAAAAAACAATAGTATACATAAATTCTCAAACTGCCAAGAATAATCCACTGAAGAATGTAACATTCTTTCAATGCCACAAATGTGTCATCCAGTTTCTCACCTCCAAAAGCAAACTAATTTCTTTGCAACCTGTTATGTCTAGTTACTCACAATGACGAATATTTAGAAAGTTATCAGAAAGAATGTTACACACGAGTTACATATATGTTATATACATTACGTAAGAAAATTTCAAATAAAACTACTCACCTATCCATCCACGAAGATCTTCTAGGCCCAACTCCCATATAGCTGCGTTCTCGTCGTGCAATACCCCTTGCATGTTCAACAATAACCCTGATAAAAGGAAACAAAGTCCAGTAGAAGCAAGATCCAGAAGTGCTAACACACAAAAGTGCACAGTTTGGAGGAAGACAAAACACACAATTTTCCAAGTACCTTTCATAAAATTTGAATAAATAGAGATTCAAGTAATGTGTGAACTGTGAAATGCAAGGAAGCAAGCCTGGCTACCACGAACAGCCACTGGGTGAGGACTGGGGAGGATTCAAGTCCCACCTTCCCTGCCTCCCACAGTGTAAACACCTTAACCCATGCTTCACGAATCAGCAAAAGCACTAGTCATTCAATACACAGGTAATAATCACTTAAATATTTGTAATCAAACTGAAAATTCGCGTATTGACTAGAAGTATGAAAACCACAATGGCCAAAACAGGAACTTCTCTGGTAGTTAACATTCACAATTTCTTACAATCATGAAAGGAAAACTTTCTTCCGGACATGATATTGTGAATGTCATTTTCTCAGCATTTCATACATACAATGGTAATTTATTTTTCTGAAATGTATGATTTGCATCACATATTGCAGATGAATTCCAAGCTAGCTTTTATGATGCAAAGAATAGTTGCAAATATTCTCTTCATGGTGACATTCTGTGTAAAATACCAGACTAACAAGTGACAGTACATTACAGTCAACATCACTGATGCCTTTGGCATTATTTGGCTTTATGACAGTCTAGTGTTTTACAGTTATTTATTAGTATTCAAAGTTATTCAGATCCAATTCTGGCTTCCCTTTAAAAAATTTCTGGCCATAATGAATGAGCACACCAACCACTTTGAAGCATTTTAGATTTTGGATTGGCCCAAATGATCTTGTGACCCTCCACTGCAGAAATAATTCCTTACAATGAAGTATAGGGTAGCACAGATGAGGAAATGACAATGGCAGAAAAGAGCCATCAGGCGTCAGATGAATGTCACGATTTGTCAATGACAATAAGTTTCAAACCCAACAGGAATTGCTGGCCCATTTCAAGTGGTTTCCAATATAGCACTGCAAAAGGAACTATGTACAATGACCATCTGGAGCCAGGTATCTAAAAAACACCTCTGTTTACTGCAGCACACAACTGACCATTTTTAATAGTGCAAAAAACAAACTGGATTGTAGCTGACTGGAGGCTTGTTTTATGATAAGAGTTTTGATTTTGCCTCTTTTGAAACGACGCAAGTGTAGAATTCCCAATAAAGTGTTTCAATCTCATTTTGTGGAGGGTGTAGTTAGACTAGAACTGGCATTGTGGCATTTTGGAGATGTTTTTGTACCTTGTGTTTGGAATTATTCAGGTGACCACAAACATGAACCAAGATCTTTAATTCAACAGCTTAGGTCACCTAGTGCTGCCCTACTCCTACTATTCATGATGAGTATACTGGCTTTAAACTTTTTGTCTGGTGCCACCTGTCTATTTTTCCTGGTCCACTACTCTATTACTAAAAAACTGCATCGTCCACCCTGGTTGCTTGTTCGATTTCGTTTTCACCTTCACATGAAGAACTAGTGAAAATAATCAAACATTAAAAAATAACAGAGCACCTGGCGAAGATGGAATTATTGCAGAATTATGACGTAACACCAAAGTGCCGAATAATACCAGAAGCTTGGAAAACGGAAAATCCCAAAAGAATGGAAGATATCTCAATACAGCCACTCCACAAGAATGAATACAAAATAGGCCCGAACAATTACAGTGTGCTATCACTTCTTCCAGTAACTCCTCTCTAATGTTTTATGCTCAACAGAGAAAGCCAACCTACAGATTGGACAGTACCAGTGACAATTCAGGAGAGGAGATCCTGTATTGAACAGATCTGGAACCAAAAACCATACTACCCACCAGACAATGCCAGAACACTACCATCACATTTATGGAAGACAAAAAAGGTTATTTTAATAGCCTAGAAGAATTACGAGCTGACAGAAAGAACAACGCCATCATCCATGGAACTTTTATCTGAAATCATCTCAAAAATGACACTGATGGGAGAAATCTCAAACTCATTCGAAATTCACACAGGAGTGACAAGGGGACAGTTTATCAGCACTCAAGTTCAACACTGTACCGGAAAAATAATCAGTGAATGAGAAAATTATGTCGAACAAATCTACAATGAAAAAGAAAAAGTCACTGAAATGCCTTGCCTTTACTGGTGACCTTGTTATATTAACCAACAACAACGATGAAGCCAAACTAGCCCTAGATAAGCTACACGAAATCTCTAAAACTGGGTTCCAAATATCCTATGAAAATAACTCAGTATATGGACACCAAATCAACTGGAAAACATCACTGAAAACACAGTACGGAAAAATCTCAAAAGGCCACACATTTTAAGTACTTAGGAGAAGCCATTCAACCCACAAGAATGAACTCAATCTCCAACACAGAAAGAATATTCAAACTGCAAAAGCTGCACGAACTGACATGGAATTACAACCCTGTAATGCAAAACTGCAGCACTACAACAATATTGTTTTACCTGTTGTGCAGCAGAAACCACAGTTTTTTGACAGACGACAAATTCATAATAGAGAAACAAGAATGCAAAATTCTTAGAAAAATGTATGGCACTGTTGTCTAAGATGGTGTTTATTGTTTGATCCTGTATTGCAATCATGAATCCTTCTGTCTCACTGTATATATTGCCTTTTCTTAGCCATGTGTTGGATGCGTCTTGATCGATGTGTGGCTGTGTTAGATGATACGGGTGCTTGCCATGAAGTGGTTTCTTTTTCCAATTTACTTTCTTCGTATCTGTTGATGTTATGTGGTCTAAAGGGTTGTAGAGGTGGTTATGAAATTGTAGTGGTGTAGCCGATGTATTTACATGAGTGATTGCTTTGTGTATTTTGCTAGTTTCTGCTCGTTCTATAAAGAATTTTCTTAAATTGTCTACCTGTCCATAATGTAGGTTTTTTATATCGATAAATCCCCTTCCTCCTTCCTTTCTGCTTAATGTGAATCTTTCTGTTGCTGAATGTATGTGATGTATTCTATATTTATGGCATTGTGATCGTGTAAGTGTATTGAGTGCTTCTAGGTCTGTGTTACTCCATTTCACTACTCCAAATGAGTAGGTCAATATTGGTATGGCATAAGTATTTATAGCTTTGGTCTTGTTTCTTGCTGTCAATTCTGTTTTCAGTATTTTTGTTAGTCTTTGTCTAAATTTTTTTTAAGTTCTTCTTTAATATTTGTATTATCTATTCCTATTTTTTGTCTGTATCCTAGATATTTATAGGTATCCGTTTTTTCCATCGCTTCTATGCAGTCGCTGTGGTTATCCAATATGTAATCTTCTTGTTTAGTGCGTTTTCCCTTGACTATGCTATTTTTCTTACATTTGTCTGTTCCAAAAGCCATACTTATATCATTGCTGAATACTTCTGTTATCTTTAGTAATTGGTTGAGTTGTTGATTTGTTGCTGCCAGTAGTTTTAGATCATCCATGTATAGCAAATGTGTGATTTTGTGTGGGTATGTTCCAGTAATATTGTATCCATAATTTGTATTATTTAGCATGTTGGATAGTGGGTTCAGAGCAAGGCAGAACCAGAAAGGACTTAATGAGTCTCCTTGGTATATTCCACGCTTAATCTGTATTGGCTGTGATGTGATAATATTTGAATTTGTTTGGATATTAAGTGTGGTTTTCCAATTTTTCATTACTATGTTTAGGAACTGTATCAATTTAGGATCTACTTTGTATATTTCCAATATTTGTAGTAACCATGAGTGGGGTACACTATCAAAAGCTTTTTGGTAATCAAGGTATGCGTAGTGTAGCGACCTTTGTTTAGTTTTATCTTGATATGTCACCTCTGCATCTATTATCAGTTGCTCTTTACATCCTCGTGCTCCTTTGCAACAGCCTTTTTGTTCTTCATTTATAATTTTGTTCTGTGTTGTATGTGTCATTAATTTCTGTTTAATGATTGAAGTTAATATTTTGTATATTGTTGGTAGGCATGTTATGGGGCGATATTTAGCTGGGTTCGCTGTGTCTGCTTGATCTTTAGGTTTCAGATAAGTTATTCCATGTGTAAGTGTATCAGGGAATGTGTATGGGTCTGCAATGTAACTGTTAAATAATTTAGTTAGATGTGAATGTGTTGAGGTGAACTTCTTTAACCAGAAATTTGCTATTTTATCATTTCCAGCGGCTTTCCAATTGTGAGTAGAATTAATTGCTTGGGTGACTTCATGTTGCAAAATTATCACTTCAGGCATTTGTGGTATCATCTTGTATGTGTGTGTTTCTGCTTGTATCCACCGTGCATGCCTGTTATGTTGTACCGGGTTAGACCATATGTTGCTCCAGAAGTGTTCCATGTCTTATGTTTGTTGGATTATTTATTTTAATGTGTGTGTTATCTATTGTCTCGTAAAATTTCTTTTGGTTTGTGTTGAATGTTTCGTTTTGTTTCCTTCTATTTTCACTTTTTTTGTATCTTCTGAGTCGTTTGGCTAATGCTTGTAATTTCTGCTTCTTTTCGTCTAATTGCTCTGTCGCTTCTTGTTGTGAGATTTTACCTAACCTTTTTCGTTTTTTTTCCGAGATTTCATTTCTTATAAATTGTGTTAGCTGTCCGATGTCTTTTCTCAGTTTTTCTATTCTGATCTGTAGCCTGTGTTGCCATGCTGGTTTTGTGGGTTTCTTCTGTGTGTTGGTTGGTTCTGATCTCTGTCTAGTGTGTATATTTAGTGTAGTGAGTGCTCCTATATAAACCAGTAGTTGTAACTCTTCCGTAGTTGTGTTTTCATTTATTTTGTTGTGTATGATTGTGTTGATAGTTTTTATTGTTGTTTCGACTTGTGGGTTATTTGGTGGTCTATGCAAGAATGGTCTTATGTCTGTATTTGTGTCTTTGTATTCTATATATGTCAGCTGAAATTTTTCTTCTATATCTAACATGTGTGTCACTTCGTGTTCTATTTGTGCTTGTTCTGGTGGCTGTCTTAAGATTTCGTTTTCCTCTGATTGTTTAATTGGTGCGTGTTGTTCTTTGTTTGTTTGCTCTGGGATGTTTGAGTCCATTACTGTATTTTCTTCTTCTGATTGCACATTATTTTGTTCCAGTATTTGTTGTACTTGTTGTTTGATGTTTTCTAATTCTGACTGGGGTATCCTGTTATTTTTGATTATTACACGGATCTGATCAGCTAGTCGTTGTTCTGTTAAAAATTTTAATTCTGGGTATCTGGTAATAAATGTTGTGTATACTTGTGATCTGTATCCAGTTGTGTTGGTTCCTAGGTTTGTTGCTTGGTAATAACAGAACATGAGGTGTCGATTAACTTCATCTGACCATCTCATCCTCTGTCTTTGTTCTCCTTCTAGGGTGGTTGCAGGAAGCATATCCTGCAAAACACCTCTATTTGGATTTAAATCATTTTCCAGTTGGCTAGCAGTGTCGTTACCATTGTGGGCGGGCATAGGGTTCAAGCGTCGTCCCCGACCATGACGGCGCTTGTCCGAGGCTTCTTTAGTTCTGTCCTGAACCAACTAATCACACTAAAGGGGGGTTAGCCCTATTAGTGGTTTGTTCTTTTCGTCGCCTTTTACGACTGGCAGAACATACCGGAGGCCTATTCTTTATTATTATTATTATTATTATTGTGATCAATTATTAGTATTCCCCGATAGACATCTGCTGCTTGAGTATGAAAGCAGCATGTGTATGTAGTCTTCAGATCTTCATCGCAGCAATTTATCAAGTTGTAAAACAAGATGGATATCTCTGGGACACTCCATTGTAGATTATCAAACAGCTCCCTGTCAAACACCTTCAAAACAGTCTTTGTGCACCAAGGTGTATGTGGGCAAACACTGTCATCAATAAGCAGAACACCTGCACCAAGCATTCCACACCACTTGCTATAAACAGCCCATCACAATTTCTTCAGTGTTTCACAGTAATCATCAGTGTTCATAGTTTCATCTCTGGCCAGGAGGTCTATGAGCAAAATGACATTTCTGACCCAGAACATCGATACAACTCATTTTCTGCAGTGACAGTCTGTTTGAAATTTGTCTTTATCAGGGATCCGCTGTGATGCCAATGCACTGACTGCTGCTTGGCTTATTGGATAAAGTGAGTAACTCTCATGACGACCCTGTTGGACGTTTTGCAGAAATGTCGATGTGACTTCTAAGCAGTCCATTTTGTGTTCCGGTGAGGAACCCATTACTGTCATTGTGGTACTGTTGCAGGAATGTCAATGTTGCTTCTAAGCAATTCATTGTCATGTTTTTCAGCACCCACATGGCACACACTTTCGTGAACAGCAGATGCTTAGTGAATTATTTTATCCAAGGATCACGAAATCTACAGGAAATGGGTGCCGAGATGCGCAACTGTGGACTAGTCCGAAATGCATTGCTGCACCCTTTCCACGAGGTCCCCATTGATGAGGGACAGTGTATCGGCACTTTTATGAGCTTTGAAAAATTGCCTACACCAGCATCACACCATCTGTTTGCTCAGTACACTACACTAATTGACAGGAGATAAATTTCAATTGACACTACGCTTCGTGCATTAAGAAAATACTTGATTGAATCCAGCAGCTGGCAGCAGCAAGAATAATCGTTATTTTCAACCCCTGCTGCAGCTCTACTGACAACTGTACAGACTTGTCCAACCATTTTACAACTGTTACATAATAGCTCTGTTGCACACGTGCTATATTTCCAACTGAATCGGTGTACTTTATAAAGAGAAAAAGGAAGAGGAGGAAAAATAGACAACAGCTTCTGTATTCGTACATTTGAGGATCCATTTCTCTTTGTTGTAATAAAAGAAAAAATTTTACAATAGATGAGTGTAAACTTATACTATGGTACTTTTGAAATATATCTGAATCCATTGTGCACTACCTTTTGTAACTGAATAGTTCCCATATTGTGAATAAATCATTCATGTATGAAACTGTATTGGTCAAACTTAATAATTTTGAAACATGTTACAAGCAGAGTCAAGTCAAAATGAACATAACACAGTTTACTGCAAACACAAAAAAATTGACTTTATGTAGAAATTTATGACAAGGCCCAATTTCTGGGAGGGACTAGGAAGAACTACTGTATTTCTGAATATGTGCAAAAATAAATAAAAATGAAGATGGAAAAGAAAAATTGAGAGTTTAGACTAATATTAATTTCACTGGTAACAAGTGGACAAAGCGCTCAACAACAAGGGTAGCAAGAACTATGCTGAACAAATCAATGGTAAGAACCAGTTGGCAGATTTTCCGTCTAAGTCACTTGAGTGAGTTCAAATTAAGTGACTACAGAAAATGCTATATTGATCTATCCCATTTTAAATGAATATTGTCACTGGTCATAAACTACCACAGGATCCATGTTACTGAAATTCAGGTTTTGACAAACCCTTCTTTTAGAAAATGTGTGCTTTTAAGGAATAAATACAGTGAAACCTCTATGTAACGTTTATCAAGGGACCACAAATTCTGAACACTGTATAGAGGAAATTACCATAAAGAGGAAGGATTCCAAATAATAATTATGGGGCATTACTGGAGATCGAGATACCACTAATCAGCTTTGACAAGTGGTGCCATAGATGACATTTTAAACTTTCACAATCCTGTAATATGATATTCATTTGCAAATGATCAATGTATCAAATGATTATTTTGTAATTAAAACATGGGGCCCAGTAGGTGGATGGGTGAAAGTAAATGGCCACAATAAGATCGCAAGCAGAATGTGCATCATTTGTAACGCGACCAAGTTCTGCCGCTGACATATATAGTCGGGACCGAAAAAAACAGATGTAACAGAGGAAAACATATGGAGGAACATTATAAAGAGGTTTCACTGTATTAAATGTTTTGCAAACTGAAACCCAGTTATGACCAAAGTCCTAACACTTTCAAATGAGCTAAATGAAACTTAATTCACAATCGGTTCTTTTTTGCTGTGAGGTACATAATAATTGCTGATCGGTAAGTTGAACAAGCATATTTATGCGAATAGGTCACATGATTTGACATCACAAAAAACTTTGCCATCAGGTCTTAGCACAGAAACTGATCATATTGTGTTTATTGGAGTATAATTCTACACTGGAAAGTTCATGAAGTTGTTACAATCATATACAGAAAGCCTAAACTTCAACATAAGCTCAAAATTATTTGCTACATTGAAGACAATCTGAACGTTAAGCTCTTTGACATGGCAAATATGACTGTGTACCATTACCTGCACAGAATATGATGTGTGCACATTTTTAACATGGAACAATTAAATATTTCAAAAAATACACATCAGATCATAAAGTTTCCAGATGATGACTTAATATTTGCAATCTTTGTTAAAACTGACAGTCTAACCCTCTCACAGGGGTCAACCATTTATTTTCAAATCTGAATTGCCTTCTTCATTGCAGATTCAGATTTCACACCAAAAAATACCTGGAATTTAACATTTTTCTTCCATTCAGGGTAGATGGGATTGTAATAAAAATTCAATTTCTCCAGTTTTTCCAATTAAGAACAGACTTATTTGCTTCTATTTCACATTTTCAATAAAACAAACTTTTTGTTCTAAACATTTAATATTCTTGTTAAAAATTTTATTCAGTTTTCTAAATTTAATTGCATAATAATAAAACTTTTACACATATTTAAAAATCTGGCTCCCTTTGGGGTTGATTTCAGTGGGTCCCCACACCATCCAAATGCTCTATTTTGACGAGTCCCTTAAACCTCACCATCATGGTGACAAATTTCGGAGTATTCTGTCCAACCATCGTAACTCTCACATCTGTTACTGCAGCATGAAACACAAATGGAAAAAAAAATGCTTCAGGTAAAACCCAGGCACTTTTTGGAAAAGAATCTGAATATGCAATCAGAAATGGGTTCCCATTTGAAAATGGGAGGGGTTAGGAGATTAACAGGTTTAGCACAGACTGATGTCCCTTTGAAAATAACTTTTCATATGAAACTTTTTTTCGTACAATGTGTATTTTTTCAAGATATTTAACTCTTCCCTACTCTTTCAGCCTTCACATCAGGCCACAGAAAATTTCAGTTTTCATGTCAAAAGTCACACATGGCCACGTTTTTCCTGCCTTATTGGAATAAAATACAATCAATACCCCAAAGCTATGAAGATTCCAGCTTTCAATAAAATCCACAAAAGCATAGTTTTCCCATGGAGGTAATGGCACTAACAGATTGAGGTTCAGGTGACTGATGACTTCAAGACTGACAACTACAATTACCGGACCAAACTCAGCAGTTTTATTGTTACCAAGACTAGGCTAATGCAGGTGTACAGCTGCCTGAAATGTACAGTTAGCTCATGTACTCCCCCAGTTTATTCCTCAGTTATGACATAACGTGGGAAACTGCGCAGCTAAACTGAATATGTGTAGCTTTCTTAAGGACTTAGAAAATCATCCTCTTACTAACAGAGGGAAAAAACAGAATAAGTAGCTGCTGTAAACTATCTTACCAAAATTTAAGTGGAGAACAAATTACTTTGCCACGTCAAATCGAATATGAGCCCAGAAATTTTTCAATGTTTATGGAACGGTCATATTTTATTACTGGGGGAGGGGAGTGGGAATGTCACAAAAGCAAATCATCACAGTTCATATCTAGTTCACCAGCATTTCTTCACTTCAAAATTTGTGTGCACCATGCATCCAAAACAGTCCAGCAAACCTAACATATTTAATTCTGTTTACATTCTGCAATTATTAAGTATGGATAGTACAGTTATTCAATGAACTTTGTCCAACCAAAATATGTTCCATAACAGTATTAAGCCACTCATTTATAGGTTGTGTATGAAGTAAAAATAAAAATAGACGAGTCCCAGGTAATTTTTGGGAATATTTACCTCTCTCCAAGTAGCTCTTTTCCATTGAGTTCATACACGGCATCATCTGCATCTCTATAATCATCAAATTCCTAGAAACAAACAAACAAGAGTTACGAGTTGTTACATTCATTAACAGGGCTTTATCAACAATAGATATGCAACAAATTCTTTTAATGCTGTACTGTATGACATTTTGCATATTATATCCTGGAGGTTCAGCATCTACCTCTCATTCTCACATTCATAAACACTTTGGTGGCAAGATGATGAATGAAAGTAGATCACTAAGACAGACTCAAAACAACAAGCACTTTTCTTTCTTAAAATCAGTAAACACAAGCAGTAACTATGGGATATGCTATTCAGCAACCAATTTCTTTCATCAATCTTCCGAAGTTTAAAATTGCAGTGATTTCGTACACAGTATTTCACAGGAGCAAGCCTACAAAGTAAATACTATATACCACACTTCATTCTAGAAATTATACAAAAAATACAGAATACGACTGCATTAAATAACGTGTCAGCACTTGGAAAATTGCTGGTATTTTTTGAGAGATTTCTTCCTTCAGCTCAACCATATGCTGACAACATTTATCTTAAGCCGAGCTTACAAATCAACTACTGCTAAAACATTTCTTTTGTTAACCAATTGCAAGACCTGTCATTGCAAGCCCTGTCTTACTTCTGGAATTGCACATTATTTGGTCTGAGAGAAAAATGTTATGTACTATTAAAATTACACTAATCAGCTAGAGCATTATCACCACCACCATGACCCATCCAGGTGCTAATGTCACATAGTGAGACATGCATGGTGCACATAGTATCACTGAGCATACTGTCTGTTTTGAATAAGAAAGGCAGACAAACTGAATCTCACCGCAGATTGCAGAGCATTTCGGAAACTGCAAGACCCGTATGGTGTTCGAGCAGTGCTGTGGTATCTTCAACACAAGATGTGGGGTTGGGCAGCCACCCTTCATTACACGTCTGATGTCATAGGCTGGGCAGACTAGTAAAACATAACAGATGGCGAATTTTGGTGGAACTAACCTCAGACTTTCATGCTGGACAGAGTGCAAGTGTATGAACACACAGTGCACTGAACATCCTAATGAGGGGCCTTTACAGCCAACAACCTATACATGTACCAATGTTAACACCACATCTGCAATTATGACAAATGGGCATGATCATCAGCACTGGATGTTAGGCACACATGGTCTAGGGCATGAATCAGTTGTCTTAAGGGGAACAGCTCCTTGACACCTGTGCTGCAGGATGGAGACAAGTTGGGAGCTCAAGCAACACACCATGACAATCATGGAGCATCTCACACTGGTTGCAAACCACGTACACCCCTTCATGACTTATGTTTCCCAATGACAGTGCCATTTTTCAACAAGATAATGCACTATGTCACGGTCAAGAGTGGTTTGATGAACACAGTGACGACTTCCAATTAATGTGCTAGCTCCCCCAATTTGCTAGATCTGAACCCAATCAAACATATCTGGGATGCAATTGAATGTGGCGTCAGAGCTCCTGGAATTAGATGGTTTGTGTGTGCCAACTCCCTCCAGCGACCTACCATGGCCTCATTGCTTCCATGCCTCAACGATCAATGCTGTTCTCTGTGCCAAAGGTGGATATACCAGCTACTATGCAGGTGGCCAATGTTCTGGCTGATCAGTGTACAAGTAGCTACACCTTTATCATGCAACAGGGTTAAGCAGTCCATCAGCATATCCTATCCTACTTGATTTACAAGTTCACAGAATGTGATTTTCTTTTAAAAAATATTAAATCTGCATTTTTTAGCTTTCAGTGGGCTTACATTGGTCACAGATCATTGCTATGCTGTTGTAGTTTCATGTTGGACCACAAAATTTCTAGCGCGCGTGCGCACGCACGCACAGACTTTCCAAGGGACTTTAAAAACTAGTTGAATATGCAAGAAAGATAATTTTAAGCAGTAAATATTACTGGCACGGTGCTTAAACCAAAAACATTTGGGCAACACAGCAAAGTGAGTACTTAAATGCACTAAGTAGTGCTAGAAGAGGCCAAGCGCATGCACAGTAGAGTTTGTCTTGCGAAACTACAGTACTCTCTGCTAGCAGGTAAGTGAATGGACACACAACTAGCGTTTAGCAAGTTGAAAATTTGGATTGGACATGAACCATGCCCTGATGGCCAAGGCAGTTCAGACAACCACTCATGTTAAGTGTAAGATACAGGTTTGAGTACTAGCATGGCACAAATTTCCAACTGTCACCACTGAATTCTTTTCACACCCGATTGCTGCTGGTGTTGTCTTTCCTTCAAACTATATGTGAATGCTACTTTTCACTTCTGAAGTAAACAGCTACCACAATGGACAGTTTTAGGCAACAATAGACTTTTAGCATTCTTCTGTAACCATTTCAGTTAATTTCATCAGTGAAGTGACATGTTTCTCTTTGCAGTCTGCAAGTGTAATAACTTTCTCAGTAGAAGAATTTAAACTGTGGATGCATATGTGAAAATAGGTTTGATTAAGGGAACCTGCGAAATATTCCCTGTAGAAGACTACCAGCAAAGAGAGCAACACAGCCTGTACAAAAATTTGAACACCTATGGATCTGCGCAAAATGTAAAACAAGGAATTCCTTCAGTTTACACGCCAGAAGTTATTGCAGACATTGGTCAAATAATTATTCAGAGCCCACAGAATTCTACAGAGCACAAAGGAGTCTCCA
This sequence comes from Schistocerca nitens, assembly GCF_023898315.1. Taxonomy (NCBI): domain Eukaryota; kingdom Metazoa; phylum Arthropoda; class Insecta; order Orthoptera; family Acrididae; genus Schistocerca; species Schistocerca nitens. The sequence goes on from NC_064614.1 coordinate 1,297,187,322, forward strand.
TATAAATTGGCTCAAAAGCAGCATGTAAGTAGGAGTAGTTGCCAGCCAATATAGAATTTTTTTTTTTTTTTATATCATGTCAGGGTAGCGCCAGCAATTATGGGAGGACTACAGAAACGTAGATTACTGCACATGGCTTCTGAATAACATCAACAATGGTTCGTTAGACCCTTTCCATTACATCACGAGTGATAAAGTCATCTTTTCGGTCAAGTTAATTCACAAAACATTAGGTACTGTGTAATGGAGAATCCTAACAATGTGTGTCGGCAACAATTCCATAATGAAAACAACAGCATTTGGTGCAGTGTAACACAAACGTGGATAGTTGGACCGATATTTTCTTTTACACCACCCTCAACACAATTGCGTACATGGAAATTTTCAATACATTTTATGCTCAACTCACTGAATATGAAGGACAACACTGCTTCTTACACCAAGATGTGGCAACATGCCACATCAATAAAGTATCCCTGGAACGAGTCCACAAAGTCTTCACCATGTTCATTAGATCTAACATGATTTTTTTCCTTGTAGGCACACTTAAGAGCAAAGTCTGTGAAACAAATCTACATGCAATACCGAAACCGAAAGGCATCATCAGCCGTGAAGTTGCCACCGTCATTATCTGAACTTTACGCCGGGTGTATCTGAATATGGTTATATGAGCACAGCTGTGTATTGATGTTGCAGAAGGTCATTTTGGACATCTATAAATGTAATTTTCACTGTTTTTTATTGTAAATAAATGTTAAGTCCATTTCAGCTCTTCGTTTTGTAATTTCACTTCATTTCCTTCATACTTAAACAGGCTACTTTTATCTGTGCCACATTCTACAGTCATATTTGTGCTGACATGCCCCACTCGAACTTTTTAATAGAAACAATGACAATATCTACAAAAGGTTTCTTCTGGTGATAGTCTGATAAGCATTTTCCTCATATTCATAACTTAAAGTATCTCTTCACAAAATTGATTCACTACATTGCGTAAAAATAATGCCTGTGTAATCATGGACTTAAGAACTATTTTTAAAAATGTTATGCCAATGAAGACCACAAATATCTATATCCAAAGCCACACAAACACCTGCAGAATGTCCACAGCATCCCTTAATCCCATCTCGTGGCTTCCCACACACCAGTAAGAACTCTAGTTTATGACCCACAACAACAAAGGTATCGAAAAAACTATATCACTACATCCTTCACCACTGCTTTGAATACTTAATTACACTGTGAAATGAAGGAAACACCACCGGAAGTCCTGTCTTCATCCCTAAAAGTAATAGTCTGTCAATCAATCTGCATATCATCTTAGTCCGTCATTATGCGACACATTCCGAATCTGAACACCCTAACACTGAAATGTATTTATCTTAGATCAGCAACGCATAAAAAACTGCATGTCAGTTTATCTTTATCTCCATTTTTTAAAATTTTTATCATCTAAATGTACAGTACTTTATAATGTGAAAGACAAATAGAAAAATGCCCATAAATGTAGGATATTTGTTATGATTTTTCTTTTACTATACAACATTTCAGTGACCAAGTTAATCTGACATAACTACATGGAAGAGCCACACAAAGGTCCAAATAATACTGGCTACGAACATCATGTACAAGGTGACATTTGTATGCAAAAAAGAAAAGCCTGAAAATTTAACTCTACGGTTAAAAATTAATTCAAGTCACACAGCAAAAACATTAAAGCACAACTGCATTGTGTTATGTTAAGAGCCATATGGCATAATGAAAATTCATGTAACTGTCATTCACTAATCACCATTGAAATATTACCAACTCAAGCGTTACACTAAACATAATGAAACAACATTCAATTAGGACTCAATTTTACTTTCACAAAGGCTAAAAATAGCATAATGTATTACAACTGAAAAAAATGAAAATAAAAAAGTAACACACACACACACACACACACACACACACACTCACACACACACACTCACACACACACACTCACACACACTCACACACACTCACACACACACACACTTATTCAAAGTACTTCAAAAGGCTTTGACTAGTGAAGTAACATTAATTTCTCAAACACTCAATTACATATCTCTCACATCGGTCATTATATCTCAAACTTGAGAAGTCAAGCTTATACACAGGCTTGCCACCCTCCTCCTCGTTAGCCAATGTGAAACAGGGACATGACATAGTACACAAAACACCCCCCACTTCATGTAGCAATGTAACTATCACAATTTTGTGACTTTTTAAAAGTCTTCCCATGAAACTATGGAACTACTACTGTACACCAGCTTCGAATAAAGGCTTGTTACCTTTATTTACTGCAAGCACTATGTTCACTTATATTTTAGAAGCTTTTGCAGAAATGGTGACCATTCACTTCATATCTTATCTTTTTGCCATGGGGAAATGGAAGTAAGATTTACATTCCAGGGACAAAATTTTAATGTTGGCTGTATGTACAGTTATTAACAGAGTACCCTCTGCCACACACTATACAGTGGCTTGCAGAATGTCAATGTGCATGGAACGATCTATCATTGTACTATTCTTTGATGCCCTTCTCCAAGCTGCTTAAAAATGTTTGGTTGGTGCACTACTCTGGAGTGCTGCAGTTTCATATTATTCTGAACAAACATGCTTCAATTCTTGGTCAGTTTTCCATATGGTGAGGACAGCTGATTAATAATCCCCTAGCAGGCAATATAGACTTAATACCACACCATCTCAACACTTAAATAAACCCTAGGTCATGTAACAATATTATATTCACACACTTAATGTGCTGATTTATATCAAGTGGAAATGCGAGATTTTTCATTCCACTGGTACTTGAACACTAAAGTGAAATTAAATACATTGTATCTATAAAATCCAATGATATTTTAGCAGAACACTAAATGCTTTCAACTGAACCCTGTAGTGGAACTCCACTGTTAACAGTATACCTGGATCAGAATAACAACGTGATTGACATCTAGCTGTTTACAGCACTGATACCACAGCAACAGACAATCAGAAAACACACACGGTCGCACCTTCTGTTCCACTGTCAAAATCTCTCTCTGCTAACACTACTATATCCAGTTGCAGACAGCAACATAAACAATAGTTACACATTTCACTGGGTGCTTTGTTTCTCTAACGCGTTTATCTCTCACTCGCACTACAGAATGGCAGCAGCTTGCAGCTAAAGCGTGTAGTTGCTGAACAGAAATTCAGTGATCATCTCTTGTTTTGCACAGTCAGATACATGAGTTTGTGTGCTTGGTACACACGTATTTTGAGAGGAAGAGGCAACAATGCGACTACTACCTCTAATGAAGGTACTCTGAAGTACTGCAGACACTTTTGAAGATATTTAAGAACACTGCCTTCTAAGTTTATAAGGAAAAAATACTGTGCAAAAGAGGAAGAGCCTGGTTCATCTAAGCTATGGGCACATGGTAAGAAGACAGAACCACAAGTAGGAACTTTAACTCAATTCAACAAGAAGCCATTTGTCACCACATGTATGGATATTATGAGAAAAGAAGCCCATAACTGTTATAATCTTCAAAAGGCAGAATTATTGGAAGGCAACAAGACTCCTTTTTCAAAAAATCAGCAAAATCATCACTCTTTGGTACAAAAGCATCAATGGACAGAAAATTATAATGAATAGGTTATACAGCATGACACTTGATTTTTAAGAAACATTGTTAGAAGTGCCATTTGAAGAGACTGTGTGGCTCGACAAAATATGGATGAACTTCAGTCAGTCCATCAGAAAAATCAGAAGAGAGGACAAATGACAGAATGTGTGGGAGTTATGCTGTTCCCAGGGGAAAGGCTACAAGAATTATTGTCCTGAACACACAAGCTTTACCTGGTTTCATATCTATCTGCCTCCTCTTATAAATCAAGGAAAGTGATTACAGTGAGATGATGACCCATGATAGTTTTCTGACATGGTTTATAGTGCAACTGCTGGGAAACATACTGGCCATCTGTCATAATGGATGTACTCCATAGCAATCTGTTATTGAAGACTGAAACTCCAGCCGAAGACTGAAACTCCAGCCATAGTAATGAAAGAGCCAAAATTGTTGAATGGTTAAAACACTGCAATGTAAAAGTTCAGAACAATTTATGAAACACTGAGCTCACGGAAACAGAAAAAAAAATAAGCCACAGTTTAGAAGTGTTGTGGACAAGGTGAATAAAGAACATGATCGTAGGTTTCTTATGCTTCCACATGTCACTGCTACTTCAACACCATCTAAATTCTTTGGTTGCAAATATATCATTAAATGGCAACAAATACCAAAAGCTTCACTGTGGCAGGAATTGAACTGTTAGAGGAAGCATTGATACAGATAATGTCACAGAAAAGGAGCAACATCGTAACCATATAGAAACAGTTGTTAAAGGTGCATTGTAAAGTGAGTGCATAAAGTAATATCGAAAATATAATTATACCACCGTGCAATTCTAGTCACCCTTCCACAGAACAGAGCACACATAAGTGTCAAGGAAGAAAATGACTGAACTACATAGCATTAACTCTTTGCCATAATTCATCTTATTTTTGTGTTTATGTTCCATGTTTTTGTTTGAATGGTGTCTCCCCATTTTCCCAACAAATCTCATCTTGTCATTAAGGAATAGCCCTTTGAACCAGTATGACATACTAGATGCATGCTACAGCTACTGGTAAGACTTAAGCAATTGAACTTACTGTAAATTTGTGCACTGCTGTATTTACATGAAACATCTGCCCTTTAAACACTCAACTGCTCTTTGCTCTCAATCACTTTCTTATTCTGACCCCCTTAGACCATTCAAGTTCATTGTTAAGTATCAATGCTTTCTGTTTCACCGTTGGAAATTTCATCAAATAAAAAGCTAAATTCCGTAACACCTGATGTCTCACCTACTCGCTGCTTTCAAACAAGCTATCCAAAATGGTGAGTTTATTCACAAGATTTTCCCGAAATTTCGTGGTTTGAGCAAGTTTTACTTTCTAGTGTCATGACAAACTCTGCAAGGAAAAAACAGACCTACCTTTCACTGAATTACTAAACAAAGGCCTGAAATTTCAATGTCAATCTAGAAACACGAATTCATGAAGGTAGGTACTTTTTTTTTTCAAACCTTTCACCTTTGCTTTTGAGAAAATTACAATTTCTCACATGTTACATTCCTTCGCACTCTCAATAATTCAATGAAGAATATATTTAGACCCCAAGAACCATAAAGACACCAATGAACATTTACAAGGTCTGAATGTGCTGGGTGTTGCTGTTAAGGTGCATCCACATGATGCCGTTTTTGCCATTTAACTCTGCGGAAACACACAACATTTCCGACTGTGCAACTACAAATGTGCATTTGTGCAAACATAATTTTCCCAAAGTGTATGCCATGTTAACTGTGCATTGCTTCCTGTGGTAAGTGGCAAGGTCTTACATTGTTCAAATGACATGCAACTGGCATCCACATGCGTTTTGTTGGTAGTATGTGAAACTTATGCTTGAAGATAATTATGTGCAAGAATGTCTTGACGTAAAGGAAAGCATGTTGAAATTTATAGATGATTACAGACAATGAGAAGTCGTATGGGATGCAACTCCTGAAGATTATTTCAAGAAAAAGTTTGAGAGCTTGTGCCCTGAGCAGTAAGATGTGTCTGATCATGTTCGTTTGAAGAGTAAGTCGAAGCAGGGAAACAGAATAATGCACCAACAAGTTTATGAAAAGTGTATGTGAAACCCATGGACAAACATGCACACTATTCACTTTCAGAGCAAGATAACTGAGGAGCCTGACACTTTAAAAAGGAAAGGCATGGCATCAATATCTCCTCAACTAACTACTACAAACTGAAATCAACATTGCTGCTGCAACAAATACAAAATTGGAAAATGCAACCTTCATTCCAGTGGAATCTGGAGTCCATAACATTCTGAAATTTGTCAAGTTCAAGGATACTAATCTGCATATAATCTACGACTGAAGTTGCACAAAGCATAAAATACACATGATGTATTGGAAGCCGATTAATTTGCACATAGAGTAAGTATCTGTGTAAAATATTTCTGTTTTGAGAACAGTTACTGAAATGTGAAATAAATAGTTCAAACTGGCATATAAGTCGCCAGTTACCAGCTAAGAAAATGTTACTGCCAACCTTACCACCGCTGTTTCCCCAAGCTGAAATTCCAAAATCTGTCACCTTAAACCTGCAAACAAATTGTCTATCACTACATATTGCTCATATACCAGTTATTTACATACTTTATCGAGTCACCTTGTTGCTTTCTTTTTTGTCACCTTTCCATCATGATCTCCCAAGGGGTGGGTACACAGCGGACTGCTTGCACAATGAGACAACGTGTGGAAATGAGAAAGCACACGCATACATTCATTGTTTCCAATAATTTTTGTGTATAAGCTTTTAATCCTGCGCATCTGTGATTGTGCACATGGAGAGAGGCAGTGAATGGACATACATTTATTGAGTAACAAACACAGCACATCAATTAACTTACTTCCCTTTCCCTATGCAACACCATAACGAACACTAACTCAGGCCCCCTCCCCAGAGAGGTTCATAATCCCATAAGACTTCCAGTAAATTCCACTATATTGAGAATCCTGGTATTTTAAAACATCTATTGGGACCAATTTGCATTTCCATCATGCTTCATACCCTCAAAACATGCATGTAACAGGAAGGATAATTTTAAATGGGATTACTGACATTCCTTCCAAAGCTAGAACTCTAGTTACATTACAGCATCAGGCCAAACACGCACTAAAATATCTGAGCCAATACACTATCCGTAAGATTACACAGATTTTGATTGTGCTTTTACACCTTTTCACAACTCAGTGTATCAACTACTCACCGAGTGCACATCTCTACACCTTCCATGAAATGATTAATTTGTAATGTCTGTATTAAACCATAAAAATCTATGCATATTTATACATAAAATTCTTTCACATAATGGAAAATCCACGATGGAATGAAACAATATTAAGAAAAGGAAAGTTGCTACTCACCATATAGTGGAGATGCTGAGTCACAGACAGGCACAACTAAAAGACTGTCACAGTGCGTGCGCAGGTGTGTGTGTGTGTGTGTGTGTGTGTGTGTGTGTGTTTTGACAAAGGCCTTACTGGCCGAAAGCTTTATTCTTAACAGTCTCTTTGTTGTGCCTATCTGCATCACATCTCCACTATAAGGTGAGTAGAAAATTTCCTTGCCATAATATTGTTAGAATATTTCACAAACTTGACACTGCACAGTCATGATTTGTGAGTGCAGTACTAGTTTATATTCTTTAAAGATATGTTACACTGCAATGATTTCCTTTTCTACTTAGTCCATGTATGCAACTACATTGTTCCACAGAATTCTGAATACTTGCTACTAAGCTATGTGATGCAATTATATATGAACATTTTCAATAGAATCACTCTTCTTCTATACGAAATATTTGCTTGAACTTCAAATGAAAAGAAAACTCTTGCATGTGATACAACTGGAATCTATTTAAAAAATGGAAAATATAAACACAGCATGATTTAATGTTTCCAAGGCTGCTGAACAACTGAGGTAAATGTTTCAACTACTGAATAATACACAGTTTTGATCACAACAAGGAATAACATTGCAGAAATTTTTAATCACAATGTTTCTCTTTAGTTTTGCCTTGGTGCAAAGGATTTGTAAAAACATAGGCATCAATCCTATCAGTGTTAGTGTGATAATTTTAAAAAGTCTCCAGATAACTAGTAAATTTTCACAGCAACATACAAGCAGCTTATGGCAGGATACTGGATGTTGACAATATTCAGTCAGTACCCACGAAAACAACTTTAATGCACTCGAAATTAATAATGTAAAATGGGAAACAATACTTACACAAAAGCCATACCCATTCTTGAGAAGTATATCACGTATTCGACCATAACCTCTGAAAAAGCGCTCAAGGTCTCTCTCTCTTACGCCATGCGGCAGGCATCCCACATACACCCTTGTGCCTACCATGCTGCAATAGACAAGAGGAAGTCATATTCAAATTATACTTACGACAAAGGCAAATCCATTCTTCATAGCGACTTCCTTGATTCTACCATATTTCCTGAAGAACTTCTCAAGGTCGCGTTCTCGAACCCGGTAAGTTAGGCCACCAATGAAAACTCTGGTGCCCATTCTTAAAGGAAATAAAAGCAGTCAATTACATCATAAGCCTCAAATCATCCCTACATCAGCCACTTAATTTGATTACAATCTTATTTAAAACTGCTACAAGGTGGCAGGAACGATAGGAAGTGGGGAAACAATAAATAAAATACGTCGCTCAAAAAACCCGCGAATGTAATTAATGATGATCACATAAATACCGAATATCGAAATTTATGATTTCCATTACTGACTGCTTGTAATTCCATACACAGCTTGTAAAAAATAGGCATCAAGTTTAGTTACCTAAGTTATACTAAAAGCTAAACATGTGCAAACAATTCCGAAAAGTATCTCAGAAAATGAAAACTACTTCCGTTTTTAATTTCCGAACCACATCATAAACAACGGGACATCCCGGTGAAAATTTTGCATCACGTAGGGTATTTACGCACAACCCACCACGCAAGCCCGGTGTTTACTAATGCTAACAGTTTATGATAAAATCTTTTGCTATTATATTGAATATAACTGATGGTCAGAGGTAAGAAACTACATGAATTAACTAGGTACAGCGTAAGGAAGGTACGTAACAGGTAAAACATTATTTTTACAAATTGGTCAGTGTAATGGCCACCAGGAGCCATGAGAGTTCTACTCAGAGATAACACTTGCACATACAAATTGAAATAATACTCTACAAGCGACCTTACTTACATTAACTGATCTCTTCCAGACTTCAAATACTTGGTAAAGAAATCAACAAACGTATAGTGTGTAAGCTTCTGAAACTACTACAACGCTTAAACATTTATTTCCAACACACCACACAAACCAACGCTTCCTCTATCAGGAGCCGGAAAGCAAGGAATTTTCTTGCATCCTTCTAAAGATATTCAACTAATATCACGGCACTTAGCGTCATCGAATAGTGTGGATTATCTTTGCCTGAAAGAGAATACGAAGGTTGCCTAATCTGAACATTACTTTTTATTTTTAAAAGTTAGACAGATGTTAATTTAGTCCAAGTAGTTAAGATAACAGATATTATGAAGAAACACATGGTGACCCAATATTTTTACGTTATCTAAGAATTTAAGAAAATAAAGGCTGATTCACAATCAACGTCAACGGAACGGTACGTAGCTTCAGGCGACTTACCGTCATCTTTTGTTCATACATTGGTGCCAATGTTGGTGTCATCATTGGCGAATAGTTAGAGGACAACTCCCACATATTGCAGCGGATATTCAGTTGAATTTGTATTGACCCAACGTAATCATGTCTGACGGCTGATGCATTTGTGGTTTTGAAAGTGCATAACTATATTTTTTCACTGTAAAAGAAAAAAAGAAAACACGTAAAAGAAGATGTTGGGTAATGACTGTAACACATACAAAAAAATACTCCCCTCTCAGACGATCTGTTACTTGACATTCAGAACAGGAAGACATCGTCTGAAAAATTCAGTTTAGGATCGGCCTTTGTGTGGTTTTATACAACGTTTACTATACATGACATACATTCAATGCGGAAAATTCAAAAATCAGTTGGAAATACATGTAACCCACCGCTCCAAAAAAGAGAATCATAAGAAAAACTTTCTAAAAAAGTTTATATAAATATCTGTATCATATGGTGAAATTTGAATTTGGAATAATCTATGTTTTATATAAATCAAATACAGAAACTCTTACTCACAGATCAGATACATTACGACCTAACACAGCACAGTTAGACCAATTTACAACTTAGATGTTAGGTCATCGTAAGTTTCTGAAATTAATACTGCAGACATTACTTAGCTTTCTCCTGAATTAGTTTACCATACACTCATTATTCCGACTCAAACTTTCCAAACTGACTACTCATGTACAAAAGAATGCCGAGTTGTGTTTCATAGAGTAATTTGTACTTTTTCCTTTGCATACAAAGGGGTCTTATTACAATTTGAAATTATAACTTAAAACAAGTAACTGCATGCTCACAGGAATTGTCTGCAGCTCGTGGCCTCCCGGTAGCGTTCTCGCTTCCCAAGCACTGGGTCTCGGGTTCGATTCACGGCGGGGTCAGGGATTTTTACCTGCCTCGAGATGACTGGGTATTGTTGCGTCGTCTTCATCATCAACGTCATTCATCCCTATTACGGCAATGACAACCCACCTCCACTAGGACCTGGCCTAGTACGGCGGTGTGGGTCTCCTTCATCATCCCGTATGCTCTGTTATGGAGTATGGGACTTCATCATCGCCCTCATCATAGGAACTACAGGTCTTTCTGTTTGTAACCCATATTTTCTAATGTGTAAACATTCTTCGTTCAAATTTCCACAAACCAAAAAAAATATTTAGAAGAGTGATGCCTCTAGCAACTTTTCAAAAACAGGATCACTTATTTTATAATACTCATACAAAAATAGTTATTCACAATGCTTCCCATCCAGCAACTAAGTTTTCAATCAAAACAAAAACTAACAACCTTATGCTCCAGACATTTCGAAAACGTTGAAGCATAAATCCATCACCACCATCACAAAATTCTTGGAATACAGTATGGCTTAACGTATGGGAAGAAACTGGATAAGGTAGGCTTTATTGCACAAGTAAACAAATACTGTACGTCAATGTAAGCAAAACACAGAACTGTTACAGAACATGTATGAATATGTACCAATACTGGTAATCTATCTTTTATGATATGTATGTATCTACTTATATTCTAAGCAAGTACAGTTGCAAAAATAGATTCAGCCATTGTGTGGCATCTATATTGACACTGCGATTTTTGTGATTCCTCATTGCAATATTCCACAAATGCATTTATCACTGGTAAAGTCCCAAAAACTAAACGACTTACCTGTTACTCCACTGTTCCTGAGACTCTGTGTTTTCAACTATCTGACCTGGAAGTAAAATCAACAACTTGGATTTCCAAACGAAAACCAAGACAAACAGCATTGGCGCCATTAGTCGTTTGACATATCGGTATTGACACCAACGCCCTTTTGCAGTTTGGTCGAAATATCGACAAGCAGTGGAGCAGTACCAACATTGGGGTCAATGTTGGTTCCAAAGATATTTCATCGATCCACACATTGGACCAACGCTGTTGGTGGCAATGTTGTCTGCTGTGTGTGGACCTGGCCTCAAATGTGGGTTTTTCGCACTGGATTGAACATAAACTTCGTCAATTTGCTTAGCTCAGTACCAAGGGGTGAAAGTGGGGTTATAAGATACCACCCATGTTACAAAGAGTACGAATATACTATCAGAATTAAGGAAGTAGTAATAATAAAGTTTATTAATGGCCAAAGCAAAACTTCACAACAAACATTGTTTTTAAACATTGACATCTATTTGTCTTACAGATTTGAGTACTTGTAACAGGGACTAATATGGTTTAGCTTAGCATAGAAACTCACATCAGGAAATGTACCATTCTCCTGCTACAAGCAAAATATCACAAAACACATTCAAATCTCCCACGTTTTCGGCGGCACTGATCACAGTACTATGTACATCTTTTACCCATCACCTGATGTTCCATGCCCACTACAGGTTTGTTTACAAGCAATTCTGATAAGCTTCTGAGCTGTCCAGAGAGGTTTGTACCTGTTGTTGTGCTTGTGGTCATTGTTCATACTGTACTATTGTACAGAAGTCATTATTCACTACAGCACACAATGCAAGCTGTATGTACATCTCATTTTTAGTGTGTTGCTATTGACCACAGTGAACTACATGTTTGCAAAATACGCAGACATGATGTTATTGTTCAGCTGCTTGGTGCAGTTATATGTGAGGCATTTTCCACACCGCCAGACACACTTGCACTAACTCTTTGTTATGGGGTACCACTGGACCTCAGAGATGGGTACATTCACCACCAGTGGCGCTCCACAGTGGTGTCACACAATGCAGTTTGAAGAGGCTGTACTCTATGCAGTGGAAGAGGGCACAACGATGAGTACCAGCAAGGTAGCAGGTAGACTGAATGTAGATCACCAAACTGTCTAGCATGTCCTGCATGAGCAGCAGCTACTCACGTACTGTCCCTAGAAAGTACAGGCAATGCAGCTACAGGATTTTGCGTCGCAACTCACTTCTGCATGTGGTTCTTGCAGCGTTGTGCGAACGATCCCAACTTCCCATGGTCGACCCATTTCACGGATGAAGCCAAGTTCAGTGGGGAAGATGTCCTAAATTCCTACAACAGTCTTGTCTGCACTGACGCCCCCCCCCCCCCCATATGCTTTACAGCCCCTATGAATTTTACGACCAACATGGTCTGCACATTAGGGTAGGGTTCCTGGATGGACATGAGACTGGGTCATACCTTCGTCCACAACACCTCCTGGGTGCTGTGGACCTGCGATTCCTTGACAACAACTTAGAAGATGTGACGCTCCATGTGCGTCAACACATTTGGTTGCAGCACGATCGAGCACAACCTCATTTTTCACCTACTGTCTGAGATCATCTGGACCAACGATTTGGGCAACATTGGATAGGTTGTACTGATCCAATTGCTTATCCTGCATGTTTCCCAACTTAAATCCTCTAGACTGCTGCCTGTGGTGTCATGTGAAATCCTTGATTTAGGAGGTCCGCTGTGGCACTCAAGGAAGATCTACTCCCGCGTCTTGCAGTTGCGGTGGATGTTGCAGGACCAGGGATTGATGACTCAGCGTAACAGAACATGGTACAGAGGTACTGCTTCGGTCACATTGAGCCGTACGTGTAAGTGGACCCATGCGACAAGCAGCAGCAGCCAGAGAGCAACGTCTTTTGTGGTATTTTGGGTGTAACAGAAAAATGGTATGTTCCAAAGCATAAGTAGCTGCACTAAACTGAACTTTCTTGGTCCCCACCTCAAGTCCTCAAAGTCCTTAAAGGGAATTTGGTTTCAGAGTGTAAATGTGCAGTCATTTTCAATTATTGTAAAAACAAAATCATTTTCGCTGCCAAATATTTGGTCTCTCTAGTGCAAGAACACTAAACGTAAAAAATATCATAGTGGTCATAAAACATTTGCAATGTGTCACGAATAACAAAATAAAGGCTAGGAAGACACAAAAGTACAAGTGTCGCTACTACAACAGGAGTGAGTGCAGCGGTTACTGGTAAACTTTAATGGATTCGTGGCCTCTCATAACCATGATGAAGAAGGTATTGGGATTCATCAGATCATGCAATGCTCTGCCACTTCACTAGCGTCGACTGCCAATGGTCATGTGCCCTTTGCAGATGTCGTCAGCTGTGGAAGCTCACCACAAGGAATGTTCAGTGCACTGTGTGTTCAGACACACTTGTACTCTGCCCAGCATTAAAGTCTGATGTTAATTCTGTCATAGTTAGCTGCCTGTCTCGTTTTATCGGTCCGCCTGGCCTACAACTTACGACATCTGTAATGAGGGGCGACTGTCCAACCCCATGAAATCTAGACGTTGTTTCACCTTGGATTCTCCATGTGTTGAAACACTCACAACAGCACTGCTCGAACACCTGACAAGTAGTGCAGTTTGTGATATGCTCGTACCAAACCTCAGGACCATCACAATCTGCCCTCAGTCAAACTCAGAGTGCACGCCTTCCCCATTCTACACACACTTGGACAGCACACTTGCTGATACTACATGCACCGTGTGTGTGTCTGCCTAGCAGTCATTCCTCGCCACATGATGCTGCTCTCACATAGATGGGTTTATATCTACAGTTGTTGTTGTTGTTGTTGTTGTTGTGGTGGTCTTCAGTCCTGAGACTGGTTTGATGCAGCTCTCCATGCTACTCTATCCTGTGCAAGCTTCTTCATCTCCCAGTACTTACTGCAACCTACATCCTTCTGAATCTGCTTAGTGTATTCATCTCTTGGTCTCCCTCTACGATTTTTACCCTTCACGCTGCCCTCCAGTACCAAATTGGTGATCCCTTGATGCCTCAGGACATGTCCTAGCAACCGATCCCTTCTGCCACAAACTTCTCTTCTCCCCGATCCTATTCAATACCTCCTCTTTAGTTACGTGATCTACCCACCTAATCTTCAACATTCTTCTGTAGCACCACATATCGAAAGCTTCTATTCTCTTGTTGTCCAAACTATTTATCGTCCATGTTTCACTTCCATACATGGCTACGCTCCATACAAATACTTTCAGAAACGACTTCCTGACACTTAAATCTAGACTCGATGTTATCAAATTTCTCTTCTTCAGAAATGCTTTCCGTGCCATTGCCAGTCTACATTTTATATCCTCTCTACTTCGAACATCATCAGTTATTTTGCTCCCCAAATAGCAAGACTCCTTTACTACTTTAAGTGTCTCATTTCCTAATCTAATTCCCTCAGCATCACCCGACTTAATTCGACTACATTCCATTATCCTCTACAATAGGTTGGCGATAATGGTGTTCTGTCTGATCAGTGTAGATGCGATCATTGTCAGCAAAGCCAGACTGCCACTAGTTTAGTCAGGCAGTGTTCTCCGGACTCAGAAACTACAGCAGTGTTCAAAGCTATACCTGTGATAGGACTGTTTAACAATCTTGCCACACCTCATCTTCGTACAAGGGTTGGAACTTTAATAGTGGCAACTGTATATTTACAGCTTGTACAAAATAGATACATGTTTCAAAGTTTTACTGACCTTCAAAGCAGTCACCAGCATTGTGTATAGCCCCTACGACTTCCAACGATATGGAAGTCGTAGGATACTCTTAGCAGCGCCAGTTGTGCTGACAGTTAGAACGAATTTGTGGCAGTTCTGAAGCGAAAGCCGTGAAGTGTTTCCTTCAGTGTAGAAATCGAGTTGAGAGAATTATTATGGGTTCATACATACCCTGTGATTGTTTCATCAGGCTCAGAGTCACTGCTGACTTTCTGTAAATTTCTTTCTACAATAGTTAAGTGAGTAGTGGCATATTTAAATAAATTGGACGTACTGCTACTTTAGAGCTGTAAAATGTTGTCTGCACTGTGTTATGGTGTCGTACATTTTATTAAAATATGTCCATATTTTAGATTTTGGTGGTGCAATGACACAATAAAAGCTAACAATCTTCTGACAAACCACAAAAAAAAAATGGCTGATGAATGGATGAGCAGGGCAAGTGAATGAAGGCCATGAGGAATGGAAGACAGTACCATAGACACAAGCAAACACTCACTCCCTACTCGATTATGTGCATAACAGCAATTCGGTACAAGTACCTCTCTTTTGATACTGAGCAAGTATCAAAAGAACTAGTCTATTCTAAAAGCACTTGTTGTCGAAATAAAAGTATCGAATATTTACTTGTATTTACTTCTAGTGGAACATCCCTAACCGTGACTTCATTGGAACAATGGTCTATCGTTGCCATATGTATCGAGAGTGATACAATCGACTGTAGTACACAGAAGACTCCACTGGTATCGTGTATGTGTGACATGATCTCTAAACACACACAGAAGTAAAATGCTGAACTCGTATTCAGGAAGACGGCAGTTCAGATTGCTATCTGACCATTCGATTTAGGTCGAAATGCCTTGGTGGTTACTTTAAAAAAGAAAACAGTCGGTTTCTTTCCCCATATTTCCTCAGCCAAAGGTTGTGTTAAGTCTCTGATGACCTCAACACTGATGGGATGTTAAACTCTAATCTTCATTCCCTTTTTTGTAAGCCGATCAGCACTCATCGCAGAATGGGGCCTTTTGTGGGCACACCAAATGCCCTGTAGATCTTCAGGGACAAGTCTTCATTTAGCTTTCAAGACGACAGTAGGTGTGTCCTAATCTGTTGATACTGCCAGAACACGTTATTGTCCATCAAGTGATCATGATAGGGATGTGTTGGAACTAGGCAGTACTGGTATCTGAATGCCTGTTGATACACGTTTTGATAGGCCTAGACATGCATATATTCCTTTGTAGGACATTGCAGGTGACATCTTTAATGGTTGTATACATCCAAAAGCCACTTAAATGGGCTATGATTTCACCTTTTATCCAACCATGTCGATGAAGGCCATTTCTCGAGACTAAGAACATTAATGGCAAACAATTCAATGCAAGGAGTGGACTTCAGTTTTATAGAACAACTTAGTGTTGTGGGAGCAATGGCTTGTAAATGTTTACAAATAACCACCTGATTGCACCACTAAGAGATGTGATATTCTAATTGTTTGACATTTGTTATTATTAGAACAATGGCA
This sequence comes from Schistocerca nitens, assembly GCF_023898315.1. Taxonomy (NCBI): domain Eukaryota; kingdom Metazoa; phylum Arthropoda; class Insecta; order Orthoptera; family Acrididae; genus Schistocerca; species Schistocerca nitens. The sequence continues at coordinate 1,297,203,693 of NC_064614.1, forward strand.
GCTCAGAAGATAGCTCAGATTTGTTGACTGTGAGAGTTTAAGAAAAGTTGATGAGAAAAAATGGAAAGTTTTCGTTGCATGACTTTTTACAATTTTCTCGAAATTTCAACAGCATAACAATGTCTCGAATAGGTTCGTTCAACTACCGATATCAGTCAACTTCAGACAAGACTTTTGGCTATTGGTTTACAGAATTTTGTCGCAGACATGCCTTTGTCAGCAATTAGTTTCGCGAATCGCCCGTTTCTCTCATACACATTGATGCCATGCACAGCAATTGCGTGTACTGGAGACAGTGAAGTACTCAGTTTTGCAGTTTACCAGAAAACGCTTCCCTGTGAATTCCACAGAATTTGATCAAAGCTTAAAAGCAGGCTCATGCCGATAGAATGTCGATAGGAGCATCCATAAATGCCTCGTGTCGATTTGGGTAAGGAAATGCTCCAAAAATGTCAGCCGAGAAAATAAATCTGTGTGTTCTATCGTAAAAATAAACACAAATTGAATATATTTGCATGCGAAACTAATCAAGATTCAGCTATTAAAATGTCTAACACACGCAGCGGTTTGCAACTCGTACAAAAAACTGGGACTTCAGTTCTGAAAACTGAAAGTGACAATCTGCTGCATAAAATTTATTTTTAAAATTTCATTATGTACGATCGGTATTGTGCTACACGGTCATCATATGCAACAGGCTACATTATGTTACATGAATAGTGTCGTTATACCTCCGCTGGGGGCAACTTCGCCGACCCACAGCGCGAGGCCCATGGCGTGGCGAGAGCCGGATCCCATGCAGCGAGCGCTCGAAATACAGGCATTCTGGAACCACGCAGAGGTAGGTGGGGGGATACCCTCACCTCGCCTAAGAAAGGTAAGGTCACCTTGTGAAGAGCCTGGCGGACAATGAGAAGCGTGTCGAAAGCTGATAGACCTCTTCAGCCACTGGGACGGAGCATAGACACAAAATCGTCAAGAACGCGCATGCGAATGCGTGTGAATCTTCTGGTTTGCAGCAGCCGTTTTTACCCGCCTTAGGAAACGAGAACATGTCGACAGTTCCAGCACCCCACAGGCGCTGGGACAGAGCATAAACAAAGCGCCAAGAATTTTCACAGAAGACATGTGAGACTACAGAACTACGGAAGAAGTTCCTTGACTTCCGGAAAGTGATTGACTCGGTGCCCCACTGCACACTGCTAACCAAGGTTCGAGCATATGGGATTGGTTCCCAAATATGTGAGTGGCTTGAAGACTTCGTAAGTAATAGAACCCAGTACGTTGTCCTCAATGGCGAGTGTTCATCGGAGGGTATCATCTGGAGTGCCCCAGGGAAGTGTGGTAGGTCCGCTGTTGTTTTCTATCTACATAAATGATCTTTTGGGGAGGGTGGATAGCAATGTGCGGCTGTTTGCTGATGATGCTGTGGTGTAAGGGAGGATGTCGTCATAGAGTGACTGTAGGAGGATACAAGATGGCTTGGACAGGATTTGTGATTGGTGTAAAGAATGGCAGCTAACTCTAAATGTGGATAAATGTAAATTAATGCAGATGAATAGGAAAAAGAATCCTGTAATGTTTGAATACTCCATTAGTAGTGTAGCGCTTGACACTGTCACGTCGATTAAATATTTGGGCGTAACATTGCAGAGCGATTGAAGTGGGGCAAGCATGTAATGGCAGTTGTGGGGAAGGCAGATAGTGGTCTTCGGTTCATTGGTAGAATTTTGGGTCAGATGTGGTTCATCTGTAAGGGAGACCGCTTATAAAATACTAATATGACCTATCCTTGAGTACTGCTCGAGCGTTTGGGATCCCTATCAGGTCGGATTGAGGGAGGACATAGAAGCAATTCAGAGGCGGGCTGCTAGATTTGTTACTGGTAGGTCTGATCATCACGGGAGTGTTACGGAAATGCGTCAGGAACTCGGGTGGGAGTCTCTAGAGGAAAGGAGGCGTTCTTTTCGTGAATCGCTACTCAGAAAATTTAGAGAACCAGCATTTGAGGCTGACTGCAGTACAATTTTGCTGCCGCCAACTTACATTTCGCGGAAAGACCACAAAGATAAGATAAGAGAGATTAGGGCTCGTACAGAGGCATATAGACAGTCATTTTTCCCTCGTTCTGTTTGGGAGTGGAGCAGGGAGAGAAGATGCTAGTTGTAGTACGAGGTACCCTCCGCCACGCACCGTGTGGTGGATTGCGGAGTACGTATGTAGATGTATATGTAGAAGAAGTCAGTCTTCTTAAAGAAAAAAAAAAAGTTTGCTGGACTGTAAGGAGATAGCTCCTATATTGCGAATGCCAGCAGATTCATAGATGAAGCACGAACATGAGACTGTCCAGGCCTTACGCAGAGAAGTGTTGTTTGGCTGCTATCACAACTCAGGAATGGTGAAAAACACCGAAACTGCGTGTGACCAACGCTGGGAACAGCCTTGACAGTGGAAACGTGAGACAGACGCCAATTCTCGAGTCACACACCAGTCCACACAAGGTATAAGATTAATTCCACGCTGCACTAGGAGGCGTGTTCATGAAATGACGATCAATCATTGGGCGGCGTTGCAAACTTAGTCCGCAAATGACAACGCGGGGAGGAGGAAAATTTCGAACAGTCGTTGAGCTTAGCAAGGTGAGGAGAAGTGAAGAGGGGAAGTCAGTGAGACAACACGGAATGAAGAGGACATGGGGGCTCCTACATCCGTCTCCTTCATCCGCCTCCTGACACCGGGACATCGCACCTTCGGCTACGCAACTCGCGACGAGCAGGCAAAATGGAGGCCAGTTGGGGCCTTCCGGCAAAGCCGGGACCCCAAGGGCAGCAGCCAACTCGCCACGACGCATTTCCGAAGCGACGCTCCGAACCAAACCAACGCCTGCAGCCATCATCGCTACGCAACAAATGACTGTGAAGAATGGTAACACGATTCATCCACCTTTCCTCCCCCTTCACATTCGATCCGTTTCTCGCTCTGAGATTTGCGGGGGCGACACCATTACTCATCTACATATCATGTCAGGGAAAGGAATTCCCAATTCGCAACAGAGTCTGTGACATACACCACAAATGATCGTTTGTACATGCATGACAGTACATGCTTCAAATATTTAAAAGCAAAATGTATTGCGGCAATACAGTTATGGGACAGACGTGTTTACAAGGAGCCACACTATTGTCACAAAATGGGGTGAACGTCAGCTAGTGGAAGTCTGTGTTTTTCTCCTGCTTTTTGGCGTATGTTTTTCTCCTGCTTTTAGGCGTACATTACACAAGGAATCAAATTACAAAGAGAGGGTGAAATTGGACGTTGCGGATGCGTTCTTTTTTTTAAGTAAGTGGAATGGTTCAGAAAATTTATCTAATGAACTGATGCTGGATACATACTATTTCCAGAATTTTTTTGCCAGAATGTCGAAACACGATTTTGAATATGTGGTACAAGAAATTGGTCCTAGAAGTGCTAAAAGTAAAGCTGTTATTAGATGGTGCATGCCAGTACAACCTGACTGGCGCTCTGTCTTTGATTTTTAGCTGCTGGTGATTTGTACAGAAGCTCAGTGTACTTCTGTAACAATTCTCTCGGAAATAGAAGTATGCAAAGCTTCCGTGGAAGCATTAAAGATTTCCTCCTAAATGAAAGTTTGAAATTAGAATACAATTATTATTTATATTATCTTTCTGTACACCAGTACACGGAAATGCTCACAACAGAATCGAACATGAATTCGACCTCATAGGTAACTGCTTGCCAACTGTCATCCTTCAGACTGGGAACTTTGTATGCATATGATACGACATCCCATAGCTCTGGTCGTAGAGGAATAGCATTTAATAAATTCATGGTACTGTCGTTGTCCACTTCTTGATTAGTGTACACAAGTTCTCAACAACAAAACAGCTGCCTACAAGCTTTCGATAAAAAAAGTGAAACGGTACTGTGGCTGCAGTGTGCTGTCAGTGAGCGAAGGAGGAAACAAAGGTGAGAGCGAGAGGGAAGCATTTATACACAAGGGCAGAGCCAAATATTGACCCGCAAAATGAAATATTCTCCACCCATGGTTGACAACATCGGCAAATGCTCAGCATTAAGTCAGCACCTATCTGCAACTGCCTGCAGTATCAGCAATATTGCTCATCAATACCTCAAAATTCTCTCGTTTTCGCTTATGTTGACGTCAACGCTGTTGTGACCAAATATTGCTGTAAAAACAAAATGGATCTGAGCACTATGGAACTTAACTTCTAAGGTCATCAGCCCCCTAGAACTTAGAACTACTTAAACCTAACTAACCTGAGGACATCACACACATCGATGCCCGAGGCAGGATTCGAACCTGCGATCGGCCCTCCCTGCCGGCTATTGCTGTAAAAGAAACTGATTGCTTGCTTTTTAACTTAAAATGGACATGTTTGTGGTCATTGCGATATAGGATCGAAGAACAGGTAATGCCGAATGGTATACAACAATTTGTATAAGTCAACTTACGGATGGAATCAGTATAAACAACCGAATACATCGCGTCTTTCTTGTTATGACAATGCCTGCTGTCACGCAGACGTCAAACAATCGTTTGACCCAACATACGTTGAATTAATCTGTCGTTGTTGGTATTCACCACAAAATGACTCCAATTTTCTCGTTATGTCAAACAAAAGAACAGTGCACAGCGATTTTATCATCTCAGCAAGCTGTTGCGAGCTTGCGATTCCATATTTTTGAGATACAGTATTCAAATCAAAGTAGTAAATGCTCCAGTCTTAGTCCAAACAAATGCAAGAGTGTATAAATTTTAAAGGCGTATATTTTCAGAAACGATTTGGACAAGGTATGTGGTCTCGATCACTGCCTGTGCGATATGGTTCAAATGGTTCTGAGCACTATGGGACTTAACATCTGAGGTCATCAGTCCCCTCGAACTTAGAACTACTTAAACCTAACTAAACTAAGGACAACACACACATCCATGCCCGAGGCAGGATTCGAACCTGCGACCGTAGCAGTCGCGCAGTTCCGGACTGAAGCGCCTAGAACCGCTCTGCCACCGCGGCCGGCGCATTTGCGATAGCTTTAAACAATGCCGATCTTACTTTTCATCCCTTCAAAGACAAAGGTATCATCAGGAGTGCCCCAGGTAAGTGAGACAGTACCGCTCCTGTTCGCTATGAACACAAACGATCTTACGGGCAGGGTGAGCAGCAGTCCACGACTGTTTGCCGATAAAGCTGTGCAGTACGGGAAAGATTTGTCGTTCAATCACTGTAGGATGATACACGATGATTTAGACAGAATTTCTATTTTGTAATGGCGTGGGATCGTTCTAGGGTCCTATACCGAAATCGAGGTTTGATTAGATTAGATTAGTTTTTCGTTCCATAGATCCGTGCTGAGGAGATCCTCGTGGATGTGGAACATGTCATTTTTTTAAAGCTGAAATAACAATACTAATAGTATGAATATATACAGTACATCATCTGTTTCTATTAAAAAATTCGTCAATGGAGTTGAAGGAGTTGGCCACTAGAAAGTCTTTCAGGCTCCTTTTAAACTGATTTTTATTTGTAACTAAATTTTTTATGTTTCCTGGCAAATTATTGAAGATGAGTGTTCCTGAGTAGTGGACCCCTTTTTGAACTAAAGTAAGTGCTTTTAAGTCCTTGTGCAGATCATTTTTGTTCTTGGTACTGTATGTATGAACTGAGCTGTTTCTTGGAAAAAAGAGACATATTACTTAGGATAAATTTCATTAAGTATACTGAGAGGCAGTACTTAGTATACCCAGTTCTTTGAAGAGGTTTCTGGAGGACGTCCGTGAATTTACTCCACAAGTAATACGTATTACACGCTTTTGGACTCTGAATACTTTTGTTTGACTCGAAGAGTTACCCCAAAATATTATACCATATAACATTACGGAATGAAAGTAGGCAAAGTATGCAGCTTTTTCATTTTTATGTTGCCTATGTCTGCTAACACTCGAATTGCAGATACAGATTTGTTAAGGCGTTTCTGCAGTTCTGTGATGTGCTCCTCCCAACTGAATTTATTATCAAGAAGTAATCCCAGGAATTTAAGACTGTCAACCTCTTCTATCTGCTCTTCTTCATACTTTATGCATATGCTGGGTGGAAACCTCTTACAGGTTCTGAATTGCATATAGTGAGTCTTTTCGAAGTTTTAATGTCAGTGAGTTGCTTTAAACCATTTATTAATATCCATGAAAATATCATTACCAGATCTTTGTAGGTACTTGCTGACATCCGCTGACTCAAGCATTAAGCCATGCCAACGGCTCTGCAATTACGATCCGCGTGCTGGGGCAATAATCGACGTTTCGAGACGTTTCGGCGGCGGTTGGGAGGCCGCTTGTATGACCTCAGCCACATCAAAACCTGCCTTGTTGTGTATAAAAGCAGGCCGACCGGCTGCGTTGGGCGTGAGAACGTGAACTTTCGCGATGGCACTGTTGTATACAACATTCTCGGACTTCTTACAGCGTCATCTCAGGGTGAAAACTTGAACTTTAGACGATTACCTCCATCGTCTTCGCCAGAAGCAACTGAATGTCTAGACAGCTGCCGTGGTGGCCTTATATACTACGGTGACAAAAGTCACGTGACACCTCCCAACACCGTGTCGGGCCTCCTTTTGCCCGGCGTAGTGCAGCAACCCGATGTGGCGTCGAAAGTCCGCTGCAGAAATATTGAGCCATGCTGCCTCTATAGACGTCCATAATTGTGAGAGAGTTGCCGGTATAGGGTGTTTTGCATGAACTGACCTTCCGATTGTGTCCCACAAATGGTTCAAATGGCTCTGACCACTATGGGACTCAACTTCTGAGGTCATTAGTCCCCTAGAACTTAGAACTAGTTAAATCTAACTAACCTAAGGACATCACACACATCCATGCCCGAGGCAGAATTCGAACCTGCGACCGTAGGGGTCCCGCGGTTCGAGACTGCAGCGCCTAGAACCGCACGGCCACTTAGGCCGGCCAGTCCCCCAAATGTTCGATGGAATTCATGTCAGGCGATATGAGTGGACAAATCATTCACTCGAATTTTCCATAATGTTGTGGCCCAGTGACATGACATCGTTGTTTAGGAACCTGAAGCACGTGAATGGCTGCAACGGTCCCCAACTAGCCGAAAATTGTCATTTCCTGTCAATGATCGGTTCAATTGGACCAGAGAACCTAGTTCACCGCATGTAAATACAGTTCACACCATTATGTAGTCACCACCACACCACCAGATTGCACAGTGAGTTGATAAGAACTTAGGTCCACGGCTTCGTGGGGTCTGTGTCACACTAGAACCCTACCACCAGCACTTAACAACTGAAATCGTGACTCATCTGACCACGTCACCGCTTACCAGTTGGTCTAAGGTCCAACCGATATGGTCAGGAGAGGCACTGCAGCCGATATTGTGGTGTTAACAAAGGCACTCGCGTCGGTCGTCTGCTGCCATAGGCCTTTAACGCCGCACTACCCAAACACACACACTCGTCGTACGTCCCACATTGATTTCTGCGGTTATTTCACACATTGTTGCTTGTGTGCTACCACTGAGAACTTTGCGGAAACGCCGCTGCTCTCGGTCGTTAAGTGAAGTCCGTCTGTGGTAAGGGACAGTGTCTGAAATGTGGGATTTCAGGCATACTCTTGACACTGTGGATCACGGAATACTGAATTCCCTAACGATTTCCGAAATGAAATGTCCCATGCGTCTAGTACCAGCTACTATTCCGCGTCCGGCAGTAATCACGTCGGAAACATTTTCACATGGATCACCCGAGTATAAACGATAGTTCCGCCAGTTCACTGCCCTTTTATAATTCGTGTGCGCGATACTACTGCTATTTGTACGCGTTCATATCGCTATCCCACGACTTTTGTCACCACAGTGTGTAGCCCACAGACGGCTTCTAGGTTGGTCGGTAGTTACGTAATGCTGTCGCAGATGGTGTCAACATCTGCGCTGCTGGCGCCACCACTCTACTAGAAGCGTAAACATCGCAACTAATACGTCTGCCTCTTCGCTGCATCGAGAGCTCCGTTCCACGCACCGCTAAGACTACATCCGCTGTCACGGTTGAAGTTCTTCTCGCACATTCTTACTTCTGCAGCATCTTTAATTAACGTTTGAAGAAACAATTTGTCTCAGGGTACTACGTACTAGGATCCTGTAATAAGGAGGCTGCAGAAATAATATTGACAGAGAAGAGCTTCTACCCTGGCAGCGGTTGTAATCTTAGCGGTGTATAGAAGCCAGCTCTCGATGCAGAGGAAAAGCAGAGATATTCGTCGCAATGTTTACGCCGCTACTGGAGCGGTGGCGTAACCAACGCAGAAGTTCACTCCATCTGCGACAGCATTACGTAATTATTAACCAATCAGAAACCGTCTATGGGCTTTATAAGGCTACCACAGCAGCAGTTTAGACAGTCACTTGCTCCTGACGAAGGCGATGGAGGTAACCGTGGGAAGGTCGCAGTTTTATCAACTGACGTGGCAAGAAGTCTGAGAACGTTTTATAGACACAAAGGAATTATGGCGTGTACCTTCCGTCAGACCCAATGTCCGCACTCTCGTGACGTAGTGCCTCTGCTCAGTATCCTCATTACTAACGGCGTTTCGCCGATTCCCGTAAGGGTTCGAGCGTCGTGTGTATCACTGGACAATCTCGCCTTAATTATATATGTGGTATCCGTTCTTTCGGACATTCCCGAATCTTACTGGAATCATCGAAACGCTGTAAGTAATTAGGGCAATGGGTAGGGAGACTAAGTCGGTAGTGTGAGGATAAGTTGAGAATTTGCGTCTGACGGGAGGCTTGCTGGGGTTGTCTGTGCAGTTCCGATGACCACTGTGTCTGGATGGCTCAGTTGTCAGAGCATCTGCCTAGAAAGCAGGAGACCTAGGTTCGAATCCTGGTCTGGCACAAATTTCCCTCATTGATGTAAATCAATGCCCAATCACAGCTACACATCGTAATTTCTTTGTGTCTTGACTGACAATGGCTGCAGGATCAAAATGACGTCTGTTCTTTTAAACATGCCAGAAAGAATAGACATCACAAGTAATGGTTTATATGTTGAGCATGATGCTGCAACAGCTGGGCTTCATGTCGGCGTCCACTGCTGGTTGGCTTTCGCCCCGAAGTTCTTCCCCCATCTCACGATGACCACCTGCCAGGGGTCCTGCCGTTGGATGGGCTGTGAGACGAACCGGCGCCCTCCTAGTCACCGAGCTGCTGGGTCCAACCAGCACCCGACACTCACCTCAGCTGGCTGGGTCGCAGCCACCCCACCAGCAGCGCAACAGCAGACGCCACACCTGACACATCACTGTCAAGGTATGCTGAGCAGCAAGACTTTGGCATTTTTGAGGCACCAGCTACTGCCATCCTCGTGATATGACTTGCAGCCACTGTGGGCTACGAGACTGACGCCACGACATGGAACTGGGATGTTGTGGGTCGATAGCAGGATGGACCACCAAACAAGCGCACACACCTGTATCTGCTGTAGCTTGCTGGAGTAATAAAGAGTTTACACACATACCGTTTGTCTTGCTGGCGTCACCGTTTCCTCGGGCCAGCAGCCCATCGAACCCACAAAGCCCAGGGTGGGAGAGTCTTCGTCATCTTGACAACTAGAAGAATGACTCTTTCACCATCTACCAAAGGGGTCAACACACTCTGGACTACATTTTGGCGTCAGAAGTGGAAGTGGCACATGTGCTACGGTCATCAGCAGTGAAAGTGAGTATCTGCATGAGCATTTTATAACGACTCGTGGATCCTTGTATCTGCTATTCCTTGTTTTAGTCCTTTTCCCACTGCCCCATTTTTCATTCTGATCAGTACAGACTAGATTCTTGAGCCTGGAAGTGGCCCAAGAGGTAAGCGATTGACACCAGTTGTATGTACACGATATAACGTTCTGGGTCATACAGCCTAATGGACTGAGTCACTGCGAGTGGTGTGTCAGGTATGCCAAAGGAAAGGGTATTTCATTAGGCACTGTAGGGAAAGTGGGTGGTTGAGGCAAGGATGGCCATGGATCCCAGGGTAGTGTAAGTCAGTGTAGACAGTACTGACTGTAGGAACTGTTTGTTATAATTAGAGAAGTAGGAATTTCAACTGTCCAATCACATTATGTAACCGCCCATCAAAAGCCTGAATAGCCACATTTTGCAACTCTGACGTGTAGAAAGAGAGTCAGTCAGGTTCTGGATGGGAACTACAGGGATGTGAAGCTATGCCAACTCTATTGTGGTGGGCACGAACGGTCTGACCGACGTGGTCTCAGATATTCTCGACTTGTTTAAATTCAGGTAGTTTGGTGGCCAGGTGAATATGGTAAACTCATCCCAGTGCTCATCAAACTATGCACGTCCACTGCGAGCTGTGTGAAATGTTGCATTGTCCTGCTGGTAGATGCCATCCTGCTGAGGAAAAACAAACTGCATGTAGGGATGGACATGGTCCCCAAGAATAGACGCGTACATGTGTGTTGATCCACACTGCCTTCAAGAATGACGAGATCACCCAGCGACTGCCTCCAGCTGGGATGACTGATGCAGATGTTTCAGGCTGTTCATGCCACCAGTTGTGGTACTGTCTCACAAAATTTAGCTGTCAGCATGGGTGCCTGAACCAGGCATCTGCTGCGGAGGCCCATACACAGCAACGTTCGCCAGACGGTCGTTGAGGAGACACCGTTCAAATGGTTCAAATGGCTCTCAGCACTATGGGACTTAACCTCTGAGGTTATCAGTCCCCTAAAACTTAGAACTACTTAAACCTAACCAGTGTGCGATTTGTGCTTTTACCAGTGGGGGGGTTAGTATAATTATATATATTACTAGCTTTGACCGTGACGTTGCACATGGTTAAACAGTTATTTATAAATAGGTGTTAATGCCGAAACTCACTATTCACGCGTATACACTATCAGAAAAGCCATCCCTTGTTATATCTTTAAAAGTACATTCAGGTAAAGCTTATTTACAAAATCATCTACATACAGGTATACGAGGGGAATTCAAAAAGTAAAGGCACATTTGTGAAAAAGCTGTACTTATTCTGATGATAGAAAACTGAAACATGCATTATTTTTCCACGTAACCTCCCTGGACTTCAATGCAGTTTTCCCGACGTTTTACGAGTTTTTTTTTATTTCATCAGAAAATACGTTTTTAGGTTGCATCTGTAACCAATTTTGCACCGCAGCAATTACGTCTTCATCACTTTCAAATCTTCTTCCCTGTAGTGCTTCCGTTAAGGGTCCGAACATGTGAAAATCGTTTGGAGCCAGGTCTGGACTGTATGGTGGATGTTCCAGCACCTCGAATCTGCTCTTAAGGAAATCAGAAATTTTGCTTTGTTTGAATGACATCCTCAAATTCCGTAGTTCTTACAGGCCCAGACGCACTCAACTCACTAATGAAGCTACTGAAGCGGGAACGTGTGAAGATCGTCGTGTGTTTGGCGGACGCGAGGCAACGAACGAACGGCACCAATTAATTTGGAGTTCGCGATGCTGGGGAGTCTGTGTTAAGCTCCACCCACGTGGTTCGCGGCTAGCGAAGTCAGACTGTCCGATCCCGTCTGACCAGTACCGTTGCTCACTTCGCAGTTCGCACTACTTTGTGCTTTCATCCCAGGCGCGTTAGTCCGCGCCATACCGGTGCCAAAAGGTGGCCTAACGGTAAATGTTCGCACAGCTACCGGGCCGGTCACCACCCTGTGTCAGGGCCCGGGGTGGGAACTTCAGCCCCCAGCTCACCCTACTCTGCGGTACGACTGCTGCGTTATGACTGCCACACCACTTCCCTCGAAAGCTCGCAAGTAAAGGAATGACGCACCTTAGACGAAAGCAACAATGACAACATGAGAATGACGATTTAGTTCTAAGTGTTTTGAAATGCTTAACTACGACATAACACTTTATCAGAATTAATAAGCAAACAGATTAATAGTATTAAAAGTAGGACTGTATTAAAAACTTTCAGTGTTCGGCTCCACAAATTTAAATTATAAAGTTTTACTCCAGTGCGTGGGAAATAAACATCCAAGGTTGGGATGCATAAACTAAAACCAGAGGAGGGGATGGTCTGATGCAGAGGGGGGGAAATCCCCCCCCCATCCCCCCCTGCAAATCGCACACTGAACCTAACTAATCTAAGGACATCACACACATCCATGCCCGAGGCAGGATTCGAACCTGCGACATCAGCAGTCACGCAGTTGCGCACTGAAGCGCCTAGAACCGCTCGGCCACACAGGCCGGCAGATACCGTTCCTCCGGGCGCTCAGTTGCTCAACAGTTTTGTGTCTGTTTGCTCGTAAAGATCTCCTCAGCCATAATTCAACCCTCTCACCTATGGTCCGTGGTGCATCACAGTTACCTCAGAACTGGTTTTGGATGGCGCCATTTTGCCATCTACGGTATACTTTAACCACGGCGGCAAGCCGTTTGGGAAATGCTCACATTCTTGGTCCGAAAGTCAATGATCATGCCTTTTTTGTATGTGAGATAAATTACTCTGTTTCCGCATTACGACAGCGACTGCTCTGCTTATCACATCCCCCCAACACACTTCATGCAGCCTCCACTGCTAGTACTAACGCTTGCCATCTGTGAGTGCTAGTTGCACGTTGACATCGAACATAGGCGGTGGTCACATTGTAAGGTGGCTATCATTTCGCAAGTTACGAGCACTCATCCACATACTTTGTCGTGATCTTCAAATGGTTCAAATGGCTCTGAGCACTATGGGACTTAACATCTTAGGTCATCAGTCCCCTAGAACTTAGAACTACTTAAACCTAACTAACCTAAGGACATCACACACATCCATGCCCGAGGCAGGATTCGAACCTGCAACCGTAGCGGTCACGCGGTTCCAGACTGAAGCGCCTAGAACAGCTCGGCCACTCCGGCCGGCTGTCGTGATCTACAAACACAATTAGGTATCATGTGATAGGTTGTACATCGTATATATGAATATATAAAGGAGACTGATATTGTCACATACGCCTTGTAAATAATTGTTAACGCTTATTGCATGAACGGTGACGGAGTGTCTTTATTATCAGAAGGGCATAATGAATGATTGCCTATACTAACAGAGGTTGGAACGTCAGTGGAGATGAAACGGCAGGCAGAATTCAAGCTCTGTGTGGAAGGCCCGCACAGGTGTTGGTCCAGCTCCACACAGGAAGTGCCAAGGCGGACAGTCTGGACACCCGAGCGTGAAGACACAATACAGGGGCGGCCGGCCGCTATCGGCCGCTATTGTACAGTAGTAGTGTAAGTAGGCTGTTTAGGTTTTTTTTATTGGTAACGCCACCTCTGTATGAAAATCACTGGCTGTGCTGTGTGCAGTCTGTGGCTGCTTTGCATTGTTGTAATACTCGCCATTGTAGTGTTAGGCAGCTGGCTGTCAACAGCGCGTAGCGTTGCGCAGTTGGAGGTGAGCCGCCAGCAGTGGTGGATGTGGGGAGAGAGATGGCGGAGTTTTGAAATTTGTCATGAACTGCTATATATATTATGACTATTAAGGTAAATACATTGTTTGTTCTCTATTAAAATCTTTCATTTGCTAACTAAGCCTATCAGTAGTTAGTACCTTCAGTGGTTTGAATCTTTTATTTAGCTGGCAGTAGTGGCGCTCGCTTTATTGCAGTAGCTCGAGTAACCAAGATTTTTGTGAGGTAAGTGATTTGTGAAACGTATAGGTTAATGTTAGTCAGGGCCATTCTTTTGTAGGGAATTTTGAAAGTCAGATTGCGTTGCGCTAAAAATATTGTGTGCCAGGTTAAGCACAGTCTTGTAAAATTGTTTAAAGGGGACGTTTCATAGTAGGACCGGAAGCATAACCAGATAATACATCCGAACTCTGTAAATCTGGGACACAGGTGAGAGGAAAGAAGAAGTGGCACCTCGGAAACCACGCAGGCTGGGTTATTTCCAAGGATTTTTACTCACAAGCGTACCATTGTACGATATAGGTTTCTCCTCGCAAACTTTCCGCGCTCGTCGACAAAAGACTAAAATATGGTCGGTTGGCGTTCGGAGGACTCTGTAGAGAGGGAGAATATTCCGTGGTTTCAGGAATTACGAGGGTGGGGAGCCGAGCCTTGTTGGGAAGCCAGTGTTGGAGAGGCGAGGTCTTCCGTTGTGAGCGCCCGTGTGTGACGGTCGCTCAGTATCAGCTTTTGTTGGTACAGACGGACTTGCTGTCTTTGCTCTCAGGAAAGTTTATAGTTAGAGCAGTTAGGCACTGCACTGTTGCCAACCTATTATTCTGGACATCACCTCTGGGTTGGAAGTCGTCGTTGAGTACGCAGCGTTCAGTAATTGAGAGCACTTCTTCTGCCTATACTTACGTTGAGACGTTATCTGAACTCCGTCCTTGTGGCTGGGAGTTCGCGTTTCTCGTCTGTAGAACACAGAGAGGAGAAGACAGTATTAGAGCATATTAGTCAGAGGACCACCTTCTGCCGTCCTATTGTTTGAAAGAGTTTATTTGTGGCTGGAGTTCTTCCATCATCGCAGACGAGTATGAGAACCATCACTGCGACGCACCGGACGCAGTACATATGGTGATATCGCAAAGTGCTTCGGCTTATTAGGGATATAAAGCTAATCAGCTGTGATCACGTTAGTTTATTTCCACTGAGTTTCCACACCACCGTAGATCATCTTTGAAAGTAGTGTCTACTAGTGTTGGTACGTAGATGATATCAGTCAAATGGTTCAAATGGCTCTGAGCACTATGGGACTCAACATCTTAGGTCATAAGTCCCCTAGAACTTAGAACTACTTAAACCTAACTAACCTAAGGACCTCACACACACCCATGCCCGAGGCAGCATTCGAACCTGCGACCGTAGCAGTCCCGCGGTTCTGGACTGCAGCGCCAGAACCGCACGGCCACCGCGGCCGGCGATATCACTCATCTCTCATTATTGATATTAGATCGCACAGTCATAATAAGGGGCAGAGTTGGGCAATTGATTAATAATTTTAGTTAGGAAATATAGACAATTGTACTTAAAAGGTTGATTTTCATCTATAATAAATAAATATATTCAACAACAACGTTTATCATTTAGTAGTATTAGTTGCCTTCATCATTCATTTATGTTTAGATTGTAATTTATAGAATTAAGAGATCCTATGATCTGCTTCTGGGGGTAGTCAGACAGGGCCAAATCATTATTTTAACGTTTATTATTTTCCGTTGCGCACATACATTTTACACCCTCCTGGAGTAGCATCTTGGAACATTAACGTGACAGTACCGCGTAGTAGTCTGTACTATTGTATACGATATGTCTGTACGAAGAAGAGTGCAATATGCATATGAATTTTTACATACATTCTGTCTTATTAATTACTATGGATAGATGTGCATGTACCAGGTGAACCGGAACTGCACCAACAAACTTTCAAAGTGTGTCACACGATAACTTCTCCTGTGTCTTACTACAAAATAGTAACTAATAGTGTGATAATGATTGATTCGATTTGCTATCGCGGTTATCCTTGTTTCTGTAAAAATGCCTTTACTACAATGAAGACGCCTGAAATATGCAAAAACCAAAACATGCAGCGCACTTCACAGAGTGATGCCACAGCCCTCAGACAGATGTGACAGAACTCTGATGTCGCTGCCGTTGGTGCGGGAACAGCTCATCATAGGTTGTTGTGGCGCTCATCCAT
Organism: Schistocerca nitens; assembly: GCF_023898315.1. NCBI lineage: Eukaryota > Metazoa > Arthropoda > Insecta > Orthoptera > Acrididae > Schistocerca > Schistocerca nitens. Next base: position 1,297,219,440 of record NC_064614.1, read on the forward strand.
TGCCTCCAGTTAAACCACACACAAGGCAGATGTCGGCCAGCTTAGCATCAGTCAATCGATCCGTAGTAATACCATCGACACCAGCAGTGTTGTGTACTATTTTCAGTTCGATACAGATACAAAGCTAATTCGGGCGAGAAACCAAACGAAATGGAACAACTCTTTGACAAGCCACCGGAGATTGTGTGTTCCTGATACCAAAATGTTCAGAAGGTATCTCTGGACAATCGTTGAAAGTTTGTCACTAGAGTTCTGGTTCACCTTGTATGTTATTGTTTACGTCTGTGCTGCATTTATGGGAGCGAATTGAAAAAAAAGAAGGTTCAAATGGCTCTAAGCACTATGGGACTTAACATATGAGGTCATCAGTCCCCTAGACTTAGTACTTAAACCTAACTAACTTAAGGACATCACACACATCCATGCCCGAGGCAGGATTCGAACCTGCAATCGTAGCAGCAGCGCGGTTCCAGACTGAAGCGCTTAGAACCGCTCGGCCACATCGGCCGGCAGGAAATTGCAAATGAGAGTGAAAGAGACGTGGTAGGTTAAAGGAACTGTCGGATTAAATTTGTTTTTGGAATGATGATAGTACAAAGTCAGTGTGTTTAATTTAGTCTAGTACGGCAATATATTAATTATATTCTGAAGTGTGAACCTGCTACAGAAACAGTGATTTTTTTTTTTTTTTTTTTTTTTTGACAAGAAGTTGTGCAAATTTGTAAGAGGAAAGGGTTGTCCGTGAGTTCTGTAGGCAGTAAAGTGTGTGCTAGGAAACAGGATAACCATTAGTTAACGTAGAACGTACAACAAGGGCAGCAAGTACTGAATGCTATTTGGTTTGGTAGACGTAAACAGTGGTACAGCGCTGACCAAGGAGAACGTGGATAAAGTGACGCAACAGTATCGAACGGTCTGAGTTTCCTGTGTTTACATCATGCAGCACTGACTAAAAGCAGCAGTACGCTGACATACCACACGGACGCGAGATGATCGTTAAACGTTACATCATCATAGTCCGTCGAAAAACCATTAACACGATAGCAGAAAATACCTGTCCAAACTAGAGCAATGACATCACGTCACGTAATGTACCGTGTGCTAGGGGCAGTTTTATGTAGTATCATAGGTGTACTAAGGGCACAGAGGGTTGGCTGAAAAGCGACTGCCGGCTGGAGTGGCCGAGCGGTTCTAGGCGCTACAGTCTGGAGCCGAGCGACCGCTACGGTCGCAGGTTCGAATCCTGCCTCGGGCATGGATGTGTGTGATGTCCTTAGGTTAGTTAGGTTTAATTAGTTCTAAGTTCTAGGCGACTGATGACCTCAGAAGTTAAGTCGCATAGTGCTCAGATCCATTTGAACCATTTTTTGAAAAGCGACTGTGACCCAGAAAGTAAGTCAGCGATGTCGGGAAGCACATACAGCGCTATACACTGGACTAGTCTCTCGAGGTGAGAGGTAATCGTGAATTGAGATATTGATGTTTATTGCGAAGTATTAACCATTTATTATGAAGGTGATGTGCTAAGGTTGTGATCATTTTGTAGTATGGAAGATTACGAGGTGTTATGTATATCACTGAAGAATTGTGACTAGGATTATAGAGTTAGTAAGTGGAGTTATGATGATTCCCCAGTCATTATGTTTGAAAATGCGAGCGCAGCAGTGCTACCACTAACTTCCTTCTTTCGTAAATAGATATCCTTGTTTTACATTAATAAGGCAACAGGGCAGTGTGTGTAGGTAACTATACATCTCGAAAAGTTGCTGTTTCGATTTTGAGCACATGATTTTTGTGCATGATAACACTTGGGGTGGCCGAACGGTATATACGAGAACTTATTAGAGGTTTTTATATTTATTAGGTGGAAGGGTAGGACAGTGGTTCCAAACCATTCTTATCCCTGAGTGCAATCAGACATTAGCTAGTACCCCCGGCCTCCCTCTTTCCCCCACATTATCGCAACTAAACTGTAGAGTGAAAGTCTTTTATTTTTAAAACGATGGAAGATGAATGATATTTAGTTTTTGTGTGTTGGGGGGTTGCGGGGGGGGGGGGGGGAGGGTTAGAATGAATGACGAAGGAATTCGTGGTACATCGCAAGTGCTACCCACAACCCCTCAGATAAGGCTGACTATCCACAGTGAGGATAGACACTTGCTACAAAACACACTTCCCCTGCATTACTCCTCTCCGTTTCTGCCCATTTAAAATCAACTACGTTAAAATGTGTGCACTATAGTTATTGTTCGGAAGTCGCTTGATTGCTGCTCTCCGTAGTTGTGAACCGGTATAAATTCGATGACTTGAGGCTTTTGACGTTTTGTGTGTGACAACAGCCTCTAATAGTAATAGTAATAATAATAATAATAATAATAATACTGTCTACAGCACTATAGTAGCTCTTATGTAGTTACTGCTGTGTCGTGCTGTCAATTAATTTATTTATCTGCTTCGAAGCGAGTAATGAAACAATTTCTGGACTATTTCAGGTACTAACTACAACTTGGAGAAGACATTTTCTTGAGATATTTAGCATTTGTTACGTATATGTCTCAGTTTCACCCTCAGAGACGTACGGGACAAAGCACAACATATGTGTGTAGTGGGTGGACTATGTGAGGAAACTGTAGCCTCCACTGCATTAACGCTATTAATTGGGGAAAAGTTATTAATGATAAACTATATAATCAGTATTAGAGTCTTACAGAGTTGTGACAACAGTAATGATATTTTGAAAATAGTTTAGTCTCGTGACTGAATCAGAATCGAATCGTTTGGTATTTACCTCCCATGAAATTTCATTTTACCCTCAGGGGGTAGTCACCCCAAGTTGGGAACTACTGGTGTAGGACCTTACGGACGCTCAGCACCGAGATTGCCAGCCACGAAGGCGTATGTAACGCATTTATTTATTAAGTAGCGTCAGCGTACGACTGTTATTAGTTTGGAAAGTTTAGCAATGTTACGTTATAAGGCACTTGCCGGACTATTACAGTCTGATTCCTATGATGCCGAAATGGATGAGTCACAGCTACAGTCCAAAATAGATTTATGGACTCGTCGGTAAGACAGCTTGGTGCGTGGCACAGAATGCAGCAAGTGGACGACGAAGAGGAATTTAGGTGTGGAGAATGGAAGCGAAATAGTGCAAAAATCAAGAGACAAAGACTCAGAGATTGAGCCCCCAATGAATGTGGAATAGTATAAGTAGTATAAATTCGAGGGCTTGCAGAGAAGTAACGCCTCCGAAATTTCTATGTGAAAACTCTTAATGCTTTTTAAACAAAATAAACTTATTAACACTCTACATCTTTATTCTTCATTTCTTCATAATTATTTCTCCACGTGGCGATACTGATGACGAAACACATTTCTCCCAACGAGAGATCAGTTCGTCGATGCAGTGTAGGATGTTCGACTTTGTTGACGGAGCCACAACCTTACCTCTGCTTGCATAGCTTCCTCACTATCAAAGAGAAATCCTCGAAGCAGTTTCTTAAGTTTTGGGGACAGATGAATATCGGTTGATCGCTGACAGTGGACCCAAGGCATCGGATTGCTGCAGATGTCGTAGCGCTCGTGTGTGGTCGGGCACTGTCATTCTGAAGGAGACGGTGCGCCATGTGTGAATGAACTCCTCGAATTCGAAACTCGGTTACAGATCGCTGTTTCTCATGCACTTACGTTGTTACTTTGCGGACCACCATGTTACATGCTGTTATTCAGAGGTCTTAACACCAGAACCCACACTGGAGGAAGTGATACAAGCTATTAAGACCTTAAAAATAATAAGGCACCTGCAGAAGGTCAGATCCAGGCGGAACTTCTCAAAAAAATGGCTCTGAGCACTATGGGACTCAACTGCTGAGGTCATAAGTCCCCTAGAACTTAGAACTACTTAAACCTAACTAACCTAAGGACATCACACACATCCATGCCCGAGGCAGGATTCGAACCTGCGGCCGTAGCGGTCGCGCGGTTCCAGACTGTAGCGCCTAGAACCGCACGACCATCCCGGCCGGCACAGGAACTTCTCAAATATGGTGGGGAAGAAGGAGGAGACCATGGCAATGAAGTGTAAAACAGCTATTATGTGTCCCAAAAAGAGATAAATTAAACTGCCAGAATTACCGAGAGATACCCGTGCTAAATACTACATAAGAAGTGATCCCCAAGATCCTAACTAGGAGGCTTATTCCCTATATGGAAAGAGAATAGGAGACTATCAGAGTGACGTTAGAAGAAATAGACCAACAACTGTCCAAATATTCACATTACGTATACTGCTTGAAAAAAATTGTGAACATCAAATAAACATAGACCAGCCGTATATTGATTTTAAAAAAGCCTATGATAGCATCTCAAGAGTGGCACTGCGGAATGTGTTGGAAGAGGCAGGAATACCTAAGAAGCTCGTTAGACTTACTATGATGACCCTCAGTGAAACCAACTGCAAAGTAAAAATACAGAGCGAAATCTCCAGGGAAGTGGAAATGGTGAAGGGGCTGAGACAGGGTGATAATATCTCCTCACTGCTATTCAACCTCCGCCTAGAAAACGTCATATAGAGTTAAATAGAGGAGGAACCATTTTTAATCGTTCACTGCAGCACCTGGTCTACGCAGCTGATGTGGCATTACTCGCACGAAACACTGCTGTGCTGGCGGATGCCTATCAACAACTGGAGAGAGCTACAAGGGAACTTGGCCTGGCAGTCAATGTCGAGAAGACCAAATATATGGTAATGACCTACCAGCGAAACCTACCAAATCTCAGGATAGGCGACACGGAGTTTGAAAGAGCGAGAGGCTTCAAGTACCTCGGATCGACTATCACAGAGACAAATGACGTCACCAGCGAGGTGAAAGCTAGAATATCAGCAAGCAGTAGATACTACTTTGCCACACTACCAATGCTTCGGAGCTCACTCCTATCACGAAAATCTAAAATCCTCTTTTACAAAACAATTATAAGACCTGTTGTTATGTATGGCGACGATACATGGACCATGACTCCAAACGAGGAAAGGATCCTCAGCATTTGGGAGAGAAAGGTTCTGTGTAAAATATACAGCGCAATATACGATCAAGAAGGTTGGCGCATCCGTACGAAAGCAGAAATAGAATAACTTTTTGAGGAACCTGACATTGTCACTTACAATTAAAATAAGAAGACTGTGATGGACAGGACACGTGGTCAGAATGGAGGAAGAGAGAACATGTAAGAAGATTTTTGATTGCAGGGCTGGAGGCAGACGATGGAAGGGACGTCCCAGAAAGAGATGGGTGGGCGGAATTGAAGAAGACATGGAAAAGCTGTGTGTCAGAGGATGGAGACGGAAAGCCAAGGACTGGATAGAATGACAGGATATTGTTATGCAGGCCAAGGCCCTTCAAGGGCTGTAGACCCGAGGGGTAAGTAAGTAAGAAAGTATTCAGAGCCCTCTAGCGGCAGAGGGCTGCAATTATGAAATACGAAGAATAAAGATGTAGAATGTTAATAACGTTTGTTTTATTTTAAAAAGCTTTAAGAGTTTTCACATAAAACATTCGGAGGCCGGCCGAAGTGGCCGTGCGGTTAAAGGCGCTGCAGCCTGGAACCGCAAGACCGCTACGGTCGCAGGTTCGAATCCTGCCTCGGGCATGGATGTTTGTGATGTCCTTAGGTTAGTTAGGTTTAACTAGTTCTAAGTTCTAGGGGACTAATGACCTCAGCAGTTGAGTTCCATAGTGCTCAGAGCCATTTGAACCAAAACATTCGGAGGCATTACTTTTCTGCACGGCCTCGCATAAAGAGGGGAACGAAAAGTATGATCATATGGCAGCTGTCCTACAATACGTATTCCGAATTTGTGTGTTGACTGAGAGTTTAAAAAGTGTAAAAGTTAACAGCATCTCCGCTCCTGTTTTACCCCCCCACCCCTCTTATGGGTCCTCATCCCCCATCGGCTCCTTTCCCAGCACCTCCCCCCCCCCTTCGCTTTTCCTCTCCTTCCCCCCTTTTTTATTTTCCCATCATCTGTCCAGTTTCCTCCCACCTGCTCTCGGCTGTGGTATGTCACATTTGCCACCCTTTTAGTGCAGTGTTCCAGTGAATGTTCAGTGTTGTTCGTCTTTCTAGTGTTGCGAACAGAAACCGTGCTGTCGCTGGGTGTGAATTTTATGTCTTTTGCGAACAGAAACCAGACTGTCGTCGTGGTTTTTAACTGTCTGTCTATTATTTTACCTGTCTGCTTCGTATGTATTTTATTCGCATCATCATCCCTTTGTTCTGTGTTTTAAGTTCCACGATTTTTTTGCCATGTTACTATTTAAGTCTCCGATTTTATCGCCTGTTTTTATTATTTATTCTCTTCATCTTTTCAAAACAAAGTCTGTAGGCAGAAGAGCAGCGTACTAAGCTGCTGCCAGCTCGCATCCTTCGGGGGGAATCGAAATTCAATAATAAAAAAAACTGCTTCTGTTGTGACCAGACGAAACTACTTTCGTCCGGTCATAACTGTGGGTTCTTTGATTGTTCTGGGAGAAGGCTCATCGCACTGGAACACATGAAATATTAGTTCACTTTCTGTCATATTTGAGTAAAAGGTTTACCTAACTGTGCCATATTTCTTTGCCACAAGAATAGAGGAGATTTTACAACCGTCATCCACTACCATAGCATCACTTTATGCACTAATTAACAAACTGTTTTCTTGCAGCACAAAATGCAACTTTTACGATAGTACATTTCAGCACCAAGCGAGGTGGCGCAGTGGTTAGCACACTGGCTTGGCAATCGGGAGGACGATGGTTCAAACACCGTCCGGCCATCCTGACTTAAGTTTTCCGTGATTTGCCTAAAATCGCATCAGGCAAATGCCAGGATGGTTCCTTCGAAAGAGCATGGCGGACTTTCTTCCCCATCCTTTCCTAATCCGATGGGAGTGACGACCTCGCTGTCTGGTGCTCTCCCCCGAATCAACCAACGAACCGACATTTCATCAGAAACTTCAGCTGTCACAGTCCCTCACGAAGATGTTGACTGCTGTAGCTGAGGTCTCGAGCTGGGCTGAATTCTGGTTTGGTCGGCCCTATACAGACCTCAGTACGAGGGCGCTGCGGTGCTGGGAGGGGAGGCGTGGTCCTCAGGAGCGCCACCCATACGTCGTTGCGGACTGCAGCCAGCTCACGCTCACGTCTGTGGTATCGATGCGTTTTGGTGACTTTTATCATCCAATCTCCGGATGATATCGCAATTTCAGCCAACCTTCATCCAACCAGGAATTCGAGGGGCAGAATGATTTCATGAGGGGAGGAACGTAGCGACATGAGATCGAGTCAGGGGCCGGTGCTGAAACCTAGGCACTTGCCGGCATCTGCTGATTCGGGCATTACGCCATGACAGCAGCTCTGCGACTGCGACTTGGGTGCTGTGGCAATGACTGATGTTACGACACGTTCGACAGCGCATGGCAGACTACCTCAGGTGCAATAAAACCTACCTTCTCATGTTTAATAATTGGCCTTTCGGCCAGGCTGGGAATAATGTTGAGACATCTAGGCTTCAGATCGGCGTCCCTCATTGCTGGCTTCCGCTGCAAGGCTGCCAATGTTCTTACATCACCCTAGTGAGGGTCCTACTGCCATCTAACGCGTCCTCCCAGAGCCCCGAGCCGTTGGTATCTGCTATAGTAGCACACCACACTCAGCTGGGTGGGTCGCAACCACAGCAACCCACCTTGCGTCCCTCCCCCCTCCGACCCATCCCAGCAGGCACCTTAACTGACGTAGCACTGCCGAGGTATGCCGACCCCGCAACGCGTTGGCACTGCTGGGGCGGCAGTTACTGCAGTCCATATGACACTGCTTGCCATCACTGTGAGCCATTCGACTGATACTTTGATCACGACGTGGAACCAGGGCGGCGTGGGTCAATATAAGTCGGCGCCACTGGACGAGAGGGCGCAAATTTAATCACTGTAGCTTGTTTCAGAAATAAAGAGTTTACATGAAGGCTGTTTGTCTTGCTGCCATCTTCTCTTTACACTGGCTCCCCATAGCCTTTGCCAACCCATCGAAGCCACAGTGTCTAGGGTGGGAAAGCGTCTGACTAGCAGAATGGCTCTTTCACCAACAACCCGAAAGGTGAACATAGTCGAGACCGCTACAATTTGTTGTGATCAGTAGCAGCTTTCTCTAAACGTATAACAATGCAAGAATGCAGATGAGTACGAAGAAAGTCCAAATACATGTGAATAGGACTCGCCCACCCATGGCCGTCGTCGTCTCAAACACGCACTTTCACTATGTTGCCTGGTGCAGTGGCCTTTCCTTCAGCATACCCAACAAACCACTGTGTGATTCAGTGCATGGGGCTGTACGACTTGGAAGCTTAAGTTATATACACACACCTGTGTCATTCACTCATTTCCCTTATCTTGACTTCGCAGTTCTTACGTGAGATGTATGTTGGTGGCAGTAGTATCATTTTGCAATTTGCCGCGAATGCCAGTTCTCTAAATTTTCTCAACAGTGTTTTGCGGAAAGAATGTAGCCTTCCCTCCATGGATACCCATCTGAGTTCAAGAGAGCATTTATGTAATACTTGTGTGTTGATCGAAGCTGCCAGTAACAAATCTGAATTGCTTTGATGTCTTCATTTAGTCTAACCTGATGGAGATCTCAAACGCTCGGGTAGTACGCACGAATGGGTCGCATTAGTGTTATACATGCAGGTAAATTACACTTTTGTAGAATCCTCCCGATAAACCGAGGTCGAACATCTGCTTTTTGTAGAATGGACTTTATGTGCTCGCACGATTTCATATTGCTTCACAACTTAACGTTTAGACATTTATCGAAAAGACATTGTCAAGCTGCACACTATTGATGCTATATTCGAGAATTAGAGGATTGTATTTGCTATTCATATCCGACCTTACGTGGTCGTTCCATATCATGTCGTTTTGCAACGTCGCAGCTAGATCATATTTAATTGATGTGACAGTGTCAAACAGCGCACCACTAATATTGCATTCCAATGTTATGGGGTTGTTTTTAGGGTTCTGTACCTCAGTTGATTGAAACAGAACCTAGTAGCACGACTCTGGTGTCGGTGTGTCTGAGTATCTGTCGGTATGACTGTTAAGAACCATTTTTCTCAGGAATGGCTAGATGTATCTGTGGTATAATGTACCGACACCAACCGACGCGTGCTTCGCAGTTGGTAACGGAATGTAGAGTTTCCGCTGAACGCCGACAGTGGTCGTGCGGGATCCGGCGGAGCCAGTGAAGCGCGCCCGCAGAGCCAAGACTCCAGCGGCTCCGTACCACGAACGCCGACTACCGCCGCGATGTAGGATGGCGGCGGCAGCGGCTCAGCCCACTAGCACATAGAGACATATCGCCACATGAAGCAACCCAGGCACCCAAGCGGCTCCAACATCATCACTGTAGCTATTTAATGAGCTGCACTCTACTTCTTGAATGAGATTTTCACTCTGCAGCGGAGTGTGCGCTGATATGAAACTTCCTGTTGTTTGTTGTTGTGGTCTTCAGTCCTGAGACTGGTATGATGCAGCTCTCCATGCTATCCTGTGCAAGCTTCTTCATCTCCCAGTACTTACTGCAACCTACGTCCTTCTGAATCTGCTTAGTGTATTCATCTCTTGGTCTCCCTCTATGATTTTTACCCTCCACACTGCCCTCCAATGCAAAATTTGTGATACCTTGATGCCTCAGAAGATGTCCTACCAACCGGTCCCTTCTTCTTGTCAAGTTGTGCCACAGATTCCTCTTCTCCCCAATTCTATTTAATACCTCCTCATTATTTATGTGATCTACCCATCTAATCCTCAGCATTCTTCTGTAGCACCACATTTCAACAGCTTCTATTCGCTTCTTGTCCAAACTATTTATCGTCCATGTTTCACTTCCATACATGGCTACACTCCATACAAATACTTTCAGAAACGACTTCCTGACACTTAAATCTATACTCGATGTTAACAAATTTCTCTTCTTCAGAAACGCTTTCCTTGCCATTGCCAGTCTACATTTTATATCCTCCCTACTTCGACCATCATCAGTTATTTTGCTCCCCAAATAGCAAAACTCCTTTACTACTTTCAGTGTCTCATTTCCTAATCTAATTCCCTCAGCATCAACCGACTTAATTCGACTACATTCCATTATCCTCGTTTTGCTTTTGTTGATGTTCATCTTATATCCTCCTTTCAAGACACTGTCCATTCCATTCAACCGCTCTTCCAAGCCCTTTGCTGTCTCTGACAGAATTACAATGTCATCGGCGAACCTCAAAGTTTTTATTTCTTCTCCATGGATTTTAATACCTACTCCGAATTTTTCTTTTGTTTCCTTTACTGCTTGCTCAATATAGAGATTGAAAAACATCGGGGACAGGCTACAACCCTGTCTCACTCCCTTCCCAACCGCTGCTTCCCTTTCATGACCCTCGACTCTTATAACTGCCATCTGGTTTCCATACAAATTGTACATAGCCTTTCGCTCCCTGTATTTTACCCATGCCACCTTCAGAATTTGAAAGAGAGTATTCCAGTCAACATTGTCAAAAGCTTTCTCTAAGTCTACAAATGCTAAAAACGTAGGTTTGCCTCTCCTTAATCTTTCTTCTAATGTAAGTCGTAAGGTCAGTATTGCCTCACGTGTTCCAATATTTCTACGGAATCCAAACTGATCTTTCCCAAGGTTGGCTTCTACTAGTTTTTCCATTCGTCTGTAAATAATTCGCGTTAGTATTGTGCAGCTGTGGCTTATTAAACTAATTGTTCGGTAATTTTCACATCAGTCAACATCTGCTTTCTTTGGGATTGGAATTATTATATTCTTCTTGAAGTCTGAGGGTATTTCGCCTGTCTCATACATCTTGCTCACCAGATGGGAGAGTTTTGTCAGGACTGGCTCTCCCAAGGCCGTCAGTAGTTCTAATGGAATGTTGTCTACTACCGGGGCCTTGTTTCGACTCAGGTCTTTCAGTGCTCTGTCAAACTCTTCACGCAGTAATGTATCTCCCATTTCGTCTTCATATACATCCTCTTCCATTTCCAGATTATTGTCCTCAAGTACGTCGCCCTTGTATAGACCTTCTATATACTCCTTCCACCTTTCTGCTTTCCCTTCTTTTCTTAGAACTGGGTTTCCATCTGAGCTCTTGATATTCATACAAGTGGTTCTCTTTCCTCCAAACGTCTCTTTAATTTTCCTGTAGGCAGTATCTATCTTACCCCTAATGAGATAAGCCTCTACATCCTTACGTTTGTCCTCTAGCCATCCCTGCTTAGCCATTTTGCACTTCCTGTCGAACTCATTTTTCAGACGTTTGTATTCCTTTTTGCCTGCTTCATTCACATTTTCTCCTTTCATCAATTAAATTCCATATTTCTTCTGTTACCCAAGGATTCCTACTAGCCCTCGTCTTTTTACCTACTTGATCCTCTGCTACCTTCACTACTTCATCCCTCAGAGCTACCCATTCTTCTTCTACTGTATTTCTTTTCCCCATTTGTGACAATTGTTCCCTTATGCTCTCCCTGAAACTCTGTACAACCTCTGGTTTAATCAGTTTGTCCAGATCCCATCTCCTTAAATTCCCACCTTTTTGCAGTTTCTTCAGTATTAATCTACAGCTCATAACCAATAGATTGTGGTCAGAGTCCAACTTCCGGGTTGATTAAAACTGTGTGCCGGACCGAGACTCGAACTCAGGACGTTTGCCTTTCGCGGCTCTACCATCTGAGCTACCCAAGCACCACTCACGCCCCGTCTCGGTCCGGTACACAGTTTTAATATGCCAGGAGGTTTCATATCAGCGCACACCGCTGCAGACTGAAAATCTCATTCTGGAAACATCCTCCAGGCTGTGGCTAAGCCATTTCTCTGCAATATCCTTTCTTCCAAGAGTGATACTGCTGCAAGGTTCGCAGGACAGCTTCTGTGAAGTTTGGAAAGTAGGACACGAAGTACTGGCGGAAGTAAAGCTGTGAGGACGGGGCGTGAGTCGTGCTAGGGTAGCTCAGATGGTAGAGTACTTGCCCGAGAAAGGCAAAGGTCCCAAGTTCGAGTCTTGGTCCGGCACGCAGTTTTAATCTGCCAGGAAGTTTCACTCTACTTCTTGCATCATTTGTAATGAGTCATTGTTCACTTGGAGAAATACAAGTTATATAAATCTTCTGTTTGCTGTGTTGACTTGCTCGTTAATCATTTCTGCTGCTGTCCGGCTTTCCTACAACGACAGTTGCCACACCACCATGTAGCCCACTTCTCTTTACCAATGTGTATGAAGTCCCACACAACTGTACCAAATTGAAATTTATGTCAGATGGCCATTGGAGTGTATGGTGCGAAACTTCTGAAAGTAAACACCCTACAGCAACTGCCGGGAGTGTTATGGTCTGGGGATCTATTCGTAGCATCCTCTGTGTGATCACCCGTTCTGGAAGGCACAACGGATCAACAAAAAGACGTATCTATCCCTGCGGACCATGTCCACCCCTACTTGCAATTTGTACTCTTCCACAGCAACTACCTGCATAAAATACGAGGGTCGTTCGATAAGTAACGCCCAACATTTTTTTCTCAGAACACATTTACTGTTAAGAGTCAGAATTTGGTAACAATATACACTATGTGATCAAAAGTATCTGGACACTTGTGAGCTGTGTCATTCCCCATTTGCGTGCTACAGAAACGAGAATTGCAATTTAGCCACAGCTACTCAAAGGAGATAGGAAGCTAGGGATCTTTCCTGATGGACAAACTTGTGGTTGGTACATAATTTTAATTTCAACTAAAGAACAAATTTCATTATTACAGAATTACAGAATCAGAATCACAATATAAAAATTTAATTCGGACCTTTGTCCTCTTAAGAAAATATAAAACTGACTTTAACCGTCTGCCCTCTTTTTTTAAAAAAATACAAATGGAATTACCAAAGATCAAGTCTTTAAATTTCGGATGCTTGCCCTTCACAAACTTAGAAAAACTATGTGATTGGATCATGAATTAATATAACAAACAGTATTTTAAAGATAATAATTAGCTCTGATTGCAAAAGGATCACAGACAGTCACCACCATAAGCACACTATTAAGTTCATTGCTTACGTAACCAAAATTTACACAACAATAATGATTCACCTTCAATTACTTATGAAAAGATCTCGTCCGGCCGGATATTTAACTAAAGAACGGAAGCGCGGCTTATATACCGTGGTACTCGGAACAAACGAGTAGAAAGCAACTGCCAAGCAATTTCGAAGATGATCAGGTTGCAAGTCAGGGCAGGAAACACGCCCAACACACACGATCTCAGCCTGCCCGCCAAGGCGAGAAACCCCATCTGCCCCACATACCAGACCATTTCTGCAACAGCAAATAATTCACGCGGCAGACAAATTCAACTCCTGATTCACCTTTTTCAAGGCTTACTAACTACGTGACTATCTGTAACATAAAATGGTTCAAATGGCTCTGAGCACTATGGGACTTAACATCTGTGGTCATCAGTCCCGTAGAACTTAGAACTACTTAAACCTAACTAACCTAAGGACATCACACACATCCATGCCCGAGGCAGGATTCGAACCTGCGACGGTAGCGGTCGCGCAGTTCCAGACTGTAGCGCCTAGAACCGCTCGGTCACTCGGGCCGGCTCTACTCGGTGACTTACAATGATACACAGTCAAGGCCGCCTTTAAATTTCTGTTGACCCTCTCCGCAACGGACGCCATCGGATAATATGGAGTGGTGGTAATATGTTTGATCCCGTGGTTGAAACAAAAGATCTTAAAGATCTTCGATAAGAAGGCCGGGGCATAGTCAGTCACCAAGGATTTAGGTGGCCCAAACCATGAAATTACTGTAGCTAACTGGTGAGTGGTAATATCAGCCTTAACCCCACGAGTTGGTAGCAACCACCCAAAGCTAGAGAAGGCATCAGCTACAACCAATACATATTTGTTACCCCTTCTAGTGCGCGGCAACGGTCCAACTCCATCGAGAGGGTAATCTTCCCTTTGAGATCGTAGCAGCCCATGAGGAGCGCCCGAGTTGGGTTTCGCCCTTTTACATTGCTGACAAAAAAATGGTTCAAATGGCTCTGAGCACTATGGGACTCAACTGCTGAGGTCATTAGTCCCCTAGAACTTAGAACTAGTTAAACCTAACTAACCTAAGGACATCACAAACATCCATGCCCGAGGCAGGAATCGAACCTGCGACCGCATTGCTGACAACCTGCAACGAAACGACGCACGTTGTAATACAATGAGGGCCAAACAAATCTTTCATGTATCTTGGCTAAGGTCTCGTACAGGCCTAAATGGCCACCAACTACAGACTCACGGGAGTAGTCCTTCTTAAATAGCATATGCACCAAACACATCGGCAACCAAATCCTTAACCCCTGGTTCTTGCCCACCTGCTTGCAAAGCACACCACGACTCCTGCCATTAACTTCTCCCTCATCGGTCCCCAGACAGAGTCCTCCGACTGCTTTTCTTGCAGGTCGCAAAATAGCTTGGGAATATCCGACAATATAGCTCCCACCACACACTGCGGTTCAGATCTTAGGGCCTCGGAAGGTTCCTCAGTAAACATACGACTTAACGCGTCAGCTACCGCGTTATCGGAACCCTTAGTATGTTTGACTTCAAAACGAAATGCTCAAATACGCACAGCCCGACGAGCAATTCGACCAGTTTTTCGTGGCTGAAAGCCCGGTTATCTGTCTCCAGGAGAAATTGCTTATGATCAAGATAAAAGCTGAACTTCTCTAAGGGAAATATAACTGCCAGCGCCTGCAGTTCGTAAACAGAATAATTAGACTCGGGACCAGATAAACGGCGTGACGCGTAGGCTAAGGGCCTCCTTTGTCCCGGAATAAGACGGCTGCAGCAGCCGCACGGGAAGCGTCAGTTTGTGCGACACACTTGTTATCGAAATTCGGTACAGCCAGTAAGGGTGGATTAGAAATGGCAGCCTTAGGTTCTTGAAAGGCAATTTGCTGGGCCTCACCCCAAACGAACTCCCTATCCTTCTTACGAAGGTCGTTGCGGGGAGCAGCTAATGGGCAAAATTCGGTATGAACTTGCGAAAGAAATTCGCCATTCCCACAAAACGGATGATTTCCTTCTTACTCCGTGGACGGGGGGAACTCGCGCAAAACCTGATCAATGCTGACCCCCTTAACCGATACCAAATGTCCCAAAACCGAAATCTGCGACATACATAGGGTAATCGAGGGTTTGACGGTCAGCCCTGCCGAACGTAAGTGGGCAAAAACTTGATCCAGATGACCTATGTGATCCTATAGGTTTCGACTATAAACCACTTCATCGTCGAGGTAATTATACATGTAGCCAAATTTCAAATCGCCCAGAACGGCATCTAGTAAACGAGATAATACAGCTGCACCCGTGGCCAAACCAAAGGGAACTCGATAGAATTCGTAAAGGTTCCAGTCGGTGCAAAATGCTGTGACCAGCTTCGACACTTCCGATAAGGGAACCTGGTAATACGCCTGCTTTAAATCGAGGATGGTAAACACGGTGGCGCCAGGAAACCAGGTGAAACAATTGTGTAAATCTGGAACTGGCACAGATTCCAGGACTACCTTCTTGTTAAGACGACGGTAGTCTATAACAACACGAAAATCTTTGCCTTGTTCTTTCGGAACCAAGAAAACAGGTGCAGCATACCGTGAGGTGGATGGCCTAGTTGCCCCTTCCTGAAGCATTTTATTAATTTTTTGCTTTAATATCCCCATCTTCGGAGGTGATAATTTATTCGGCGCCTGGCGGACAGGAACACTGTCAGTCAAGATTATCTCGTAGTCGAACAGTTTCGTCTCGCCTAACCGCTCGGACGACACCTCTGGGTACCGCTCAAGGAGCTGCACTTGCTCGGTGGAAAGATGACCCATCTCCACCTGAACATTACCCAAATAGATGGCACTGGTCCCCCTTGACTGATTACACGAACATAGCGACATGACAGAATCAGGAGCAAATTTAAAATGGAAAACACCGGCCGCATAATCAGTAACCAACCCGGTACGTAGCACAAAATCGCATTCCAACATCACTGAAATCTTCAAATTAGTAGCAATGATAAAGTTATGTGGCCAGGAAAACCCATTAATGTGCAAATAACCTCGCACCTCCCCTGCCAAAGGCAACCCACGGCCGTCTGCAACCCGACATCTTTGCGCAGGAGGTAGTGGTAAGGAAAATTTACACGAATGTCGGAATTCTAGATAACACGTCTGGTCAATTGGAGATACCGAACTACCGGAATCAACTGAAGCACAAAGCGTCTCATTTCCAATCCGAGCACAAACACATGGCAAGGGAGAACGACTCACACCCTTAATCGCCTTACAATTCAAAGGTCAGTTGCGATCTTTGCTACCCTTACCTCGCCTCTGGCGTCAGATATTGGGCCTAGGGTTCCCGGACACCGGACACTGCCGCACTAAGTGATCGGTAGCTTGGCAACGATAACATCGCAACACGCGTGGACTATACGACCCCCTTTCTCTATCACCACTAGAAACTACCACGCAAGGTTGTTTAATTTGGCATTGCGGACGTTGATCATCAACTAGGGAGACATTTTCTACGTAATCAATTAGCTGCTTGAAGTGTGCCAATGAAATCGTACGCTGTGCAAAAGTCAAGCGAGAACGATCTTGAGCACATATCCCCTCAAGCCGATGTTCAATATTATCTATTTCTGATACGGACATGTCAAGAGCAAAAACTGCACTACGCAATCGATCAAAATACTGGGCTAGCGTCTCATTATCTGCTTGTGTCCTCCAATAGAAATCACGCTCCAACTGTACCCGAATTCGATGCGAGAGCTTTCTCCCTAAAATTTTCCAACGGAGTTCAATCAAAGTTCCTTGATTCTGCAACTCCTCCGCTGAGATCTTACCAAAGCACCCTCGAGCCATCGGATACAATAAAGACAAAATTACGCAATGCTCCACCCCCAATGCATCAGTATGAACTTGTAACAGGACTAACAACCACAATAATTCCTGAATATGGTCTAAGGTTTCAATATGTAATTCTGAAATCCCTTCAAACAATTTTACAATAGGATTCGGCAATTTCAAAAAACAATTAGAATACACAGCTTTACATCGCACTCCCACACCTTTATCTTTACTCTGTACAACGGGCTCGTCTGCCAAAAGTCCCTCACCCAAAGCAAGCGAGACGGTAGAAGCCTGCAAATCACGAACGTGACAAACAATTTGATTTCGAAGTTCCTGCATTGCGTCACTGAGATGGACAGTCGATAAATGCATTAAAGAGTTATTGTACAGGGTGGTCCATTGATAGTCACCGGGCCAAATATCTCACGAAATAAGCATCAAACGAACAAACTACAAAGAACGAAATTCGTCTAGCTGGATGGGGGAAACCAGATGGCGCTATGGTTGGCCCGCTAGATGGCGCTGCCATAGGTCAAACGGATATCAACTGCGTTTTTTAAAATAGGAACCCCCATTTTTATTACATATACGTGTAGTACGTAAAGAAATATGAATGTTTTAATTGGACCACTTTTTTCGCTTTGTGATAGATGGCGCTGTTATAGTCACAAACGTATAAGTACGTAGTATCACGTAACATTCCGCCAGTTCGGACGGTATTTGCTTCGTGATACATTACCCGTGTTAAAATGGACCGTTTACCAATTGCGGAAAAGATCGATATCGTGTTGGTGTATGGCTATTGTGATCAAAATGCCCAACGGACGTGTCCTATGTGTACTGCTCTGTATCCTGGACGACATCATCCAAGTGTCCGGACCGTTCGCCGGATAGTTACGTTTTTTTTTAAGGGAACGGGAAGTATTCAGCCACATGTGAAACGTTAACCACGACCTGCAACAAATGATGATGCCCAAGTAGGTGTTTTAGCTGCTGTCGCGGCTAATCCGCACATCAGTAGCAGACAAATTTCGAGAGAATCTGGAATCTCAAAAACGTCGGTGATCAGAATACTACATCAACATCGATTGCATCCGTACCATATTTCTATGCACCAGGAATTGCATGGCGACGACTTTGAACGTCGTGTGCAGTTCTGCCACTAGGCACAAGAGAAATTACGGGACGATGACAGATTTTTTGCTCGCGTTCTATTTAGCGACGAAGTATCATTCACCAACAGCGGTAACGTAAACCGGCATAATATGCACTATTGGGCAACGGAAAATCCATGATGGCTGCTACAAGTGGAACATCAGCGACCTTGGCGGGTTATTGCATGGTGCGGCATTATGGGAGGAAGGATAATTGGCCCCCATTATATCGACAGCAATCTAAATGGTGCAATGTAAGCTGATTTCCTACCTAATGTTCTACCGATGTTACTACAAGATGTTTCACTACATGACAGAATGGCTATGTACTTCCAACATGATGGATGTCCGGCACATAGCTCGCGTGCGGTTGAATCGGTATTGAATAGGATATTTCATGACAAGTGGATTGGTCGTAGAAGCACCATACCATGGCCCGCACGTTCACCGGATCTGACATCCCCGGATTTCTTTCTGTGGGGAAAGTTGAAGGATATTTGCTATCGTGATCCACCGACAACGCATGACAACATGCGTCAGCGCATTGTCAATACATGTGCGAACGTTACGGAAGGTGAACTACTCGCTGTTGAGAGGAATGTCGTTAGACGTATTGCGAAATGGAATGAGGTTGACGGACATCATTTTGAGCATTTATTACATTAATGTGGTATTTACAGGTAATCACGTTGTAACAGCAAGCGTTCTCAGAAATGATAAGTTCGCAAAGGTACATGTATCACATTGGAACAACCGAAATAAAATGTTCAAATGTACCTACGTTCTGTATTTTAATGTAAAAAAACCTGCCAGTTACCAACTGTTCGTCTAAAATTGTGGTCCATATGTTTGTGACTATTACAACGCCATCTGTCACAAAGCGAAAAAAGTGGTCCAATTAAAACATTCATATTTCTTTACGTACTACACGAATATGTAATAAAAAATGGGGGGTCCTATTTAAAAAAAACGCAGTTGATATCCGTTGGACCTATGGCAGCGGCACCTAGCGGGCCAACCATAGCGCCATCTGGCTTCCCCCTTCAAGCTAGACAAGTTTCGTTCTTTGTAGTTTTTTCGTTTGACGCTTATTTCGTTAGATATTTGGCACGGTCATTATCAATGGACCGCCCTGTAGTGATTTAGGTGAGCTTTCCCGCAGCAAATTTCCCTCTGCGTAACTTGAGAAGATCTTAAAAAGTCGAGAGTACGGCCAATGTCGTCCGCCGACGCTTTAATGAGTGTAAGCCACTCACCCACATCAGCAACGTAATCAACAGGAAGGGAGACCGGAGTATCCGCCGCCCCCGCCTGCAGCCGCGCCGTCAACTCGTCAACACTACCCTCCACGGGCAAACCGCTTTGCGCGCAGATCGTAAATTAAATGCTCGCGGTGCTAATATGAAATTCAAGGGCAGGTCCGTCCACTCATGCTGAACGACTTCCTAAAACAGCAACACGTATTAGATAAATTTACCAGACACTACTATCACGAGCTTTGACCATCAACACAAAGGGTAGGAAAGGAATACCCTGTTATTAATTCTGATACCAGCTGAGCTGTGTTACTTCTCAAGTTACGTGCTAGAGAAACCAAAATTGCAACTTAACCACAGCTACTCAAAGGAGATAGGAAGCTAGGGATCTTTCCTGATGGACAAACTTGTGGTTGGTACATAATTTTAATTTCAACTAAAGAACAAATTTCATTATTACAGAATTACAGAATCAGAATCACAATATAAAAATTTAATTCGGACCTTTGTCCTCTTAAGAAAATATAAAACTGACTTTAACCGTCTGCCCTCTTTTTTTAAAAAAATACAAATGGAATTACCAAAGATCAAGTCTTTAAATTTCGGATGCTTGCCCTTCACAAACTTAGAAAAACTATGTGATTGGATCATGAATTAATATAACAAACAGTATTTTAAAGATAATAATTAGCTCTGATTGCAAAAGGATCACAGACAGTCACCACCATAAGCACACTATTAAGTTCATTGCTTACGTAACCAAAATTTACACAACAATAATGATTCACCTTCAATTACTTATGAAAAGATCTCGTCCGGCCGGATATTTAACTAAAGAACGGAAGCGCGGCTTATATACCGTGGTACTCGGAACAAACGAGTAGAAAGCAACTGCCAAGCAATTTCGAAGATGATCAGGTTGCAAGTCAGGGCAGGAAACACGCCCAACACACACGATCTCAGCCTGCCCGCCAAGGCGACAAACCCCATCTGCCCCACATACCAGACCATAAATGCAACAGCAAATAATTCACGCGGCAGACAAATTCAACTCCTGATTCACCTTTTTCAAGGCTTACTAACTACGTGACTATCTGTAACGTAACTGAAAGCCATAATGAGGCATTTATCGAATAAAAGAACAATTAAAATTCCACTGACAACAAATGCTCTGCCCTTCATATTAAAAGAAAGTGTGAAACCAAAACCGGGTGAAGAGCACACTAATTAGCACATTACATCAAAATAACACTGCAAGGAACCCTTAAGACAAGCAGTAAAGTTCTATTCCCTTTTTGCATTTGCCGAAATAATTAGACTCGGCTCCGCGGAAACAACACTTCTAAGCCTTAGACTCCGCAAGTGCCGTATAACACTCTCTTATTGAGAACCATCCTGAACTGATCTCCGGTAGATACGATATGCCACCATAAGTTTCGCAAATCTTCACAGGTTGACAGTAGAATACGAATCATACGTAACTTAATGCTTCCAGTTATGCGTTGTCTTGTGACAGCCAGAGCGAGAGCACCAGCAGCAGCGAGTACTGTTTGTATAAAGCGTTTATTTTGCATTTTGTTTACGACCTTCCACTAAGGAAGGGATTCTATTTGTGTTTATCTGCTCTGCATAGAAACTAACAGTTCTTGATCGTTAGAAGAGAAATTTATTTTGTACTTATTTGCTGCGCTTAGCTTTTAAATAGTTTTTCTGGGAAAACCTAGCGTAGTTTTCGCGTCTCGTATTTCAGTGAGTGTTTCTTGATTATCAGAGTAGCTCATCAGAAGATTATCTTGGGAATTTGTCACCGTATAGAGTAGGGTAAACATAGTCATGTGTAGGGACTGTGGTTGTTGTGAGCGGACGCAAGGAGAATTGGCCACTCTTCGGGGGCAGGTGGAGGCTTTGTCTGTTAGGCTCATCGAGCTCGAGGCGCAGGCGTCGGCTCGTAGTGGCGTTGGGGCAACTGTGGTGAGACCTATGCCTACTTCGGTGGCCTTGGAATCACATGGAACCCCTGATGTCGCCGCGTCTTCCGGCAGTGAGCATCTTACCGGTCAGCCATCACTCCAAGGTGAATGGCGGACAGTGGTGGGCTCGCGCGTGCCTGGCCGAAAGGCGAAGGTGGGATCTGGCCGCGTGGCAACTGCCTTACCCCTTTCCAACAGGTACGGGGTGCTTCCTAGTGGTGATGACATCGTTTCCGAGCCACCACAGGATGCCTCGCCTGTTGGGCCAGTGGCCGATTCTCCGGCAAGGTCCCGACAGTCACAGAGGGCGGGCCTATTAGTTATAGGGAGCTACAACGTTAGGCGGGTTATGGAGCCCCTCAGGAAAATAGCGGGTAGGTCGGGGAAGAATGCCAGTGTGCACTCGGTGTGCTTGCCGGGGGGTCTCGTCCGTAATGTGGAGGAGGCCCTTCCGGCAGCTATTGAACGCACTGGGTGTGACCGGCTGCAGATAGTAGCACATGTCGGAACGAATGACGCCTGCCGCTTGGGTTCTGAGGCCATCCTTGGTTCCTTCCGGCGGCTGGCTGATTTGGTGAAGACAACCAGCATCGCACGCGGAGTGCAAGCTGAGCTTAATATCTGCAGCATAGTGCCCAGAGTCGATCGCGGTCCTCTGGTTTGGAGCCGTGTGGAGGGTCTAAACCAGAGGCTCAGACGACTCTGCGACTATAATGGTTGCAAATTCATCGACCTCCGTTATTGGGTGGAGAACTGTAGGGCCCCCCTAGACAGGTCAGGCGTGCACTACACACCGGAAGCAGCTACTAGGGTAGCAGAGTACGTGTGGCGTGCACACGGGGGTTTTTTAGGTTAGAGGGACCCTCCCCTTGGGCGAAACGATAAAATACCTGACGGCTTACCAGAGAGAACATCAGCATCGTTGATAAAGAACGTCCGTCCTCAGAGACCAAAAACAGGAAAAGTTAACGTAATATTGGTAAACTGCAGGAGTATCCAGGGCAAGGTTCCTGAATTAGTATCGCTTATTGAAGGAAATAGTGCGCATATAGTATTAGGAACGGAAAGTTGGTTAAAACCGGAAGTGAACAGTAACGAAATCCTAGACACAGAATGGAATATATACCGCAAGGATAGGATAAACGCCAATGGTGGAGGAGTATTTATAGCAGTAAAGAATTCAATAATATCCAGTGAAGTTATTAGCGAATGCGAATGTGAAATAATCTGGGTTAAGTTAAGTATCAAAGGTGGGTCAGATATGATAGTCGGATGCTTCTATAGACCACCTGCATCAGCAACCGTAGTAGTTGAGCGCCTCAGAGAGAACCTGCAGAACGTCGTGAAGAAGTTTCGTGATCATACTATTGTAATAGGGGGAGACTTCAATCTACCAGGTATAGAATGGGATAGTCACACAATCAGAACTGGAGCCAGGGACAGAGACTCTTGTGACATTATCCTGACTGCCTTGTCCGAGAATTACTTCGAGCAGATAGTTAGAGAACCAACTCGTGAAGCTAACGTTTTAGACCTCATAGCAACAAATAGACCGGAACTTTTCGACTCCGTGAATGTAGAAGAGGGTATCAGTGATCATAAGTCAGTGGTTGCATCAATGACTACAAGTGTAATAAGAAATGTCAAGAAAGGAAGGAAAATATATTTGCTTAACAAGAGTGATAGGGCACAAATCGCAGAATATCTGAGTGACCACCATCAAACGTTCATTTCTGAGGAAGAGGATGTGGAACAAAAATGGAAAAAATTCAGAAACATCGTCCAGTACGCCTTAGATAAGTTCGTACCGACTAAGGTCCAAAGCGAGGGGAAAGATCCACCGTGGTATAACAATCATGTACGAAAGGTACTACGGAAACAAAGAAAGCTTCATCATAGGTTTAAGAGTAGTCGAATCATAGCTGATAAGGAAAAGCTGAACGAAGCGAAAAAGAGCGTAAAGAGAGCAATGAGAGAAGCATTCAACGAATTCGAACATAAAACATTGGCAAACAATCTAAACAAGAACCCTAAAAAGTTTTGGTCATATGTAAAAACGGTAAGCGGATCTAAATCCCCTATTCAGTCACTCGTTGACCACGATGGCACCGAAACAGAGGACGACCGAAGAAAGGCAGAAATACTGAATTCAGTGTTCCGAAACTGTTTCACTGCGGAAAATCGTAACACGGTCCCTGACTTCAGCCGTCGCACGGACGCCAAAATGGAAAATATTGAAATAAACGATATCGGAATTGAAAAACAACTGCTATCACTTAGTAGCGGAAAAGCATCCGGACCAGACGAGATACCCGTAAGATTCTACAGTGATTATGCTAAAGAACTTGCCCCCTTTCTATCAGCAATTTATCGTAGATCTCTGGAAGAACGTAAAGTACCTAGCGACTGGAAGAAAGCGCAGGTCGTTCCCATTTTCAAGAAGGGTCATAAATCAGATGCGAATAATTATAGGCCTATTTCGCTTACGTCAATCTGTTGTAGAATAATGGAACATGTTTTATGTTCTCGTATTATGACGTTCTTAGATAATACAAATCTCCTTCATCATAACCAACATGGATTCCGCAAACATTGATCATGTAAAACTCAGCTCGCCCTATTTGTCCAAGAAATTCACAGTGCCGTAGACACTGGCGAGCAGATTGATGCCGTATTCCTGGACTTCAGGAAGGCATTTGATACGGTTCCGCACTTACGTTTAGTGAAAAAAATACGAGCTTACGGAATATCGGACCAGGTTTGTGATTGGATTCAGGATTTCCTAGAAGAAAGAACACAACATGTCATTCTTAACGGTTCAAAATCTGCAGATGTAGAGGTAATTTCGGGAGTACCGCAAGGAAGCGTGATAGGACCTTTATTGTTTACAATATACATAAATGACTTAGTTGACAACATCGGTAGCTCCGTGAGGCTATTTGCAGATGACACGGTTGTCTACAAGAAAGTAGCAACATCAGAAGACTCGTACGTACTCCAGGAAGACCTGCAGAGGATTAATGAATGGTGCGACAGCTGGCAGCTTTCCCTAAATGTAGATAAATGTAATATAATGCGCATACATAGGGGCAGAAATCCATTCCAGTACGATTATGCCATAGGTGGTAAATCATTGGAAGCGGTAACGACCGTAAAATACTTAGGAGTTACTATCCGGAGCGATCTCAAGTGGAATGATCACATAAAACAAATAGTGGGAAATGCAGGCGCCAGGTTGAGATTCATAGGAAGAATTCTAAGAAAATGTGACTCATCGACGAAAGAAGTAGCTTACAAAACGCTTGTTCGTCCGATTCTTGAGTATTGCTCATCAGTATGGGACCCTTACCAGGTTGGATTAATAGAAGAGATAGACATGATCCAGCGAAAAGCAGCGCGATTCGTCATGGGGACATTTAGTCAGCGCGAGAGCGTTACGGAGATGCTGAACAAGCTCCAGTGGCGGACACTTCAAGAAAGGCGTTACGCAATACGGAGAGGTTTATTATCGAAATTACGAGAGAGCACATTCCGGGAAGAGATGGGCAACATATTACTACCGCCCACATATATCTCGCGTAATGATCACAACGAAAAGATCCGAGAAATTAGAGCAAATACGGAGACTTACAAGCAGTCGTTCTTCCCACGCACAATTCGTGAATGGAACAGGGAAGGGGGGATCAGATAGTGGTACAATAAGTACCCTCCGCCACACACCGTAAGGTGGCTCGCGGAGTATAGATGTAGATGTAGAGAAGATGTCCAGCATGAGATGACGGACCCCCCACCGTTTCACACGCAAACGCGTCGACTTATCAGCACCGTACACCCGGGGCGCGGCAAAAACGGCAAAGGACGGCGAGACCCAGGCACAGCGGATGAAGACGAGGGCCTGCCTTCAGAACGTGTTGCCTCGTTGAACGCTGACCGGAGAGACCCCTCGGCCACACGCCAAGCCGGAAGACCAAAGGCGAAACAATCAGATAGAAGACCCTACGAGTGTCTACCTCAGCGACGCAAGTGGAGCATGACGAGCGCCAGTCGCCACAGCTCAACTTGCCTCGAAATGACTTACAAGTTTGTGGCGCCCTCAATCGGTAAAACTGGAATTCAATATGGTGTTGGCTAACCCTTAGCCTTGATGACAGCTTTCACTCTCGCAGGCATACGTTCAATTAGGTGCTGGAAGATTTCTTGGGGAATGTCAGCCCAGTCTTCGCGGAGGACAGGTATCGATATCGGTCGATGAGGCCTGGCACGAAGTCAGCGTTCCAAAACATCCCAGAGGTGGTCTATAGGATTCACGTCAGCACTCTGTGCATTAGGAACAGGTGCTCGATCATATTGAAAGATGCAATCGCCATCCCCGAATTGCTCTTCACAGTGGGAAGCAAGAAGGTGCAGGCCCGTGCTGTGATAGTGCCACGTAAAACAACAAGCGGTGCAAGCCCCCTCCTTGGAAAACACGACCACACCATAACACGACAGCCTACGACTTTTACTGTTGGCACCACAGAGGCTGGCAGATGATTAACCATACCCACACCCTGCCATAGGACCGCCACATTCTGTACAGTGATTCGTCACTCTACACAACGTTTTTCCACTGTTCAATCGTCCAGTGTTTACTCTCCTTACAGCATGCGAGATGTCGTTTGGCATTTACCGGCGTGATGTGTGCCTTATGAGCAGCCGCTCGACTATGATATCCAAGTTTTCTCACCTCCCGCCTAACAGTCATAGTACTTGCAGTGATCCTGATGCAGTCTGGAATTCCTGTGTGACGGTCTGGATAGATGTCTGCCTATTATACATTACGACCCTCTTCAACTGTCAGCAGTCTCTGTCAGTCAACAGACGAGGGCGGCCTGTACGCTTTTGTGATGTACGTGTCCCTTCACGTTTCCACTTCACTATCGCACCAGAAACAGTGTACCTAGGGATGTTTAGGAGTGTGGAAATCTCGCGTACAGACGTATGACACAAGTGACACCCAGTCACCTGACCACATTCGAAGTCCGTGAGTTCCGCAGCGCGACCCATTCTTTCACGATGTCTAATGACTACTAAGGTCGCTGACATGGAGTACCTGGCTGTAGGTGGTAGCACAGTGCACCTAATATGAAAAACGTATGTTTTTGGGGGGTGTCCGGATACTTTTAATCACTAAGTCTACATCAATATACCTTGTCCATGTCCTATTTTTCTACGTAGCCTCCATCACGTTCTATGGCCGCACGCCAACGTTGTGGAAGAGCGTGTATTCTCTGCTAGTAAAAGCTCTTGTACTGTAGGCGTAGCCATGTTTTCACTATTTGACTGACACTCTCGTCATCTTCAAAGTGTGTTCGCCATGGAGAATCTTTAGGCGGCCCAAAGAGATGGATGTACGAGGGTGCCAGTTCTGGACTGTAGGGTGGATGAGGAAATGATGTCCAACCCAATTTGGCGATGTGTTCCCGGGTTCTCAGACTTGTGTGCGGGCGTGCATTATCGTGTTGGAGCAAGATTTCTGCTGGATTCTTGTCCGACTGAACACGTCGGAAATGGTTCTTGAGTTTATTCAGAGTCTTCACGTATGCCTCTGGATTGATTGTTGACCCTCTTGGCGTCACATCCACGAGAATGGCGCCATCACAATCCCAGAAGATTGTCACCAAGACTTTTTCGGCAAAAGGGGTTGTCTTGAATTCCTTCTTTTGTGATGAGTGAGGATGATGCCATTCTATGGACTGCATTTTTGTTTCCGGGGAAAAGTGGTGCACCCAGCTTTCGTCCCCTGTAACGATCCGCGGCGCACAGAACAAACATCAGATGTGGAGCACCAACAAGGACGTTTTTCTATGTATATTAATGGCTTTTTTAAAAATATGTTGGGCATTAGTTATTGAACGACCCTCGTATATTAACTGGTCGGTTCTGGCAATGCTGGCATTAACACCCTTGGTTCATAATGAACCATGCGCAAGAGTTGCTTGTGAAACCTAGGAATGCTTAGCACAGTCACGTCGGTTAACTATGATATAAATGCAAAGTTGCAGGATGACATGATACGGAACGAGCACTTAAGGTGGCAAACACAATCATCTAATGTTCGACTATAGTATTAATGGTGTACAGGTTGATTCGATCAGCTCGAGAATCTGTGGGACCATGCATGTAAACTCCCGCTGCAGTACTCCATCATCATTACAACATAGGACAATTCAAGTAAAAAATTAAATTGAAAACAAAAATGAATAAGCATCACCTCGCACACATAATCAGAAGAGTCGGCAAGTATTCTATGCTTAGTGTGTCACGCGCAAAGCAAGCCAATTTTTTTTTTTTTTTTTTTTTTTTTTTTTGTGTGACATGGATGATGGCCGAATACGGCAAAGTGCAGACTTTTCCCGAAGTGCGGCTCGTATCAGCAGGGAATGCGCCCTTCGTTCACGTCTGCGCCGACCTCTGTACTCCTCAACGTATATCACCGACGGCGCAGGTGTTCTCCTCAGAGTGACTCGCGAATTCTATTTATGTGTCATTCGGCAGCGTATCGGTAGCTGCAGAAACCTTGAAGGAGGGCGAGGAGAAGATGCCAGTAAATAGTATTCACAGAGATACTGCTCCACGTGCTTGGGACATAAGGAAAGATACATTGTTTCATCGTCTACCTAGCCCGTTAAAAGCAATCTTCGGCTTCTTCAGGTGGATTTTCGAGCATCAGCCTTCAAGATGGCACGAACTTCAGAGAGACGTGTAAGAGCGACCGAATGTAAACAGTTTCGGAGATACAACTAAAAATTGTGTGAACTCGAGCTTATAAATTTAGAAACCTAAGAATACCTCAGCGTCAATGGTGTGCAGAGAACTATATACATTATTCAGGAATTAATCTACATACTACATTTTAGAAGAAAACAGAAAACTTGTAGTTACCCGGATGTGGATTATCCTTACATACTTCGTCGATTTCTGGAGGGATATCCAATAAAGCCTGACGTATTCTGTTACAATTGGAACGAGTATTTTGTTTAGAATTACTAACATGTGACTGAGCCCGCCCGGTTAGCCGTGTGGTCTAACGCACTGCTTTCTGGGCGGGAAGGAGTGCCGGTCCCCGGCACGAATCCGTCCTGCGGATTAGTGACGAGGTCCGGTGTGCCGGCCAGTCTGTGGATGGTTCCTAAGGCGGTTTTCCATCTGCCTCGACGAATGCGAGCTGGTTTCCCTTATTCTGCCTCAATTAGACTGTCGGCGATTCCTGCGCAACCATTTTCTCCACGTACGCGTACACCATAATTACTCTACCACGCAAACATTGAGGTTACACTCGTCTGGTGTGAGACGTTCCGGGGGGGGGGGGGGTGTCCACTGGGGGCCGAACACACAATAACTCTGGGTTCGGTGTGGGGCGGCGGTGGGGTAAGTGGACTGCTGTAGCCTGTTGTGGCGTTGTGTGCCAGCGGGGACGAAACCTCTCAGTCGTCTCTAGGTCCCCAGTTCCATACAACACGTGACTCATGTTTTACCGCCAGAAAACGAAGTGGATTCAGCCCCACGGCCGGACATCCCTGAAATATTTTTCCGTTCTTTCCTATTTTATCTTCAGCTAAATGTAAAGTGTCTGCGGCCGATTTCTTACCCATACGTTTGCCTAGCTTGTTTCCTGGGAGCGGTCGATGATTTTCAATCTGTTGTTTCATGCATTTAACGCATAAATAATCCAATGGGTTTTGAACTGAGGTATGTAGAATATTTTGTTAACAGAGCCCAAAGAATCTTCCTGTAAATAGATCTGTACTTTGGAGTATCCTCGTTTTTGTGTTATCCGTACAGCATCGTGTTGGTATTTAATTGGGATAGTAGGAAGCTTGCTGTATATTAGAGTCACAGACCGAGAGGTATTTCATAAGGAATGGTGAATGTGTGACGACGGGTTAGTACGGAGAACTTGCACCAAAAAATGAGCCTCTATTCTCTCTCTCTGTCTCGCTCTCTCTCTCTGTCTCTCTCTCTCTCTCTCTTTGACCCCCCCCCCCCCCTCTCTCTCTCTCTCTCTCTCTCTCTCTCTCTCTCTCTCTCTTTCTCTCTCCCCATCCATGAAGAGCTGTGTGTATTGAATTAATTAGTTACATGTTTCTTGCATCATGTGAACGATGGTTTTACCGAAATGATGTAGAGCGAGTCAGTGTATAAGACTAGTGTTAACATAACTGAACATTTATTTTTAGTTATACTGTTGTAACTAAACTTAAAAAACTTTCTTTGGACAGTGTACCAGTTTTTAAACAAAAATTCGTACTTGGAATGTAAGGAGTTGTCCAGGAGAATTGAATTTAATATAAACCGTGCTTAACTACCTGTCAGACATTTTACGTCATTGGTCAAATGATAAAAGAAATTGTTGCTACGTATTGAACTGCTTTCTGAGTCACTGAGACCTCTAAAACGGGTAACAGCAGATGCCCGAGAGACGTGGCGCAGTGGTTAGCACACTGGACTCGCATTCGGGAGGACGGTGGTTCAATTTATATAATTGTTAATTCTTTTTATGTTTTCCATTAGTAAAATTCTAAAAAAATGTACTAATAATAAAACTGAATTTGTATGATATAACATGTAAAATCAGCTGCTATGGAACAACAGGCAGCAGGTCTTTACTTGAGAAATTAATAACGTATGTTGCAGGTGCAATAAATAATAATAATTACAAGGATGGCCTTGTAAAAACACAAATACCAAACGAATCGCTTCCCAAAGTAGTTAAATAACTGAAAGACAAACATACTCTGAACACCTCGTTAGTGAAGGAATATGGGCCAACTGCTTCTAAATGAAAACGTAACTGAACTTATATAAGACTAGTATTATAACCAAAATTATGGAGAATAATGAAATGCATCCTCACATGAAGAGAGTTGCGAGACAAATGCGAATAAGGAGACTTTACGTGACTCAATTATTTTGAAAAATGCGAAATACGAAGTTACAGAAGCGATGCTAATCATTCGCAACGATACAGATTACAATTTGACCTCTGCTACAGCGAGATATTTTAATTCGTTGCGTCATCAGCATGACGTTGCACCAGCACACTTTCATGTTGCTGTTCAGGTCTACAGAGCACGAATCTCTGACAAAGAGGGTACCAGTCATAGCTCACCAATACCATATTTATTAACTGATAAGAGCACAATGTGAAAAGAGAAATTACAAATGAATACTTTTCCATAGCCAGTTTTATAATTGAGGCCTCATTTTGCAGTTTTGAGCGTGGTACCTCTCACAATGTTTCGTACACAAATCACAAACACAGTCTTCGTTCGGCTGGTGATGTCTCTTGTTTTGGCAGAGTTTGTGGTGAAATCCACGCGTGGCGTAACGCGTTACTACGTATCGTAGCTTGTAGTTTGCTTGTTTCCATTCGTCCGTCATTATGGCGTTTGAGGAGTAGAAATCGGGCCAGATGGTTCTGCACTTCTCGGTGATGGTTTGACGTGCTTTCTCGTAGGGCTTGGTATTTGGCAGCCAAAACTGCATTTTGATGTCATCGATGAAGTAGTTTTCCTCGGCTAATACATATATTAGCCTTGAGGGTGCTGACTTCCCGATGCCTAGAATCGTTTTCATGTAGCGAACTTTGACTTTTTCTAGGCGAGTTGCTTAGGGTGAGTTTCTCCCATATGACGCTGATCCCATAGGTAGCTATTGGGGAAATGGCTGTCTTGAACAGTAACATTGCTGTATCCAGTGATATTTGTTGAGGCTGTTGGATGTGGTAGATGGCTTTTATTGATGCGGATACTCTTTCTTTGACGTGGTTACTGTAGGATGACAATGTGGTTTGACTCCAAGACAGTTCAATTTTGGCACTACCTCTAAAGGTTTATTGTGCAGGGTCATTGTATTTCTGGAGCGTGTTTCCCTCCTTGCCTAAAAGTCATTTGTTTGGTTCTGCTGTGGTTTATTTGCAATCCGTTTCTTTCTCCAATACCATAGCCTCCCAGGTCGCCTAACTTCAATCCGCTGGATTTTTTTCTGTGGTGTTATTTAAAAGCCATGTTGTGTTCCAGCCCTGTCGACCGAAAACGCGTTGTGGATGGTGTTGAATGCGTTCGGAATACGGCTGGGATTTTCGGACATGTTCGATTGTCGACGAGGAGACGTGCTGCAGCCTGCCTTCACATCACGACGGCCACGTGGTGTACCTGATGTCATGTGTTTGTCCCCCAAGTGCGTAAGTGCAGTTTGGATCTGCAGGGAATCTGTTATAACGTGTTCATATACTCATGTCTAATATGTCGTATCGGGCGAACCATTGGTTTCCAGGCCTACTTTTATTCCGATTATTTGCTTGTTTCATCGTCCTCTCTAAGCCTTTTCTGCTGTAACTATAATACTCGAACAGTCTGTATGTTATGGTCCAGCTGGTTCCATTACGAGAATCAAACAGAACTGCGTGCTGCCGTTTTAGAGGTAACTGGGAGAACCGTGTACATGCACAGTATGCAAGTGTCTCCACACGACCGATTTGGCGCTTAGGTGTCCATTACAAACATCAGTAATGTGCGAAATGTCGCCCTATATAGCTTAGGTCTCCTAAGCACTGCTTGTCGTGGTTTGCCGCTGGCTAGCGTTGTGTGACCCTCTGGCGGAGGAAGTGCTTATCTGTCAGCCCAGACGATTGTCAGAGTGGACTGTGAGCCCGAGTGTTGCCGGTGCTGGTCCTCTGTGGGTACGGGTCTGGTCGCAAGTCGGGGGTGGCCGTACTTGTGTGAGGTCAATCACGTCCACGGGCCCGCTGAGCTGAGCAGACTTAAGGTGTTGGTGGTAGCGTATCAATGTTCCTTACGTGTCAGACACGCCGAGTTATACTGAGTCCATGATGTGTATATACCTAGCTGTGCCATGCAGCATTATATAGGGTGGTCCATTGATCGTGAGCGGGCCAAATATCTCACGAAATAAGCGTCAAACGAAAAAACTACAAAGAACAAAACTTGTCTATCTTGAAGGAGAAAACCAGATGGCGCTATGGTTGGCCCGCTAGATGGCGCTGCCATAGGTCAAACGGATATCAAGTGCGTTTTTTAAAATAGGAACCCCCATTTTTTATTACATATTCGTGTAGTACATAAAGAAATATGAATGTTTTAGTTGGACCACTTTTTTCGCTTTCTGATAGATGGCGCTGTAATAGTCACAAACATATGGATCACAATTTTAGACGAACAGTTGGTAACAGGTAAGTTTTTTAAATTACAATACAGAACGTAGGTACGTTTGAACATTTTATTTCGGTTGTTCCAATGTGATACATGTACCTTTGTGAACTTATCATTTCTCAGAACGCTTGCTGTTACAGCGTGATTACCTGTAAATACCACATTAATGCAATAAATGCTCAAAATGATGTCCGTCAATGTATTTGGCAATACGTGTAACGACATTCCTCTCAACAGCGAGTAGTTCGCCTTCCGTAATGTAATGCATTGACAATGCGCTGACACATTTTGTCAGGCGTTGTCGGTGGATCACGGTAGCAAATATCCTTCAACTTTCCCCAGATCCGGTGAACATGAGGGCCATGGTATGGTGCTTCTATGACCAATCCACCTGTCATGAAATGTGCTATTCAATACCGCTTCAACCGCACGCGAGCTATGTGCTGGACATCCATCATCTTGGAAGTACATCCCCATTCTGTCATGCAGTGAAACATCTTGAAGATTACGTAGGAAATAAGCATACATTCCACCATTTAGATTGCCATCGATAAAATAGGGACCAATTATCCTTCCTCCCATAATGCCGCACCATACATTAACCTGCCAAGGTCGCTCATGTTCCACTTCTCGCAGTCATCATGGATTTTCCGTTGCCCAATAGTGCATAATATGCCGGTTTACGTTACCGCTGTTGGTGAATGACGTTTCGTCGCTAAATAGAACGCTTGCAAAAAATCTGTCATCGTCCCGTAATTTCTCTTGTGCCCAGTGGCAGAACTGCGCACGACGTTCAAAGTCGTCGCCGTGCAATTCCTGGTGCATAGAAATATGGTACGGGTGCAATCGATGTTGATGTAGCATTCTCAACCACGACGTTTTTGAGATTCCTGATTCTCGCGCCATTTGTCTGCTATTGATGTGCGGATTAGCCGCGACAGCAGCTAAAACACATACTTGGGCATCATAGTTTGTTGCAGGTCGTGGTTGACGTTTCACATGTGGCTGAACATTTCCTGTTCCCTTAAATAACGTAACTATCCGGCGAACGGTCCGGAAACTTGGATGATGTCGCACAGGATACCGAGCAGCATACATAGCACACGCCCGTTGGGCATTTTGATCACAATAGCCATACATCAACACGATATCGACCTTTACCTGCAATTGGTAAACGATCCATTTTAACACGGATAATGTATCACGAAGCAAATACCGTCCGCACTGGCGGAATGTTACGTGATATCACGTACTTATACGTTTGAGACCACTACAGCGTCATCTATCACCAAGCGAAAAAAATTATCCAACTAAAACAATCATATTTGTTTACGTACTACAAGAATATGTAATAAAAATGGGGGTTCCTATTTAAAAAAAACGCAGTTGATATCCGTTTGATCTATGGTAGCGCCATCTAGCGGGCCAACCATAGCGCCATCTGGTTTCCCCCTTCAAGCTAGACGAGTTTCGTTCTTTGTAGTTTTTTCATTTGATGCTTATTTCGTGAGATGTTTGGCCCGTTCACTATCAATGGACCACCCTGTATACGTAATAGGTATTGTATTCTGGCGTTTGTTAAAACTGGCATTATCTAAGAACGACCCTCAGATACTGAGTTGATATACAGTGTTAATAACTGATGATGTGAGATGGCTCCCCATAGTGTATTATGTTTGTTTTGCAGGATACAAACTTTGTACCACTTCTGTGTTACTAGTTGGACGATTTGGCTTGCTGGCTGTTTTCATACGTTATGATTAACGATGCTGTTGTACTGGTCGTGTGCTCTATGAGTAGCTTATGTTATTGATAGAGTAAGAGATGGTTGTGTGGCGTCTAGGAACCCCACATTCTCGGTTCGCTAGACAAACTTTCAAACAAATCGTATTATTGAGTTTTATTACAAAAAGAAAAGATACAATACTTAACTTTTGCAATTACACAGATGTGTCGCAAGCAAATAATCAAGCTTCTTCAGTATAAACAATTCTAAGTCTGTGCTATGTAGAGAGGACAAGTGAATAGAGTTGGCGCTACTATCCGAGTCACTAGTCTTGAAGCTGCTATTGAACTGGCCGTCTCCTCACTCTCGTCTAATACTTTCCCCTCTTTGGGGAAGTGTGTGGGGCTTTTACTCCACTTTGTACTTGTGTGTGTGTTTATTTCTGTGATTTTTGAGTGTCTGGTACTTGCCTCAGTTTGGCGAGATGATTGATATTATGGGGAGGGAGGAGGATCAGAAATTGGATACAGGGATTTTCTCTTCGACTTAGTAGTCGAAGATCGTTATTGGCCGTTTGTGCTTGTTAAGGGACATATACCGACCTAGTGAGTGGATGAGGACGTTTCCTGACCTGGAAGAGAGTTCATAGAAGGCCCTTACCAGATCTGGGAAGCGCTCTTTTAGGTGTGGGATTTCAGTATGGAATCCGAGGGGTAGGCTCAGTGCCCTCCCGAGGGCGCGGTTCTCCAGCCTCTGGAGTTTGTCCAGGTGCTGCTTCGCCGCGTATCCCCAGACAGGGCATGCATACTCCATTACTGGCCGTATGACGGCCTAACAAACGTCCACTCCAGAACAGGGAAGGAAGCTGGATGTGTTGAGGACTGGGTATAGGATGGACATTCTGGCACAGACCTTCCTGTGGAGCTCGTCTATGTGGTGTTTCCAAGTAAGACGAGAGTACAAGGTTACGCAAAGGTACTTGGCGGTTCTGCACCAGGGGTGTTGGGTTCCGTTTAGGTGAAGGTGGAGGTGGGGGGGGGGGGGGCGTTGAGGAAGTCCCCGCCTTCCGAGCCTCTGGGTGATCAGCATAGCCTGTGTCTTTTCAGAGTTGATGGTAATGCGCGAGCGACAGGCCCAAGTTTCTGTGTCATCTAAAACCCTTTGTAGCCTGCAGATGACCAGGTCCTTGTTCGCATCTCGAGTGTAGAAGGCTGTGTCATCTGCGTACTACGCTTGTGTGCACCAGGGCGGCCGTTGGTGTGTCTACAATCCACAGACTGTACGAAACGAGCCCCAGGACCGATCCCTGTCGCATCCCAGCACGAATACTCCTTTTGGTGGAGGTGGCGGTTTCTACTTTAACAGAGAAAGTCCTATTCGTGAGATAGCTTTTGATCTGCTTAACTACGCTTGAACCGTGAATTTACTTTCAAAATTCTTTTTCTTAAAGAATTTACTTTATTTACTAGCGATTCATCAAGAACATTAACACATTTAATCGCACTAGGTGAGCGTGGAAGTAGTTGCCAGGAAGTAACTGATCGAAAATGAAATTACTTTTAACAAATGTGAATTTTATTCCTAAAAGCCTTTTCAAAAACAGATTTAAAATTATAAGCAGAAAAGCACCCTCTAAAAATCAAGTTACAATTTTATTTAGAGGCTGAAAGAACAATATTAACAGTATGAGCCTTCGGGCTGAGAAGCTAGCCTGCTCCCTTTCAACACGGCCGTGGTCACGACCGCTCACAACAACCTCTGAAAGAATACACTGGTGCAAATCTGCAACACACGAGATTACTTTAAACTGAAAAATTTTAACAACTCACACAAACACGTAAAGTATGCATCCCGTAAGAGGGATGGAAATGGTGCAACACTCAAATTATTTGCCATCGAAAGAGCAATTTTTTTTTAGGACTCTTACGGTGGAAGGGTGGCAACCTTATAACCTAAAATGACTATTTAAATAAAACCCATAAAATGCAGACTTACATAAAATGTACAACATGCTCTACATTACACATATACAACCTCGTAAGATGATAGGCAAGATAAAAACATATTTCAAGAATTCGGCCTTTAAGCAATAAATTCGTTAAAAAAGACTGGGATAAACGTAATATCTATATTAAATACTACGTTAGTACTGTCTACAACTTACGTTCTAATGCTAGCTCTCTGGTATTGTCTGGTTAAATGTAATGGAGGCCAGTCCTGGGAGACAAAATTAATAAAATGTGTGAGAGTTTCGGCAGTAGAAGCCATCATCATGTGCCTTTATCTTGCTCTTAATTAGTACTTAACATCTACATAACAATATCCATACACTCGGTAGTTGTCAGTTCTTAAACAAACGAGGATGAGTCAAATGCATGTTATACACTCTTAAGCATGTCAGTTCTGTAGAAGGAAGTTGATAGTCAAAACATGCAATTCAAATGCTCGTCCAGTCGTTGACGTCAAGAAATTTAAACTGCACCCCCGCCTGGCACCCACTCTCGAGTATTGAGAAATTTAAAAATGAGCCTTTACAAACGAAAACTGTGAAGTAGTGTGGTGGGCGCCTTCAGGCAGACAACTGACGTCAGATGGGTGTCAACTGTTGGTCTGCCTGCAGGCACGTAGCACTACTTCACAGGTTTCCTCTGTAGAGGCTCATTTTTAAAATTCTCAACAAACGTGGACAGTTGCCACCGAGGGTGTTGCCGAACTGGGGTCTTAGAGGGAGGCTCTGCCGTTTTATTCATTCGTGTGTTAACGTCGTACACTCCCCACTCCCCTGCCCCGCCCCCTTCCCCCTCCTCAGCGTGATCACACCATAGGAGGACGTGAGACAGGAGGGCCGAAAGCGCGTAAGCAGCATATGCTGCTTTGGATCACGTTCACATTTCTTCGAATGGATTTGAACGGTCCGTGGTGGTTGCAGCCCGTACACGAGAGCAAAAATTGCGGTCACACTGCTCTCCATAGGGGTGAGATCAAGTGCAACTGGGATGGAGGCCCACAGTAACTTTAGTTGAAACGTCTGAAGATGTGAGCAGTGTCGAAGGTTGTCTAGAACGTCGCCCTCGTGCTCATCGCCCTGCGAACTGTCGCCCTTGAGCGCGAAATGTGTGGGAATCAACGCTCGAAGAAAGGGCGGGTTTCATTGACGATCTTCGTCCTATCCCCTGTGACCTTTTCGAGTCGATTACGAGCGACGGCGTGTGTAAAATGTGTTCCCGTGCCGCTCTGATCAAATCCGCGTTATTTCTGCATCTACATCTTCATCGTTACTCTGCAATTCACACTTAAGTGCCT
This sequence comes from Schistocerca nitens, assembly GCF_023898315.1. Lineage (NCBI taxonomy): Eukaryota > Metazoa > Arthropoda > Insecta > Orthoptera > Acrididae > Schistocerca > Schistocerca nitens. The sequence goes on from NC_064614.1 coordinate 1,297,257,032, forward strand.
GGCAGAGGGTTCATGGAACCATTTTCATACTACTTCTCTACCATTCCACTCTCGAATGGCGCGTGGGAAAAAGGAACACCTAAATCTTTCCGTTCGAGCTCTGATTTCTCTTATTTTATTATGATGATCACTTCTCTCTACGTAGGTGGGTGTCAACAAAATATCTACGCACTCGGAAGATAAAGTTGGTGATTGAAATTTCGTAAATAGATCTGGCCGCAAAGAAAACCGCCTTTGTTTCAGTGACTGCCACCCCAACTAGCGTATCATATCAGTGACACTCTCACCCCTATTGCGCGATAACACGAAACGAGCTGCCCTTCTTTGCACTTTTTCGACGTCCTTCGTCAATCCTACCTGGTAAGGATCCCATACCGCGCAGCAATATTCCGGCAGAGGACGGACAAGTGTATAGTAGTCTGTCTCTTTAGTGGGTTTGTCGCATCTTATAAGTGTTTTGCCAACAGAGCGCAGTCTTTGTTTGGTCTTCCCCACAATATTATTTATGTGGTCTATCCAATTTAAGTTGCTCGTAATTGTAATGGCTAGGTATTTAGTCAAATTAACAGCCCTTAGATTTGTGCACTTTATCGTACACCGAAAATTTGTCGTATTTCTTTTAGTACCCAAGTGGGTGACCTCTCACTTTTCTTCGTTTAGTGCTAATTGCCACTTTTCACACCATACAGAAATTCTCTCTAGATCATTTTGTAATTGGAATTGATCGTCTGACGATTTTACTAGAAGGTAAATTACAGTGTCATCTGCAAACATTCTAAGGGGACTGCTCAGATTATCACCTAGATCATTTATATCAATCAGAAACAGCAGAGGGCCTATGACACTACCTTGCGGAACGCCAGATATCACTTCTGTTCTACTCGATGATTTACCGTCTATCACTACGAACTGTGACCTCTCTGAGAGGAAATCACGAATCCAGTCACACAACTGAGACGATACTCCATATGCACGCAATTTGATTAACAGTCACTTGTGAGGGACGGTATCAAAAGTCTTCTGGAAATCTAGGAATATGGAATGGATCTGAGATCCCTTGTTGACAGCATTCATTAATTACTTCATGGGAATGAAGAGCTAGCTGTGTTGCACAAGAACTATATTTTCTGAATCCGTGTTGGTTATGTATCAATAGGTCATTTTCTTCAAGGTGATTCATAATGTTCGAGTGCAGTATATCGTCCAACATCCTTCTGCGAAGTGAGGTCAGTGATATGGGTCTGTAACTCAGTGGGTCACTCCCATTTCCCTTCTTGGATATTGGTGTGGCCTGTGCTACTTTCCAGTCTTTAGGAACACACCTTTCGTCAAGTGAGCGGTTGTACATGATTGATAAGATTTCAACGCTAGACGTCGCGTTTCTGACATCCATCGCAGAGGCGTCAAAAGAAGGGGCGAAATGAGGACGAGAGGGGTGTGTGGCGACCTTCCCGTGGTACGACAGGTCCACGGTGACGCTGAGTAGAACTGTTGTAAAACTTGGTGCCAATGGGACACCAGCAACCCAGTTTGGACATCACGTGAACTTCTAAGCAGTGGTCTGTTTTCGGCACGTGTTGACACATTGCTGTTTGTAACGTCGTCGAGCCCAAGGGTGACGTCACAGGGCGCCACTTTTTTGCATCGTTATAGAGGAAGGCTGTAGGCACAACTGGGAGAATTTTCAAACCTACTTGTAGCAATCGCAGACAATTACGGAGTTTCGAAAAAGGGATCTGTTAATTGTGTTGCGCAGCGTAGTTTGGAGGAACCTGTCTTACTACACAACAGCTCTCAAATTGATCCCAAAAGCGCTGAGAGACGGAGACTTACATAGGTAGCTGACCATCACCACAGTCTGCAACGATCACCACACGTCAGACATAATACGTACTTGTTGGTGAAAATGACCTGATGAAGAGCTTAGGGGTTTGCCTGACATCTGCAGTTGGACTTTTATGATTAAAAGGTGGAATCGATCGACTGAGTTTGGGTTATGAGTACTACACTCCTGGAAATTGAAATAAGAACACCGTGAATTCATTGTCCCAGGAAGGGGAAACTTTATTGACACATTCCTGGGGTCAGATACATCACATGATCACACTGACAGAACCACAGGCACATAGACACAGGCAACAGAGCATGCACAATGTCGGCACTAGTACAGTGTATATCCACCTTTCGCAGCAATGCAGGCTGCTATTCTCCCATGGAGACGATCGTAGAGATGCTGGATGTAGTCCCGTGGAACGGCTTGCCATGCCATTTCCACCTGGCGCCTCAGTTGGACCAGCGTTCGTGCTGGACGTACAGACCGCGTGAGACGACGCTTCATCCAGTCCCAAACATGCTCAATGGGGGACAGATCCGGAGATCTTGCTGGCCAGGGTAGTTGACTTACACCTTCTAGAGCACGTTGGGTGGCACGGGATACATGCGGACGTGCATTGTCCTGTTGGAACAGCAAGTTCCCTTGCCGGTCTAGGAATGGTAGAACGATGGGTTCGATGACGGTTTGGATGTACCGTGCACTATTCAGTGTCCCCTCGACGATCACCAGTGGTGTACGGCCAGTGTAGGAGATCGCTCCCCACACCATGATGCCGGGTGTTGGCCCTGTGTGCCTCGGTCGTATGCAGTCCTGATTGTGGCGCTCACCTGCACAGCGCCAAACACGCATACGACCATCATTGGCACCAAGGCAGAAGCGACTCTCATCGCTGAAGACGACACGTCTCCATTCGTCCCTCCATTCACGCCTGTCGCGACACCACTGGAGGCGGGCTGCACGATGTTGGGGCGTGAGCGGAAGACGGCCTAACGGTGTGCGGGACCGTAGCCCAGCTTCGTGGAGACGGTTGCGAATGGTCCTCGCCGATACCCCAGGAGCAACAGTGTCCCTAATTTGCTGGGAAGTGGCGGTGCGGTCCCCTACGGCACTGCGTAGGATCCTACGGTCTTGGCGTGCATCCGTGCGTCGCTGCGGTCCGGTCCCAGGTCGACGGGCACGTGCACCTTCCGCCGACCACTGGCGACAACATCGATGTACTGTGGAGACCTCACGCCCCACGTGTTGAGCAATTCGGCGGTACGTCCACCCGGCCTCCCGCATGCCCACTATACGCCCTCGCTCAAAGTCCGTCAACTGCACATACGGTTCACATCCACGCTGCCGCGGCATGCTACCAGTGTTAAAGACTGCGATGGAGCTCCGTATGCCACGGCAAACTGGCTGACACTGACGGCGGCGGTGCACAAATGCTGCGCAGCTAGCGCCATTCGACGGCCAACACCGCGGTTCCTGGTGTGTCCGCTGTGCCGTGCGTGTGATCATTGCTTGTACAGCCCTCTCGCAGTGTCCGGAGCAAGTATGGTGGGTCTGACACACCTGTGTCAATGTGTTCTTTTTTCCATTTCCAGGAGTGTATATTTGTATCTTCATTGATAATACAAATAAATAGCGTCATACAGATACAGATTTGGCCTGATCAGACCAACCGCCTATAACCACAAGAATCACAAACAGAATGTTTCCAAGACCAAATCTTAACAAAAAAAAAAAATGGCTTTGAGCACTATGGGACTTAACTTCTGAAGTCATCAGTCCCCTAGAACTTAGAACTACTTAAACCTAACCTAAGAACATGACACACATCCATGCCCGAGGCAGGATTCGAACCAGCGACCGTAGCGGTCGCGTGCCTCCAGACTGTAACGCCTAGAAGCGCTCGGCCACCCAGGCCGGCAAATATTAACACAATAGTAAATTGTTAATAAAGGCTCAGATTAAATAAAGTTTAAATGAATTTATCCCATAACTGAAACAACGATATTATAAGGAAAAGAGCTGGCCCAAGGAAACTTCAGAAGTATATTGAGTATAAAAGATCAAATGTTTACCATAAACGCTATAACAGATAAGAATATTAGCTTCCCTTTTGAAGGACCACAGGTGTTTGCCATTTGAAAGTTGCCATAAACATGCACCTCGGTACTCGAACCTCAGTCCACATCTGCACCTACAAGGCACAAGAAAATACCATTGAAAGCAACCTCAAACAGTTCAGTATTAGAAAAAGAAAACAATCTGTTACGGCGTACAGTCAAGCGCCGGCGCGCCAGTCGGGAACCTGATGGGGAAGACACGGCTGTGAGAAGACGTCAGCCAATCGCACGCTGACCGAGCGCTCTCCAAGACATCAACGCGACAGCAGCTGCCCCTATGTGAAGAGGACATAAGCGCCGCGACCGTCTGGAGACGCCCTACACAAAACGCAGACATCGACATACATAGTCAGTACCTGCGATCCAGCCCCTCCTCCCCTTGTCCTAAGTCCGCTCCTGCTTGCCAACGCCACCAACAATCTACCAGACTACATAGCATTCCTGAATAAATGCAAGCAGACGACCCGTCTGCCAATCGAAATCCTCCCCAAACCCACTGCCTCGACCCAGCCCTCTACCCGATCCAGATACCTTAAATCCCCCCACACAAGTCCACTTCATCCAAACAGCGGCGTGCAAAGAAGGATCGCAAGGACAAGTACCCTGAGAGCCAGAAACGTTCTACCACCACTACCACAACCACTCCCTCATCCTCTCAGCAGCCTGCGCCCCCGACAGCACCTGTAGTCGCCCTGCAAGGGAACCACGTAACCGGCCAAGATTCGGATGGTATCGTATTGGCGAAGAAAACCTTTCGCCAGCCGAGGCTTCCGCGGCCCGGGGAGTGGAACCCAACCCGAACGGGTTTCAGGCGGTCGCTGATGAGGCAGAGACAACACAAAACAACACAACAGAGAGACAAACACAGAAACACGTCACCCACCACCTCCCTCCACATTGTCGCAGAGTTTCCTAGGAGATGTTAAAAACGGAAATCGGGGAAGACAAAAAATGGCTCTAAGCTCTATGGAACTTAACATATGAGGTCATCAGTCTCCTAGACTTAGAACTAATTAAACCTAACTAACCTAAGAACATGACACACATCCATGCCCGAAACAGGATTCGAACCTGCGACCGTAGCAGCAGTGCGGTTCTGGACTGAAGCGCCTAGAACCGCTCGGCCACCGCGGCCGGCTGTGGGAGACGGTTTTAAGGCAAAACATGCTGGTTTTGACAAAATAATAATAACACTTTACACATTGGAACACTGCAACACAGTCACAGCACTTCTCACAAACAAAATCACACCCCACTACATGTTCCCTACGAGAAAAACACTGAACAAAAATATTGTAATCAGAGACCTCCCAAGACGACTGTCCCTCCAGGCAACCAAAAAAGGGTTGACTGCCCAGAGGTATGTCGTCAAGGCTGTCCATCAGATGGGCAAAGTTGAAAGTAAGTGGCCCCTATACGAGGTCACACTGCCAGACATCCCCCAAAACAAAAGGGAGATTGTTGTCTTGGCTGTGCCTGTCACCACTGAGCCACTGCGCCGCAAAAACAAGACGGTGCAGTGCTTCAGGTGCTAAGGCCTAAACCTTAACCCTGCACGCTGCACCATGGTGATGAGATGCAGAAAGTGCGCCGACGCCCACGACACGCGGTCCAGCACACTAAAACTCACGCACCCGCAAGTAAGGTGCGCGCTGTGTGGCGAAAACCAAGACTGTGAGGTCCACAAAAGACACTTCCAGCAGGCAAAGGGCGCAAAGGCCGCCCCCCACACATGCAAACAAAACACCACCACCCAAACCAGTGACACAAAGAAACAAAACACATCAACACACATGGACAAGGCATGGGTAAAACCAAGACCAGACACACCAACGACAACATATGCGGAAGTGGTTTCTCCTTCGAGAATCCATGAAAACGTAGCCCTATCACCACAGCACCAAACACAGTCACAAGAACAACACCGGGAAACACACAACAACAACGACCAGGTCCACCAAGACAGAGGAAGCCCTAGGGAACCCCACACTCAATCCACCCCTCGGATCAGTTGTTAGGCATTATGGTCCAGACCATGAACCTCGTCATGGAAATGATGATGGAATTCAGGGAGGCCCAGAAGCAGAACACTCAGATCCTTGTTGCCGTTCATGCAGCAGTCCAGCAGTCGCTCCCTTCTGCGACTTCCTCAGTAGTTCCAAAACCCCATCATGGATAGACGACCAAATATCCAAGGCCTGACAATGTGCGTCTTTATCGCAGACGGCATTGTTAATCGAGAGGTGTAGTTCAGAGAACTCATAAAGGAGTTCTCCATCGACATATGCATGATAGGGAAAACCCAACTAAAACCGGGAATAATAGCGGCAGTCCCCAACTACGTTAGCTACCGTAAGGGCAGGCCAACCCAAGGCGGATGGGTGGCCATTACATAAAAAAAAGGGATCCCCCATCACCAGGTATTCTTACCAGCTACCAACAAAATCGAAGCAATGGCGCTGGAAGACCCATAACAATTTTTGCAATCTACCGACCCCTGCAAGACCAAATAGACGAGGGAGACATAGCTGCTCTAGGGAAACTCATAATAGGAGGCGACTTCACTGCCAAACACCAAGATTGGAACTCTAGAGCAGTGGTTCCCAACAGGTGGTCCGCGGACCACCAGGGGTCTGCGAGCTATGTCAGAGGGGTCCGCATGATGCTATTAGAATAAAAAATATATTAAATATGTTTCGTATGATAACAGATTTTTTTTTGTTTTGGCCGCTTCCTGCATGAGCAGAGCTTTAGCGAACGCTAAATTCTGCGCCTGGCGTCTTCCTAGAGCCAACTGACACTAGCACGCTCTAGCGCATCAGCACGCAAGGACTACAAGAAACTTGGAGATAAGGCAATGAGAAACATCCTTCCATTTGCAACCACATATCGATGTGACCAAGCATTTTCTTCCATGTGTTTCATGAAAAACAAATATAGGAATCGGCTCATCATGCGGTCGGATTTCAGAGTGAAAGTTTCAAGTTTGGAACCCAATATTTCAGAAATAATGGACTCAATGGTCAGATTGAACTCATGTCATTAAGAACTGAAAATTAAAACTAACTGTATACTGATGGAGCACTCTGTTGTAACTGCACTTTTTCAAATAAATAATACCTTGAATGAAATAAGTGTTTCATTATTTTTCACACATGTCTACTCAATGCAATCTCAAGTGTATTACACTTGAAAGACCAGTACAAACAGTTTTAATTTTTTCCTGTCATTTTCAGTTCATACTCAATTTTTATTTTTTTAGGGAGTTTGCTATACTAAACACCCAGATTTGAAGACAAAGATTTTGAGCAATAATCAAAAATTTAACAATAACAATGATGGCTAAATTGAAAAAGTTTTAAGCTCAATGTTTTTCAATAATGAATATGTCAATGTTTTTTCTAAGTACCAAAAATAGAAAACGTATAATAAGAGTCTTAATTTGGCTTTTTTAGGTACTTGACACTGTGATATGACAAGGTACCAATCATGCTCGATGAGGGGGTCCTCGAGAAAATTTTGTTGGGAATCCCTGCTCTAGAGTAACCTCCAGAGCAGGCCCCAAACTGCAACGACTAGCGCGCTACCACCACTTCCAAACATGGGGTCTGGTCGAACCCACACACTTTCCAAAAAACGGAGGTAGGCCCGACGTGTTAGACATAGCCTTCACTAGGAGGATCTCGGGGTTTGTGGCCGCAAGGACAGTCAACAGAATCTCCTACAACCACAACCTAGAGATTCTAGAGATCGATATGGAAGAATGGCTAGCACTCCAACGGTACCAGACGTCTTACAAACGTACAGACTGTACAGACTGTCGCCTCTGATATCGCTCGCGATCCGCCATCTACTGCCGAAACAGTAGAACAAGCGCTACAAGATCTAACAGGTTCCATCTTGCAAGCAGCGGAAGAGGGCGCCCTCCCGCAAAGAGACGGGCCGCCCCCGCAAATACAGCTCCCGGAACACTTGCTAGCTCAAATTCGACATAAGAACAGACTGGCAAAAGAGCGGAAGATCACCAACAATCAGACCACCAGGAGGCTGCTCAATCGTCTACAGAGAGAGCTGAAAGTAGCGCTCAATGAGCTCAGAAACCAGCAATGGCAAAACCGCCTTGCAGCTCTCAAAGTAGACGATCACACACTATGACAAGCAACCAAGCAATTCACAAAAAGACGCGCCAGGATGCCGCCTCTTCACGGCGAGCGGGGTCTGACCTACAGCCACGCTGAAAAGGCCAACGCCCTCGCCGACTCCTTCGAGAAGCAGTTTCGAGCTGCAGAACGCCAGGATGAAGAGCATCAAGAGGTAGTCCGTCGTCAACTGGCCGTCTTCCTCAATGCTGAGGAAGGACCAGAGGACGAACCCACACTTTTCGCCTCCGAGGACGTGATAAATGTAATTAGGTCCCTCCCCACAAAAAAGGCGCCAGGACACGACAGTGTCACCAATCAGTTAGTTAAAAACTTCCCGCCCTCGGCGATCACACACCTCGCGAGCGTCTTCAACGAGATTACTCGTTCCCGCGAGTTCCCAGCTTGCTGGAAACACACGGAAGTTGTCGCGATACACAAACCAGGGAAACAGGGATAAGATAATTGAACTAATGGGGATTCACGTGGGAAACAAAATGGAAATCAAACGCAGGGGGGAAGAACTCTGGCAAGAACAGTGGGACAATGAAGAAACCGGTCGCAGAACACACGAATTACTGCCCAATATCAGGGAGCGACTGTAATTAAAATACACTCCTGGAAATTGAAATAAGAACACCGTGAATTCATTGTCCCAGGAAGGGGAAACTTTATTGACACATTCCTGGGGTCAGATACATCACATGATCACACTGACAGAACCACAGGCACATAGACACAGGCAACAGAGCATGCACAATGTCGGCACTAGTACAGTGTATATCCACCGATCGCAGCAATGCAGGCTGCTATTCTCCCATGGAGACGATCGTAGAGATGCTGGATGTAGTCCTGTGGAACGGCTTGCCATGCCATTTCCACCTGGCGCCTCAGTTGGACCAGCGTTCGTGCTGGACGTGCAGACCGCGTGAGACGACGCTTCATCCAGTCCCAAACATGCTCAATGGGGGACAGATCCGGAGATCTTGCTGGCCAGGGTAGTTGACTTACACCTTCTAGAGCACGTTGGGTGGCACGGGATACATGCAGACGTGCATTGTCCTGTTGGAACAGCAAGTTCCCTTGCCGGTCTAGGAATGGTAGAACGATGGGTTCGATGACGGTTTGGATGTACCGTGCACTATTCAGTGTCCCCTCGACGATCACCAGTGGTGTACGGCCAGTGTAGGAGATCGCTCCCCACACCATGATGCCGGGTGTTGGCCCTGTGTGCCTCGGTCGTATGCAGTCCTGATTGTGGCGCTCACCTGCACGGCGCCAAACACGCATACGACCATCATTGGCACCAAGGCAGAAGCGACTCTCATCGCTGAAGACGACACGTCTCCATTCGTCCCTCCATTCACGCCTGTCGCGACACCACTGGAGGCGGGCTGCACGATGTTGGGGCGTGAGCGGAAGACGGCCTAACGGTGTGCGGGACCGTAGCCCAGCTTCATGGAGACGGTTGCGAATGGTCCTCGCCGATACCCCAGGAGCAACAGTGTCCCTAATTTGCTGGGAAGTGGCGGTGCGGTCCCCTACGGCACTGCGTAGGATCCTACGGTCTTGGCGTGCATCCGTGCGTCGCTGCGGTCCGGTCCCAGGTCGACGGGCACGTGCACCTTCCGCCGACCACTGGCGACAACATCGATGTACTGTGGAGACCTCACGCGCCACGTGTTGAGCAATTCGGCGGTACGTCCACCCGGCCTCCCGCATGCCCACTATACGCCCTCGCTCAAAGTCCGTCAACTGCACATACGGTTCACGTCCACGCTGTCGCGGCATGCTACCAGTGCGGCATGCTACCAGTGCGGTTCCTGGTGTGTCCGTTGTGCCGTGCGTGTGATCATTGCTTGTACAGCCCTCTCGCAGTGTCCGGAGCAAGTATGGTGGGTCTGACACACCGGTGTCAATGTGTTCTTTTTTCCATTTCCAGGAGTGTATTTCAAACCTTCAAGAGGACTGTGCACTTCCTTACGGGTCATGGACCCTACCCGGCATACCAATGCCGGTTCGGGAAACGGGCTACACCTGAGTGTGACTGTGGGGCCACACCAGGCACCCCAGAACATGTGGTGTATGAGAGCCATCTCTTCGACGACGTAGCGGTACAATTACGTCGTCAGTTACCCAACCATGACACGTACCACCTGCTCAGGCATGAGGACCATTTCTCAATTTTGAACAAATTGGCAAACGAGATCTCACATAAAGTCATAAAGGAATTCCTAAGGAACGACAATTAAGACTTCACATTGCACGGTTCTAGGCGCTTCAGTCTGGAGCCGCGTGACCGCTACGGTCGCAGGTTCGAATCCTGCCTCGGGCATGGATGTGTGTGATGTCCTTAGGTTAGTTAGGTTTAAGTAGTTCTAAGTTCTAGGGGACTGATGACAGTAGACGTTAAGTCCCATAGTGCTCAGAGCCATTCACATTGCTACCGATCCGACTCCGTGCACTTGTCCCGTTTCGCCGAGGCGTGGACTTGGCCAGCCGCTTCACGACTGGAATCCACCACGTCTGGGATTAGGGGGAGGGTGCGCCTTTCTTACCGATTCACACTCTCACCGAATTTGACATTAGGTTAAATATTAGGTTAGATGTAGGATAAGCTAGGATAGCAACACTAGTATAGCACTGCAGCGATCAACAACTCCAGCCAGCCCGGTGCCAGGGACATGTTCACCGGGATCAGCTCGGTGAACACGGCCAACAACGCAGGTTTATACAACGCTGGCACACCTGTAACGCTGCAGCTAGAAGTAGATTAGCATAGGTAGAAATAGGACAACATAATCCAGACATAACAGTAGTGCCCATAGTGTGAGCAGAAGAACTAACCATAGAGTAAGCTGTAGTATTAACACTTGAATTGTATCAATTAGGACCCACTACTTGTTTAAGGTAGTGGGTTGTTTATGTGTCATATATTGAAGAATAAAGATTAAAAAAAGACTATTCCCGCAGCACTACAGGCCGATTAGCCTCTTGCCAACTCTCAGGAAGATCTATGAGCACCTCCTGCTAAAACCCGTACGGAACATATTACCAGAGAGCAACTTCTGCCGGATTTCCAATTCGGATTCCGGCAGAACCACTCTGCCCCACAACAGATCATGAGAGTGGCTTAAGCAGCCACAGAGGGCTTCAACCACAGAGGCTACTGCGGGATAATGCTACTAGACGTAGCCAAAGCCTTCGACTCAGTGTGGCATAGAGGGCTACTCTACAAGTTACACACACAAGGGTTCCCCGGGTGCATTGAGCCGTGGTAAAATTTGCTGTTTTGAAGAACGCGCCGCAGCGTGTAGTGTAAAACAGTCGCATTCCGTTTCTCGTTTCTGGCCGTGGCGCCGCTGTGGCAATCGTAGCTATAGTGTCTCCCTCTGGTGGGAAAGCGAAAAAGTTGTCTGTTCACGTGCATTTAAGGGACGCTATGAGCTCGGCAAGGGGTCAGTCTGACAGTCATGGCGAGTCTGGGCTGTTGGTCAGTTGGTCAGTCGGAGTGAGGCTAGGTCAGTCTCGCGTCACCGTTGCTGGTCTGTCTCTCGTTCGCATTTGTGCGGCAGTTAGCGTCCGTCTGTCGTCGGAGTGCTAGTACGTCTGTCGTTTGGATCAAACTTTAAGCCAGAAAATGAGTCTTGTCACTCCACCAGTAACAGAACTCAGCTAGTGGTCGTACGGTCGGGGCTGAGTTCCTGTATCTGAGTCTGCGCGTTAGGCCGCCAGTCTGCTCGAGTTGCTCGGGCAACGGTCATTGGCGGTTGGATCGGTCGGTTGGTCGGTCGCGCACTGAGACACAAGATGACTTGTCCGTCTTGAGCGTCGGCGCACGTGAGGTCGCCACGTCAGGCCAGTGGGCAGCGCCGTATAGCGAGGAGTAGTGGCTTCCCGGCCGACACGAGAGCACCAGGAGTCAATCCACGACATCAGTCTGGCCGGCGCGAGATGCGACGCCGTGAGACGGGAGATCGGCGCGCCTTCCTGCGTCCGTTGAAGCGGCTGGCAGCGGACGGTTCGGGAGAGCGTTTTGGGGGGTGCTGCGCCAGGTCTTCGCCAGACATCGCCGTTTATTAGAAGTGATTGCTGATACGTTGTCTTATTTACTTGTTAAATTCTACTTGTTTCTTGGTCAGTCTCTCGTCCCCAGCTTGCTCGTCTGTCTCTCGTCCGCATTTGTATTTGTTAGGCAGTTAGTGTCTGTCTGTCTGTCGGTCCGCCGTACGTTAATAGCTGCCTCTGTTATGTTTTTCGGAATCGGTTTTAATATTTGTATTAAGCTGATTTTTCAGCACATTAAGTGCAAATGGGAGTAATGAGATACTGTAGTGCCCGCAGTGTATGGACGAGCACCTATAAGTGAGGATGGTTTGAGTGGGTGGTGGAAGTGAGGCGGGAGCCGAGGAGGTTCCCAAAAATGGCAGCTACAGTTCTTTATTGAAGCACCTGCGCTTCATGTGCGCCAGGTCAGTGGCTAGGTGGCCGTTGAATTCTGCTGGGCCGACTGCTTGCACGCACCGCGATGGTGATTCAGATTCGCCACCGAGTGCTGGCGGCTTCATCACATAATCTGGCAATGCGGTCCCGGAGCCAGTGGAATGTGTAACTGACGATGGCGTATCTGATACGGTCCCAGGCAGGTCGCGGCTCCCTCACGAAGAGGGATTCGCACCTCGATCTGACACCCACCCTCCAACGGCAGATGAGAGCTGATGTGCGCAGGGAGCGACGCACTGTCTTCCGGATAGGAGCCAGCAGTGCCGCTGGAATTCATGTGGGATGATCAGGTACACTGCAGCACGAAGTTGGGGGTGGGGGTTGGGGGTGGGGGCTTAGTATGTAGAGCTGTTGTCCTACAACAGCCTCGAACTGGTGACTTCTACTGGCAGGTCCATTTGGTACCCCATCCGGCACAGCCCCCTCGTTCTTGTGGGGCTGTGAGACTGATGTCAGTTTCATTACTACATATCCAGTACTTCCAGCCAGCAGCGGCCTGCTTGTTGTGCTTAAGCACGACTATCAGTCACATACCCTAAAACATCACTGCCACTGTCAGTGTGGGAATCTGTCTTGGCCCTTTCCGCATGTGTCTGTGCAGCATCACTGATCACTGAGTGGGCTGCTTGAGAAAGCTCAACTACTTCACAAGGCTGCGTCAGCCTTGTTGAGTTATGTGAACACTGACATTCGGCGCTCGTCTGCTGTCAGCGCCATTGCAACACATCGTCAATGCTCACACTAATATGCTCATACAAGGTACGCTACAACACCAACAGAAGAAAGGTAGTATGAGTAATCCACTAAATTAGAGGCCCATATCGTTAACATCGATATGTAGCAGGATTTTAGAACATATATTGTGTTCCAACATTATGAATTACCGCCGGCCGAAGTGGCCGTGCGGTTAAAGGCGCTGCAGTCTGGAACCGCAAGACCGCTATGGTCGCAGGTTCGAATCCTGCCTCGGGCATGGATGTTTGTGATGTCCTTAGGTTAGTTAGGTTTAACTACTTCTAAGTTCTAGGGGACTAATGACCTCAGCAGTTGAGTCCCATAGTGCTCAGAGCCATTTTTTTTTTAATTACCTCGTTACCTCGAAGGAAACTGTCTATTGAAACACAGTCAACATGGGTTTAGAAAACATCGTTCCTGTGAAACACAACTAGCTCTTTATTCACATGAAGTGTTGAGTGCTATTGACAAGGGATTCCAGATCGATTCCGTATTTCTGGATTTCCGGAAGACTTTTGACACTGTACCACACAAGCGGCTCGTAGAGTAATTGGGTGCTTATGGAATATCGTCTCAGTTATGTGACTGGAGTTGTGATTTCCTGTCAGAGAGATCACAGTTCGTAGTAACTGACGGAAAGTCATCGAGTAAAACAGAAGTTATTTCTGGCGTTCCCCAAGGAAGTGTTATAGGCCCATCGCTGTTCCTTACCTATATAAACGATTTGGGAGACAATCTGAGCAGCCGTCTTCGGTTGTTTGCAGATGACGCTGTCGTTTATCGACTAATAATGTTATCAGAACATCAAAACAAACTGCAAAAATGATTTAGAAAAAATATCTGAATGGTGCGAAAAGTAGCAGTTGACCCTAAATAACGAAAAGTGTGAGGTCATCCGCATGAGTGCTGAAATGATATGTCGTGTGGCTAGGGTCTCCCGTCGGGTAGACCGTTCGCCTGGTGTAAGTCTTTCGATTTCACGCCACTTCGGCGACTTGCGCGTCGATGGGGATGAAATGATGATGATTAGGACAACACAACACCCAGTCCCTGAGCGGAGAAAAAAATCTCCGACCCAGCCGGGAATCGAACCCGCGCCCTTAGGAATGACAGTCCGTCGCGCTGACCACTCAGCTACCGGGGGCGGACACATGAGTGCTAAAAGGAACTCGTTAAACTTCGATTACACGAAAGATCAGTCTAATCTAAAATCCGTAAATTCAACTAAATACCTAGGTATTACAATTACGAACAACTTAAATTGGAAGGAACACACAGAAAATGTTGTGGGGAAGGCTAACCAAAGACTGCGTTTTGTTGGCAGAACACTTAGAAAATATAACAGACCTACTACGGAGACTGCCTACACTACGCTTTTCCGTCCTCTTTTAGAATACTGCTGCGCGGTGTGGGATCCTTACCAGATAGTACGGAGTACATCGAAAAAGTTGAAAGAAAGGCAGCACGTTTTGTATTATCGTGAAATACGGGAGAGAGTGTCTCTGAAATGATACAGGATTTGGGCAGGACACCATTAAAAGAAAGACGTTTTTCGTTGCGACGGAATCTTCTCACGAAATTCCAATCACCAACTTTCTCCTCCGAATGCGAAAATATTTTGTTGACACCGACCTCCATAGGGAGAAACGATCACCACGATAAAATAAGGGAAATCAGAGCTCGTACGGAAAGATATAGGTGTTCATTCTTTCCGCGTGCTATACGAGATTGGAATAATAGAGAATTGTGAAGGTGGTTCGATGAACCCTCTGCCAGGCACTTAAATGTGATTTGCAGAGTATCCATGTAGATGTAGATGTAGAAGTGAATGACAGCAGTACAGAAGGAAATCACAGATGGGGAAGAAGGTGACTCGGCCAGGCAAGGACGACAATTAATAAAGCTACCAAATGAGATGGGAGAAAATAACAGAAACATACAGTTGGTATGGAGGCGACAGTGTTCGCTGTTGAATAGAAGAGACACAGGTGGGTTGTTGTACAATGGAAGCTACGCTGATGACAGAAGGTAAGTATTTAACCTTCTCCTGAAAACAGATTAGACGGTATAGGAGGAGGTGTGTTCATTGCAGTTGTCAAAAATATTGTGTCTACTGACGTCGAATTTGAGTGCGACTGTGAAGTTGTCAGGTCTCGTATAACAGTTCTTGGTGACATCAGGTTCATATCTGGATGTTCTTTCCACCCTCCCGATTCCGCTGTTACGGTCAGCAGTGCGGAAATACCCAGATCATGCAATATTAGTTGGAGGCGCATTTAGCCTGCCGTGTATAGGCTAGGACGTCTTTGGGTTCATTGCAATGGGGTACAGGCAGACAGTCTTACGAAGTACTTCGGAACCCGTTTTCCGAAAACTTTCTTGAGCACTTACTTCGACAGCCCACACGCAATGGAAATATTTCAGACCTTGTTGCTCCAAACAGGCCTGACCTCATCGACGACATCAGCATGGAGACAGGGATTAGTGATCATGATGTCAAATAGCGACTTTGGTTACTAAATAAATGATTCAAGAAGGTTAGGAGAGTGTTTCTGCTAGAAAGAGCAGACAGACAGTTGTTAGCATCCGACAATGTACTGACATCATGTAGTTCCAGTACGATGGACGTAGAGGAGTTATGGAGAAAGTTTAAAAGGATTGTAAATTGTACTCTGGAGAAGTATGTGCCGAGTAATTGGATTAAGGACAGAAAAGACCCACCATGGCTTAACAACGAAATCAGAAAAATGCTGAGGAAGCAAAGGCAAAAGAGAACGCGAAAAAGGCGCCAGACAAAAGTTGATTGAAATTCGCATATCGGTAAAAAGATCGATGCCCGAAGCTTATAACAACAACCCCCATCATACCTCAGCAATAGATCTTGCCGAGAAACCGAGAAAATTCTGGTCCTACGTAAAATAGATAAGTGGATCTAATGCTTCGGCCCCCTCACTCGTTGACAATTCTGGTGTCGGACTAGAGGAAGGCAAAAGTAAAGCCAAGGTTTTAAATTTCACGTTTAAGAAATCGTTCGTGCAGGATAATCGTACAAACATACCGCCGTTTGACTATCGTACAGACCTAGTAATAAGCGTCGTTGGTGTAGAGATGTAACTAAAAGCGTTAAAGCGAATAAGTCATCGGGTCCTGATGGAATCCCAGTTTGGTTTTACAAACAGTACTCTACAGTATTGGCCCCTTACCCAGCTTGCATTTGTTGCGATTCTCCCTCTTAGCGCAAAGTCCCATGCGATTGGGGAAAAAAAGCGCTGGTGACTCCTGTATATAAGAAAGGTAAAATAACGGCCCAGAAAAACTACGAACCAATATCTTTAACATCGGTTTGCTACAGAATCCATGAACATGTTCTCAGTTGGAATCTAATAGATTTTCTTTAGACTGTGATGCTTATGTCCACAAATCAGCATGGTCTTAGAAAGCATCACTCGTGCGAGGCTCAGCTTGCGCTGTTCTCACATGGTATACTGCGAACTATGGATGAATGGCAGCAGGCTGAGTCTATATTTCTGGATTTCCGGAATGCATTTGACACGGAGTCCCATTGCAGGCTGTTAAAGAAGGTACGAGCGTATGGAGTAAGTTCACGGATATGTGAGTGGCTCGAAGACTACCCGGCCGGGGTGGCCGAGCGGTTCTAGGCGCTTCAGTCTGGAACCACGCGACCGCTACGGTCGCAGGTTCGAATCCTGCCTCGGGCATGGATGTGTGTGATGTCCTTAGGTTAGTTAGGTTTAAGTAGTTTTAAGTTCTAGGGGACTGATGACCTCAGAAGTTAAGTCCCATGGTGCTCAGAGCCATTTGAACCATTTTTTTTTTTTTTTTGTTCGAAGACTTCTTAAGTAATAGAACTCAGTACGTTGTCCTCGACGGATATTTATCAGAGACAAGTGAATCGTCAGGAGTGCCCCAGGGAAGTATGATAGGACCGCTGTTATTTTCAGTATACATAAATTCTCTGACGGACAGCGTAAACAGCAGCCTGTTGCTGTTTGCTGATGATGCTGTGATGTGTGGGAAGGTGTCGTCGCAGAGTGACTGTAGGAGGATACAATATGACGTAGACAAAATTTCTGGTTGGTCTGATGAGTGGTAGAATTTAGAAAAATCCAAGTTAATGCAGATGATAAGACAAAAAAAAGCCATAATGTTTTAATACCGCGTTAGTAGTGTGCTGAGGCCGCCAAAGAACATTTCGCTCAAGGACCCGGAAGATACGATTAGGGATGTTAGGTCTCATTAGGAGGCATGTAGACGGTCGTTCGTCTCTCGCTCTGTTTGCGAGTTTAACAGAAAAGGAAATGACCAGTACTGGTAGAAGGTACCCTCCGCCACGCACCATACGGTGGCTTGCGGTTTGCGTATGTACACTACTGGCCATTAAAATTGCTACACCACGAAGATGACGTGCTACAGACGCGAAATTTAACCGACAGGAAGAAGATGCTGTGATATGCAAATGATTAGCTTTTCAGAGCATTCACACAAGGTTGGCGACAACTACAACGTGCTGACATGAGTAAAGTTTCCAACCGATTTCTCATACACAAACAGCAATTGACCGGCGTTGCCTGGTGAAACGTTGTTGTGATGCCTCGTGTAAGGAGGAGAAAAGCGTACTATCACGTTTCCGACTTTGATAAAGGTCAGATTGTAGCCTATCGCGATTGCGGTTAACCGTATCGCGACATTGCTACTCGCGTTGGTCGAGCTCCAATGACTGTTAGCAGAATATGGAATCGGTCGGTTCAGGAGGGTAATACGGAACGCCGTGCTGGATCCCAACTACCTCGAATCACTAGCAGTCGAGATGACAGGCATCTTATCCGCATGGCTGTAACGGATCGTGCAGCCACGTCTCGATCCCTGAGTCGACAGATGGGGACGTTTGCAAGACAATAACCATCTGCACGAACAGTTCGACGACGTTTGCAGCAGCACGGACTATCAGCTCGGAGACCAAGGCTGCGGTTACCCTTGACGCAGAATCACAGACAGGAGTGCCTGCGATGGTGTACTCAACGACGAACCTGGGTGCGCTAATGGCAAAATGTCATTTTTTCGGATGAATCAAGGTTCTGTTTACAGCATCACGATGGTCGCATCCGTGTTTGGCGACATCGCGGTGAACGCACATTGGAAGCGTGTATTCGTCATCGCCATACTGGAGTATCAGCCAGCGTCATGCTATGGGGTGTCATTGGTTACACGCCTCGGTCACCTCTTGTTCGCATTGACGGCACTTTGAACAGTGGACTTTATATTTCAGATGTGTTACGACCCGTGGCTCTACCCTTCATTCGATCCCTGCAAAACCCTACATTTGAGCAGGATAATGCACGACCGCATGTTGCAGGTACTGTACGGGCCTTTCTGGATACAGAAAATGTTGGACTGCTGCCCTGGCCAGCACTTTCTCCAGGTCTCTCACCAATTGAAAACCTCTGGTCAATGGTGGCCGAGCAACTGGCTCGTCACAATACGCCAGTCACTACTCTTGATGAACTGTGGTATCGTGTTGAAGCTGCATGGGGAGCTGTACCTGTGCACGGCGTCCTAGCTCTGTTTGACTCAATGTCGTATCGAGGCCGTTATTACGGCCAGAGGTGGTTGTTCGGGGTACTGATTTCTCAGGATCTGTGCACCCAAATTGCGTGAAAATATAATCACATGTTCAAATAACTTACGGGTTTGCTGCCGGGTGACGTCGTCGGACAACGCCGGTATTTCGACAGGAGCACACCCTGCCATTCTCAAGGCACAAATGCAAGGAAGAAAAAATGTGCAAGCAAATTTAATACCTCGGTTCATAGAGGAGAAACAAGGAAGATACCACACACAGAACAAATGTCAACACAACCAAAGATAACCAACATCAGAAATATCGATGGTTACTATTAATCAACAGGTGAGGTAGCACTAATTTTGTCCCTCTGTTTTTTGAGGAGAGACAGAGCCGGATTCCAAGCAGCATTTAAACAAAATCCACCATCTCTGTTAATAAGGTTGCTTGATAGTCTGATTTCAACAGCTTCCTTAATAACACTATCCCAATAGTTTGACGTGCAAGCCAGATCATCTTTTACGGACGCCAACAGGGCCTTAATCTTGGAAGGTGGTCGAAAAACACATTTCACATCATATTTCCGTAAAATACGGCCAGTCCAGTTGGAAATGCTTCCTGCGTAAGGCAAAAAGGCCGTAGACTTAGGTGCCACTTCGTTGCTATCGTCACTCACCCGTTGCACAGAAGGCTGATGGCGCAACGCACGTTTCATCTGCCTCTCACTATAAGGTTACAATGTCGCTGACTCCAATGCACGTTCCTCAAAGTCCTCCATAAACAAACTGGACCTTGCAACCTGCGTGTTTTTTCAGATATGTAGATGATAATTTTGTTGTGTGGCCTCATGGTAGTGAGAATTTAGACCGGTTTTTGGAACATCTGAATTCAATCAGTTCAAAATGGAGGTGGAAAAGAATGGATGCCTTCCCTTCCTTGATGTGTTGGTCAAAAGGAAGACTGACGGTACGTTGTGACATGCTGTTTATAGGAAGCCCACCCACACTGACATGTATCTGCGAGCTGATAGTTGTCACCATCCAGCTCAGCGCAAAGGAGTAGTTCGCACCTTGGTTCACAGGGCCCACGTCATCTCAGACCCTGAAAGTTTGGCAGCTGAGCTAGCACATCTCGAAGTCACCTTTCGTCAGAATGGTTATAGTGAGAGGCAGATCAAACGTGCGTTGCGCTATCAGCCTTCTGTGCAAATCCGCTATTGCAGAACATTGCCTTGACACTGGTCATCCTATGGAATACAACAACACGGAGATTCTGGCTTGCACGTCAAACTATTGGGATAGTGTTATTAAGGAAGCTGTTGAAATCAGACTATCAAGCAACCTTATTAACAGAGATGGTGGATTTTGTTTAAATGCTGCTTGGAATCCGGCTCTGTCTCTCCTCAAAAAACAGAGGGACAAAATTAGTGCTACCTCACCTGTTGATCAATAGTAACCATCGATATTTCTGATGTTGGTTATCTTTGGTTGTGTTGACATTTGTTCTGTGTGTGGTATCTTCCTTGTTTCTCCTCTATGAACCGAGGTATTAAATTTGCTTGCACATTTTTTCTTCCTTGCATTTGTGCCTTGAGAATGGCAGGGTGTGCTCCTGTCGAAATATCGGCGTTGTCCGACGACGTCACCCGGCAGCAAACCCGTAAGTTATTTGAACATTCGATTCCCCGGGAAAAGTTAAGGTCTCACATATAATCACATGTCAGTTCTAGTATATTTGTCCAAAGAATACCCGTTTATCATCTGCATTTCTTCTTGGTGTAGCAATTTTAATGGCTAGTAGTGTAGATGCAGATGTAGCTGAATGATCCGTGGTTTTGAGTCAGATACAAGTTACTGGACATTTTATGTTTGCTTCACAGAAAACAGTTTGATTGTTCTTTAAAGTTCTTGAGGCTTGTTTTTTCGTTTCCTGCTCCAGTCGAATACAAGTCCACACACATTCGCTCATATGTAGGTGGTGCAAAACTTTTTTTTTTTCGACATTTTATACGTAGCAAACATGTAGTAAATATTTGGTACTGGCAAGAAGTCGAAACAGACTTTCCGCCAGGATGGGGACATTTGCAGTTCGCACCGCCAGTATGGAGCGTACCTGTTAACGCTTGCTGGATCTCGCGAGACAAGTGTGCGCGGAAAATAAGCAGCCGGCCCGGCTGCCCGTCATTGCAGAACAGGTTACGCTCTCTGCAGGCAAACAGGCATCGGCCGATACAGTGGCTCGCCAAAGCCACAGGCCAGGCAAGTGCAGGCGCTGTCCGCTGACCGTGGGGGCGTAGCAGCAGCGAAGCGACTCGGCCCCGCCAATCGATGGGCGCACGCCTCGTGTTACCAGCCGGTCCAACGATTAGGGGCAGTCAAACGAAAACCAGACAGATGGAAAAAAGCCATCACCATAACTGTTAATACATTTGTCCCACTGTGAGAGAATACGGTCGGTATCTTCATGAAAAAATGTTTGCGGTTGTTTGCGGATCCATGATCGTACCCAGGCATGCATCCCTTCGTCCGAAGCAAATCGACGGCCGCAAATGTCATCCTTCAGAGCTCAAAAATATGAAAATGATATGGGGAGAGGTTGTGATTGTACAGAGGATCTGTAAGGGCTTCCCAGTGAAACTTTTGCGATATAGTCTAAACAAACTTCCAAAACACTGCCCGTCCACATGTTGCTGAGGTTGTAACGTAGCAAATTATTACGAGTTGTCGTCTTGCATTGAACGCGTACCTTGCCGTGGATCCGAGAGGAGACCAGATGTTCGTTCTCACGCTGGACAGAGGACGCTGTCTACTGGGCAGAGCGGGCAGTGTTCTTGCTTAACGCTGTCTGCAATACGTTCCACGCATTCTCTGTGAATCTGAAGGAGTACTACTAAACATTAGTCGATCTTTTTCATGCTCTATAAACCAAATTCTACGGATAAATACAAACATACTGTTAACATTTCAAATCAATAATTTCAATACTTTTGGAGATATAAATTTTTACCTAAAACACATAATAACGGTGCTGGCACTGTGAACCGGAGTTATAGATTATAATGTATTCATCTATAGTATCAGTTGAAATTGCTACCAAGACGAGAGGTTCGCATAATCTAATTTTCTGGAATTTTCTTTCGTTTAACTACCACGGTTTTTGATGTAATTAAAATCCTTTGGAAAATTATTATTTCATTGTGTGGTTATTGTGTGGGTGTTTCGGTGAGACTGAGAGAATGAATGGCAGAAATATGTAAAGTGAGAATGTGATATTTTATGTGAGTGACAAATTCGTGCAGTAAGGGAATTTGTGACACAGTGTACGTCCAAGTGAACTTGATTTTGTAAAAGGCAGCCAGAAGGGGCGTTGAGTACTAAATCTGCCAGTAATTTACTTTGTGGAAAGGAATCGTATTTTGTTTCCATTAAATTTTATTTAGTTTCGGGATTACGGGCGTTCTAGTCTAAATTACTTGTGGTAATCTGATTGGCTCACATTAGAAATACCGCGATTATAGCAGTGCTCGAGATGATCTGATTGGCTGCTTAACATCCTGGCCCATAGGAACTGAGCATTTCCCGCACGTTTGAATAGGGCTTTGTGAGTCAGATTTATGAGTCGACAGAGTCGCTCGGCAGCCGTCTTCTGGTAAACATCTATGTTAAACTGCGCTGATCAAATCTGTACCAAAATGAAGAAATTCGCACGTTTCATCGGTTCTCGTGTTGTTGACAGAAAGCGATTACATTGTTGAGTATTTTGTGAAATTTTGAGCTTTCTGAGTTGTTCATTTTAGAAGATATTCACGTGTGAACATTTTACGTCGTCCATAAACTCCGCGTGGCGTGTTTCGTGAAAATTACGAGACTTTATGGCGAGCACTTCTTTACAAGAAGCTTGCGGAGCGACTGACTGTGCTAACTCGAAAGTAGTCGTGGGTAAGTGACTGTTTAGGACGTTCAGAATATCGGGTCCGACCAAATATCTCCTGCCTGCTTTCGGGTTTGACAGTCAGTAAAATTGCATAATTGAGTAGGGATTTTAAACACATACTTGGTATCCATTTCCCTTGTTTCAATGACAATAAACTAACTTAAAGGAAATTCTAAAAATTTATCAAAAGACCGATGCAAGAATTCCGAACGCTCGATAGTTTAACTAAGTTTCAGCTACTGCCCATGGACTGGAGTTATGCTGCCTTTACGTGGTATTTAGTTGCATTTTCGTCAACGCTACTTTTTTCTGCTAAACTATTGTCTACCATCGCAGAGTGAAGGGACAGAAAACCTGAAACCTATCCCGGTAGGAGGACTGATTGTTTAAAGGATAGTGAGAAACCGCCCCGCCGCAAGGTTCTTTCGAGTACGCTGCAGAAGTTTCGTTGGGAAGCACTTAACGCATCGTCCACACAGTCCCCATCTCCCTCCATGCGATTTCCATAATTCTGGAGAAAGACATTCGTGGTCGCCGATTTATTTGGACACCTGGGTACAATCATATTACGTTTGTTGTGATTGTGCCCTCCTGTGATGTTTCGTGATTCCTGGCTGGATGAGGAGAGGGTGGTATGATAGATGGGTGGCCGGTTTCCTCTCACTACAACGCAAAATGCACAAGTGGTTAAAATACACTTTATTACAGGAATCAATTGAGTACTTAACTTCAATGATGACAAATCTGTAGTTTTGTCGTTAACAGCAACCAACCGACACGTACTAATTTTTGTCTATGTTACAACTACGTACAATGACTAATCTTCCCTCACAGCTAGCTAAAGCATGAGGTGACCAATATCAATGTGGAAGGCTAGAGCACAGTACGATCTATTCAGGTGCAATGCGAACTGAGGTTTACACACATAGCGGTTTTTCTACCGTCCAGAGTTGTTTTGTTCGTGCGAGTTATGCCTTCGTGAATGTAAACAGTTGTTAACTGTGTTTTCGCTTGTAAACATGAATAATCTACATATAGATAATACGTGAGTGGTTTGAAAAGTTCTTGGAATCACCACGAGAGGTCAGCGCTAGCGCAACGAGTTATTCACGTGATATTCATTGGACTGTTGCCCGTAAGCACGTGCCACGTCAGTGCTCTTGGAAGAGAGCTGTGGCGGTGACGTGG
The DNA here is from genome assembly GCF_023898315.1 of Schistocerca nitens. Classification (NCBI taxonomy): domain Eukaryota; kingdom Metazoa; phylum Arthropoda; class Insecta; order Orthoptera; family Acrididae; genus Schistocerca; species Schistocerca nitens. The sequence goes on from NC_064614.1 coordinate 1,297,281,059, forward strand.
CTCTGTTGTTGTTCCCGCGTAGTGATTTGCGAAGATGGGAAAAATAAAGATTCGAGCAGTGATTAAGTGCTTCGTAAAGAAAGGAATGAAAGCAAAGGACGCTCATGCCGATTTCCAGAATACACTGGGGGACTCTGCTCCTTCATACTCAACTGTTACCAAGTGGACAAATCTAAATTTGGTGGGGACAGCTCCGATGATGATCCGCGCAGTGGGCCGGCCGCGGTGGTCTAGCGGTTCTGGCGCTGCAGTCCGGAACCGCGGGACTGCTACGGTCGCAGGTTCGAATCCTGCCTCGGGCATGGGTGTGTGTGATGTCCTTAGGTTAGTTAGGTTTAAGTAGTTCTAAGTTCTAGGGGACTTATGACCTAAGATGTTGAGTCCCATAATGCTCAGAGCCAGTCAGAGCCGCGCAGTGGTCGGCCAAGATGTGTCACTACTCCAGAAATCACTGCGAAAGTGCACAAAATGGTCATGGAAGATCGGCTACTGAAAGTGCTTGAAATTGCTCACGCTTGCCAGATGTCATCTGAAAGGGTATATAACATTTTAACTGAAGAATTAGAAATGAAATATTATCCGCAAGATGGGTGCCGCGATTCTCGATGCGCGCCCGCACGCATGTACCGTCGCCATGACAAAATTACACGAACTAAGCTATGAATTGTTGCCACAACCGTCTTATTCGCCTGATGCGGATCCGCCAGGCTTCCATCTCTTCCCAAAACTGAAAATTTTTTCTAGGTGGACAAAGATTCACTTCAAACGAGGAATTGATAGCCTGGAGGAAACTCATTTTCGAGATGGGATCAAGGCACTGGAACATCGTTGGACCAAGTGCATTAATCTACAAGGATTGACAATACTTAACAATACTTAACATTGACAAATAAAAAAAGTTTAAGTGATGCAGGTACTTTTTTTCTACTCTGTTGTAAGAACTTTTCAAACCACCCTCGTAAAATATTAATTTCATTAATTCTAGAAAGGCCTGTTTTGCAGGATAAAATTCTTGACACATTCAAGGACCGACACGCCGTCATAAATGGTTGGCCTGAAGTTTGCCTGGGAATCTCTTGTGAATACTCACCCGCGAAGCAAATACGCTGTGGGACAAATAAAAGTGGCCCCGACGCGTGGATACGATTGGACGTGAAAGTATGCATTACCGGAGGAGGAAAAGAGTTACAGTTACTTCCAGCGGGATGGAGCAACTGCCCATACAGCCGGCCGAACCTTGGAGCATATTCACACTCTCTTCACGCCTGACAGACTTGTTAGCGGAGGTCAGTCTGGTCGCGGTCCTACTTGGCCACCCAGGTCAGCTGATCTGTCAGTGTGCAGTTGCTGTGTGTGGGGAGCTCTCAAGTGTGTGTCGTAAGAAACCTCATACTCTTCAATAACTGCAGCAGAACATTTCAGACGAGATTGTAGCAATTCCAGAACTCCAGAGTGGACCCGCCTTCAGGAACTTGCTGACCAGCGCACAAAAATGCCAACAAATGAATGGCGGTCACTTTCAACATCTGCTACAGCCAGATCAGTACTCTATTTCCTCTCCTATGCTGTGTTTCTTTGTACCTTGGAACTATCTTCTCTGGGTCACTTTAATTGCCCCACCCTGTATAACAAAACAGAGGTTGTATATCTGAAGATTTTAAAGGTACCGGAAAAAAACGGAACCTGTGAAACCAAATTCCATGATGTCGTTTTACCGCAATTTGCTGCCTGATACAGAGTAATTGTACGAGTGTTGGAACTTAAATACTGACAACTATTTATTCACAACCGATGTTTGCACCTGTTACTGTCCTACAAAGCTGTCGCCAGCGTTGTGTAGAACCCGTTGCCAGTGATGTGGAAGGCGTAGTATACCATTAGCAGAGCCTCTTCTGTTGATCGTGCGAATGGAGCGGTCTAAAGTTATGGTGATTCTCGTGTACGACTGTGATGGTGTTATCCTAACGCATTACGCTCCTCCACGGCAGACCGTCAGTACACAGTATTACTGTTCGTTTTTGGAGCATCACCTGCGACCAGCTTTGTGAAAGAATCGGCGACACTTTCTGCGCAACCCACCCATCATTTTGCACGACAATGTGCGGGCGCATACAGCGCAAGCTGTGGCTGCTCTGTTTGGTCGATGGGACTGGGAAGTACTGTACCACCCACAATACTCCCCGGACTTGTCCTTGTGACTTTGATTTGATTCCGAAGATGAAAGAACCACTTCGCGGCATTCGCTTCAGTACTCTTCCATAGATTCGACAGGCAGTAGACCGTTCCATTCGTACCATCAACAGGACAGGCTCTGCTAACGGTATACTACACCTCCCACATCGCTGGCAACTGGTTCTACACAACGCTGCTGACTACTTTGAAGGACAGTAACAGGTGCAAACAACGGTTGTGAATAAATAGTTGCCACTATTTAAGTTCCAATCCTCGTAACAAACGCCTTTCACCGTGTATACCAGAGCAAAAATTGCGGGTCAAACTACAGTCCAAAGGGGTCACATCACGTTAAATGGTGTTGCAGGACCACGACGCCCTTAGAATAGAGCTGAAACGCCCAGGAAGTGGCAGCAGCATCGAATGTTGTTAAGAAAGTCGTCCTGTTGCTCATCACACTGGAAAATGTTGTTTTCGACCGTGAAATATGTGGGAGGGAATCAACGTCCCGAGGGAAGTGTGGGGTCCAGCCCACTCGTCTCTTATAGGGTGACTAAAGGATGCTGGTTTCAAGGACAGCTATACAACTTTTCAAGCAAATCACATTAATACACTACTGGCCATTAAAATTGCTACACCAAGAAGAAATGCAGACGATGAACGGGTATTCGTTGGACAAATATATTATACTAGAATTGAAATGCGATTACTGTAGTGGACTGTTAAGGCAGCCAGTCCACAGTGAAGTAGCCGAAAGGGCACGCGTCAACTCACGCCGTCTGGCGTTAAGTCTGGAACAGGATTCGTAATGAATGTGATAAAGAAAAGAACGTAGCTACTAGAACACTTAACTTTTATATTGTCCTTTGGTATACAGCATTCTGGATGATACAAGTGAGACTATCTTGAGATACATGCAATGGTACAAATGGCGCCTTGCTAGGTCGTAGCCATTAACTTAGCTGAAGGCTATTCTAACTGTCTCTCGGCAAATGAGAGAAAGGCTTCGTCAGTGTAGTCGCTAGCAACGTCATCGTACAACTGGGGCGAGTGCTAGTACGTCTCTCTAGACCTGCCATGTGGTGGCGCTCGGTCTGCGATCACACAGTGGCGACACGCGGGTCCGACATGTACTAATGGACCGCGGCCGATTTAAGCTACCACCTAGCAAGTGTGGTGTCTGGCGGTGACACCACAATTACATTTTCACGCAATGTGGGTGCATAGATCCTGAGAAATCAGTACCCAGAATAACCACCTCTGGCCGCAATAACGGCCTGGATATGCCTGGGCATTGAGTCAGAGCTTGGATGGCGTGTACAGGTACAGCTGCCCATGCAGCTTCAACACGATACCACAGTTCATCAAGAGCAGTGACTGGCGTATTGTGACGAGCCAGTTACTCGGCCACCATTGACCAGACGTTTTCAATTGGTGAGAGATCTGGAGAATGTGCTGGCCAGGGCAGCAGTAGAACATTTTCTGTATCTAGAAAGGCCCGTAAAGGACCTGCAACATGCCATCGTGCATTATGCTACTGAAATATAGGGTTCGCAGGGATCGAATGAAGGGTAGAGCCACGGGTCGTAACACATCTGAAATGTAAAGTCCACTGTTCAAAGTACCGCCAGTGAAAACAAGAGGTGACTGAGACGTGTAACAAATGGCACCCCATACCATCACGCCGGGTGATACGCCAGTATGACGATGACGAATACACGCTTCCAATGTGCGTTCACTGCGATGTCGACAAACACGGATGCGACCATCATGATGCTGTAAACAGAACTGATGCTGTAAACAGAACCTGGATTCATCCGAAAAAATGACGGTTTGCCATTCGTGCACCCAGGTTCGTCGTTGAGTACACCATGGCAGGCGCTCTTGTCTGTGATGCAGCGTCAAGAGTAACCGCCGCCATGGTCTCCGAGCTGATAGTCCATGCTGCTGCAAACGTCGTCGAACTGTTCGTGCAGATGGTTATTGTCTTGCAAACGTCGCCATCTGTCGACTCAGGGATCGAGACGTGGCTGCACGATCCGTTACAGCCATTCGGATAAGATGCCTGTCATTTCGACTGCTAGAGATACGAGGCCGTTGGGATCCAGCACGGCGTTCCGTATTACCCTACTGAACCCACCGATTCCATATTCTGCTAACAGTCATTGGATCTCGACCAACGCGAGCAGCAATGTCGCGATACGATAAACCGCAATCGCGATAGGCTACAATTCGACCTTTATCAAAGTCGAAAACGTGATGGTACGCATTTCTCCTCCTTACACGAGGCATCACAACAACGTCTCACCAGGCAACGCCGGTCAACTGCAGTGTGTATGAGAAATCGGTTGGAAACTTTCCTCATGTCAGCACGTTGTAGGTGTCGCCACCGGCGCCAACCTTGTGTGAATGCTCTGAAAAGCTAATCATTTGCATATCACAGCATCTTCTTCCTGTCGGTTAAATTTCGCGTCTGTAGCACGCCATCTTCGTGGTGTAGCAATTTTAATGGTCAGTAGTGTTGTTTTTATTTCGATAAACTAGATTGACAATACGTAACTTTGATTTACAAGAACGCGTCGCAAGCGGTTGGGCGACATGCAAATAGTGTCCTTTGCTATATACAGTGTCCATGTAAGCAGCTGATATAATTCCACAAGTCTCAGTGTAACGGTTAGGATGTTCTTCTACGGTCTCTTCTAATGCCATGTATAGTAGTCCGTCACCTACTGTCCTCGAGCTGGCAGGAGCGGCGCTTATGTTCTCCTCTTGTAGAGGCCGATCCTGTCGTGGTGCGCTCCTAGTCAGCGGGACATTGGCTGACGTCGTCTCACAGCCTTCTCTGCTCTTGCATTCTTCATCGTGTCGTGATTCTCGATACGCCCTTTATGCCACCTCCCAGCCCTTTTCGGTCGATTCTGAGCGGCAGTGTGTCCGAAATGTTTCCTTCGGCCACCTGTACAGAAACCGCGCGATTTCAACGCTGAGTGTCGCGGTTTTGACCTCCATCGCAAAAGAAGGGGTGGAATGTGGGTAAGAGGAGCTGTGACGACACCATGTGGCACGTCCACTATGGCGTTTGACAGAATTGTGGTGAAATTTTGTGTCAGCGTGACATCATCAACCAACTTTGAATCCGTCGTGAAGTTGTGAAACGTGACCTTTTTTCACATTTGTAGACACTCCGCAGTTTGAATCCTCGTTGAGCTCGGGGGTGACGTCACAAGCCGCCACGCCTTTCCACCAGTATACAGAAAGGTTGCAGGCACCTCTGAACCAGATTTCAAACTTACGCTATAGACTCTCGAATTAAGTGCCGCCGGCTGTCTCCTTGTACAAGTTGCTACAAAACACATGAGGCTAAAAAAAAAAATAAACATTCTAAGCAGGTAGCTTACGTTCCATTTTTAAGCCCGAATGAGACGATGTACCAAAATGAACCAGACCAAGCCTATAACTGCACAAAATATTATGCTAAGCAGATAAGTACACAGACAAATACTCAGTCTGATTTACTGTCAGCAGCTGGAAGAATTCAGTTAATGTTGTCTTAGGCTTAAATGAGAGTGCGAACGAAAACAAACCTGAACAAGTGCCATTTTAGGGAGAAAGAAGATAACAACACACATACCGTAAGTGAAGTGTCACAATATTATTTTCACGTTTAAAATGTGCATCAGACATTGTATTATTGCTTTTAATTGCGTTTGAACTAGGCACACAGGAGGTTACGTACAAAACAAACTTTCGAGTAAGGTTAACATTTACCAGTCTGAACTATGATTCGAAGACTCTCTAACACATTAATAGAATGTATTTTCATAGTCAGCTCTTAAATAATACCAAATTTCAGTAGTAATGCACCAAAATACGTGATGTTAAAAGACCCGACATTAAAAAAAATGCCTCACCATGCAAAATTTTAGGAGGGAAGATCATGTTTTGAAGAGATTTTATGACGCTGTATGATTGAAACTACATATTTTCGTGATATACAAATATTAAATCAAAATGCTCCAAATTCGAATGTAAACATGACCAAAGACATTGGTGGAACAAGACAGAGATGAAAGTTCTATATCTCGAAAATTCAATCTTACCATCAAAATAAAATTGTCTGTAAAAATAAGCAAGAATTCCCACGTCTAAATTTGTCAAAAAGTAGTCTTAGTTGGGCTAAAATCAATATTAGAAACAGCCAAAAATTATAGTTGCCTCCACACTACCACAGTGGGGACTACATAACGATTTATCACATGCATAGTCATTTTAGTACAAAATTGCAGTAAATTGCTTCATACATGGTTATGGTGCAGTGACAACCAAATTATTTGACAAGTATTGCCTGAAACTGACTACAGCGAAATTGTAACTAATTACTGCCATACATCACTATCATTACACAAAATTGTAACAAAGTGGAGCCAATTATGGTTAGTTTACAGGGTGACTGCCATTACCCCAAACTCAGTTGGAGCAACGAAGTCTAGTTAACGTATGGTGACCAAGCAACTGGCGGGCAATGATGGTCAGTTGACACGGCGACTCCCATTACAGAAGTCGAAGTATTTAATTTGGTGGTACACAGATTGGAGTATGGACGTTTACAAATGCTGCTCAACCTGTAAGTTCAAGGCATAAACATTGTGTGTGTGTGTGTGTGTGTGTGTGTGTGTGTGTGTGTGTGTGTGTGTGTGCGTGTGAAGTACCACCACTATTTTTGGCACTAATGAATAAAATAATGACACTGCCACAGCTAGAGCAAGAGGCAATTGAAGTGGGTTGGACAGGAGCCAACCTGACGCTGTTACGTCACGGGCGACCTTCTGATACAACAAGTACTGCAGTTTTGACGGCGGGTAATTATATCACCGGGCAATTGAGCGATCAGCAGAGTAATAACAGTGACACAGCAGAATGACTGAGCCATTGCAGCGCAGTGGACTGATTACTTTACGCCCAAGCCGTAGACTCTGTTGGGGCTACATGACGGAAATCGATACCGGCAAGCCAAGTACACACCAAGTCTGTGTAAGTACCCCTCATTTTTGGATAGATACCTGCAGTCTGGCAACCACAAGCTTTGAGGAGAGGTACACACTGGTTTATGACGTGAATCTACAATTGGCCATCGCTAGATTTGGTCTGCTGCTGTCTCTGACTGCGACGTTGTGGACCAAGCCAGTGAGCCACCTGTGGGTCTACCAGCCTCCTACCCTGGACGGCCACTGTTCGAGACTGGGACAGTGCAGATAGTCAAAGACGTTTGCCTGTTCGGGTATACTGTCTCTTTTGGCCTCCATTTGCAAGGGCATGCACTACAGCTGAGCGTACAGTCACCACACCTGCGGCCCAGGCCGCCACGTGCACCTAGCGAGAGCCTACCCACAGAGTCGCTGTGTCAGCGTTTCTCTGGGCGGGCAATAAGCCAGCTACCAGAGACAGCAGGTAGCCTGCTTACCTCAGCGCCTCCACATCCTTCGTCTGTAGGGGACGCCTTGGACAGTGTTGCCACCGCCTAGCATGTTTGGGAGCGTTGTAGTGTGCTAACTAATAAAATGTATGTTTAACCAACCAGGCTTCCATCCACTGCTCAAATGCTATCCTTTCCAGGGTTGTGAACTATTGGGTCCTGACACAGTCAAACTAGTTCCATCCCCATCCCTTACATTCATGTCTGTGTTTGTGTGTGTGTGTGTGTGTTTGTTCATTATGAATAGCGTCAAATTATACAATTCAGGCGTCTTTTTGGCAATATTTTTTGAACATGACACCATTTTACACAATATAGGTGCAGCTTTTTTTATTTTTCAATATGGAAATACTGAGGTATTGACAATATTTGTGTTTTCTAGGACAGTATAGATGCGGAAATATTTAATTTGGCGGTCCATTGTGCCCTACATCGAACATGGTGCAGGGACCGAACTATGTGTGCTGCCTAATTCATAAATTATGCCGCTAATGCTACATCATACCCGTATTGTCTAAATCATTAGATATTTTTCATAAATAGTCGAATAATTTTTAACATGACGCCAATTTACGCAAAGTTCAAGTGAAGCTTGCGTAATTCTGACATAGATATAGTGCAGTTTTGTCAATATCCTTATATACGTTTCAATATGGCTCAAATTTAAGAACATTCAAATATGAAACTTCCTGGCAGATTAAAACTGTGTGCCCGACCGAGACTCGAACTCGGGACCTTTGCCTTTCGCGGGCAAGTGCACTACCATCTGAGCTACCGAAGCACGACTCACGCCCGGTCCTCACAGCTTTACTTCTGCCAGTATCTCGTCTCCTATCTTCCATCATTCTGGGAACATTCAAATATTTTTGAACATGGCAGCTGCATCGCGATTTGATGTTGAAGGGCCACTGAAGCACTAACCTATTATAGGCTGTTTTGTTTTAACTGAGGGTAAAATAATGAGTTCTGGTTAAAGAGACGGGTAGGGTGGGGCATTATGACTTCATAAAAAGGGAGCGTGGTATGTCATGTCGTGGTGATGACGTCATAGATAAGGTGTCGTGGCCTGAGGGTCCCACTTGATGATGCTTACGCCTTTATATGTGGTCTGGGACCAAGAAGGTCTATGCTACTAATACTGTATTTTTCTAGTACTCCAAATTGATCCATAACAGTATATGTTAAAATTTTATTGTGCATGATTGAACGGCATCGGCTTCTGACTGGTTAGCATTTTGCTTCTGTGAGTTCAATCCCTTCGAGTCCCTTTTCCAGACGTGGGAATCTACATAAGAATATGACATGCAAAAGAATCACGCCTACTACCAGAGGAATTCCGTTGTCTGATTTTGTTTCTGAAAATCAGACACATTCTTTGTGTTTGGGATGCAGGGGGGCTATGCTGTGCCTGTGATCTGTGACTAATATGAACAAGGGATTTCTGCTACAGACACTTACCCATGACGAAAAATATCCATGAGATCACCAATTTTAACATTTATGTCAGTAGCATGAATGTTGACACTTTTCAGTACAGTTGCCATTGAGACAGTCTTCTCGTGTATCGAATTTAAAACTTATGAAGAATATATGTTACTAAAGCGTGGAGTAAATGTCCTATCCAGAGTTACGAAATGAAAATAATGTAAAAGCATCGAGCATACCTCAGAACGTTACCTTAGTGCAAAAGACGTTGCATAAAATTTGTGGTAAAAAAAATCCTGAACATTTATACAATAAGATGATGTGATTCACTATAGGAACTCAAAACAGTGCTTTGTAACCTGTCACAAAAACCATTTACAAGCGGCCAGTTCTCATAAAACTAATTGACAACCTATCGTTTACGTTATTAACTTTTACAAATCCTGATAGTCTCCACTGCCAATGAACAATATTGAGCTACAATGCTCTCTCGGTCCTCACAAGTAATTTTCCTGTCTCTACATTGTCTTACGTTTTTCAAACCATTATAAATGTTATCAACTTATCTCCTGCATGGGTGTCGAAGACGTTGTTATCCAGGCCTAAGCTCTCCTGTACTCTTTCGATGGTCATGGCTGAAGGTGGTCGAATGACATGCGCCATACACTGCAATCGCTTTGTTCTACTTTTTGCTCGCACATCTGCTTCTGTGTATAAATTACAAACTTCGACATTATGCAGTATTCACCATTGATTGTATTGCTGGCTCTTATATATCTAAGTATTTATCTTAATATTTTGTTCATATATCTTTAATTTGATTCCTGTTGTGTGGAAGTCCGTGTTTCAGATCTGTAGGTTAAAACATGTACTATTAATGATTTATATAGGTGTGATTAATTTTCGTAGAAAGTAACTTGCTTTCGAAAATTGTCATAAGGCGTATCCATTTTTATCTTCTGGGTAGCCAATTAAAACGAAGTACATTGTTATATTTCTGTTTATTTGAACGCTCTTGCACATGTAGCGTTTTTTAATTATATTTTAAAAGCTCTTACTTAATTCTCATTGCCAATTAATACCCCAGTACTCTCGCTAAGACAACATTAAAGAGAGCCGCAGCCCAAGTGCATAACAAGTAGCCGCTAGCCGCTAGCTACCCAGTCTCCACAGAAATGTTCTCCAAAGTGGAAAAAATAAAGGATGGTTCTTCAACAAATGAGACAAAACGGATGCTACTTCTTCAGTAAGTGAAACAAAACAAATGATGGTTTAAGAAAATAGGCTTCCGCGGCCGGAATCACAGTGATTAAAATTCTTCTGGTTATTATACCGCATCATTGCTAAAAACTAACAACAATAATAAACAAACCGACATTTTGGCCGAATTGCAACTCAGGGCCCTGAGGAAGGCCATTGCAATTCGGCCGAAACGTCGGTTTTAGTTTATTATTGTTGTTAGTTTTTACAAATGATGGTTTGTTAATAACGGAGCCACAGAAGTAAATAAACAAGTTCTGTGATACTTAAATGAGTTACACGTGTCTAAGTCAACACAATCTGAAAGTCTTAGGAACTATAAATGAAAAACAGTGGATTAAGTTTCCGTAGTCCCCCCCATGAACCATGGACCTTGCCGTTGGTGGGGAGGCTTGCGTGCCTCAACGATACAGATAGCCGTACCGTAGGTGCCACCACAACGGAGGGGTATCTGTTGAGAGGCCAGACAAACGCGTGGTTCCTGAAGAGGGACAGCAGCCTTTTCAGTAGTTGCAGGGGCAACAGTCTGGATGATTGACTGATCTGGCCTTGTAACATTAACCAAAACGGCCTTGCTGTTGTGGTACTGCGAACGGCTGAAAGCAAGGGGAAACTACAGCCGTAATTTTTCCCGATGGCATGCAGCTTTACTGTATGGTTAAATGATGATGGCGTCCTCTTGGGTAAAATATTCCGGAGGTAAAATAGTCCCCCATTCGGATCTCCGGGCGGGGACTACTCAGGAGCACGTCGTTATCAGGAGAAAGAAAACTGGCATTCTACGGATCGGAGCGTGGAATGTCAGATCCCTTAATCGGGCAGGTAGGTTAGAAAATTTAAAAAGGGAAATGGATAGGTTAAAGTTAGATAGAGTGGTAATTAGTGAAGTTCGGTAACAGGAGGAACAAGACTTCTGGTCAGGTGAATACAGGGTTATAAATACAAAATCAAATAGGGGTAATGCAGGAGTAGGTTTAATAATGAATAAAAAAATAGGAGTGCGGGTAAGCTACTACAAACAGCATAGCGAAGTATTATAGTGGCCAAGATAGACACGAAGCCCATGCCTACTACAGTAGTACAAGTTCATATGCCAACTAGCTCTGCAGATGATGAAGAAATTGAAGAAATGTATGATGAGATAAAAGAAATTATTCAGGTAGTGAAGGCAGACGAAAATTTAATAGTCATGTTGTTGTGGTCTGCAGTCCTGAGACTGGTTTGATGCACCTCTCCATGCCACTCTATCCTGAGCAAGCCTCTTCATCTCCCAGTACCTACTGCAACCTACATCCTTCTGAATCTGCTTAGTGTATTCATCTCTTGGTCTCCCTCTACGATTTTTACCCTCCACGCTGCCCTCCAATGCTAAATTTGTGATCCCTTGATGCCTCAAAACATGTCCTACCAACCGATCCCTTCTTCTACTCAAGTTGTGCCACAAACTTCTCTTCTCCCCAATCCTATTCAATACCTCCTCTTTAGTTACGTGATCTACCCACCTTATCTTCAGCATTCTTCTGTAGCACCACATTTCGAAAGCTTCTATTCTCTTCTTGTCCAAACTATTTATCGTCCATGTTTCACTTCCATACATGGCTACACTCCATACAAATACTTTCAGAAACGACTTCCTAACACTTAAATCTTTACTCGATGTTAACAAATTTCTCTTCTTCAGAAACGATTTCCTTGCCATTGCGAGTATACATTTTATATCCTCTCCACTTCGACCATCATCAGTTATTTTACTCCCTAAATAGCAAAACTCCTTTACTACTTTAAGTGTCTCATTTCCTAATCTAATCCCCTCAGCATCACCCGATTTAATGTGACTACATTCCATTATCCTCGTTTTGCTTTTGTTGATGTTCATCTTATATCCTCCTTTCAAGACATTGTCCATTCCGTTCAACTGCTCTTCCAAGTCCTTTGCTGTCTCTGACAGAATTACAATGTCATCGGCGAACCTCAAAGTTTTTACTTCTTCTCCATGAATTTTAATACCTACTCCAAATTTTTCTTTTGTTTCCTTTACTGCTTGCTCAATATACAGATTGAAAAACATCGGGGAGAGGCTACAACCCTGTCTCACTCCTTTCCCAACCACTACTTCCCTTTCATGTCCCTCGACTCTTATAACTGCCATCTGGTTTCTGTACAAATTGTAAATAGCCTTTCGCTCCTTGTATTTTACCACTGCCACCTTCAGAATTTGAAAGAGGGTATTCCAGTTAACGTTGTCAAAAGCTTCCTCTAAGTCTACAAATGCTAGAAACGTAGGTTTGCCTTTTCTTAATCTTTCTTCTAATATAAGTCGTAAGGTTAGTATTGCCTCACGTGTTCCAACATTTCTACGGAATCCAAACTGATCTTCCCCGAGGTCCGCTTCTACCAGTTTTCCATTCGTCTGTAAAGAATTCGCGTTAGTATTTTGCAGCTGTGACTTATTAAACTGATAGTTCGGTAATTTTCACATCTGTCAACACCTGCTTTCTTTGGGATTGGAATTATTATATTCTTCTTGAAGTCTGAGGGTATTTCACCTGTTTCATACATCTTGCTCACCAGATGGTAGAGTTTTGTAATGACTGGCTCTCCCAAGGCCATCAGTCATGGGGGACTGGAATTCAACAGTAGGAAAAGGGAGAGAAGGAAACATAATAGGTGAATATAGATTGGGGCTAAGAAATGAAAGAGGAAGCCGTCTGTTAGAATTTTGCACAGAGCACAACTTAATCATAGCTAACCCTTGGTTCAAGAATTATAAAACAAGGTTGTATACATGGAAGAATCCTGGAGACACTAAAAGGTATCAGATAGATTATATAATGGTAAGACAGAGATTTAGGAACCAGGTTTTAGTTTGTAGGACATTTCCAGGGGCAGATGTGGACTCTGAGCACAATCAATTGGTTATGAGCTGTAGATTAATACTGAAGAAACTGCAAAAAGGTGGGAATTTAAGGAGATGGGACCTGGATAAACAGACTAAACCAGAGGTTGTACAGAGTTTCAGGGAGAGCATAAGGGAACAATTGACAGGAATGGGGAAAAGAAATACAGTAGAAGAAGAATGGGTAGCTCCGAGAGATGAAGTAGTGAAGGCAGCAGAGGATCAAGTAGGTAAAAAGACGAGGGCTACTAGAATTCCTTGGGTAACAGAAGAAACATTGAATTTAATTGATGAAAGGAGAAAATATAAAAATGCAGTAAATGAAGCAGGCAAAAAGGAATACAAACGTTTCAAAAATGAGATCGACAGGAAGTGCAAAATGGCTAAGCAGGCATGGCTAGAGGACAAATGTAAGAATGTGGAGGCTTATCTCACTAGGGGTAAGATAGATACTGCCTACAGGAAAATTAAAGAGACCTTTGGAGAAAGGAGAACCACTTGGATGAATATCAAGAGCGCAGATGGAAACCCAGTTCTAAGCAAAGAAGGGAAAGCAGAAAGGTGAAAGGAGTATATAGAGGGTCTGTACAAGGGCGATGTACTTGAAGGCAATATTCTGGAAATGGAAAAGGATGTAGATGAAGACGAAATGTGAGATACATTACTGCGTGAAGAGTTTGACAGAGCACTGAACTAAGTCGAAAAAAGTCCCCAAGAGTAGACAACATTCCATTAGAACTACTGCCAGCCTTGGGAGAGCCAGGCCTAACAAAACTCTACCATCTTGTGAGCAAGATGTATGAGACAGGCGAAATACTCTCAGACTTCAAGAAGAATATAATAATTCCAATCCCAAAGAAAGCAGGTGTTGACAGATGTGAAAATTACCGAACTATCAGTTTAACAAGTCACAGCTGCAAAATACTAACACGAATTCTTTACAGACGAATGGAAAAACTAGTAGAAGCCGACCTCGGGGAAGATCAGTTTGGATTCCGTAGAAATACTGGAACACGTGAGGCAATACTGACCTTACGACTTATCTTAGAAGAAAGATTCAGAAAGGGCAAACCTACGTTTCTAGCATTTGTAGACTTAGAGAAAGCTTTTGACAATGTTGACTGGAATACTCTCTTTCAAATTCTAAAGGTGGCGGGGGTAAAATACAAGGAGCGAAAGGCTATTTACAATTTGTACAGAAACCAGATGGCAGTTATAAGAGTCGAGGGACATGAAAGGGAAACAGTGGTTGGGAAGGGAGTAAGACAGGGTTGTAGCCTCTCCCCGATGTCGTTCAATCTGTATATTGAGCAAGCAGTAAAGGAAACAAAAGAAAAATTCGGAGTAGGTATTAAAATCCATGGAGAAGAAACAAAAACTTTGAGGTTCGCCGATGACATTGTAATTCTGTCAGAGACAGCAAAGGACTTGGAAGAGCAGTTGAATGGAACGGACAGTGTCTTGAAAGGAGCATATAAGATGAACATCAACAAAAGCAAAACAAGGATAATGGAATGTAGTCGAATTAAGTCGGGTGATGCTGAGGGAATTAGATTAGGAAATGAGACACTTAAAGCAGTAAAGGAGTTTTTATATTTGGGGAGCAAAATAACTGGTGATGGTCGAAGTAGAGAGGGTATAAAATGTAGACTGGCAATGGCAAGGCAAGCGTTTCTGAAGAAAAGAAATTTGTTAACATCGAGTATAGATTTAAGTGTCAGGAAGTCGTTTCTGAAAGTATTTGTATGGAGTGTAGCCATGTATGGAAGTGAAACATGGACGATAAATAGTTTGGACCACAAGAGAATAGAAGCTTTCGAAATGTGGTGCTACAGAAGAATGTTGAAAATTAGGTGGGTAGATCACGTAACTAATGAGGAGGTATTGAATAGGATTGGGGAGAAGAGAAGTTTGTGGCAGAACTTGACTAGAAGAAGGGATCGGTTGCTAGGACATGTCCTGAGGCATCAAGGGATCACCAATTTGATACTGGAGGGCAGCGTTGTTGTTGTTGTTGTGGTCTTCAGTCCTGAGACTGGTTTGATGCACCTCTCCATGCTACTCTATCCTGTGCAAGCTTCTCCATCTCTCAGTACCTACTGCACCTACATCCTTCTGAATCTGCTTAGTGTATTCATCTCTTGGTCTCCCCCTACGATTTTTACCCTCCACGATGCCCTCCAATACTAAATTGGTGATCCTTGATGCCTCAAAACATGTCCTACCAACCGATCCCTTCTTCTGGTCAAGTTGTGCCACAAACTCCTCTTCTCCCCAATCCTATTCAGTACCTCCTCATTAGTTATGTGATCTACCCATCTAATCTTCAGCATTCTTCTGTAGCACCACATTTCGAAAGCTTCTATTCTCTTCTTGTCCAAACTATTTACCGTCCATGTTTCACTTCCATACATGGCTACACTCCATACAAATACTTTCAGAAATGACTTCCTGACACTTAAATCTATACTCGATGTTAACAAATTTCTCTTCTTCAGAAACCCTTTCCTTGCCATTGCCAGTCTACATTTTATATCCTCTCTACTTCGACCATCATCGGTTATTTTGCTCCCCAAATAGCAAAACTCCTTTACTACTTTAAGTGTCTCATTTCCTAATCTAATACCCTCAACATCACCCGACTTAATTCGACTACATTCCATTATCCTCCTTTTGCTTTTGTTGATGTTCATCTTACATCCTCCCTTCAAGACACCATCCATTCCGTTCAACTGCTCTTCCAAGTCCTTTGCTGTCTCTGGCAGAATTACAATGTTATCGGCGAACCTCAAAGTTTCTATTTCTTCTCCATGGATTTTAATACCTACTCCGAAATTTTCTTTTGTTTCCTTTACTGCTTGCTCAATATACAGATTGAATAACATCGGGGAGAGGCTACAACCCTGTCTTACTCCCTTCCCAACCGCTGCTTCCCTTTCATGTCCCTCGACTCTTATAACTTCCATCTGGTTTCTGTACAAATTTTAAATAGCCTTTCGCTCCCTGTATTTTACCCCTGCCACCTTTAGAATTTGAAAGAGGGTATTCCAGTCAACATTGTCAAAAGCTTTCTCTAAGTCTACAAATGCTAGAACCTTGGTTTGCCTTTCCTTAATCTTTCTTCTAAGGTAAGTCGTAAGGTCAGTATTGCCTCACGTGTTCCAGTATTTCTACGGAATCCAAACTGATCTTCCCCGAGGCCGGCTTCTACTAGTTTTTCCATTCGTCTGTAAAGAATTCGTGTTAGTATTTTGCAGCTGTGGCTTATTAAACTGATTGTCCGGTAATTTTCACATCTGTCAACACCTGCTTTCTTTGGGATTGGAATTATTATATTCTTCTTGAAGTCTGAGGGTATTTCACCTGTTTCATACATCTTGCTCACCAGATGGTAGAGTTTTGTCAGGACTGGCTCTCCCAAGGCCGTCAGTAGTTCCAATGGAATGTTGTCTACTCCGGGGGCCTTGTTTCGACTCAGGTCTTTCAGTGCTCTGTCAAACTCTTCACGCAGTATCGTATCTCCCATTTCATCTTCATCTACATCCTCTTCCATTTCCATAATATTGTCCTCAAGTACATCGCCCTTGTATAGACCCTCTATATACTCGTTCCACCTTTCTGGTTTCCCTTCTTTGCTTAGAACTGGGTTTCCATCTGAGCTCTTGATGTTCATACAAGTGGTTCTCTTATCTCCAAAGGTCTCTTTAATTTTCCTGTAGGCAGTATCTATCTTGCCCCTAGTGAGATAAGCCTCTACATCCTTACATTTGTCCTCTAGCCATGCCTGCTTAGCCATTTTGCACTTCCTGTCGATCTCATTTTTGAGACGTTTGTATTCCTTTTTGCCCGCTTCATTTACTGCATTTTTATATTTTCTCCTTTCATCAATTAAATTCAATATTTCTTCTGTTACCCAAGGATTTCTACTAGCCCTCGTCTTTTTACCTATTTGATCTTCTGCTGCCTTCACTACTTCATCCCTCAAAGCTACCCGTTCCTCTTCTACTTTATTTCTTTCCCCCATCCTGTCAATTGTTGCCTTATGCTCTCCCTGAAACTCTGTACAACCCCTGGTTTAGTCAGTTTATCCAGGTCCCATCTCCTTAAATTCCCACCTTTTTGCAGTTTCTTCAGTTTTAATCTGCAGGTCATAACTAATAGATTGTGGTCAGAGTCCACATCTGCGCCTAGAAATGTCTTACAATTTAAAACCTGGTACCTAAATCTCTGTCTTACCATTATATAATCTATCTGATACCTTTTAGTATCTCCAGGGTTCTTCCATGTTTACAACCTTCTATCATGATTCTTAAACCAAGTGTTAGCTATGATTAAGTTGTGCTCTGTGCAAAATTCTACCAGACGGCTTCCTCTTTCATTTCTTAGCCCCAATCCATATTCACCTACTACGTTTCCTTCTCTCCCTTTTCCTACACTCGAATTCCAGTCACCCAAGACTATTAAATTTTCTTCTCCCTTCACTATCTGAATAATTTCTTTTATCTCATCATACATTTCTTCAATTTCTTCGTCATCTGCAGAGCTAGTTGGCATATAAACGTGTACTACTGTAGTAGGTGTGGGCTTCGTATCTATCTTGGCCACAATAATACGTTCACTATGCTGTTTGTAGTAGCTTACCCGCATTCCTATTTTCCTATTCATTATTAAACCTACTCCTGCATTACGACTATTTGACTTTGTGTTGATAACCCTGTAGTCACCTGACCAGAAGTCTTGTTCCTCCTGCCACCGAACTTCACTAATTCCCACTATATCTAACTTTAACCTATCCATTTCCCTTTTTAAATTTTCTAACCTACGTGCCCGATTAAGGGATCTGACATTCCACGCTCCGATCCGTAGAATGCCAGTTTTCTTTCTCCTGATAACGACATCCTCTGGAGTAGTCCCCGCCCGGAGATCCGAATGGGGGACTATTTTACCTCCGGAATATTTTACCCAAGAGGACGCCATCATCATTTAATCATACAGTAAAGCTGCATGCCCTCGGGAAAAATTACGGCCGTAGTTTCCCCTTGCTTTCAGCCGTTCGCACTACCAGCACAGCAAGGCCGTTTTGGTTATTGTTACAAGGCCAGATCAGTCAATCATCCAGACTGTTGCCCTTGCAGCAATAAATAAATCAATTAAAGTAATCGCTATTGGACAACTTATATACAAATTGCCAGCGTTGCAAGGGCAGCGTGGAGGGTAAAAATTGAAGAGGGAGACCAAGAGATGAATACACTAAGCAGATTCAGAAGGATGTAGGTTGCAGTAAGTACTGGGAGATGAAGAGGCTTGCTCAGGATAGATTAGCATGGAGAGCTGCATCAAACCAGTCTCAGGACTGAAGACCACAACAACAACAAACAGTCACACGTTCTTTAATGAGCTTAGTCTTGAAGCCCTAAGAACTTTAGGCAAAAACAGAAAAATAAGTTTCTCATTTCAGGTTTCAAACCAAAATCCAATTTCAAGCTTCAGTTGAGAAGAATAAGCATTTAACAACTCTTATGGTTTACTTCACTGAAGAAGAACTGAGAACCAACAGTAATGAAATATCTAAGTCCAACAAAGGCATAGACTCTCACTCTGATCCTACCTTGTTTTCCAGAACAACAACTGCATAACGACACCAAGTCTCAATGAGTACATCGATGATCACTTGGAATCCCAGCCGAGGAGGCAGCGTGCTGTCCAGAAGTCGATGACCCAGTCCTTGGTGTGGCGTAGTGGAGATATTCAGGTTGATGCTGTGATGGAACTGCTTTCCGGAGCTTGTGCACCGGCCTAAGTAGCTGCCTCACGGACGGATACGTGCAAGTCTATTTTTGGCATGTGACATGGCAGTTGGATGAAAAGGCGTAGTTTGGTAACGACCTCTGCTGTTGCCATGTACACTCCATGCTAACCTGGGCAGAGTGCTGTTTACTTCCTCTTCTGGTCTGGCTGCTGAGTTCCGGGGTTGCCAAGTCCAGAGTCATCTAAACTATAGGGGGTTGAGCTTGTTGCAACCCGCACGACGTATATGATGCGCGTGATGTTATCGGCGCCTGCTGTCTATAGCACCATGGCAGTGTATATATTTTTTTAT
This sequence comes from Schistocerca nitens, assembly GCF_023898315.1. Lineage (NCBI taxonomy): Eukaryota > Metazoa > Arthropoda > Insecta > Orthoptera > Acrididae > Schistocerca > Schistocerca nitens. The sequence continues at coordinate 1,297,300,385 of NC_064614.1, forward strand.
GTAAAGCACATTGCAAATGACAAACAGAGAATATAGTTGAAATTAAAATGTGTCCTATAATTAGATGATTATATCACTGTTATTGGCAAATATTCTTGTCATGTGCTAAGTAACCCGTGTATAAGATGATGTGTTGATTAAGCGTGAGCCTGATACTAGCGCAGCAATAAATAAATCAATAAAAGTAATCGCTATTGGACAACTTACAGACAAATTGCCAGGCAATACACAACACAATGAGTTGCACTCCTTTTTATTGTCTTGGAATGTCCTCTGATTGAGAGTAGTTGATAAGTTTAGTTTAGGAGAGGTCCATGCGATTTAAAAGAAATAAAATAAAAAAAGACATTAGAAATTTTCAAAGATCGCAGTGCTACTACAAAAACTTGGAGGCAAGCCTCTGCGCTCCTAAACCAAAATTTACAAGCCATTGGTTCACGAAATAAAAAACATTCCGTTTATTTTTATGTACTACCATCAGCTACTTCTAAGAAAGTTATTGCATATTCGTGGAACAAAAAACAATTTAACTGTCAAGGTGTGTGTATGATTGCAGAAACCTTGGAAGCTTCAGTTAAAGGTGTCAGACTTCGAAGGTACCAACATCGAGAGAGCGTAAGGAATTGAACAGAGATGATTAAAAATTCCTAGAGCGTGTGGAGAAGGTATTATGACGTTCTTAGATAATACAAATCTCCTTCATCATAACCAACATGGATTCCGCAAACAGAGATCATGTGAAACTCAGCTCGCCCTATTTGTCCAAGAAATTCACGGTGCCGTAGACACTGGCGAGCAGATTGATGCCGTATTCCTGGACTTCAGGAAGGCATTTGATACGGTTCCGCACTTACGTTTAGTGAAAAAAATACGAGCTTACGGAATATCGGACCAGGTTTGTGATTGGATTCAGGATTTCCTAGAAGAAAGAACACAACATGTCATTCTTAACGGTTCAAAATCTGCAGATGTAGAGGTAATTTCGGGAGTACCGCAGGGAAGCGTGATAGGACCTTTATTGTTTACAATTTACATAAATGACTTAGTTGACAACATCGGTAGCTCCGTGAGGCTATTTGCAGATGACACGGTTGTCTACAAGAAAGTAGCAACATCAGAAGACTCATACGTACTCCAGGAGGACCTGCAGAGGATTAATGCATGGTGCGACAGCTGGCAGCTTTCCCTAAACGTAGATAAATGTAATATAATGCGCATACATAGGGGCAGAAATCCATTCCAGTACGATTATGCCATAGGTGGTAAATCATTGGAAGCGGTAACGACCGTAAAATACTTAGGAGTTACTATCCGGAGCGATCTGAAGTGGAATGATCACATAAAACAAATAGTGGGAAAAGCAGGCGCCAGGTTGAGATTCATAGGAAGAATTCTAAGAAAATGTGACTCATCGACGAAAGAAGTAGCTTACAAAACGCTTGTTCGTCCGATTCTTGAGTATTGCTCATCAGTATGGGACCCTTACCAGGTTGGATTAATAGAAGAGATAGACATGATCCAGCGAAAAGCAGCGCGATTCGTCATGGGGACATTTAGTCAGCGCGAGAGCGTTACGGAGATGCTGAACAAGCTCCAGTGGCGGACACTTCAAGAAAGGCGTTACGCAATACGGAGAGGTTTATTATCGAAATTACGAGAGAGCACATTCCGGGAAGAGATGGGCAACATATTACTACCGCCCACATATATCTCGCGTAATGATCACAACGAAAAGATCCGAGAAATTAGAGCAAATACGGAGACTTACAAGCAGTCGTTCTTCCCACGCACAATTCGGGAATGGAACAGGGAAGGGGGGATCAGATAGTGGTACAATAAGTACCCTCCGCCACACACCGTAAGGTGGCTCGCGGAGTATAGATGTAGATGTAGATGTAGATGTATCAGAGGGTATTAATTTTTTTCTTACAATAAAATATGTTTAATGGCTGTACAAATTATAAACACATAGCCTACTACCGTCGACTTTTAACAACTCGTTGTAACACATAAATTTTGTCTTATGCACTCAAATGAATGAAAGGTCGGCACTTTGTAACATTCCAGTCTCAACCGACCGTTGTTGGGGATTTGACGTAGCAGCAATGAGTCAGGTCGACAGAGGATCGCCTGTCACGGGTGTGACCATCAGTATTGGACACAGTAGGTTTTCTTCCTCTGTTTCTTCTGATTAAAATACCAGAATAATATTTTTTCACTGAATATAAAGCACCTAATTAAATTACCCAATGTTGCGGGTGTTAGATTATGAAATGAAACATCGGAGTTAGTGGACTGTCTATGCAACTAGGGTGGAAAAATAACTGATAATGGCCGAATTAGATGCGATATAAATTGTAGGCTGATAATAGGGTGACAAGTGCTTCTGAAAAAGAGACATATTTCAACATTTGGTGAAAATTTAAATGTTAGGGAGTCTTCACTTAAAGTATTCATCTGGAGCCTATCGTTGTGCGAAAGTGAAACATGAACGATAAACAGAATACAGTAGACAAGAAGAGGATACATTCATCTGAATGTGAGACTACAGGAGGAGAATTAATATTAGATGGGTAGGTCGGATAACTAATGAAGCAGTGTTGAATTAATTGTGGGAGAAAAGAAAATTAAGGCTCAACTGGACAAAAACAATGGACTGATTGATAGAACACGTGATCAATCATAAAGGATTCGTGGATTTGGCTATCTAAGGAAGTGTGTGTGGGGCTGAAAAGTGTAGGAGACGATGACTTGACTACAGAGGGCAGGCTGAAGTGAATGTTGGTTACAAATGTCTACACAGAGATCGAGAGCTTTGCACAGGATAATTAAGAGGTTTGCCCAGAAAGTAACGCACGGCATTTTTTATCTCTGCCGAAAACGATGCTACGAATATGAAACGTTATTTGAAGTCTCTTAAGTGAGCGCGCCAAGATTCCGTCACTTCCGACCGTTACTGCATAGCAGTTTCAAAATGGCGTCTGTAGTTGAGGTACGTTACAAGCAGCATGCTGTCATTGAATTTCTCACTGCAGAGAAAGAAATTGTGAGGAATATTCACAAGTTTATGGAACATCTGCTGTCGAGAGAAGTACAGTTGGTCACTCGACACGTAGGGTGAGGTCATCAGAAGGCGGTTCGGTGGAGCTCCACGATTTGCAGCGGTGGAGGGAGACCATCCACGGCTGTCACACCTGACATGTTACAGCGAGCTGTAGTCATTCGTGAGGACAGATGCATTATGACTCGGCAATTGGCGGTGCGTCTGTCAACCAGCAAAGGAAATCTGGATGCAATTATCCGCACACTTGGATATTCAAAAGTGTGTTCAAGATGGGTATCGCGGTGTCTAATGGTGGAAACAAATCGCACAGAAAAAACATTTGACTTGATTTGTTGCAACGTTTGGAAGCTGAGGGGGAGGCCTACTTGTCCCGGATTGTGACAGGTGGTGAAACCTGGGTTCACCATTTTGAGGCCGAAACAAAACGACAGTCGATGGAATGGCGCCATTCCCACTCCCCACAGAAGAAAACATTCAAAGCAACTGCTTCAGCCAGTAAGGTCATGGTCACCGTGTTCTGGGACTGTGAAGGTGTGATTGTCATTGATGTGATGCCAAGAGGCGGTACCATTAATTCAGAAGCATGTGTCAACACATTAACAAAACCAAAGACGCGCTTCCGGCGACTTCGGCGCCGCAGCAACACGATAACGTTCGGCCCCAGACAAGTCTGAGGACTGCTGAACACATTGCAACACAGGGTTGGAGAGTGTTACCCCACCCTCCCTACAGCCCTGACCTAGCCCCCTCGGACTTCCTTGTTTGTACCATTAAAGGATGCCATTCGTGGAAGACATTTTGAGGACGATGAGGAGGTGATTCACACAGTGGAGCACTGGCTCCGCCACCAGGACAAGGACTGGAACAGAGAGGGCATGCACGCCCTTTGCTGGAGGAAGGACGTATAACGACATGGAGATTACGTGGAAAAATAGCGTGTGTAGATAATGTGAGTAATTCTCATTATGTTCAATAGAGAACTGTTGAAGAAAAATATGCGGTGCACTACTTTCTGGGCGACCCTTGTAGCATGGAGAGCTGCACTGAACCAGTCTTCGGACTGAATATCACAACAACGACAACCCAGGGATTTCAGCAGAACATTTCAGTGGAAATGACATCATCAGTCTGCAAATGGGAGTACCCTGCTGAGCATGACAGATACCATTGAAATGGAAACCAACTTGCCAGACGAATGTGCACAAGGCAGTTCTGGCTTTCATCACCTAAAAGCGTGAAAATAGGCTAATGGCTTGCAGTCAGCGGCGCTCACCATTACGACTTCTGCACTTCATGCAGCCGCAGCCTCGCCGCAGAGTCCAGCGACTGTGACAGAGCCGAGCGAGAACGCCAGCACGCCGTCCCGCTTTGTCCTGGTGGCGACGGGCAGTATTTTCCTTGGTACGCGGATCCACTGCTGTGATGAATTTTTGAACGAAACCATTTTTGTTACAGGGCTGTAGTCTATCGAAGAAAAATTTGTTATACCTCAGAATCGATTCATTTATATGTCATTATCAATTGCAACTCTACGTTAAATAAATCGCCAACAGTCCTAATATGTTCAGTATCGATCAACTAATCTCAGATGCCAACGGAGTTATTTCATCGCCTTGTTGCTTTCATATTTATGTTACTCAGACTAGGAACTAACCCGCCAGGTTAGCCGAGAGCGCTAATGCGCTGCTTCCTGGACTTGGGTAGGCGCGCCGGCCCCGGATCGAATCCGCCCGGCGGCTTAACGACGGAGGCCGGTGTGCCGGCCAGCCTACCAGCCTAGATGTGGTTTTTAGGCAGTTTTCCACATCCCACTAGGTGAATGCTGGGCTGGTCCCCACGTCCCGCCTCAGTTACACGGCTCGCAGACAGCTGACTACATTCGTACTATTCCATGGATAACACTAGACACAGCCGGGTACACTTGTTCCGTCCTTGGGGGGGGGGGGGGTGGAGGTATGGAGTGGTAGCAGGAAGGGCATCCAGCCACCCCTTCAATTACCCTTGCCAAATCCGATTAACCACGCCGACCCTGCGTCATTCCAGGAAACAGGCACAAGCAAAAGAAAGAAAGACTAGGAACTAAATGGTCGAATTTAGAGTTTAAACCCCTTATCTCACGATAGAGTATACGTATCAAGTTGAAATTTACGTCACATACTAAGACCTACAGTCCCCTGACGATGTAAGAAACTCAAGCTTCTAAGTCAATGCAGTCAAAAGATGCGGCCATTTACGTCACATATTTTGATACCACCAAACTGACCCATCAAAACCTATAAGGTGCTTCCCGTTGCCCTACAATCATGAAATTTTGCAAAAAGGACGATCTCACAGTATAACCAAATGAAAAAACTTCGAAATCTGTAAATTTGTAATTATATCACATGACAAAAAAATTGTCATTTTTTATCACACTGTCTGTCCGTGCATCTGCCATGACCCCGTTTACTCAGGAAAGCCATAGGCGTATCAAGTTGAAATTATGTCACCTACTACGGTATATGGTCCCCTGGCTGTATAATCAGCATTAGCTTCTAAGTCAATGTCACAAACATTCGCAGAGTAGTCTTCGAATGTTCGTTTCACATACAACTTGAAACACCATATCTACGCGCAGTAAACGCTCGCTACTGGATATCTGTTGACACATAAATTCCGAAACGTATTGTATGAGCAATAAAATCATTCCTGACCTGATGTTTGACGTTTACCATAGAGAGCCATACAGCCTGAATGGAGAACTGCCTGCCTCCTGTATGACTCTATGTCACATTTATATCATTTAATTTAAAATATTCTCGAAAAGCTTGGAATCTCTGAAACCGGTATCTTGCCAGTATCAATGTCGGTAACAGGGAGAAATAGTCGAGATTCTGTACTCCCGGAACAGATGAACTGTCTATAAACATAACTAAGTTTGCACGGAACCCTCAGGCTGCGTGTCCTACTAACACCTGGTCAATTTTCTCCATTAAATATGGACTTTGGGGACGGTAATTTCATTAGGCGAATAACGTGTTCTGAATGATGGCAATAATTTAATTGATGTTTTATCACAGTCGATTCAAATCACAGGTACTTTGACAGCACAGCGAAAATACATTAATAACATTCAACAACTGTTGGCTCTCTAGGTTGTAAGCATCTGTACAAGTGCTTTTATTACAAGATCGCTGGGAGTTATGGAGACCATGCCATTGAACGTGCTGATGCACGCCTACTGCTACGATTCTTCGAAAGCTGCAAATCTGCAAGGATTTCTCAGAAAAATTCGAGCTCCACATGACAGAATTTGGTAGCACACGGTGATGCATCTCTATGGGTGCATGTCACGACGTATGAAAGATGGCGAACGTGCTAGGCCGACTCAGGACAGAAATACAAAATGTTTCTCTGTGAAGTAGTGTATGTACTGCTCCTACAAATTTCAGATGTTATTTCTCGTTCTCGATGACATTGCCCTTCCTGTTAAGCAAAACGCGAGAAGTAACTTTGTGTATAGCGGTGAGTATATATTGCCAATACTTCATCACAATGCTTCCCTACCATCTTCAGTCCGTGTGCGGTCACAGTTAAGTCCTAAACTGATGTTAACTAGCCATAACGAATGCGTCACGACTGCAGTCCGTGTTGCGCCCGAGGTACTGATATTAATGAGTCCCCAGTACTTGATACTGATAAGCCGTCACGGCTGATGACACCGCCTGATCATCACAGTTTGAACATCTCTTTAATGACCAAGTGTCACATGTCAGAAGCCTTAAACGTCCATTTTGTGTTACTGTGACTGGGTTTGTGATACATATATTTGCATAACTGCTGAATTGTTATAATTTCCTGGGCCTACGTAGCCAAGGGACTTTATGGTTTTCTGTTATGACCCCTCATGCAACACTTGTGTTACTTTTCCATCTCAAATTTATTACTGTAATATTATATTCTAACCTTCGTCAGGCAAAATTACTACTTAAGTAAAATCAAGTTGAAGCTTTGGTATTAGTAAAACACAACATGCAAAACCGTAATTCATGGAAACTAATGCAATTTAATGAGGAGTGTCAGTTAGGTAGGTGGTGTGCAGTAGAACCCTCTTTAGCATTTCGCAGCGTTTGTTTCACATATCGAACCCCTGTTAGACAGTGGTACAGCTCACAAATGCAATTCTTGAGAAAAATCGACTTAAAGAATTCTATAAAACTTATATTGAAACAGTATAAGCGTCCTTTACAATTCGAGAAAGTAATTTTGCAAAGCAAATTCCATTGTAGTCTATGTAGCAGTAATTTGGACATGTAGTTATATTCTCATCGAATATGAGGTGTTATCAGGTAATTATTAATTAATTATTTGAGTTGTGTCACTTTTCTGGATTTCTAAAAACTTTTTCGTTTTTGATATGATCCCTCAAGTAATACTTGTGCCACTTTTTTACCTAATATATACTCCCGTAATGTAATACTACACCATCAGACAAAATTATTTAAAATAAAAAATTAAAAACATGTCGAAATTATTGTATCAGTAAAATACAACATGCAAAATAGTAATTTATGAAAATTAATGCAATTTATTAAGGAACATAAATTAGGTACAATTCAAGGAACATAACGTACGGAAACATAAAGCCATAAATGGGCTTAGATAATGTAGGAATTCTTTTCGCCGAGAAAAGAGATTATATTTGAACTCTCTTTAAAACAGAAATTTCCATGTTTTGTTCTTGCGTTGCAGAGGTACGAAATTTCGTAACATTTTCAATAGCTGTAATCGTAAAACCGTGTCAGTGCATGCTTCTCTGAAGGACATTATGACGTAAGATACAAGCACTGTATAAACACAGACATTGTAATAATCAATGATATTAAAAGTTACATTCAACTTATCACATACATTGAAAGTTTCACAACTCGGGATGTACCCCTTTTCTGGAATGACCGATGCACACCTGCCAGAAACAACACTATTCTAGCCGTGGTGAGTCACAAAGTAGCCTACAGCAAAACTGACACAACAGCCCTGAAGTGGACACATTGCGAGGCAGAGAGAGATGCGGCGTTTTTGGACCCTTTGGGGCACTTCACATCTGTTTTTCAGTGACATGGATTAAAAATTGGCTTTTCTTACTTGCGTTACTTTTCTAGCTGGGGTGCGATATGCCACAACACATACAGTACGTAAATATTACTGTACACCCACGTTTCCGCTTACCCGAATCTTCCTCATCCGTAACGACGCAATGAATATTTGTAGATGGCTTAAATATCCGACTCGCTTAGTACTCTTTCAGTATTCTACCGTTGTTTGACGAGAAATTTCCCTCGTGTGTGATGTATGTTACAGATCTCGTTCGACATTTCTGCTCCGCAACTATCGAAATGACTTCTTCCGATGCCCATTCGTCTTAAAAGCGAACTGTAAAAGTTAGGAGGGATGATAAGCTATCTCGATTTTAGGCAAACGGCCCTAAGCACACAAATGTTCCGAGTAAACATATTAACTGTGATGGAAGGCATGTAAATAGAGATTGTCTGAGAAAATTTCCTACACAATGAGAGAATCGACTGTCCAATGGCTATATGCTACAACAAGACAGTAGTAGAAAGCTTCTACTTCTATAGTAAATCCCATAATTTGAGACAGAGAAGTGAGCTTCTTCATACCAACATACAGAGATACAAAAATCGACGTATCAAAGAAAGCAGCGATTTTATTAATATACTTTAAAAATATTTTTGATTAAAATGAGTTTTGGCACCAATTTCACGAGTGCAATTCAGAATATTTCGGGTAATGCTGTGTGTAACGCTGTGTCACAAGTCATCGTAGACGGTAGATTAAGAGAAAATTCCCACCGAAAGACCAGTCGTAGCGGTCTACCCGTTATCTATGGCGTTATATGCAATAGCTTCAGATTGCCTTCTCCATACTACATGTTGTGAGAACCCAGGAATTTCAGTAGGAAATGAAAGACTCACATGCAGAGTTTACGCTCATGACCTGAGTGTTTTTATGGAAAGTTCACGAGATTCTGACATCTTACACAACATCCTCCGACGGTACGAAAAACTGTCAAGTCTATTGTTAACCCCAAAAAGACTTTGATGATGTCAAGTGCAAATAATAAGTGGAATATACAGCGGAATTGGTTTACTGCCAAAAATGAGCACCAAGTGTTAGGCGTCATTATGATAAATAACCCGCGAAGAATGGTTGCTCTCAACTGGCGCACGACACTACATAAAATAAGAATAGTATTAAAAATCCACATTGGTATAAATTTAGCTATGACAAGAAAGGTCAAGTTGTGCAACACACAAATGCAAAAGCGTGGTACTTAGCTCACACCCTCCCGATGCCCAAAAACATAGGGAGGGCTATACAGCAAGCGGTATATTGGCTTATATGGACGGGTGAAATCTTTAAGGTTTCTTTGCAGATATGCACCTTCAGCTTAAATCTTAAATCAGGGTGGACTGCGACTAACGGACGTGCACGCAAAATGCGCAGCACTACTCGTTAACAGAAGTAAGTGTGTAACAGAAAAGGGACCACACTCGCCAGCTACTGCAGTGTTTCACAAATGTCGCCGGACATCGGCGCTACATTGTCAGTATATCACACCCATTAAACTTTGTCCAAAATTATTATGTCAATAAAAGCTGCATACCAACAGACATCCTAAAAGAAGGAAAAGTTCCTAACATGCGACTACCGCAGCAGAAATGGAAAAATCGTGTGGGAAAATTTAGCAATGAAAATAATACCAGATGGTGCCCAGATCGACTAGGTACACAATGATTAACTGGACAATAGAGACCAATTCCATTCAGTTAAAACCGTCAGCCGCATGTGGAAATTGTAATTTGGAGGACACAATCGAAAAACTTTTTCAGTACCCTAAATTAGTCGAGATGTGGTACACAGCAAGGGACGTGATTGGACTATCAACAGAACTATCAATATTGAGGTTTCTAACGCAATGGTACCCGAATGGAAACCATTTTACAAAGCAAAGCGACACACAACAACGTAGATCATGGCACACTCTACTCATATAATTTTTGAAGTTAAATTAACGGACAACTTACAGCATCTAACATACCTATGGAATGAATACGCGAAACTATACCGTTATCCTAAATATAAGCTTGCGTGCGTGGGTTTTCACAAGATTCCAATATGTAAAGCTTATGATAGCATTTTGACATATAACTTCACAAAAAAAAGGAAAATGTAATGTGAATTCTACAAAAGTATCATCTAAGAAATAACTCAGTGGAGAATTTCTTGCAGATTTCCGTACAAAAAACTGAAATGTGAAAGTTTTGTAATGTAGATAACTATTTTTCAAATGAGTTTTGTTTTCTGTCATAAAGTGAAACTGTTAAACGCTAAATAGATTTCTTTAAAAAAGATTTATTGTTGAGAGGTCAGTGAGGAATCAAATCGGGTGAAGGTCTGCGCCGTATTTTCTGAATCAAGTTTTACAGTTTAAAAGAAGAAATATAATGATCCAAGGTAACATCGGCTAGTAAAAGGCATGGTAGGTCCTTTAAAATTAGGAATCGTTACTTATGTTCGTTTTCTATATATCTACGCAGTTCACTTGCTTTCCGAAACGGTTCGTACGCATACACACAAGCGCTTGGATGCCTCCACAACGCAAGAAAGATATGTCCATGGCACCAAAGTAGGTTGTACTGCCGACTGCGTTATCTGCGGTCTTGCGACACCACAAACGAACTTTCAAATCAGCCACTAGGCTCGTTTGGGCGTCACGTGACCGCTCAGTCTATCTAGTTCATGTACACAGTGGCTACATTACGTAATTCACCTGAATGCATGCAAACCATGCCCGAAAAAAACAGACACTATATATTTATTAAGGCGAGGACGACCATTGATCTCTTCAGTGCGGAATCGGCGGAATGCCACGAGTAATGAGGATAATGGCCAAGGGACACTACATCAGTAGTGTTTGGATAGGCTGAGAATTTGGGTCTGATGGGAGGCGCGCTGGGGTTGTCCGTCCAGTTGCAACGACCACTGTGAAGGGAGGGCACAGTGGTCAGAGCATCTGCCTAGTAAGCAGGATACCCGCGTTGGAGTCCCGGTCCAAGCGTCAACTTTAGGTTACAATATCTCCGGATGTAATTAACATTTTACAATGCAACAAACGGCACTGATTACGTATTTGTTTATATGTTCAGATGTGCTAACAAAACTCACGGGGTTCCATTTAAAAAAACGTAGGTTTGTGTTAAAAAACATACTTCCGCGAATTTTTTTAATGGTTTGTATTAACCAATTACACTAGCCCCTCTCCTCACGTTCGGTCTGTGGAATCGATTCGTCTGTATTTGATGTGGTTTACGAAATATATCCAGCGGTAATGTTAGGTGACTCACCATATATATATATATATATATATATATATATATATATATATATATATATATATATATATATATATATATTACTGAGAAAGTGCCTATAATGTCACTTTAAACTCTTTAACTGTATAAACAGGCTTTCATTTTCTATACTGGAAGATTATAACTTTTTCATTTTTTTTCGGTATTCGTTCACTCTCAGTGCGTTAGTACTTATGCTTTTTTTTTCGTTGCTTCATTCTGATGAAACTGCGTGTCATTACGAAACACATTACAGCAACGTCATGGCAAAAGATACCACCTTATGAGATCGGCAACGCAAAGTCGCAGCATTTGCAATATCTTCAGATGACCAGTTTGTACACCGTCTTCAGCCCAGAACCGCACTGCTGCTACGGTCGCAGATTCGAATCCTGCCTCGGGCATGGATGTGTGTGATGTCCTTATGTTAGTTAGTTTTAAGTAGTTCTAAGTCTAGGGGACTGACGACCTCAGATGTTAAGTCCCATAGTGCTTAGAGCCATTTGCATTTGTACACCGTCATTTCGTAACCATTTGTTGTTGAAAATCAGAAAAAGTGCTTTACATCACTTATTGAGCATATTTTAATTTCTGTAACTCGGCTATACACCGAGACAACCGTTCCCGCAAATTTAAAGTATTTTCTTTCTGTTTCCGTAATTTCTAGTTGTTGGAATAAGCAAGCATTGTCGCATTCGCAGCAGTGTTTGTTTTCACGATCGACGCTCTGTCTAGTAGTAATTTCTACATTAGTTGGTAATATAATGTATTTTCCTGTGAAATATCTTCTACTTCTCTGCGGCAGCTTCGTTTTTGTGCCTAAATATTTCTCTCATTAATTGGCTCATTGTTACACCGTAAATCAGCACTGGGAGATGCTAGATTTAGAGTTGGAACTGCAGCAGTCTTCAAGTTGCGTTTCGAAGAATTATTCAACAGTTCACTTTTCAAATCCCTTTCATAATCCTAATCAGTTACATGTATTGAGCATACACGAGCATTTTCAAATGGTTCACATGGCTCTAAGCACTATGGGACTTAACATCTAAGGTCATCAGTCACCTAGACTTAGAACTACTTAAACCTAACTAACCTAAGGACATCGCACACATCCGTGTCCGAGGCAGGATTCGAACCTGCGACCGTAGCAGCAGCGCTGTTTCGAACTGAAGCGCCTAGAACCGCTCTTCCACAGCGGCCGGCGAGCATTTTCAATTGAAAACGAATTTACATGATTACAATCATTTATTTTTCTTTTTTTTCTTTTCGTGAAACTTAATTCGTAACTTACGTTTGTGTCTGCTGTGGTTAGTACAATTCTGGCGATCGCGCAGCAAACTTTCACCTTTCACTTAAAAACTTACTCTAAAAAATCCCTCAATAGACAGATAATTACAGCGTAGCTACGTACTTAATCGCCAGTCACTAATAAAAGTGCACAATGTCGTAAACAACCTTGTTTTGGCTCACAAACGCAATTCCAACTTGTCCGCAGCTCGTGGTCGTGCGGTAGCGTTCTCGCTTCCCACGCCCGGGTTCCCGGGTTCGATTCCCGGCGGGGTCAGGGATTTTCTCTGCCTCGTGGTGACTGGGTGTTGTGTGATGTCCTTAGGTTAGTTAGGTTTAAGTACTTCTAAGTTCTAGGGGACTGATGACCGTAGATGTTAAGTCCCATAGTGCTCAGAGCCATTTTTTGCAATTCCAACAGAGTACTTTATGGCAAGTGCTGGTGACTGAGGGCTGGTTTAGGTTCACTCTGACGTCAGCGAGTGCGCATACACCTCGTGCTCCCTACCATGTGCTCTAGTATCTGTGGCAAAAACGAAGACATGCATTACGTTTACATACGATACATCTTCCGGAAGACGAAAACCGAATTTCGGAAACCGTTTTCGCTAGCACGTTTACATGTCAAGGCCTGAAGCAGATTTGCTAAGCCAGTTACATATGACCCTAGAAAACAGCTGTTACAGTTTGCGATTTAGTCAGCACAATCCATATTTCTCTTCAGTTAGACGAGGTGCAAACAGTTTAAGTCTAACGAGTATAAATAGCATTACTACTCGTTTCACTCATGACCATTTGTTCACAGACATCACAGATTACACTAGTTTCTAAGGCAACCACAGATAAAATTTAATAACAGACCACTTACATCCTTCACAACGTGACCTGATGACGTCACACAGTACGTCATGGGTCAAAGCAGACGGGTAGAATCGGACCGTTCGCTTTACCTCTTTGCTCTGTCGATAATATTGCAGCCCTGGAAGCGGCATCGAGGCTGGACATGTGTGTAACTAGCCTTGCTTTAGTGCCCTAGTACCTTCCGTCATGTAAGCTCGTTCTTCGTGAAGGATTAGACTGTGGTGACAGTTTGCTTGGCCATAGGTTCAAATGTCAACTTAAAACGCATGGGACAACAAAAGTTCAGTTATGTGTGTATTCCAGTGGGTCACGTGCACACATTTTAAGTTTCAAGCAGCTTTATCTCGTAAATTGCTTCTCGTAAATTGCTGAGATCAGGGCGTAGCTTCTTCGATGTGTTCGCTTATCATCATCATTTAATTTACGTGGCTGTTCCACCTCAAATAAACTACATTAGTGCCATATACGGGCGAGCCCCCGTTTTACCGTTACATACCGTATATCCCTAGAACGAAACAATGTGCAGGCAGTGGCGGATACAAAGACGAGCGTAACCGACTCACCGGACTTCAACAAAACCAACCTTATGTATTTTTTGTTAGAGATTTTACGATTTAAAATCTCTGCTACTAACCCACTTCCATAGCTTTCACGTAGAAGGAATTCGGCCGTCGAAATATCACGTAAAAGGAAAATAGCTAAGTATATTTATCTTCTAGGAATATTCTTTTACTTTCTTCAAGGGTCTGTGTCCTTTTCTAGGTACGTTTGTGGTTGATCTGCACTATACTTGCGTTTCCAACTTACAAAAATGTGCGCTGTTTTATTGTATCTGGAAACCCGTCTGGCACACCTTACTGAAACGCGCGTGTGTAGTATTGGCGCAAAATAAAAGGGAACAGTACTGCCAACAACTCGAAAGTTTACACGGGATACTCCGAACATAAAAAAAAAGTGTGAACATCCTGTTCATAAAGTATTGTTTGGCAAGCGTTCCAGTAGTAGTAACACAAGTTTAGAAAAGTCGAATTTTAGAAACAATTCTTTAGGATTACGCGGTTTCTGGAAGCTCCTCTTGCAACTGTAGTATATCCACATGGGGATAAAAAAAAAAGTTGGTTTGATCGATGTGCGAACCCAGTGCATTTGCGTTCAACTACTGCTTAAAAACTTTTTGATTATTATAACGCTCTCATAAATTTTATTGATTAAGTAAACGGCGGTGTTATACTACGGAATTACACGCCCACGGCGGAATTTACCATTCAAGAAGCCAAGGACCACGCAAATGGAAGCTACTATTCAAACAGCCGATTTCTACTCTATTGTGGGACAGACACTGAACAACAAAAATAATAAATAAACGAATTTTTTATTATTATTATTTCGTTTGGCATCAAGGATACATTACTTGAATTGAACAGCATTGATGTTACTGGTAACACAATATGCATATACTACAAATAAAATAGATTACATTCATTTATGGTAATAAAAGTCTTAGATTAGATCGATAAATCAATAATATACATATGGGTAAAAACACTAGGATGAGTTACATGTAAAAGAGATAATGTGGTTTTTATAAACAGTAATATTGACAAACAGAGCTTCAAGTTGTAATAAAAACTATACGCTAATATCTAAAGTATCCAGCCAGGAGATTGCTACCTCAGAGACCTCATGTGTGCTGGTCAGAGCTCCAGCATATTTCCGTAGGGGACACTCTGTGACTATGTGGTGTATTGTTTGTCGTTGGTGTCCGCAGTCACACTTGGCACTTTCAGCGATTCCCCACTTATGCTTCAAGTCCTGGCATCTTCCGTGCTTGGTGCGTATGCGATTTAGGGTGGTCCACGACCTCCTAGGTAAGTGGAATCCAGGAGGGACTCGTGTAGGATCAGCAATGAGACCTGCAGAATCGGGATTCGCTGCGAACCATTCTTCCCGCCATGCTGTTTCTAGTTGGAATCCTTCAGAAGTAAGCCTTTTTCCAAGTCTCCAAGAGGGTTTCCTGGACTTAAGACGTTGCCTTTGAGTGGCATCACAGTCCTGGTGTAGCGGTAACTCGGGATTCTTGGAGCATTTCTCCCATTCCCTTTTCAACGCTGCTTGACGTCGTAACTTCGGTGGTGCAATATTAGACAGAACAGGTAGCCATTCTGTGGGTGTGGATTTTATTGTCCCGGATACGCTTCTCATGGCTACATTCAGTTGCGTGTCTACCATGGCTGTATGAGCACTGTTCAGCCATACTGGGCTGCAATATTCCCCAACAGAGTATACAAGTGAGAGGGCAGTTGTTTTGAGTACTGTTGCCTTAGCTCCCCAGCTTGTTCCGGAGAGTTTGTGTAATATATTGTTTCTGGGGTACAAAGTAGACTAGCCTCCAAGTGGTGTACCCCGGGCAACGTAACTAAGTTATGGCTAAATAGTCTACAGATGTAGGCTGCTGGACCTCTGGTGGTTGCAAATTACCTTAGGATATCCCTGCTGTTAGAGGATACATAGCAATGAATAAACGAACAAAATAAACACACATCACGTTGCATTTGTATTGTATGAGGGCGCGCTGAAAAGTTATGCTTCTGATTGTTTATGTGAAAACGCTTTGACGTTGTTAAAGAACACAAACGTTGTTAACATTCTACATCCTTATTCTTCATGTCTGCATATTTGCAGCCGTTTGACGTTCACACACGGAGCACCCTCTACTTCAGCATGACAATGCGCTGCGACATCTACAACAATCCGACGCCTTGGTTTATTCTCATCGATCATCGTCCAAAGAGTCTTGACTTGGTCTCATCCGATTTTCATCTGTTTCCAGAATTACCAAAGAACTCCTTCGAGGACTTCACTTTGGTGGCAATGAACCACTGCAAGCAGAAGTGAGGTTATGGCTCCTCCAACAAAGTCAAACATTCTACAGCGACGGTATCCACAAACTGATCTCTCGTTGGGAGAAATGCGTTCGTCGCCAGGCTGACTATGTTGGGAAATAAGTACGTAGACGTGAAGAATAAAGATGTAGAATGTTAAAAACACTTGTTTTATTTAAAAACCTTCAAGAGTTTTCACATAAAAAATTCTGAGGCATTACTTTTCAATACTCCCTCGTAATTAAAGCATTTATTCTACGTATGCACGGTGGAGAAAAATTCGCTCACTCGAACTTCGTAGCGCGGTTCATCACATACTAGCAATACAAAAATGTCTCTCACGAAATTTCGTCTGTGAATATTTGCGGCAGTAAATGGACGTTAGACAATTGGCAACACTGTAATCACATGTACGGTAACTACCTCTGTTGTTGCTCTGGTCTTCAGTCCCGAGACTGGTTTCATGCACCTCTCCATGCTACTCTATCCTGTGCAAGCTGCTTCATCTCCCAGTATCTACTGCAGCCTACATCCTTCTGAATCTGCTTAGTGTATTCATCTCTTGGTCTCCCTCTACGATTTTTACCCTCCACGCTGCCCTGCAATACTAAATCGGTGATCCCTTGATGCCTCAGAACATGTTCTACCAACCGATCCCTTCTTCTAGTCAAGTTGTGGCACAAATTCCTCTTCTCCCCAATCCTATTCAGTACCTCCTCATTAGTTATGTGATCTACCCATCTAATTATTAGCACCCTTCTGTAGCACCACATTTCGAAAGCTTCTATTCTCTTCTTGTCCAAACTATTTATCGTCCATGTTTCACTTCCATACATGGCTAGACTCCATGCAAATACTTTCAGAAACGACTTCCTGACACTTAAATCTACCCTCGATGTTAACAAATTTCTCTTCCTCAGAAATTCTTTCCTTGCCATTGCCAGCCTACATTTTATATCCTCTCTACTTCGACCATCATCAGTTATTTTGCTCCCCAAATAGCAAAACTCATTTACTATTTTAACTGTCTCGTTTCCTCATCAAATTCCCTCAGCATCAACCGACTTAATTCGACTACATTCCATTATCGTCGTTTTGCTTTTGTTGATGTTCATCTTATATCCTCCTTTCAAGACACTGTCCATTCCGTTCGACCACTCTTCCAAGTCCTTTGCTGTCTTTGACAGAATTACAATGTCATCGGCGAACCTCAAAGTTTTTATTTCTTCTCCATGGATTTCAATACCTACTCCGAATTTTTCTTTTGTTTCCTTTACTGCTTGCTCAATATACAGATTGAATAACAATGGGCAGAGGGTACAACCCTGTCTCACTCCCTCCCCAACCACTGCTTCCCTTTCATGCCCCTCGACTCTTATAACTGCCATCTGGTTTCTGTACAAATTGTAAATAGCCTTTCGCTCCCTGTATTTTACTCCTGCCACCTTTAGAATTTGAAAGATAGTATTCCAGTCAACATTGTCAAAAGCTTTCTCTAAGTCTACAAATGCTAGAAACGTAGATTTGCCTTTTCTTAATCTAGCTTCTGAAATAAGTCGTAGGGTCTGTATTGCCTCTGTTAGCGTACAGGAACGTTGCTGTTCAGCTGTTGTTGTGGGTCGCGTTTTGGCTTAGTATGCAGGAAGTCAAGGGTTCTGCGGCAAAGTGTATTTGTTTTTATTTGCCAGTTCCATTCTTCCATATAATACCTTAGCCTATACCGTTTCTTAAGCCACATGTATCCGACATTTAGATAGTAAATGCTTGGAAATTATTTGCAAACCACGTTGCTAGCCCTACGGGTGATGTAAGGCCATTACGAAATGTATTACACCTGAACGTGGCAAGAATAATCGTTGGTGCTAGTCGATGAGGACATTTGGGCAGGGTACACAGAAAGCAGGTTTGGAATCTAGTAGATGCAGTGATGTGGAACAGTTTGTGTCCACGAGATGCAAAAGGTTTCTTTAAAAGCCGATCAGTGAAGACGATTGTACTTCAATTTTTGTATTCGTAGCATGTACGTGCAAATGTTTTATAGAAGACCCACTGTAATCGCTGTATGACAATTAGGACACGAGATACCGTATCAGGCAAAATACATTTAGCAAATAAAAACGAATACGCCTCAACCACGAATCAAAACCTTGACCTCCTGCATACTAACCCAAAACGGACCCTGCACCAACTTCAGAGACATTTGAACCATTTGACATTTTTGTATTGTGGTATATGAAGAATCGCGCTGCGAAGTGCAAGTGCGAGAATTTTTCTTCACGGTGTATAAATTCATTTATTGAAAAATATGGTTAATATTAATTTCGGAATCCTGTTGAGTAGGGGACGCAAATAAACTGCAGAGGGAGACCAAAGGTTGAATGCAGTGAGATAGTTCAAATTGACGTAGGTTGGAGGTATGAAGAGGCTCGCACAGAACAGACCGACGTGGAGAGCAGAATCGCCCAATCTTCGGACTCAGTACCACAACAGCACTGTTACTGCAAACTGCGGGACGCTAGAAAGAGTGACCGTGTAACGGACGGTTGTGTCAGCCTGCCTAGTCAGAGGCCGAGATAAACACACTCCGTCCGAGAAGCGGGCCGCGTTTATCGGCGGCCGGCCGTGACCTCGCTTACGTAACGCCGGGAGGCCGAGCTGCGGCGAACGAAGCGAATGGTGTGCGCGCGTCTTCCTCCGAGGCGCCGCTTTTTGCTGCAGTCTAGCACACTTTAAGCGACCGAAGGATCGCTCCGGTGTCCTGTAAAAGGACTCCTACGGGAAATCAGTGACTCGGGGCCGATTTGTGACTGGCTAACACATTCTCATTGCACCTGGTGCGAGGGATGATCCACAATCCGTACAAACGTCACGTGGCGATGCCATCACGTAGACTTTAGAGCTGTGGTCCCCAACCTGGGCATAAATACCCCCTGACCTGTAAAATGAAATTTTCTGAGGGTCAAAAACTAAGTGATTCGATTCTGTTTCAGTGACGAAACTACATTCTCTACTAGTAGCATTAATGCGGTGGAGGTCACAGGTTCGTCACGTAGACCACCTACTACACACATATGTTGTGCTTTGTCCCGTGCATTGCTGATGACAAAAGTAAGACATGTTCTGGTCTTCAGTCCAGAGACTGATGCAGCTCTCCACGCTACTTTGATTTTATCCATACTGGATGAGAGGTCGTGGTTGTGAATGTCAATGTTAAAAAATATATCGGCTCAACCACTTGTCTGTAGTGTAAAACACTAAGATTGACGCGTTTCGGAAGTCAAGCTTCCATCATCAGAATAATAAAAAGTAAAAGAAACTGTTAAAACTCGCTAAAATGGAACATGCACCAGACACAATAAAATTGATAATAAAATTAGCCACGATGTTTTAATTTTATTATCAATTTGATTGTGCCTGGTGCATGTTTCATTTTAGCGAGTTTTAACAGGTTCTCCGAATAACGACTGCAACGTACATCCTTCTGAATCTGCTTAGTACATTCATCTCTTGGTCTCCCTCTACGATTTTTAGCCTCCACGCTTCCTTCCAATACTAAATTGGTGGTCTCTTCATGCCCCAGAACGTGTCCTACCAACCGATCCCTTCTTCTAGTCAAGTTGTGGCACAAATTCCTCTTCTCCTGAATTCTATTTAGTACCTCCTCATTAGTTATGTGGTCTACCCATCTAATCTTCAGCATTCTTCTGTAGCACCACATTTCGAAAGCTTCTATTCTCTTCTTGTCTACACTGTTTACCGTCCACGTGTCACTTCCATACATGGCTAATACTCCACACAAATACTTTAAGAAAAGAGTTCCTCACACTTAAATCTATACTCGATGTTAACAAATTTCTCTTCATCAGAAACACTTTCCTTACCGTAGCCAGTCTACATTTTACATCCTCTCTACTTCGACCATCATCAGTTACTTTGCTCCCAAAATAGCAAAACTCATCTACTACTTTAAGTTTCTCATTTACTAATCTAATTCCCTGAGCATCACCTGATTTAGTTCGACTACATTCCATTAGTCTCGTTTTGCTTTTGTTGATGTTCATCTTATGTCCTCCTTTCAGTATACTGTCCATTCCGTCCAGTTGTTCTTCCAGGTCCTGTGCTGACGGAATTACGATGTCGTGGGTAAACCTCAAAGTTTTTATTTCTTCTCCATGGATTTTAATTCCTACTCCAAATTTTTCTTTTGATTGCTTTACTGCCTGCTCAATACACAGATTGAATAACATGAGAGATAGGCTACAACCCTGTCTCACTCCACTCTCTACCACTGCTTCCCTTTCGTGAGCCTCGACTCTCATAACTGACATCTGGCTTCTATTCTAATTGTAACTAGCCCATATATAAGTAACAAATTCTAAATGTCTCGAGAAAATGTCTTCTCCAGTTTGTAGACAGTATCTGCAGTAGTCCAGAAATTGCTTCATTATTCGCTTAGAAGCAGATAAATGAATTAATTGACAGCACGACACAACAGTAAGTACGTAAAGGCTACTATACTGCTGTACACAGTTTTATTATTATCATTATTGTTATTATTATAGTCGTTAGACACAAAGCATTAACAGCCTGAAGTCTTCCAATTTCTGCCAGTTCAGAAGTAAAGAGTGCAGTAATGGAGTGATTTACGAACAGTAAGTGTAGTGATCTGAACTTGTTTGATTTTAAGTGGGGTTGCAGTGTGCAGCTCAAGGAAGTACCACAATGGAGAGGAATAATGCAGGGGAAGTATGTTTTGTAACACGTGTGTACCCTCACTATGGATAATTTGCCTTCTTTTCTGAGAAGGAGCTGTGAATAGCACTTGCGATGCACCACGAATTCCTTCATCATTCATTCTAAGACACACACACACAAACGCTCAAACTAAATATGATTCGCTTTCATCATTTTAAAATAAAAGTGTTCCAAGGAAAGTCTTTAATTCTACAGTTAAGCTAGGTGCTAAGGTTTGTGATAAAGAAAGTTAATTACATATCTACTAAAACAACAATAATTTCTAAATAGCGGCGGTGATGAGGTATTAAAATTCTTGCGTATGTCCTGTCGCGTGCCAGGGGAGCACAGCAAACTCATCGTGGCGCTCTCCGAGCCTCACACACACACGCTGCGAGCTGTGTGGCACGTTGCATTATCCTGCTGGTAGATGCCAACATGCCGAGGAAAAACATACGGCATGTGGCGGTGGACTGGTCCCCAAGGACAGGTACATACTTCTGTTGGTCCACTGTGCCATCCAGGATGACGAGATCACCCAGCGAATGCCACGGAAACACTTCTCAGACCATAAGGCCCCCTCTTCAGGCAGACGATTGTAGCAAGTTGTTTGCTTTCAGACGTTTCACGCCGCACATCGCAATGTCCACCTGTCCGATGGAGAACAAAACGCGATTCACCCGAAAAGACCACCTGCCGCCACTCAGCGGACGTCCAGTTGCGTTACTGGAGTGCAAATTCCAGCTATCGCTGCCCATGAACATCAGCAGTCATCACGCACGCATCACGCAGACCCCTGCTGCAGAGTCCCATCGGTGCAGTACTCCCTCAACGATCGTTGGAGAGGCACTGTTGGCAGCCCATTGGTTCATTTGGTCGGTCAGTTGCTCAGCCATCTGGACGGTCAGTTGCTCAGTCATCTGGATGGTCAGTTGCTCAGTCATCTGGACACTCAGTTGCTCAGCCATCTGGACGGTCAGTTGATCAATCATCTGGACAGTCAGTTGCTCAATCATCTGGACAGTCAGTTGCTTAGTCATCTGGACAATCAGTTGCTCAGTCATCTGGACGGACAATTGCTCAGTCATCTGGACAGTCAGTTGCTCAGTCATTTGGAGGGTCAGTTCCTCAGTCATCTGGACGGACAGTTGCTCAGTCATCTGGACGGTCAGTTGCTCAGTCATCTGGACAGTCATTTGCTCAGTCATCTGCATGGACAGTTGCTCAGTCATCTGGACAGTCAGTTGCTCAGTCATCTAGATGGTCAGTTGCTCAGTCATCTGGACGGTCAGTTGCTCAGTCATCTGGACGGTCAGTTGCTCAGTCATCTCGACGGTCAGTTGCTCAGTCATCTGGACAGTCAGTTGCTCACTCATCTGGACGGTCAGTTGCTCAGTCATCTGCACAGTCAGTTGCTCAGTCATCTGGACGGTCAGTTGCTCAGTCATCTGGACGGTCAATTGCTCAGTCATCAGGATGGTCAGTTGCTCAGTCATCTGCACGGTCAGTTGCTCAGCCATCTGGACGGTCAGTTGCTCAGTCATCTGGACAATCAATTGCTCAGTCATCTGGACGGACAGTTGCTCAGTCATCTGGACAATCAGTTGCTCAGTCATCTGGACGGACAGTTGCTCAGTCATCTGAACAGTCAGTTGCTCAGTCATTTGGACAGACAGTTGCTCAGTCATCTGGACAGTCAGTTGCTCAGTCATCTCGACGTTCAGCTGCTCAGTCATCTGGACAGTCAGTTGCTCAGTCATCTGGACAATCAGTTGCTCAGTCATCTAGATGGACAGTTGCTCAGTCATCTGGACAGTCAGTTGCTCAGTCATCTGGACGGTCAGTTGCTCAGTCATCTGGACGGTCAGTTCCTCAGTCATCTGGACGGTCAGTTGCTCAGTCATCTGGACGGTCAGTTGCTCAGTCATCTGGGCGGTCAGTTCCTCAGTTATCTGGACGGACAGTTGCTCAGTCATCTGGACGGTCAGTTGCTCAGTCATCTGGACGGTCAGCTGCTCAGTCATCTGGATGGACAGTTGCTCAGTCATCAGAACGGTCAGTTGCTAAGTCATCTGGACGGTCAGTTGCTCAGTCATCTGGACGGTCAGTTCCTCAGTCATCTGGACGGCCAGTTGATCAGTCATCTGGACAGCCAGTTGCACAACAGGTGCACGTCTGTTTCGCTCGCACACATGCCTGCAGTCACCGTTTGTCCCCGTCATCTGCAGACAGTGCTGTACCACAGCTGCCTGCGCGCCAGTTCCGGAAAGCGCCATATTCCTCAACTACAGTCGCACACAAACAGTTTGCAAACGTAGCCCCCATGGAAATACTTCCGCCCTTGCCCGAAAGGCAATAATCATGCCGTTTTGTACTTCATATAAATCGCTCCGTTTCCATATTACAACGTCCGCACAGTTTTCCCGCATTCGCGCGGCACGCCTTATACAGCATACCCTTGACTGCTGTCACCTGCCGTCTGTGAGTGGTTTTTGGACACTGACCTCGAACATAGGTGGTGCTCACAACGTGAGTGAGTAACACCAATAATTGATAGACACTTCCTGGCAGATTAAAACTGTGTACCGGAGCGAGACTCGAACTCGTGACCTTTGCCGTTCGCGGGTAAGGTTCGCAGTAGATCTCCTGTGAAGTTTGGAAGGTAGGAGACGAGGTACTGGCAGAATTGAAGCTGTGAGGAGGGATCGTGAGTCGTGCTTGGGTAGCTCAGAGGCAGCGCACTTGCCCGCGTAAGGCAAAGGTCCCGAGTTCGAGTCTCGGTGCGGCACACAGTTTTAATCTGCCTGGAAGTTTGATATCAGCGCACACTCCACTACAGAGTGAAAATCTCATTCTCGAATAATAGACAGGTTTACGTATAATCCGTGTAAGTTCTCTGCTGACTTTGTATGCAAGTGTATTTGTACAATCAAGATATTTGGTTGTGTAAATATGTAACAATTATGAAACTTTCTGGTAGATTAAAACTGTGTGCCGGACCGAGACTCGAACTCGGGACCTTTGCCTTTCGCGGGCAAGTGCTCTACCACCGAGCTACCCAAGCACGACTCACGCCCCGTCCTCACAGCTTTACTTCTGCCAGTACCTCGTCTCCTACCTTCCAAACTTTACAGAAGCTCTCCTGCGAACCTTGCAGAACTAGCACTCCTGAAAGAAAGGATATTGCGGAGACATGCCTGGGGGATGTTTCTAGAATTAAATTTTCACTCTACAGCGGAGTGTGCGCTGATATGAAACTTCCTGGCAGATTAAAACTGTGTGCCGGACCGAGACTCGAACTCGGGACCTTTGCCATTCGCGGGCAAGTGCTCTATGTAACAATTATGTTAATCAATTTGGCATTTAAAAAATCATGTTGTAACAGTACCTCTGGTTTTGTATGTAATACTCCGTGAATGTAATAATTTGTAAGAACTCTGTATATATTACTGGTTCGTAAGAAGGGAAGCTAAATGTAAAATCTGTAGTAAAGCCCCGACGCTACGGAAGTAGTTTGGCTGGACTGGAAAAGGTGGACCTGGCGCGCAAGGTGCTTGATTTCTCTGTGGCGACTCGCATACAGTGGAGTTTTGACTTGTGTTACTGAGCGGTCAGCGGCGGCCTTGGTCAGCTATTGCGGCATAAATTGAGCAAAAAGAGCTTGCGAGCATGTAAATTAGCCTCGGATGGAATGTAAAGTAGCCTATCGACCGCGATATCATAATTGGTCCCGTTTGGATAAATTAACGACCACAAGAAGAGCTATATCAGGGCGTGGCTAACATCGAGAACTATGGTTGCTTTACCGCCAATTTTATAGTCACTGTAATTTTCCACAGGCGCCACTACCTTCAGCAGAACTGTTATCTAAATATGTACATCCAATGGGCCAGGTATTATGTATTGAGTAATAACTTTTTGTGGAACCTCTACATTGCATGTGGGCATCAGTGATTAGCCCAGTCACATTCCTAGACATTTCCAACTGAATTAATTCTGAGTGTCCTGTTTTTATTAAACTGGTTATTTTGGCAGGAAAACATTTTGCAGTTTTTATCAACTTTGAGGAGTATGAAGTTCATTTAGTTTTCTGTACAGTAGAATATGATTTACACTGCATAATTTTCCATCTAAAGTGTGTTCACAAAGAAAGATTTACATTGAATAAGAAGCTGCTATTAAAATAGCCAATGACAAGAATATAAAGTACTTATAGCTGTCTGTAAGCAAAAGCTACAAAAGGACAGCAGTATCATTTCACTTTGAACAGGTTTGTAATCTGGTGATTGTTTGTTCCTTTTTGTATATGTTGTCTTAAAGTAGTTTTTCAAGTTTCGGAGTCATTTACAAAGCCAGTTTGACTTGGAGTCCAATGAGAGACTAGTTGCTTGGTCCTCTTGTCTACTGTTGAACTAATTTTGCATTATTCATTATACCTAAAGTTGTTATTAAAGATATTTGCCATTTTCTTAATTTTGTGTGTTACCATTCACAAGTGATGGTGGTTCTTCAAACAATACCAGTTTGAAGGACCCCATAAACTACTTAACTTATGTGGTAAATGAAAGTAAAGGCTCTTTCTGAGCAACTGTAGTAACCAGTAAAATCATTTATTCTGCACCAAAACTTTTCTTTTAAATAATAATTCTACTGCCTATTTATATAGAGTAACTTCATATACAAATTTATGATGCCCATAGTAATCAGTAATGTTTCAAAATACGATCTTGTTTTGGTTACAGCGACTTAATATAATAGTAGTTCATGCTATTGCCAGGCAGACTTTGTTAGTAGGTACATATTTCTTTCTGCTTTTGTTGTCCAATGGGGATACTAGGGTGGTCTGTACCTACGCCTAAACAAAAGATCACGGTTTGTTTGTAATACCACAACTCTTCCAACACAATCACAACGATGCTGACATTGATTTCATTTGCATAAAATTTAATAGCCACCAATCAATCCTTGCATCATTTGATAGCAGGAGCACAAGCCTCAGGGAATCTGGATAGTTCTGAATGCGGTCCCAGTTAGAATAAAAGAAGGCAACAGCAGACGTGCTGTAGAATGTAAATCTCCGTTTTCCTTTACAAAAAAGTCATATATGCTATTCTTAACCATAAACGATGCACATTTAATTTCACCCTGTACAGCATCTTCTCTTCTTCGGTTCCAGAACAGACACAAGGACACTAATAAATGGATTAGCCCCTAGAAAGTTTTCGTGTCGTGTCGTTGTCACTGTGAGCTTATACCATGGGAAGCAAGAAGAGGATGTTGTTTGGTGGCTTGTACCCTCTTTCTACAACACAAACTGCATGCACGTAGTAACTGGGTTTTTTATTCATAAGAATAGGAAAGCTACTTAACTTAAGCTAGCTCTTGTGCTGCAAGTTCTTCCGTAATGTCGACGTCAGCCTCACTGTTGGTGAAGTACACGTCCCGCTATGTACACTACTCCCGTCGCCAGGTACTGACTGACTCTGAGCTAACTGCAACTCCCACTGGGCTGCGACTGATGGATGATCGACTGGGCCCTCCGGTCCTCGCTGACGATCTAAATACTGGAGGCCGAGAGGGCGTCGGCGGCGCGTTTCTTGCGAGTCTGTCTTGGCCTCTACGACCTCCTCGCAACCTGTTTGCTGCCCCGTGTGCTGGTGACAGCTTCACCAGAACATTCCTCTCCCCCGAAATGTCTCACCATTGCCATGTAGTGAAGCTGCAAACGACCATTGGGAAGGAGGCAGGACACTGGACGTAGAGAGGAGCCGGGAGCGGTAGCTGTGGGGGACAGCTTACTCCCGACTGTCCCCCGCCATCTGGCTTGCGAGGCAACAGGAACATCCTCCAGAAAACTGCTGCCAGGGCACACGTCCAGGCCTGAGGGCGTTTCCTGGGGAGACGACGGCGACAGCAACACGGTGGGTCCACGGTATCGGCGAGTGGGGACGATGGGGGCGAGGGCGCACCATCCATCCGCTCCTGCTGGGGTGCCCTGGTGGCACCTGTGGGCAGCTGGGAAGGCCGCGCGGTTCCGTGAGGACGGGAACCTGGGAGAAGAAAAGCAACAGAATCACGGGGCAAGTGGCATAAGCGAATTTGGTTCTGGTAGCGGCGCTGCAAAACCATCAGGTCCTGCAATCAAATACATAGAAGAGCCAATGCGTCCCTGGATCACGCCTCTTTCCCAGCAGCCACGGTTGCCATAAACCCCGAAAAGAATAAGATCGCACAGCGCAAAGCGACACTTGGAGACTATTGGCGGCGCCAGATGCTACAGTGGGTGTAGCAAGTGTAGCAGCGTCCGATGGCGGCGGCCATGCAGAAGTTCAGCCGGTGATGGTCCGTCTCGTGGGTGGGAGCGATAAGAGGCGAGAAAGGGTAGCAGCGCCCATTCCCATGTGGTGTGAAGCTTGGCCATCTGTTGTTTGAAAGTGAGTACGAAGCGTTTTGCTTCTCCACTGGACTGCCTGTGAAACAGAGCACCTGTTAGATGACGAATGCCGTTGCGTTCACAAAACTGTTGAAAGTCACGTGAAGTGAAATGTGGTCCGTTATCCGACACAAGTAATTCTGGAAAACCTTCGATGCAAAATTTTGAGGTCAACGCTTGAATGGTGCTATGTTACGTGGTAGAGTTCATAGGCACCACAAATGGGAACTTGCTAAAAGAGTCTAGAACTATGAGCCAACGAGTGTTCCAAATTGGTCCAAAACGTCTGTGATGGAGCGGATTGGTTTTCCACGCTTGCGCGATACTGTCATGTCATCTGTTCAATGTGAGCGTTCATGACCTTTCAAGTACAGTGCCGTCGCACTAACTGTTTAGTGAGATCAATTCCCCAATGGTGGAGCAATCGCAACACATCCTTTTGCCAACACTTAGGGAATAAGCACGAGCGCTTGTCCACTGTCATTTTGAACTAGAATCGTACCTTGTCGAACTGAAATCCTATGCCGACGTGCAAAATATCAGCGCACAACTGAGTTTTTGATACTGGTCAATGAACGAGGCCAAGACGTTCGAATAATGCACCCAAATCTAGACATCAGGGTTCTGCTTCCGTGGCCTGTGATATTTTCCTGCAGTGCAAGGGAAAGGGTTCCAACTATTAAGAGTCCTATGCATCGATTTGGCAACAAGATGCGACAGATGCATCAAAATCACACTCTGGGCCAATCTGGAGGCGAGATAGGGAATCTGCGTTGCCACGCTTTGCCGTAGGCCTGTACACAATTTCGTACTGAGACTGCGAAAGCAACAAATCCCAACACCATAATTTTTTAGCAGTGCGTGTGGGAAGTCTTATGATCTGTCACCAAAAAGAACTTGCGACCATGGAATTTTGTCACACCATACACAATAGCGAGAGCTTCTTATTCAGTTTGTGAATAACTGCGCTGAATTTGAGTGAGCAACTGTGACGCAAAAGCAATGGGTCTGTCTTGAGCACCAAGTCTGTGCGAAAGAATAGCGCCGATTCCGTAGAAAGAAGCGTCGACTTGCAAAACTACAGGTTTGGGATGGTCAAAATGGACTATACGCCTGTCGCTAAGGAAAGAATTTTTTAGTTTCTATGGCCGTGCGGTTAAAGGCGCTGCAGTCTGGAACCGCAAGACCGCTACGGTCGCAGGTTCGAATCCTGCCTCGGGCATGGATGTTTGTGATGTCCTTAGGTTAGTTAGGTTTAAGTAGTTCTAAGTTCTAGGGGACTAATGACCTCAGAAGTTGAGTCCCATAGTGCTCAGAGCCATTTTTAGTTTCTAAATGCGTCTTGACAACCTTTAGTCCACGTAAAAGGTACATTTTTGCGACGCAACCAATGCAATGGAGCCACAATCTGAGCGACATTCGGTATGAACCGAATGTAGTATGGAGAAAAGAGGTAGATGTTAAATTTGTGGAAGGTTAGAGAACAGCTCCACAACAATAAAATGTAGCGTTTGTAAAGGTTTCGTTTACAAAAATCATTCTCAAACAACAGCTCTCTGCAAACATGTAGTGTGCATTTACTCGAGGAAGAAGACAATTAATTTGCAAGTTAATAATTCCAGTGTAACAAATTAGCATTTATAATATGTATGAAACTATTGTTAAGAATAAGCGTGAATGTTACTGGTAATTACTATTGACGTAATGTGAACTGTTGCAATAAATAATAATGCAAATGCCACTTATTATGAGTGTCCAAATAACACATCGCACAGCTGCTCTTGTAACAATAAAGAGCACACCCACCCTAGGATCAATGCTGTTCTCTGATTAGTTCGAAAAAGGAGGGGCAGGTGGTGCAGGTCTATAAAGCTCAATTAAGCTAGTTTGATTTTTTGTTTATCTTTTGAAACTATGTACATGTTGGATGTAGCCTGTCAATACTTCACTGAGATTGGTTGGAAAGAGGAGGAGGGCGGTGGGACATAAAAGCACACTTAAGCTAGTTTGCCAGTCTTGAATTTTTGATTGGCTGTTTCGTTTTTAATATTGTGATGTGGTTGACTAGAGAAAAGGAGGGGGAGGAACAGGGTACAAAATACAACTGTGCTAGTTTGATTTTTAAAATTTATTTTATTCTGATTGGATACCTCCTTTTAACACTTCATTGTGACAGGCTGGAAGACGAGGAGACCTTAGGGCATAAAGTACACTTGACATAGTTCCAGCACCTTCAATTTTTACATTTACCACCAATTTTTTTAATCTCCCACCAATGTCATCTTCGATTTTTCAATTTCCCACTATTTTTTTAATTTTCCACCACCCTCTGTCTTTGATTTAAATACCCTCCCCATTTTTAATCTGCCCACGATTTTATACATATATCAACTGAGGTGGCGCAATGGTTAGCACACTGGACTACTATTCAGGAGGAGCACGGTTCAAATCCGCATCTGGCCATCCTGATTCAGGTTTTCCGTGATTTCCCTACATCGCTTCAGGTAAATATCGGGTTCCTGTGAAATGGCACGGCCGACTTGCTTCTCCATCCTTCCCTAATCCAATGCGATCCGATGACCTCGCTGTTTGGTCTCCCCCAACCCCCCTCCCCCCGCCCCCTGGTCAACCAACCAATCAACATAAGTCAGTTGGTCTATTTTGAATTTATTGCAAGATTTTTTTTTTTATTTTTCGCTTTGCGCCAACTTGGATTTTTGAATGTCCCCCTTAAAGCGTCCTCAGTCCAATGGCTGTGGTTTCTCCTAGCACCCACCAGATATCTTCTTCCTTCTTAATTAGTTGCAAGTTGGCTAGAAGTTGCTCCTGTGTATGTGTGTGTGTGCCATGTCATATTCTGAGGTTCAGACATGCGTGGATATTGAAATGGTACTGTATCAAATGGATGAGAATACAATATTCTGCGTGAAAAATAAAGCGTCTGCAACAATTTACGTATTTCACGTACAGTATATATTTTAAACTAAAACCTGAAAATCTTCCTGCAAACAGAAATACCATACACCTATTTAAGAACCATAAAGACGTCGAAATACATCGAATGAAGATAACAAGCTACGTAAAAGACTGCTAAATTTTTATAGCATAACTACACTCCTGGAAATGGAAAAAAGAACACATTGACACCGGTGTGTCAGACCCACCATACTTGCTCCGGACACTGCGAGAGGGCTGTACAAGCAATGATCACACGCACGGCACAGCGGACACACCAGGAACCGCGGTGTTGGCCGTCGAATGGCGCTAGCTGCGCAGCATTTGTGCACCGCCGCCGTCAGTGTCAGCCAGTTTGCCGTGGCATATGGAGCTCCATCGCAGTTTTTAACACTGGTAGCATGCCGCGACAGCGTGGACGTGAACCGTATGTGCAGTTGACGGACTTTGAGTGAGGGCGTATAGTGGGCATGCGGGAGGCCGGGTGGACGTACCGCCGAATTGCTCAACACGTGGGGCGTGAGGTCTCCACAGTACATCGATGTTGTCGCCAGTGGTCGGCGGAAGGTGCACGTGCCCGTCGACCTGGGACCGGACCGCAGCGACGCACGGATGCACGCCAAGACCGTAGGATCCTACGCAGTGCCGTAGGGGACCGCCCCGCCACTTCCCAGCAAATTAGGGACACTGTTGCTCCTGGGGTATCGGCGAGGACCATTCGCAACCGTCTCCATGAAGCTGGGCTACGGTCCCGCACACCGTTAGGCCGTCTTCCGCTCACGCCCCAACATCGTGCAGCCCGCCTCCAGTGGTGTCGCGACAGGCGTGAATGGAGGGACGAATGGAGACGTGTCGTCTTCAGCGATGAGAGTCGCTTCTGCCTTGGTGCCAATGATGGTCGTATGCGTGTTTGGCGCCGTGCAGGTGAGCGCCACAATCAGGACTGCATACGACCGAGGCACACAGGGCCAACACCCGGCATCATGGTGTGGGGAGCGATCACCTACACTGGCCGTACACCACTGGTGATCGTCGAGGGGACACTGAATAGTGCACGGTACATCCAAACCGTCATCGAACCCATCGTTCTACCATTCCTAGACCGGCAAGGGAACTTGCTGTTCGAACAGGACAATGCACGTCCGCATGTATCCCGTGCCACCCAACGTGCTCTAGAAGGTGTAAGTCAACTACCCTGGCCAGCAAGATCTCCGGATCTGTCCCCCATTGAGCATGTTTGACACTGGATGAAGCGTCGTCTCACGCGGTCTGCACGTCCAGCACGAACGCTGGTCCAACTGAGGCGCCAGGTGGAAATGGCATGGCAAGCCGTTCCACAGGACTACATCCAGCATCTCTACGATCGTCTCCATGGGAGAATAGCAGCCTGCATTGCTGCGAAAGGTGGATATACACTGTACTAGTGCCGACATTGTGCATGCTCTGTTGCCTGTGTCTATGTGCCTGTGGTTCTGTCAGTGTGATCATGTGATGTATCTGACCCCAGGAATGTGTCAATAAAGTTTCCCCTTCCTGGGACAATGAATTCACGGTGTTCTTATTTCAATTTCCAGGAGTGTACTTTACGAATAATTCTACATGTACTCGTTTTTTTTCGTTTTTTGTTTCTTTCTGTGGCAGAGCACATTAGGCTAACATACGCAGATAAGTGATTTCCGAGGTTTGTTATAAAATTATATTTTGGTAGAGTAAAGTTTGAAGATCGAAATATCCTCCTGAATATCCTTCGTTTCACAAGTTCTAGCCTTCTAAGTAATCCCATTCTTGCAAGTCTCAGACTTTCTGCTGTTTATAGGGCGGACTGCTGTCTGGTTATGTCTTAATTTTGTGTTGAACGAGAGATTCTTGTTCTTGTAGATGTTCATAGTAAATTTGCATCTTGTTTACTCGTGCTGCCATAGCTTCTTTTACTATCAGAGCAGTTTCTATACATTTTCCACTAGTCCCAATCTCTCTAATGCAGAAGAGGCTATGTCCCTGCAGCTGAAATCAGTGACTATTCCCAGGCGCCGAGATAAGGTACACTCTCCGTTACTTTTCTGCCTGGCTATCCATTCAGAATCCGTTATCCCTTTGATTCGAAGACTGCTTCAGCAGTGTATCTGGTCTCTTACAACGTCGCTACATTGCTGTTCTGTTTGCCCAAGGTTAGTTAACGTCCGAAGTAGTTAAGTATCACGCTTGCTTGTTTTCCAGTCTCTTGCACGTCGGTGTGACCTTGTCAGCATCGGTTGCCCCACTGACGTTGTCTTCGATAACGGTGGATTGATTACCACCCGAGGTAACAGCTTCCGTAAACGAACATTCTGTCATACAGAATCGAATGATCAGTGCTACGGGTCAAAATATAGGCGTCAACAGCATTACGATAGAGGTAGTTAGTCTCAGAGATGGCACAAGATGTACTCTGGCTCTTCTAACACATGTTTAGAAACCACTACATTCGAAGAAGACACGAAATTCATTAGGGTATAACATTTGTCCTGAAGGTTATAAATCGTCCCAAAACACCACCTGCTGCCAGTACAGTCAGTACTGTGTGTTTTCTCAAACGCTCAGTTTTAAGCGCCTACAGTCTCATGCTATGAAGCAACTGGAGCAGGGATTGCATATTGTGCTATGCTTATGGATCCGATATTAAGAGCGACAGTATCGTCAGACGAAGATCTAGGCAATTCACTGAAGGCCGAACCAATGTGCGCGTACTTTCTAACAGCTCCTAGTGACGCCAGAACTACACTTCGCTCATCATTAGAACACATCTGATGTAAAAAAACACATACGCGATGATTGGTCAGAAGCCGAAACCCACATACACTGGTGTTCTTACGCTCTTGGATGTAGGTCCTGCTTGTATATTAAATATCTTAATACTAAGTTACGGTAAATGTAACTTTAAGACAGTCTAATGTATTAACAGCCATCAACGTTTTTCATAATCACGCTTTAGCTACGCAGTGTTTATTTCAGAAGTTGTGTACAGCCACAGTCTCTGTACTGTTGTGCTCCGATTGTCGCGCTGTTAATGTTGTTGTTGTTGTGGTGTGCAGTCCAAAGACTGGTTTGATGCAGGTCTCCATGCTACTCTATCTGTGCAGGCCTCTTCATTTCCGAGTAACTACTGCAACCTACGTCCCTTTGAATCTGCTTACTGTATTCATCTCTTTGTCTCCCTCTACGATTTTACCCCTCCCCCCCCCCCCCCCCCCCCACACACACACTTCCCTCCAGTGCTAAATTGGTGATCCCTTGATGCCTCAAAATGTGTCCTAGCAACCGATCCCTTCTTTTAGTCAGATTGTACAACAAATTTCTCTTCTCCCCATTTCTGTTCAGTACCGCCTCATTAGTTACGTCATCTACCCATCTAATCTTCAGCATTCTTCTATAGCACCACATTTCAAAAGCTTCTATTCTCTTCTTGTCTAAACTGTTTATCGTCCATGTTTCACTTCCATGCATGGCTACACTCCATACAAATTCTTTCAGTAAGGACTTCCTGACGCTTAGATCTATACTCGATATTAATAAATTTCTCTTCTTCATAAATGCTTTTCTTGCCATTACCAGTCTACATTTTATGTCCTCCCTACTTCGACCGTCATCAGTTATTTTGCTTCCCAAAGAGCAACACTCATTTACTACTTTAAGCGTCTCATTTCCTACTGTCATTCCCTGTAACATCAACTGATTTAATTGGACTGCACTTCATTATCATCGTTTTGCTTTTGGTGATGTTCATCTTATTTCTTCCTTTCAGGACACTGTTCATTTCGTTGAGCTGTTCTTCCAAGCTCTTTGCTGTCACTGACAGAATTACAATGTCATCGGCAAACCTCAAAGTTTTTATTTCTTCTCCCTGGACTTTAATTCCTATTCCAAATTTTTCTTTTGTTTCTTTACTGCTTGCTCAATATACAGATTGAATAATATCAGGGATAGGCTAGAAACCTATCCCACTCCCTTCTCAACCACAGCTTCCCTTTCGTGCCCCTCGACTCTCATAACCGCCATCTGGTTTCTGTACAAATTGTAAACAGCCTTTCGCTCCCTGTATTTTACCCCTACCACCTTTAACTAAATTTGAAAGAGAGTATTCCGGTCAACATTTTCAAAAGCTTTCTCTGCAAATTCCATAAACCGAAGTTTGTCTTTCCTTAACCTGTCTTCTAAGGTAAGTCGTAGGGCCAGTATTACCTCGCGTGTTCCTACATTTCTCCGGAATCCAAAGTGATCTTCCCCGAGGTCGGTTTCCACCAGTTTTTCCATTCTTGCGCTGTTGATACGCAGTAGGAAAATCGCTGAGGCTGCTTCTATCTTCGTACTGAAACACGCGGATGGAACACGGTTAAAAAGTGTCAAGAAATAGCTTGATCTTAACATTTTTCACAAATTTACAGAAAAAATGGGTTTTGAAGTTTTTGGAGTAGTGTGTTTGATACTGTTGAGATATAAATATATACTGAATCTACTGCGGAATCGTTAGTAGATTGATAATGTAATACAGTTCATGGCTCGCTGGTTCAGGTCTTGCCTAAATCATCCTTTTCCTGTTCGTTCAGTTTAAAATATGCATTTCTCGTGATTGTTAAATTCATCGTCATTTTTATGTATAATGCACGTCTTATTGTTTTTAATTACATATCGCACGCGAAAATCCAGTCTTCATTTCATATTTAAATTCTTAAATATCCGTATTTTATGATGGATTGTTAATAAAGTTTGCTTAAATTAAGAAAACATAACCATTTAATAAATGGTTCAAATGGCTCTGAGCACTATGGGACTTAACATCTATGGTCATCAGTCCCCTAGAACTTAGAACTACTTAAACCTAACTAACCTAAGGACAGCACACAACACCCAGCCATCACGAGGCAGAGAAAATCCCTGACCCCGCCGGGAATCGAACCCGGGAACCCGGGCGTGGGAAGCGAGAACGCTACCGCACGACCACGAGATGCGGGCAACCATTTAATGTTTTAGGGCAAAGATGAAAAACCAAATACTCTTTATTTGTACTATGTCCATCGTGTCATACTACAGATGTGTTCTCACACGAACCGGAGTGGTAAGTGTCGTAGAAACATGAAGACGTACTGGATGGAACTAACGCACACTGCTTGTGTCACTGCCGAACGCTGGTGGAGTATAAATGGCTCTGAGCACTATGCGACTTAACTTCTGAGGTCATCAGTCGCCTAGTACTTAGAACTACTTAAACCTAACTAACCTAAGGACAACACACATGCATGCCCGAGGCAGGATTCGAACCTGCGACCGTAGCAGTCGCTCGGCTCCAGACTGTAGCGTCTAGAACCGCAAGGCCACTTCGGCCGACTGTTGAAGTATAGAACGGCACGTTATAAAAGAGGAGAAGAAAATGGGGAGCCTCGGACGCTTCGTGGATTCTGTCATTGATCGACTCGTTATCAACGTAGCAGATAACACTTCCAGAAGTGAAAAGTACTTCTCGGATTCGGGCAAGGATGGAGCTAAGACGTTACCAGACGACTGACTGTAATTGATTCCTTCAGTGGCTTCAGTATTCAACAATACGGTGAAATCCATGTAGTATGCTTTTGTATCACACATTCACACATAGCTGACTCAGGAAAATTACCCTGTGTTTAAGTTAGGAATTTTCATCACTCTTCTTTGTATTTAGAATACTATGTTGGGCGAGAACTAGAGAATTTTATGCTTTCCGTCTGTTCACCTAAGAAGAGTGAGGTAGTGCTGGAGTTTTGCCGAATATTATTTCATCCCTTTAAAAATTAAATGACATTCGAAGCTGTAATGTTTCTCTGCTCCTCCTTTTACGTCTGAACTGCAACGGCTCACATCGTTGACTTGCCAGTGCTGTCCAAGTTAAATGCGTCAGTAATGCTGTTGCCCCGCAGTATCGCTTAGTCTACGTGCGTGTAACACAGCATGAAAGGTATCCTTATGATCGTACTTGACGGCACTGGACACAGTTTGGAATCTGCTCCACGTAAAACGAAATTGAATGAGATTCATACAAACGCGGAAAAATATATGGTGCAGTGTTTACATCAGGGTTATTCTTATGAGGAACACAGTATAGTGGCAGCTATTTCACAGAAACAGTGTTTCTGAGTTTCTGAACTCTATAATCAATACCCCTAAATCTCACTACTTCAATAAATAATTACGCGATACTTGTTTTCACAAAATGTGTGCAAGATGGTTCACAAGGCAGCTGACAGAGAAACGCAAACCCGATGTATGACGGCAGCATTGACATTCCCACAGCCACATAATCGGAAAGGTGACGAATCTCTTGTTCATATTGCCATCTGCAATGCCCCATATCACATGGAAACAAAGGAATCCATACAGTGGCAGCATACCGGTTCATATTTGAAGACCAAATTAATGCAGACAATCTCCATCAAGAAATCATGTGAATTGTCTCCAGGGACCGACTTCATGTTCTCCTGACCGCATTTATGTCATGCCATAAAAGCTAATCACTCTTGTAAAACATTTACGAAATTTACAATGTACGACCCAGAATAAGAGAGTTAGAATACTGAGTGGGGGCATTACGTTCCAGCACGACAGTGCACGACCCCATGCAGTTCTGATCACACGGAATC
Organism: Schistocerca nitens; assembly: GCF_023898315.1. Lineage (NCBI taxonomy): Eukaryota > Metazoa > Arthropoda > Insecta > Orthoptera > Acrididae > Schistocerca > Schistocerca nitens. The sequence continues at coordinate 1,297,337,659 of NC_064614.1, forward strand.
AGTTGCTCCGGTTTCGATTTTACTGCCTGATCTGCAGCCCAAACGTCATGCATTGTAACTATCATCTATTTCGCCTTCTGAAGCACTTTCTGCAACGAAAACGTTTCCACACTCATGTTGAGACGCTAATCCTATTATATCTTTAGACAATGTAATATTCCCATGTTTGTTGCAAACCTCACTTTAACGATTGGTTTGACTCACTGTTCTTCAGCGGCTTAATGATCTCATGTCAGAAGGTGACCGTTTAGACTCTCTCTGAGCACTATGGGACTTAACATCTATGGTCATCAGTCCTCTAGAACTTAGAACTACTTAAACCTAACTAACCTAAGGACATCACACAACACCCAGTCATCACGAGGCAGAGAAAATCCCTGACCCTGACCGATTAGAACTTGAACCTTAATTTCAATGAGGAAGTGGTACATAATTATTAGACTTATCTTGTTTCACGATGTCCATTATATCTTCTTCTTAGCAATGACACAGTCATCTTGCATGCAGTTCTTTCTGTGTGTTAACATTAATAATAAAAAATGCAGATGTTTACATTCAGTATTTACACTTTTAATGCCCATTTTCAAAACATATAATTTGAGCTAATAGACACGGAACATATGCAATACTAAAATTGGCTTCCATCTTTCGCTTCTCGACAGCAACAACAACGTCCTCTCATCTGCCAAAAAGGACAAAGATGAAACATACGTCTTTTTACATGAACAAATCAATTACTTATCGGTCTCCCTTCTGAAGTTAGTCTCAAAGTATTAATTAACAATTTCAATGTAAGTAACTTCTAGTGTTGCAATATTTTTTCACAAATAAATTGAAGCTATCAACAATAATTCAAGTTTTTGAAAAATTATAAGTATTACTAAGTGAAGTATTATATTTCTGTCCAAACGCACATGTTGCATAGAAGTGCACAAAGCTATTTTATTTATGTCGGCAAGGAATGTGTGATTACTATTTGAACTTTATTGGCTTGGATTGTAAATTTACAGAATCTATTGAATTGTTCAGCACGTAGTGAAAGTGACTCACAGACCAGTTCCAGTTCAAGGTACAGGCAGCGGCGAGTGAGTCATGCCTCCAGACGGTTGGCGGCAGAGTCCCGTAAGACGGCTCAGCAAATGTTGGTGCATCGATATGATAGAAGGAAGCTTCAGTAAAATTGGTGATTATGTTGTGCAGTGACCAGTGAATCTCTGTAAATACTAAAATAAATATTTCTCACGTACTGATGTTTTTGGTTTTCTTTATCATCCACCGGAATTTGCTACCTGGACGACCTCGTAGTTTGGCTGACAAATGTCGTTCAGTTCCAGATTGTCAATCCAGGGAGGCTTCAAGTTCTGTAGGTAGCCGCAGTAGGTCCTATACATTACATGTGAGTCAACATTGTTTTGCCTCATTCGTCGTGATTATTAGTATTCGCCGAGGCGTTGAAAGTGTGACATGGAGAGTCATTGTGACGCATGCCACAGTGTTCTCTGCACTCGTTAAACTGACCCCTTGTTGGAGCTTGTTGAATGATTTAGACATGCTTGCAAAAAAAGTTCAGCTCGTGACAGGCGTCCTTTTGTCGCTGAAAGGGAAAACTGAAAGCATTTTTAGTGCATTTTTTTTATTTTACACTTCTAGTTACGTAGGAACAACTGAGGAGCGAATCATCGTGGTAATGGAACATGTCAGTCATGCAATTACAACAAAAAAGTAATAATAGAGAATATGAAATGTTTATTAATTCTAAAAACACGAGAAACTATAAGTTTACAAAAAACGTAATGAATAATGTTTAGCTCAATTGTTCAAGGAACTCCTCAACAGAACAGAAGGAGTCTTCCACAACGAAAGATTTGGAAGCACATGAATCACTGCTAAAACTTTTCAATTCTTTTGGTAGCTTATTGCAAATGGATGCAGCAGAATACCGCACGCCTTTCTGGATAAAAGTCAAGGAGCTGCGATCCAAATGCAGACTGGATTTATACCGAGTACTAACTGAGTGAAAGCTGCTAATTCTTGGGAATAAGCTGATATTGTTAACCAGAAACGACAGTAAAGAACATGTATCAGAAGTGGCCAATATCGGAACACCCAAACTATTGAGCAAGCGTCGACAAGAGGTTCGTGAAGTTACACCACTTATTGCCCGAATCGCCCGTTTGTGAGCCAGAAATACTCTTCTAGTATGGGAAGAGGTACCCCAAAATGTAATACCATACGTCGTAAGCGAATGAAAATAAGCAAAGTAGATTGCTTTTCGTGTCGAACTATCATTTACTTCAGATACTGTTCCAATAGTAAAAATGGCAGCATTAGGTCTTTGAACAAGAACCTAAACATGAGCTTTCCATGACAGTTTACTATCTATTTGAACACCTAGCAATTTGAATTGTTCAGTCTTACTAGTTACATGCCGATTTTGTGTAATTAGAAAGACGCGTTTTGTTGAACTGTGTGTTAGAAACTGCAAAAACTGAGTCTTACTGCGGTTTAGCGTTAAGCCATGAACCTATGTCTTGAACTGCACTATTTGAAACAACGCCAATGTTGCACACAAGATGCTTGACTACCAAGATAGTGTTGTCAGCAAACAAAAATACTTTAAATGATAATTAAATGGACACCCTAGCTGCAAACAGGCGTTGATGTACTTCATTGGGGACCTTCTTGTGCGAACGCACACGCTATGCCCGAACTCGTACAGGACTTGGTAGATTAATCTGCCACGAGTAATGAGTATGATGGGCAAACATCTATTAGACGCACTACGAATGTAGTGGTGTGGACATGTTGGGAATGTGGATCTCACGGGGAGCGTGCAAGGGATAAGTCCCTGGAAACGCACTATCCTCTGTGCCCGCGGTGGCTCAGACAGTCGGCTTTCAGCCGTGTTACCGTGCGGACGGGCTCGGCGCGCCGGGCAGTGCTCCGCAGGTGTTGTTGTTTACCCGCTAGCGCGCGGTCGCGTCGTTGTCTTGCCGTATAGTACCTCTACCGACCCGACAGGGCGTTCTCATATCGAAAAGCTACAATCAAACTAACGTTCAACGCATCGTACACGAGACCGAAGGCCCATGAAATTGAACGGTTTCTACGAGACATCATGCACATCGAACCACAAGAACTGATAGGAATTCATCTGTCTATTGTAACCAGCACAGTGTACCTCAAACTGATTGACGAAGCGGCCTGCGACAGACTACTCCAACGATCTGCAAACGGCTTTCGCTTCTGTCACGCAGACGGTAACGTGAGCGTGGTAGGAGTTGACCACGCTGGTCTGGGGGTGCGTACCGTGCGCATCTTTGAACTACCGTTCGAAGTTCCTGGCAACCTAGTCGTTGATGCGCTGCGGCCATACGGCACAGTTCTGAGCCACACGGAGGAGAAATGGAACACATTCGAAACGTATCCTGTCCTTAACGGGGTACGACAAGTGCGCATAGAACTTAAGAAGCACGTTCCATCGTATATTTTCGTTGGTGGCTGCCGCGCAATTGTTATATATGATGGACAACCGAGGACCTGCTCGGGCGCGGCCAGGAGGGCCATGTTCGAACTGAGTGTCTGCAGCGCCGCCTCGTTCAGGTGCCCCGCAATGAACTTCCCCAACGATCCACTGTGACCTCTCTCCCGCTAACATATGTGGAGGCGGCACGACATGATGTGATGGATGATCAAAACCCGCTACCTCCCCAAGCCGCTGCCAGCTCCGTTGGAGAGTCAGAGCCGTCGACGACGCCGCAGCCCAACGGTGCAGAGGTTCCTACAGCCTCCACCCACCGCAGCGTCGTGGGCACCCAGCCACCGTCACTGTCGGGATCAGACACAGGGGTTCCTAGCGACCGAGACTGTGTCGAGCCCCGCCCTCCAGTGGATGTCGAATCTCGGACCCGAAAGCAAAAATCACCCAAGCCACACAAGAAGAGGCGATTGTCAGCTGACGAACAGGACAGGAATGTGAAGCCGGCGGAAGACATCGACTTCGTTGACTCGCCCACAATTGCAACGGACTCCAGTGGCATCATTCACCAGAAGGTGCCTGAAGACAGGGAACACTCTCCTAAATCTGGTGGCCCAGAAAACGAGGCGCACTGCGTCGACTCCCAAAATGTGGGCTCCTGTGAAAGCGTCCAGCCCCCAATGACATCACAATCGTCTCTTGGTGATTGGGCAGACGATATGGAGGCAGATGATGCACAGCAAACATCGATATCTCCACCAGAGCCCATGGCTGACATTGAGCCCGGAGGGCTCTGCCAGTCAGGGACTCCTACGGCACAGTAATGCACAGCATGCAGATGGATGGCTGTGTGGTGTGTGAGATCACTGTGGGCTTGCACCGGCACACTGCCTCCGCCACTTGATATGTCTCAGTCATACCGTGTGGGAACAGTCAACGTAAATGGTGTCCACTCCACTGTCAAGACCCGCATGTTACACGACATGATCAGAGCGGCAGACTTGGACATTGCCCTTCTCCAGGAGGTCCGTCCCGAGCTGTGTTTAGACCTATATGGCTACACCACGTACAGCCTACCCGTAGGTGATGGCGCAGGAGGAACGACCATCCTTCTCCGAGATGGCATAGACGCGACGGACGCGACGTACTTGCCGAACGGGCGAGGCATCGCACTCACGCTTGGCGCAGTGCGCCTCATTGTCTACGCTCCCTCCGGTAATTCGCACCGTGGTGACAGGCATGTCTTCTATTCGGAGGAGTTGGCCCCACTTTTGCAAGGAAATATGGACCATTACATTGTGGGCGGCGATTTTAACAGTGTTCTGCGGCCCGAGGACCAGATACCGCATTACGTCCCATGCCCGGCTCTACAAGCATTGATACGTGACCTCGCGCTCCACGACACATGGCTCTTACATCGTGGGACCCAGAGTGGATATACGCACTTTACCAGCCATTCTGCTAGTCGTCTGGACCGGATATACGTCTCGCGTGCCCTCCGCACAGCAACCCGTGATGCAGAACTCTGGCCGACGGCCTTCACGGACCATCTCGCGTACATCTGCACTGTCACCTTGCCCCGACAACTCACAAGACGCAGCAGGGGCCCGTGGACGCTGAACGTCTCCCTCCTTCGCGAGGAAGCGTGTCGGCGAGCAGTCACTGACACGTGGCGTCGATGTATCAGGCGCCTGCCTATGTATGCTTCCACGTTGCTGTGGTGGCTGGGATGTGTCAAACCTGCCCTCCGAAAGACCTTGATGGCCTACGGGCGTGACAGATCGAACTGGCAAAGGGCAACATCGGAATTTTACTATACAGCGTTACGTGAGCTGGCGACGCAACCGCCGTCTCCCGAACGTCAGATGTCCGTACAACGCATCAAAGCTCGTCTACTTCGCATCAGGACAGAGCAGCTAGACGGTGTCCGCATCCGTGCGCGAGTGCAAGACTGTATCCCCAACGAAACAGCGTCAGTGTATCACATTGTGCGCGAGAGGCGCCACCGCAAACGTCAGCTCATTACGGCGGTAAACACGGAGGACGGCGGGCGCGCAGTGACACAAACGGACATCGCGCACACGTTCGCCAGACACTATGGGACCTTGTACATGGAAGATCCGCGAAATGTACGTGATTATGATGAGCTGTTGCACGATTTTCCCGCCCCTCGGGACGTGGCACCCGATGATAGTCTGCTGCTGCCCATTACACCCGACGAGCTGACATCGGCCTCGGCACGTGGAGCACCGAACAAGTCACCTGGACCGGACGGTTTACCCCTGGAATTCTACCGCACTTTTTACCACCTTATGGGTGACAAGTGGCTCCAAATGTTTCAAGACCTGATCCGCCCTGATTTCACTGTCCCCACAGAATTCACAGAAGGCGTCTTGATCCCAGTTCCGAAACCGAATGGTGGTTGTAGGTGGCAGGATTTTCGCCCACTCACACTCCTCAACAACGACTAGAAGATATTCGCCCGTATCCTCCGCGCGCGTCTCCACACCGCTATCGGGAAAGCCATCAACACCGATCAGACATGCTTAGGTGGTGTCAGCAACATTCATACGGCGTTAGGAGCATACCGCGACGTAATTTCTTTGACGGCGGCCTGCAAAATTCGAGGCGCCCTTGTCGCCGTAGATTTTGACCACGCATTCGACCGCGTCGATCACGGCTTCTTACGCGCAGTTTTGCAACACATGGGCCTCTCTCCGGAGTCTGCACAGGTGGTCCTTCGACTGGTCCACGGAGCGCGCTCCCGCATGATGGTCAACGGTTATCAGTCTGGTCACATTGTTGTTGGACGGTCAGTGCGACAAGGGTGCCCCCTGTCGGGCATATTATTTGCTGCAGCGCTTGAACCAGCTTTACATGGTCTACGGCAGCGATTAACTGATATCTCCTTGCGGGACGTGACCTTTTGTTGTGGTGCATTCGCCGATGACGTGGTGTTCCTGGCCAGATCAGAGGATGAGATGCATATGGCGCTACAGTGGCTACGCCAGTACGGGGCGGTCGCTGGGAGCGTCATCAACGTGAAGAAGACAAAATACATGGATGTCGGAGGGGGGATTTCCCACACAACGGCGGTGCCCTTTGACAAGGTGCCCGTACTCAAGTGTTTAGGAGTGCAATTCTATAGCAATGTCCGCCGCACGGCGGCGGCTACGTACCGCCGGCTCCTACACCAGACACGTGCTCTGCTGCATGACAACAAACTGCGTCGCTTGGATATGCTCCTCAGAACACGTTATGTCAACACCTATCTTGTCTCAAAACTGAACTATTTTGCGCATATCCTTCCCTTGACAGCTACGATGGCCGACAGATTTCAAGCAGCATATGGACATTTCGTAAGCACCGGTCTGGTTTTTAAAGTCCGATACGCCACCCTGACACTGCCGCAGCGGGCGGGCGGTATCGGTTTAATTCACGTATATAACCGTGCGCGATCGCTTTATCTCAACACTATGCGTCGCACGTGGACCTCTGCCCACGCCACTCTGACGGGCACCCTGATAGCGGAAGTGGCACCACACTCTCTGCATCCCCCGGTTTCTGTAGGACACATTTCACCGGCACTCACCCACATCAGAGACTTCTTTATTGACTTCAGCTACTTACGGTCAGAACTTCCGACGACACGGAAGCCCAGCACAAAAGACTATTATCGCCTCTATCAGCAGCGGCAACCTGTAAATACTGTCACCCACAGACATCCTGAAGTTGCCTGGAATACGGTGTGGCGAGCGGTACACACGGCTTTTCTACCTACGACGGTGCGTTCATTGTGGTACGTGGTTGTGAACGGGAAGTTCGCTACTCGTCAGAGGTTACATTCCATACATCTGACGGACGACCCCTTGTGTCCGACATGCTCAGTCGCTGACTCGGATGCACACCGTCTGACGTGTGCCGCGACCAGCGAGTGCTGGCTACTGACGCAGCGCATGCTGGCATTACTCTTGCGGCGATTGCCGGAGTCTATCTCCCCTGATGACGTATTGCGCCCCGACGTCGTATACTTTCCATCAACCAGAACGAACGCCGTTAACTGGCTAAAAGGCATGGCCGTTTACTACATATTTTGCGATGCTCCCAAAGGCACACTCGACTTTTGGTCCCTATTGATGACGACACATGCAGCTTTCAGCCGCCACCCGAAGTACAGAACTCGTTTCGCAAATTATTTAGGTTCATTATTTGCGGATCCTCCTGCTCACTGGGGCGTTCCGGGTATGAGACGCTGAAAATGAAGAAGAATCCGGGAGCATATTGATCCTCTACGGACGGAATAGGGGGGAACCCCTCCCAACAGACGAGAAGACGACACGGACGCTCGGCTACGGCAGTTGTAGGATCTTTCTTTGTAATGAAACAAAAATAAATCTATAATACAAAAAATTAAATAAATAAATAAATAAAAAGAACAACATCGACAAACCCACTCCATCCTCTTCCTGATCCTTCGATCCTCGAAAAAAAAAAAAAAAAAAAAAAAAAGATGGATAGAGCGTCTGCCATGGAAGCAGGAGATCCCGGTTTCGAGTCCCGGTCGGGGCTCACATTTTCAACATGTTCCCAATGAAGTACATCAACGCCTGTTTGCAGCTAGGGTGTCCATTTAATTATCATTTCATTTCTAGCAAAGCTGCATGGTCATCCACGGTAACTGTTCTTTCGGGAACAGATACTTCCGTCATATGTAGTTAAAAATACTTTAGTATCACCTGTAATACTAGAGGGCATATCATTTATATAAATAAGGATCACGAGTGGCCCCAGCACCGATCCCTGGGGCACCCCACATTTAGCCATGCCCCACTCGGACCCCCATCATAGCCATTCTCAATACCGTGGAGAGTGACCTTTTGTTGTTTGTTCCTAAAGAAAGAGGTGAACCAGTTGTGAGCTACTCCTCATATTCCATAATGGTCAAACTTCTGGAGCAATTTTTGTGATCAGCGCAATCAAACGCCCTGGCTAAATCAAGAAAGATGCCTAACGTTCGAAACATTTTATTTAATCCTTCCAGTACCCCACAGTGTCTTTCATCATCATTTCATCCTTATTCACTCGCAAGTCGCCGTAGTGGCGTTAAAGAACTTGTGGAGCGGCGGCCGAGGGGTCTCCCGGCCACCAATGCCATACCCTCATTATTAATCTCACAGAGAAAATAGAATGTAGGATTTTCAGTTGTTAAACCACTTATAAAACCAAACTGTACATCTGAGAGCAAATTATGTGAAATGAAATGCCTTGTCAATAATTTTAGCAAACATTGATGGCATCATTTCATAAACTTGCGACATACTTTCTGCAGTAATCAACAGCTCCCGCTGTATTACGATTCAGCTGCTCTTTGCGTCAGGTTTCATCTAGTTCTCTTTTATCTACTGCAGAGTTTTACAGAATATCCAAGCTGACACCGTATACGGATTTTTTATGACGAGAGTGTTCCAGTTTGGAGTAGTTCGATGACTGTCATTGTATGGTGTCTTGCAGGTAAATTTTTTTTTTCGGGCAACTCATCAAGCCAAGCCGAAGTTTTCAGGGTCCACAAACGTGTATACGAATTTTTTGTGGTGTGAACTCAAAAACATCCAGTAGAGGCCTGTTCAAAGAACTAGATATACTCAACTACTGCTGGCCAAAGTATTTATTCCTTAACGACATTTCTCACAAATAACGTATCTCTTTTTGAAACCAGCAGCTCAGTTAGTTAATCAATACTAGAAATAAGAATAATTTGCATAAAGACTTACCTTCGTCCAAAAAGGTGTCCATTATTCAGGATCACAGATTTCCAATAACTTGCCTGCATTCATACTAATTAAGTCCAATCTAAGGCCAGGTTCTCATTCAGATGGGCAAATTTAGGAAAATTTTTTGAGACAATGAATAGACAGACAAAGAATCTGTTGGCGATTACGACTGATCATACTTTCAACTCTATTTTAGATTGTCAGTACATAAAACAAAACAAAAAATTGCGTCATCTGATCAACGGCCTCGAATATGAAGTACGCAGACTGCGTGCAGTGTGGCCCCTCAGGAATTATCTTAAATTAAAAATGGATAACATCAGCCGTTAAATGTATGGGACTTTATGCCTAGCTACAATTAAATAACCTTCTATTGAAAGATATGGTGCTAATTCGAACTTTGAGTTCGATTTTTGGGGATTTTTTCAGTCTTTCTTTACAAAAAATAGTTAATATTAACAGATTTCATATGATATAGGATAAGCTCCCAGAAAAAGTGGTTACCTTTCGGGGGTCAAACGTTTAGGGAGAACTTTTACATGTATTATTAGTTCAATTTGCATTCAAACTACAGGTTATTAAAATTCAAAACGGCTAGTCCAATATGGCGCACCATAAATTATTAATATGTTTCGACCAAAAAAAGGGTTTTCGTTACTTACGTTTAGTCTGCAGTTCCAGGATTCTATATCAACCTTTCCTTGAATTATTCCTGGAGAGCAATTCCCTCGTTCACCTTGGCGAGAAAAGCCGATTTGACTGAGTTGGATATGTCGCGTTCAGCAGCCTGCACACATTGTTTGTCAACATTTTCGGCGTACACGTTTGCATGCAAACAAATCATTTTGTGAACATGCGTCCCGGCACCACAAGTTTTCTACCTGAGCCGCGCGTCTTCGGCTACGAGCGCCCCACGGCGGCCGTGACACTGATTCGAACTTTTTGAACTTTAGAAGCTGTAGAAACTTCTGTAATGCACGGATTAAAAAACCTTTCCGTCCTTCAATCTAGACATATATACCTTTCAAAAAGTGCAATAAAAAATCGAATTTTTGTCCATCCTGAATGAGAACCTGGCCTTAAGAGAGTACTAAAGAATTTATGGGTTGCAGAATTCTTCCAATCCACTAACGAATTGCTTCGCAGAACCAGTGTCTGGGTGCATGTGTTATTAATAACATCAGATAGTGTGAATGATACGTTAAGTTCGGCTTGGCACGTCTTCAGTACATAATTTTAAATGAGAGTTGTAAATTGGTTGCTGTTTGATGATGTGTGACTGCAATAGCCTGAGAATTACCCGCATTTGCGTGGACGTACATGTATGTGTTTGTGAAAAGTTTTGTTCTTACGTCTTAAAGGAAAATGTGATTCACATGTCTTTACTTATTCCACATTAGATAACGCCTTTTCATGACATCTTCTACGTGTTTGAGGATGTCCTATTGATGTAATAACATCAGATAACGTGAATGATACGTTAAGTCCGACTTCGGCACGTCTTCAGTACATAATTTTAAATGAGACTTGTAAATTGGTTGCTGTTTGATGATGTGTGAATGCAATAGCGTGAGAATTACCTTACGCATTTGCGTGTACGTGCGTGTCTGTGTTTGTGAACAGTTTTGTTCCTACGTCTTAAAGGAAAATGTGATTCACATGTCTTTACTTATTCCACGTCAGATAACGCCTGTTTATGACATCTTCTACGTCTTTGAGGATGTCCTATTGATACCTGATCAACCGACCTCCAGGAACACTGGTTCTCGTGCAAAACTGGACGCAGCACTTACCTCGCACGCGAAAGGCTCCATATAAATATTTTGAAAAAGAATTCCTTGTGTATTAAATTGCTTTAGTTCTTCTGAATTACACAGTACCTGTATTAGAGCCTGTATTAGAGACTGAGCTTTCTGTCCTGTCACCATTATTCTCGAATCTTGCCCTTCGATAGCTCTTCTCTGAGATAAGTAAACCTGTGATGATGTCTATCAGTTTCAGAATCACTAGCCTGTAATCATCGCAGTTCCTTAAGTTAAATTACGAAATCTGTAATCAGCGCAATTGCCTTAGTTAAATTACGAAATTTGCTGATAATATTGTTTTTCACAATATTAACTGCTTCAGCGTCAGAAAACGATAACAGGAAGAAACTGATATATGTGTCACTGATAAACGAAAGCTGTTGACGCAAGCAAGGCGGCGGCAGCCATGCAGTAGGAGGACAAACTGTATTGGCAACTATTATAGCTGCAATGTAGAGAAACGCAAGATTGTGGACTTTTCAAACTATAAAAACGTGCTGGCGTTTGTCTACAGTGTTAGTGGGACACTGCTGGTATCAGTCTATCACACAAACATTTTGAAACAACTGTGTGTAGAGATACGAAGTTGAACGATCGCGTAGACTCATTTGCAGGTAAAGCAAATGCCAGGCTGTTGTTATTAGTAGGATACCGGGAAACTACAAGTTGACTGTAACAGAGATTTCGTAACAAACCCTTACACTAACCTTACTGGAGTACTGGTAAAATGTGCTTCACCCATATCAAGTTGAACTATCATTTGATATCCGCTGTATACAAACAAGGGTGGTCTGAATTCTGATCGCCTTGTTTTACAAATTGGAGAGCATGAAAGAAATGTTAAAACATATTAACAGCCATGCAGTCGACGAAAGGCGCTGCACATCTCACGACTAACCGCTTAATACACGTCTTCCAGGGCACGAACTGCGAATACAGGGTGGTCCATTGATAGTGACGGGGCCAAACATCTCACGAAATAAGCATCAAATGAAAAAACTAAAAACAACGAAACTCGTCTAGCTTGAAGGGGGAAACCAGATGGCGCTATGGTTGGCCCGCTAGATGGCGCTGTCATAGTTCAAACGGATATCAACTGCGTTTCTCTTTTTTTTTAAATAGGAACCCCCATTTTTATTACATATTCGTGTAGTACGTAAAGAAATATGAATGTTTTAGTTGGACCACTTTTTTCGCTTTGTAATAGTTGGCGCTGTAATAGTCACAAACGTTTAAGTACGTGGTACCACGTAACATTCCGCCAGTGTCGTACGGTATTTGCTTCGTGATACATTACCCGTGTTAAAATGGACCGTTTACCAATTGCGGAAGAGGTTTATATCGGGTTGATGTATGGCTGTTGTGATCAAAATGCCCAACGGGCGTGAGCTATATATGCTGCTCGGTATCCTGGACGACATCGTCCAAGTGTCCGGACGGTTCGCCGGATAGTTACGTTATTTAAGGAAACGGGAAGTGTTCAGCGACATGTGAAACGTCAACCACGACCTGGCAACAAATGATGATGCCCAAGTAGGTGTTTTAGCTGCTGTCGCGGCTAATCCGCACATCAGTAGCAGACAAATTGCGCGAGAATCGGGAATCTCAAAAACGTCGGTGTTGAGAATGCTACATCAACATTGACTGCACGCGTACCATATTTCTATGCAGCAGGAATTGCATGGCGACAACTTTGAACGTCGTGTACAGTTCTGCCACTGGGCACAAGAGAAATTACGGGACGATGACGGTTTTTTTTTTTGCACGCGTTCCATTTAACGACGAAGCGACATTCACCAACAGCGGTAACGTAAAAAAATGGCTCTGAGCACTATGGGACTCAACTGCTGTGGTCATAAGTCCCCTAGAACTTAGAACTACTTAAACCTAACTAACCTAAGGACAGCACACAACACCCAGCCATCACGAGGCAGAGAAAATCCCTGACCCCGCCGGAAATCGAACCCGGGAACCCGGGCGTGGGAAGCGAGAACGCTACCGCACGACCACGAGATGCGGGCGCGGTAACGTAAACCGGCATAATATGCACTAGTGGGCAACGGAAAATCCACGATGGCTGAGACACGTGGAACATCAGCGACCTTGGTGGGTTAATGCATGGTGCGGCATTATGGGATGAAGGATAATTGGCCCCTATTTTATCGATGTGAGTCTAAATTGTGCCATGTATGCTGATTTCCCACGTAATGTTCTACCGATGTTACTACAAGATGTTTCACTGCATGACAGAATGGCGATGTACTTCCAACATGATGGATGTCCGGCACATAGCTCGCGTGCGGTTGAAGCGGTATTGAAAAGCATATTTCATGGCAGGTGGATTGGTCGTCGAAGCACGTTTACCGGATCTGACGTCCCTGGATTTCTTTCTGTGGGGAAGTTGAAGGATATTTGCTATCGTGATCCACCGACAACGCCTGACAACATGCGTCAGCGCATTGTCAATGCATGTGCGAACATTACGGAAGGCGAACTACTCGCTCTTGAGAGGAATGTCGTTACAGGTATTGCCAAATGGATTAAGGTTGACGGAGATCATTTTGAGCATTTATTGCATTAATGTGGTATTTACAGGTAATCACGCTGTAACAAACAGCATGCGTTCTCAGAAATGAAAAGTTCAGAAAGCTACATGCATCACATTGAAACAACCGAAATAAATTGTTGAAACGTACCTACGTTTTGTAAACGTTTTTTAAAACCTATCTGTTACCAACAGTTCGTCTAAAATTGTGAGCCATATGTTTGTGACTATTACAGCGCCATCTATCACAAAGCGAAAAAAGTGGTCCAACTAAAACATTCACATTTCTTTACGTACTACACGAATATGTAATAAAAAATGGGTGTTCCTATTTTAAAAAACGCAGTTGATATCCGTTTGACCTATGGCAGCGCCATCTAGCGTGCCAACCATAGCGCCATCTGGTTTCCCCCTTCAAGCTAGACGAGTTTCGTTCTTTGTAGTTTTTTCGTTTGACGCTTATTTCGTGAGATATTTGGCCCGGTCACTATCAATGGACCACCCTTTATACTTCAACCCTCTTAAGTATCTCTCCAGTAGAGATTATTATTAGGCAAGTAACACATCACTCACATAAGGTCCACATACCGTCATTCTTTGCGAGTTCTATGTGCAATTATACCAGGGAGAAAACGTAACATGATTCAATGAAAGTGCCCTCTCCGATAGACTTTAGAATGATCCAGAGATTATACTAGGTGTCCCTCGTAAGAATCGTCAATGTATTTTCTCTGGTGTTTCGCCAGATGTTCGCAATTTGGTTTTTGCTAATGGTAGCTGGAGTCAGTCCAAACAAATACTGCTCTCGCGTCTTACATGCGAGCCCTAGTGTCGGCGGAAAGTGTCGCGTTGTTTCCCATTGCAAGCAAAATTATTTTTAACGTGGAATTTTATCTGCCCGTTGGACAGAGCGGTCCCAAATTAGTCTGTGCGGTGTTCGTTTTATGCGTACGTATTAACAGCGACAGTAAAACACGAAAAATGACCGGTACTCCAACAGCGACTGAGCAGCGATGCTGCATGGCGACAGCAGTCAGTGCGGCCCACGGTAGGCTGCTAGGGATCCGGCTGCTCCTCGAGTTTTACTGTCGCTGTTGATACATACGGATAAAACGAACATCGCACAGACTAATTTGGGACCGCTTTACCGATTGGACAAGTAAAATTCCACTTTAAAGAATACTTTAATCGCAACGGGAAACAAACCGACATTTTCCGTCGAGTTGGACGTCGCATGACATACGAGATGAGCTGTATTTGTTTGGGCTGACTCCAGCTTCACATAGCGATAAAGGAAATTGCAAATCTCTGCCGAAACACCAGAGAAAATGTGCCTGACCACTCTTAAGAGGGACACCCCGAAGATACTTCTCCATCCCAATTAAACCACTGCGTTTTTTTACACATAACTGCGTTATCCACTGATTAAGCTGTGAAATTATTTCCTAATCACGTATTAGGGTTGCAAACTGACCCATTTATATACCTGCGAAACTTAGCTTTCGTTCTGAAGACCTGAAAGTGTGCAATTGAAAAATTGATGAAATTTTACTTTTCAGTACTCGACGGCATACGACAAATGGAAGCGGGTGTTGCAGATGATACCGTATATTTAAGCAAATTTAGAACTGTTCGAAACATTGGAAAACGTTCAGTGCTTAACATCAGAAGCGACCTATTTGCGACGTCACCATGTCTTATTTCAAATTTTTGGGTACCCGCAGAAGAGCGAGGTACTTCAAATTTAGAAAACGAAGACGAAAGTCAGAGGTAACGAAATAAGAGCCTTAATTGTAACATAAAGATATCGCAAAGTGTCGCGTTCACGATAGAGTGCAATGTAAAGTTCGCAATCCATCACGCTATTAACTTTATCTGACTGCCAGAAACAAATAATCAATGCATATCTGTGATTTGGGATGAGAAGGGAAAGAAGTCGATTGTGTCCTTTTCAGAGCAGTTACCACGGCCTTTGCTTTAGGCGATTTAGGGATCCTATGGAAAATTATTACAATGTCTACTTTCTTTATGCAAAACAGTCGGTTTCAGCAGCGCTCCACGATTTCATCGCTTTAAATTTCATTAAATCTGGGTGCCCAGTAAAATGAAATGCAGTCCTCAGCAGAAAGAGTGAGGTGTTTTAACCATTGAGCCAGTTTCAACAGTGAGATGACAATTCAGGGTGAAAGTGTATCAATGATAATATTCGCTGATGACATTGCTATCATCAGTGAAAGGGAAGAAGAATCACAGCATCTGTTGAGCAGAATGAACAGTATAATTAGTACAGGTTACGGATGGAAACTAAACAGAAGAAAGATGGAAGTAATGATGATAGCGAGAAACTTAACATCAAAATTGATAATAACGAAGTAGGAGAAGTTAAGGAGTTCTGTTACCTTGCAAGTAAAATAACCCATGACGGACAAAGCATGGAGGACATAAAAGGCAGACTAGCTCGGGCAAAAAGGACATTCCTGGCCAACAGTAATCTATTGATATCAAACATCCGCCTAAACTTGAGGAAGAAATTTCTGAAAATTTGGAACACAGCATTGTATGATAGTGAATCATGAACAGTGGGAAAACCGAAACAGAAGAGAATCGAAGCATTTAAAAGTATGCAACAGAATACTGTTAGAAATTAGGTGGACTGATAAGATGGGGAACGAGGAGATCATCAGCAGAATCGGCCAAGAAAGGAAGTTATGGGGAAAACACTGACAAGAAAAAGAGACAGGCTGATGGGACCTCTATTAAGACATCAGGAAACAACTACCATTGTACTAGATAGAAATGCAGAGGATAAATTGTAGAGGAATGCAGACACTGGAATAAATACAAGAAATAGTTGAGTACATAGAGTGCAAGTGTTACTCTGACATGAAGAGTTTTGAACAGGACAGGAATCCGTGGTGGGCTGCGTCAAACCTGCTAGATGAGGTTTGTTAGGGGCTTTCATCGGATAGGAAACTTTTACCTAGAAATAGAAAAATCGTCAGTGAAGAAATAACAATATTGATGAACTGGAGTCTACAGCTGTACTCAGGTGTACTGATATGGATGGCGTGTCTGCGAAAGTAATTATTTTGTGGAAGGCATAACTGTTTTTAGTCACGATGGAAAGTGAAGAAGCTTGAGACAGAGAAGTCAGTAATTTGCGGGACAGAGCATCTTCCTGAAAGCGATCGCTGCACTATTGTTGCTATAGATTCTCTAATTTCGAGAAGATGATTCAATCCGAAGAGAGGATTTCGCAAGAGTTGAAGAGCATTGAAGAAAGAAGAATTTCAAGAGAGAAGATTTATTTCAAGATATCTGCTCAAGATATCGACAAGAAGAAGAAGAAGAAGAAGCAGACAACATCTAGAACAACTTAGAAGCAGAAGCAGTCACGTGAAGCGAACTGAAATACCTGTTATTTCTTCGATCAATTCAAGGAGTTATTTATCGTCTTGCACTGGACAGAAAAGACTGTGAATTTTACCTATATATTGACCGTATAAGGAGAGTAACTGTTATTGTTCTGTGTGTTGAACTGAGAACTGATTACAAAAGGGAGTTTAGCAATGTAAGGGCCAAAGATTCAGATAACGGAAACAGCCGTTATTTATAATAAAAGTGACGGCTCGCCATTTAAACACATAATAGTCAAGCAGTCTTCATGATTGGAAATAGGAAGCTGTGTTTGTAATATTCACACGACGTTATGAAGTTCCGCATCATATCCCAAAACATTTTTTTTTTTCAAAATTTTACAGTGTGATCATCTACAAAGCGACGAACTACGGGAGCTGTGAATATTTATTTGAATTTTAGTAATTAATTTTATAACTGACAAGAGAGCAAGTGCAGTAAAGGCAACAAGGAGTTTCCTTCACTGCACTACGACCGAAGGTGAGCCACATCGGCACTTTCAGAGATTATCACCCAACTACCATCCTCCATTCGCATCATTTGAAACCATAATTTTTAAGTATTAAATACATGTGGGTAAAGTCAGAAGAACAGTGCCAGCATTCCTTAAGCAAAGTAATTAATAGAGTTTCATAGCATATCAAGTGCATTGACAGCGTAGAACTCTTCTCACAGTTAGGTTATTTGCAATGGTACAACATAACTACAACTGTGCAAACATATGCAATTGTGCAAGAGATAATATCTTTTCCTGCCTCTTTCAGCATTGTCTTGTGCATTATCGAAATATCCGTTTCTTAAAACTTTCAAGAAATTTGTAAAAGAGTTGACGGTGATTTAATTTAACAATACAAGATTAAAGATAGGACACGACACAAAAATATAACGTTTACCATAGAGCCACGTTGAGTTTAAGATATCATTCAGTAGTGAGTTGATCTTCTGCTGCATCAAGTATCATTTTATACTGTTATAATGTAGCTGTAGTTAAGCATTCCACATTCACATGCAACCGTCATTCTGCCATCATTTTCAGTCTGAAAATTTCACGCAATACTGAACAGACAATACACATCAGTAGTGCAAATCTATTTAGTTGTTCTTTGTGTAACACTACACCAAACGTAATTAATGTATCTTACCTCACAGCTGTTTTCAATAGCAAACAATCAGTCTTCCAGCAATTATCATTACAATACACCTTCTGATATAGACTTACGTCTATGTATTCATATATTTGTATTCATTATCTTGTAAAGAATGCATGAGAGTGTTAGTTTGGCTGTACCAGGCAGACGTAAGAGGGAAGCTAGTCCCATACGCTATTCGAGCTTGGAACATCGTTGAAGGGCTCAATTAAAGGTACAGAAAGCACTTTCCGCCACGTACCGTTAGGTAGGCTGCGGTCTATGATGTAGATGTACAATACTTTCAAACTTTATCCATTGTCGTTCGACATTGCCAGTGTTGAAGAGAAATCTTCAAGATTACCGGTCAGGAAATTTGAGATTTTCTTTTCACTCTTGCTAAGCGGGAAGGTCCTCGACCTTTATTTTATATTCCTATTTACAGCCTATTCAGTGATGCTGTAACGGCCTTATAATCACCGATTTCCTGTTATATGCTGAGGTGGAAAGTTGGAGTATTTTGTCACCAAGAGATCTAAGACGTTACCTTAATTTTCGGTCAATGTGTTTAGAACAATTGCATACGATTTCCTGTTGCTACTACTCGTCTTAATTACTTGAGTTTCCCAATCTGTAGCTGGTAAGTCAATTTTAACGTTAAGTTTGTATTACATGCAGAACTAGAGTAACAAATTTCCAGGTCGAACTTCGACACTGCGTGATGCGATGTAACTTCTTAAAAATTGGGAGTTAAGTGCGATAAACTTGCTGCTAATAAGTCTCTGTCTAAAAGAGAGGTGAACTTCTTCTCATTCGATATCCTGGTGATCTTGACAAGAAAAGGATCGGTACAATTGCCATCATTATGCATTGCAACGAAATAACAGATACTATTTTATATGTTTTTGAGACATGTTATTCCTCAGAGCGATACCGGTGGTCCGTCGGCAAATAACAGCTCACCAATGAACGAGAACTCCCCCACTCACATCCTTATATACACATTCAAACACTTACGCCAGTGCTGATTTTATAGTTTTCAGTAATTGCGATTGAAAAGTATTTCATCAAGTCAACTTGACATACGTACAGAAACAATTTCATTTAAAAAAAGTAGCCAGAAAACAATGATAACGTTTGGATTTACCTCACTTATGGGGAAAAAACAGTTTGATTAATTACATAGTAACATAGTGTTCCTGGCATGATTTTGGAATACATTTTAACAGAGCTTTCAGTTAACATTTACGGTAATTCTGTATCTTACACAGAAAGCACCTTTTGACGATTTGTTTACACGTGTTGGGTTTCGTTATTTCGTTAAACTCACATAATTACTTCGAATATCAGTAAGCTCTGATAAAGCCGTTTCTTATAACGATGTATAGAAGCAGGTCTTATATTGTGCTGAACGTTGCCTTGCGAATTTCGCCGACAAAGAAAAGTGAGCGACGCGGTATGACACGTTTTCATTACACGTTAATTAAAACAGAATACGACAATTTCAAATGTTCCTACCAACTGGTCAAGTTTTTTGGATTTTATATGTTAGTACTTCAGTATCATTTACATATCACATTATTTAGTAGCTGGAGATTGTTACTTTGTTTACGCTTCTGCCATTATGATTATCTTCTTTTTTCTCTAATTTGGAGTGGTTGCATATGATAAAATTTGGTGTACTATGACAATACACAAAATAGATCCATTACATTCTTATAACAGTATTTTAATCTGGGTGGAGGCTAGCCCTCGTGAACTAAGAGTCGTTGTAACGGTCTGTCCAGTTTGCTTTCCATTCCGTTCCATCTGACTGTACTCAGCGGTAACGGTCTCAGAAAAGTTGGGAAACACTGGCCTAGGAGTAGCTATTGAGTGGCGCAACATGGCACTGTGCGAGACTCGCGATTTGAGTCGAGAGCAGAGCGTCGCTCGCACTGACAACCTGAGGCAGCGGGTCGTAATCACAACAGGTGACTCGAGGGAGTGGGGGGCAGAGGCGGTCCAGCATAAGAGCAGCGCTCAGGGACGCCCGCTTCGCTTTGCTGCGTCAGCGCAGCAGCGGAACACGTTTTACAAGCCAAAGGACCACCGCCGCCAGAGATGGAAAGCGAGTCTGTGTGTCGCCGACGCTTAACGCTACGACTCTCTTTCGAAACTTTACACTATAAATACGGGCTTCAGGGCGCGTACCCCACGCACTTTGTCCTGTTAACTAAAGGCGGCGTGATTATGCATATACAGTAACAGGGTAAAGCATCAGTTAGGAAATACTTTGACGATCACGATGTCTGAAAGTACGCAGTAATGATCAGGACGGTAATTTATTGTATTAGTGAAGACTCGATGAAGGAATACATCATTATAAAGTTCGATTTACGTTGGTCAGCTGAAAGAATGGTTGATTACTGCTATTCGTATTTCAATGAAGTATTAATAAAACAGTGAAGGATTAACCTCACCAGAACTAAAGCGGGCGAACTGATTCTGCACCAATTGTTTATGACTGGAATACTATCACGTACCAATCAGTTATACTCCTCCTGACGAGCTCAGTCACTACTCACGCGGAAGCAAATTTTCTACTTATGGGATTGAAAAATGTCAAGATTTAGAACGAAAAAATTATGAATTACTTAATACGGGAACTAATAAACCAACACCCTGTTGGAAATCCCCACATATGGGCCGTGTCAAGCGTTAAAGGTCACTCGGACTAAAGAAGAACGTAGCTCTGACTAGGACATGTGCCAGTGTTAAATACAACCGTATGTGTTTGCTGTCGGAGTAACGCCGATATACGCTAAAGTTATACACTGAAGGGCCAGAGAAACTGGTATAGGTATGCGTATTCAGATACAGAGGTATGTAAACAGGAAGAATGCAGAGCTGCGGTCGGCAACGCCCATATAAGACAGCAAGTGTCTGGCGCACTTGTTAGATCGGTTACTGCTGTTACAATGGCAGGTTATCAAGATTTATGTGAGTTTGAACGTGGTGTTATAGTCGGTGCACGAGCAATGGGACACAGCATCTCCGATGTAGCGATGAAGTGGCGATTTTCCCGTATGACCATTTCACGAGTGTGCCGTGAATACCAGGAATCCTGCAAAACATCAAATCTCCGACATCACAGCGGCTGGAAAAACATCCTGCAAGAACGGGACCAAAGACGAATGAAGAGAACCGTCCAACGTAACAGAAGAGCAACGCTTCCGCAAATTGCTGCAGATTTCAGTGCTGGGTCCCACAGCAAGTGTCTGCGTGCGAACCATTCAACGAAGCACCATCGATGTGGGCTTTCGGAGCCGAAGGTCCACTCATGTACCCTTGATGACTGCACGACACAAGGTTTACGCCTCACCCGGGCCAGTCAACACCGACATTGAACTGTTGATGACTGGTAAAATATCGCCTTGTCGAAGGAGCCTCGTTGAAAATGGTATGCAGCGCATGGACGTGTATAGGTATGGGGAAAACCTCATGAATTCAGTGACCCCGCATGTTAGCAGGGGACTGTTCAAGCTGGTGTTGGCTCTATAATGATGTGGGACTTGTGGAGTTGGAGTGATATGGGACCTCTGATACGTCGAGATACGACTCTGACAGGTGAAACGTAATTAAGCATCCTGTCTGCATCCATTCATGTCGATTGTACATTATGACGGACTTTGGCAATTCCAGCTGGACAATGCGACACCCCACACGTTAAGAATTGCTACAGAGGCTCCAGGAACACTCTTCTGAGTTCAAGCACTTCCACTGGCCACTAGACTCCCCAGATGGGAACATTATAGAGTATATCTTGGACGCCTTGCAAAGTGCTGTTCAGAAGAGATTTCCACCCCCTCGTACTCTTACGGATTTATGGAAAGGCCTGCAGGATTCATGACGTCAGTTCACTCCAGCACTACTACTGACATTAGTCGAGTCCATGCCACGTCGTGTTAACGGCACTTGTGCGTGCTCGCTGGGGCCCTACACGATACGAGGCAGATGTACCGGGTGTAGTTCGCTAATGAACAGACACGCTCCAAGCTAGTCACCATTAACCCAGGTTGTCAGTTCAATTGAGACAGAACGATGAAGAAATAATAATATCAATAACCTGATAAATCGGTGAATAGCTGTTGTTGGCAATTCGATAATAATAAAGGTGCCTGACGTCACTGTAATTCATACTTCTGCGAATTCTAACAAACAGATCTTTTCAAATATTCAAATACTGTTGATAACGTTCTTCCATTGAAAAATGAGACGTTAAATAAATAACGAAGAACTATTGCAATGCTGCAGTACGATAGCCGCGTCTTCGATGCAAACAATAATCACAGTAAAAAATAAAAATTAATCACTGTGGTTAAATAAAAAAGGAATTACTGAAATTCGCCATCTTATGCTGTTTTCGATAGTTCTTGCAAACATTAACTTCAAAACTGGAGTTACAGTTTTTGTTGCATTGTAGTATCAAAGGCATGACACTGCGAATTACTGTGGAAACAATTCAGATATTAAATATAGGTTCTTCGTGAGGTCGCCATTGGAACACATCCCAGAATAAGAGCATAATCTGTAAACAAAGTTATATTTAATTTATCAATGTTCATTATATAAAGGTCTGACACAATAAATCACAATTACATTAATTGTCATGTACAGGGAATAGGCATAATAATGTGAACACCTATACTTATATGGTTTATTAATAAGAGATTGAACCCCCATTTTCCCGTAATACAGCTGCAATTCATCTTGGAACACTGGCATAAAATGATTGTAGAGTCTCCAGTGGAATGTTATGCCACTCTTCAATGAGAACGTCTCCTGTAGTCACGAGAGAGGCGGAAATCTACCTTGGAGTCTTCGCTTCAATATCGGCCGCATGGGTTCGATGATGTTCAAGTCTGGGTGGGACTGTGCTATCCAAAGAAGACGCTGCATTTCAGTTGCATGTTCCTCATAGCACGACTGTACTGTCCTGGCTAGAGTCAGGATGGGACCAGCAAAATACCATGATATGGCTGCCAACACCACCACACTTCCACCTCCATGTTTAACGCTTGGAATCAAGCAATCAGGATTGTAGGCTTCTTTTGGCGTTCTCCAGACGAAAACCCGGCCCGGTGTTGGAAATAATGACAACGTTGACTCGTCGGACAATATATGTTTCCACTGACAAATGTCTGGTATTTATGCTCCTGACACCATGTTTTACGCTCCTTTGCGTTGGTTGTCATCACTAATGGTTTCGGCGTAGCGGCTCGTTCATGAATTTCGCTTTATAGAGTTCTCGGCGGAGAGTGTCGATAGATGCGGGGTCTCGAAGATGCCTATTGAGCTCTGCAGCCGCCGCAGTTTTGCGCTGTTTTGACACAATTCGTGTTAGCGTATGATGGTCTCCGTCATTTAGCAGTGATTTGCGCCCACTATTACGTTTACACGATGATGTCTTTCCATGTTTTGTGTAGGCTGTCATGACTGTTGAAACAGTTGCTCTTGAAACATTCAATAAGTTGGCTGACTTGGTTACTGATGCTCCAGCTAACCGGGCCCTAACAATCTGCCCTCTTTTGGAACTCTGTTAAGTGTTTCATTGTCCGTAGACCTCGGCCTCCGAATGCAAATGCGAAGTGTGCACTTCTCATAAACAATCTGCACTGATGCCTGGTCCGTACTGAGAGCGCACAGTCAAGCGCGACACGTGCCTCACCTGCATTGTTGACCGTCAAACACAACCATCCCCCTTACTACCACTGTTCACATTATTTTGTCTATCTCCTGTATTAAGAACGTGTTCTTAAACTATGTGATTGATACATATAGTCATAAAATGTTCTAACTACTGATATCGGTCCGTGTACGACAGTCCACGGTACCAATATGTTCGAAAAAGCCGCGCACGAAAATGCGATTTTTCAGTGGGTCATACAGCGGGCTCTTTTGATCGCAGAGACCAGTTGTGGGCATGGCCACTTCCTTCATTTCTACTCGTGGTAAATCGTCAAAATTTTTACTACATGCTCTGACATGTTGTTGGTTCCGGCACTTCAATAAAATTACAGAATTTGCGAAAATCCAATTAGTAAATGAGTATAGCTTTTTTCTCGTTGAGCAACAGAACAGCGGCCATTGTTGACGGCGGCGTGCATTCTTTCTACTGCGTCTCATAGGGATCAAAAGAATTCATTGAATTCGAAACAAAAGTGGTTCCTGAAGTTTTTACCATTTACGAGCCGTAGTATTTTAACATCACCATCAGTTCTGTGGGCCCTGTACCTGACAGAAACGAGAGAAGCATATTCACAGTTCACAGATAATGGCCAGTAAGTAATTAGTGCTTGCTCAAAATGATTGCAAGTCACTGATAAATGATTCGCAAATAATCTCAGGGACGCTCATTGCTTGCAGCAGTGAGAAATCAGTGGATGAAGTCGAACAGATTCGGCACATTGCGTCTCTTTAGTGAGACGTGCTAGCTCGCAGTTGCGCTCCAGGAGCTTTCTGAAACGAATATAACAAAAAAAATCATATATCTCCTTTTAAATGAAACATAAATATAACTCGTTTTTAACCTGTTTAATTATTAATCCAAACTAATTCTAACACAGAGAAAGAGAGAGACTTACATAAAATACGTCTGCTCAGTTCGATGGAGACAAGAAGAAAGAATACAGTCTGCTGAAAGGAGCTTCGCTCCTCGCTTACATTTTAGTATAACACATTTGAAAATAGAATTCGTCCGGTCCGTTTCAGCCACAGGCTGAGTTCTCTGATATCGTTAATCTGATTTCACAGATCGCACACTTTTTACTACATCTTATATAGACAACATGAAACACTTCCTTAAGAAAAGAGTGCACATTCGCGCAAGAAAATAAGTTTGAAATATATTTCTATATTTTAAAGTGATGACTTTCTTCAAGTAATGCTTCAGCTTTTAAGATTTAATTTCGGGAGCCTTGTACCTTTTTTCGATATCACTAACCGTTTGTTGTTGTTGTGGTCTTCTGTCCTGAGACTGGTTTGATGCAGCTCTCCATGCTACTCTATCTTGTGCAAGCTTCTTCATCTCCCAGTACTTACTGCAACCTACATCCTCCTGAATCTGCTTAGTGTATTCATCTCTTGGTCCCCTCTACGATTTTTACCCTCCACGCTGCCCTCCAATGCTAAATTTGTGATCCCTTGATGCCGCAGAACATGTCCTACCAACCGATCCCTTCTTCTTGTCAAGTTGTGCCACAAACTCCTCTTCTCCCCAATACTATTCAATACCTCCTCATTAGTTATGTGATCTACCCACCTAACCTTCAGCATTCTCTTGTAGCACCACATTTCTAAAGCTTCTATTCTCTTCTTTTCCAAACTATTTATCGTCCATGTTTCACTTCCATACATGGCTACACTCAATACAAATACTTTTAGAAACGACTTCCTGACACTTAAATCTATACTCGATATTAACAAATTTCTATTCTTCTGGAACGCTTTCCTTGCCATTGCCAGTCTACATTTTATTTCTTCTCTACTTCGACCATCATCAGTTATTTTGCTCCCCAAATAGCAAAACTCATCTACATCTTTAAGTGTCTCATTTCCTAATCTAATTCCCTCAGCATCAGCGACTTAATTCGACTACATTCCATTATCGTCGTTTTGCTTTTGTTGATGTTCATCTTATATCCTCCTTCCAAGACGCTGTCCATTTCGTTCAACTGCTCTTCCAAGTCCTTTGCTGTCTCTGACAGAATTACAATGTCATCGGCGAACCTCAAAGTTTTTATTTCTTCTCCATGGATTTTAATACCTACTCCGAATTTTTCTTTTGTTTCCATTACTGCTTGCTCAATATACAGATTGAATAACATCGCGGAAAGGCTACAACTCTGTCTCACTCCCTCCCCAACAGCTGCTTCCCTTTCATGTCCCTCGACTCTTATGACTGCCATCTGGTTTCTGTACAAATTGTAAATAGCCTTTCGCTCCCTGTATTTTACCCCTGCCACCTTCAGAATTTGAAAAAGAGTATTCCAGTCAACATTGTCAAAAGCTTTCTCTAAATCTACAAATGCTAGAAACATAGGTTTGCCTTTCCTTAACCTTTCTTCTAAGGTAAGTCGTAGAGTCAGTATTGCCTCACGTGTTCCAACATTTCTACGGAATCGAAACTGATCTTCCCCGATGTCGGCTTCTACCAGTTTTTCCATTCGTCTGTAAAGAATTCGCGTCAGTATTTTGCAGCTGTGACTTATTAAACTTATAGTTCGGTAATTTTCACATCTGTCAACACCTGCTTTCTTTGGGATTGGAATATTATATTCTTCTTGAAGTCTGAGGGTATTTCGGCTGTTCAAAAATGGCTATGAGCACTATGGGACTTAACTTCTGAGGTCATCAGTCCCCTAGAACTTAGAATTACTTAAACCTAACTAACCTAAGGACTTCACACACATCGAAGCCCGTGGCAGGATTCGAACCTGCGACCGTATCGGTCGCGCGGTTCCAGAGTGAAACGCCTAGAACCGCTCGGCCACTACGGCCGGCATTTCTCCTGTCTCATATATCTTGCTCACCAGATGGTAGAGTTTTGTCAGGACTGGCTCTCCCAAGGCCGTCAGTAGTTCTAATGGAATGTTGTCTACTAACGGGGCCTTGTTTCGACACAGGTCTTTCAGTGCACTGTCAAACCCTTCACGCAGTATCGTATCTCTCATTTCATCTTCATCTACATCCTCTTCCATTTCCATAATATTTTCCTCAAATACAGTGCCCTTGTATGACCCTCTATATACTCCTTCCACCTTTCTGCTTTCCCTTCTTTGCTTAGAACTGGGTTTCCATCTGAGCTCTGGATATTCATACAAGTGGTTCTCTTTTCTCCAAAGGTCTCTTTAATTTTCCTGTAGGCAGTATCTATCTTACCCCTAGTGAGATAAGCCTCTACAGCCTTACATTTGTCCTCTGGCCATCTCTGCTTAGCCATTTTGCACTTCCTGTCGATCTCATTTTTGAGACGTTTGTATTTCTTTTTGCCTGCTTCATTTACTGCATTTTTATATTTTCTCCTTTCATCAATTAAATTCAATATTTCTTCTGTTACCCGGGGATTTCTACTAGCCCTCGTCTTTTTACCTACTTGATCCTCTGCTGCCTTCACTACCTCATCCCTCAGAGCAACCCATTCTTCTTCTACTGTATTTCTTTCCCCCATTCGTGACAATTGTTCCCTTATGCTCTCCCTGAAACTCTCTACAACCTCTGGTTTAGTCAGTTTATCCAGATCCCATCTCCCTAAATTCCTACCTTTTTGCAGTTTCTTCAGTTTTAATTTACAGTTCATAACCAATAGATTGTGGTCAGAATGCATATCTGCCCCTGGAAATGTCTTACAATTTAAAACCTGTTTCCTAAATCTCTGTCTTACCATTATATAATCTATCTGATACCTTCTAGTATCTCCAGGATTCTTCCATGTGTACAACCTTCTTTTGTGTTTCTTGAACCAAGTGTTAGCTATGACTAAGTTATGCTCTGTGCAAAGTTCTACCAGACGGCTTCCTCTTTCATTTCTTATCCCGAATCCATATTCACCTACCATGTTTCCTTCTCTCCCTTTTCCCACTCTCGAATTCCAGTCATCCATGACTATTAAAATTTCATCTCCCTCCACTACCTGAATAATTTTATTTATCCCATCATACATTTCATCAATTTCTTCATCATCTGCAGAACTAGTTGGCATATAAACTTGTACTACTGTAGTAGGCGTGGGCTTCGTATCTTTCTTGGCCACAGTAATGCGTTCACTATGCTGTTTGTATTAAGTAGCTTACCCGCAATCCTATTTTTTATTCATTATTAAACCTGCATTACCCCTATTTGATTTTGTATTTATAACCCTGTATTCACCTGACCAAATGTCTTGTTCCTCCTGCCACCGAACTAACCGTTACCGAAATCAAAAGGTTTACATTTACCGTACTTACTGTATGCTCGTAATATCCGTCCTCAGGCGTAAATGGAGGTTTAACTGACGTAGTGAACACATGGCAAGGGTTCTGGGATCATCATAAAGGTTCTGAGGTCATCAAACTATATTTTAGTCGCTATTTTTTCACCAATGGAACTTTATGGGCCCTGGCTCTGTATAATGCGTAATTCACTGAATAACAAGCTGTCTTGTCATGTAAATTATTCGATAGTGCCATGTGCACCTAGTTATTCTCGCCCCGACTCGATTCTTTACATCGATCGCGCGCACCCGGCATAGGCACACACCTTCATGACCGCGGGCGGCCCAGGGTCATTGTTTTCATGACTAAAAGGTATCTAAGTAACGATTAACCAACTCAGATTAAATTAACGGAAGTTAAGGAGTCCATTAACTTTTTAAATTAAGTTAAAAGTCAACCCGTTACGCAAAAATATAGCTTCGTTAATTAACGATTAACGGACTAACGGTCTTTTGCCAAGTAATGGTCACGAGTCTCGTGCCGAACTTGGAAGGAAGGAAGGAGAGCATTAGAGTTTGGCGTCTCGTCAACTACGAAACCATTAGAGATGGAGCACAATTTAGATATGGGAACGAGGAGAATGGAAATGGAACGTATCCTTTCCAAGAAAAACATCTCCTCATTTTTAAAGTGATTCAGAGAATCATGAGAAACTTATACATGGATGGCCATACGGAGATTCGAACCGCTGTTTTCCTGTACGTTAGCCCAACATTTTAATCGCTGAGCCAACCAGCTGGAGGCGCAGAACTTGTCCTTGAAGTATTCTTGTTATGAGCAACAGAT
Organism: Schistocerca nitens; assembly: GCF_023898315.1. Lineage (NCBI taxonomy): Eukaryota > Metazoa > Arthropoda > Insecta > Orthoptera > Acrididae > Schistocerca > Schistocerca nitens. Next base: position 1,297,366,601 of record NC_064614.1, read on the forward strand.
GTTGCTAAGGTCGGACTTGTTTCCGCCAGATTAAACGCTGATCTTGGCTTCACAGGTCAGAGCAGCCGTCTACAGACGCTACGACGCCCAGCGACTTCTCCATTGTTCTTGGCTTCTTACCAGTGGCACAAGCAACGTTAATACTTGTCGGCGAAGGAGAAGAGCGCATTGAACGTAACTTAAAATGTCAATCGCATTGAACGTATCTTAAAATGTCAATCTAGGAATTTATACGGCTCTAAAAATAATTTGGAGTAGTGGATGGTCTCTTTCTTTCACGTGCAAAAACTTTTACAAGCTCTACGAATAGTATGTAGCTAGGCAAGATATTTTAGCACCTGATCGTCTTTCACCTTTTGCAGTGCGTATCGCTGCGAAACGTGCAGTATGGGAGTCGATGAGGTTCTGGAAGGCAGCGACAAGTATGTGGAGCCATGCTGACTCCAGTGCTGCGGCCAGCTGCTCCAGGCTTCTGGACAGGATCCATGGTGCGAACCGCCAGATCGAGGTGGTCCCACAGATACCCGACTGGTTTGAAATACGGGGGTGTGTGATGTCCAGGGGAGTTTGGAAACTCATCCTGGTGCACACTCTGTGAAATGCGTGTCAGATTGCATTGTCCTGCTGGAAAATGGCGTCGTGCCGAGGAAAAACAAACTGCATGTGAGGGTGGGCTTGGTCCCCAAGGAAAGATGCATACCTGCGTCCATCCAGCGTTCCTTCCAGAGTGACGAGATCGCCCAGGGAGGGTCACGAAAACGTTCCCCAGACCGTAACGCTCCCTTTCCCAGCCTGGACATTCCCGACGATTGTTGCAGAATGTTTGCTTTCAGATGTTTCACGCCTTACAGGCCAACAACGGCCATCGGTCCGATGGGGCATAAAACGTGATTCATCTGAAAGGGCTACACGTCCAGCTGCGGTATTGGCGTGCAGATTCCAGCCTTCGTTGCCCATGAACAGCGGTCAGCGTGGGTGCACGAACCAGGCGCCACCTGCCGAGGCCCACACGCACCAACGTTCGCTGAACGGTCACTGGGGAGACACTGTTGGTAGTCCCTTGTTTCATCTGGGCTGTCAGTTCCTCAACAGTTGCACGTCAGTTCGCCCGGAGACCACAGCCGTTGTTAACCCCTGCTATCTATGTCCAGTGGTGCACCATTGTTGCCTCACCGCCGGTTTTGGATAGCGCCATTTTGCAGTGTTCGGTATACTTTAACCACGGCGGCACTCGAAAGACTTACAGACTCAGATGTTTCGAAATGCTTCCACCCTTAGACTGAAAAAAAAATAGTGTCGTACCCTTTTTGGACATCAGATAATTTGCTCCGTTTCCTCCCCGCCCCCCCTCCGCCCCCCCCCCCAAATTCCTTCTAAGTTCTTACCGCTGACCGCTGTCTATGGCCGGCCGGTGTGACCAAGCGGTTGTAGGCGCTTCAGTCTGGAACCGCGCGACCGCTACGGTCGCAGGTTCGAAACCTGCCTAGGGCATGGGTGCGTGTGATGTCCCTAGGTTAGTTAGGTTTAAGTAGTTCTAAGTTCTAGGGGACTGATGACCTCAGATGTTAAGTGCCATAGTGCTCAGAGCCATTTAAACCATTTTTTGCTGTCTATGCTTCAAGGGTAGCAGTTAAGAGAAAATTTACACTTTGATTAACACTTTCAAATGGGAGTGGGCACAAAAGATGGGTTTCACCTCTGGAACGGTCACGTGCACATAGTCTACTAGGTTTACAATAGCGTGTACAGTATCTGGAGAACGAAACTACAAACATTATGTAAAACACCACCTAATTAACAATTATTTGCCTTGTGTGGGCAGTACCAAAAGTTTCCAATTGTCGGGCAACATGACGTAAGTCGTCAATCTGGGAGAAAATGACAGTTGCATGTCCCCTACCTTGTCCACGAGATATGGTTCACGAAGTAACTGGTGAATCTCTCTTGTACTCGCCAAAAAGGGAAGGCCCAAGCTCCACTTTAAGGGGACTTGTACGTGAATAACTGTCAAAAAATCGATTTTTTAATTTTTGTCAAAAAATTCTCTGTTGTTTTCTGAACGAGAAAAAGTTTACTTCCAGGAAAATGGACCACAGAAAGTATCAAAATTAGAGGAATTTAAAAGTGGCTGCACGCACCACGACGTCCATATGCCATATAGTCAGATCTGTTAAAAATCAAGATTTAATCTCATTTTTTTCGTTTTTATGAGTTTTTAGTCACTTAAGTTGGCTTACCCGCGAAAGCTTTACAGTTGATTATCTTTTGTTTATACAGATAGTTTAGGCATTGTTTACTGTTGCTTTGGCGCGAATATTTTGTTTACAGCGAAGTAATTGTGTGCGTGAGTTTCTTATTGTATTGCAAATGACAGTATGAAAAATGCTGTTCAGGAAAGTGTAGACAATACATGTATGTCTGCAGCCCTAGATGAATCGTGGCAATGAAGAGGCCACTTGAAAGCAATGGGAAGAATTAAGAAGTTCGGTGTTAAACAACGTAAATTTTATGTAAATCGGTTCATCAAATGGATTAACTCTGCTAATATTGAAATAAAATGTGATACAACACAGTTTCAACTACTCCAAGTGCCTCGAATCTAAAACTGAAATATTTTGACAACGAACTTGACAGGATTGTTGCTGATAATATAGAGTCACCAACTACTGATACAAGTTGTGTTATTGTTGGTCTCTCTGCTCTATTTGAACTAATAAATAAAGCTTTGCAGTGTAAAGAATGTGACAATAGTGCTGTGAAGGCAGTTGAGGAGATACGTGCTAGAAGAGGTCATGCAACAAAATTAAGAATTGTTTGTTATTTTTGTGATTTAAGTGAATATGGTTATACTTGTGGTGTAACTAAACGGAGAGTGTATAAGGCAAATATTAAACTTGCTTATGCTATGAGATGTATAGGCGAAGGGTACAGAAGTGGACAACTTTTCTGTGCTCTTATGGACTTATCTCCTGCTACAAGATTTGACAGGTACAATAAAATTATACTTTAGAAGTAGCAAATGACAGTATGAAAACTGCTGTTCAGGAAAGTGTAGACAATACATGTATGTCTGCAGCCCTAGATGAATCGTGGCAATGAAGAGGCCACAGTTCCCTAAATGGTGTAGTAACAGCTACCTCCTTGGACAATGGTAACACTGACGTGGAATGTATTACCAAGTACTGTCATGGCTGTACTAGTGGAACTGAAAATCATAAATGTTAGATTAACTTTAGTGGTTTAGTGCAGGGATGGAATCTGAAGGTGCTGTGAAGATATTTCACAGGTCAGTGGAGAAATATGGTGTGATGTATACATCTTTCCTAGGAGATGGAGACGCAAAAGGGTATCAAAAAGTTTGTGAATCCAAACCTAATGCTGACACAAAAATTGAAAAAATGGAATGTGTTGGACATGATCAGAAAAGGTTGGGTACAAGACTGAGGAACTTGAAGAGGAATGAAATTAGCTAATGGTAAGTGCGGCTTGCAGACGAAGAAATAGACAGGTTGCAGTATTATTATGGAGAAGCCATAAGACAAAATAAAAATGCTCTTGAGGCAATGAAAAAGGCATTATGAGCTTTCATTCATAAATCCTCCACAGATGACAGCCCATGTCATGCACTCTGACCATGGTGTGGCTATGAGAGGGCTGTTACATCCATAAACATTCTTTGCCATTTGCTGTAATGAAATTTATAAAAACTATATATAGGGATCTTAATGAGACAACATTTTTAGAGAAATGGTTACATGGTAGGACTCAAAATCCAAATGAAAATTTCAAAAATTGTATGTGGGAACGGACTGTTCTATTAGAACTAAAAACTTTGAAAATAGTTGTGCTAGATGCTGTTCTATGTTTCAGTGACGGTGCAGTATCAAGGCTTATGTTATGGAACTAATGGGAATACCTGGTGGACTAAATATGCATAGAGCTCTAATAGCCTTTGCTGAAGGAGACTCTTCGAAGCAGAAAAATCAGTGTTGGAACCCACCACAGAAGCAAGAAGAAGAAGTGTGAAAAAGAGAAGGGAGAAAGAACAACACAGGAAATGAGATTAGAATGGACCTGGGATGAATTAGTGTCATTCGAGTTTAATTGAAAAAGTAAGCTTCAATTTTAACTTGAAGTTCTCGAAAGTTAAATTATTTCATGTTCTGATACACTTTGGCTAAAAACTATTAAAGATAGAGAGCTGAAATTTTGTATACTGTCTTAAAACACGTTTAACTAGAAAGAACACTACTCTTATGGCTTAACTTTGAAAATAAAGTACAAAATGTTTGATAATCATACTCAAAATTTTAGTACCACAATTTATGACAGAACCATCTTTTCAGTAGTCTGCTTCAAAGATAATACTGTATACAACTGTATAAACCTTCCACTTTGCTTGTATTTTGAGTAATGTGTATCTATTATGTACATAAATAATTAGCAGGGCTTATTTCACTTGCAACAAAAAATTCAAACAAATAAAAGTGTGAGAGCTAAAGCTGTGGTTCATACATAACAATTTTCCCAAAAGATATCTTAAAATATGGTAAGCATTATATGGGCTTACAAATCTTATTCTTTCACGGTTTCTCCTGGTATTCACGGACAAGTCCAGTTAAACATTTATCCCATATAGTCTGGAGATTCTTAGGATTAGCAGGATACGTTGTCCCGCATGCGACACTTCCATAGAGTGGGTTGTCCGATCGCTTTGCAGGGTCTGATCTTAGTCGATAGGTTCATATCCTTGCTGAGAAACAGCAGAATTAACGCTCAGACCATTTTGAGCGTGGACTGTTTCTTTTCCCGAACGCGGTGTGTAAAGAGCAGGCCTTTATCCATCCACACACCTAGGTATTTGGTAGTTGCCGATCAAGGGATCAGCATGTCATTCACCGTTAAGTGCATGTTGTAATGAAACTGGTTATAGTGAGATAAATGTACTACCCCATCTTGCATCACATGAAGTGAACGATGCCGCAGTGAAGACGAAAAAATAAAAAAATCCTCTGCTACAAAGCTATGCGAAAGAGTTTAAATGTCGGTGTTTATAAATACTTAATATAATTACAACGATGATTATGGGCTTCTCAAAAAAGATAGTTCATTTATTTTATTTATGAAATGTATGTCGTAAACATTAGTTTGCAGAAACACGTCAATATATGATAGTAATTTCTTTGGTACATGTTGTTAGATGAAAATCTTTATTCTTTTGGGCAGTCGGTTGTACGAGTCGGAAGTGTGAAGATGGAGAACGATTTATGTGTTTTATTGATTTGTATTGTGAAGTGAAATGAGTGAAAATACGTGTGTGTTACTGCAGAAAGTCCACCAGATTTCACATTGTTACTGAAGCAGTATCCCGGTCATCCTCTAGACAATTACAGAAAGATGAACTACAGAAAGGAAGAGGGCAACGAACCATCAACATACAACAGAGAAGAACAGTAAAAAAGATGAGTATTTTTGTTATTAACATAACTGGTTATTAAGATTCGACTGACCTTGTCGCTGCTGTGTGACACTTCTCAGTGTGGCAAGTACTGTGAAAATGTGACCAGCCTCCCAAATTACTAACTTACACTAAACATCACTAAGTCCAAAATTGGGCAACAAAGAGGGTGAGGGCGATCAGAATGTCCAGGAGACGCCTCTTCTTCGTAAGCGGCATTGCTGCCGCCCTCGCAGTATTAATGGTAATTTTATTCATCATCGCCCAGGATTCCAAACAGTCAATCTGCCGCTGCATTCGGCGGATCATTTGTGGAATATTGCGTCCCGATGTTAAGAACGCCGTATCATCGGCATAAAGGCTGGCGCAGACATGTTATTCCAATAGCAGGTCGTTTAAGTAAATGTTAAATAACAGCGGCAATAAAACGGAGCCTTGATGAATGCCGGTGGCAGGACGCTTTACTGCAGACCTCTTTCCTTCTGTATATATGGTTCTCGGGCGACACGTCGGATGTCATAGTGAAAACTCCACAATATTTCATCAGCGCAACTGGCCGACATCTTCAGGTGCGACGAACACACTGCTAAGGCAGGCGCCAAATTCGATGGCCTCCACGCATGCGCACTTCCTGCCTAAGACTGGCATAAATTGGGGGCTCTGGTCCTGCCTTAGCAGTGTGTTCGTCGCACCTGAAGATGTCGGCCAGTTGTGCTGATGAAATATTGTGGAGTTTTCACTATGACATCCGACGTCTCGCCCGAGAAGCATATATACAACATGTCCGTCGGGAAAGCCTCAAGCAACACCTCTTTCCTTCTATTTGAAAAATAGCTGTCTATCATGTAAGTAGCTATCGATCAGTTTAACAGGTCTTGAAGGCTAGTGTTAAATAGTAAATTTTCCAACAACTTGGGACGCCATACTCCGTCACAAGCCGTTTCAGTGTCGACATATACTCCAATCGTTGGTTTAAAAACATTAAAGTTGGCCTGTATGGATTCCGTTATGCGGAGCAGTTGTAGTTTGGCGGAAGGTCTTGCCTGAAAACCAAACTGTTCTGGGCGGATTATGTTGTTCAAGGGGATCGGTGAGTGTGGCGAGAAGGACACATTCCAGCACCTTAGCCACCGTCGGCAATAAACTAATTGGTCGGTAGTTGGCTGCTTGTGAAAGGCCCTTCCCAGGCTTGAGGGTGGGGACCATTTTGGCTACGTTTCTCGCCGCCGGAAAATAGGGGAGGCACAGACAACTACTAATGGTGCACGTGAAGAGAACAAGTACGGGGCAGATGTTTCAGTTCGGCGTTGTTTATGAAGCCCAGCCCGAGCGAGTTAACTTTAGCCAGACGGATAATTTTCTTTACTTCTTGCTGCGTCGCCAATACTGGTCGGTCCTGCAGCGGGACTACGACGAAAGTCAGCTAAAAGTCTCGTGAGACGGTGTTCTTCCTGCTTACTGTTCATGGCTGGCTGGCGGCCGTTCGTAAACGATGGCGTATAATTGTGCCTTAGCAAGAAAGTCATAAAGAAACTTCCTAGCAGATTAAAACTGTGTGCCGGACCGAGACTCGAACTCGGGACCTTTGCCTTTCGCGGGCAAGTGCTCTACCATCTGAGCTACCGAAACACGACTCACGCCCGGTACTCACAGCTTTACTTCTGCAGGAGAGCTTCTGTAATGTTTGGAAGGTAGGAGACGAGGTACTGGCAGAAGTAAAGCTGTGAGTACCGGGCGTGAGTCTTGCTTCGGTAGCTCAGATGGTAGAGCACTTGCCGGCGAAAGGCAAAGGTCCCGAGTTCGAGTCTCGGTCGGGCACACAGTTTTAATCTGCCAGGAAGTTTCATATCAGCGCACACTCCGCTGCAGAGTGAAAATCTCATTCTGGAAGGTCATAAAGAAGTTCAATTTGAGCACGTTCCGCAGGAATGGAGTTTCGAAATCGCCTTAGAAGCTGCCACTCATCTTTGGTTGAAAGGAGAAGTTGTATCATCTTGTCTCCCCAGCAGCCCTGCCGCCATTCCTTCATACGCCTTCGTAATTCCCGCGACAGACGATTCATGTCATGGCGGTCGACTGGAATACGGTAGTGCTTACACAGCTTTCTGCTCCGATTCCATCGGATCTTCAACTCTTGGAGAAGAGGTGGAGGTGGTTTGTAAATATGATCAGGCATGAGAACGACGGTGGAAGCCTGTTTGCTGGCAGTCTGGATCTTGTCGGTAAGCAGTTGAATGGCATCGACACGACCAGTGGTGGATACATTCATAGTAGGGCGAATGTTGTTAAGACATGCACTGAACTGGTCCCAATTGACCGATCACGTCGAGGAGCCTTTTGTCTGGAAGATGGTCAGAAGGGAGGGTGTTGACAGTCTTCAATTGTAAATTGGGGTGGATATTCTTGATAACTGCAATGTCCAACACATCGGACGCCTGATGTTGAAAATATGGTATCCACGTAGGCGGCAGCGGCCCACGGGCAGTTGGTTCAAGGACTTATTCAAGTTCCCACAGTAATGCACCTTTGGGATCGGTGGCAGTAGAATGCCATGCGGTATTCTTAGCGTTAATGTCTCCACCGATCAGGACTTCGTCAAACGCACGAAAAATGCGGCGCAAGTCGTCCAGGGCCAAATTCTTGTTCTCCGCATCTCCCCAACATGCTTCACATATTCTCTACTGTTAGTGCTGCCATCTGACGCGTGTGGGATGTTCTTGCACGTTGACGTCGAACATAGACGGCGGTCACGCTAATGTGACTGGACCGTGCGGGTATTGTGTGCAGATGAGAAAATTACTCACTTTGGATCGGGGCAGCGAAAGGAATATGTGGTGACGATAATAAAAGAATTATCTTGGCATTCGCTTGGAGTAGGTCGCACGAGCGACGAAGAAAGTTCAGCGGGCCAGGCTAATATCTAGTCAAGTTCCTGTCACATTTGGAGTCCTATTTTGCAGCATTTCTCCATTTTTTTTCTATTTCAGTATCAATGAGTACAAATTTCACATATTTGAAGAAAATTAATTGGTATAACATTTAACGGTCCCAAAATGTATCAAAATAGGTGTCCCTCAGGACAGTGTATTTAGGCCCCAGTGTGTATCAAGAAGGGAGGAAAATAGTGTTTGCCGATGACAGCATCATACCGATAACAGAAAAAAACACTAATGCACTTGACAAGAAAAGTCAATGATGCTCTCAGTGACCAACTGGTCATTGGACAACAGAGTAACATTGTTGTTGTTGTGGTCTTCAGTCTTCAATTTCTTCGTCAACTGCAGAGCTAGTTGGCATATGAACTTGTACTACTGTGGTCGGTGTGGGCTTCGCGTGTATCTTGTCCACTATAATTCACTATGCTGTTTGTAGTAGCTTACCCGTACTCCTATTTTTTTATTCATTATTAAACCTACTCCCGCATTACCCCTATTTGATTTTGTATTTGTAACCCTGTATTCGGCTGACCAAAAGTCTTGTTCCTCCTGCCACCGAACTTCACTAATTCCCACTATATCTAACTTTAACCTATCCATTTCCCTTTTTAAATTTTCTAACCTATCTGCCCGATTGAGGGATCTGACATTCCACGCTCAGATCCGTAGAACACCAGTTTTCTTTCTCCTGATAACGACATCCTCTTGAGTAGTCCCCACCCGGAGATCCGAATGGGGGACTATTTTACCTCCGGAATATTTTACCCAAGAGGATGCCATCATCATTTAATCATACAGTAAAGCTGCATGCCCTCGGGAAAAATTACGGCCGTAGTTTCCCCTTGCTTTCAGCCGTTCGCAGTACCAGCACAGCAAGGCCGTTTTGGTTAGTGTTACAAGGCCAGATCAGTCAATCATCCAGACTGTTGCCCCTGCAACTACTGAAAAGGCTGCTGCCCCTCTTCAGGAACCACACGTTTGTCTGGCCTCTCAACAGATACCCCTCCGTTGTGATTGCACCTACGGTACGGCCATCTGTATCGCTGAGGCACGCAAGCCTCCCCACCAACGGCAAGGTCCATGGTTCATGGGGGGAGAGTAACATTAAATGTAATGAATAACTTATCACTGAAAAAAAATACTGCTGGACTTAAAGTCAACTGTGCTGTGTTGTAATGCCTAAAAGAGACGAAACTGTTGGTGATTACTGTACGCTGATAATTGACATGGAGAGAAAATATGAACGTTTTGGCAAAGATAATGTCTACAATATGTTACGCCCTTCGAATCCTTGCTCCAGTGCGCAACATTTCATACTTCAAAATGACTTAGTTTGGACCAGACATTCAGTCCTCGGGTACGAGATCATTTTGTGGGGAATAAACGCTGGGAATATACAGAATGTCTTCAAGGTACATAAACGGGCCATACGAATAGTAACAAGTAGGAGAAATAGGGATCATTGTGTTGAGTTACTTGGGATACTAGAAAGTCTGAGTGCCCCATGTGGATGTATCTTTCAGAGTATAATGGAAATTAGGAAAATATCTGTGTGCCACAAATAGTTGAATAAATGAGAATGGAACGAGATTGTGTGACTATTTACATCCAAACAAGAAAAGCAAGTCTAAGACACAAATGAGTTTGTCACAACAGCCTGTCACAGAAAATTAAAGAAGTAAATGATACGAGCACATTTAGCAAAAGGCTTAGAAACATTTATTAAATAACAGTTATTACATTATAAATAAATATTTAAAATAGCCCTAGATAGCCGTTTGCTATCCCTGAACATGTAATGTGTACCTTAACATTCACCATTCATTGTCCGTTGTACCACGGATTAATAAATAAATGAATCTATGGCGGTTGTCCAGGGAATTTGACGTCAAGTTCCTTTGCCATGATGGTCCTACCACACTTTTCCAAAACAGGGTCATGCGGTTTTCCCGAAAACGCCCCCTTAAGCCCGTGCTACAGGAGCGACTTCGAGACCAAAATCGAGTACTCGTGGTGAGTGACACTTGCCAACCACGTCGCGAATTGCTCAGTGACGCCAATTACTACTCCTGGGCATGCTGCAGACTGCGCATATGCGGAAATGCTAACATCAAAAGCTAACCTAATCTCGTCGGACTCTCTCCTGTTACACGGATGTCGCGGATGAAGGGAAAGGGTGAAACGTGGTCCCAGCACACGGCTTCCTGCTCTAGAACAGCACCAACGGGGCCACCACGCTTAACTTCCCATTACGACAGATGGATCACCATTAACAGTGTCACAAGGGCTCACTTCATGAGACAAAGCAGAGAGGTTTGGAATTTGAAACCAGGACAATGGCGTAGAGTCTGGTGGTCAGAAACTCTACGTCGCGACATCTCCTCACAATGCCGGCCAAATACTGGAAGTGAAAACTTTTTCCACCACCAGGATTCGAACCAGCTTACCTTCGAGTCGAGCGCCACCGCACAGGCGTGTGTTAGCGACCTAAGCTGCAAAGGCAGATCTATATACGAGGGGATACCCAAAATAACCGAAATTATTTTTAAGAGCCATATACTTTCAAACTGCTTATAAAACAACCTCTTCAAAATACTCTCCATTACATCAGATACATTTGTCCCTCCGGTGCTTCCACTGCTTGAAACATTATTTGTAGTGATCCTTAGGAATGGCTAACTGCTCCTTCCTCGTTTTTTTCTTCAATGTTGTCAAATCGGCGTCCTTTCATGACACTTTTCGTGCATGGAAATAAGAAAAAGTTGCACCGATTTAGGTAAGGTAAGGTGCTTGGGGCAGCGGAACCACGCCATTTTTAGCCAAAAACTGTCTAACAGGTGCGTTGTCGCTGTGAAAGAACCAGTCTCCTATCTGCCCCAAATCGGGTCTTTTTTGACGAACACTGTTGCACAATCTTCTTGGAACTTCCAAATAAAAGGTTTGATTGACAGTCTGGCCTGAGGCAACAAGCTCTGTATGAACTACGCACTTGGCATCAAAAAAACAAAATCAGCATTGTTTTCATGCTTGATTTGACTTTACGACATATTTTTGGATGGAGTGTTTTAACATTATGTGATTGCTCTACCATTTTAAATCATTCACTAACCCAGCAGTCACTCGGCAACAGCTACAGTTAGCAAATAACGTTGCGAGAATGTAAAAAAACGAACGTCCTGTGACGTGACGTGTTTATTGTGGAAGCGCCGTCAGAGATACAGTGAACTATTGACTTTGAAAGCCGCTGCGCAAAAGGCGGACAAAAGAAGAACGTTTTAACACATTCTTTTGATGTACGAGATATTCTCGATGAACAGTTACTCACTCTTCTGTCTTTTGTAATTTGTGTCGGACACGCATGTCTTACCACTGTATCATTATTGTTTAAAAAAATATTATTTTAATGCCATGTGAAAGTGCCATACTGCATAGCAGTAGATTTATGTGAGAAGCTGTATTGTGCGACGTGTATTTGGAAATGTCGAAGGATGTAAGTTCGTTATTTATTGATGGCCATAAATTCAAAGTTGAATGGAACTTGTGTATTGACTTATTATTTAGTACAGGACCTATGTCTCACTACTTCATGACCATACGTATTTAATTTTCTTTTATGTTTCCTAAAATTTTGATGGTTCACAGTCACTAATTGTTTCGTCGAAATCGGACGGAAGTTGCATACGGCGAAATATTTTCTCCGCACCTTATTCTACTGGTAAATGCATGATAAACTTCGGTCCCTTAGGAAATTCATTTTGAGCAATCAATATATATATATATATATATATATATATATATATATATATATATATATATATATATATATATATAGTCATTTACCCCTCACCAGTAAAGGTATTCAAAACCACTACAATAACTAGTTATGTTTATTGGCCTAAAATACAATATATTCTCTGGAAATATATTTTCACCGCCGGTTATAGCTGTATGCTAACGCACAAAAGTAAACATATTGTTATAATTGGCACCCAAACAGAGACACGAATTAAAAAACTCGTGTACTGCTCAAAGGAATAAAACTTTTTTTAGTAAGATAGGCATTGTGGAAATTTTCATAAAGAATTGTAGCTAATCTTGTGCTTTTGATTTGTTTCATGCATCAAACACCACCCAATAAAATTTCCATCCAGCGAACAACCGAGATAAGGCAGAGAAATTTACGGAAAAGAGATTTTTGGAACAGAATTTGTGCGAAAATCTTGTTGCGTCGCCGAAGGCAATCATCAGCAACGTAAGTTAAAATTTTGTCAGCCGTAGCCAAGCTTCCTTAGTTTCAGCCGTCATTAATCAATTTGTGACGATTTTTAGTAGTTACAGTAGAAAATTTGCTTCAAAGCCAGTAGTTTGCATTTAGTAGATTGGCCATTTCTTTAACGATTGCTTAAATTCCATTGTTGTGAATTGTATATCAGATTTTTTGAATGTCCGCTGCGTGTTCACGGAGCTGACCAGTATTAGTTTCCATTTATTTTGATCCGTGTGCAGCCATACTTTCTTAACGGTCCAGAATAGTCACTTGTTCTCGTGGCGTGCAACTCCCGACATTCCGATCTTGTGACGTAGCAGTGACGGCCGACTCGCTGCCACTAAATTACATCTCTGTCGACAGCAGACGGCTGTAGCTCAAACGAACTTCATTGACTTACTGTTTGTAAATAAGTGACCTATGACAGACGATAAAATGTCATCTCTAGATTCAAATGAACAAAATGAAACGAGTGAAGAGTCGCGTCGCTTACGGTCCCGCAGGATAATTAGTAGGGCTGAGTCACCAATCGAAACAACTGTAGAAAGTGAAGTAGGAATTGGACTTTGATGTCACACACCATAATGTTACTGAACTAGACAATGTTAGCACTGTTTCTGCCACTAGTACTCGTAGCCATATACCGGTTACAAAGGAGGCAGGTGAAAGTAATCCAAGGGTACTGACGGCCAATGTATTCAAACATCTATTGAATCAAATAAGTCAAATGATGCAGGAAGAAAGTTCCATTAAAAACTATTTAAAAGAAGAAAATCGCCAAATGGTGAATTCCATTCAAAATGATTTAAAAGAAGAAAATCGCCAATTGGTGAATTCCATTCAAAAGGATTTGAAAGACGAAAATGGTAAAATGAAAGAAGATTTGATGGAGGAAAATAGACAGATATTAGGCTCGCTTGAAGATAAACTTTCCACAGTAAGCGAAGAAATAAAACTGTTAGAGAAGACGTAGCCAACGAAGTAGCAAATCATGTTAAGGATGCAGTTTTTCAAATGCGAAGTGGAATAATTTCCTAACTGAATGACACTTTAGCTACCATGCAAAGGGAGACAGCTGACATCCGATACATAACCAAGAGTCTTGACTCCTCTGTAATCACGGTTACTCATAGATTAGACAGAGTAACTACGCAGTTAGAAAAACTAACCGAGGGAATGTCAAATTTGACTCTGGAAACTGAAACAAAAGTAAAAGAGAGGCTAGATAGGCATGAGAGAAAATTTAGAGAAAAGTATGAGAACTGGATTGCTGGAAAGGACAAATTTGTCGAAAATAAAATGAACAAAGACCTAGTAGAGACAGTGAAAGCAACCACTCTTAGTATCTTGGCAGCTCCTGGAAGCTCCGGAGAACTCAGTAGCATTAGGCGTACCCTTCAGCAAGAAATACCAAATTGGAAGCAAGAGGTAACGGAACAAGTGAGTAGTAGTTCCCGAATACAGAGACCGAATTGTCCTACCTCTTCAGCCTCAGAGGAAGAAGATGAATTATTTCGGCAATTCCGAATACCTGTTGTATCTAATGAACACACTTCATCACCATATAATTCAGTTAGCCACCGAAACCAAGAATCTGACTCAGTAGTACAAACGATGAAGGAAGAAAGCATGATAAAACATCGTGTTTTTCAAAGTTTTAACCCGGAAAAACGAAATATACACCCAGTTGTTTTTCTTCGAGGATTCTTTGGCATTTTTCCAAATTGGTGGACCGATAGACAGCGTATCCAATTTGTTACCGGATATATAGTTGGGTTGGCGAATCAGCAATATGGGGAATCGAAATGGTTGATCAGTGTCGATCATATGAGGAGTTTGAGCACTGTTTCCTCAGCAAAGTTTGGAGCGAATGTGTTCAGAAGCGCCTTCGTAAAGAAGTTTATAACGCGGAAAAATTTGACCCCAGGAATAGTAGCCTGAGAAAGTACTTCGAAAAATATCTTGGCCAAATACGGTTTTGGGATACCTCTATTAAGAGTAAAGATGTAATTATGATCTTCAAGTCTAAATTACCCATATAAATTCGTGAAAAGCTAATAGCCATACCAGATGATGATCCAGATACCTTTCTGTCGATATCAGATTCCCTAGACCTGATCTACGAGGACATGAGAGCTAACAAACCGCGGAACACTCCACACTTTTCTTGGGCACAACATTACGAGAGTAACGGCTATGAAAAACCAGGGAATGGTTACAAAAATAGTAACGATTGGCAAAACGGAAATAAAGGCAATGGGCATCTGTACAAAAGGAATAGACATAATCAACATAACCGATTCAATCCCGTGTATACCACGACTGGTAACCAGTACGGCACTCAACCGTACAAGCACAAGTTTGGAAACGGTTTCAGTCGATAAGGTTGGCAACAGCAGAGCGGATCGCAGTGGAATGCACCGTACTCGTGCGGCCAACATTCAGATTACGGGCAGCAACGAACAGCTCATAACGTCCACTCACACCAACACAACTCCATGCCTAGTAAAAATCAAGCGCATGGAATGTATAGAAACACACAGTTTAACGGCAAGCCACAGTGTGAAGATGTATTTCACAGTAACAATTCCGGAAATCATAATGGTAATAAAAATCATCAGACCCCGCGAAGGCAGTACAATTCCCCTGTATTTTTCGCGAACGTGCAAGATAGTAACACATATTGGACACAAGAACAAACGCAACAACACTTTCACACGAGATTTGTACATAATAGTAATTTTGTTCCTCAATGTTGTCATAATGTCAGATTCGTCGAACTTCCTAATGATGAAGGCCAATCAAAACCACGCAAACAGGAAAACTAATTTCAGCATCTGAAAGCTCCTTAAGGGATGCTGTGAGACAGAATGGGGGCGACCACTTCGACAAAGAGACTAACCATGACGTACTTGTACTGCGATACAATGACGGAATAGACATGAGAGAAGAATTATTACAAGAGGAAGAGACGACTGACGGTGACGAACCGATACATGACTAATTGCAAGTTATGACAAAACTTACTATAGCAGGAATTTTGACGACTGTAATCCTAGATACAGGTGCAAATATTAATGCTGTGTCCTTATGTTTCTATAAGAAAATTAGTACATTAATTAAAATTCCAACATTACCGGTCCAAGGATGTTCAATAACAGGAGCCATTGGCTCTCAGACACAATAGGCCAGTATACAAGCTTGGTACCACTTCAGATTCAATCAATAGCAATCAAATATATTTTTCTCGTTATCAAGAATTTAGCAGTGCCATGTCTCTTGGGAATGGATTTTCTAAGACAATATAGAGCCCGAACAGACCTTTATACTGGCATTTGCACATTGTTGGTACAGCAGACAGAAGTAGCACTGGAGTTAGTGAAAGAAAGAGTAAAAAACTTTGGCACTTGTAATAGAATTAGATTACAAAGTATAGGCAGAACTCCTTGTCGTAATCATTTCAACTTGTTCTATTGTAACTGTGATGTATTTAATGATACAATAACAGTCAGTGACTTACCCTCCCCGCAGGAAATAACCAATAAGACCTCGGAATCAACAGAGTTATCTGAAACTCAGCGACAGGAATTATTCAGTTTGTTGTCACAATATATCGAACTGTTTTCCAAACGACCTGGTATTATAAAGGACTATGAATATACTATGGAAGTGGTGCCGCACTAAACTTTCTGTCGGACGACATACCCCATTTCGTTTGCAAGGAGGGAAGCAGTTCGCAATGAAATTAAGAAGATGCTGAGCTGGAAAGTCATAATAGAGTCTTCTAATTCGCCATTGACGATTTTGAAACAGGATAACATAGTACGACTCGTACTGGCGCGTGAAACATAAATAAAATAATTGTACCAGTACGAACGAGACCTGAACAGCTGCAGAGATTTTATGGAATTAAATAGGCCTATTTGAGTAGCATTGATTTGAAGATGTCATATTGGCAAATGAGACTAAATCCTAACTCACGAAAGTGTATGGCATTTATCTTCGCCGGCAGATCTTATCAATTTCGGGTCATGCTTTTTGGATTGAATGTTAGTTCTGGAGTATTCATCTCTGCCCTAGTTAATGTATCTGGAACCGCGTGACTGCTACGGTCGCAGGTTCGAATCCTGCCTCGGGCATGGATGTGTGTGATGTCCTTAGGTTAGTTAGGTTTAAGTAGTTCTAAGTTCTAGGGGACTGATGACCACCGATGTTAAGTCCCATAGTGCTCAGAGCCATTTTGAACCTAGTTAATGCTCTTGGTCCAGATCTTCTCGATGAAGTTACTCTCTACGTCGATGATCTTTGAATTGCTACTAAAGCCTGGGAAGGCCCCGTTGAACTAATACAGAAAGTGTTTCAGCGATTCCTGGAATACAGAGTCACTTCCAACTTGCAAAAGCCACACTTTGGACGAGCCGAAATGAAATTGTTAGGACACTGAGCCGTGCGTGGCTCGGGTTCATGCCATACCTCATTGGACATCCTGTTTTTACTGTACAACCACCTCGTTATGTTAATTTCAGTTACTGGTGTCACTGAGTTGCCGCCTTGCCTGCCCGTGAGCGGCAACAGCGGCGCTTATCGATATAAGCCCTGGCGTATTATCTTTGCTGACTGCTATTACTTCCCGGTTGTCGTGTGTTCGGGGTTAGTTCGGATGTGCCAGTGGGTTAGTAGGCGCTAGCAGTGCAGTTCGGACCTGGCAGTGTTTGACTTAGGACGCGGCAGAAGTTCAGTCGGGGCGCGGCTGCAGTGAGGTCCGGACAGCCATGACTCGCCGATACATATCACTTGAGTGCGCACCATCTTGCTTGGTCGTGGTCGGTCGTCTTGTCGGAAGACGTGTATGTTGGCAGGCGATCGCTTATGGGTTGCCTGCGTGTGCCGACACGTGATTCGTCCTTATTATTGCACAGTTGCTGCCGCTAGTATTGTCTAGTCCTTCGTGCAAGTGTTCGTGAAACTGTGTGTAGCTTGTGATGTCGACTGCTCATTTTAGTGCTGTCTTCGTGCTGATGTGTGGAGTCGGTCGGTTGGTGTGGATCAGCCAGGAAATCTCCGCGCAGCGCAATGGGCCGGGCCCGCTGGCGGTCTCTACGCAGTGTCGGAGTGTGTCGGAGCTGTTCCGATTCTTACGAGGTTCGTGGCTCACGAACCCAGGACATCATCAAAGTTGAGTGGTGATTTAATTACCAAAGCCAGTCTGTTCACACTGTGCCGTTGGTTTTCATGGTTGGCTATTGGGGGTATACCGTGAGCAACAGCGAGTGTTCGAGTTGGCGAAGCTTTGGCCACCATCCGGTGGAGGTTAACTGTATTTTGGTTATTTGAAGTCCAAGTGCTCCAGCGGAATTTCCTGTCTTATGGCCGTTAGCGTTCCGATTACCTACCCCGGCTGCCGACGTAAAATTCAGGCAATGTGCTTTCCACACCGTGTTGTCGCTGTCCAACACGTGTGTGTAGTTTTGACAGCTTATGCATACTTAGTTGTGGGCGGCTACGCTTTTTATGTTTTGGCTTTGGAGTTACTTGAGTACTGGTCGGGTGGAAAGCAAGTCGTCCTGAGGTGGGTCCGTTGACTGTCTCTTGGTTGGGTTGCCGACGAATCGGATACCGTTGGGCCGACTACCTGTCTCCTCTAAGTGAACGTTAATATTTCAAGTGCAGACCAACCCCCAGAAACTTCTGAGCGCCGCTGGCTGTACTGCCTTTACTTATTGGTGTTTGATTGTGTATTTTAAAGGCTCATAGCCGATGGTTTGAATTTGGACATTTTTAGTTGGGTTTTAAATAATGGGCCTTCAGCCGCTTTAAAATCGAAAGTTCCTTACTTGTGAAGTCTTGCATTGTTTGGGCTTTCTGCCTCATTTAAAATACTTTGGATAAAGCTTGGGGTCTTTTGAAAATTTATCGTAGTTGTGTTTTTCAATCATGCCGTCTTAAAATTAAAATTCCTTACTTGCTAAGTCTTAGATTGTTTGGGCCTTCAGCCTCCTTTTTTAAAATCATTTAAGGATAAAGCTTTGGGCCCCCTACCTTTGAAAATTTATTGTAGTTATGTTTTTAAATCATGGGCCTTCAGCCGTTTTAAAATAAAAATTTCTTACTTATTAAGTCTTCGATTGTTTGGGTCTTCAGCCTCATTTGAAATATTATTTAAGGATAAAACCTTGCGCTTTCTGCCTTTTGAAAATTTATTGTAGTTGTGTTTTAAATAATGGGACTTCAGCCGTTTTAAAAATTAAAGAGGTTGTGCCCTTAAGCCATAAGGTTGTGTGACATATTCAGTCGATAGTTAAGCTCGGAAATTTG
Source organism: Schistocerca nitens (assembly GCF_023898315.1). Lineage (NCBI taxonomy): Eukaryota > Metazoa > Arthropoda > Insecta > Orthoptera > Acrididae > Schistocerca > Schistocerca nitens. The sequence goes on from NC_064614.1 coordinate 1,297,385,577, forward strand.
CTCTGTAATGTTTGGGCAACCAAATAAAGTTATGTGTTCGAGTGTAACTGACAGCCGCTCATTTTTGGCCCCTTTCCACAATTCCAACTACCTGTTCTGTCCTGAGGATTTAACTAGGCGTTTCGGACACGTCAATTCATCTGACGGAATCCGTCCTGATCCGGCTAAGCTAAGCGCAATTAAAAATTTTCCTGTTCTGTCTTCTAAACGGCAACTTAAAGGTTATCTCGGACTCATTTCGTTCTTTAGAAGATTCTTACCAAAGCAAGTGATGAACGACCCTCATTTATTGAAATTGTTAAATAAAAATAGTGGAATTGGACTGACGGCTGTTTAGGGACATTCCTCGATATCAAAGAAGCTTTGTCAAATAGCAACATTCTTCATCAACCAGATATGGAAAAGTAATTTTGTGTGTCATCTAATGCAAGTTTTCAGGGATTAGGCGCATTTCTTCCAGATCCATGAAGCCAATGGAAAACCAAAAATCAGAATTAGTTTTGCTAGTAGGGTTCTTACAGAAACTGAAAGATCCTACTCTGTTACCGAATTGGAAGCTCTTGCAATAATTTGGGCTTTCAAGATTTTCAACTACTACATCAGTGGCAAGAAAATCAAAGTTTATTCTGATCATCAGGCACTTAGTTTTCTTCTGACGTGTAAACTCCTACATCCTCGCTTAACGAGGAGGTGTCTTTTTTTGCAGGAATATGATTTCGAAATAATCTATATAAATGGCAAAGATAACATTATTGCAGATGCTCTATCTCGCATGCCTGAAGGCTCTTCTGATAGTACTGAAATTTTGGAACATGTCAAATTACAGAATTATTTTGATAAAGGATCCAATACATCGCAAATATTTTCTTGATCTTTGTAACCAGATTGTCGAATTGCAGGAACTGATCCAAAATGGAGAGGTGTGAAATAGATCGTCGAAACTACTCCTACCCATCGCATGTGCAAATATTACAAATTGCATAATCAAGTTCTTTTCCACCGAACATCATTGCCATCAGGAACTTGGCTAGTATGCATTCCGCAAGAATATGTAGAACACTTACTCTGGTATACACATATTTCATGGGGACACTTTGGTCCAGAAAAGTGTAAGGGTAAAATAGCAAAGTACTGCTACATCCCTAACATTCATAGCACAATTTGCAAGCTCTTGAAACACTGTGTCATTCGTCAAAATGCAAAACCTTTTAATCTTTCTTATATAATGCCTTCGAGTCCTATCATCACAGAGAAACCTAGACAAATCCTAGGCATAGATTTGGCAGGACCACTCCCACAAGGTCGTGGAGGACTAAGGTAACTTGTAGCTGTCATCGATCTATTTACCAAACATTTGAGATTGTACGCTATGAGATCTGCAAACACTCAACCAATCATCAATCGTTTAGAACGTGACTAGTTTCCTAGTTTCGGAAGACCTGAATCAATTATCTCAGACAATGAGACTAACTTTGTTTGCAAAAGATGGAGACTTTTCCTTGCTCGTCTTCAAATTAGGCAAATCCTTATCTCAAAATTTAGCCCCCGGTCGAACCCGACTTCAAGGAGTTTAATCGTTTCATTTATACGTATATACCAAATCAGCAGTCTCGCTGGGTTGTGTGGTGTCACCGCTAGACACCACACTTGCTAGGTGGTAACTTAAATCGGCCGCGGTCCTGTAGTACATGTCGGACCCGCGTGTCGCCACTGTGTAATCGCAATCCTAGCGCCACCACATGGCAGGTCACAAGACACGGACATGACCTCGCCCCAGTTGTACGGACGACATAGCTTGCGACCAGACCTACCAAGTCTTCCTCTCATTTGCCGAGAGACTGATAGAATAGCCTTCAGCTTATTCCATAGCTACTACCTAGCAAGGCGCCATTTGTATCAGTGCTTATAGCTTACTACTATTCAAGAGATGTATTCCAACAAGAGAATAAAGTTAAGTATCTTATTCCAGCTACGTACTTTTCTTCTTATTCATTAATAAGTCTCATGTTCCAGTACTTCACGCCCGTCTGCGTTAGTTTAGCGTGCACTTTCAGCCACTTCATTCTACAAGGTGTTGGCCCAGCTGCCGACACATCACATGGCGACGAGAGAAAGTGTTTTTTCTGCTTTGGACTGAATTACTTTTTTCCTTGTTGTGCTCTGATTTGCTTGTGTCATGGCTTCGCCACAATCTCCAGATGTACTGTCCGAATTTTTTCGCTTGCAGAATCAGCAGACGCAGGCGTTATTGGAAGCCCTTGGACAGCTCGTCCAGGGTCAACGTGAGCTGCAAACCGATGCGGCAGCCGCCGCTTCATCGCTACCGCAGCCACACAACGCTGTCGCACCGCCATTTAGGCCCTTTGAGGCCGAGTGCGAAACCTGGACTGAGTGGGCCAGCCAGTTCCAGTTTCATCTCGCAGCGTACAGAATACAAGGTAAAGAGCGGCAGCCGTTTTTGCTTTCTTGTGTCGGTGTGTCTACCTACCGTGTGATAGTGAAATTGTTTCCCCGACGCGACGTAGCAACTCTGTCCTACGAAGAAATTTTGTCTGCTTTAGATGCCTATTTCAAAGAAACAGTAAATGTAGTTGCAAAACGGTATACGTTCTTTCGTACAAAACGTACGGCCGGTCAGACTAATCGGGAGTGGGTTGCAACTTTGCAAGGCCTTACTAGAGACTGCGCGTTTGCCTGTGAATGTGGCCTCCCATATTCCGATACAATGGTGCGTGATGCAATAGCACAGAACGTTTCTGATGTTCGCATACGGGAACAGATTTTGAAACTCGTCAATCCCTCCCTTCAACAAGTGATAGACATATTGGATAGGCAAGACACACTTGACTTTGCTCAGGACTCATTTGAAACTTCGCCAGCAGTGTGTCACATTAATCGGCCCGCCGGGCCCGCTGCACGGGACGCTAGGCGGCCCTCGCGCCCGTCGCAGCCGCGCTCGCAAACACGTGCGCCGCGTAAGCAAGCAACTGCAGTGAAATCATGCCCGCGGTGTGCAACTAGACATTCGCGTGAAAATTGCCCGTCACGCCAAGCTATTTGCTTTTACTGTCAAAAGGAGGGACATGTTCAAAGTGTTTGCCAGAAAAAGCTTAGATCAGACAATCGCAATAATTCCAGGCCTTTTGCTTCGCGCCGGAATCGAACCCAGGACAATCAGGCTCGTGGACCTTCGCCCATGGACATTAATGTAGTTCATTCCCACCCGTCCAGTGACACTTTAGCTAACAGTGACTGTGTTCGTCCCACCCAAAGTGTGCGTCGACGTCGCCGAAAATCCCGTAAAGTCGCAAGTGCTTCTGTACCGGTATCAGTTCAAATTGCACGTGACAGTCGCTCTTGTCGTCAGCAGGACAATAAACTTTTTGTGGACTTAGACTTTGAAGGCAAAGTGATCCCATTCCAGCTCGATACCGGAGCTGCAGTTTCATTGATTAATCACGACACGTACAAACAACTGGGCGCCCCGCCGTTGCGTGCCGCAAATGTTAAGTTAACTAGTTACTCAGGACAACAGATCCCTGTGTTAGGACAGTGCAGCCTTCTTGCAACATACAAGGGACAAACAAAACTTGTATCATTTTACGTTCTTCGTTCTTCTAGTGCAGTGAACTTGTTTGGTTTAGATTTGTTTCAATTGTTTAATTTGTGTATAGTAAATCAGGTCCTATCAGTGAATCAGACTGTGCCTTCCGCCAGTGTTTCTAGTCTTTGTGAAGAATTTGCAGACATTTTTGCACCGGGCCTTGGTTGCGCTAAGAACTATGAAGCACATTTGGAATTGAAAGACAACGCGCAACCGAAATTTTTCAGAGCGCGCAATGTTCCCCACGCATTGCGTGATGAGGTCGCAAGAACATTGCACGATTTAGAATCTCAAGGTGTAATTGAACGTGTGCAGGCTTCTCTCTGGGCCTCACCCTTAGTAATTTTGCCAAAACCTTCCGGAAAATTGAGACTTTGTGTGGACTTCAAGGCAACTGTGAATCCACAACTTGTGACTGCTACTTTTCCTTTGCCCCGCCCGGAAGATCTTTTTGACAAACTGTGCCCGGGAAAATATTTTTCAAAATTGGACCTAGCAGATGCGTACTTGCAGATACCTGTGGACGAAGACTCCCAGCGCGTCTTGGTGGTAAACACGCATCTTGGCTTGTATCGCTTCAAAAGACTGCCATTCGGGTGTGCATCCGCCCCTGCATTGTTTCAGCAATATTTACAAACTATTTGTGCGTCGGTCCCTACTGCTGCGAACTATCTGGACGATATTGTGATCTCCGGACAGACAGAAGCAGAACATTTGCAAAATCTCCGCACATTATTTCAGGTATTGCGTCAGAATGGTCTTCGCTTGAGGAAGGACAAATGTGTTTTTTTTGCTCGGGACTTACCCTACCTGGGGCATGTCATAAATGCCCAAGGTATACATCCGAGTCCAGAGCACCTCCGTGCCATACAGGACTTACCTGCTCCGCAGAATTTGAAACAGCTACAGAGTGTGTTGGGTAAAATAAATTATTATCATAAATTTTTGCGCAATGCTTCTTCCATTTCAGCTCCGCTTCATCGCTTACGCCGTAAAGGTGTTCCGTTCGTCTGGACGACGGAATGCGAACGCGCCTTTCGCCAGTTGAAATCGGCGTTACTTTCAAATACTTGCCTTACGCCATTCGATCCCCGAAAACCCCTTTTGTTGATGGTAGATGCATCGGATTTCGGGATCGGGGCTGTGCTTGCGCACAAAGATGGCTCGCATGATCGCCCTATTGCCTTTGCGTCCAAATTGCTCTCATCTGCGCAACGAAATTATTCACAGATAGAGAAAGAAGCTTTAGCTCTCGTGTTTGGTGTTACCAAGTTCCATGACTTCTTGTATGGTCGTCCCTTTACCATCATCACCGACCACAAACCGTTGACATCGCTTTTTCATCCGCACAAGCCTGTACCTCCACGTACAGCGCAGAAATTCATTCGCTGGTCACTTTTTCTCTCGCAGTACCGCTACGATATTTTGTATCGGTCCACTGCTAAGCACGGAAACGCTGATGCGTTGTCCCGTTTGCCTGTTGCTGAGGATAAGGCATTCGATTCTTCCGAACTTGCTTGCATGTTCATTGATTCGGAAGCCGATGACGTGGTCGCATCGTTTCCGATTGATTTTCGTCGTGTAGCTACAGCCACAGCTGCTGACCCTATCCTTGCTACTGTTTTGCGTTTTGTTGCTACGCAATGGCCCTTGTCAAAGTCACGGATCGAGGATCCTTTGGTTCGCCGTTTTTTTGCTCACAAGGAGAGACTTTTTGTACGACGTGGTGTTTTGTTGTTGCGTTCTGATAATGATCAATCCCGAGTCGTGGTCCCACGTTCGTTGCAGTCCTCTGTCTTAAAGCTTCTTCACCAAGGACATTGGGGTATAGTGCGAACGAAACAACTTGCTCGTCAGCACTGTACTTGGTTCGGAATCGATACTGCGATTACGAATATGTGCTCCTCTTGCGTGGCGTGTGCCGAACAACAATCCGCACCGCCGCGGAAATTCTTTGCATGGCCGAAAGCCACTTACCCTTGGCAACGCTTGCATATCGATTTTGCTGGTCCATTCTGGAATGCTCGATGGTTGGTTGTGGTCGATGCTTTCAGTAATTTTCCTTTTGTTGTCCGGATGTCTTCCACGACGTCTTCTGCCACAATCCAAGCCTTGTCTGCTATCTTTTGCATTGAAGGTCTTCCGCAGACTATTGTTTCCGACAATGGCCCACAATTCATGTCCGCGGAATTTCAGTCATTCTGCAAGGCCAATGGTATTCAACATCTGACGTCCGCGCCGTTTTCGCCTCAGTCAAACGGTGCCGCTGAACGATTGGTCCGGACTTTCAAGTCCCAGATGTTGAAATTGAAAGAGTCGCATTCTCGGGAGGACGCTTTGTTGCTCTTTTTGTCTTCGTATCGCTCTCAGCCCCGCGATGGTCGCTCGCCGGCTGAATTGCTCCATGGTCGATCTCATCGCACCCTGATGTCTTTGCTACATCCGCCGCATCAGGTTCCTGTGCAGCGGCAGGCTCCTGCTTTTGCTCTTGGCGACGTTGTCTATTATCGCACCTATCGCGGTTCACGGCGTTGGCTCGCAGGGCGCATTCTTCGCTGCCTCGGCCGCGCGATGTATTTGGTTTTGGGGGCCTCTGGTGAGGTGCGTCGGCATCTCAATCAGCTGCGCCTCTGTCGTCGCCTGGGTTCTGCCGCTCCCCGTCTGCTTTCAGCGACGGAGCCGTCAGGTCAGCGCCTTGGGGACCCATCTACTGGCTCGCCTCATCCCCAGGTGTTGCCGACGCTGCCTTCCATTTTGCCCCATGGCGTCGCGCCGCCGCCGCAGCCGCCGCCGGCGCCGCCCGCAGTGGACGCGTCGCTGCAACCGCCTGGCGCCTCCCTGGGTCACGCGCCGCCGCTCGCTTCCCGTGACCAGCCGTCCTCCGCCATGGACCTCTTGCCCGCTCCGGACCAGATGTCGTATTCGCCCGTCGGGTGCTCCGACCACATGGAGGTCGACCCTTTTTTCTCATTACGTGCGCATACACCGCATGTTGACGTGCACCCTGGACTAGGTTTGCAGGCGTTTCCTAGCTCCCCTCGGACCGAATGGCCGGGTGCGGGTGGCACAGCCTCGCCTGTTGTTAGGCTCCCCACCTCATCGCATACGTCAACATGGGGTCCTCCCCACGGCGGGCGGAAGCCTTATCTCACGACCGTTCGCCGATTTGCGGGGGAGGAATGTGGTGTCACCGCTAGACACCACACTTGCTAGGTGGTAACTTAAATCGGCCGCGGTCCTGTAGTACATGTCGGACCCGCGTGTCGCCACTGTGTAATCGCAATCCTAGCGCCACCACATGGCAGGTCACAAGACACGGACATGACCTCGCCCCAGTTGTACGGACGACATAGCTTGCGACCAGACCTACCAAGTCTTCCTCTCATTTGCCGAGAGACTGATAGAATAGCCTTCAGCTTATTCCATAGCTACTACCTAGCAAGGCGCCATTTGTATCAGTGCTTATAGCTTACTACTATTCAAGAGATGTATTCCAACAAGAGAATAAAGTTAAGTATCTTATTCCAGCTACGTACTTTTCTTCTTATTCATTAATAAGTCTCATGTTCCAGTACTTCACGCCCGTCTGCGTTAGTTTAGCGTGCACTTTCAGCCACTTCATTCTACAAGGTGTTGGCCCAGCTGCCGACACATCAGGTTGACTTTGTGTTACCTATCAAGGAGATTGTGAATAATCTACCGCACCCGCCTACTGGTTTCACTCTAAGTGAGTTAATGTCTTCTGACCAAGAGAAAAATGAATGGGTCAATTCAGTTCCTAAGTATAACAACACAAGCGCTAGTTTAGACGCCAGAATAAGACAAGCTCCAACAACATTGACCGCCCAAGCCAATTTACGCAAGAAGGCGTGTGACAAAGATATTAGTAATGTGTTAACTTGTAAAGGAGGTATGGACTAATTATTTAGTATAGAACCTATGTCTCGCTACTTCATGACCATACGTATTTAATTTTCTTTTATGTTTCTGCAAATTTTGATGGTTCAGTCACAAATTGTTTCGTCGAAATCGGACGGAAGTTGAATACGGCGAAATATTTTCTCCGCACCTTATTCTACTGGTAAATGTATGATAAACTTCGTTCCCTTAGAAAATTCATATTGAGCTGTCAAAAAAATTTTCAATAGTCATTTACCCCTGACCAGTAAAGGTATTCAAAACCACTACAATAACTAGTTATGTCTATTGGCCTAAAATACAATATCTATGATTATGTGCATTTCTCTGCAAATATATTTCCGCCGCCGTTTATATTTGTATGTTAGTGCACAAAAGTAAACGTATTGTTAGTGTCGATGACGTCTTCACTGACTTGACTGTTGCTCCGTTTCTGGATCGTAACCATAGCACCATGACTCATTATCTTTGACAGAAATCTGGATCTGTTTCAAGCTGTTGTTTCAAGGCATGACATTTTTCAACTCGACGTTCCTTTTGATTGTCAGTCAGAAGCCGAGGAACGACTTTGGCAGCAACGATTTTCATTCCCAAATCCTCGGTTAAAATTCACTGAACCGAGCTCCAAGACAAACGAATAAACTCTGACAGTTGTTCAATTGTCTGTCGATGGTCTGTGAGCACAAACTCTCAAATTTTTTCAATATTTTTGTCAATTCGGGCAGCTGATGGACGTCCAGAACGGGGTTTGTCATCAATCGACATGTCGCCATTTTTAAATCGAGCAAACCACTCGTACACAACTTTTTTCCGATAGCGTCATCTTGGTATGCTGTTTTCAATAGTTTTAGCAGCATTTTTTACCGAGTAAAACAAAATTTCACAGCTGTACGTTGTTCATTTAACCTTATCAGCAAAAAAAAAAAAAAAAAAAACGAAACAAAAACACAACAGCGCTAGCAAAAACAATCACTGCAGATGAACAGAACAAGCCAGGTCGAAAACACAGGCGGCACTTAACTGGCAATGATTTGCGCTACACACGCCTAACGGCAGAAATGTTTACGGTAGTGATGTTCAGAGATGGTGAACAAACTGCCGTGTGATGAGTATTGTTTAGAGATGTTGCTGAAAATATCGTCCATTCACACTAACGTACAACTGGAACCTGCGTTCTAATGATTGTCTAACACCGTCAAAACAGCAAGGTGTTTCACGAATAATGGTTGTAGCTTCAACTAAGCAATCAACTTTTCTGAAGGGGGTTGGACCACTTGCACGGAAAGACATCTGCACGGAGCCTGGGGCTCTTCAGGTACAGGCGAGTACAAGCACCCTAAGAATTTGCTTCCTGGTTGTCGGTGTGGCACAGTGTGCTGTAATCTAAGACATATGTCATTAGGCACTAGTTTTGATATACGGTGAAATGTTAAAGAAGACTGTTTCGACCCTCTTCAGGGGCAAGTTACATAGCCGGCCGGTGTGGCCAAGCGATTATAGGCGCTTCAGTCTGGAACTGCGCGACCGCTACGGTCGCAGGTTCGAGTCCTGCCTCGGGCATGGATGTGTGTAATGTCCTTAGGTTAGTTAGGTTTAAGTAGTTCTAGAGGACTGATGACCTCAGATGTTAAGTCCCATAATGCTCAGAGCCATTTGAGCAAGTTACATATGACCATTTACGTTTGAAAAGTTTTCGATGGTTTTGAACCACGGCATGAAATATTTTTTGAATGAATAAACCACCATTTGACGGTGTGTTACTGTATTTACCTTCTGTGCTATCTAGATTTCGGCTTTCATGCCGTTATCAAATAGAATACCGGAAGTTCGTAGACAACGAATATGTCGTACCTGTTACGGCTTTGGACTGCCTTAACAGATATGACATGTGTAATAACTTTTAGTACTGTACTTGATAATGGCATAAAATCCGAAATAAATAATGTAATAAAGCCGAATGGAGGTTTATTCATTCAAAAAATTTTACATATAAGGACATCAGTTTTGTACAAATTGTTGCCTCTGGGATCTCTAGTTATATCAACACTTCTAACATCCAACAGGGATAAAATAATGTATTTTCCAAATTGCAAGAGTCATTTAGCCAGTTTCTTGCCGTTACCAGGGAACACAATTAATTTTTTTTGCAATATTTACGTTATTTAAAAGATGACGATTAGTATGACGAGTATTACATTCTTTTCCATACATATACAATTTCCAGTGATTGTGACATTTTCTTTATCACTGTAATTTCTGTGCGTAGGACAAACGAGTTAGAAACCGTCATATGTTACCGTCAATTTTGATTGTTTTGAAAACCTTTGCACTAGCGTCGTCAGTTTTAATTCCTGTCTTCTTCCTCGTTTTCCAATCGATATTTAAAATTAATTGGCCAAACTGGCGGCCAGGGAACTGTGCGTCTTCTCGATGCTTTTTTACTAACGGGAACATCTGGAATTTTGATATTAATGTGTTTTTTCCTCGGTTACATCCTTCTGAGACGTTGTTAGTGCGATGGCGCCTTTCACTGCAGTTACACCTCAAGGTCCGTAAAAAAAATAGGTTACACCTATTTCTTGGCAGGTGCTCGTTATCGAGCCATTCATCCACAAAATAGTCGTAGAAGTCCTGAAGCTTTTGGTTTTCAGGTGTGCTCTCCTGAATACACAGCCACCACTATCTTACATTCCCAGAGGAAGGTGTGCTAGAGTTGAATACATCCTTATGACAGCGAATCTCTTCATTTTCTAAGCAGAAACAAGGCCGCAATACTAAATTTGTTTCCACATACGCTGACTAAAACGATAATTGCGACCCGCAATCTCTGTTTCAGGAAAGAAATTTGTTGTTGATTGGACGATAGCAATTGCGAAATCCTCCATAAGAGACGCTGGATTCATTGCAGGGATCTTGTATTTAATGACTCTTAAAAAACGATTATATGTTTCTCGCTTTGGGTTCGGGAGCAAAGCATAGACAGCTGAACCAGTGTCTGTTTCCTCCCAAGTATTTCTAAGATCAGCGTCAAGTATAAACAACTGTACAAACTGCTTGCTCGAACTCTGGAACGTCCCCATCACAAAGAATGATTCACAGGTTAATAAACATCATGTTCTGTTTTCGCTGGCAAATACCAATATTCTTTCATTCGATCCTCTATTGTCATTTTTAGGTAAAAGTTTGCTGCCATCGTTCATCAGTAAATATTGTTTTTAAGAGATATTCCTCCAGCATCAATCAGATCTTGTGTTGGTGCCATATATTTTCGCCTAATGCTATGCAGCAGTCGTTTCGCGCTTCTGTGTGACCGTAACGATGTAACTAACTCCTATCCTCGGTTGAACAGCTGTCCCACTTCTTCAGCTTAAATTGATGGAATCATAGTATCTGTTTCTTTTACAAGCTTCTCTGCAATTGCAAAATGTTTCCACTCTTCATTTGTCGTTTCATCTGGAAGACCAACATGGCTAACTTCGCCTAGATGTATGGTCCTTTAAGTGGATATTCTTCCTTTGCACTTACTCTTTGTATAGTTTTCACAACGCCAATATGTTACATCTTCTTTCTTAGTATAGTTCACAAAATGCTGATGCCCGTTGAATATCAATAAACTCCGTTGGTAGTCACGGTGAACTCCGATGCCAACATTAATACCACGGAACACTACTTGCCAGTCAGAGATCATCTACAGTACTGAACTCCTTTGTAGTCTGTCAGTAAACTGAGGCGCGGGCAGTGTTCTTAAAGCAGTTAGTGGACCTTGTAAGAGGCGAGGTATGCGCTATATGCGCTGCCTGCAATAGGCAAGACTTAGGAGAGTCTCTGACCAGAGAGCAGTATGTCGTTAGTTGTTGCTTGTCGCTAGTCTCCGCTTGTCTGCGCGTGTCGACAGTAGTCTTGAGTAGTGTGCGTGAGTCGGCGGTAGTCGGCGCGTGTCGGCTGTCTGTTCTGGTCAGGACTCTAGAGGATGAGTATTGTTGTAGAAGGTAAAGAAGCAGCCTTGCGCATATCTAGTAATGTATATTAATTGTCATTTAATTTATTTCAAAAAATTCCCCAATAATAATTTTTATAATATAAAGTAATTTTTTTTTAAAAAAAGCATTCATTTCAATTTAAAGATTTTATCCAATGAATAATTAATTCCTTTCACGAATCACAAAGCATGGGCCAGCACTGCACGGAGCTGTGCCGAAAATTTTTATGTAAGAGCAGATATATTTGCAGTTTTTATTGAGGTAAGAATTTTTGCTTCCTTTTTATTCAGAATGCAGAGCCGAGGCGCAGCGCTGCTATCGTCATAAAATTTACCAGGTTACTAAATTTTCTTCATTATTTTTGTTGTATAGGAATTTTTCTGTTTCGAACTTAACATTCAATGAGAAAAGAACTTTGTGGGAACATTAAGTGTGAATGCATTTCTGCACACAGATTATAAATGGAAGCCAATTTTGTTCAGAGCTTACAATATTAAAATATTCATTTAATTATTATTTTTATGAGAAGTTTACGCTTGGTTCATTTTCATTTAATTACAATAATTTTGTTGGGAGGTTACACTTGGTTCATAATTTTAAATATAAATAATTTTGTGGGGAGGTTACAACCTTCCCAGTAGTACATAACATGTGGTAAGTGACAGCCCGGTTCAAATGGTTCCAATGGCTCTGAGCACTATGCGACTTAACTTCTTAGGTCATCAGTCGCCTAGAACGTAGAACTAATTAAACCTAACTAACCTAAGGACATCACACACATCCATGCCAGAGGCAGGATTCGAACCTGCGACAGCAGCGGTCGTTCGGTTCCAGACTGAAGCGCCTAGAACCGCACGACCACTCCGGCCGGCTAACAGCCCGGCGTACTCTGCTTCTGCAGCAGCTTGTTCCGAGGTGCTATTACCTCAAGTGTCTTGAGCGCCGTGAAAATGTCGACACATTCCATCCCCGTGCAGCTATCACAAACTCATCTGAAGTATCTACTGTCGTGTCATACAGCAAACTCTTCGTCTTCACCCACAAAAAAGAAATCCATATGATGTCAGCAACATGTCTAAAACAATACTGATCACACGTCAGTCTGAATACCATGTGTGAACATGAGTAGTGCGAAAACTTTCTGTGCTCCTGTGTCAGATTTATCACATGAAAGGTGGTTCTTCTTATCTCCTCTCAACCCTTTAAAATGTTTACGTACGCATATTATAATATTAGTAGCCGTGGAAATAGTCTCATGAGTAGTTAATAGTCTGCAGTCCTATACAAGAGGGACAGTCTTTTCGTTTCTGTTCCGCACGGGTCGGTCACTGCTCCGTGCCGCATGGACTTGTACTTAGCTGAGGCGACTTAACTAAGCGGCAAACCGGTTACGATAGACTCTGTAACGCGGAGCCCACACAGTCCGCCCGCCTCTGCAGCTGAGGTCGGTAACACGGGCCGGCGCTCGACACGGAACTGCTGTTGCGACAGTGTGCTGCTGCTGGAAACAGGCTCCGTCGCCCTAACACGGAGACGACGCGTGTTGCTGTGGACTACAGCGACTTTGGAGCAACAGCCCGTGGCGCAAGAAGGCGGTCGCTTACGCGCCTGGTTATTGGCTTAACACGCGGATGGCTCTTCCTTTTGGGTGTAATTGGTTTACCGGCAAGAGTCCGGCGGCTATCGACCGAGCGAGCCGCCGGCTTGCTGCCTCTGCTGCACTCACTGGGAGGGACTCACCGTGTCCGGCTAGAGCCGGCCTCCTCTCGCCGCTCCAGAGCCAAAGAGGTAGCTCCGGCATTGCGCTTCATATTAGTAGCGAGGCTTATGAAAAGTCGACACAAGCTCGTAGGATCTGTCTACCACGAAAGTAAAGTTCTATGTACTGACTTGGCAGAAAATCCTAAGAAATTTTGGTCTTATGTCAAAGCGGTAGGGTCCGGAACCGCGCGACTGCTACGGTCGCGGGTTCGAATCCAGCCTCGGGCATGGATGTGTGTGATGTCCTTAGGTTAGATAAGTTTAAGTAGTTCTACGTTCTAGGGGACTGATGACCACAGATGTTAAGTCCCATAGTGCTCAGAGCCATTTGAACCATTTCAAAGCGGTAGGTGCATCAAAACAAAATGTCCAGACACTCTGTGACCAAAATGGTACTGAAACAGAGGATGACAGACTAAAGGCCGAAATACTAAATGTCTTTTTCCAAAGCTGTTTCACAGAGGAAGACTGCACTGTAGTTCCTTCTCTAGATTGTCGCACAGATGACAAAATGGTAGATATCGAAATAGACGACAGAGCGATAGAGAAACAATTAAAATCGCTCAAAAGAGGAAGGGCCGCTGGACCTGATGGGATACCAGTTCGATTTTACACAGAGTACGCGAAGGAACTTGCCCCCCTTCTTGCAGCGGTGTACCGTAGGTCTCTAGAAGAGCGTAGCGTTCCAAAAGATTGGAAAAGGGCACAGATCATCCCCGTTTTCAAGAAGGGACTTCGAACAGATGTGCAGAACTATAGACCTATACCTCTAACGGCGATCAGCTGCAGAATTTTGCAACACGTGTTATGTTCAAGTATAATGACTTTTCTGGAGACTAGAAATCTACTCTGTAGCAATCAGCATGGGTTTCGAAAAAGGCGATCGTGTGAAACCCAGCTCGCGCTATTCGTCCACGAGAATCAGAGGGCCATAGACACGGGTTCCCAGGCAGACGCCGTATTTCTTGACTTCCGTAAGGCGTTTGATACAGTTCCCCACAGTCGTTTAATGAACAAAGTAAGAGCATATGGACTATCAGACCTATTGTGCGATTGGATTGAAGATTTCCTAGATAACAGAACGCAGCATGTCATTCTCAATGGAGAGAAGCCTTCCGAAGTAAGAGTGATTTCAGGTGTGCCGCAGGGGAGTGTCGTAGGACCGTTCCTATTCACAATATATTTAAATGACCTTGTAAATAACATCGTAAGTTCACTGAGGCTTTTGCGGATGATGTTGTAGTATATCGAGAGGTTGTAACAATGGAAAATTGTACTGAAATGCAGGAGGATCTGCAACGAATTGACGCATGGTGCAGGGAATGGCAATTGAATCTCATTTTAGACAAGAAAGGTCCTTTATCATTTAGCTAAAATATAGCAGGTCAGCAACTAGAAGCAGTTAATTCCATAAATTATCTGGGAGTACGCATTAGGAGTGATTTAAAATGGAATGATCATATAAAGTTGATCGTCGGTAAAGCAGATGCCAGACTGAGATTCATTGGAAGAATCCTTGGAAATGCAATCCGAAAACAAATGAAGTAGGTTACAGTACGCTTGTTCGCCCACTGCTTGAATACTGCTCAGCAGTGTGGGATCCGTACCAGATAGGGTTGATAGAAGAGATAGAAAAGATCCAATGGAGAGCAGTGCGCTTCGTTACAGGATCATTTGGTAATCGCGAAAGCGTTTCGGAGATGATAGATAAATTCCAGTGGAAGACTCTGTAGGAGAGCTCGGTACGGGCTTTTGTTGAAGTTTCGAGAACATACCTTCACCGAAGAGTCAAGCAGTATATTGCTCCCTCCTACGTATATCTCATGAAGAGACCATGAGGATAAGATCAGAGAGATTAGAGCTCACACAGAGGCATACCGACAATCTTTCTTTCCACGAACGATACGAGACTGGAATAGAAGGGAGAGCCGATAGAGGTACTCAAAGTACCCTCCGCCACACACCGTCAGGTGGCTTGCGGAGTATGGATGTAGATGTAGATGTAGATGTAGACCTGGAAAAAGTGTTCGACAGTGTACGAGGGCGTGCTGAAAAGTAATTCCTCCGAATTTTTTTATGTGAAAACTCTTAAAGGATTTTAGACAAAACATTAACATTCCACATCTTTATTCTTCGTGTCTATATATTTGACAGCCTCTGCCGCCAGGGGCCACCGAATTGTAGCGTGTTAACATGGCTGTGTGTAACGTAACTATGTCGACGCGTGACAGACCCTCAGGAAACCGAAAGCCAGAATTCGAATAGTAGGTCCGCGCACGGAGCACCGCCTCTCTCAGCATGGCAGTGTCGGACCGCTGCGACGTCTGCAACAACCGACCCTTTGGGTTGGCTGTCATCAATAATCCTCTGTACAACCACAGTCTAATACGCACAGTCACGACACTCTCTGGTGCGGAAGAGACCACCGTCTGACAGTTGGAGCGACACTAGCGCTCCAAGCCGTGAGAAAGCAGTCACAAGCGTCCTAAACATTATCTTTGTTTTGAATTATCTTCTACTTAATTAACGAAACAGTAGTTACATTTTTGGGTTCCATGTGTAATTAAATTACCAAGAGACATGAATTACCGTGAAATACATTTAAAAACAGCAGAATCACTCTGATTCAATGGCATACTTGGTCGAAAGGAATACTTACGATGTATTGTTTATTTGGAGCTTACCGCAAGAGAATGTAAACACATATTTAGTGCATGAGAAGCTCATACTTCTCTTATTGTCTGTTGTTATTATCATAGCTACTTTCCTTGATAATTAATACATTTTGTGGAGTCACCAATTCTTACACTTTACTGGGCTTTCTAATACACGGATATTTTTGTAAATGTAATTACTTTTGTAGATTCTTCCCGTTTGTGGCTCAGATTTAGCAACAATTGTGGAATTTGCTTTCTTCTGTGTTAGGAAACAGTGTTACTGTTTTTGACGATTTATTATCACCTATGTGTGGTTTTTCCTTAAGGTATAGTTGTGGTGACTTATAGACGCTAAATAATGTATGTGTTTCATTCCATATAGGTTTGTTACGATCCACATTCACTGATTTCGCTGAAAATGTAGAGAACAAAACTTTGCTTTGTTGGGTACATATTTGACGTTTTTCCGCAAAAGATCAGGTCTTCTGGCGTTTACTATCAATTCTTTCTTACTAAAGGGAAACAACTTTATTCAGTAAATATCTATATGTGACAAGGGAATTATGACTAAACTGTACCATAATGTGCAGTTCCATACCTCGCAGAGTCGTTAGGAAATTAACCTATGACAAATGTGGTGCCATTTTTTAGTTACTGTCGATGCCGATGGCGCTATACACACTGTTGTAAAACCTATGTTACAAATCAGTATAAACGTTAGTATTCGCACTCATCCGATGTCGTATTCAGAAGTGCCGCTTGCTGACCGTTTGGGGCGCTGCTATCGCTGTGGTTAACAGACAAGACGGAGTGTCACGACTGTAGTCCCGAGTTAGCCCCCTCAGATTTTCATCATTTCCAAAAGTTATACAACACCTTAGAGGACTTTACTTTGATAGTGAAGAAGAGGTGCAAGTAGAGGTGAGTTTCTGGCTCCATCAACGAAGTCATACATTCTACAGTGACAGTACTGACAAACTGGTCTCTCGGGAGAAATGTGTTCGTCGCCAGGGTGACTACTGCGCTGTCTCTCCTCTCGTGGCGTCAACTACAGTCTGCCTGCGACTAATCAATTAATGGATACTGTGTCCTGTTTCTAGTATAGTTGCTGGTGTGACCGTTAACACAAGTGCAAATCGTAGTATAACCAGGAGTCAGACGAACCCGCAATAGTACTCACAAAAATCTAATCTTCTTCTGTTTAAATACGGTTCTGCTATAGCAGAGCCTTTTCGCTAGCCAGAAGTAGACTTATGAACAATTTGGACGTGTAATGTCGAATTACGTTCGTGGGAAAAGTTTGAAATTTTGTGAAACAAAGGAAGAGTCCATATGTCGACGTTTGAACAACACGAAAATCGCTGGTATCAATGTCCTCTTTCACGTAGTGAAAGTATTCAACGTTATGCCTTTTCGTGGGTACGAAAAGTCTTGCAATAACTCACTTCAAATGATACCATTAACTCCACCTTGTCAAACACATCAGCTATGGATCGCAGTCAAAGATAACACTGCTGCTGGTAATCGGGTTATCCAATCTTACTCCGATATGAATTATAAATGGATTGCAAGGCACCAGCACTCCACCAAAACTCATAACTAGATCGTACTTCTTCAACACCGGCTAAGTGCAATTAATAATTTTATTCGTTTTACTCGGCGTAACTGGCATGCATTGAATTCATAATTGTAATAATATTGTCCACTGATTTTCTTCTGACTATCAGGTCACTATTAAGCTGACTAAACAAGCATTAACAATTCGTAAAACTTCATCAGAATTCAGTGCGCAATGAATACTGAAGTGCAAAATAAAAAAAAATCTAAATCTTCGAATAATAACTATCAGAGACGTTGTTACACTTCCGACCCTATTCGGTGCGTAAGAGCTCTGTCATTTCACTGTCAGTTTAAGCTCCTAATAATTTCCTCCGACTTATAAGAATAGTCATTTTAAGTTTCATGGGTAATCTTCATGCAACTAGAAAAATCTCAAATTAAAGATTGCCATACCAAACGTCTCTAGAAACTGAACTATCTTAATATGTCTTTTCAGTACTTACTACGCAGAAATCAAACAGCATGTCGGACATCCAGTATACAATGTTATGTTCATTTATTAGCAGGATATCTTCAATAATTAAATACAATCTCGACAATGTCTTCTAAGTCGCCTGCCGCCCGCTGGAGGTCCGATACACACGCTGCCGCGTCGAACTACACTCCTGGAAATTGAAATAAGAACACCGTCAATTCATTGTCCCAGGAAGGGGAAACTTTATTGACACATTCCTGGGGTCAGATACATCACATGATCACACTGACAGAACCACAGGCACATAGACACAGGCAACAGAGCATGCACAATGTCGGCACTAGTACAGTGTATATCCACCTTTCGCAGCAATGCAGGCTGCTATTCTCCCATGGAGACGATCGTAGAGATGCTGGATGTAGTCCTGTGGAACGGCTTGCCATGCCATTTCCACCTGGCGCCTCAGTTGGACCAGCGTTCGTGCTGGACGTGCAGACCGCGTGAGACGACGCTTCATCCAGTCCCAAACATTCTCAATGGGGGACAGATCCGGAGATCTTGCTGGCCAGGGTAGTTGACTTACACCTTCTAGAGCACGTTGGGTGGCACGGGATACATGCGGACGTGCATTGTCCTGTTGGAACAGCAAGTTCCCTTGCCGGTCTAGGAATGGTAGAACGATGGGTTCGATGACGGTTTGGATGTACCGTGCACTATTCAGTGTCCCCTCGACGATCACCAGTGGTGTACGGCCAGTGTAGGAGATCGCTCCCCACACCATGATGCCGGGTGTTGGCCCTGTGTGCCTCGGTCGTATGCAGTCCTGATTGTGGCGCTCACCTGCACGGCGCCAAACACGCATACGACCATCATTGGCACCAAGGCAGAAGCGACTCTCATCGCTGAAGACGACAAGTCTCCATTCGTCCCTCCATTCACGCCTGTCGCGACACCACTGGAGGCGGGCTGCACGATGTTGGGGCGTGAGCGGAAGACGACCTAACGGTGTGCGGGACCGTAGCCCAGCTTCATGGAGACGGTTGCGAATGGTCCTCGCCGATACCCCAGGAGCAACAGTGTCCCTAATTTGCTGGGAAGTGGCGGTGCGGTCCCCTACGGCACTGCGTAGGATCCTACGGTCTTGGCGTGCATCCGTGCGTCGCTGCGGTCCGGTCCCAGGTCGACGGGCACGTGCACCTTCCGCCGACCACTGCCGACAACATCGATGTACTGTGGAGACCTCACGCCCCACGTGTTGAGCAATTCGGCGGTAAGTCCACCCGGCCTCCCGCATGCCCACTATACGCCCTCGCTCAAAGTCCGTCAACTGCACATACAGTTCACGTCCACGCTGTCGCGGCATGCTACCAGTGTTAAAGACTGCGATGGAGCTCCGTATGCCACGGCAAACTGGCTGACACTGACGGCGGCGGTGCACAAATGCTGCGCAGCTAGCGCCATTCGACGGCCAACACCGCGGTTCCTGGTGTGTCCGCTGTGCCGTGCGTGTGATCATTGCTTGTACAGCCCTCTCGCAGTGTCCGGAGCAAGTATGGTGGGTCTGACACACCGGTGTCAATGTGTTCTTTTTTCCATTTCCAGGAGTGTAGATCGTGAGTCACGAAACAAATATAAAACCAATATTTTCAGTAACTCACATACAATATATAACACAAAATTACAACATATATTCCTGCTTGTCTGGCGTCGCTCACCGAAACCTATCAGTGTTTGTCACGATATATCTTAAAACACTACACTATGTTGTATAATAGATATACAGGCGTGAAGAATAGAATGTTAATAACATATGTTTCATTTAAAAAGCCTTAGTTTTCAGATACAAAATTCGGAGGCATTACTTTGCATCACACCTTCGCAAACAGGTGAAAGACCTTCACAATTTTGAGAAAAATAGGACTAAGTTATCAGACGGATGATATACTATATATACAAGAAACTTGAGGAAACAATAAGACTGCAAGACCAAGAAAGAAGTTCTCGGATAAAAAGAAGGTAAGATAGGAATGAAATGTTTCGCCCCTACTGTTCATTCATAGATCGAAGAATCAATGTCTGATGTACAAGAATGGTTCAAGACCGGGATTAAAATTCAGAGTGAAGAAATATTAACGATAAGATTCGCTGATGACACTGCTATCCTCTGCGAAAGGGAAGAAGAATACAGGAGTTCTTAAAACAGAATGAACAATCTAATTAGTACGGGATATAGATTGCAACTAAACCGAAGAAAGATATAAGTAATTAGGAGTAGCAGAAATGAAATTAGCGATAAACTCAGCATCAAAACTGTAGACGACGAACTGGACAAAGTTAAGGAATTCTGCTACCGATTAAGCAAAATAACACTCGGAGCACAAGGCAAAGAGGACATGAAAATCGACTAGAACTGGCACACAGAGCATTCCTGGCCAAAAGAGGTCTACAGGTATCAATTAATCTGAGGAAGAAATTTCTGAGAATGTACGTTTGGAGCGCAGACTTATACGGTAGTGAACAATGGACTGTGGGAAAGTCAGCAAAGATGAGAATCGCAACGCTTGATATGTGATGCTATAAAATACAGTTGAAAATTGGGTGAACTGATAAAACATGAGGAGGCACCGAGCAGAATTAGTGAGGAAAGGAGCTTATGCAGAATGCTGGCACGAAGAAGGGACGGGCCGACAGAACATCTGGTAAGGCTGCTGGGAATAACTTCCATGGTACTAGAGGGATATGTAAAGTGGAAAAAAAACTCCATGTAAAGATAGAGATTGGAATACATCCAAGAAATAATTGAGGACGTAGGAGACAAGTGCTACTTTGAGATGACTTCTTGTCGGACACTATCAAACCAGTCAGAAGATTGACGACTCAAAGAATAATTAAGGTTATTGATTGTAAGTAAACTACGGCCAGTTTTGCTGTGAGAGACGGAACCCTTCTACGTTCACTGTACGCCTACATCTAACCGAAGCAACACCGTGATAACATTGAGGAGTCCAGTTTGCGTTTCTTAGATAACTGCTGTCCGCATTTAGTTCACGGACAAAAATACTTGCCGGCAGTGGCAACAGAAAAAACACAATTCAATGCTGCTTGGCTATGCCATATGTGGGGAAAAAAAGAATGGTATTTCTATATGATTTCGCAGCTTGTGCAGACGTACGAGTGTTGTTTTCTTACTGTCAATACGTATTGGTTAGCAAGGAAGTTGAGGTACTGTCAATAGTTTCTGGACGGCAGAACAGACGTCTGTGAGTTGAGTTAAATTTCAAATTTGCAGGGTCCCCTAAACATACAGGGCGAAGATTATACAGACGGTAGAGAATGTAGAGTGACTACTTCGAGATGAAGACCCAATCTTCAAACAGAAAAGCTCAGTTTTTTTTTAAACTGAAATTCGCAGCTTACAGTAACAACTGTGGCTGGTATGAACTGCTGAAAGCGTGGACCGGTGGTCTCAGACGTTTTGCTATTGAACTCTGGGTTCGAAATTGTTTGACCCGATTTCTTACCCACACTAATCATGACAGGACTGGTCTACAGTAACTGCTGGTCCAGAAGTACTTGTGGTATTGTACAGAGACTACGGTGTACACCAAAGTCGGCAGCGCACATGTGTACCACAGACATTAGCGACGTCTCGCTGCAATACGCAGCGACGAATGGGAGAGACTGAAGAAGAAACGCCCTCTCTCAACGCAGCAGCACCCTCGCACAGAGGTCAATATAGAGCATAGAATAGACGTGCTCTGCCCCACTTCTTAATGTCAGCTAAAGCGGTCAACATCGAGTAGGATTAAAGAGTTGTTCATGTCTCAGATGGAAATGTACTTTTGTAAATGCTGAACACTGTACTTCAAGAGAAGAATCTGTGATTGCGCGCATCAAATGATGCTTTAAGGCCAGGATCTCATTCAAATGAGCAGAAAATAGGCAAAGTATGGAAATTTTTTTGAGACAATGAAATGTCCTACAAAGGATATGTTTCGCGATTATGACTGACCATAGTTTTAACTCTGTTTTAGATTTTCAATATGAAAAACAAAATGGCTCCCGTATTTACAGTTTGATCAAGGGCCTGCGAATTTGAAGTAAGCAGACTGCGTGTGGTGTATCCCCTCAGGAGTTACCTGAAATCAAAAATGGATAACACCAGTCGATGCTACATTAAATTTATGGGGGTGGATACCTAACCACTATGAAATACACTCCTGGAAATGGAAAAAAGAACACATTGACACCGGTGTGTCAGACCCACCATACTTGCTCCGGACACTGCGAGAGGGCTGTACAAGCAATGATCACACGCACGGCACAGCGGACACACCAGGAACCGCGGTGTTGGCCGTCGAATGGCGCTAGCTGCGCAGCATTTGTTCACCGCCGCCGTCAGTGTCAGCCAGTTTGCCGTGGCATACGGAGCTCCATCGCAGTCTTTAACACTGGTAGCATGCCGCGACGGCGTGGACGTGAACCGTATGTGCAGTTGACGGACTTTGAGCGAGGGCGTATAGTGGGCAAGCGGGAGGCCGGGTGGACGTACCGCCGAATTGCTCAACACGTGGGGCGTGAGGTCTCCACAGTACATCGATGTTGTCGCCAGTGGTCGGCGGAAGGTGCACGTGCCCGTCGACCTGGGACCGGACCGCAGCGACGCACGGATGCATGCCAAGACCGTAGGATCCTACGCAGTGCCGTAGGGGACCGCACCGCCACTTCCCAGCAAATTAGGGACACTGTTGCTCCTGGGGTATCGGCGAGGACCATTCGCAACCGTCTCCATGAAGCTGGGCTACGGTCCCGCACACCGTTAGGTCGTCTTCCGCTCACACCCCAACATCGTGCAGCCCGCCTCCAGTGGTGTCGCGACAGGCGTGAATGGAGGGACGAATGGAGACATGTCGTCTTCAGCGTTGAGAGTCGCTTCTGCCTTGGTGCCAATGATGGTCGTATGCGTGTTTGGCGCCGTGCAGGTGAGCGCCACAATCAGGACTGCATACGACCGAGGCACACAGGGCCAACACCCGGCATCATGGTGTGGGGAGCGATCTCCTACACTGGCCGTACACCACTGGTGATCGTCGAGGGGACACTGAATAGTGCACGGTACATCCAAACCGTCATCGAACCCATCGTTCTACCATTCCTAGACCGGCAAGGGAACTTGCTGTTCCAACAGGACAATGCACGTCCGCATGTATCCCGTGCCACCCAACGTGCTCTAGAAGGTGTAAGTCAACTACCCTGGCCAGCAAGATCTCCGGATCTGTCCCCCATTGAGCATGTTTGGGACTGGATGAAGCGTCGTCTCACGCGGTCTGCACGTCCAGCACGAACGCTGGTCCAACTGAGGCGCCAGGTGGAAATGGCATGGCAAGCCGTTCCACAGGACTACATCCAGCATCTCTACGATCGTCTCCATGGGAGAATAGCAGCCTGCATTGCTGCGAAAGGTGGATATACACTGTACTAGTGCCGACATTGTGCATGCTCTGTTGCCTGTGTCTATGTGCCTGTGGTTCTGTCAGTGTGATCATGTGATGTATCTGACCCCAGGAATGTGTCAATAAAGTTTCCCCTTTCTGGGACAATGAATTCACGGTGTTCTTATTTCAATTTCCAGGAGTGTAACTTTAAATGTAACGATATGGTGCTAACGCGAACTTTGAGTTCGATTTTTGGGGATTTGTTACACTCTTTATGGCTTTACAAAAAAATAGTTAATATTAACAAATTTCATTTATTATAAGCATAAGCTCCCCTTTCGGGGGGTCAAAGCTAGGAGGTAATAGCCTGAACCGTTTTTATTTTATACTGCACGCAGTTTTGAAAAATCTTTTCTCGAGAATAACCTGTTTAACGTTTAGGGGAAAATTTTGTGTGTATTACTGTATTCGTTCAATATGCATAAAAACTATATGTTATTATATATTTTTGATATCGCTGAAACAAATCTGAAGTGACGTTTTCAAAATTCAAAATGGCTAATCAAATATGGCGGACCAAAACTTATGTTTTGACCTATTTTGACCAAAATTTGACCAAACATTAGTGTTTTCGTTACTTACGTTTAGTTTGCAATTCCAGGACTTATACAAACCCTTCCTCTAACTCGAATTGTTTCTGGAGAGCAATTCCCTCGTTCTCCTTAACGAGAGAAGCCGATGTGTCTGAGCTGGATATGCTGCTTTTGGCAGCCTGCACACGTTGTTCGTCAGCTTTCTCAGCGAATACGTTTGCATGCATACTGCATAACAGATCATTTTGTGAACGTGCGTCACGGCACGACATGTTTTCTACCTGAGATGGGCGTCTCCGGCTGAGAGCGTCCCATGGCGGTCGTGAGGCAGCTTCGAACAATGAGCTGTAAAACTTTTGTGACGAACAGATTAGAATATGTTTTCGTCCCAACATTCTAGACACATATATCTTTCGAAAAATGCAATAAAAATCGAATTTTCGATCATTTTGAATGAGGACCTGGCCTTAACAGTCAATGACAATTATCAAGCACTCTTATGGCAAAGGATAGTACAACTTAAGTGGATCTTTTTGTCATTCATGTAATAAAGTCAAGTAATATTTTATATGTTGTAATTAAGATAAGCCATCTCCCAGAGCAAACAAAGAACCCGCACTTATGGCCGCAGTATCGTAGTTTCGTGTGGTCATAAGACTACTCTCCACAAAGCGTCGTGCTTAAACTGGGTTCATTTTGTTGGGCATTTGGAACCGACTTATTGCAGTGGAAAGTCGTGAGAAGGCTCGCTGACTTCCACGTGAAGTGCGTTCGTTGGAGTTGAGTTCAGTGCAGCTGTACAGTTTCTAATCGTGGCTTCTGACTGGACATGACTGGTACAAAATTCACAAAAATACGTCTACATACTACAACATAATAAAAGGCAACCTTTAAAGACAAGCATTTACACAGTACAACAGAAAACCATCTTAAGAAACTAGAAATATCTTGACGGCTGAAAGCCCAAACAGTTATTCAAAATAATTAAAAACAAACCTTGAGATAAGCATTTGCGGAGTACGGCTGAAGTCCGTATTAAGAATTCAAGACCGACAAACTGCATGGACAGATTCCTGATTGGATATCGAGGAAAAAAGGTCCTGTGTACGTGTACCTGGAAATGGACCGTTGGCTCGGTAGATGGAGCTGGCGAATAACAGTTCCTCTGACCACCTGCCGTGGCTTCCTTGTGTGTTGGAGGCTGTGTGACTGAAGCAACTTGCTGTAAGCAGCAGTGGGCCATGCGTGGCTCACGATTCTGACCTGTCCTTCCTGCAATTCTGAAACGGCGAGAACATTTTTTCAAAATTTTCTGTTAATGTCTTCTGGCGCCACTATCCTTGCTCACCTTCGCTGACCATGACTGGCAGCATCAGCATTATCGATAGTAAGTTCGTGCTACTATTGAAAGGTGGCTACACTGAGCCACAGCGCCAGAGATCGCTAGAGAGCATTGTTCCGCCGCCTCCACTGGCACAGTGATTATTGAGAACTCGTAGTGGGCAGTGCTTGTCGAGGACTCGTAGTAGTCAGTTCGTGTTCAGATGTGCTAGTAGGGAGTGCTTGCTGAGATGTGATACTGAAAAGTTCTTGTTGAGATGTGGTAATAGCGAGTCGGTGTGGAGATATATTGTAATGATTAGAGTGATTTTGGTCAATATATGAAGGTAACGAAACTTGATTTATTTTTCATTATTTCCATGTTTTAAATAATGCGTCATTACAGGTTCAGTCAACAAAGCATCTGGCTTGTGTTCTTGTATTAGAGTGTAATTCTGGTTTTCTTGAGTAATTATGGTATTTTTATTTTCTTTAATTAATTCAGTATAAATGATATTTAAAATTTCTTGTGTTGTTGAAGAAGAACCGTGCCAGATGCGTACGTTGAGTCATACTTCCACACACAGAACAGTTACACTTGTGCTTTGGTTTCGTAGGTTTTATAGTTGCTGGGGACTTAATTAATTAATTGTGTTAATGAAAATTTCCATTTCATTCTTTGTTGTTGTTCTTTGCAGTCAGATAGCGTAATAATACTAGTCAGGGCCAACCGTTTACGAGACTTGCGTAATCGGACAGTACAGCGACTGAAAATTAAAATTATTTCCATTACATTTAATTAAGCCCCCATGCACTATCTGTGGAGCGACCGCGAGTATTTCTGGGTTCTGCTCTGACAGGAACGAGGCGGTGTGACGGAGTCGATGGAGTGAGTCGGTGCAGTGAGTCGGCAGAGTAGCTCGGAAGGCAGACTGTCGAATGTTAGTCAGTCGGCTGTGAGTCTCATCCCCTTTGGGTTCTGGACTGAGTCGGGTTCGTCGTTACTCCGCTGTCGGACGAGTTGGCAGTCAGTAGCAGGCAGGTCCGCACGGTGCAAGTACGCGCCGGGACCGTGGTCAACGCAGATGGAGGGCCGTTGGTCGGTAGGCCGGCTGGTCGTCGGATGGCGACATGTGGTCTGTTGAGCACTGACACCAATATCAATCGGGTAGAGTTGGCAGCCAGCCAGCAACGGTCGGATCCGTATGGTGTTAGCATTCGCCGGGACCGCTGTTGGCGAAAGTGGGCTGCCGCTGGTCGTTTGCTCGGCCGGTCGTCTCTCTCGACGACGTCTTCGATCCTCAGGACGAACACCATTTTCTGAGCTGGGATGTGGTTGGACCTTGTTGGTTCATTGGAACTCAGTAGCGACGTAGTCTCCACAGCGCGAAGCCAGGCGGGGCTTTTGGCGGCGGGCACGCGCTGTTGCATTTCGAGGCGCTAGCTATGTGAGCCACTTTTCGTTTTCCTCCGAAGCAGGATCCTCAAGTTGAGTAATTAGTTGCCTGTTCTTAAAACTCGACTGTTACGATTTCTTCGCTTTTGTGGATTGTTCTTTCCTCAGCCGTTAACGCGTGTGATAACAAGTGGCGTGTGTTGTTGCCTAGAAACCGCAGCCTTCTTCCGTAGCGATTTGACAGTTGTGACTTGTCTTTTCTGAATTCTTTTAAACTTGTCTTGAGTGATGTTTGATGCCTTTATCTTGGTGAGGCCGTGTCCGAAGTTATTTTATCTTGGTTTACTAGTTATCGACCGATATTTTCTATTGTTTGTGCAGTTGGATCAGACGGTTGGAAATCGTCGGCCGGTCGGTCGGTCGTGAACCGTCCTTAGGTTGTGGTGCCTTCTCTTATCTGACCTTAAGCCTTGCCTGCCTGTCCCACTTCATTACACACTCGAGGGACAAAAATGGTTCAAATGGCTCTGAGCACTATGAGACTTAACATCTGTGGTCATCAGTCCCCTAAAACTTAGAACTACTTAAACCTAACTAACCTAAGGACATCACACACATCCATGCCCGAGGCAGGATTCGAACCTGCGACCGTAGCAGTCGCGCGGTTCCGGACTGAGCGCCTAGAACCGCTAGACACCGCGGCCGGCTCCTCAAGGGACCTTCTCAGGCCGATCCTGCAGTATTTTCTGAACACCACTTGTCATAGTTTTAATTTATGTTTCCCCCTTTTTTAATTTTATGAGTACTGTGGTTAGCCTTCTCTAGTGTATTAATAGTGTTTTAATTGATTGAAATTAGGCCTTCAGCCGCGTTTGTTTTGAAATTTGCGGCTTTCAGCCGTAATGTGTAAATTCCTGTCTGTAAGGTTTCTCTTTAATTATCTTGAATTCTTAATATGGACTTCAGCCGTACTCTGTAAATGCTCATCTTAAGGTTTGTCTACATTAAGCAGATTCAAAAGGATGTAGTCTGCAGTAGGTACTGGGAGATGAAAAAGCTTGCACAGGATAGAGTAGCATGGAGAGCTGCATCAAACCAGTCTCAGGACTGAAGACTACAACAACAAGGTTTGTCTTTAATTGTTTTGAATAATTGTTTGGGTCTTCAGCCGTCAATATATTTCAAGTTTCTTAAGATGGTTTTCTGTTGTACTGTATAAATCCTTGTCTTTAAAGGTTGCCTTTTATTATGTTCTAATATTATTGGGCTTTCAGCCGAGGAATTAATTAAAATTTTCCTTAATATGGCTTTTAGCCAGAATTGGTAAATGCTTGCCTTTTAAAGAATTTCTTTTGTTGATCTAAAATATTATTTGGGACTTTAGCCAAGTAGATATTTTAAGTTTACTTAAGTAAGGCCTTCAGCCGTTTCTCTAAATCTCTGTGTTTTAAAAGGAATTGACAAACTGCCTATTGGCTTCTGTCTCGGGTTCTTTGGCCGACGTTCATCTAATGATTTTTCTGACGTTTCGCCAGCACGAGTGGCTGGCATTGTCAGAGCTTCACCCTCCATTGCCGGTGGTGAACTGGCAATGGAGGGTGAAGCTTTGACAATGCCAGCCACTCGTGCTGGCGAAACGTCAGAAAAATCATTAGACGAACGTCGGCCGAAGAACCCGAGACAGAAGCCAATAGGCAGTTTGTCAACAAGTAGCCACGAAAGCCTAAACAATTTAGTATTAAAAGGAATTATTTAAACCTTATTATTGAGAAGTTACTTGGGTCCTCAGCCGTGAATTGATCCTTGTTGTTTTCGAGGAATAAAGTTGTGTGTTCTTGTGTAACTAACAGTAACTGATCCTGACTCCTTTCCACAACCTGATCCGCTCTGTCCTGCGATAGCAGATTTCAAGCAGAATGGTCCGGTGTTCATGTCGAGTACAAGGCGAGATGGTGATTGTTTCCGGCCGGTTAGATGGAAACGGTAGACAGGCAGCATGGCTAAACCAAAACCCTCGCAGACACCAACCGCATCACACAACATTTCAAGCCCTTTTCGGGCGTTTGTGTGATCAGGGGCCCTCTCAGAGAGACGAACGTGCAGGGAGGCGGCGGACTGTGCGTACGCTGAATTTGGACGACTAGGATCTACAGGATATTAAGACGAACCCAAGTATAAGCTCCAGGCAAGTGGTCCGCCAACATGGTGTGTATCCTGCATGCCAACCGCTACTATCCCTACCACCTGTAACCCCATGGAGGCCACTTTTGGACGTCTGTTGCGTCGAGGATGCAATACATCTCTGTAATGTGTTCTGGGAGGATTTGTTGTCGCTGCATGCTCACCATCCATTTCCGGACACATGTTCATAGGAACGTTTTCCGTCATTTCCTGTCAGGAATCCTTCCCTGCAGTTTGTCGATTTTAGGCGCTGCAGTCTGGAACCGCAAGACCGCTACGGTCGCAGGTTCGAATCCTGCCTCGGGCATGGATGTTTGTGATGTCCTTAGGTTAGTTAGGTTTAACTAGTTCTAAGTTCTGGGGGACTAATGACCTCAGCAGTTGAGTCCCATAGTGCTCAGAGCCATTTGAACCATTTGTCGATTTTATTTATGTTCGCCCTGTATATCTGTTTGATTTTGCTTCTGTTGTGGGCTTCGTCGAATACTGGAACCTTGGGCTAATACAATTACATTCATTGAAACATCACGTGTTTGAATCGCCGTTTCTCGAATGTGCCGCGGTAATTGTCCTACTTTTTCCTATGTGATTTCTTCAGTTTTGGCGTCAGCGCAAATTTAAAAGCAATGAATAACGTTTGCGGAAATCGTGTACTACAACAGAGACCAGCTCTCAGGTTGTCCTAGACCGTGAAGTCATTAAGAATAAACGCAGCATCTACGGACCAGACATACTTTAACACACTGAGTTAGGCAGGACGAACGGATCTCAAGTGCTATGTTGGTGAGTCTCCCGGGGCTAGACGACGAAGCGTTGGTGGTGCATCTAATCTATTTGCCAAGCTGCCAAATTCCTCCTAAGCATACTCCAGAAGGCAGAATTTTTCTCTGTTGATAGTTTGCAATTATTGGTGACCTCTCTTTGGTTATCGGTGTAGCTACAGAGAGAAGTGGAAGCCCTTAAGATCGGGTGCGAGGCTATTCTCCAAATTTTGTACCCGCTGTGTAGGGGGTCATTAACAGAGATGGTTAGCGATGTCTCATCTGAATAGGGGACGTTATGTGCATTGAGCAAAAAGGTGAGAGGTGAAAGAGTATCGGTTAGAAGGGAAAGTGACTTGCAGAACAGGTATTTCTTTAGAGTGCAGCGAGTAGACTAGTCGTCGGTTATTATAATTGCGTAGGCTTCCGCGGCCAGAGTCACTCGACATAAAAGTTTTCTGCGTGCGGTGCCGCGTCATAATGTATAAAACTACTGCTGCTGGACAAAAACCAAGGTTTCGGCCACGGTTGCAGCGGCCTTCTTTTGGGTCAACTGGATCCAGAAGACCCACGAGAAGGCCGCTGCAACCGTGGCCGAAACCTTGGTTTTTCTCCAGCAGCAGTAGTTTTATACATTGTGACGCGGTACCGCACGCAGAAAACTTTTATGTCGAGTCGTTGGTTGATTACATATATGTAATACACACGGCTGCAGTAGCACTCAATGTTCGAATGCCAGAAATCGAAGTAGTGTATAACATTTTACGAGGAATGAAATCTCACGATCGTTCGCGAATGTTATTCTGCGAGAGGCCGCGAACCTCTAGTGCGCTATATCATATAGTTTCAACGGCGTCCGCCGGCAGTTGTGGTCGAGCGGTTCTAGGCGCTTCAGCCTGGAACCGCGCGACCGCTGTGGTCGCAGGTTCGAATCCTACCTCGGGCATGGATGTGTGTGATTTCCTTAAGTTAGTTAGGTTTAAGTAGTTCTAAGTTCTAGGGGACTGATGACCTCAGATGTTAAGTCCCATAGTGCTCAGAGCCATTTTTTCAACAACGTCCGAAAAACCAATTCATGTAGGGTGCGTCTCGTCCTGCACATCAACCAACTGCTGATAGCTATTAGATTTTGTAGCGTTCACTGCCGCTGGTTATATGACCACTATTTGCCGTGGAGAGGCTTTATGACGGTGGAGTCGACCGCCGAAGCCTGTTGCAATTAAAAAAATAGTAAATACAGACACACAGTTGACGGTTGACATATATTTATCAGCTCCTGTCCCACTATACATTTTAAGATAGATACTGTATATGAACAAACCTTGTAATTTTGTCAGAGACTGCAAAGGACTTGGAAGAGTAGTTGAACGTAATGGAGAGAGTCCTGAAAAGAGATTGTAAGATCAGTATCAACAGCAGTAAAACGAGGGTAATGGAATGTGGTCGAATTAGGGTATGAAGAGAGACACTACAAGAAGGGTAAGATGTCTTATTTTCGAATGCTGGCCTTTTTCCTGATAGGTAGATGTTTGCTCCCTGGATAAACAGTGAACTTTGACGCTTCATAGGTTTACCGTGTGGATGAAACCGGCACAGGGAACTCAGTCTGAAGTACTGAGAGTGGAAAGTAAAACACATGTTGCTACACTATTGTCAGCACACAGAGACTCCTTGGTTTTAGTTGTTACTATGCTGTGGGGACACTTGTTCCACCACTTATCGTATTTATACGACTGAGAATAAAGGCAGAACTTTTGAAAGGCACATCAGCAGGGTCAGCCACTCATCTGGGTGGATACAGGGTCACATCTTCACACAGTGGATTTAATGGGAACTGAAACAGTCCTGCCAGGATCCAGTTGTGCTCCTGTTAGATGGACACTACCCACGTGCAAGGAATCTGGACATTATTCAATTAGGAAGACGGCACAGAGTAATACTGGCGTGCCTGTCACCCTACTGTACCTAGCCCTAAGCTAGAGCCACTAGCCAGCTGTATGGGGCCATTCGAAGGGTTTATTCACAGAAAATTGATCTCCGGCTTGATAACCATCCATTTCAAGCTGTGACCATGGCTGAAGTTGGGGAAATATTTGGGAAAACTGCGTGCTAGCCGCAAATATGCAGACAGCCATAAATATTTTGAAGAAATGTTGAATAATTCCATTCAACCCAAACATTTTTGGTAACGCAGGCTTCCTCCCACAAGAACCCAGTGCAGAAGAAAAAAAACAGATGGTGACTGCTGCGAAGAGGTAGAAAATTATTCTGCTGCCGTTGTTTCGCTATTTCAAGTGCTCCCACCGCCAGGGTTATCTCAGTCTTCTACAAAGGGGAAAGCCAACACATTATGTACACAGAACATACGGGGAATGCATCTACTGTTCTGTCCAATACCAGGAAGATAAATCTGGAGAAGATTAGATAAGGTGTTTAGGATGTTTGTGTTAAGTACATGAACCGTGTGCTGGGACTGATAAACATAGCTGAGATACGTATAAATGTGAAAACTTAAAATGATAGCCTCATTGTAGTTATAAGTGTACACATGTATCATTATTGTAATCAAACTGCAATGTCTCAACATTACTTTTTGTAGTTTTTGTAATACAACAATATGCCTACAGGTATGCAATCTTGAATTTTCCGTATGAAATAACCCTATCCAAAATTAGGAACCACACTATCTGAAATTGTGCACACTTTTAGCACACTCTCCAATATACGCAAGTTTCTTTGACATAACTTATGTAATGTAATCTGTTGACTTTCGTTATAAAAGGTTATGTATAGCCAAAATCTATTGTAAGTTATACATGTCAGTCATTTTCTGGAGCTTTCAGCTGATTTTTAATCAACCATATCCTTAGATTTCCTTAGCTATCCGAAAATAGCGCTCCTCAGAGTAGTAGATGAGTTCTGCTATTTGGGCAGCAAAATAATTGACGATGGTTGCAGTAGGAGGACATAAAATGCAGATTGGCAATAGTAAGGAAAACATTTCTGGAAAAAGAAATTTGTTAACATCTAGTGCAAATTTAAATGTTGGGAAGTTCTTTTTGGAAATATTTTAATCTAGAGAGTAGCCTTGCACGATAGTGAAACGTGGACGATAAGGAGTTTCGACAAGAAGAGAATGTAAGCACTTAAAACTTGCTCCTGTGGAAGAATTCTGAAGGTTCGTTAGGTATATGAGGAGGCACTAAAGCGAATTAAGGAAAACGAAATTTAGGGACCAATTCGTAGGGCACGTCAAGGTAATCGAGGGAAGTGCGCGAGACAGAATTGTAGAGGGAGAGCAACGCTTCGATACGGTACACGGGTTTAAAAGGAATTAGGATGGATAGAGACGAAGGGACAACATAGTACAGACCAGTGTAGGGAGCTGCCTCAAACCAGTCTTTAGACTTAAAAAACATCAGCCAACGTGGCGCAGTGGTTAGCACACTGGACTCTCATTCGGGAGGACGACGGTTCAATCCCGTCTCCAGCCATCCTGATTTATGTTTTCCGTGATTTCCCTAAATCGTTTCAGGCAAATGCCGGGATGGTTCCTTTGAAAGGGCACGACCGATTTCCTTCCCCATCCTTCCCTAACCCGCGCTTGCGCTCCGTCTCTAATGACCTCGTTGTCGACGGGACGTTAAATAAAAAAAGGAAAAAAAAATCACTAACCATCAGCCAACGAATGACGTGAAAGTGTACTTGTTGATGAATGTTTAGAGAGAATTAAATGATTTTAGAAACGCATAAAGTATATCTATATAGCCCATTCCTTCTTTCTTCCTATTTGAACCGTGCTGATACTCGGTCTCAAACAACGTTCGCGTCGAGACATTTCCTTTCGATTCATGTACTGCGTAATACTTCTCCAGGGAATTGCGAAACAGCTTACTACAGGCATATCTGCACCACCTTCTTCTATGACTGTGTTTTTTCTGTTTCCGTGCACTCCTGCCGGATTTAACGTAGATCCAATGGGCTGGAGAGCTGTACAGCGTGTGTACTGTGTAGCGAGAACCTGTGCATAAGCTATCCAACGTGTAGCGTACCGCCGCGACATCTATGAGTAACAGACAGAAGCAGTGCTGCGACGCCGCCTATGTTTGCGGCTGGCAAACACTTACTGGACTGTGGACGCCCCTCTCAAGGTTTCGCACACGGTCAGTATTTATTGACAATACTAGGTTGCATAACGCAGACCCGCACACACTATCACGGATCCTGTTCTGGAATGCAGACTCGATCCACAACAAAAGGGCAGAATTTGCCGCGTTCATGGAGCGCAAGGGAATCCTTGTCGCGCTACTGAGCGAGACTAAACTTAAACCGCATAAACAATTAAACTTTCCTGGCTACTGTGTCTATCGTACCGACCGACCGGGCGACGCCGTGGCAGGTGGAACTGCAATCGTCATACACAAAGACATTGAGCACACAAACATAGAGCTCCCTGAACTGGAAAAAATCGAGGCTACGGCCGTCAGAGTCAAGTTCAACGGAGCCTACACCACACTGATATCGGTATACAACAGCCCTGTAGGCATTTCAACACGTGATATCAGCACATTACTCAACATCTCACCGCGAGTAATAGTCGCTGGAGATCTGAACGCAAAACACCCAGAATGGAATTCACGTATACGAAATCCCAACGGCAAAAAACTGTACGAACATTCACTTGGCAGAAACTACATTATACTAGCGCCGACTGAACCGACGCACATTCCCTATCAGAGGGGACTCAGGCCAGACGTGATAGACATGGCCCTCATCAAGGGCATTACAACGACACTCAACGTTGCCGTTGAAAACGATCTGCCCTCAAACCACCAACCTGTAATACTATACATTGAGGAAACACTGCAGCACATGGAACAACGCAAGATGTTGGACTACGGACGTGCGAATTGGACAAGGTTCAAGCAAACGCTCGATAGCCACATCCCACCTATACACGAAATTAATGAAACAGCACAAATTGACGAGGCAGTAGAAACCCTCACTAACGCCGTCCAGGACGCAATGGCAGGCACCATACCTGATCGCACCTCACAACAACGCAGTGCGGCCCTGCCCCAGGAAATCCTGGGCCTAATCTCAATGAGGAATCGCCTCAGGAGACAATGGCAGCGCACCAGGCGTCCGTACTTCAAACGGCACATTAACAGACTACAGGGCATCATACATGATAAAATACAAACACATAGAACACAACAGTGGAACCAAAAACTCGAAGGGCTGGACACCACACGACCTGGCGTGTGGCAACTAGCCCGACACTTCACCAGGGAGAAAATATACACCCCAACGCTTCAAGGGCCCGACGGACCTGCATATTCAGCGGAAGAGAAAGCAGAACTAATGGCCCGAACACTCGCAGCGTCATTCACACCGAACCTGGTACCATCAGATCCAGTGTTCACACTTGCTTCTGACCAAGAGGTTACATGCATTCTAGCCCAACCATCGCGCGACGACATTCGACATGCTAGCACAGCCGAAGTCTCCTGGGCTATAATGCATTCCGCCGCTAGGAAAGCCCCTGGTCATGATGGCATTCAAAACCGTGTCCTCCAGGAGTTCACGGATAAAGCAACTGAGTACCTAACACACATAACGAATGCCATACTAAAACACCAACACTTCCCCGCCTTTTGGAAGACGGCCAAGGTCCTGATGTTCAGGAAGCCGGGGAAAGACCACAGCCTCCCACAAAATTACCGACCCATCAGCCTTCTGAGCTCGCTCAGTAAGATTGTTGAGAAGGTGATTCTCAAACGCATCACTAGGCACTGCATAACAAATGACATCCTGAGACCGGAGCAATTCGGCTTCAGGAATCACCACTCCACAACACAACAACTCCTACGGGTCGTTGAACATATAACACATGGTTTCAACATAAACAAAGCTACAGGGGCAGTGTTCCTGGACATCTAAAAGGCTTTCGACCGTCTATGGCACAACGGCCTCATCCGCAAACTCAGCGACGCGGGATTCCCCGACGGGCTGCTGCGTCTAATACACTCATACCTCACAGACAGGAGTTTCAACACTGATGTGCAGGGAAAACAATCAACACGACACGGTATACACGCGGGAGTACC
This sequence comes from Schistocerca nitens, assembly GCF_023898315.1. Taxonomy (NCBI): domain Eukaryota; kingdom Metazoa; phylum Arthropoda; class Insecta; order Orthoptera; family Acrididae; genus Schistocerca; species Schistocerca nitens. The sequence continues at coordinate 1,297,421,328 of NC_064614.1, forward strand.
CCAGGGAAGCATCCTAGGGCCCCTACTGTTTAACCTCTACATAAACGATCTCCCAACCACACACAACACAATGATGGCAATCTACGCGGATGACACAGCCATCCTTGCGCAAGATTGGAAACCATCAAACATTACGTCACGCCTACAGACTGCACTCAGAGTGGCCGAGCCTTGGTTGGAGAAATGGCGTGTTAGAGTAAACGTCGACAAGTGCGAAGCCGTTCTGTTCACTAGAAGACCGAAGCAACTGCGCAAACACCGTTACTGCAGACCAATAACCCTACATGCACGTCCAATACGTTTCCGCGAGAAAGTCAGATACCTCGGTGTCTGGCTGGACCGGAAATTACTCTGGGGGGACCACATACAACACATGACCAACCGAGCTAGCGCGAGGCTCAAACAGCTCTATCCTATGCTCAACAGGCGTAGCACACTGAACAGAAGGGTGTCGAGGTCCATGTACATGACACTTATCCGACCCCTGATGACGTACGCAGCTCCTGTCTGGGGATACGCTGCGCCTACACGCCTGCGCCGTCTGCAGCTCATACAAAACAAAGTACTCAAAATCATAAGCAATGCTCCACGATACACACGCATCGCGGACCTTCACCGGGAATACCGACTTGAGACTCTCACGGAGGTAATCCACAAACTCACCACAAGACTATACAGAAACTCCAGACATTCGCAGAACCCGTTTATTCTGAATCTGGGGAACTACGACCATAACCATAGATGGAAACATAAAAGACCAAAAGACATACTTGTAAGGGCATAACATCTATGGCCAAGCATACGCAAACACAACGGCACAGGCGAGCCCCTGTTAATCAGACGCTATTACTGGATATCCAGCTGAAATACACTGCCGAATAACTGGCACCACACAGGGAAGCCGTACCGTACACCGCATGCAAACAAGCTCCACACATCCCCCACACAGTGAGACGATCTATGGCCGATCTCCCACTACTGTATAACGATCTTGAATGTTCCAGGAATGTAGCAGCTGCAGCCACTGGGATACATCGCCATCGCTTGTCACGGTAATGATGCATGATACCCATACTAACAAATCCAACCTTGCATGAGCTATCGCAGCTAGTAAGCCACTACTGCTCTTACTACCCATCCCACTGTCGCAGAGGTTTTTTTCCCACGGCACGAGCCATGGCACTTTTTTCCCTCTGCTCTTCAAATCGCTACCCTCACTCGCGTTTCGTCCACTATCTATCACCTGATGGACCGTGTTAATGCGTAGCCTTACCCAGACGCACGGACAACATCACAGCCCAGCATCCTGTGATCCACTTACTAGATAACTAACATGTTTTACGGAGGTGACAGTAGAACTTTTGGTTTGGTCACCACGTTGGTGCGGGCGTGGAGGGGCCCCATCTCTATTTTTGCCAGATCTTCAGTGTATTTAAGCGATCCTCACATCATCAATAACATTCTCAGTTGGAATCACGCTCTTACAAAATTAAGATGCCCAACAGCCAAAAGAAAGTGCGTGCCGATATAATTTGCAAGAGGCAACAGAAAACAAGGAAATACAGAAAATGAATCCGAGAATGACTGAAAAAAGGAGATACTTGTTGTCTGTCAATTTACTGACTGAAATCAGGGTATGTACTCGAAAGGTTTCATAATCAATTTTCGGATGAGTGCATCGTACAACAAATTATAAATGCTGATACGACATAAAATAGAGAAAAGAAATGTATTAATGAGAGGCAGTCGCAGTCGACGACAGATTGGGAATAACTTGAGATTTCTGGCGACAGGCAGCTCATTCGGATGCTTGTGTTTTAGAGCTGTAATACCAACAAAAACAATTAAAAAATTGATATGGTAATACGTAAGGCAACTATACCTTCCCTGCAAGGATATAGACAGGTTCAAAAATTGTTCAAATGGCTCTGAGCACTATGGGACTTAACTTCTGAGGTCATCAGTCCCATAGAACTTAGAACTATTTAAACCTAACTAACCTAAGGACATCACACACATCCATGCCCAAGGCAGGATTCGAACCTGCGACCGTAGCGGTCGCGCGGTTCCAGACTGTAGCGCCTAGAATCGCTCGCCCGGCTTATAGACAGGTAATTAACGTAAAACATTTTTTACACTCGTAATAAGTTGGTAATAAATAAAGCATTGCCCTAGAGAATACACCGACCATTCTAAAGGAAGAAATGCAATGGTTACCGCTGCACAGACCTGTTAAAACATAGAACTACGCATACCAAAGCGTTCATAAAGCTGCGTCAGCCTCTGAATGACGAAAGCTGCAAATTATTGATATTCGACCTCACAACGCTCAGTACTTATTGACTGTACATCAGTATGCGTCCTCAAACGGTAAGTATATCAATGGTCTGATAATATTATTCAGCATATGTGAGCCCCTTAAATACCGAAACACGGCTTCCGAGAATGATAATACGCAAAATTGCAATGTGTAGTTTGCCACAAGGTTACTGCACATAACTTTTTAAACTATCGTGACAGCGAAGTGACGAGATCCGTACGTAAATGGACTATAGTCCTCGTTTCACAGCCTTCTAGAATCCTTTAAAAAATATTATGTAGCTTCGGAAAGTTCCTAGTCAAAACTGATGCAAACGTAGTGACAAGTGTGCTAAGAAGACTGCCAGCACAGCGGGCGTTCCTCCCGTTGCCTGAGTTTGCATAGCAGATCACAAGAGATCCTCTGTATTTGCTATTTCGGTCTACAAGCACAGTACACTCCTCGGTCCTTTTTGCAAAAAATTTTGCCAGATTTTACCTAAAACAGTTGGAAAGATTCGTTTTACAGTTATTAAAGATATTTAAACCTGTTCCTTGCAACTCCTAGTGGTTGTACAGACAAATTTAAATACTTTTAATAACTGTCAACATATACCGCGTGTTTCAAAATAAATGTCGGGGTTTTAAGGCTTTGCAGCATTTATTACATTCAGCTTATAAATAATAAATCAAATGAAAGAGCAATCAGCCGGCCGGAGTGGCCGAGCGGTTCTAGGCGCTTTAGTCTGGAACCGCGCGACCGCTACGATCGCAGGTTCGAATCCTGCCAAGGGCATGGATGTGTGTGATGTCCTTAGGTTAGTTAGGTTTAAGTAGTTCTAAGTTCTAGGGGACTGATGACCTCAGAAGTTAAGGTCCCATACTGCTCAGAGCCATTTGAACCATTTGAAAGAGCAACCCAAACAGTTTTGTTTGTATACCTATGCACATGCGATTTGCAAATGGAAGAGTACGAAACCACCATGTGTGACTGAAGAACCTGTTGAACCGAGTCTTTCATGCTTAGCCCCAAGAAATCAGGTCGGAGGGCAAGTCTTGAATTAGGAGTTGCAGTGACGTCTGTATGGAGAGTTTTGAGAAGACTCCTACGACTGCGTCCTTATCGTTTGCGGTTGTTACAACCTCTAAAGCCTACAGATTACGTTTTACGCGCGAACTTCGCTAACGAAAAGTTGCTACATGACGATGATTTTCTGGATCGTGTCCTCTTCAGTTCACCTAAGTGGAAGCAAGGAGACTATTCTAAAGTGAATGTTTTTCGTGTCATATCCCGGTGAAAAGTTTATGATCCTTTCTACTTCGGTGGTGCAAGTGTAACTGGGGTTTCTTATGTTGATGCACTACAACTATAGCTCTTTTCTGAATTGGAAGAAGCTGAACCACAGAACTTTAACTTTCAGCTCGATGGTGAGCCTCCTCTGTGGCATAACTCACTGCGCGATTGGTTTAACGACGTTGTTACCGATAAGACGCCATGCTATTTTTACCTTTGTTGGCTCTGATCTACCCTACTTGAGAAACAGTACTGAAGAGGTTCTTACTCCAGACACGCCGATCAAGGTTTGGGAAGAACTGGCCTTTCGACTCGACGTGTGCCATGTGACAAATTATGCTCACATTGAACACCTACTAGGATAACTGTTTGAGTTGCTCTTTCATTTGATGTATTACTTACAATTGTAAGTTAAATGCAATAAATGCTACAAAACCTCAAAATCTCGATAGGCGTTTTGAAACTCCCGGTATATCTTCAGTAAGATAAAGAGGCGATATTTTTACGTCTCGAGGAAGAGCTCAAAATTTATCTCTGGGCAAGAGAATGTAGATTAATTACGACTGAAGTTTAGAAGACTACTACACCAAGCACTGGATACATTTGTAGTTAGAGGAACTGTTCATGATGCGAGAGAACCTCCAGAGTATACAAACCCCGTATACAAACTTATAATGAAACCAAGCTCCTGGAGAATACGTGTAAATTTAGACTGGGGCTACAGAGAGACGTTGAGTAAAAAGCATTTCGTTGCCAAAAGAGCAATGCATGAAACCTTCAACAACTGCCGTAGCAGAATAGCATCGACACGTTTCTTGCAAAGCCCAAATAAGTTCTGGTGATATGCAAAGGCTGTTAAACTCTCCGGACCTTGGAAGGTCCAACGGTACCGACCGGCCGCCTTGTCATCCTCAGCGCACAGGTGTCACTGGACGCGGACATGGAGGGGCATGTGGTCAGCACACCGCTCTCCCGCCGAGACCGGAGCCGCTACTTCTCAATCAAGTAGCTCCTCAGTTAGCTTCAGACGGGCTGAGTGGAGTCCGCTTGCCAACAGCGCCCGGCAGACCGGATGGTCACCCACCGCAAGTGCTAGCCCAGCCCGACACTGCTTAACTTCGAGGATCTGGCAGGAACCGGTGTTACCACTGCGGCGAGGTTGTTGGCCAAAGGCTGTTAGTTGCACTAAATTTAGCATCCAGACACTCATGGATGACACAGGAACTGAAACTGAGGGTAGCAAATCAAAAGTAGATAGTGACGCCCATTGACTGGAATAGCACTCACATAGTGCATATTGAAAAGTGTATGAAGCTTGCGTTCGAAAACATAAACGCACGAATATTTCGTCAGGCAGAACTACACAGCTCGTAAGTACACTAACCTGCAAGTTTACTAATGTTTATAAAAACCATCTCATGAGCAATTAGATCTTGTAAAAGAAGTAAATCTTTCGTAAAAATACCATTACCGATATGACAACAAAATATTTCTTTTCTTTCCCAGTGCAGCAAACGAATAACACAAACAAAACTAGGTCCAACTAAGAATGCGTGTAATCTGCCATCTGAAGATGGATTTGTAAAGGAAAATCCGAAACCGGTCATGGTCTGAAGATAATAAAACTTTTTAAACCATACATGTGGCTGGTAGCTGTTTTTTATATAAATTATAAAAAAGTAGAAATGCTGAACACCGTTTCCAGATGTTCCTTTATAAACGAACACAGGATTACAGTTCTGGTTTAATTGTCTCATCCTGTTAGTGGTGATACTAGTCATTTGGCATTGAGAAACAGCTGAAATTGCTAAAATCGAATAAGGCCACAGGGACAGATGTGACTCCTGTCAGATTCTTTACAGAGTCTACAACTGAGTAATAATGTACCGCACACCCCTCTTAAGAAAGGTTTGTTCCATGGGAGAAGGTGTAGTTCATACCCGCGTACAAGTTAACTAGTGACCAATGTCGCTGTCATCTGTTTGTTGTAGAAACTTAGAACATATTCTGAAGTCGAACGCAATGAGGTATCTCGAACGGAAAGAATTTCTCCATGCCAATCATGGTGGATTCCGAAAACACCGAAGTGCAAAACACGCGTGACATCCTGAATTCCGTGGATCGAGGCGAACAAGCAGATGGAGCATTTCTTGATTCCAACGCTGTTTTGACTCAGATCCACACCAATGTTTACTAACGAAAGTACATTCATAACGGCGTATCAAACGAAATTTGTGACTGGATTAAGCATTTTTTTGTAAGGAGGATCACGAATAAATGCAAAAGTAACTTCAGGAGTGCACCAGGAAAATGTAACCTTAGTGTTAATGTTGTGCCCCATGTGAAAAAAAAGACTGCACAGACATTTAGTCATCTCTTGATAACATTTGAAAGTGATACAAATATTGACAGCTTGAAATACAGGTTGTTTCACAATTCATGTTACACATTTCTAGATGTTGTAGAGGGGACAGAGTAGATCAAATTTTACATAGAAACTCATGTCCGGAAACGTCATCAAACGTCGATACAGAATGTCAAAGTTACAGGCCGCGGCACCTGTAAATGTATGTATCTGAGCCCGTCATGATGTTACGAAATTCTTAGGATGATGGAGAAGGATAAATGTATCAATTTGAGGAAAGGGTCCCTGTATAGGAAACTAACATGTCGACAGTTATAAGCGAAAATCGTTCTGATAGCTCATATAGTGGAATAATGTACCGGTGCTGTTGTTGCTAACTTTCAGAGATGGTAATATGGATCAAAACAAGATAAAACTGTTCCGTAATCATTGATTCTAGAATGCATACCTTAAGGGTTATAAGCACTTGTTAACAGAGGAGATGTATTTCACACTAGCGAAAATGAACAAGTACCCATAGCTCCTCAGGTAGAGTCCATTAGAACGAGACATCTTTCCTTGACTTGCTCTGTACTATGACCACTGACAGATGCATTCCCTACAGTCTTAGCAACGACAGTACCGTCACATGAATTCCACTGACAGATGTATCAGAAAGATGTTCGCTTGTAACTTTCAGCTTGTTCGTTTCCGAACCAGGGACTCTTACCACAAATTGATACATTCATCCGTCTCCATCATCCTTGCAAGTTCGCAACATCATCACGGTATCACCATGTATGTACACACATTTACAGGCGCCGGCGCCTACAGCTTCGAGGCTCTGTAGCGCCGTTGGATGACGTTCCCGTTCATATCTACAAACTTTAGAAGTGTATGACATGAATTGTGAAACACCCTGTGTATGTAAGAATGTGCACTTCACAAAACGAAAATAACTTGGTATCCCATGACTATAATATCAACGAGTCACAGCTGGACTCGGTCATCTCATACGAAGATGTAACGATCTGTGGGGATATGAAATGGAATTATCAAGTTGTCCCAAACGATGGTAAAGCAGATGGCGTAAAATGGTTCAAATGGCTGTGAGCACTATGGGACTTAACTTCTGAGGTCATCAGTCCCCTAGAACTTAGAACTACTTAAACCTAACTAACCTAAGGACATCACACACATCCATGTCCGACGCAGGATTCGAACCTGCGACCGTAGCGGTCGCGCGGTTCCAGACTGAAGGCCCTAGAACCGCTTTTTTTTTTCTCCTCGATTAATCTCATTTTGGCGGACGTCGCAAGACACCCGTTTTAGTTCGTCGTTGATCCATTAACTCAGTTTTTTTTTATTACTGAGGGCAGCTAACCCTTCTGACCGAACATGCTGAGTTACCGCGCCACTCCGGCCGGCGCAGATGGCGTACTTCGGTTCACTGTTTTCTATTTATTTGGCCTACAGCTATCGGAAACACATCGTTAAAATGTACACTTAACTGTATGAGACAAATACGTAAACTCATATTTATAGATATAAAAGTTCAAAATCGTACAGTTTTGTCCACCATAAATCGATAACAAAGAGATTTAGAAGTAAATTATACAGGTGTGGTTCATCAGTCCACACCATTAAGGAAATTGCATCACAAGCACAAACACATACCATTACAAACTACAGATTTTTCCAGTACTTGTAAGGAAAGTGTCAATTACTTTACAAAGGCGAATGTCCTTAGTAAATAAAAGAGAAAAAGTTGCTTGAGGAAGGTGATATCCCACACTCCGCAATGTTTGCAAATGTCCCGCCTTATCGTATCGCGACATTACTGCTCGCGTTGGTCGAGATCCAATGACTGTTAGCAGAATATGGAATCGGTGGGTTCAGGAGGGTAATACGGAACGCCGTGCTGGATCCCAACGGCCTCGTATCACTAGCAGTCGAGATGAAAAGCGTCTTATCCGCATGGCTGTAACGGATAGTGCAGCCACGTCTCGATCCCTGAGTCAACAGATGAGGACGTTTGCAAGACAACAACCATCTGCACGAACAGTTCGACGACGTTTGCAGCAGCATGGACTATCAGCTCGGAGACCACGGCTGCGGTTACCCTTGACGTTGCATCACAGACAGGAGCGCCTGCGATGGTGAAATCAACGACGAACCTGGGTGCACGAGTGGCAAAACGTCATTTTTTTCGGATGAATCCAGGTTCTGTTTACAGCATCATGATGGTCGCATCCGTGTTTGGCGACATCACAGTGAACGCACATTGGAAGCGTGTATTCGTCATCGGCATACTGGCGTATCACCCGGCGTCATGGTATGGGGTGCCATTGGTTACACGTCTCGGTCACCTCTTGTTCGAATTGACGGCGCTGAACAGTGGACGTTACATTTCAGATGTGTTACGACCCGTGGCTCTACCCTTCATTCGATCCCTGCGAAACCCTACATTTCAGCAGGATTATGCACAACCGCATGTTGCAGGTCCTGAACGGGCCTTTCTGGATACAGAAAATGTTCGACTGCTGCCCTGACCAGCACATTCTCCAGATCTCTCATCAATTGAAAACGTCTGGTCAATGGTGGCCGAGCAACTGGCTCGTCACAATACGCCAGTCACTACTCTTCATGAACTGTGGTATCGTGTTGAAGCTGCATGGGCAGCTGTACCTGTACACGCCATCCAAGCTCTGTTTGACTCAATACCCAGGCGGCCAGAGGTGGTTGTTTTGGGTACCGATTTCTCAGGATCTATGCACCCACATTGCGTGAAAATGTGATCACATGTCAGTTCTAGTATAATATATTTGTCCAATGAATACCTGTTTATCATCTGCATTTCTTGTTGGTGTAGCACTTTTAATGGCCAGTAGTGTATTTTGTTGATCTACATAGGGAGAACGATCAACATAGTAAAATAAGAGAAATCAGAGTTCGCGCTGTTCCAGATTGGAGTAATAGAGAATTATTGCGTAGGTGGCTCGATGAACCTTCTGCCAGGTACTTAAATGTGATTTGCTGAGTATCCATGTAGATGTAGATGAATAAGCTGTAGTAAAAATGCTGGTATTCGAAACACCTTCCAGTTGTCTGAGAATGAGTAAATACAGATCCTGTATGATTTTCAAGGGAATCTTACACCATTCTTCCTGCAAAATAGTGGAAATTTCAGGTAACATTGATGTAGGTGGATAGCGATCAGTTACCCTTCTCACCAAAGTAGCTCACAAAGACTCAAAAACGTAGAGATGTTGTGGCTCTGGTGGGCAGGAGAGATGCGACGGTTCATCCTGGTGTTCACAAAACCAGTCTTGGACGATGAGAGCTGTGAGAACAGGGGCCCTGCCGTCTTGGAACGCAGCACCACCACTGGGGAACAAACGTTGTACCGTGGGAGGGGCCTGATCAGCCAAAATGGTCACGTATTCGTTGGCAGTAATGCGACGTTGGGCCAGTACAGTACCATGACGTGGCTGCCCAAATCATCACCGAATCTCCGCCATATTTCAATCTCGGGACGTAATCTCGGCGAGAAATTGGAAACAGTGTGAAACGAGACATCCGACTAAAAGACTTTCCTCCGTAGCCCCACTGTCCGTGTTTTACGGCTTCCGCGCCACGTTTTCTCGCTACGAGCATTTGTATCACTGACTAGTGGATTTAGAATCCCAGCCGGCCCCACATTTCCTGACTAACGGAGCTCCCCTCGTGTTATTTCGGTGCTTACAGAGTTCGCGAGTGCGACATTCAGTTCTGCAGTGGCTTTTGCAGCTGTCGTGCGCTTATTTTTCGTCACAGTCCTCTTCAATGACCGTGTGTCACGACGACTCAGCACATGCTTACGTCCGCCTTGTGACTTTGCGGATGATGTTTCTCCGTTTTCCCCGTGTGCAGTAACAATCTTCAAACCGGTGCCTCTTGGAACACCAAACACTTCGGTTGTCTTGGTTACGGAATCACCCACCATATGAACACCAACGATCTTCCCACGTTCTGATTCACTCAGCTCCGACATAACGCACTCGCAACTGTACGTAACACTCTTCTGAGTACGACTGACAATTGAATCGTGTTGAGGACTTGCACATGTGGCGTTCTTCGTCAAATACAACGTCACAACCTGCAGGGTTCGGTAGCAGATGCATTTTTAATGGTCACTGAAATGAAAACGAGACAGTTGGAGAAAAGTAAACAAACTGTTTATTATTACAAGTGTAATCGCCATAACTGTTAGTATATTTGTTCCACTGAGAGACAAGACCATCAGTGCGTTCATGGAAAAATGTTTGCGGTCGACTACGGAAATATGATTTTACACATCTGTGCAACTCTTCATCTACGCTGCAGAAGTTTCTCTGGGAAGCTCTTACGCTTGGTCGATACTGTTCCGACCTCTGCCCCACGCGATTTCCATGTTGCTGGTAACCTGCAGAAAGATGTTCGTGGACGTCTGTTTACTTCGGACGAAGAGGTATACGCCCGGTCACTGTTCCGTAGGCAACCGCAACCATTTTTCCACGAAGGCAATGACCGTCTTATCTCACAGTGATTATGGTGATTACTTTTGAAATAGTAAACAGTTTACTATCTTCCCACCTGTCTCGTTTTCATTTGATTGCCCCTTGTATGTTCACGCACGGGTCTCATTCGGTGTTTCCGTATTTTTGTCCAGTCCCTGTGTATGTAGATATAGGAAGATCGCTTGATAGGAGCGCATCTTTATGATCTGGGTAGATAATGCATATACCGTACAATTAGTAAACCTATCACACAAGGCAAACTGTAGCACCAAAGAAGACTTTAAAAGGAATAACAAGGGACGAAGCTGTTTAATGCCCAGCTGTATCGATTGTGGCCTTCTCGATGAACTGTTACAAATGCTTCAAATGGCTCTGAGCACTATGGGACTTAACATCTGAGGTTATCAATCCCCTAGACTTAGAACTACTTACACCTAACTAGCCCAAGGACATCACACACATCCATGTCCGAGGAAGGATTCGAACCTGCGACCGCAGCGGTCGCGCGGTTCCAGACTGTAGCGCCTAGAACCGCTCGGCCACCCCGGCCGGCTAAATTGTCAGAGTTAGCTAGGTAAACCACGTAGGCTAGTCAGTGTTTTAATGTCCACGCCTCGTAAAAGCGAGTCTAGAGTCTAAACCAATGTGGCGATTCGCTCAGTAGTGATAGACATAACAAAATATGGTCAGCTAGTGGCCACTAAAAAAAATGTTCAAATGGCTCTGAGCACTATGGGACTTAACATCTGAGGTTATCAGTCCCCTAGACTTAGAAGTACTTAAACCTCACTAACCTAAGGACATCACACACATCCATGCCCGAGGCAGTATTCGAACCTGCGACCGTAGCAGCAGCGCGGTTCCCGACTGAAGCGCCTAGAACCGCTCAGCCATAGTTGCCACAACTGAAATAACAAGTGACATACGTCTTACACAGTAGTGGCTTCAACAAAAATGTGGAAGTTTGCAGAACTGAGGAAAAGAGAAGTGGACGAGAATCGACATACAGTAGTGTGTAGAGTAAGCTGGTGTTTACAGAGCCGCTACAGCTTTCTTTCTGACGGCGTCGCCTAGTATTTTAGGTGGTTACTCTTTATAGCTCAGGTACATGGTAGCCAACGGTTCAGCGAAGTTCCGTTGCTACGGGCTGCGAATAGAAGCTGCGAGCAAAAAATGGTTGGAGGGAGGCGGCTGCTTACCTGGCTCACAGTGGGTCTCCCTCGCAGCAGAGGAAGAGGTTCTACCAGCTGCGATCTGGGAGAAGGCACTGTACACGGGAAACCGTTTGTCTGGTGTTGGCGCGGTGAAGGCGTTCCACACCGCATGTACCTCATCACGGAGGGCATATTTTACAACCGACGCCAGCAGCGGTGGCTAGTACTGTGCACAGAACAGGTACGGGGAAGTCCTACGCGCCCATTCACAGATGTTTTTCCCAGGAAGATTATGCAATCTCGGGTGAACAGGATCGATGAGTGTTGCTGTACATCGCTTATGTCACGTTCTAGGGGCTAGTAGCTACGTATAATGAGAAAGATTTATGAGGGTTTAGTATGAGGGGGGGGATCTTTCACACGGACCAGTAAATGATGCATTATCTCCCAGAAAACTATCACAGACATTAAAAACAACTCATGCAGCGAAGTAAAAATCATCTCCAAAAATACTGTTCTCGTACAACGTTTTTGGAGAGTACAGTAAACGCAGTGAAGTCTGATTTAGGTCTCCATGATTCATTACAAGATCAAACCTTTTTACAAGATCGGGTTTCCATTCTTCAGTAAGTAGGTCTTACCAATGTTTGGAAACCATAACTTTTTAAACTATTAGTTCGGTCATTGTCAGCTCTCATTAGCTGCCTTCTTTGACAATGCATTTTGCCTGACTTACATATAGGATGACAATTATTAAACTATATGAAATAAAATCGTCATAACTTCTGAGCAGTTTGCGTTAGGATGTCCAAACGAAGTGCGGACATTTGCCACGCCGGACATTTGCCACGCCGGACATTTGCCACGCCGGACATTTGCCACGCCGGACATTTGCCACGCCGGACATTTGCCACGATTTTACATGCTCCGAAGGGGTGGGTCCCTTGCCTCCCCCTCCTCCTGCTCACCCACCGCCCAACCCCTGGAACTGCATTTACTAACTCCACTTTAGTGGCACTGTCATCAGTAACATTACCGTCGCTGTCGCGCAGTAAAGGTACTTACTGAGCCTTTCCGCTGGTTTACTTAACATAGGACCAGAATCTCTTTGGATTTTCCGCCACATTTCTATAGAGAGATTCGTTGTGGAAACTGTTAAATGCATCTCGCATTGAAATTCGCACAAAATTTCGAGCCTCAGTAAAACATCGCCAATCTTGGAGATCTGGCATTCGTATAAATTATACGTGCCTTTTTCGGTGCTCCTGTAACAGCTTTCTGTCGTGTTTTGTGCACCATGGGGGATCAGTTCCGTATTTTATTCATTTATTTGGTATTAATCTCTCGAGTGCTGTTGATACTATTTCTTTGAACTTAAGCCACATATAGTCTTCACTTACATAGTTTGGAAGGATTGGAGACTGTCTCTTAGAAAGACGTCAACCGAATTTTTAGCTGCTTTTATAAATAGATATATTTCGTGTTTAGTTTTGGTGAATTTCTTTGTTACGGGATTGAGCCTCGCTACGACTGTGTTCACTAATCCGTCGTGATGCTCAGGACTATTTGTGTCTAAGAGGTCAAGTGTGTTTTCGTAACCATTTACAATTTGAATGGCCTCCTGAACTAACTGTTCAAAATAATTTTTAAAAAAGCATTTAGAACAATTACGGAAGTTGTTTTCTATCTACATTAGGGTCTGAAAATGTATTTTTGTCAACATACGGAAGGTAGATTGAAGTCACTGCCAACTATAACTGTATGAGTAGGGTACCTATTTGTGACGAGACTCAAGTTTTCTTTGAACTGTTCAGGAACTGTTTCATCTGAGACTGGGGGTCAATAAAGGGGCCAGTTATTAATTTATTCCGGTTGTCGAAAATAACCCCTGCCCATACTAAGTCACAGGAACTATCTGCTTCAATGTCGCTTGTGAGCTGAAACATACATTACATTATTTTTCGTTAAGTTGTGCTTCTTGTTTCTGTTGTAGTGCAGATCATTACAATTACGGTTTTTCCCTCCAAAACATAGGATGCTTTCTCTGTGACCCTGTAAATACCAGAGCTAAACAATGTAGAACAACAACGTACGTCACAAGCATAGCATTCTGTATTACTTATTTCCTTATTTCTAACATTTCAAAATTGTACGTTGACTTTAGATGACATGTCAATCATAGATGTTCTTATCTCTATTTAGTGAACGTATTTTCAGTCATGTTTTGAACATTGCCCCGCTACACTTTATCAACTAATGTTTCGCCGCAAGGGATATCGGATTTTAGAGAGTAAATTAATATGGAGTATGCCGTTCTTCTTTTCAAACATTCACATACCCATTTCTCCTTTCATTACTGTCTTTTGGGCATGTAACTGTAGTAATTAAAGTAGACACAAATGCAGTGATCAAAAAGAAATGATTAGGGTACATTCGCATTCTCTTTACATCGTTCCTTTCTTGTGGCTCCCATGGCGATGGACTGTTTCTATTGCAATCAGTAAGCGTGAAAGGAAGCTACTGTACAGACAGAGGGATCTATATTTGTACTTGGCAGAACTAATTACATAGTGACATAATCGTCGGTATTGCTTTCGTTTCCACAAAGTTATAAATATTTCGATTTCGGAAAAGAAGCTCTGTATTTCGCCAAGATGTCGAAGAAGAAGGTCCCTTACGTACTGGTTGTATCGAGTAAGATGTGGAGACGGCGGTTTGAAAGCGGAGAGAAGAAGTACGAGGAAGGGCGTCCCTTACCTGAGGGATCGCTACTCAAGCTACCTGGCGAAGGGGCAAGTGTGGCAAATGTCCGACGTGGCAAATGTCGATCGTGGCAAATGTCCGGCATGGCAAATGTCCGGCATTCATCCAAACTGCACGGTTGGCCGCGGGCCATGATCGGAATTAGCGTGCACATGCACGGTTTGGCTTAGTGAGGAAGCCCATTTTCATCCGGATGGATTCGTGAATGAGCAAAATTGTTGTATTTGGGGGACTGAGAATCCTAATTTTGCGACCGAAAAGTCTCTTCACCCTCAGCAGGTGACTGTGTGGTGTGCAACGTCCAGTCGTAGAATAATCAGTGCGATATTCCTCGATGGCACGGTGACTACCGAACGGTACGTGGCGGTTGTTGAAGATGATTTCATCCATATTATCCAAAGTGACTCTGATTTCGACGAGACGTAGTTCATGCAAGACGGAGCTCCACCCCATAGAAGCAGGAGAGCGATCGATGTCCTGGAGGAGCACTTTGGGGACCGCGTTCTGGCTGTGGGGCACCCAGAGGCCACTGGCATGAGCCGCGAGTGGCCGCCATATTCTCCGGATCTGAAAACAGTCATTCAGGAGGTCATCGACAGCACCGATGTCCCGACACTTCAGTGGGTCATACAGAATTCCGCTATTCGTCTGCTTCGCATCATCGCCAATAATGGCAGGTATATCGAACATGTCATAACCTAAATCCGAATATTTGTAATGTTTACATGTTGAATAAAGTGTGTGCACGCCGTAGTTTGTAACTAATTGACGCTTTTTTTCATACAGTCCAATAATTCTCACCCTGTGCCTTAAATATCAGACATAATAGTTTTGTCCTGGCTGACTCTCCGAAGGAGCTCAATAATTCTGAGGAATGTCGCCTCCTTCTGCTGACTTGTTCCGTCCAGTATTATACAGCGTGTTTGTTTTAACTTCAGACAGCTAAATAGCTCGAAAACGACGCATCATACGAAAAAAATGTTCTACGTGAAAAGTTGTTATAACTAAAGGGGACATCGGTCTGTGCACCAACTGGACATCTCCTAACCACCCCTCCTGCGTGGACGGCGTCAGCTTTGCATTTCCAAAAGAGAAACCCCATTTTTATTGCATATTCCGATTCTATGCCAAAAAATACGTGCGATTTACTCGAATCATTTTTTTCATTCCTGGTAGATGGCGCTGTAATCGGAAAATATAAAGTGTACCTGTTTTTGCAATTAAGATCCGACGCATTTGATTCTACATTTCATTTACGATGTCAATGTAAACCTTTATTCACTAATGGCTGAGATTTCTGATCAAAATTTACTTCAGCGTTGCCAATTTGATTGTACAGCACAATATGGGTAGCCGTTCCAATGTCTGATTAGGAACTACGTTTAGCGTGTTCCAGGAACAACGACATGCATGTAATAGTCTTCTGTTCCCGTCGGGGTCCTTGACATCGGCACCTTTGTTTGTGACATCGGTGAGTCCCATTACTTGTCACCATTGGAGAGCTTGATTTCAATGAGGCCACTTACCTCTCACCACTGTGACGCAGAATTTCGGTGAGTATCTATGGCAGTTCGCTTCGTGGACAGTTTACCTTATCAGAATGGTTGTGGTTCGTATTCCGCCGGTAGCCGCTTGGCGATCAGCGCGAGGATTACGGCTATTGGATGAAAACACACGGTGCTATCAGTTACTCTGATGGAGGACTTCGAGGACGGCCACCGAAATCACGCATTGAAATGGTCTGGGGACTCACCAAAATCAACCCTGTAGGGATCAGGAAACTACGTTATCATACAAGGAGCTTATTTGTCAGAAATGTCAGTCTGGAACCATATTATTTATACTGTACAATTTCAACACTCAAGTACCGCTTCAATTCGACTTTTACAACACGAAGGTTCACATTTTGTAGAATCTAATGTATCGGTTCTCAATTGCAAAAACTACAACATTTGACACTTGTCGATTACAGCACCATCTACCATGAATGGAAAAAATGGTTTGAGTAAACCGTACGTATTTTTTGGCGTAGAATATTTGAAAATACAAAGTTGACCCTGCCCTGGCAGCTGTAGCACAGACAGATGTCCCATTTATTGATATTAGCTTTTGAACTAGAACGTTTCTTGTCGTACGGTGCGTCGTTTTCGAGTTATTTAGTTGGCTGAGGTTAAAACAAACACCCAAATCACAAACAGCGACATCCATCAGAATTATTGAGCTCCTTCAGGGAGCCAGCCAGGACAAAACTGTTCTACCTGATATGCAAGATACACGAGTCAGGCAAAATGCCTCCAGACTCCTAGAAGAATGCAATATCTCCATTGTCAAAGTAGGCAGGTACAGAAAGCCGAGCATTTCCTAAATCATGGTTTCACGCAAATATTGGCAAGAATTATTTTCAGGAGAATGGAAAAGCTGGTAAATAGTCGACCTTGGGGAAGATCAGCTTGGCTTCCACAGAAATGTAAGAACGTACGAGGCAATACTGACCTTACGACTCATCGTAGAGGGTACGTTGAAGAAAAGCAAACATACATTGATAGCATTTGTATATCTACAGACAGTCTTTGACAATGTTGACTGGAATACACTCTTTGAAATTCTGAAGGTAATAGGTATAAAATGTAGGGAGCTACAATTGTACAGAAACCGTAGAGCAGTAGTAAGAGTTGACGGGTCTCAAAATGAAGCAGTACTTGCGAAGGTAGTGAAAGAAGGTTGTAGCCTGTTCCCGGTGTCATTCAGCCTATTTTTTAAGCAAGCAGTACGGGAAATCCGGGAAAGCTTTGAAAGAGAATCAAATAAATTTCGGGAAAAAGAAATCAAAATTTTGCTATTTTGTGATGGTATTGTAACTCTGTTTAAGATGGCAAAAGCCTTGGAAAAGCAGTTGAAATAAAACGCTAGCCTCTTGCAAAGAGATTATGAGTCAAAAGTCAAACAAGGGTAACGGAACCTAGTCGAATTAAACCAGGCGCGGCGATGCTGAGGGAGTTAGGATAGCACATGAGATACGGAAAGTAGTAGATGAATGCTGAACTAAAGAGGATATAACATGCATAGGATATAACATAAATTTAAGTGTTTGCAAGTATTTTCAGAAGGTATTTGCCTGGGCCTGGAATGCGACTTTATACGGAAGTGATACGGTTCAGACGAGATGAGATTAGAATCTTTTTAAAGGTGATGCTACAGAAGAATGCCGAAGATTATAGTGGAACGTCGGATAACTAATGAGATACTGAACCCAACAGGGGAGAAAAGAAATTCGTTGCACATCTTGACGAAAAGAAAGAGTCAGTTTACAGTGTACATCCTGAGGCATGAAGATATCATCAATGTGTTGATGTAGGGAAGTGTGGACAGGTGGGGTGGGGGTGGGGGGAGGGGAGGAGGATATTGTAGAGGTAAACCAAGGGTCGAATACAGTAAGCAGGCTGAAATGGATGTCTGTTACAGTGGTTATCACAGGGGTAATGCACAAATGAAGATGGTCGCACAGCATATAATAGCGTGGAGAGATGCAAAGACCACAACAACAATGTATCGTGCTCATCACAAAGTGCTGGAGAATGTCCGCTGCGTCTAGCTGAAGTTTGAAAAAAAAAGTTTCTTGTCGTTATTGCAAGAAAATCGTTATTCATGCTTCAGACACCACATTGTGATAATGTCCGGCAATTTCACGTGAAGTCACGTGACGTTTGCTTGTCACATTTGCAGCACTAAATTTCTCATTCCAAATGCTGAAAATGCCATTCGCCAACGCCACGCGACATCTTCTGACATTCACAGACATTATGACAATGTAATAGCTGAAGTATGTTTAATGTGCTCTTCATTGTGACTCGGTGGTTTCCTCTAGAACACAACGCGCTGTATCTAATTCTGACTGGCAACGCCTTCCTTACAAGTCATGCCACTTTCTGACGTCAACTGCACACATTCCCCTGAAGTGAAATATGTCTCATTACTGTGTCCGATTGTTAGGTTGGTCTATGACAGGGAAGAGCAACGATCTCGTGTCATTTCTGCAAAATAAACGAAGCACAATTTATCATATATCTCATATGCATTGCACTATCCGTTTGCGGAAAAAGAATTGTAAGGCTGAGAACTGAATTTCAAACAAGGTTTGCAACTATTAGAATTTTAGTAAACTAGTTTTCTGTACGTTCTTTAATCTTTCCTACAAATATCGAAACAATGACTGATAAAAAACAAGTCCAGGTAACTGAGATTTAGTAGGATTTAGAGGCAAAATTTTATGAAGCCGAGGTGCCTAGATTTTGCAAATATTTGCCTAAATCCATGCGTGGAAGCATCGGTGTGAACGGCTATTCAGATTCGTGAAGAGAAATCGTGTGAATCAGGAAGGGAATCACAACAAACACAATTTCTCACAAGGTAGGAAAGATAATTCCACAGAGGAGATACGAAGCGCCAGGAAGCGAACATTAATTTCGCCGTTGGTCTTTCCCTTTTGTTCACTGTATATTCAAATTAAAGTTCTATTTTTTTCTGTAGACCAATCAAAACTACTCCTCGTTTATTTGGCCGGCGTTTGCCTTTGAATCTGACATGCTTCCTCTAAGCATTTTGGTTTAACAGTGGCCACTAATCTCTGAACAAACAGAGATTTATAATGATGCTTTTGCACGTCAGCTTTCAGAATTACGTGAAATGATGCTCTCTTCAAGACCTCGGATAACCGATTGTTTAAAACAGTTTGCTTCTGACAGGTTATCAGTCTGAATATTCTAAGGAGCGCGAGCTGTTTATGATCATTCGGGTAGCTGACAGGTATTAACATTGCCCGCAAACAAAGTTTGGCTACACACGTTTTGATGACAGGCTTTTGACGTCACAATGAGGGTGCTGAATCTTCGTTCGAATGCCCTCTAACTTTCACATCGCTGTGGATGGAAGTGAAAATTTGGTTACCATAATGATTGCATCCTCTTTCATAGACCACCTGTCCGAATCTCCCACAACATTCATCAGTTTGCCCCAGAAAGGTCTGAAAAATATATATGTTTCACAAGCGTTTACTACTGCTACACAAGCGTTTACTACTGCTACACGTTTCAGAATATGATACCTTTACCTCTGATGGCAGGAGGCACTTTCATAAATATCAATCATCGACGAGATCCAGATTTTCCAGTACGGAATGACAATTCACACCTCCAGGTAGAGAACGACTTAGGGACAATCTTCTGGTGATGGGTGTTTTGACGCATCTATCCCATCAAAATCTTCAGAAACAGTGAATACTGAAATTAAACTGTAAGTGCATAAAATACCAAAACACTACACGCAATGTGTGTGGAAAGAAAGGTAAACATTCGTTTGTATCTTCCTTTCCTCAGGTCCAGGGTTCAAAAAATGTCTCTGAGCGCTATTAGACTTAACATCTGAGGTCATCAGGCCCCTAGAACTTAGAACTACTTAAACCTCAACATGAAGAGGTTGAGTCATAAGCTGGTTTACCAAAATTTTTACTACCAATTTCAAACATATGATAGGCACGATAGGCAATTACATCTCTATCATTAAACCTTTCAAGACCAGGTACACTAGGAACTCCGCTACCACCTCTTACTATGACAACGGTGAACCATCCATTTCCACGTGAGAAAGTGTTGTTTATATCCAAGCTCTGTCCTGCTGCTGCACAGGCAACTGCATTGAACGCCGCCAATATGCCTTACAGGAGATATCGTCGTCGTTCTCGCATAACAGTCTACAAAACAATAGAAAACATCGAACTTACAACAACATCAGGAGACAAGAAGAATCGCATTCCAGTGAAGAGAGTTGCAGCTAACGCCCTCGTCGATGGACCCTGTGTATTTCTTGGATGTTCTCTTAATTTTAGCTTGGATACAAACGACACTTTCTCACATGGAAGTGGATGGTTCACCGTTGCCATAGTAATAGGTGGTAGCGGAGTTCCTAGTGTACCTGGTCTTGAGTTTTAATGATAGAGATGTAGTGTAAACTCGTAGCAAAAGAAAAATTAATCAAAATGAGTCTGTATTTATTTGGGTTAAAGGTAAAGGTGTATGTGAATATGTAAAATTTGTAGCTGATTGTAATGTATATTTCCATAAATAAAGATCTGTAGCGTCAGCCACTAACCGAGGCAGGATTCGAACCTGCGACCGTAGCGGCTGCGTGGTTCCAGACTGAGGCGCCTAGAACCCCTCGGTCACGAAGGCCGGCAAGGTCCAGGGTTGTACGTATGATTAACAAGGCATAAAACTGATCCTTCCCCATTTATTTCTCGCACACGTAAGACTCCTCTGCATCAATTACAGTAACATAATGACAAACCTTGACTAAAACTAAACAGCAAAAAAAGCTATGTAGTGTCGGCCTTGAGATTATTGATAATCCTTGAACAATTACTCAAAATACTTCATTATTAAGAACTCAGTTACAATTGCGATTGTTACAAACGAACAATTTTACGAAAGATTTTTGTGATAAATTATGTAATCTGACCATCCATAGTTAATGATGTCGAATCTTTTATGAAAATAACAATCTTTTTTGTATAAAGAAGTGAAATCTTCAGTAGACTGGTGTTACATTATTTCAATCATTATCTGAGCCTTCGACAATTACCCACAATCATCCTAGTATTGATTTTTAGGTATATTATAGTGTACAATCTTGTAGTTCCCAGTAACAGCAAATGCAAAACTTCTCAGTTATATTCGAATATATACGTTACCCCAGTGCTCAACAACACATTAAAATACTAAACTTAGCCGAGGGCGCAAGCTTTTAACTATGAAATACGTAAGCATCATGTACTTCACTGGTCCAATGTACTGTGGTATTGTAAACTTTATTAGTTCCTTGTTGAGTACACACTTCAGTGTGGTCGAGATACTATTCAACACAATGGCGATTCTGTGGCAGAAAGAATACAAAAGTCGATTGGATTTTGACGTCCTGACGACGACAAGGTCATTAGAGAAGGGAATTGCACAAAGATGGCGCTGGAAGCTGACCGTGACTAGAGAGCCTATCTCTATATAGGTTCTCTACCCGTGACATTTTCGAAGGTACCACTCAACAATTTGTCTTAAATTATTCAAGAAAACCTGTATCTGCGTGGCCGGGATGGGGTTCGAACTCCATTTTCCCGGAACGCGAGTTCAGTGACTTAATCTTAGCCTTATCTCGATCGAAGAGTGAAAGAAAATTAGAAAAGTTTAAGTAATATAAGGGGCACATCTTGAAAGTGAGGCAGAACTCAAATGTAAAAGATTGGAACAAAAATATACGACATGTTTTCAAAATACTTCAAAGAACACTATAGTTGTTTTCCTCCAGCCACCAGGATCCAAGGAATGGTTTCATGCAACAGAGACTCTGATTTTGCTGGCTTTCTGTCTGGGTTTTGTCATCAGTCTTTTGCTGACACAAACCACCGACGCCAAATATCACTACAGTGTTACTATCTCCTTGCCTTCCGTAGGTTCCTCCTCTGTGTAGAACGCAAGGTTTTTTTGTTAAAGCTACGTTTCTTCTCAGTCATCGGCGGTTTCCGTTGTCACGCAGCATGATTGGCCTCTGTGTTGCCTGTCGTCGTGGGCGGTGCTGCAAGAAATCCCTGTAGCTTCTTGAGACTGCTAAGCAAGCGATATCGTATTTCCGAACAACTTATGAAGTGGACTGTCCCACTCTAGCTATCATTCACCACTGACACTGGCATTATTAAATCTTATGTTACAAGACGTTTCACAACCCACACAAGAGTGGAACTGTAAGAACCGATAACACTCCGCTATTTATACACCTATTACGCCATGCGGACAGGACGTAACTATTTACATGGATCGTCATCCTAGTTGCTGTTTGGTATCGTGGCAATAAGATGTTGTGCGAGAAATAATGCAGTCCTGTAAGGGGACCACAATCGAATACAGTGCGAGAAACATCATGTGAGTTGTGCAACATCAAATTAGAAATATTCAGTTCGGCTTTGAATCTGGTTTCTTCATATTACGTATTGGCCACCAGCACCAAGTCATTGCACCATCTTATACAGAATATTTGCAACACTAGAATCTAATCATCAGGGAGCAGGAGTTTTCTGTGCTCCGTGTCTCAAGGATTTGTTGTGTAGGGACATTAAGCTCGCCAGCCACCTTGGTGCTATTTGAGAGGATAAGCTGTGTGCCTGTGTCATAATTCAGCCAGCCTCTTCTCTGTCATCGTTGTCAACCACACAGACCCGTCTCTTTATTCGGGGAATACTTATCTCGGTCACTTTTAATGGAACTTTATTGGCAAGGGAACACTGGTGCAGCAGATTCATGAAGGTGCAGGGGGTGGATCTGGATCTCGGCCCATGTGTGGCCAAACACGTGTTGTCGTGGATGGGAGCAACGTCTCTTTATTAGGATAAATTCAGATAACAGCTTCGCCTGTCCACACAACTTCACCATCGATTTAAAAGCCTCTGCCGTAAATACTTTGAAGGTACGTTCCGTTATTCCAAAAGGCACACTTACTGGAGGTCATTAACAAAAAGAAATCATTGGGGCAAGCTATATTGGACATTTCACGTGCTTGAGAATCGGTCATCAAAACATGCAACCAAAAGAAAATATTACTTCTTGGGAGGCTGCTAGACAGCCTCTAGAAATTCTTCAAATGACGTCATCTTCTGCGTTTTGCTACAAATATTTTTAGTGTGCTATTACAATTTCGGTTTACGTGTGATTGTCAAGCATCTACAAAGATATAATACAATGTACTTTAATAAAATGTACTAACAGACTTATAACATGAGAAAAACCATATGTACAACAAATCTGCAGTCTGTTAACAGTCACATACTTGCACGATTCGATGTCGTATTACGCCATGGACACAGATTTATAGTCCTTGCGAAAACAGGAGAGCTCCTTGCAAAGAACGTGAATGAAACACACAAGGAATTTTACAATTGAGCAATATGCAAAAAAGTGAAAGTGAAGGTGAAATAACAAATGCAATGAAATGCAGGTTGAAGAGGAAAAGCGACACTGTTAAACTAAATGCAGATGGAACCTCTATAGGATGCGTAAGAAACACAAAATTTCTAGGAATGAATATTTATTCTCAGGTGAAGTGGTGTGGGTACACATAAAGATGCTTGCTAACAGAACGACATCAGCAAGTCACGGCCTTTTTTTTAGAGTCTTTTCATGAGTGTGTAATATCCAGTGTCTTTTAGATAGATGCTATTCACACATACGTTCAGTTCCTAGCTGTGGAATTACTTTACAGGAAACAAACGTACAAAATATGAAAACAGTTTTCAGACTACGGAATGCGCCATAGAATGATAGGGCCTTTAGCAAAAATATTAGTCGCGCACATTGTACATATCTGTTCAAAATACTGGGGACTTTAACTACACCATGTCAATACCTATATCTCTAACGTCGATCAGTTGTAGAATTTTGGAACACGTATTATGTTCGAGTATAATGACTTTTCTGGAGACTAGAAATCTACTCTGTAGGAATCAGCATGGGTTTCGAAAAAGACGATCGTGTGAAACCCAGCTCGCGTTATTCGTCCACGAGACTCAGAGGGCCATAGACACTGGTTCCCAGGTACATGCCGTGTTTCTTGACTTCCGCAAGGCGTTTGATACAGTTCCCCACAGTCGTTTAATGAACAAAGTAAGAGAATATGGGCTATCAGACCAATTGTGTGATTGGACTGAAGAGTTCCTAGATAACAGAACGCAGCATGTCATTCTCAATGGAGAGAAGTCTTCCGAAGTAAGAGTGATTTCAGATGTGCCGCAGGGGAGTGTCGTAGGACCGTTGCTATTCACAATATACATAAATGACCTGGTGAATAACATCGGAAGTCCACTGGGGCTTTTAGCGGATGATGCTGTAGTATATCGAGAGGTTGTAACAATGGAAAATTGTACTGAAATGCAGGAGGATCTGCAACGAATTGACGCATGGTGCAGGGAATGGCAATTGAATCTCAGTGTAGACAAGTGTAATGTGCTGCGAACACATAAAAGAAAGATCCTTTATCATTTAGCTACAGTATAGCAGGTCAGCGACTGGAAGCAGTTAATTCCATAAATTATCAGGGAGTAGGCATTAGGAGTGATTTAAAATGGAATGACCATATAAAATTAATCGTCGGTAAAGCAGATGCCAGACTGAGATTCATTGGAAGAATCCTAAGGAGATGCAATTCGAAAACAAAGGAAGAAGGTTACAGTACACTTGTTAACCCACTGCTTGAATACTGCTCACCGGCGTGGGATCTGTACCAGATAGGGTTGTTAGGAGGGATAGAGAAGATCCAACGGAGAGCAGCGCGCTTCGTTACAGGATCATTTAGTAATCGCGAAAGCGTTACGGAGACGATAGATAGACTCCAGTGGAAGACTCTGCAGGAGAGACGCTCAGTAGCTCGGTACGGGCTTTTGTTGAAGTTTCGAGAACATACCTTGACCGAGGAGTCAAGCAGTATATTGCTCCCTCCTATGTATATCTCGCGGAGAGACCATGAGGATAAAATCAGAGAGATTAGAGCCCACACAGAAGTATACCGACAATCTTTCTTTCCACGAACGATACGAGACTGGAATAGAAGGGAGAGCCGATAGAGGTACTCAAAGTACCCTCCGCCACACACCGTCAGGTGGCTTGCGGAGTATGGATGTAGATGTAGAATACGTTTGTCAGTCAGGTGTAGATATCAGAATAACGTTGATAATTCCTGCTCAAACAGGTCAGCTCATCACCATGGAACAGGAGCTAGACTGAACTTATGTTTAGCAAGAGAGAATAAACGTAACACTTGTTGTGACTTGGCAAGACAGCCAAGCTACTATGAGGTAGCCGAAAGGCACGCGTTTAAGCTCACGCAGGCTGGCGTGAGGTCTGGAACAGATAGAGGAATAGAGACTAGCAAAAAAGGTGCGTAGCTTCTGGAATACTTAACTTTAATCCATAATTGGTGAACATCGGTCTGACGGTACATGCATCACAAGATAAATAGCAAATGATAATGGCGCCTTGCTAGGTCGTAGCAAATGACGTAGCTGAAGGCTATGCTAACTATAGTCTCGGCAAATGAAAGCGTAATTTGCCAGTGAACCATCGCTAGCAAATTCGGCTGTACTCCTGGGGCGAGTCCTAGGAAGTCTCTCTAGACCTGCCGTGTGGCGGCGCTCGGTCTGCAATCACTGATAGTGGCGACACGCGGGTCCGACGTATACTACCGGACCGCGGCCGATTTAAAGGCTACAACCTAGCAAGTGTGGTGTCTGGCGGTGACACCTCAACACTCAAAACAGAATTTTCTACCAAGAAAAAGACAGTATAATAAATTTCCCAAAGAGATTAAAATACATTCTAAAACAAATTTATTTACGCAAGAAGTTGAAAAGTATCTGTTAAGCAGTATATGTACATTTAAGGATTATTTAGATAACAGAGTTTTGGATGGGTGACCATCCAGGTTGCCATGTGCTGTTATCATTTTTCGGGGTGCACTCAGCCTCGTGATGCCAATTGAGGAGCTACTCGATCGATTAGTAGCGGCTTCGGTCAAGAATATCATCATAATGATCGGGAGAGCGGTGTGCTGACCCCACGCCCCTCCTATCCGCATCCTCCACTGAGGATGACACGGCGGTCGGATGGTCCCGGTAGGCCACTCGTGGCCTGAAGACGGAGTGCTTTAACAGAGTAGAGGTTTGGGAAAAATGCAGCACATGTAAAAACGACAATAGTAAAACATATATCATTTCAGATACCACTTTCACACTATTTTTTCTTTCCTCATTTTCTTTTCTTTAAAACCTTACTCCCAAATATGTGCAGTAGTTGGCTGATTCGGGCGAGTGCACCAAGCAGTGAGGCCAGCGATACCAGCTATGCAATGTATAACAATGTTACGCTCTTGGATAATATCCCACGTAGACACTAAAATTTAGTCCAAGTTCTAGCGGGGCAACTCCCAGAAGCTGAACCACTTGTGTCAGTGACCGGCAGACCGCCAGATAGCGCAGGGGGGGGGGGGGGGGGGGAGGAGGAGGAATGCTGAGCGACTTGCGATAAAGGTGGAACTTCTGCAGCACCGAGCGCCCAAGTCTACAAGAGAAGCAATAATGTTATCGTGGTACCCAATAGACGCCTTATACTAGTGGCAAAGCAAAGTGTAATAAGAAAGGCTTACGCACAGTGCGACAGTAAGTATTCAGATGCCGAATCAGCGGAAAGTAGCCTCTGAACAGTGCAGGTTTTAAAGCCTAAAACCACTAGGAGAGCTGACAACGACTTTAAACCAAGACTCTTTGTGACATTGCCTCCCCCGCCGCCATAGAGTACATGAAAATCACGAACATACATATCCCACCCTTCTTAACAAATATCTCATTCGCTGAGTGCTGATTGCTGACTGCCTAGTGCCTAGTCTCAGCCCACATCTCAGTTACAGCTATATAGGGAGAGGGAAAGCTATGGCAGTAGACCCTCGGTACACCAGGCGTCTGTGATTGTCTGTGGAGTGACAAGTCCCGACGGAAGGGCTGATGGGGCGTGGGGACTGTCATCACCCTGCAGGCATGCCGGAGGCTTGACCTGCGTGACTTGGATGCTGTCTGACATCTGTGTTGCGAGGGAGGGCCGCTGCTGTTGCTAATCCTGTTCCTGTGACAGATATTTATCTTGCCGACTTCAGTCCCCTAAATGGGGGCTACGGACTGACCTCTGCATACAGTGAGTTTCCAGGTAGACCTCGAGGCGTGTCTCCCGAGTGCGAATATTCGCCATCAGTTGAGCACTCTAGAGATCGATACCTAGAGCTGAAGGCCACTGGCGTCCACAGGCCGACGTCGACCCAGTGACGTGACCACTACCACGCCACGCCTTGCAGCACCAGTGAAACTGCAAGTTGGGCGCATGCCAGCCTGCCCCTGTTGACGAGGCCGCCCAACTGTGACGCGGGGCGTCAGGAGACAATCCTGCATTACTGCCTAATGAATGTGTCATTGTCAATAGTGTTTTCTTGGTGCTCTCGAGCGTACCTAGGTCCTCACCACTGCATCCTGTCCAGCTCTCTCTGACGACTGTAGGAGCCTGGGACTGATCCCTTATAACACTAACCGCTTATCCCCTTTCTGTGCTCAAGATCTCACTCATTATAGAGGGATGCTGACTTAGTTTTTTCAGGCTAGCAAATGGGAAGCTGTGGTATACAGGCGGCCGCGGTGGCCGAGCGGTTCTAGGCGCTTCAGTCCGGAACCGCGCGACTGCTACGGTCGCAGGTTCGAATCCTGCCTCGGGCATGGATGTGTGTGATGTCCTTAGGTTAGTTAGGTTTAAGTAGTTCTAAGTTCTAGGGGACTAATGACCTCAGACGTCAAGTCCCATAGTGCTCAGCGCCATTTGAACTTTTTGTGGTATACAAAATGAAAACAGACGTTGTCGCTATGACCCTGACATCAGCTGATAGTTTGTGTAGTGTTATGTTATGAAATAAAGTGTGCCTACTGTGTGTAGTGTGTGCAGTGATGGGAAGTGAGAAATGAATTAACAGTGTAGCACTAACCTCTGTATTATTAACTAACTTTTACGTAAAACTGCATTGTAAGAAAAGGAACATTTTCACCGACATAGCTACGAGTATGTTACACGTCGCCACGCTACACGCTACGATTCGTAGCCCTCTAGCAGCAGATGGCTGCAAATACGAGGTGGGACAAATAAAAGTCGTTCGGAGAGCCGAGTTCCAGGGTGCAAAGAAACGCAGCAGAGGAAACGAAATACAGTACTAACCTGACTATAGCAGATGTCGGAAGTGACCGCAGTTCATCTCTTGGCATTTTCGGGCCCTGGTTAGCAAGTTACTGAAGGCGGATCGAAGCTGAACTGCTGGAATTGCTACAATTTCAACCACAATGTTGTGCTGCAA
The DNA here is from genome assembly GCF_023898315.1 of Schistocerca nitens. Lineage (NCBI taxonomy): Eukaryota > Metazoa > Arthropoda > Insecta > Orthoptera > Acrididae > Schistocerca > Schistocerca nitens. The sequence continues at coordinate 1,297,449,684 of NC_064614.1, forward strand.
TTCTTGAAGACTATAAAGGTTGTTCCGATACGCCTTAGACTTGAGGGCTCCCCACACAAAGTAATCGCACACTGATCTAGGTGTCCAACTAGGGCAGTGACCAAGTTTCAAGAACAGGTGGAGTACTCGTAGCATTATCAACATGATATGCTGGTCTCTTGCGACAGGCGTCCCGATGGTCTGGTAGGACGGAAGCATTTTCTGGCGAACTGCAGCCACATTTTCTGGTGAGCAGGTACATTTCGGAATGTTTTTTGACTTGTTAACAACATATCCTGTTTGACCCCATTTTCTTACTAAGCATTGAACAGCACTCTTCGCTGGTACTTTGACACCATTAAACTTCTCAGCAAACGTCTGACCACGCCTTTTCCACGACATTGTTGTCACCTAACATTCCACTACGAACACCTGCTGCTCTACTGTGAATACCTTCATCCCCTTTGCATTGCTCCATTCAAACTGACAGCCCATCACTACACTCTGAACCGGTGTGGATCACTTGATGTGCGTACATGAGATGCGCACGTTACAGGGTGAGGTTACAGGCATACATTCACGTCCAATTGTATCCACTCTTCTGGACCACTTTTATTTGCCCCTCCCAGTTTATAGACGTGAAGAATAAAGATGCAGAATGTTAATAACATTACTTGTATTTAAAATTCCTTAAGAGTTTTCTCATAAAAAAATTCGGCGGTACTATTTTCAGCAAGCCCTCGTAAAATGGCGGTTAAAAATTATCGTTAAAATGTACTGCAGAGCTATACATCCCATACAGCAAATGATGGCTTAGATAACACACAGTATCGTTTTGGTAAAAATGTAGCAAAATTATATAATAATAACACATTTCTCGTCATCTCCTTGAAACATTTGCACTATAATGTTTATCTTTTATTTTCTAGAAAAACCTTACACCAAAGCTGTGCAGTGAATAACTCCATTGTCTTATTCTCTTTCTGAGCTCAATATCTCATTCATTATAGGGGGATGCTGACTCATTTTTAAGGTAAGAAAATGGGAAGTTGAGGTACACAGCCGGCCGCGGTGGTCTAGCGGTTCTAAGCGCTCAGTCCGGAACCGCGCGACTGCTGCGGTCGCAGGTTCGAAACCTGCCTTGGGCATGGATGTGTGTGATTTCCTTAGGTTAGTTAGGTTTAAGTAGTTCTAAGTTCTAGGGGACTGGTGACCACAGATGTTAAGTCCCATAGTGCTCAGAGCCATTTGAACCATTTTTTTTTTTGAGGTACACAAAATGGAAACCCTGTCATCGTCACTAGAAGGACAGACTATGTTCTGCCCCTTCTCCATTGTTGCTAAATTTTTTCAAGATAGTGGACACAAGATGGCGGCCATAGATATGGCAACATCGCAATGACGTCATGGCAGGAAGTTAAAATTTTGGCGGGAAGATAGGTCAAATGGGCTATCTCCACTAACCTAATCCCCTCCCCCCCCCCCTCTCTGAGAAAGTGGCAGGAAGTTCTAATTCAAGCAGGACAATGCAACACATCAAGGTTACCTCAACTAACCTAAGAAAATGGCACGAAAATAGGTCACTTGGGTTACCTCAACTAACCTAAGTCATCCGACTGCCAACTCTTCCTCGAAATTGGTGGGAACAGGACTCAGCCTGTGCTGGGTAGCATGGTCATAAGTCTTTATTTAAACAGTCTTTATTTAAACAATTTGAGGCAGTAGCTCCATCCCATGTGTTCACCATGAGGTCTGGAGTCCAACTGACATAGTACACAGTACTGCCACCAGAGGGCACCGTCGTCGCGCCTATGATGTAATCCAACAGGGTGGTCTGGAGGAGAAAAGTGGTGGGAAAAGGACTCAGCCTGCTCTGGTCTGCTGGAGAGAGAAGCAATTTATTTTGGGACAGATTTGACATAGTATATTTATTAAACTGATACAAAACACTCGCTGTGATGTGCTTAATGTCACAATACACAGTGTACAGGCCAACAAATTACTTGTAAATAATGTAGTGCAGTGATGTGCAGATACCCTCACTAATTATAAAGTGTTGAAATAATCCATACAATTTATTTAGGGACGGATTTCACAAAGTTTATTTATTACACTGGTACAAAACTCTCACTCTTGTCTGTCTACAGACCTGCAAACTACTCGTAGTTCACCGAAATAATGCAGTATAGGGACGCAAACAACTCCTAAATTGTCGAAATAATGTATCTATAAGGCTCTCCAAACACACTTGCTAATTGTCAACTGTCAAAATCATGCACTGCACAGACTGCACACCTGTTCACAAAATAAAGCAGCAGACACGAAAACAACTCGAAAATTGTCAAAACATAATGCATGCATAACACTATTCAAACACACTTACAACACTTAAACACCCGAAAATAATGTAATGCACAAACACTCAGTGCACTTAAAAAAATCCAACGTATCAGCAAAGTGTTCCAATGTGCGCATGCACTTTGCAGGGCCAGCCGGATGCAAGCCAGTCTTGAAGCGCGAGCTGTTGCTAACACGCTGCTGCTGACAGAGGTGAAAGTCGCGTTTATTTTCGGGTATACACTTAGAGTTCTTCGAGTGTTATACTGACGTCACATCTCTATGTAAATAAGTGCCGTCACCTTCTACACTGCACGTATGTGTTCACCATTGCTGGTGTGAGCCCTCTCTCTACCTGTGATCCAATGAAGACCTAATTGCCGAGCGACTCACCCTCTCAGACGCTGCAGAAATCTGTTCCATTGCTTCCCAGAATAGCAAAGGCTGCATTGTTCCTAGCGATCCTAACAGGACATGCAAGCTGCATCTAGCCATGCACGCATTTACCAGCCAAGCATGGCTGACACATTTCCGCGAAATGCTTGTGTAGCTACACACCATTGTAAGAGCATCCGAAAGAGCATCTAAAAGGTTTCAATATCATACTGATGTCACATGGCTATGTAAAATAAGAGCCAAGTCGTCCTCACAGAAATTGCATAGTGTCCCAGAAAAAGTTAACTGTCGCTTTTGTAGATTTCGTGATGTCTCAGCTTGTTGGCATGGAAATTCTTGTCCTAACAGAACCTGTTTACGAAAATAGCGCAGAATAACGCCGAATGCATTCCTCCTGATGGTCCTAACGTGACACTCCATCCATCATGTATTACCCTTCCTGGAAAACGTTAAGTTCTGCTTTCAACAAACATCTCCAAAACGCAAACGTTCTCGCCACTATGTAGAGGCTCCTACGTCCCAGCACAAAGGATGGTATATGAATGAATGGAGCATTATGATTGGCTCTTATTGAATTTACCCGCTGATGCCGCTGGTGTGGAACCACTGTCGACTTTTTTTTTTTTCTACAGACGTGACTTTCAGCAGCAGAAAACTATTTATTACAGATCACCAGATTGCACCAAGAATTAAACCCTGCAAAGTGGCCTGCAGATCGTCAAATATTGAAAGACTCATTAAATTACACCGTTCTGTCTCTGAGGGTGGGAGCTTGCATATTAGAGCATGAAACCGATCTGCAACCAAGCAATTTATCACTGCGTGCCATGTCAATGTAGTAAACATACAATTCCTATCCTACACCATACATAATCACCCCTTTTATATCACTGATACAGCTATTGACCACCAAACAGTAGTACATATACCGCAAAGACAGAAAGCATAAGCACGTGCACCATAGATATACTCCTCGCTGCATTAGATATTTCCCGCGAGGTCGGGCAGTCATCCACCCCCAACACGTGACTAGAGCGTCCTCAGTGAACTGAAGTCACTCTCAGAACTGTTGCACAAATTTGGGGTCAGCTCCACTCAGCAAAAACGCGCTACTGTTTCTGGTCCCAACGTCCTTGCTTGCTTGTTTTTCTACACCCATCTCCAGACTCTGGGATTACAAGAACATATGTAATTTCGCATGGTTTGCCAGAAATTGAGAGATTTATACCAAATAAATTAACAAATGACGGAGCTGATCCTCCTTGGTACACAAAACAGGTTAGAACACTGTTGCAGAAACAACGAAACAAATACACCAAATTTAAACAGACGCAAAATCCCCAAGATCGGCGATCTTTTACAGAAGCTCGAAATTTTGCGGTGACTTCAATGCGAGATGCTTATAACAGTTTCCACACTGAAACTTTGTCTCGAAACCGGGCAGAAAATCCAAAGAGATTCTGGTCGTATGTGAGGTATGTTAGCAACAAGAAACAATCAATGCCTTCTCTGCCCGATAGCAATGGAGATACTATCGAAGAGAGTGCTGCCAAAGCAGAGTTACTAAACACAGCCTTCCGAAATGCCTTCACAAAAGAAGACGAAATAAATATTCCAGAATTCGAATCGAGAACAGCTGCCAACATGAGTAACATAGAAGTAAATATCCTCGGAGTAACGAAGCAACTTAAATGACTTAATAAAAGCAAGAAATTCTGGTCCAGACTGTATACCAATTAGGTTTCTTTCGGAGTATGCTGATGCATTAGCTCCATACTTAACAATCATATACAATCGTTCACTCGACGAAAGATCCGTACCCAAAGACTGGAAAGTTGCACAGGTCACACCAATATTCAATGAAGGTAGTAGGAGTAATCCACTAAATTACAGGCCTATATCGTTAACGTCGACATGCAGTAGGATTTTGGAGCATATATTGTGTTCCAGCATCATGAATTACGTCCAAGAAAACGGTCTCTTGACATACAGTCAACATGGGTTTAGAAAACATGACATACAGTCAACATGGGTTTAGAAAACATCGTTCCTGTGAAACACAACTAGCTCTTTATTCACATGAAGTGTTGAGTGCTATTGAAAAGGGGTTTTAGATCGATTCCGTATTTCTAGATTTCCAGAAGGCTTTGACACTGTACCACACAAGCAGCTTGTAGTGAAATTGCGTGCTTATGGGATGTCGTCTCAGTTGTGTGACTGGATTTGTGATTTCCTGTCAGAAAGGTCACAGTTCGTCGTAATTGACGGAAAGTCATCGAGGAAAACAGAAGTGATTTCTGGCGTTCCCCAATGTAGTGTTATAGGCCCTTTTCTGTTCCTTACCTATAAAAAAGATTTGGGAGTCAGTCGGAGCAACCGTCTTAAGTTGTTTGCAGATGACACTGTCGTTTATCGACTAATAGTCACAAATTGGAAAACGATTTAGAAAAGATATCTGAATCGTACGAAAATTGGCAGTTGACCCTAAATAACGAAAAGTGTGAGACCATCCACATGAGTGCTAAAAGGATTCTGTTAAACTTCGGTTACAGGATAAATCAGTCTAATCTAAAAGCCATAAAGTCCAGTAAATACTTAGGTATTAAAATTACGAACAAAAATTGGAAGGAACACATAGAAAATGTTGTGGGGAAGGCTAACCAAAGACTGTGTTTTGTTGGCAGGACACATGGAAAATGTAACAGACCTACTAGGCAGACTGCCTACACTACGCTTGTCCGTCCTCTTTTAGAATACTGCTGCGCGGGGTGGCATCCTTACCGGATAGGACTGACGTAGTACATCGAAAAAGTTCAAAGAAGGGCAGCACGTTTTGTATTATCGCGAAATATGGAAGAGACTGTCACAGAAATGAAAGAGGATTTGGGATGGAAATCCTTAAAAGAAAGGCGTTTTTCGTTGCGATGGAATCTTCTCACGAAATTCCAATCCCCAACTTTTTCCTCCGAATGCGACAATATTTTGACACCGACCTACATAGGGAGAAATGACCACCACGATAACATAAGGGAAATCAGAGCTCGTACGGAAATATAAAGGTATTCGTTCTTTCCGCGCGCTATACGAGATCGGAATAATAGAGAATTGTGAAGGTGGTTCGATGAACCCTCAGCCAGGTACTTAAATATGATTTGCAGAGTATCCATGTAGATGTAGATGTAGAGGAAGTGAGCCCCTCTGGTAGTTTCCGTTGCACCAGGAGTTACGGAAAGCTCGGTGGAGAACGGGCACTGTTGCCTAAGATAAATTTCGCTGAAACGCTTAAGTTCTTCAGCTTAACTGAAGCCTCGTGATTTCACAGTCAGTTTGTGCTACGAATTTTCAAAAAATGGCTCTGAGCACTATGCGACTTAACATATGTGGTCATCAGTCCCCTAGAACTTAGAACTACTTAAACCTAACTTACCTAAGGACATCACACACATCCATGCCCGAGGCAGGATTCGAACCTGCGACCGTAGCGGTCACGCGGTTCCAGACTGAAGCGCCTAGAACCGCCTGGCCACACCGGCCGGCTACGAATTTTCAGTATAGGCTAATGACTACGTTCGATAGTTATGTTGATCGTACCTTCCTTTGTTTCTTTGGAACCACGTGGTGGGCAGGATCCACCACAAGCATGATTAGATTGATCTAGCGAACCTGTCTCTAGTGTGAATGTGAGCGTAACTAAATCTTGGTATGGGTGTGATTTTATTTCTCTGTTCTTTTGCGATTTTTCGAACCGATCTTTCGTGTGCTTTAATCTTCAGGTTGTAATTTGTACCTGCGATCAAAGAGCCCCTCATTATACCAGTGCACCTTAATGCGTCTTCTTTCTTGCTCATATTAATTTGTTTTCTGCGCGCTATATTTGTAGAGTTACCCGAGCTTAGCGATTCAAACGGTAACTTTTGTAACGGTTTAGTTCGGTGGATGCCACGTGTGCCTTGGATGATCGGAGGCCCATAGCCTTGGTGATTTAATTCCAAATTGTTCTGTTTCATTTGCTATTGTGATTTTGGCTAGGAATTTGGCCTACTTTGTAGCTTGAGAAATTTTTCTTCTCTTTCATTGGACTCGCGCGCAATCGATTTCACCACGTGGTCACTCAGTTTCTGTGCACGCTGGGTACATGATTGGCCATTGCGAGTATTTACTGCTTAGAATTCCACAAACGGCATAAAATTTTCTGCACAGTAGCTCATGTCAGGAATGGTAGTGTTTTGTTCTTCTCAGTCTTTATGTTGTATGAATCCAGTGTGAAAGATAGAGTGTACGCTTTCCACATTCATTCCAGATTTTTTTTCGTTCATTCCATATTAAATTATCTTGCGATATCTCACTGATGCAAGACACAGTAATTTAATTTGATGATCAGGCACCTGGTAGTTAAATGATTTCCTCACTTAATATAAGTGTGAACAGAAATTGTTTCGTAAATGATAACATTGTGCCTCCCAACGTTATTTATCGCATTCTAATTTAGTACCTTGCTTATTATATTTTTAAAAGTTAATATTTGACGCCCTGATTCATTAAAAAGTTAACTGGGTCTCAGAGTCTCCTTAAGGACAGTAAAGGGGCTAATTTTTTCATTCTTAAATAATTATTCTCGCATTTAGTCTTTAAAAAACTGAATCCTCAAAATTTTCCACTTCACTTTTTTTAAACTTGAGGATGGGCTTAGGCTGATAGCGAACGTGAAATTAATAGGAACGTTATGTCCAGATGCTTTCCAGCTCTCGGTTAGGACATCTTACAACGGCTCATTTTACTTTCGCCTCTGAGGACGTCTCCTGATTCAGGATGACTCACAAGGTCCTGTCTGATAGGAAAACGTGACTCCAGTCGCGTGTTCGGTATAACATTCCACACTTTCCGGGATTCAGAACGAATCGCCCGCATGATCTTCTGGACTTTACGAAAAATGTGGTAACTGGAAATACGTTTAACGATCAGCGCTCCCTGAACCACTTAAGAATGCACTCAGATTTTGTGGTAGGTTTTATAATCACTGTGTGGCCATCATAAATGATCGCACACGTGAGTTTAAATCAGGCTCTTGTTTTTAAGAAGTTTACATATCTGAGCAGTACGATCGTCATTATTGACCTTTCCGTGCAGGTCTTCGCTGTCGGGTTGCTACGCCATAACGGGAAGAAAACTCCCTTTTCGGTCCGTTGCACGGCCGGGGTCGCTCCCGGAGCCGGGCGACGTGACTCGGCTCGTGGCAGCGCGGCGCCTGACCCCTGCTGTCGCGTCACCGTGACCTGCCGGAGCGGCGGCCCGCGGCGCCGAGCCCCTAGCAACCGCCGCCTATCTGCCGCGTTCTCCAGTGACGTCACCGACGCAGCCGCCGGGGGGTCCACGCGCGTTCGTTGAGCAACCGCGCGCTTGTCGCACCGCCGCTATTTCACGGTATGAGCGAAGCAAGTGACAGTATTTTTTTTGTTTTTTTGTTCTAGAGTCAAAGCTGATGCCATCTAACGTCCCTTCCGTCCTACATCAGTGATACCTACATGTATTTCCTTCTGGTACTTGTAACTTTTCAGATCTTCGGTCTTGGCTAACACTCAGAGCAATGAGATTGTTATTTCTTATGTATCGGTATCGACGTTACAAACAGAACATTGATGAACTGGACTCGCGACTTGTGCGAGATATTTACTTCACCAAATGTCGTAATTAAATCGTTTATAATCGATGGTTTGTCAGTTAGTATTTAAATATTAATACTAAGTTCAAATTAGTTCCAGCGACATCAAAGTCCCTATAGACTGGCTGTAATCTCAAATCTTTAATCAGTCGTAGCAGTGTTATTAATTCCTAACGTCAAGGAGTTTCTATATAAGCGCCGAGCGCTTCAGTCAAATAACATCGCAGCACGTTATCTCTATAAATAATATTGTAAAACTTGGATGATAAATGCTTGAATTGACACGATATGCTGGTTTATTACACAATATTAGTCACTTCCTAACAGAGCCGAGAGGAAGAAGCTTTCCCAGGTGTTGGGGGAATTATAAATTATATGCTTCGTAAATATCGCCAAGTTCTACAGTCCGTTAGTTATTACGAATGAAATTGTCTATCTGTGTGCACTTCCTAAATAGTGTTAACTGCAGGTTATCTAATAAAGTCACTTCTGTATAATATATGCAAGTCCTCTATCTGAATTCTAAATAACGTAATATTTGAAGTCAAAGTATCGTTTCACTGCGTCATAGTAGATCGCAATAATCAATTCTGAAGAAACAATCTAATTGCGCCTACATATACGAGCATTCAAAATATGACCTGCTTCGGCTAACTCTCGTAACGTAGTGACAATGGATGCAATTATCCTTAGCCATTACTCACGAATCTCAAAGAATACTCACACGGAGTATTCTTTGGGAACGTTGATTCTAATTTGCGAATTTAAATTATGATTTTGCGATTTACTATGATTTTGAATGTTGAGTTTGATTTTACTGAAATTTTATCTTTCTTTCGTATGTTAATAAATTACTAAGTATTAGATTCCTGATTCAATTACTGGTTAATATGCAAATAATAGTGTTAACTGGAAATTTGTGTGCTTGTTCATTTTCATGGAATCTGGAACTTGTTTTGGGGAAATATTTGGGAATTTTGGAGCTAATTTTTTATTTTCATTTCGCGTCCGTGGAAGTGGCATTACATACTCCCTTTGGGACGAATTAACTTGCCGAGTGCACTTTAGACCGGTGCTGGCTTTTAAAAAGGGGGAGTAGACGACAATGAAACAAAGAAATAATGCTAATAAACATAGGACAGCAAAGCAACGGTTTCGCCGATACGTTGTACACTGAAGAGCCAAAGAAACTGGTACAGCTGCCTAATATCGTGCAGGGCACCGTGAAGTAGTGCTGGAGGAAACTGACATCATGAATCCTGCAGGGCTGTCCATAAATGCGTAACTGTACGAGGAGATGGAGATCTCTTCCGAACAACACGTTGCAAGGCACCCCAAATATGTTCAATAATGTTCATATCAGGAGAGTTTAGTGGCCAGCGAAGTGTTGAAGATCAGAGGACTGTTCCCGGAGCCACGCTGTAGCAATTCTGGACTTGTGGGGTGTCACCTTGTCCTGCTGGAATTGTCCAAGTCCGTCGGAATGCACAATGGACATGAATGGATGCAGGTGATCAGACAGGATGCTTACGTACGTGTCATCTGTCAGAGTCGTATCTAGACGTATCAGGCGTCCCATAACCCTCCAACTGCACACGCCCCACACCATTACAGAGCCTCCACCAGCTTCAACAATGCCCTGCTGCTATGCAGGGTTTATGGATTCGTAAGGTTGTCTCCATACTCGTACACGTACATCCCCTTGATACAATTTGAAACGTCCAATCGGGCAACATGTTTCCAGTCATCAGCAGTCCTATGTCGGTTTGACGGGCCCAGGTGAGGTGTAAAGCTTTGCGTCGTGCAGTCGTCAATGGTTCACGAGTGGGCCTTCGGCTCCGAAAGCCAATATCGACGATGTTTCGTTGAATTGTTCGAATGTTGACACTTGTTGATGGCTCAGCATTGAAATCTACAGCAATTTGCGGGAGGGATGCACTTCTCTTCAGTCATCGTTGGTCCCGTTCTTGGAGGATCTTTTTCCGGCCGCAGCGATGTCGGAATTTGATGTTTTACCGAATTCCTGATATCCAGCGTACACTCGCGAAACGGTCGCGAGGGAAAATCCCCACTTCATCACTACCTCGGGGATGCTGTGTCCCATCGCTGATGCGCCGACTATAACACCACGTTCAAACTCACATAAACCTTGATAACGTGCAATTGTAGGAGCAGTAACCGATTTAGCAATTGCGCCAGACACTTGTCGAATATAGGCGTTGCCGACCGCAGCGCCGTGTTCTGCCTGTTTGCACATCTCTGTATTTGAATGCGCATGCCTATACCAGTTTCTTTGGCGCTTCAGTATATTACGACGGAGTACATTTACATCTTTCGGTCTGCAAGGATCCAAATTGCACTTTTGCACTTGAGGACGAATACGCTGCAAGTGTTCCAAATGGTCAACGTGGTTGTGAAGGTAGTCTTCAGCATGACTACTCAGCGATACCTGTACACGTTCGGAAACCTCACGCGTGTCACGAATCCATTGACAGCCACGCACACCGCGTTTTCAGTGTTCATCAGCGCTATCAGTGAGGGTTCGAATACATCAGAGCTTTTAAATATCACGGGTTGAAGTCGCCATGGTACTGGCGAGTCACGACCAACATACTTGTTCTCGAAATTTCGTACTGCATATTCCCGAACAGCCACACGAAAATGTGCCAGTGCACAATCAAGCGCCTACATTCTTTTAACATAAGGACCTTCATCCAGAATGTAGCCCTGACATGAACATTGTTGTACCACTGGCGTGACTGTAGTTGTGCATAAGTCATAAAGGGGGAAACACTGGATTTGGGACCTATGTTTTTTGCGATTATTTGCCTGTTTCATAGTCCTGTACCTGTCCATTTGGCTTGTACTTAGATGGTCAGCTACCCTATGCAGCTGTCTTGTGAAAGCTAAGACCACATCCAACTTTTACAAAGGATCTAATAAAGGCACTCCAGTACTTCCCCAAATATTTTGTAGAAGGTCGTTTCTAAAATACGTCTGACAAAGTTATTTTGCAGTGCAGTTTGCGCATAGTGCCGGTCCACCCGAAATTTCTAGCCTTCACATTCCCCGGGGACTACTTTTTTCGTCTGCTTTGCCGGTTACCTCTTCATTTCTGAATAAAAGCCCATGTTTTGCGCGTGTTTTTAGGTTTGGTGGCGATTCAGTAGATGCGACATGGAGTAGGGAATTGAGAAAACTGTCTTTCAGCAGTTACGCTATGCGTAGGTTGTTTAGCGGCGTTAATGATAATCATAATAAGAAAAAAATGCAACACAATGCAACATTTGTGACAATTCTTCGTGATATAAATATCTAAGTGATTGACGACATCGGAGCTACAGACCAAAATACGTTCTACAAGAAGAAAATAAGAGATATAAGAGTCATGACGGTACCTTCCAGCATTTGGAAACTTCTAGAGGAGCTCCTGGTTCAATAAGAAGCCGTTCTGAAGAGACTGACTTTACCTAAAGCACATGTCTGCAACTGCTGAACTTACCCAAACAATATGTTCAGCTAACTGTACAAATAGAAAACTTAATATGCGCAAACCGAAAAGTTCAGTGTCAGAAGTCGAAAACAGGAAGCTCCGCAAATAGGTATCATCACAAATATGTGGAACAAAACTTGACAACTGTAGTTTTTGGAACGCGACGTGACGAGGAATAAAAATATCCTCTTCTCTAAAAAAATAAAAAAATAAATAAAAAAAAACGGTGTGTGCAATCCAGTTTCAATTCCGAATTTTCATGCATTAGTGTATCTTCTTTCCTTAAGCATCTTTAGCTCTGTTAAGATCCGTGAATTGGTCTGACTTAATTCCTAGGTGGTTGAAGCTGCTTCTCGAGTAAGCTGCTTCGTCTCTAGCCACCCAACCTGACGTCTTCTGTTTACCCAGTCACGAAATTAAACATGTTTGTTCCTTTTCTTCTGTACTGATTTCAAGTAGACAAGCCTGAACATGGTATCTTCTAATGTTATTGCCACAAGTTTCATTTCAGAGTTGAAACTGCTGCTTCGGTATTCATAGAATGTTGAAACTGATGGCGCCGTGTACATAGCCATTCGCGAAACTAGTTACGCAACTGTAGTTTGTGAAGCGAGTTTTGCAACTGAGTGTCTCCGTATAGACGACACTTTAGGGTTTAACGTCCCATGGACGGCTGCGAGGTCCGTAGAAACGCAGCATTTGAGGAGGAAAGGGAAGGAAATCGGCCGGAATTTGCGTTGAGCCATTTGGTGAACCCACAGGTGTCCGTATGGGGATTTGAACCGCAGTCCCTCCCGGATAGAACTAACGTGTCTTACCAGTGTGCACTTCGCTCGATCGGAAGCCTTGCTGCACAATCAAGTGACCTTCCAACCAATGAAATAAAGTGCGCCTACCAAGAGTTACAATGAAACCCTTGCCGTTGTTCACCGTGAAGGCAGTAGTAAGGATATACACTCCTGGAAATTGAAATAAGAACACCGTGAATTCATTGTCCCAGGAAGGGGAAACTTTATTGACACATTCCTGGGGTCAGATACATCACATGATCACACTGACAGAACCACAGGCACATCGACACAGGCAACAGAGCATGCACAATGTCGGCACTAGTACAGTGTATATCCACCTTTCGCAGCAATGCAGGCTGCTATTCTCCCATGGAGACGATCGTAGAGATGCTGGATGTAGTCCTGTGGAGCGGCTTGTCATGCCATTTCCACCTGGCGCCTCAGTTGGACCAGCGTTCGTGCTGGACGTGCAGACCGCGTGAGACGACGCTTCATCCAGTCCCAAACATGCTCAATGGGGGACAGATCCGGAGATCTTGCTGGCCAGGGTAGTTGACTTACACCTTCTAGAGCACGTTGGGTGGCACGGGATACATGCGGACGTGCATTGTCCTGTTGGAACAGTACGTCCCCTTGCCGGTCTAGGAATGGTAGAACGATGGGTTCGATGACGGTTTGGATGTACCGTGCACTATTCAGTGTCCCCTCGACGATCACCAGTGGTGTACGGCCAGTGTAGGAGATCGCTCCCCACACCATGATGCCGGGTGTTGGCCCTGTGTGCCTCGGTCGTATGCAGTCCTGATTGTGGCGCTCACCTGCACGGCGCCAAACACGCATACGACCATCATTGGCACCAAGGCAGAAGCGACTCTCATCGCTGAAGACGACACGTCTCCATTCGTCCCTCCATTCACGCCTGTCGCGACACCACTGGAGGCGGGCTGCACGATGTTGGGGCGTGAGCGGAAGACGGCCTAACGGTGTGCGGGACCGTAGCCCAGCTTCATGGAGACGGTTGCGAATGGTCCTCGCCGATACCCCAGGAGCAACAGTGTCCCTAATTTGCTGGGAAGTGGCGGTGCGGTCCCCTACGGCACTGCGTAGGATCCTACGGTCTTGGCGTGCATCCGTGCGTCGCTGCGGTCCGGTCCCAGGTCGACGGGCACGTGCACCTTCCGCCGACCACTGGCGACAACATCGATGTACTGTGGAGACCTCACGCCCCACGTGTTGAGCAATTCGGCGGTACGTCCACCCGGCCTCCCGCATGCCCACTATACGCCCTCGCTCAAAGTCCGTCAACTGCACATACGGTTCACGTCCACGCTGTCGCGGCATGCTACCAGTGTTAAAGACTGCGATGGAGCTCCGTATGCCACGGCAAACTGGCTGACACTGACGGCGGCGGTGCACAAATGCTGCGCAGCTAGCGCCATTCGACGGCCAACACCGCGGTTCCTGGTGTGTCCGCTGTGCCGTGCGTGTGATCATTGCTTGTACAGCCCTCTCGCAGTGTCCGGAGCAAGTATGGTGGGTCTGACACACCGGTGTCAATGTGTTCTTTTTTACATTTCCAGGAGTGTAATTTAGAATTTTTAATGTGTTTACTCTCACACGCTTTGTTCATTTATCCATCCTGTACAGCAGAGCTTTATCACATTTTCCAAAGGATGTACCTCATATTTATCGGTGTGTTGTTCTGATGACTGCAACTCTTCACTACTTTTCTGTTTATTTTATTAATTGTTGCTCAGAAATATGTGTTCATCAGCCTGTCCATTGAATTTAATAGATAATTCTTTCTTACTCACAGGCAGCCGGTTTCCACTGCCTCCTTCAGGACGGCTTAGCTGCCGATCGGCCTACAGCACCGGACTACATTGGTGCTCTCTTCCCCGCACTTGCCCGTCCTACTCCAGCTCTTGGAAGGGGGGAGGGGTGTTACGCTATCGCCAAGGTAGCCCCTGTGGGCCGGCAACACATCTAAGACGATACAGGTTCGAGGTTGCCTATGCCCAAAGGCGTAAGCAATGGTAAACATAAGCTGTTTTGGAAACAGACATTACGAGTACTATTTACTGCACAGGGAGTTCGAGGTGGCCTGCAGAAAGTATTACTACACCAACATCTGATTGGCTGACCAATACTATTTAAAGGCTAGAATCAGTTCATGCCAAATACCGACCTCAGTGATGTCTCCACGGAAGACTACATCTTCGCCATCGGAATAGGTCTTGGAATTTAAGTGTCTGTGTGTATTACAACAGAGTCTTATGGGAAACTTAGAAGTTATCTTTTGTTGCCTCTAGTAGGAAGTTCTTACTGGCTTTGTGATTGTGACTTTTCGTTGTTATTCAGTCATTTCCATGTAGACTCACGTAAATAAAAGTCGTGGTGTAAAAACGTTCGAATTGTTAGTTACAGCACTGGTGTTGATTGCCCAGGAGAGGTGTAAAGCTTTGTGTCGTGAATTCATCAAGTGTACACGAATGGGTCTTCGGCTTCAAAGGACCATATGGATGATGTTTCGTTGAATGGTTCGCACGCTGACACTTGCTGATGGTGTAGCAGTGAAATCTGCAGCAGTGAGCAGAAGGGTTGCACTTCTGTCACATTGAACGATACTCTTCAGTCGTCAGTCCTGTTCTTGCAGGATCTTCTTCTGGCCGCAGCGATGCAGAGATTTGATGTTTTACCAGATGCCTGATATTCATGGTACACTCGTGAAATGGTCGTAAGGGAAAATCCGCACTTCATCGCTACGTCGCAGATACTGTGTCTCATCATTCGTGCGCCGACAATAACACCACGTTCAGATTCGTATAAATCTAGATAACCTGCCATTGTAGCAGCAGTAACTGGTCTAACAACTGCGCCAGACAATTGTCTCGTATAGGCGTTGCTGACCGCAGCGCCGTATTCTGCCTCTGTATTTGAATACGCATGCCTATACATTTTTTTGGTACTTCAACGTATAAGAGCTGGAGATATAAAAATCGTTCCTCTCTTTGGGCAGATATTGTAATAGGTGAATTCTGTAAGTAAATTTTAATTTTTTTTATTTCATCTATAATGGATGAGTAGAAGACGGGGAAGTGATTTATTGTGACTACAAAAGCTCACAGTTCAAGGATATTAATTTTTGTAATAAGCTGGTGCAGTTGTTCTGTAAGATGGCAAGAACTATGCCCCTTACATGAAGTCATTAAAGATCACCTAACTCACGTTGAGCAAACAGTAGGGCTGAACAAAAATTACTGACAAGGCACAATGCATATTGTACAGGGTATAGTATGGGCGTATTGGAATAATTAATGTCGGGTGATGGTTTTAAAGTAATTCACGCGACATGAAAACTTTGTGGAAACGCATCGATTTACTGGAGGCTAGTTTATCCCAGGGAAGTATTCGAGTTGACCACCGTGGCCGGCGGGGGAGTGGCGAAGGGAAGCGACAATAGGCGGCTTAGGGCAGCTCAAGCTCTGAGAAAGCGGTAACGGGATGTGGCCTCCAGCTGCCTTAAGATGAGTGACAGTGAGTCGGTGGTTGACCCCATGCTGGTGTACCGGGAAGCAGACGGAGAACTTGTATGCCTGTTGATAAATGTCCGTCGTCCTGTTTTCAGTGAAACATACAACAAAGCCGCGCAAAGCTATGGTGGAGGGGTCAATAGAGGTCAAAATATGCACATTTGTGACTATAGCAACTTCACGCTGAATTCACGGTCCGCAGAGTCTGAAGTAAATCAGGTGAAGAGCGACAGAATGAAATATGCCGGCCTCCGATGGGAACGTAGGACCAAGGAATTTGAAGTACTCTCCCGGGAGTCAGAATTCCGGAAAAATTGGTGTTTGTGCAGACGCTAACCTTGATGGGTGGCCTGGGAGGAGCTAAATAGCAGAAGTTGAGAGGAAGGGAAATTTTGTGGGAATTTGTTCACTTCCCAGAGCAGGCATTGGTCAGCGCTGGGAAGCGACACATAATTAACATGACTTGCGCTGCAATTGGCGTAAGTGATTTTGCTGGAGGGGAAACCGAGGCGAAGAGTGAACTGGGAGAAGTCTCCGTAGGGGTCTTCCGTTCCCAGCTTGCCTAGAGTGCAGACGTGGCGTTCTTTACTCAGCTTGCCTGAGAGAGTGACCATCTCTGCAGTTTAGGACTTAGCAAATGGAATGATTGAGCTTGGAGATAGGATGTTTTGGTTCAGCTACGTGCTGAGCAAGATAGCTAGGAGTGAATAGATGAGCGTAGCCTTGCAGCACCACGAGGTAGCCGACACCTGCAGAACGACGCCGCTCCGCCACGCTGTATTTGGTGATATTGCGCCTGCTCGACCACTGATTAATTTGTTGGATCATGTCGGCAAAGTTTCCTCGAGGGTTTCATGGGCCGTGTATTGTAGAATTCTTCTCGCACTTCACATTATTCCTGGGTTAGTCGATAGGAATTACTTTTGAGTTATCGCGCTTTACTCCTTGTAAATGCAATTTAATACCGCTGCCTGATAGGAGAGTCTTGTAATGTGATGATTGAAGGTCGGGAGTTAAAATAAATTTGTGCTAATCGACTGCATCTGTTTTCAGTCAAGTAGTTGAAATCCCAAGTCACTTTCTTAATTAATTTTATGTTCAACATTTGCATCTGGTGTTCAATAGCTGAATACAACATCAATGTGCACCCCTTTTTAATTAAAAGTAATCAATTCTGAATCAATTAACGTCAACACTGCCACCGCAGTTCGATCAGGAGTCACAGGGCCTTATAACTTTTTTTTTTGCGTTATCCGATATTGCGGCAGTTTTGCACTCTCTGTTGATCTGTTAGTCAATTAGCTGGGGCGAACACACGCCAAAACCAGATAAGTGACAGGTGGGGTGTTACAGTTCTTTTAGACTGTTACTACAATATTTATGTATCTACCATGTTTTTCGATACTGTATGTTCTGTAAAATGTAATTCTGTGAAAAGTGCATGGAAATATCCTTATTTGGTAGGAAGGGATGGTTTTGGGTACATTTTTGTTTTTATCTAGAGAGTAGCTTTGAATACACTTCTATTCCTTAAGACATTGCAGAGTTATTTTACGCAGTTCTGTCCTTTCGGTTTACCCCTTTGGTAACTGGTGTTTACTGGGGCTGCAATGGCCTGTGGAATATGTTTTATGCATATAATAATTGCATTATATAATGAAGGTAAGTTTCTATATAACAGTATTTTGCTATTCTCTTATTGTTAGATAGGAAATAACTTTCACCGCGCGGTCTGGGGCGTCTTGTCACGGTCCGCTCGGCTTTCCCCATTGGAGGTTCGAGCCCTCCCTCGGGCGTGTGTGTGTGTGTTGTCCTTAGCGTAAATTAGTTTAAGTTAGATTAAGTAGTGTGTAAGTTTAGGGACCGATGACCTCAGCAACTTCGTCCTATAGGAAATTAAAATTAAACAACTCTCGGGGAGCAAGTTAAGGTTGAGTTACTATTTGGATCTACATACGATTTTGTGATGTTATTCTTGCGTATGTGTCGTCCTGGAATTGTAGTTAGTTGACTTGCATACTTCATGATGCTGGAGTTCGGTGTTTTCGAGTACATGTCAACTGAACACTTCACCTTCAGTGCGTGTTGGTTGTGTATCGATATTGCCGTCCATACGCCTTGAGAGTTATCTAAATTAATAAAAATGTGGACAGAAGAACTCTGTTTCTGATTGTAAACTCTGAGCTGTGATAATAAATGAACTGAATTAATGAAACTTGTACTGTCGTAGTGTGAAATACAATACAAGCTGCACTGTATAAGTAATTAATTGTCATAATGAAAAGGGAATTCTTTTATACTGTAAAAGTTAGCAATCTGGCTGCAAGAATTTTGAACAGTATAAATTGCCTGAATAATTAACTTGGACATGAAATCTAGAGTCATTAGTTTTGTAAAATTTGATCCAGAAACTGTCTCTGAATAACATAAGTTGCCCCTGATTGAATAAATAAAAAACTCATAATCTTTTCTCCTTATCTTTATTCTGCGCAAATCTGTCGTTCTGCTCTGTCTTGCGCGCCGCTATGCTAAAGCTGCAAATTACTGTATTACTGAGACACTCGAGAGGTGCTATGAGTTCTCTGTTTATTACAAATCGAACTGTTTATCGGACATACTTGGTTGGATAATCCATTAAGAAGAATTGTAAGAGAAAGATTGATAAGAAAATGAAATATGCGCAAAAATGACAACATTATGTTTTTTTTTATATTGAGAAAAAGAGCTCAAGGCAGATTTTAAATTCAACGAACTTCTCAACATCCCAAACAATATACTTTCCTATCTCTCAAATCTAACAACTTTCGGTACAATAACCAAGTTAGTTCTATGGCGCAGCAATAGTGAAAAAAAATTAACATCATCATTATTGTATTTACCTGACATTCCATTAGATTTCTTCCTTCACAAATCAGTTTAATAACCATATCAATTGAACAAAATTCCTCACTAACACTGGTTAATATTATCATCCTTACTCTAACACAGTTGAACTTCGACACCTTGTCTCCACCAAAGCTAAACGGAGTCTGCTTCGCTGCGTCCTCGCGCAGCTCAAAGGTACTTAGATTCTGCGATACAGCGATTCAGATACCAAAAATTCATATACCAAAATTACACATGACACATATCAGACTTATCTACTTCAGTCCTTAGGTGCTCGTTCCACTTCATATTGCTCTGCAACGTTGCCTCTAGAAATTTAATGGACGCGATTTTGTCAAGCAGCACACGACTAATGCTGTACCCGTACATTAAAGGTCTGTTTTTCCTCTTCGTCTCCTTCAAGTTAATTTCTTCTACGTTTAGAGAAAGCTGCCAGTCATCACACCGAACAGAAATTCTGTGTAAGTCATCTTGCGCCCTTCTAGAGTAATTCAACGGCGACACGTTTCTGTATGCTGCAGCGTCATCAGCAAACAGCCGCAGAATGGTTTGGCACTGTCAGTCAGATCGTCTATGTACACAGGGAACAAGAGCCGTCCTGTCCCTGACGGTAACACTCGCCGTGCAGAACGACATGTCCCCACGATCGTGTTGCTTATCTTAATTACTTACTTGTGCAAAGTAGTAATTTGGCTGCTTAACAGACGAAGTACGATTGTACGCTTTTACTCTGATTGCGGAGTACGTAACAACGCAACCTTACCTAATGACAATGATAGTAAATTAGAGGAAATCGCGTTTACACCTCGGAAAACAGACAAATTTCCTTCCCTTGCGTGATTCTATAATGGAACAGAAAAGGAGGAAATAGTAATGGTATTCTAAGTGCCCTCAGCCACACACTCTCGGTGGACAGGGGAATACGGACGTGGATATTGTGGTCCCCTTCAGCCTTGAGAGTTGGGGAGCAGCTCATTATGAAAGGTCTCCAGGCAGCTGCGACGCGCGCCTCCCCTAGTACAACTGCAGGTTTTTGTAAGCAGCGGTTGCCGTCCCGTAGGACGCAGGTAGTGTCGTTACCGCATTTTTCTCGGCCCGGTAGATGGCTACCCCCAAGTAACGATTTCTCCGTGGAACCCACGAATTTTCCGCCACTCTTTCCTTGGTGGTAGGGGTGTAGCGTGTATCGTCACGGCTTAGAGTCATTGCATAGCAAAGCGGGGGTCGCTCGTTCAAGCCCTGCGTCGGGCACTTTAAATGTTCCGTTATTGTGTGCGTTCTATGTAAGTGAAGAAAATGCGAGAATGTGTGTGGTAAATGAGGACCAACGAGAAAATATTACTATGATGACTGCACACTAATTAGAAAAAATCATCAAATAAAGTGCAACATACCTCGCATTTAAACCTCAGGTATCAAATGTGCTTGAAAGGACGATGTCCGTAGGCCTTATTCTGAAAATAATTAATTTCAAACGTCATGTAAACAGCTCAGTTATTACGAATATGGTGACACTTCAAGAATTTTGTGACTAAATATCTAAAGCGCATTACGCTAACGAATAGTGACGGAAGAATCTACAAAAAACTGTTGAAAAACGAACAACTTTAAAGAACAATGTGAGCTACATACAATGAAGACTAAGTGTAGTCTCAAAACATTAAAACCTAATAAGATAATCTCTTAAAAATAATAATGAACATCAAATTATTATTGGTTACCAGTCAAATTACCCGTTTTCCTGGAGAGTCGTGGAACAGATGCACTCGTCTATAAGGGGCTATCAAAAAGTTTCCGTTACGGGCGTTGCTGCAGCTTCTACGATAGCCAGCGCGACAGCTACGCGGGTATATAAACACAGACGTGTAGGCAAGGGGTCAGTGTCACCTTCCAACGGAAACTTTTCGATCACCTCTTCTACGTATATCACTGATTTCAGTCAGTTGTGTAATTTCTGAACATGTTTATGATCGCGTGTTATAACCTTTCTGAGGACCGAAAATCTCCTCTGCAAGAATCAATATGTATTCCCCAAACAACAGTCGTGTGAGGCCCAGCTCACTCTGTTCGTCCTCGAGACGCATAATGCAGTAGATGCCGGCGCCTAGACTGATTGACGGTTATTCCTTGACTTTCAGAAAGCATTCGATACCGTTTCGCATCGTCACCTAGTTTTTTCTTTTTTTTTTAAAAAAAAAAGAAAACGAAAAAGAAAAAAGGTGAGAGCGCGAAATATGAGACCAGCATTGGCATTGGACGAAGAACTCTTCGTAAACAGAATACTCGATGTCAATTTTTGTTGAAGAGAAATCTTTAAACCCAAAGACTCTTACAGGATCACTGCTGTCGAAATTATACATAATTGTTATTAGATGCGATGGTATCCTATCGGATTACGAAAGCTATTATGTTTCAATCTTCAGGGCTTCGAAGTAGCTCTCATTTTTCATTTTTCTTCCTCCACTTCATTTTCGTCCTGGTCTGGTAGTGACTTAATTCTCTGGCAATATTTCCCAATTGCTAAATTTTGGTCTGCATAACTTTCTGCCGAGAAAGTGAAATTATACATGTGGCTTTCCTAGATGCTTTTTGATGTGGTGTATCCAGGGTATGGTTTTGAGTTTTTTTATCTACGTCGCAATTTTGTGAGTGAGTCTTGTTGATGGGAGTCTGTGAATATGCCCATGAAATTTCAGTTTCCTCTTTCTGACATCTGCCGCGACATTCGATAGTTTTTCGGTTTTTTTAGAATTGTAATTTATATCCATGTTCTGTTCTTTTGGGACCAATTGTCCTGGAATTTTGGGTTCTTCTTTAAGGATATCTTCCAGATCATCTTTTCTGTGTAGTGAAACCGTTGCTGACATAGTTGGTCTCCAAATATCGTTCGAAATACCAAATACATCCGTTGGAAACGCACTACTCAAAGACACTTCACAAAATATGGAATCGAGAGAGCTCCATACTTCAGTATTAGGGCAAAATCCTTGAACCAACAGGGGGAGAGAAAATGGCACAGATAATTCGGATGCTAAAAGAAGAACTTACGGTAAAATCTGCAATGTCCATACTCACGAAAATCGGGCACCGCAAAACAGTTATCAAGCCTGAAGTCTTGTGCACAAGCGATACGCTTGTACTTCACAGGAAAGGTGGTCTGGAATATATCCCATAATAAGAACACTAAATTCTGAGAAAGCTACCCAGCCCCAAATTCTACAGGGTGTGAGGGGAGTAAGTGCAGATGTTTTTACTGGTGTCTGAGAATAGTCTACTGAACGGCGTAACATCAGTAAATATATCATTTGCAGACTAATAATCATAACTATTGTGGAAAGTATGTTTTCAGGTCGGTTAGTACCTCCATGTACATGCGGCAAGAGCAAGCCATTAATATTTATATGCCCCTGGGAAGTCAGGTGTTGAAGTGTGGGCACAAAACGATTAGCCTATACTGGAGGGTGTAGTCCACTTAATGGTGCAGTTACGACCGTGCAGAAAACATCAAGTAGTAAATTAGATAATGTGTTTCTGGAAAGACTGTTCGAGGCAGAGAAAAAAACAAACAACGCACCAATGTGTGCACATAAGGCGGTAAAAGCTGTTGTTTGACTACTCAGTTGCTGACCAAATGCAAGAGACAGTCACATCAATCAAAACTGGGTATGTGCGTAAGCAACGTTTTAGAATGAAACGATCACATAAAACTTATCATAGAAAAAGAAGATACCAAAATGAGATTCACAGAAATAGCCCTTAGACAGTGTATAGACCACTATAGTCCACCCATGAATAAGATAGCTTACAAATTCTTCCTTCGACCGGTACTTGAGTTTTGCTTCTCAGTATGAGACAGTTACTAGGCAGTATTGATAGAGGAAATAGAGAGCATTCAAAGATGAGCAGCGTGTTAAGTGACTGGATTCTTTACTAAAGCTGTCCTCACACGGGACGAGGCACCAAAAAATTGATGTGGACGCAGATAGGAAATCGAATCTCACGAGAGACAGCACCCGTATCACACGGAACGAGCTGGTTAACGTGATTTCCGAATATAGCGCTCTCCAGCGGTAGTTCACGGCTGTATCTGGCTCACCGATCACACAGTTTATTGGCGAAAATGGACCCCCGTAAAATCCCCACGTATGTTCCATTAGAATGCACAGTTCTTCCTTTGTCCGTATGCTAGTCGTGTTATTGTTCTGTCTGTAGTATACATAAATAAAAATTTCGATATCCATGAAGATGTTATACACTACTGGCCATTAAAATTGCTACACCACCAAGATGACGTGCTACAGACGCGAAATTTAACCGACAGGAAGGAGATGCTGTGAAATGCAAATGATTAGCTTTTCAGAACATTCACACAAGGTTGGCGCCGGTGGCGACACCTACAACGTGTTGACATGAGGAAAGTTTCCAACCGATTTCTCATACACAAACAGCAGTTGACCGGCGTTGCCCTGTGAAACGTTGTTGTGATGCCTCGTGTAAGGAGGAGAAATGCATACCATCACGTTTCCGACTTTGATAAAGGTCGGATTGTTGCCTATCGTGATTGCGGTTTATCGTATCGCGACATTGCTGCGCGCGTTGGTCGAGATCCAATGACTGTTAGCAGAATATGGAATCGGTGGGTTCAGGAGGGTAATACGGAACGCCGTGCTGAATCCCAACGGCCTCGTATCACTAGCAGTCGAGATGACAGGTATCTTATCCTCATGGTCGTAACGGATCGTGCAGCCACGTCTCGATCCCTCAGTCAACAGATGGGGACGTTTGCAAGACAACAACCATCTGCACGAACAGTTCGACGACGTTTGTAGCAGCATGGACTATCAGCTCGGAGACCATGGCTGCGGTTACCCTTGACGCTGCATCAGAGACAGGAACGCCTGCGATGGTGTACTCAACGACGAACCTAGGTGCACGAATGGCAAAACGTCATTTTTTTTCGGATGAATCCAGGTTCTGTTTACAGCGTCATGATGGTCGCATCCGTGTTGGCGACATCGCGGTGAACGCACATTGTAAGCGTGTATTCGTCATCGTCATACTGGCGTACCACCATTGGTGGCACCTGGGGTGCCATTGGTTACACGCCTCGGTCATCTCTTGTTCGCATTGACGGCAGTTTGAACAGTGGACGTTACATTTCAGATGTGTTAGGACCAGTGGCTCTATCCTTCATTCGATTCCTGCGAAACCCTACGTTGCAGGTCCTGAACGGACCTTTCTGGATACAGAAAATGTTCGACTGCCGCCCTGGCCAGCACATTCTCCACATCGCTCTCCAACTGAAAACGACTGGTCAATGGTGGTCGAGCAACTGGCTCGTCACAATACGCCAGTCACTACTCTTGATGAACTGTAGTATCGTGTTATCGTGTTGAAGCTGCATGGGCAGCTGTACCTGTACACGCCATGCAAGCTCTGATTGACACAATGCCCAGGCGTATCAAGGCTGTTATTACGGCCAGGGGTGGTTGTTCCGGTTACTGATTTCTCAGGATCTATGCACCCAAATTGCGTGAAAATGCAATCAAATGTCAGTTCTAGTATAATATATTTGTCCAATGAATACCTGTTTATCATCTGCATTTCCTCTTGGTGTAGCAATTTCAATGGTCAGTAGAGTATGACGGAAAGTAAACATCCATGTCAAGACAGTAAGGAAATCAGCTTATAGAACTTCACAAAATCGAACAAACTAATGCCTGCGAGAGGGCACATTTATATTAGGTTGGCGCATAAGTCCGTAGCGTTTCCATAACTCTAATAAACACAAACGTAAGAGAAATGTTAGTCATCAATAACATATTCCCCTTCATTATTTACAACAATCTGCCAACGCTGGGGAGACTTTTCGATTTCGTGACTATAGAAGTTACGTGATTTTGAGGCGAAGAATTCGTCTAACCATATTCGGAGCGCGTTTTCATCCGACAAGAAAGTTCCTTGAAGAATGTTTTTTATAGAGCGGAAACTGTGAAAATATGGGGGCGCAAGATCAGGTGAATAACGTGTGCGGAATGATTTCCCAACTCGACTTCTGTTCAGTGTTTCCTGTCAGTCTAGCAGAATCCGGGCGGGCGTTATGGTGGCGTAGCATCACTTCTTACAGTCTTGTCCTAGGATTGCGTGTGGAAGACGTCTCAGTTCTCGACAATAAATGTCAGCTGTGATTGTTGCACCTCGGGGAAGCAGTTCGTAGTACACCACACCGTCGCTGTTCCACCAGATGCATAACGTTATCTTTTGTGGATGAGAGCAGGTCTTTCTTTTCCTTATATTAGCATAAAGACACTACTTCTCGTCACTAGTATCGATACAGGATAGGATTGTCGGTTTGTCCACGAGTCAGTTGATGACGAGCAAGGAAAGATGCACATATGGCCGTCGGCTGATTTTCGCTTAGAGCATGCGGTACCCATACACCCGATTTTTGAACCTTCCCACTGCACGCAAATGTCGCACACTGGCGAAATAATCACAGTTCATAACATCTGCCAGTTCTCGAGCACACTGATGCGGATTAATGCGTTGAAACGATCTCCATCAAATGTCGAACGTCTTCCTGAACGTGCTGAGTCATTTATGTCAAAATGATCCTCTTTAAAACGAGAAAACCATTTTGTTATCGTGCTCTCTCCAATGGAACTATCCCCGTACACGGCGCAAATGTTTCTGGCTGCCCCCGCTGCTGTCACCCCTCTACTGAACTCAAACGGAAGAATATGTCCGAAATGTTCCGATTTCTCCACTTGACACTCCATTTTCTAGCGTCCACCGCTCCACTCACTATGGCCAAATGAGAAAATGACAAATTGTCAACTCAGATAGCTACTGAGAACTACTAATAAAAAATGACAATCGATAAATAAGCGCATAGCAACCGGAATACCAACATGCAAAACAAAAACACTACCAGCCTTCGGATCACACTAATATTTATATAACATCGAATATAACTGAAAATATTTCTATTAATTTAATAAGAATTTTCCTAAACCTTTCAGAAAACGCAGAGATAAAAGAAAAATAGGATACAAGAGACAAGCCCACTACAAGTTGCTTCGTATCTTAGCGCTTCTACCAAGTATGCTATGTTGACCTTCTACAGCAAATGACCTCGTATTTTATGTTACGTTCTTCTGAAGTCTTTGGGTTCTTAAAACGACTTATTTTCATAACACGTTAATTATATCAGAAAAAGGAATACGAAACTTCTTTAGCCATCGATGTGGTGTCTCCCGTCATTTTATTACAGCTAATCGTACCAATAACGACGCGTTTTGGAGAAATTCTCACTGTACTGGTGCTTAGAAGCAGTATACAGAGTGGTCCATTGATAGTGACCGGGCCAAATATCTCACGAAATAAGCATCAAACGAAAAAACTACAAAGAACGAAACTCGTCTAGCTTGAACGTGGAAACCAGATGGCGCTATGGTTGACTCGCTAGCTGGCGCTGTCATAGGTCAAACGGATATCAACTGCGTTTTTTAAAAATAGGAACCCCCATTTTTTATTACATATTCGTGTAGTACGTAAAGAAATATGAATGTTTTGTTGGACCACTGTTTTCGTTTTGTGATACATGGCGCTGTAATAGTCACAAACATATAAGTACGTGGTATCACGTAACATTCCGCCAATGCGGACGGTATTTGCTTCGTGATACATTACCCATGTTAAAATGGCCCGTTTACCAATTGCGGAAAAGGTCGATGTCTTGTTGACGTATGGCTATTGTGATCAAAATGCCCAACGGGCGTGTGCTATGCATGCTGCTCTGTATCCTGGGCGACACCATCCAAGTGTCCGGACCGTTCTCCGGACAGTTACGTTATTTAAGGAGACACGAAGTGTTCAGCCACATGTGAAACGTCAACCACGACCTGCAACAAATGATGACGCCCAAGTAGGTGTTTTAGCTGCTGTCGCGGCTAATCCGCACGTCAGTAGCAGACAAATTGCGGGAGAATCGGGAATCTCAAAAACGCCGGTGTTGAGAATGCTACATCAACATTGACTGCACGCGTACCATATTTCTATGCACCAGGAATTGCATGGCGACAACTTTGAACGTCGTGTACAGTTCTGCCACTGGGCACAAGAGAAATTACGGGACGATGGCAGTTTTTTTGCACGCGTTCCATTTAGCGACGAAGCGTCATTCACCAACAGCGGTAACGTAAACCGGCATAATATGCATTACTGGGCAACGGAAGATCCACGATGGCTGCGATAAGTAGAATATCAGCGACCTTGGCAGATTAATGTATGGTGCGGCATTATGGGAGGAAGGATAATTGGCCCCCATTTTATCGATGGCAATCTAAATGGTGCAATGTATGCTGATTTCCTTCGTAATGTTCTACCGATGTTACTACAAGATGTTTCACTGCATGACAGAATGGCGATGTACTTCCAACATGATGGATGTCCGGCACATAACTCGAGTGCTGTTGAAGCGGTATTGAATAGCATATTTCATGGCAGGTGGATTGGTCGTCGAAGCACCATACCATGGCCCGCACGTTCACCGGATCTGACGTCCCCGGATTTCTTTCTGTGGGGAAAGTTGAAGGATATTTGCTATCGTGATCCACCGACAACGCCTGACAACATGCGCCAACGCATTGTCAATGCATGTGCGAAGATTACGGAAGGCGAACTACACGCTGTTGAGAGGAATGTCATTAGACGTATTGCCAAATGCATTGAGGCTGACGGACATCATTTTGAGCATTTATTGCATTAATGTGGTATTTACAGGTAATCACGCTGTAACAGCATGCGTTCTCAGATATGATAAGTTCACAAAGGTACATGTATCACATTGGAACAACCGAAATAAAATGTTCAAACGTACCTACGTTCTGTATTTTAATTTGAAAAACCTATCTGTTACCAACTGTTCGTATAAAATTGTGAGCCATATGTTTGTGACTATTATAGCGCCATCTATCACAAAGTGAAAAAAGTTGTCTAACTAAAACATTCATATTTCTTTACATACTACACGAATATGTAATAAAAAATGAGGGTTCCTATTTTTAAAAAACGCAGTTGATATCCGTTTGACCTATGACAGCGCCAGCTAGCGAGTCAACCATAGCGCCATCTGGTTTCCCCCTTCAAGCTAGACGAGTTTCGTTCATTGTAGTTTTTTCATTTGACGCCTATTTCGTGAGATATTTGAGCCTGTCACTATCAGTGGACGACCCTGTATGTTCATACCATGTAAGTTATAATACAAAAATAAAAAATATAGGTTTCAGCCGAAAACGAGGAATACAATATGGCGTCTCGTAAGTACTGCTTGTGGCGCAGAGTGCGTTCTTGCCTCTTATTGTTGAACCGTTTGTAGCACGTTTCCGAAGTACTGCAGAACTTTGTGTTTCAAGTGAGGAAAAGGCTCGTCAACGCGAAATAACGGGAAGTGGCATCACGAAAGTCGTATAGCTCCACGTCAACGTTAGCTAACTCGTCCCGTGTGAGGACAGCCGAGGGGCGAAGGCGACACACAGTGACAGGCGCTCCAGAGGAGGCCTTAAGACCAGTGTGCGATTTGCAGGGGGGGGGGGGGATGGGGGGATTTCCCCCCCTCTGCATCAGACCATCCCCTCCTCTGGTGTTAGTTTATGCATCCCAACCTGGGATGTTTATTTCCCATGCACTGGAGTAAAACTTTACATATAATTTAAATTTGTGGAGCCGAGCAATGAAAGTTTTTAATACAGTCTTACTATTAATACTATTATTATGCTCGGTTATTAATTTTGAAAAAGTGTTATGTAGTAGGTAAGCATTTCAAAACATTTAGAACTAAATGACAAGACGACGCACGCCACATTTCGGAAATGTAGCATGCCACAATGTTGCAAGACGTCGCCCGAGCGTAAACGAGGCTTTCTAAGCAACGTCTGTATTGCATGGTGGATGTGATGTGTTGCGTACGAAACTAAAACCTGCAATCAGATCCAAACTACGTGGAAAACTGTGAAGAGGTGTCATCCTTCAGCAAGATAACGCTCGCCCACATTCTGCCAAACGGACAGCCGACGCAATAAAGGAGTTGAGATTCGAGGTGCTGGAACACCCACCATACAGTCCAGACCTAGCTCCAAGTGATTTTCACATGTTTGGACCCTTAACGGAAGCACTACAGGGAAGAAGATTTGAAAGTGATGAAGACGCCATTGCTGCGGTGCAAAATTGGTTACAGATGCAACTGATGAACGTATTTTCTGATGAAATAAAAAAACTCGTAAAACGTCGGGAAAACTGCATTGAAGTCCAGGGAGGTTACGTAGAAAAATAAGGCATGTTTCAGTTTTCTATCCGCAGAATAAGTGCAGCTCTTCACAAATGTGCCTTTACTTTTTGAATTCCCCTCGTATACCTGTATGTCGATGACTTTGTAAATGAGCTTCACCTATAATGTAAAGATATAACAAGGGATGGCTTTTCTGATAGTGCATACGCGTGAATAGTGAGTTTGGGCATTAACACCTATCTATTTATAAATAACAACGCACGGGTTCCCGGGTTCGATTCCCGGCGGGGTCAGGGATTTTCTCTGCCTCGTGATGGCTGGGTGTTGTGTGTGATGTCCTTAGGTTAGTTAGGTTTAAGTAGTTCTAAGTTCTAGGGGACTGATGACCATAGATGTTAAGTCCCATAGTGCTCAGAGCCATTTTTTTTTATAAATAACTGTTTAACCATGGGTAACGGCAAGGTCAAAGCTAGTAACGTATATAATTTTATTAACCCCCTAAGACATCCCCCCCACTGGTAGAAGCACAAATCGCACACTGCTTAAGACTTATTGTGTGGGTTCCTACTAAAATTTCTGTGGTCGAGCGGTTCTGGGTGCTTCAGTCCGGAACCGCGCTGCTGCTACGGTCGCAGGTTCGAAACCTGCCTCGAGCATGGATGTGTATGATGTCCTTAGGTTAGTGAGGTTTAAGTAGTTCTAAGTTCTAGGGGGCTGATGACCTCAGATGCTAAGTCCCATAGAGCTTAGAGCCATTTGAACCATTTGAACCTACTAAAATTTCGAGAGCGAACGTTTCTGAAAGAGTGATCCAATATACTTAATATTCCTCGATAAATCTTGCTAAAAGACAATGAAGGTAAAATTAGAGAGGTTGAAACCCAACCGTTAGCTTTCCAACAATTGTTCTCTCAGCGCTCATTGGCGACTGGAGCGGGAGATAGTAAGGTTGCGGAGTGGCGATGCAGACGTAGATGAACATTAAATTAGACACCCGGAACATGTACAAGGATTTTCATTCACATCAACATACGAGGGGTGTTCGATAAGTAATACAGTACATTTTTTTTTCTGAAAGCAGGTTGGTTTTATTCGGGATTCCAGAATACCATGTTATTCCCCACCCTTTCGGCCACAAAATCCTTTTTTTCGACATAATCTCATTTCAATGCGATGGGCTTACGCCACCTTACTGGAAGGGCCTACATGCCCGCCTCTACTGGCTGACGTCGCAGCACACATCTCGCTGCATCCGTAACCTCTTCATCGTCCACGTACTGCTTCCCGCGAAATGCATCCTTTATTGGGCCAGAGAGATGGAAGTCGGAAAGCGCAAGATTCGCACTGTAGGCTGGATGAGGGAAAGCAGCCCAATCACATTTTGAGAGCTCCTTTCTTGTGCGCAGGCTTGTCTGAGGCCTTTCGTTGTCATGGAGAAGGAGAAGTTCGTAGCACAAAACACTTCAGAGTTTGTCGTTGTACCGTTAGGGAGGCCTTCAAATACCCTAATCACTTCAACGTCCCAGGAGACCGTCGCAACGACTTTACCGGGTAAGGATGTGGCTTTGAACCTTTGCTTCGGAGGAGAGGTGGTGTATGCCACTCCGTCGATTGCCATTTTGTTTCCGGTTCAAAGTGATGAATGCATGTTTTATTGCCTGTGCCGATGTTGGACAAAAAATTGCCACTATCAGCCTCCTGACACGCGAGCAGTTCCGCGCAGACCGTCCTCCGTTGCTCGTTGTGGTCTTCTGTTAGGCGGCGAGCAACCCAGCGGGTGCATACCTCTGAGTACCCCAGCTGGTGGACGAGTGCGTCAGCACCACCAACAGAGACGTCCATTTGAGCAGCGGGGTGTTTCACTGATCCGTCGATCACCTCGAACGAGAGTGTCCGCACGTTACAACACTAAAGGAGTCGCACCTGTGTGCGGCCGGACGGCACGCGAGATGTGGAACAGGTCTGCGCGACCTTGAAGCCATGATGACAGAAGGTTCGCCCACCAACTCACCGTGCTTTTGTTCACCTTCAGGTTTTCGCAGACATTCTGCAAGTGCCTACGAATGTCTACGACGCTCTGGGTTTTGTCCAAAGAAACTCAGTGACAGCTCTCTGCTTGGAATGCACCTCACTCAGCCGGCCGTGGTGGCCGAGCGGTTCTAGGCGCTTCAGTCCGCAACTGCGCGACTGCTACGGTCGCAGGTTCCAATCCTGCCTCGGGCATGGGTGTGTGTGATGTCCTTAGGTTAGTTAGGTTTAAGTAGTTCTAAGTTCTAGGGGACTTATGACCTAAGATGTTGAGTCCCATAGTGCTCAGAGCCATTTGAACCATTTGAACCTTGAAAAGCCTTACCCTACGGAAATCCACTAATAATTAAATGTAAAAACGCATGTCAATGACGGTACAAATAAGTTTCTCGTACGTGTCGCCGTAGATACGGCAGCATTTCCATTTAAAATGCGATGTCTGCTTCAGTATCTTGGTGGAAAATTGTTGTCAAACAACAAGGTTTGTAGAACTTTGATCACACAATAGTTTGTTGTCACTTTGTTTGCTTTTAGTGGTTGATAAATTCATAACAAATTTCAACTACTTACGTCTATATCGGGTATAGCCCTTAGTGTTAGGTACAAATGAGTATTATAATGCAGTATGCCGAAATGGATTCCGCCATTTCAGATAACTAATAATAGATGTGAAACCTCTAAGACAAAAGTGTAAGTCTCTCTGAGTTAACTTGTCGCTACTCCTCTGTTGACTTCATAGCCCACAGAGTCTCAAAATAGGGAGTATTTCCATTCGCGTGTACTTCAAAGAGTGACAACTCACTCTCCACTTCGGTTGCAATGTGACCAGCACAGTCATCTATTTTCACACTGCCAACTGATTTCGGCGGTAGTGATAACGCTAAAGCAAATAACTGTGATCATAGTGCAGCCAAGATATAAAATGGAATTAGCTTTTAGTAAGTCCGTGACTGTGGAACTTTGGAACCATCAAGGTTTATTGGAAGCCACAGTGCTTTAGGATGGGTACAAATGACGCGGCATGTTATCTTTGATCAAGGGTCATTGAGAAATGTGGAAGTTACTTCGGGTGTGCTCAAGCGAAGTGTGTTGGGCCCCTTACTGTTCATGTTATATATTAATGACACTGCATGCAATATTGGTAGCAGCCTCAGATGATGTGTCTATTTATTATGAAGTACTAGCTGAAAAAAACTGCACAAATATTCAGTCGAATCTTAATAAGATTTAAAAATGTTCAAATACTGGTAACGTGCTTCAAAAGTTCATAAATGTGAAACTGTGCACTTCATAAAAGGAGAAAACGTATCATACGGCTCTAATATCAGTAAGTCACAGTTAACATCGGTCAACTCATACAAATACCTGGATGTAACACTTTGTATGAATGTGAAGATCACATAAGCTCAGTCGTAGGTAAGGTAGGTGGAAGACTTCGGTTTATTGACAAAGTAAGAGCGAAACGCAGACAGTCTGCAAAGAAAATTGTCTACAGAACACTGGTGGAACCCATCCGATAGCTCGTGTGTGGGAGATGTACCAAGTAGGTTTAACAGGTAATGTTGAACGTGTACAGAATACATGCAGTATCTGCGAGAAGTGCAACACGGATGGTCATAGATACTGACACTTGAAGATAGGTGCAAACTATTCCGAGGAAGCCTGCTTACAAAGTATCGAGAATCAGCTCTAGAAACATACGGCAACACCTTACACGTCTTTCTCGCAGGGATTATTTACGGCGCGCACAGAGATATTTTCGCGCACGGATATATGTTTCCGCGCTCCATACGTGAATGGAACGGGAAGAAGCCTTGTTACACCACCAATAGCATGTAAAAGAATTTTTTTGCTCTTTCCATGCTTATGGCGTTTTACCAAACGCCAACATTTCTCGTGTCGGAAAATGAGTAGGAAGAACAGGGAGATTAGTGAATGGCATTGAGCCGAGTTGCGGCTCACGTTGGTGCCGTTGGTAGGTTGGCATCGTGTAATAGGGATGGTGGCGTCTGGTTTTCTTCTTGTCTATACACGCGCCATGGCGTTTGCTAGCGTTGTCTGTCCTCGAGTGGCAGCAGCAGCGGTTATCGATATCTAGTACGGTGGTACTATCTTTGGAGGGACGTCAAGTGTTTTCCGGGTCGGAGTGTGTCGAGTAGTTTGGTTGGGACGGAGCAGCAGTGAGGTTCGACACTGCAGGGACATGCTGGGACTGCTGAAGGCACCCAGGCACTGCCGGATCGAGGGGCTGTAGTTGCGAGGGCGGCAACCTCGTTCTCCACCGGACCCAGGACGTTTGAGTTGAGAAAACATTAACCCAGTAGTGGAACCTCCACTATTTTGAGATCACGCCATTTGTTCGCGCGTTGTTGCTCACAGGGTCGCTGAGATGAAGAGTAACGAGTGGAGTGTTTGGAGTTGGCGAAATTAATTAGCCGTCCTGCAACTTTTATTATTAATCATCGAATTCCTTGTGTTTATTGATGAAGTTCAACCAGCGGTATTTTTTTGCCTAGTGGCCGCTAACGCCCCATTTACCTGCGATGGAGGTTAGCGTATTTTCGCGGCAGTGTACCTTTCCTCACCTTGCCGCTGCTGTCCGGTAAGGCGTGTAGTTCGACAGCCTCCTTGATTGTGTTTCGGATATTTCGTTCCTTTGGACTACTTTGGTCGTAGTGCGTCCTTCTGCTTCCGGATGTTCTAAACACTGGATTCAGAAGACCAAGTGCTGTCTGCCGGGTCCGCCTTGCCTGGGTTATTCCATCGTGGTGTTGGTCATCAGACGTTAGGTAGATGTTGCAAGAGTGTTGGCCGGCGTTTAAACTGTCACTAGTTCGAGTTGCCATCCAGTTAAGAGGGCTACATGGGGTTTCCTACCGTGGGGTTTCCTACGAGGGTGCAGCAGGTAGCGAAGCTGTCCCGAGCAACCGGTTCCCTAACGAGGTGTTTGCGAACTGAGCCTCCCCCATTGCTTTTCTACCCCAGTCGCTCACCCTCAGTGCAGGTGTTGTCACCGTTTCTCAGACAGTGTCGACGTCGATAGCTTTCGTTCCGTTCGTTTTCCTATACGACTTCTGTTCTATGCCGTGTACACGATGGAAGTGATAACAACAACGAAAGGGAGGCTGTGTCTTATCAGGGATGGTCGTCGCTGCCGTATTTATAGGAAAAATGAAGAATATACGAACTGGATGTGCGTCAATTATGAACGGAGTAGGTGCAGAGGCCGTTTCAAAATTGCAAATGTTGAAATCGTTGCTCAACAGTAACATTCTTGTCCACCTGACAAAACAGATGTGGAGATAGAGACTACATAATTGCAGAAAAAGAGTTTGTGAAGAAAAAACAGTGCCTATAGCCCAAATTTTTAAGCAGGAATTTCAAGATTTGAAAGATAAAGGATTAGAATTCGTGGCATATATTCCGAATTACGACAGCTCCAAGACTCAATTGTGTAAGGCGAGAAGAGGAGCTATTGGGACAACCCAGAACCCTGGCTCTATTTCGGAAATTCACCTTACCGAAGGCCTTTTGAAATTAACGGAAGGTAATAGTTTTTTAAAGATTGATGATGGCTCTGTTCCAGGCAAGAGACTTCTAGTATTTGCTTGTGAAGAAGCAGAGAAAATCCTTTGTGACAATGGAACTGTGATTATGGATGGGACATTTGACAGCTGTTCGAAACAGTTCAAACAATTGTACATAATCCATGTCGACATCGGAAGTACGGAAGAGGCAACTAAGATATTTCCTGTTTTATTTGCTTTGCTGTCAGACAAAAGTCAAAATTCATACGAAAGACTTTTTTCTGGATTGAAATCTAAGATGCCTGGACGGTCACCAAAAACTGCAGTGCTAGATTTTGAAATGGCTACAATTAAAGCAATGAATTCAGTGTTCCCTGAAACACAACTTTCCGGTTGTAATTTTCACTTTAACCAGTGCCTGTGGAAGAAGATACAGTAACCAGTGTCTGTGGAAGAGGATACAGGAACTGGGATTAACGGAAGACTGCAGGGATAGGGAGGAAGTCCGATTGTTTTGTCGCATGTGTGCTGCAGTGGCACGTCTTCCACTTAACACTGTCGATGAAGTGTGGATTTTAATAATGGAACAAATACCCAGTGGAGAGAAGATCACAGCATTTGCAGACTATATGGTTGATCAGTGGATGGAAAATTCTAATATACCTATTGAAATGTGGAATGTTTTTAACCAACGACACAGAACGATGAATGCTGTCGAAGGTTGGCATAGAAAACTTAACTCCTCAATAAATCAGAAACATCCAAATGTGTAATTTCTGATTCAAAAGCAGAAAGAGGAGGCAGTGAATGCTATTATTGAAATTAAAAAAGATTCCATTGGCCTACCTCTTCGAAAAAGAAAGAAAAGGTACATAGATCTTGACAAAAGATTGAAAGACATTATGAAAACATATGAAGACTCTGAAGATTTAAAAATGTGTTTAAAATCTCTAGCCTTTTCACAAAAAATTGAATAAGAAATTACGATTGATAAGAAAAAAGGTTATCAATTTTCTACTGTAATGTTGAGCAACAACAAAAAATAAATAAAATGAAAAAAAATTAAACATACACTCCGGGAAATGGAAAAAAGAACACATTGACACCGGTGTGTCAGACCCACCATACTTGCTCCGGACACTGCGAGAGGGCTGTACAAGCAATGATCACACGCACGGCACAGCGGACACACCAGGAACCGCGGTGTTGGCCGTCGAATGGCGCTAGCTGCGCAGCATTTGTGCACCGCCGCCGTCAGTGTCAGCCAGTTTGCCGTGGCATTCGGAGCTCCATCGCAGTCTTTAACACTGGTAGCATGCCGCGACAGCGTGGACGTGAACCGTATGTGCAGTTGACGGACTTTGAGCGAGGGCGTATAGTGGGCATGCGGGAGGCCGGGTGGACGTACCGCCGAATTGCTCAACACGTGGGGCGTGAGGTCTCCACAGTACATCGATGTTGTCGCCAGTGGTCGGCGGAAGGTGCACGTACCCGTCGACCTGGGACCGGACCGCAGCGACGCACGGATGCACGCCAAGACCGTAGGATCCTACGCAGTGCCGTAGGGGACCGCACCGCCACTTCCCAGCAAATTAGGGACACTGTTGCTCCTGGGGTATCGGCGAGGACCATTCGCAACCGTCTCCATGAAGCTGGGCTACGGTCCCGCACACCGTTAGGCCGTCTTCCGCTCACGCCCCAACATCGTGCAGCCCGCCTCCAGTGGTGTCGCGACAGGCGTGAATGGAGGGACGAATGGAGACGTGTCGTCTTCAGCGATGAGAGTCGCTTCTGCCTTGGTGCCAATGATGGTCGTATGCGTGTTTGGCGCCGTGCAGGTGAGCGCCACAATCAGGACTGCATACGACCGAGGCACACAGGGCCAACACCCGGCATCATGGTGTGGGGAGCGATCTCCTACACTGGCCGTACACCACTGGTGATCGTCGAGGGGACACTGAATAGTGCACGGTACATCCAAACCGTCATCGAACCCATCGTTCTACCATTCCTAGACCGGCAAGGGAACCTGCTGTTCCAACAGGACAATGCACCTCCGCATGTATCCCGTGCTACCCAACGTGCTCTAGAAGGTGTAAGTCAACTACCCTGGCCAGCAAGATCTCCGGATCTGTCCCCCATTGAGCATGTTTGGGACTGGATGAAGCGTCGTCTCACGCGGTCTGCACGTCCAGCACGAACGCTGGTCCAACTGAGGCGCCAGGTGGAAATGGCATGGCAAGCCGTTCCACAGGACTACATCCAGCATCTCTACGATCGTCTCCATGGGAGAATAGCAGCCTGCATTGCTGCGAAAGGTGGATATACACTGTACTAGTGCCGACATTGTGCATGCTCTGTTGCCTGTGTCGATGTGCCTGTGGTTCTGTCAGTGTGATCATGTGATGTATCTGACCCCAGGAATGTGTCAATAACGTTTCCCCTTCCTGGGACAATGAATTCACGGTGTTCTTATTTCAATTTCCAGGAGTGTACCTATGTACTACGTGCATAGCCAGTCCTAAGCCTGGATAAAATGTGAATGGATGTTCCTATTTTCACGTCAGACGGAAAGTTCACGGTTACGATATTTATTTGTAGTCGGAAAAACGAACGTCACCACGGAGGGGGTCTTGAGATTCGAAAAGTTGGATGATAAAATATTTACCGTGATGCTCTGTGTGAAAAATTTTGAGATTTGCCGTGGGCCTTAAAAATATTGTTGTTACAAAACGGTTTGTGTAAATACAGCACACATTTTACCTTAATCAATAATTTCGCAAAGTTAACTTGTCGATTCTGGAGTTTCGTCATACATGTCGTACGAAACTAATTATTTGTATTTGGCAGATCTCATTCACAAAAGTACGCTTTTAACGGTATTTTTAAAGTTCTAATACACAATCTGCTATTTATTGAATTTTTATACTGAAATTTTACTTGGTAAATTTCTTACATAAAATGGTCACTCGCCCTGTGAAGCTTCCAGAATTTTTTGTGCGGAAGGCAGAATGAGGACTCAGACAGCTGGTTGCCCACTTTTCTGCCACAGGCTTTTAAACACGATCGTATTTGCCTTTATTGTGCTCCAACAGGAGCATTTTTCAGCTGATTATTATGCAGTTCATTTTATAAAGATGAAATACCAACTAGAGTAACATTGGTGGAGTCATCTATATTAAGCAACTAAATTTTATCATCTGTAGACATCAAGAACAACACTCTAGTTATCGAGACTTTATGCGCCGCATCTAACCATAGGGAAATATTCTGTAATTTCTTTGCCGGCCGGTGTGGCCGTGCGGTTCTAGGCGCTTCAGTCTGGAACCGCGTGACCGCTACGGTCGCAGGCTCGAATCCTGCCTCGGGCATGGATGTGTGTGATGTCCTTAGGTTAGTTAGGTTTAAGTAGTTCTAAGTTATAGGGGACTGATGACCTCAGAAGTTAAGTCCCATAGTGCTCAGAGCCATTTGAACCATTTGTAATTTCTTTCAGATGAACACGCCCATTGTCGCGTAAATCTTTATCTAATTACTAATAGTAAATCCAGCGTTGCCTGGATATTTATCATCCCAGTTTTATGTCAGTTCATCCCCTCTTCCCCCATCTCTCTTGTCCATTAGTCCTATCTCGTCTCTCCATCCACCTCCTCCTTCCGCCCATCCGTCTCTCTTGCCATCTCCTCCATCTGCCCCCCTCTCTCACAACACTTCATCCTCCTCTCCTTCTCCATCCATCTTCCAATCTCTGTCCACCTCCTCCTCCGCTTTTTCTAATAGTACATCAAATTCTCAATAACACAACTAATTTATGTATTTATTACAGTGTTCCATTAGTCATTCACCACCTTCCTCCTTTCTCTGTTTACCTGCTGCTCCCTCTTTCTTTTAATCTGCTTCTCTCACCTCTCTGGATGCACCTCCTCCCCCCTCCCCGCCCCCATCACGTTTTCCTCTCTCCGTATATCTT
Source organism: Schistocerca nitens (assembly GCF_023898315.1). Taxonomy (NCBI): domain Eukaryota; kingdom Metazoa; phylum Arthropoda; class Insecta; order Orthoptera; family Acrididae; genus Schistocerca; species Schistocerca nitens. The sequence continues at coordinate 1,297,488,571 of NC_064614.1, forward strand.
CTCCTCCGCCTCCGTCATGTCATCTCCTCTGTTGTGGGTTGGCAGGAGAGCCAACACCGGGTACTAGAGGAAGCCGAAAGGCACGCGTTTTAGCTCACGCAGGCTGGCGTGAGGTCTGGAACAGGACAAGGAAATTAGAAAAACGGACGTAGCTGGTGGAATACTTAACTTTAATCCATTAATGATGAACGTCGCTCTTGACTGTACATGATTCAGTATCAATAGTAACTGGTAATGGCGCCTTGCTAGGTCTTAGCAAATGACGTAGCTCAAGGCTATGCTAACTATCGTCTCGGCAAATGAGAGGGTATTTTGTCAGTGAACCATCGCTAGCAAAGTCGGCTGTACAACTGGGACGAGTGCTAGGAAGTCTCTTTAGACCTGCCGTGTGGCGGCGCTCGGTCTGCAATCACTGATAGTGGCGACACGCGGGTCCGACGTATACTAACGGACCGCGGCCGATTTAAAGGCTACCACCTAGCAAGTGTGGTGTCTGGCGGTGACACCACATCCTCTTTCCCCATCAATGAAAAAATACGTATATATGCCAACTTTCATGCTCATTGACGAAACGATGTTGAATTGCCGGCCGCGGTGGCCGTGCGGATCTGGCGCTGCAGTCCGGAACCGCGAGGCTACTACGGTCGCAGGTTCGAATCCTGCCTCGGGCATGGGTGTGTTGCATGGGGGCTTAATTAAATGAAATGAAAATAATTTTAATTTTTGGTAGCTGTATGTCCGATTACGCTATGTCTCGTAAACGGTTGGCCCTGACTAGTATTATTACGCAATCTGACTGCATGAAACAACAACAAAGACTGAAATGGAAATTTTCATTAACACAATTAATTAATTAAGTCCCCAGCAACTATAAAACCTATGAAACAAAAACACAGGTGTCACTGTTCTGTGTGTGGAAGTATGACTCAACGTACACATCTGGCACGGTTCTTCTTCAATAAGACAAGAAATTTCAAATATCATTTATACTGAAGTAATTAAAGAAAATAGAAATACTACAATTGCGCAAGAAAACCAGGATTACACTCTAATACAAGAACACAAGCCAGATGCTTTGTTGACTGAACCTGTAATGAAGCATTATTTACGACATTAAATAATGAAAAATAAATCAAGTTTCGTTACCTTCATATATTGACCAAAATCACTCTAATCATTACAATATATCTCCACACCGACTCGCTATTACCACATCTCAACAAGAACTTTTCAGTATCAAATCACAGCAAGCACTCTCTACTAGCACATCTCAACAAACACTCTCTGCTACGAGTTCTTAACAAGCACTGACTACTACGAGTTCTCAACAACCACTGCCCACTACGACATCTCAATAATCACTGCCAGTGGAGGCGGCAGAACAATACTCTCTAGCGCGATCTCTGGCGCTGTGGCTCAGTGTAGCCACCTTTCATATGCCCTTCCTCCACGGGCTAGAATTTGATGGTATTTTTGCCAGCATTGGTGGTGAAAATACCACCAAATTCTTCAAAAAATACAGACAAAAATAAAAGATAATATTAATGCGTAAATATCATATAACTAGATAAAATTTTGGCTTTGCACTGACCTTTCAATAACCTATTATATAGAATACAGTAAGCAATACAAATTCTTTCATACATGTGACTTTACATAACAGTTTACACAAGTATTATGTGGTTAAACAGTTCAATTAATAGCGTCAGCAATGACGAATATGTGCAGGTAAGAGTCTCATAACTTTTCACAAACAGTAATACACAAAAAATCAGTTTATACAAATATTCACATAAACGCTTTCCATAGCCCAAGAAACAAGTAGTTGACAGTTCCAGCAGTAGCACCCAGCAATGGTCAACAGGTGCAAATACCAACAATTGACATTTTTTCAGTAGAAACAGTCCATCAGTGGCACCCAGTAATGTTGAGTAGGTGCAGACACCAACAGGTAACACCATTTCAGTATAAGCAGTTCCATTAGTGGCACCAGCAATGTTGAGCAGGTGCACACAGCAACAGGTGACATCTTTTCTGTAGAAGCAGTCCATCAGTGGCACCCAGCAATGTTGAGCAGGTGCAGACACCAACAAGTAACACCATTTCAGTAGAAGCAGTCCATCAGTGGCACCCAGCAATGTTGAGCAGGTGCAGACATCAACAGGTGACATCTTTTCAGTAGAAGCAGTCCATCAGTGGCACCCAGCAATGTTGAGCAGGTGCAGGCATCAACAAGTAACACCATTTCAGTAGAAGCAGTCCATCAGTGGCACCCAGCAATGTTGAGCAGGTGCAGACATCAACAAGTAACACCATTTCGGTAGAAGCAGTCCATCAGTGGCACCCAGTAATGTTGACCAGGTGCTGACCGCAGTCCATAAAATTCACTATCACTAATCACACTGTTCATCAGCAGAAATTAAACATGTCTTAGTGGCACCAATCATGTAGAAAAAGTGCAAATAACAGTTCATAATATTCCCTATCACTAATCACACAGTTCATCAGCAGAAATTAAACATGTCCAGGTGGCATCCACCATGTTGAAAAGTGCAGCACCATCACTAATCAGACAGTTCAGGCATGAACAATAGTTTGAATACACATACAATGCTTTTACACTAAACATACAAATCATAACAAACACACAAATGATATCGGATAATTGTCCTATTAACTATTACAATACACAAATACCAGTAAACCTATAATATTTATGGGTGTCAGTGCAAGCCACAACAACAAGTAAAATAATATTTAGGAGATAGGTTGGGATCACTTCTCTGGGATTATAAAAGGAAAACACACAAAACACACTCACTCATCTTTCATCCACATTTAGTGCTACTGTGTAGTTGAATAGTGTTAACTGTGTAAAAGCAATTCTGTCAAAATTTTATGTTCATCATGTGTATCAAGTAGTAGTGGCAGCAATGTATAACAGTCAATAATAGTTAGTCAACGTCATAGTCATCATGTCAAGACCAATGTTTGCCAAGCCAGATCAAAATGTACGGTTGCTGAACAACTGTCAGTGAGCCAAGATATGCAAATGCTTCCTCTCTCCAAAAAAAAAAAAAGTATATACTGCTTATTGATTTAACAAAGTGTGTGTGTAGACAATCTTCCTTGTACTTGAGTGTTCTAGTCTGCCATCTTCATCCTCCTTGTTCCATATAGACCAACAAAAAAAATATGCTCCTCACTTACTTCACCTCTTGTCCACGAAACTCCAATAATCATCAACTTCACATAATCTCAATACCTCAATAATACGTCAGCACCAATATCATTTCACTTCCATAACAACTCTTTCCTCTAGTCAGTCTCCTCGAACAAGTACAGACAAAATCCTAGTGCAACTTCAATTCAGCATCCCATACAATCCGAAGACACAGTGTCCACACAACCTCTGTGTAATCCATCTGACACAAATTTTCTACTCATTATAAATTATAAGATACATTTTGGTTCCTTGTCCATCATTAAATAAAAGAAATGCATACATGACCTCTAACAGCCTTTAGTTTCAATAACTTTCAGTAAGTAAGTACGATTACGAAGTGTTAATGATCATAATATTTCAGTGTGTACACCACTTCAAAAATTATGGCAAACAGAAGCAAACATGTGGAGTATTTCTTGTGTCAAGTGTCACTTCCTATTTCAATTGCTCACGAAGAATGCAGTGTAATAACTGTCAATGGTCTAACCCTAGTTTTGGTATGTCATGTCGTTGGCTTCCTTCCTATTAGCATAAGTTTATACAGCTTCCATAAAACCTCCAGCTCATGTGACTTCTATGCAGTTTCTTGTACCAATGTCGTTCGTAGAATTAGCAGTTCATTTTCTTATCTTAAAAATATAAGGCACTGAGCGTAAGCAAAACATGCAATAGCGCGTAAATATACCAGTAGAGAACAGAATGTCAACAAGTGGATGCAGCACAATCCCTACAACGAGGCTCTGCCAAACGAACAATCTATAATTAATACCATACTGTGGCCTAAACTCCATGTACGTACACCTCATATCAGCATTTCTATATATAGCAAATTAAAGAATAGTTATGACAACAAACAGAAATGTGTAAATATGCAATACATACGCAAAGCAGCAAATATGTATCTTACATAATAAACAGGCCATTATCATCATATCAGCATAAGCAAATAAATGTTCATACGTAATCTTAATAAGTAAACATGAAGGCGCAAGCAGATAAATCACAAAGTATAACTCACATACATAACCACAGTCAGCACAATTAATCAGTTGACAATTACAATTTAAATAAATAAGCACAGCAGGCACATAATAAAAAAATATGACATCAGTGAAAAGGCAGTGCAGCCAAGCGATGCACAATATACATAAGTAACAACCCTGTTCATTAATAAAACATTGTCAAAATCAGTAAATGTACACAAGCACGTCGCTTCACAAGTAAATTCATAGAACATGAAATTTAGCACAAAGTATGAATCACGTAATCGCAAGCAGCAAATTACGTCTAAAGTACGTACCTAAGTGGAAATATGTTACCTGAAAAATAAACTCAATTAACAGTTACCTTTTTTAGTTTATTACTTCTTTCTTCGAAATTACATTCTTCCTGAAATTTTCTCCATAGCAAGTCGTCTTAACGTCGGACACACACAGAATTTACCTGAAGGTCTTAAATATTTTACACAACCGTATCCTGAAAAATACTGAACGTTAATAACATAATTTATAAAGTCACCATAGCTTTATACAGAATTTAGTCGGAAAAATTAGACTGTGTATTTGTTTACGGCTGTCAGTGCATTCACACTGTGCGCTCGATCAGCTGTAGGCGCGTGACGTATGAAGTAATTGTTTGCGGTCAACGACTGCCTTTTGCGGCGCGCAGACTTCACTGTTGCTTTGAGAATCTGCCGCCGCCGGAACACGGCGCGGAATCCTTGCATTCTCCACCTGTTTACGTATAACTGTTGGTTTCTCAAAAGTATGTCATTCCACAAAAATTTTTACGTTCGATATATGATGTATTCCCTTAGAGCGCCGAGATTTAAGAGTTTCTACTTCAACAGTATTATCATGTATAATTTTGCGAATCCTATATGGACCGTTATAAAGCAGAAAAAATTTGCGCCATAAGCCTTTTCCTTTATGAGACAAACGATGAGATTTAATTAACACCTTCTGACCGACTGACAAAATTTTTAAACGACCAGGACGTTTAGCTGATTTCTCTCCTCTTGCAGCCGCAGATGCAATATTTCGTAGAGCCAGGTTGACAACTTCAGAATGCCGCAGTTTCCGTGAAGGCGGAAAAGGAACGATTTCAGAAATGCGATTTGACGGTGCTTTGTTTTTTAATATCAATAGAGGCGGTAAAGAAGTTGAGTCATTAGGAAGTTCATTCAGAATGTTTTGAAAAATATGAAGATACTGATCCCAAGTTCTGTGATTCTGATGACAATAAAGACGGCACAATTTATTGATTTCCTTCATCCATCTCTCTGAAGCATTAGATTGAGGGTGAAAAAGTGAAATAAAAATTGGTTTAATCTTACGACGCCGTAGAGTACGAAGCCAAATTTTAGAGCGAAACTGTGATCCATTATCTGATATAACCTTATCAACATGACCAACTTCTTTAAGAAAATGTTTGATGAAAGCATTAGATACTGAACGAGCTGTTGCTTTGCGTAAAGGTGTAAAACACACATATTTTGATGTCAATTCCATTGCTACGAAAATGTACGCAAAACCATTAGTAGAACGAACCACTGGACCGAACAAATCGACTGCAGCCATGTCCTTTAATTTCGCTGGAATGATAGGAAACAACGGTGCTCTGTGAGAAATAGTTGGCGGCTTAGCCTTTTGACATAACTTGCATTTGGCAAGAACAGATCGAATGCGTTTTTCCATATTATTGAAGTAGCAATTTTCTCGTAATTTATGAAAGCATTTTCTGGGACCAAAGTGCGCATAACTGAAATGTGTGTACCAAATCAATTTATTGACCCACTCATCAGGAATACAAACTAACCAAACAGAGTTGTCGACCGATTTCCGTTTAAAAAGAATGTCATTGCGAACTAAATAATGCTGTCTAATCGCTACGCTTTCCTTTCTCCTCCACTTCTCCTTAATGTCCTTCCAGATTGGATCCTTATTTTGCTCCTTAGCGATGGCTCTGAGCACTATGGGACTCAACTGCTGAGGTCATTAGTCCCCTAGAACTTAGAACTAGGTAAACCTAACTAACCTAAGGACATCACAAACATCCATGCCCGAGGCAGGATTCGAACCTGCGACCGTAGCGGTCTTGCGGTTTCAGACTGCAGCGCCTTTAACCGCACGGCCACTTCGGCCGGCCCTTAGCGATGTCCTGGAGCGAAGACGAAATAAAATTCTCAAACGCAACACCTTGAATGTACATCAAACAATAATGGTTTTCTTTGCAGTCCTCTTCAGCACTTTGTTTCAAACCCATAGGTGCACGTGATAAAGCATCAGCAACAATATTTGAAGATCCCTGTATGTAAACAATACTAAAATCAAATTCCTGTAGGTACAACGCCCAGCGTGACAATCTGCCATGAGTTAATTTTGTCGACATAAGAAATTCCAAAGCTCGATGATCAGTGTAAACCTTAGTATGTCTACCGAACAAAAATGTGCGAAATTTTGTGAAAGCCCAAACAACAGCCAAAGCTTCAAGTTCCGTAATCGAATAATTCTTTTCGGATTTAGAGAGAACACGACTTCCAAATGCAATAGTCTTCTGTACTACAAAGCCGTTTTGTTCTATCTCTTGAAATAAATGTGCACCTAGGCCTTTGTATGACGAGTCCGTCGCCAAACAAAAATCTTTAGATAAATCCGGATGTGAAAGAAGTGGAGCAGCAACTAAAGCATCACGAAGTTGTTCAAATTCTGACTGAGCTTCCTCATCCCAACACCAATTAGAATTTTTTCCAGATAGTTCACATAAACGAGGTGTGGCCAAATTGTCCAATCTAACAAAGCGTCTAAGAAAATTACAGACACCAAGGAAACTACGAACATCACGTTTTGTGGTAGGAACAGCATAATTACGAATAGCGTCTAGTTTCTCTGGATCAGGGAGAATACCTTCTGTAGAAATAATGTGACCGAGAAATTTCACCTGAGAACGACCAAATTCAGATTTTTCCAAGTTCACTGTCATGCCAACTCGTGCAAAAATACGTAATAATGAATCCAAAATTTTGTTATGCTCACTCCAAGAACGTTTAGCAATAAGAATATCGTCAACATATGAAGTAATATTGTCACGAAGATAAACAGGTAAAATTTCATTTAAACTACGAATGAATGCTGCAGAAGATACAGTAAGTCCAAACGGTAATTTCCGAAACTGGTAACAGTTACCAAAGGCTAAAAAGGCAGTATATTTTCTACAATCAGGGTGGAGTTCTATTTGCCAAAAACTTGTGCGCATATCAATCGTGGATAAAACTTTAATTCCATGGAAATGTTGAAGAAGTTCATCTAAATTTTGTGGACGGTCAGTTTCAGGAATAATAATATTATTTATCTGTCTGGAGTCCAGAACCAAACGAATTGACCCATCCTTTTTAAGAACGACATGTAATGGGCTGGTATAAGGACTGACTGCTGGCTCAATAATGCCCTGATCTAACATGTATTGAAGTTCATTCTTAACCTTGTCTCTGTGAGCCAAAGGAATAGCGTACGTTTTCCCGCGAAATGGTGTGTGTTCTTTTACTTTAAATAAATATTGTAAGCCTTGTATAGTTCCTGTGTGATGACTAAACACTGTAGCATGTGAAGTCAAAATATGGTGCAGCTCTTCTCTTGCAACGTCATCTTGCACTTCAGCTTTCTTAACCTTTTCATTAATTAATTCTTCGCTACTAATTACATCCTCCATCGCGTCTCTGTATCTATTGTCATTGTCATGAATAAACACACTGTCGTCATAATGCTCAACGAAAACATCAGAAGTAAGAAACCTTAAACATTTTGTATCTGATTCAGATCTTGCTAAACACTCGAAAAATTTCAAACATTTCGGCATTCCGGCAACAGTCAAATTCACACTTCCTTCTTTAAAGTTCAAAATTGCCTTATGTGTGTTAAGAAACTCCATACCTGATATAATCTGTGTACTGAGTAATGGAACAATAATAAAATTAGCAGACAATTCGTATCCTTGACAAATGAAATTTAGGTTGGTCTGTTGTTTAACTTTCCACACCCTTTCCAGAAATCGCTCCTCGAATTGTAGTTTTAGAAATAGGTAACACAGGACAGGCAATAGTTCTTTCACATATACGAAAAACTGATTCACTAATGACGTTCAATGGGCTCCCAGAATCTAAAACTGCAGTGAACTTATTCTTACCCACACATACTTCAATAACAGGATGTAAAAATGCGTCTACATTATTTTCCTTTTCGCCTAGCAAAATGTCTCTCATATCTTCCAGGCGTACGTAGTGTAAAGTTCTGGTGTCATTACTTTCTGAACCGTCTATATTGCTGCCAGAAGCCGAAGCTGCAAGTCATGGTCGATTGTTTGCGTCACGTCTTTGATTATTCCCGTCATTTCGCGGATCAATTTCTACTATTTCCACTTGTCTCTCTGAATTTCTGTCACGCGGAGGATGCCAATTAGGTCCTTCCTGTCTGTTAGATGCAAATTCTTGGTTGTGTCTGTTATTAAAATTTCTGTTTTCCTGTATGTCTGCATAACTACTTCTTGTATAATTTCGACTGTCACTTCTGAAATTATTGTTAGACCTACTACCCTGGTTATTTCTGTAGTAAGAGTTTCTATTATTGTATGAATAATTTCTGTCTTGATGATACCGATTACTGTTTCCGTATGATTGATCATTCCGGTAAGAATTTCCGTTATTATAATTGTCTGTGTAATTTCTGTTAGAACGTCTGTTATTGTCATAAGGCTGGTATCTATTGTCCTGTCTGTTACGTCTGTCATTCTCAAAATTACCCATATAACGCCCGTTCCGATCACTATCCCTTTTCTCTGAAAATCTATCGTAATTTACTGTTACTGAAAAAGTCACAAGAAGTCCCGTCGTCGTTGTCATACTCAAGTTCTTGTAACAAAGTCTTAAAAGTCTCAATGTCGTCTTTACATCTTCCGGCTAAAGCAATTTGTCGTATGGATTGTGGCAGCTTAGTTAAACAAATGCGAATTAATTCAGTCGGGCTATAAGGGTTGGACAGGAACTGATTCTTTCGAATCATGTCTTCAAAGTATTCTGCCGGTGTGCGGAACTCAGACTGTTTAAAATTACGCTGCATAATCAGACTATGTTTGACTCTGTCTTGTGTGTTTTCGGACCAATATGCCGATAGAAATGCATGATAAAAATCATTCAGATTATTACAATCTCTAATGAATGCGCGCATCCGCGTCGCCGGTTCGTTTTCTAAATATCCACACATAAATTCCAGTTTGTGACTTAGTGGCCAATTTGGTGGAAGTGGGTACATAAATTGATCTAACCATGCACATGGATGTATGTCATTCTTAGAATTGCGGAAGATCTTAAATTTCCGAACAGTCAAAAAGTGTTTATAGTCAAAGTTTTCGCCTCGTGGCGACAAAGACCTAACGCGTCTGTCCCAGTCCCAGTGTTGATTATTGTCAAGTTCGCGCGTCTGGCGCTCTCTTGTTGCATCCCTTAAATGAAACAAATTACTTTCTTCAAACCCCCCTGGTATCTGTGATTCTAAATTTCTTCTACTGTCTTTTCCTATAATTTCGCCTTCGATTTGTTTGACTTGCTTTCGTAATGCCTCAACTTCCCTTTTAACACGTTCATTAAATTTTCCCTGATTTTCAACATGTTTATTTATGTTCTGGTACTCTTCGGTTTCTGCATATGGTAATGGAGCTGTGTCATCTGAATCTCTATCCCCATTTAAACTAAGACTTATCAATTTATCTGAAATCTCCTCAACTCTTTCCTATAAGTCACCTATTTTTTCTTTCTGTTTATTTACGTCTTCCGTGAGTGTCGCGACTCGGGTTTCAGTATTGACACATTTGGTAGTTAACTGTTCATATTGTTGTGTTATGTTATTTAATCTGTCATTTGGTACGGATTCCTCGATTTTCTCAAATATTTCTTCCTTATCATGTGCACGTTGTAAATTTAACTCTGAAAATTTTTGTACTATCACGCGATCTCTTTCTTCCTGTTCTCTATACTGTTCCCTTTGTCTAATCTCTACTGCAATTAATCTATTATTGTGAGCATTCAAAATCGGTTGTACTTCCTCTCTAATCTCTTTCTTTAATTCATCCTTCATGTTTTTGAAACATGTCCCTATTCGCGAATCTAACCGTGTTTCCATTGTTTTTAATTCAGATCCTAACTGTGATCCCAGTGAGTCAAAACGTGTTTCCATTGTTCCCATCTCAGTTGTAATTGTTCCTATTTGTGAGTCTAACCGTGTTGCCAAAGTTCCCATCTCTGTTTTAAATTCAGATCGTAACTGTGATCCCATTGTTCCCATCTCAGTTTTAATTGTTCCTATCTCTGTTTTAAATTCAGATCCTAACTGCTCCATTGTTCCCCTTTGTAAGTCTAACCGTGTTGCCAAAGTTCCTATTTGTGACCCCAGTGAGTCTCGTAACTGCTCCATTGTTCCCATCTGTGTTTTAAATTCAGATGCCAAATTTAATATTACACCCATCAACTGCTCCGTATGAACTAGTTCAAAATTCCTTTCGCCCCTAACATTTCCCACAAAACCAGTTTCCTTCGTCATAGCTGTAAAGCTATCTGTGTTCGATACTATTCCAGAATCTTCTATCGTTAATCTCGTATTCTGTGAATTTTCTGATTGAGAAAAATTTTGAAATGGTTCCGGACTATTTTCCCGACTTATTACATTGTTTTCCACTTCATTATTCAACATACCGTTCTCCTGTGTTGGCGAGTTCGCCATGTCAACAATTTCGTCATTCTCACTATCCATCATTTTTGCCTTTTTCATTCATCGCGTAATCATTTACAAAATATATAAAACTCGTCGCTATATGAAAATTACACACAATGACTCTTTATCTCCAACAATACCATTCACACGAAATGTTTCCCTCAAACACGATTAATCGAACAATTGAAATAATTGCACTAAATTGTCACACCCATAGACAAGACAAGACAAGACAATAAAATTTTGCAAAAAAAAAATACCATTAGAAGAATGACAATTACCAAATCTACTCATGCAAATAGACTACAATTACTAAACTACAAATTACTACAACAATACTACTGTCTACTATTTTTACAATCAGAAGATTCCAAGGGACGATCCGAAGCAGCGGTCGCCACGTGCATGGGGGCTTAATTAAATGAAATGAAAATAATTTTAATTTTTGGTAGCTGTATGTCCGATTACGCTATGTCTTGTAAACGGTTGGCCCTGACTAGTATTATTACGCAATCTGACTGCATGAAACAACAACAAAGACTGAAATGGAAATTTTCATTAACACAATTAATTAATTAAGTCCCCAGCAACTATAAAACCTATGAAACCAAAACACAGGTGTCACTGTTCTGTGTGTGGAAGTATGACTCAACGTACACATCTGGCACGGTTCTTCTTCAATAAGACAGGAAATTTCAAATATCATTTATACTGAAGTAATTAAAGAAAATAGAAATACTACAATTGCGCAAGAAAACCAGGATTACACTCTAATACAAGAACACAAGCCAGATGCTTTGTTGACTGAACCTGTAATGAAGCAATTTTAACGACATTAAATAATGAAAAATAAATCAAGTTTCGTTACCTTCATATATTGACCAAAATCACTCTAATCATTACAATATATCTCCACACCGACTCGCTATTACCACATCTCAACAAGAACTTTTCAGTATCAAATCTACTAGCACATCTCAACAAACACTCTCTGCTACGAGTTCTTAACAAGCACTGACTACTAAGAGTTCTCAACAACCACTGCCCACTACGACATCTCAATAATGACTGCCAGTGGAGGCGGCGGAACAATACTCTCTAGCGCGATCTCTGGCGCTGTGGCTCAGTGTAGCCACCTTTCAGTGTGTGATGTTCTTAGGTTAGTTAAGTTTAAGTAGTTCTAAGTTCTAGGGGGGACTTATAACCTAAGATGTTGAGTCCCATAGTGCTCAGAGCCATTTGAACCATTTTTTTTATTTTGACTTTATTTAAAGGTAGGGCAACCCTCAGCCATCCAGCATATATAAATGCCTTCACCACGAAAACATACATACATGAGCCAACTCCCAAGCTGATCAGTCAGACGGTGTGTAATTCTGTTGTAAAGCGCCCTCCGCCATTCACCGTATGAAATTTCACGTAGATGGTGAGGTTCCCCTTGTTTTGAAGATCAGATGTATAAATTTACAACAAGATCGGAGCAGCACTGTGGATTTTGTCGAAATCCGTAAGTAAAGTACCCTCCACCATGCACTGAACGAGGTTTTATGTAGACAGTGACCTTCCACTTGGTTTGAGAAGTAGGGATTCATTTTTATACACCCTGCTCGCTTTACGCCGACTTAGTCGCGAAACATAAATAATAGATTCGAACAACAGAAATCTTGTAATGATTTCTGTCGTATAAGGGGCAACATAGCTATTAAATAATAGCAACGACATTACGATAGCACTCACTTTCAGTGTTACGTAAAATAACGTTATACCTTGCAAATTATCACGACACAAAATGAAGATAATAAGCAATGTGGGACTTCCTTCCGTTTGCGTTTGGATCTCTCGGAGAACTCCTGTGTGGTGAGAAGGTCGGGAGGGGGCAGCAAGGGGAGCCTCGATTTGTTTTGCCGGCCCGGGCCTCTGACAGGTTTAGCGCGCCCCTGCTCGTAGGAAACCACCCGGTAGGAAACCCCACGACACCGTTAAGTGAATACAACTCTTGGCTGCCTGTCTCATCGTTTACGAAGTTGAGCGACTTTCCCAGGCCGATCCTTGGAGGACTGTCTGAAGCCCACTTCTCTCTTGATTTGGTCAGACTGTGGTGATTGTCAATAAGGCCTTCAGCCGTGAATGCATTTGTCTTAAGAATTTTAATTAGATATTGTCTCTTAATATGGTTGTCCTTTTGTTTTTTATAACATTTTAGTAAGAATTTGCTATCTAGGCTTTCAGTCGTCAAATTCTTTTTGCGTAATTACTATTGGGGCCTTCAGCTGACAAATAATTTGAATTTCTTGTCAATAAACCTTCAGCCGTGAATGCAATTAGACTTAAAAAATTTTATTAGAGACTGTCTCTTAATATGGTGGTCCCTTTTCCTTTTTATAATATTTTAGTAAGAATTTGCTATCTAGGCCTTCAGCCGTCAAATCGATTTGAGTAATTACTATTGGGGCCTTCAGCTGACAAATAATTTGAATTTGTTGTGAATAAGGCTTTCAGCTGTGAATGCAATTTGTCTAAAGAATTTTTAGTTAGATATTGTCTTAACAGTCAAATTTGATAATTGTTCCTTATTGACAACTTTGTATGCAATTGGTTCCAAATAAAGTGTACGTGATTTTCTGTTAAACTGAGCAGCCAACGGTAACTGCGTAAGGCGCCGTCCACACCCAGATCTGCCTTTCCCTAAGCATCACGTCTGTTACGCAATGAAACGCCGCTCCAAATCATTTACGCGTTTCACCAATTTGACACAGTAGTGTTAATGGTGGTCACAGAGGCAGAACGGCCGGCCGAACGTTGCCTTCTTGTTTGTGTTGGCAGGGCGGGAGGCTAACCGATTCCTCGTCCTCACCTTAGGAGTGCCACACACGAACAGGTGGCGTGAAAGGTTTGCGCGCTGGGAACGTGTGCGTAACGGAGCTTCACAGATCCGTTCGCCTGCGCAGGCGACCACAGAGAATACACAGATCCATTCTAAGTACGCTCACCTCAATGGACCGTGGACCTGGCCGAGGTGGGCTGGCTTGCTGGCCTTTGCAACGCAGACTGCCGTGCCGTAGGAGGGGTATGTGTTGAGACGCTAGACAAACATGTTGCTCCTGAAGGGCGGCAGCTGCCTTTTCATACACTACTAGCCATTAAAATTGCTACACCACGAAGATGAGTGCTACAGACGCGAAATTAAACCGACAGGAACAAAATGCTGTGATATGCAAATGATTAGCTTTTCAGAGTATTCACACAAGGTTGGCGCCGGTGGTGACACCTACAACGTGCTGACATGAGGAAAGTTTCCAACCGATTTCTCATACACAAACAGCAGTTGACCGGCGTTGCCTGGTGAAATGTCGTTGTGATGCTTCGTGTAAGGAGGAGAAATGCGTACCATCACGTTTCCGACTTTGATAAAGGTCCGATTGTAGCCTATCGCGATTGCGGTTTAACGTATCGCGACATTGTTGCTCGCGTTGGTCGAGATCCAATGACTGTTAGCAGAATATGGAATCGGTGGGTTCAGGAGGGTAATACGGAACGCCTTGCTGGATCCGCTCGGCCTCGTATCACTAGCAGTCGAGATGACAGGCATCTTATCCGAATGGCTGTAACGGATCGTGCAGCCACGTCTCTATCCCTGAGTCAACAGACGGGGACGTTTGCAAGACAACAACCATCTGCACGAACAGTTCGACGACGTTTGTAGCAGCATGTACTATCAGCTTGGAGACCATTTCTGCGGTTACCCTTGACGCTGCATCACAGACAGGAGCGCTTGCGACGGTGTAGTCAACGACGAACCAGGGTGCACGAATGACAAAATGTCATTTTTTCGGATGAATCCAGGTTCTGTTTACAACATCATGATGGTCGCATCCGTGTTTGGCGACATCGCGGTGAACGCACATTGGAAGCGTGTATTCGTCATCGCCATACTGGCGTATCACCCGGCGTGATGGTATGGGGTGCCATTGGTTACACGTCTCGGTCACATCCTGTTCGCATTGACGGCACTTTGAACAGTGGACGTTACATTTCAGATGTGTTACGACTCGTGGCTCTACCCTTCATTCGATCCCTGCGAAACCCTACATTTCAGCAGGATTATGCACGACCGCATGTTGCAGATCCTGTACGAGCCTTTCTGGATACAGAAAATGTTCTACTGCTGCCCTGGCCAGCACATTCTCCAGATCTCTCACCAACTGAAAACGTCTGGTCAATGGTGGCCGAGCAGCTGGCTCGTCACAACACGCCAGTCACTACTTTTGATGAACTGTGGTATCGTGTTGAAGCTGCATGGGCAGCTGTACCTGTACACGCCATCCAAGCTCTGTTTGACTCAATGCCCAGGCGAATCAAGGCAGTTATTACGGCCAGAGGTGGTTGTTCTGGGTACTGATTTCTCAGGATCTATGGATCCAAATCGCGTGAAAATGTAATCACATTTCAGTTCTAGTATAATATATTTGTCCAATGAATACCCGTTTATCATCTGCATTTCTTCTTGGTGTAGCAATTTTAATGGCCAGTAGTGTACTTGCAGTGACATGTGGTTGTCTGACTAATCTGACAATTTAAAATTAACCGACGAGGCCTTGCTATGTTGGTACTGTGAACAGCTAAAAACAACGAGAAACTACAGCCGTTATATTTCCTCAGGGCATACAGATCGACTATATGGCTTAATGAGGATGACGTCGTTTTGTGCCAGTCTCATCATTCATCATTCAGAGTAGCACTTCAGCAGGTTCAAATGGACGTGGCCTGCAGTATGGCGTTGACCATTTAGCACCAGAATCGGTATACAATATCACAAATACATTAGAAATTACATTAATTTTTTGGTAAACTTCATGGTACAGTCTGTACATTCACGCACTCAACATAGTCCTTATATCACAACTTCTTACGCTGGAACCTTTGAGTCTTACGTATAACTCGATACCCACTTCTTGCAGAAATTGGGAACGGTGCCACAGTCCGTTGTGGTCAGCTGTCGAAACAGACATACGATGAGGAATTCCTTCTCTGATCAAGGCCTTAAGAAACTTGCGGCGTTGTGTGTCATAGCGTGAACATCCTAGTATCACATGATTAAATTCTGCAATTTTTCGCTGGGCGGTCTTCGCAGTATGGAGATGGCTGACATTTCAGCGTATAAAGATGTGAAGGATAACAGCCGTGACCCAGCCGGACATTCATTACGGTAGTGCTATGACGTATAAATAGCTCTATTTGGGACAACCAGGTTTTTCGCGGAATACTCGGTTGTACTGCGGCATAGTGTCTTCCTTTGGACTGTTGCGAGATCTCCCACATTTGCGATCATTCTTGATGAGCCTTTTTCTTCATGCCAGCAACAAAATCTGTATGTGGATGGCAAGTGTAGAAAGGCTGGTCATCAGTCACTCGGTGTTTTGCCAGGTGGTCCGGAATACCACTTGATCCATGATAACTGGACACGTTTATGTTGACTTTCACACTGGCAGAGTAACTTAATTACACCGCGTACATGCCGGTTAGTGTTGGAGCCCCATTGCTTCTTTTCCACGTTTTTCAATACACTCCTCGAATCCGTGACAATAAGGATGTCGTTGAACGAATTTGCCGCATATTGAAGGGCTTCGTAAATGCAAGGACTTCGGCAGCTTAAACATATTCCAAGGTAGCGGATCTTCACAGAAGTAAGCGAAGTCGGTGTCCTCTCTTGTTTAGGGTGCAACCAAATGGGAAACGCCAGTAGAAGTAGTGCAGTTTCGATCCGATCCTATGAGCTGACAGAAGGTCAGTAAGTAGTTTAATAAGTCATATTCCAAACTAAATGCAGGAGGAAAAGAGTCGTTTAGGGCCAGGGGTATCAAATTTCTTTGCTGCCTGAAACTTTGAACCAGGGGGAATACTCTCCTCCTTCGAATCCTATCGACGTACCCGTTGTCCTCAATGAATCAGTTAAGATTTTGGAGAAGAGGATGAGGTGTTTGCGCTGCTCCACTAAGGATGAATTTCAGAACCAAGATAGTCCTCCAAAACAGAAGAGGTATCTCCCTTTCTTCCATCAAAAGCGCATTCACGAGTGTAGAATTCATTTCCCCAAGACAGTTAGCGTAAGGAGGAGGGCTATGTGTGAAACGTTCAGTGAATTCGAAAGTAAAATTCTATGTACCGACTTGACAGAAAATCCTAGGATGTTCTGGTCTTACGTTAAATCAGTAAGTGGATCGAAACAGCATATCCAGACACTCTGGGATGATAATGGCATAATTCGATTCTCCACAGAGTACGCGAAAGAACTTGCCCCCCTTCTAACAGCCGTGTAGCGCAAGTCTCTAGAGGAACGGAAGGTTCCAAATGTTTGGAAAAGAGCACAGATAGTTCCAGTTTTCAAGAAGGGTCGTCGAGCAGATGCACAAAACTATAGGCCTATATCTCTGACATCGATCTATTGTAGAATTATGGAACATGTTTTCTGGTCGCGTATCATGTCATTTCAGGAAACCCAGAATCTATTCTGTAGGAATCAACATGGATTCCGGAAACAGCGACCGTGTGAGACCCAACTCGCTTTATTTGTTCATGGGACCCAGAAAATATTAGATACAGGCTCCCAGGTAGATGCCATTTTCCTTGACTTCCGGAAGGCGTTCGATACAGTTCCGCACTGTCACCTGATAAACAAAGTAAGAGCCTACGGAATATCAGACCAGCTGTGTGGCTGGATTGAAGAGTTTTTAGCAAACAGAACACAGAATGTTGTTCTCAATGGAGAGACGTCTACAGACGTTAAAGTAACCTCTGCCGTGCCACTGGGGAGTGTTATGGGACAATTGCTTTTCACAATATATATAAATGACCTAGTAGATAGTGTCGGACGTTCCATGCGGCTTTTCGCGGATGATGCTGTAGTACACAGCATTAGAAAATTGCAGCGAAATGCAGGAAGATTTGCAGCGGATAGGCACTTGGTGCAGGGAGTGGCAACTGACCCTTAACATAGACAAATGTATTGCGAATACATAGAAAGAAGGATCCTTTATTGTATGATTATATGATAGCGGAACAAACGCTGGTAGCAGTTACTTCTGTAAAATATCTGGGAGTATGCGTACGGAACGATTTGAAGTGGAATGAACATATAAAATTAATTCTTGGTAAGGCGGGTGCGAGGTTGAGATTCATTGGGAGAGTCCTTAGATATTGTAGTCCATCAACAAAGGAGGTGGCTTACAAAACACTCGTTCGACCTATACTTGAATATTGCTCATGAGTGTAGGATCCGTACCAGGTCGGGTTGACAGAGGAGTTAGAGAAGATCCAAAGAAGAGCGGCGCGTTTCGTCACAGGGTTATTTGGTAATTGTGATAGCGTTACGGAGATATTTAGCAAACTCAAGTGGCAGACTCTGCAAGAGAGGCGCTCTGCATCGCGGTGTAGCTTGCTGTCCAGGTTTCGAGAGGGTGCGTAGAGGAGATCACGAATGTAAAATTAGAGAGAATCGAGCGCGCACGGAGGCTTTCCGGTAGTCGTTCTTCCCGCGAACCATACGCGACTGGAACAGGAAAGGGAGGTAATGACAGTGGCACGTAAAGTGCCCTCCGCCACACACCGTTGGGTGGCTTGCGGAGTATAAATGTAGATGTAGATGTAGACAGATGCTTGTGGCACGGTACTATAGCGTAATGATATTTCTTAGTAGAGATGTCGAAGCACTGCCTTATAACGTGCGCCCATAATCCAGTATAGACCGAAACATGCCACTGTACAGAGAGAGTAGGACTGTAACATCAGCTCCCCACCATACGCGAGACACCGATTGTAGGATATTGAGCGATAGACCGGTCTTGGAAACCAAATATTCCGTATGGCTTGCCCACGTCGTTCTTCTGTCGACAAAGTCCAAGCCATTTGACTAAGCTCCTTACTGGAATAGTAAAAGGCTCTAATCGTATCTTGGGCGTTGTTGACGTCCATCTCTGCCGTGTAAAGACAACCGCCGAAGATGTGGTATCTGACAGATTCATTCCAGTTCTGCACATCCACTAATACAGTACATACGCCACTCGACCAACCACCTTAGCGTCACCGTCAAGCTGAGAGAAAATGTGTACATGCAGATGTCATCGGCGTGCATTAGAACTTTTACTGAAGGACCACAAAGTGGGCTAAGCTCTGACGAGCACACTGCGTAAAGAACAGGACTTAAGTTGCAGCCTTGCGGCAGTCGTCTGTGGACCATGCAAAATATTGTCCTGTTGTCTGACACAGATTACACGTTGCCGTAGGAGAGAGTAAAGGTTGAAGGCAATGACTGGAGCTTCCGTATCAGGATGTTCACGTCCGCACTGTCATGCACACCGGAAACACAGCGTCGTCAAGACCCACTAGAAGCATAAATAGGTTCTATGTCGGTAGTTAAGAGACTTAGGCAATCCGTATTGAGAGAGGGCCAAAGGGACATCCTCACAACCCACCATCCCAAACGGCGCTTCGTGATCCTTTCTAATGCTTTAAACACACAACAACAAAGAGCGATGGGACGCTACGAACTGACAAATAGCATCTTTGCCGGGATTAATTATGGGAGCGACTACGTATGTGCACCAATCGTCTGGGAAGTTACCTAGTTCCTATACGTGTCGAGCAATATGTATAAGACTTCGTGCGGCAAATTGGACAGCATTTTGTAGTGGATGTTATAATACCCGCAGCAGCATTGCTGGTACCTTTTAAGATGTTCCACAGTTGTGAGAATTGGAAAGGAGTCAGTGAAGATTGCGTCGATCCCAGAGACGAAGGAGAAGCAGCACGTGAAGTTGGCAGTGACTCGAGAGATGACCGATGTGGGCGCGACGATTTGTGCCAAGTCATCCAGCCAGCCATGTAAGCCTTTACTCAGTGCGGACCTGTTTCGGAATTTGCATGTGGTGGACGAAACCGATGACAACGGAATTTCTCTGGTGAGTGTCTCACAAAACTGCTCCCAAGATTGTTTCTTTCGCTGCTTCAAAAACAGTTTGGTAGCGGCGGCCAGCTGTGTGTATTTGAGAAAATTCGCCCAGGTGCGTTCTCGTTTATCGATTCTGTAGGGTAGTTTTCGGTTAGCAACTTGTCTCGAGCAGTCCTGATTCCACCACGGAACTGAAAGATTTTTGGCCTCCGGATCGGTTTGACTTGACATTTGGAAAATACGGCCGCCTCAATTTATCAGGGAAATGAACAGTTTGTAACGTTCGTCTGCGGGCCCTTGCAATACACATGCGTGAAAGTGTACCTTGATATATGTTTTATACGCCTCCCAGATTGTTTTGCGCATGTTCCATTTTGATGACGACAGGTATGGACCTCGACCACTCTCATTTATCATCGTTATTCGAATAGCAAAATGATCATACCCAAGCGGGTAGGGACAAACCTCCCACTTAAGTTCTTGGGATATATTCGAAGAACGCAGGGTGATGTCTATTGCAGACGACCGTATTCCAGGTGCCTGGATGAAAGCTGGGCAGCGGTACTTCAGAATATAAACTGAATTCACCTACGATGTCCAAACTAGCTCCTCGATACCGATCGTTTATCTAGCATCCCCATGACGTATGGTCCGCATTGAAGTATCCACAAGACAGGAAAAAGGGGGGGGGGGATAAAACTGATTAACTAACGTATGCTACTCATCAGTTTCGATTTTGGTTCTCGGAGAGGTCTAAAGTTTTGTAGCGAGTGCGCACCTCAACAGGCTGAAAGACTATTACGTACGTGGGGACGACGTATCTAGCAGAAGTGGGAACTGAGGATCGAACAAACAGCGCAGCTCCGCCTTTTCCGTCGTGTCTGTCTTTCCGTAAAATGTGGAAGCCTGGGAGCGAGAAAATGAATGTGTGTAAAAGTAATTCTCTTTGCAGGGTCGCTCTGCTGAAATGGTAGACCTGGTATTCCTTTGTCGAATTCTAATCTCCTGATTAATTTCCAATAACATCTGGCGTATCGCTGAGGAATTGACTGGTCCTTGTGGTGTCGTCTGGATTTCGTGAATGACCTGCATGATAAGATTAAAAAGTTTGTCTTGCAATGTGAGTGATGCCGGAACGGACAGTCTGCCTGTTTCCTACTTCGGAATTGTTGACCGACTTGGAGACTTGGTAATAGTAAACGTTTCTCGGGCTTCCAGCTACTTCAAGTGGTTTGAAATCCACGAGCTTTCGGCCGAGTTCTCCTCGGCCATTGTCAAGTGGTGACTGTCTACTGGTTGCTGCTGCCATCTTTATATAGCAGCACTGTCTTCCGTGACGTCACTGGTACCCGCTCCAGCACCATATATTGAGCGTGTAGTCACAAATTTTTATTTCGATCGCTTCTTTTATTATGGTATCCCAGAAGCTGTTGTCCGTGTGGTAATAGATGTCCTGTCGAATGCAATACGATGACCGTTTTCTAATGCATGCTCTGCTACCGCTGACTTCTCTGGATACCGTAGACGAAAACATCACTCGTCTTCTACACAGCGCCTTTCAATGGTACGCACAGCCTGTCCTATATAGAACTGTCCACACCCACGTGGTATTTTATATATTCCTGACGTTCTGAGGCCTACGTTGTCTTTCACAGGCCGCAAGAGTCGTCGAATTTTTGCTGGAGCCCTGGGGACCGAATCGATTTTATGCCTCTTTAGGAGCCAGCTTATCTTTCCTGTTATTGCGCCACAGAACGGCAAGAACGCAAACTTCTTCGAGTCCTCCTCGGAGTCTTTCTGCTACCGTATTTTCGGAAAGAGAAAAAGCACTCCGTCTTCAGGTCACAAGTGGCCCATTGGGACCATCCGGCCGCCGTGTCATCCTAAGTTGAGGATGCGGATAGGAGGGGCGTGGGGTCAGCACACCGTTCTCCCGGTCGTTACGATGGTTTTCTGTGACCGAAGCCGCTACTATTCGGTCGAGTAGCTCCTCAATTGGCATCACGAAGCTGAGTGCACCCAGAAAAATGGCAACAGCGCAAGGCGGCCTGGATGGTCACCCATCCAAGCGCCGACCACGCCCGACAGCGCGTAACTTCGGTGGTCCCACGGGAACCGGTGTATCCACTGCGGCAACGCCGCTGCCATTTTCGGAAAGATGGCTTGCGAAATCTGGCGATTGTTGTAGCCGTTTTCCTTGAATACTTTCTGTAAGTGGCTCAGTTCCTTCGGCAAGTTTTCAGAATCTGAGATGGTTTCGGCTCGATGCAGTAAGGTCCTCAGAAAAGAACGTTTCTGCGACGGATGGTGATAGCTGTCAGCGTGCATATATCGGTCTGCGTGGGTGGGTTTCCGGTAAACTAGTGGCTGAGACACCCATTTACTTCGCGGCGGACGAGGACATCAAGGAACGGCAGGCACCATCTGTCTCTATCTCCATCGTGAACTTGATGTTGTCGTGGGTGTTGTTGATGGGGTCCAAGAATTCGCCCAGCTTTTAACGTCCGTGAGACCAGACAACGAACGTGTCGTCCACGTAACGATAAAAGCAAATAGGCTCTTCAGGAGCCGTGTCCAGGACGATGTTTTCAAAGTACTCCATGAACAGATTGGCTACAACTGGAGCTAATGGGCTTCCCATCCCAGCGCCGTCCGTCTAGTTGAAATATTCTCCATCATACAAGAAATATGATGTCAGAGTATCCTTGAATAAATCCACAACACTGTCGTCAAATAACTGGGAGAGCAGATCTATAGATCCTTTAATGGGAACACGCGTGAACAATGACACTACATCAGAGCTGACCATAATATACCTCTCTCCAAGACGCAAGCATTTAATTCGGCTGATGAAGTCGGCTGTATTCTTCTCCCATCAAGACAACGCAAACATTACCATATATGGTGCTGGAGTGGGTACTAGTGACGTCACGGAAGACAGTGATGCCATACAAGGACGGCAGCAGCAACCAGAAGACAGTCACCACTTGACAATGGCCAAGGAGTACTCGGCCGAAAGCTCGTGGACTTCACACCACTTTACGTGGCTGGAAGCCCGAGAATTATTAGTGCATATCGCCGTCAAACTATGCACTCCCATATGGAGACTTGGTGTTGCGCTGGGTTCGGGTTGCCGCGGTTCGGTCCCAGTGACAGGGTGTTTGGGTTCAGAGGAGGTCGTAGCGTTCATCGGGGTTGTGGGCGAAGGGCGGGCGGCGCGGTGTCGCTGTTTCGTGACTGCGTATCTGTGCGGCTGAGACGGCAGAGATGGGAAGACGGGTTCATCGTGGAGGGGTGCAGGAGACTGCACTGCTTCGGCATACGGCCTATGTGTGAAAGTGACGCCTTGCCTAATAGCGACTCAACTTACTTTGGCGCACGTACTCTGGACACTCCCGGTTTATAACCTCGTGCGCGTGACTGCAGTGCACACGCCGCGGAGTCGCCTCGCACGTAATTTCCACATGTGGCGCATCTTAGGGCAGAGCAGCACTGGCTGCTAACGTGGTTAAATCTGACACAGTTAAAACAATGTCGTACAGAAGGTACATGTACATCCACCAGGCAACGGATCTAATAAATTGAATCAAAATCTGGCAGTAATTGTTAGGCAAACTGAACCACACACGTGCCAAAGGCGCGGTAGTGGTAATCCGCCCTTCTACATCTACATCATCTACATCTACATACATACTCCGCAATCCACCATACGGGGCGTGGCGGAGGGTACCTCGTACCAAAACTAGCATCTTCTCTCCCTGTTCCACTCCCAAACAGAACGAGCGAAAAATGACTGCCTATATGCCTCTCACTAGGGGTAAGATAGATACTGCCTACAGGAAAATTAAAGAGACCTTTGGAGAGAAGAGAACCACTTGTATGAATATCAAGAGCTCAGATGGCAACCCAGTTCTAAGCAAAGAAGGGAAGGCAGAAAGGTGGAAGGAGTATATAGAGGGTTTATACAAGGGCGATGTACTTGAGGACAATATTATGGAAATGGAAGAGAAGGTAGATGAATATGAAATGGGAGATAAGATACTGCGTGAAGAGTTTGACAGAGCACTGAAAGACCTGAGTCGAAACAAGGCCCCGGGAGTAGACAACATTCCATTAGAACTACTGATGGCCTTGGGAGAGCCAGTCATGACAAAACTCTACCATCTGGTGAGCAAGATGTATGAGACAGGCGAAATACCCACAGACTTCAAGAAGAATATAATTATTCCAATCCCAAAGAAAGCAGGTGTTGACAGATGTGAAAATTACCGAACTATCAGTTTAATAAGTCACAGCTGCAAAATACTAACACGAATTCTTTACAGACGAATGGAAAAACTGGTAGAAGCGGACCTCGGGGAAGATCAGTTTGGATTACGTAGAAATGTTGGAACACGTGAGGCAATACTAACCTTACGACTTATCTTAGAAGAAAGATTAAGAAAAGGCAAACCTACGTTTCTAGCATTTGTAGACTTAGAGAAAGCTTTTGACAACGTTAACTGGAATACCCTCTTTCAAATTCTGAAGGTGGCAGGGGTAAAATACAGGGAGCGAAAGGCTATTTACAATTTGTACAGAAACCAGATGGCAGTTATAAGAGTCGAGGGGCATGAAAGGGAAGCAGTGGTTGGGAAAGGAGTGAGACAGGGTTGTAGCCTCTCCCCGATGTTATTCAATCTGTATGTTGAGCAAGCAGTAAAGGAAACAAAAGAAAAATTCGGAGTAGGTATTAAAATTCATGGAGAAGAAGTAAAAACTTCGAGGTTCGCCGATGACATTGTAATTCTGTCAGAGACAGCAAAGGACTTGGATGAGCAATTGAACGGAATGGACAGTGTCTTGAAAGGAGGATATAAGATGAACATCAACAAAAGCAAAACGAGGATAATGGAATGTAGTCAAATTAAATCGGGTGATGCTGAGGGGATTAGATTAGGAAATGAGACACTTAAAGTAGTAAAGGAGTTTTGCTATTTAGGGAGTAAAATAACTGATGATGGTCGAAGTAGAGAGGATATAAAATGTAGACTGGCAATGGCAAGGAAAGCGTTTCTCAAGAAGAGAAATTTGTTAACATCTAGTATAGATTTAAGTGTCAGGAAGTCGTTTCTGAAAGTATTTGTATGGAGTGTAGCCATGTATGGAAGTGAAACATGGACGATAACCAGTTTGGACAAGAAGAGAATAGAAGCTTTCGAAATGTGGTGCTACAGAAGAATGCTGAAGATAAGGTGGGTAGATCACGTAACTAATGAGGAGGTATTGAATAGGATTGGGGAGAAGAGAAGTTTGTGGCACAACTTGATTAGAAGAAGGGATCGGTTGGTAGGACATGTTTTGAGGCATCAAGGGATCACAAATTTAGCATTGGAGGGCAGCGTGGAGGGTAAAAATCGTAGAGGGAGACCAAGAGATCAATACGCTAAGCAGATTCAGAAGGATGTAGGTTGCAGTAGGTACCGGGAGATGAAGGAGCTTGCACAGGATAGAGTAGCATGGAGAGCTGCATCAAACCAGTCTCAGGACTGAAGACCACAACCAACAACATATGCCTCTGTACGAGCCCTAATCTTTCTTATCTTTGTGGTCCTTCCGCGAAATGTAAGTTGGCAGCAGTTAATTGTACTGCATTCAACCTCAAATGCTGGTTCTCTAAATTTCCTCAGTAGCGATTCACGAAAAGAACGCCTCATTTCCTCTAGACACTCCCACCCGAGTTCCTGAAGCATTTCCGTAAAACTCGCGTGATGATCAAACCTACCAGTAACAAATCTAGCAGCCCGCCTTGGAATTGCTTCTATGTCCTCCCTCAATCCGACCTGATAGGGACCCCAAACGCTCGAGCAGTACTCAAGAATAGGCCGTATTAGTGTTCTATAAGCGGTCTCCTTTACAGATGAACCACATCTTCCCAAAATTCTACCAATGAACCGAAGACGACTATCCGCCTTCCCCACAACTGCCATTACATGCTTATCCCACTTCACATCGCTCTGCACTGTTACACCCAAATATTTAATCGACGTGACTGTGTCAAGCCCTACACTACTAATGGAGTATTCAAACATTACGGGATTCTTTTTCCTGTTCATCTGCATTAATTTACATTTATCTATATTCAGAGTTAGCTGCCATTCTTTACACCAATCACAAATCCTGTCCAAGTCATCTTGTATCCTCCTACAGTCACTCAACGACGACATCCTCCCTTACACCACAGCATCATCAGCAAACAGCCGCACATTCCTATCCACCCTATCCAAAATATCATTTATGTAGATAGAAAACAACAGCGGACCTACCACACTACCCTTGGGCACCCCAGATGATACCCTCACCTCCGATGAACACTCACCATCACCTTTCTCGACGTGGGCCTGACACGAAAGACTATATAGGGTGGAACTATCGCATGCAGGAGTTCTCCCTCTTTTAATCTGGTATCAACTCTTCTGATTACACCCTGGCGCGTAATGACGCGACGTGGTATGTAGGCCCCCAGATGATGACCCGAAAATACCGGGGACTAACGAGCGAGGTAGCGCAGTGGTTCGCACACTGGACTCGCATTCTGGAGAACGACGGTTCAAACCCACGTCCGGCCATTCTCATTGAGGTTTTCCATGATTTCACTAAATCGTTTCAGGCAAATGCTGGGATGGTTTCTTTGAAAGGGCGCGGCCGACTTCCTTCCCCATCCTTTCCAAACCCGACGGGTCCGATGACGCCGTTGTTTGGTCCGCTCCCCCAAATCAATCAACCAACCGGGGACTCTACTAGTAAGTTAGCTGCTGTGGGAAAGTTAAGTTCAATTTTGATTCTGTTGCATCCTATTGATAAGATATCTACATCTACGTTTATACTCCACAAGCCACTCAATGGTGATCTCCTCGGGAGGTATAAGTAGAGGGAAATAATATATTCGATACCTCATCCGGAAACGCACCCTCTCGAAACCTGGACAGTAAGCTACACCGCGATGCAGAACGCCTCTCTTGCAGAGTCTGCCACTTGAGTTTGCTAAACATCTCCGTAACGCTATCACGCTTACCAAATAACCCTGTGACGAAACGCGCCGCTCTTCTTTGGATCTTCTCTATCTCCTCTGTCAACCCGAGCTGGTACGATCCCACACTGATGAGCAATACTCAAGTATAGGTCGAACGAGTGTTTTGTAAGCCACCTCCTTTGTTGATGGATTTTCTAAGGACTCTCCCAATGAATCTCAACCTCGCACCCGCCTTACCAACAATTAATTTTATATGATCATTCCACTTCAAATCGTTCCGTACGCATACTCCCAGATATTTTACAGAAGTAAGTGCTACCATTGTTTGGTCCGCTATCATATAATCATACAATAAAGGTTCCTTCTTTCTATGTATTCGCAATACGTTACATTTGTCTATGTTAAGGGTCAGTTGCTACTCCCTGCACCAAGTGCCTACCCCCCGCAGATCTTCCTGCATTTCGCTACAATTTTCTTATGCTGCAACTTCTCTGTATACTACAGCATCATCCGCGAAAAGCTGCATGGAACTTCCGACACTATCTACTTGGTCATTTATGAATATTGTGAAAAGCAATGGTCATATAACACTCCCCTGTGGCACGCCAGAGGTTACTTTAAAATCTGTAGACGTCTATCCATTGAGAACAACATGCTGTGTTCTGTATGCTAAAAACTCTTCAATCCAGCCATACAGCTGGTCTGATATTCCGTAGGCTCTTACTTTGTTTATCAGGCGACAGTGCGGAACTGTATCGAACGCCTTCCGGAAGTCAAGGAAAATGGCATCTACCTGGGAACCTGTATCTGATATTTTCTGGGTCTCATGAACAAATAAAGCGAGTTGGGTCTCACACGATCGCTGTTTCCGGAATCCATGTTGATTCCTACAGAGTAGATTCTGGGTTTCCAGAAATGACATGATAAGAGAGCCTATGGTTTTACGCATCTGCTCGACGACCCTTCTTGAAAAGTCGCACTACCTGTGCTCTTTTCCGATCATTTAGAACCCTCCGTTCCTCTAGAGACTTGCGGTACACGGCTGTTAGAAGGGTGGCAAGTTCTTTCGCGTACTCTGTGTAGAATCAAATTGGTATCCAGTGGACTTTCCTCTGTTGAGTGATTTCAGTTGCTTTTCTATTCCTTGGACACTTATTTCGATGTCAGCCATTTTTTAGTTTGTGCGAGGATTTAGAGAAGGAACTGCAGACTGTTATGTCTTGGTCTTGCCTGCACTGCAAATTCGTTGTGTACACGAGCTTTCCAAATGGCATCGGATGCAGCCTACCAACGTTCCTGAACGTCCTTCTACTTACATACAGAAAGGACAAATATCA
Organism: Schistocerca nitens; assembly: GCF_023898315.1. Taxonomy (NCBI): domain Eukaryota; kingdom Metazoa; phylum Arthropoda; class Insecta; order Orthoptera; family Acrididae; genus Schistocerca; species Schistocerca nitens. The sequence goes on from NC_064614.1 coordinate 1,297,516,847, forward strand.
TTGTATCGATACCGGTTATTTTCATTCACTGTATAAGCTGACCGATCGGAGGGAAGAGCATTGTTTGTATCACAATTTGGTGCACCACTAGAAGAGCTTAGGAAGTGCAGAGTCAGGGATGGGTCTACAGCTGAGGGGCTCCCTGATGGCAAAGCTTTATCTACGCGCTGTTGCGACAAGCTGGCTTCTTCCCTTGTTTGGTTTTCGTACTGCTCCGCGGCGAGTGCTGCTCGTTTGTCGCTTTTCTGTTCTCCCTCGTGCTGCAGTGTCCGCTTCTGTACGCCACAGGAAGCACCGGTACCGGATGAGGTGATGGTGTCACTGCTGGGATAATAACTGACAACTCCCATAGCCTTCGCGACCGCTTAGGATAGTGGCTGCTAGTTTGCTGTCAAATGTCGCACGGCCGCAGGCAAAAGGTCCCGGTGCCGCATTCCCCGTAGGGCCTGCTGTCCATGTTTAGAATAATTTTACGTGGCTCCTGGGCTAACTATTGCACGCTATCAGCGTGTCGCAACCAGAAGAATTTAGGTCTTCCTCACGCACGTACCACGAGCACAAGTGGCTGAGTGGCACTAGACACGCAAACAGAAGTAAACAACGGTCCGCGACTACGAGAAAGTTAACGCCCTGCAGTCTCAGCGCAGTATGTGGATTACAATAATCATTCAGACATGAAGAGCATTGCACAGATAGATTTCCGCGGAGAGCTAGATCAGAATAGTCTTCGGACAGATGACGACGACAACAACAACAAGCTCACTGGACAAAATATTACTCACCCCTCGATATGGCCGAATGGCCGCTTTGGAGTGTTGTAGATAGATTGTTTACAAACTGGTTCTTGCAGCGCTGGGTATGTGTGGGTTCTTGATGTTTCTATGGTACAATGAAGCTTCAAAAAAACTGCTACAGACATGCATATTCAAGTACAGAGATATGTAAACAGGCAAAATACAGCGCAGCGGTTTTTTTTTTTCTTTATTGAATTTCGATTTCCCCCGAAGGGAGCTGGCAGTAGCTTAGTACGCCGCTTTTCAGCCTACAGAGTTTGTTTTAAAAAGATGAAAATAATAAATAATAAAAGCAGGCAATAAAATCGGTGACTTAAATGGTAAAATGGCGGAAAATCGTGGAGTTTAGAACATAAAACAAAGGGTTGATGATTTTAATAAGATACATATGAAGCAGACAGGTAAAATAATAGACAGACAATTAAAAAACACGGTGACAGTCTGGTTTCTGTTCGCAACAGATATAAAATTCACACTCAGTGACAGCATGATTTCTGTTCGCAACATTTGGAAAGACGAACAACACTGAACATTCACTTGAACACTGCACTAAAAAGTTGGCACAAATGTGACATACCACAGCCGAGGGCAGACGGGGAGAACCTGGACAGATGATGGGAAAGAAAAGGGGGGGAAGGAGAGGAAAAAACGAAGTGGGGGGAGGGGGGCAAGGAGCCGATGGAGGACAAGGACCCATAAGAAGGGGGGAGGGATGCTTAACAGACACGACAGGGAAGGGGAAAGGCAGAGGAGGGGAATTCAAAAGGACTCGGGGGTGGGGGGGAGAAGGGAGGCAGAGAGAGGTTAGGCGGGGAGGAAACAGGATAGAAGGGGGGGAGAGGGAGCCTGGGGAAAGGACGAAAGGATTGGGGGGTGAGGATCAGAGTTGATAGGAGGGATAAATGGAGGGAGAGAGGGGGTCATCCGGGAGGGGCAGTTGACAGAAGCCACCTTCAAGAAAGGAGATGAAGGGTGTAGAGATGGAGAGTAGGGGGGACACAACAGTGAAGGTGTGGCAGGGGGCGGGGACGGGAAAGGAGAGGAGCAACCAGGTGGTGAGGGGGATCAAGGCGGCGGGAGGTGTAGAGTATGCGGATATTTTCAAGGAATAGGAACAGATGGGGGAAAGGAATGATGTCGTAGAGGATCCGCGTGGGGGACGGGAGGTGTATACGGAAGGCGAGGCGGAGTGCATGGCTCTCGAGGATCTGGAGGGACTTATAGAATTTGAGGGGGGGGGGGGATATCCAGGTGGGACTGGTATAACAGAGGATGGGACAGATTAAGGATTTGTAGGTGTGGAGGTATATACTTTTTTTTTCCTTTCTCAGCTCAGATCTGAAGATGATGTGCTAGGCAGACCGAAAATGGTAAACGTGAATAAAGTAAATAATGATCCAGAGGGTGTTTATTCATTCAAATGTCAAATGGTTGCATCTCATTGGGCAATACAAATGTGAAATTGAATTTTGTTTGGGCAAAGTATTTTGAAAATTATGGTGTATTTCCATTTATGTTTTAAATATTTAAAAGTAATGAAGACGTGGTATCTTTAGGTAAAACGATCTATCTGAAGGGAGGTAGGACCGCTTTCAAACCAGGCAGTTCACCGCACGCACACAAACCAAGAAGAGAACGCCGCCATCAATCCCTGTTGTAAATATGACATCGCAAACTATTTTCGTCCTACTATAGCAACGGCTGCAAGGACTTGGTACGTTCGCATCCAGGAGGGTTGACTGTGGTGCTCTACGGACATCCTTCACCACGTAGTGTGAAGTGGGAGACTTCAAAGTGATCCGATCTTGAATTTTATTTTCCAGGCATGGGTTCCTTATCAAAAGTGTATTAAGTAAGTCTCCTCTACAGCCGCTAGGAGCCTGTAATGGGATTTATGAAACACCCTGCATATTCATTATCTTATTTATTAACCAGTTACAAATCGACTTGAGAATCGCCTGGATGTCGACGCCGAACCCAGGTGTGGGTTAATTTTTGGGAATGTAGTAGGACGGCGTAGGTTATCTTCGACCAGGAAGATTCCCAACAATTAGTAATAAAATCGTTTTTATTAAATGTGAAGAAATAATCAAGTTGAATTATGCTTCTTGTTGTGAAATGCCCAGCACAATTACGCGTTTGAAATTATTACGTCCCCTTAAATATTAAAGTCCTGTCACTGTGCCTCTGAGTGATGCCCATGTAGAGTCCAGAAGTGGCCTATGATGCTTTTGGAGCCTAAATTCCGGAGACGACGGGCGAACACTACAGCTCGTAGACTCGGCGGTAACTGGAAGCTGCACACGACTCGGCCCACTGAAGAGAACTGTCCACCGTAGCCCAGAGCTCCGGTGTTTAGCGAGGCATCGACCAATCGCTATCCACACACGTGATGTCCGTGGGTTGGCAGCTGTGGCCCCTGGAGGACCTCGGTATAGTCAGTACTGCCAACGCCTGTGTTTAGAGCGCGGCTCGTCGATTGTGGTGCGGTAGTCTCTGGAGTCGTGAGTACCGACAACCGACATCGCATTAAACAAAGTAATGATCAGTAACTGGGAGCGGCTTTCAGTAATTCAATATACCGCGCAGTGCAGCAGGAACGGTTTTGATGCGGGCATTCTGACCAAAATCGTTAATTGAAGTAATAAAGCAACGAATTCCAAAAAGAGTCCCAGAGGTTTTATACGTCGAAGACACCTGGAGAAAAAAACCAACAGCTTGGAAAGGTAGCCAATAGTGCCACAGTCCCGAGGATGGCGTGGGAGAGTGGAAGAGAGACGTGTTATCAGGGCAGGCGAGCAAGAGAGCTAAACGACCGCTGTCCTAACCCCGTCTGACAGCTTCCGAAGCACCACATGATCCCCTGTCGCAGCCCCATCGTCCAGGGGGTGTGAACGAAGTCCATTCAAGATGTACCCCGGTCAGCAACCCTTCCTTTGTCGGACAACAACAGGTCAGCACCATGTGCTGAAGCCGTGGGTGGGTTGTGAACACAGCGTCTCAGCTCGTAGCAAGGGAATGGAAATTCTTAATGCAAACTTTTAAAATTTACTGCCCCTACCCCCTCCGAGCAGTTAGTTCCTGTAGAGTGCAGCTGCCGAACAACTTGTCGCTCTGAACAAGGAGAAACTAATAACATTACGCAGATGCTCCGTGAACTCAAATGGCAATCCCTGGAAGAAAGAGGACGTTCTTTTCGGAAAACTATTGGGAAACTCCAGAGACAGACCACAGAACCATCCTACACCAACATACGAGTACATCTCGCGTAGGACCACGAAGACGAGATAAGAGAAGTCACGGCTCAAAAAAATGGTTCAAATGGCTCTGAGCACTGTGGGACTCAACTGCTCAGGTCATTAGTCCCCTAGAACTTAGAACTAGTGAAACCTAACTAACCTAAGGACATCACAAACAACCATGCCCGAGGCAGGATTCGAACCTGAGACCGTAGCGGTCTTGCCGTTCCAGACTGCAGCGCCTTTAACCGCAGGCCACTTCGGCCGGCTAGTCACGGCTCGCACGTAGGCTTACAGACGGTCGTTTTTCCCTCGCTCTATTTTCGAGTGGAAAGGAAATTAGTAGTGATACAAGGTACCCTCTGCCATGTTCCTTACGGCCCTTGCGGAATATTATGTGGCTGTAGATGTAGAAGATGAGGTCCTGACTTTCAAAAAATTCTAGGCATGTTGGTCACAACTTCTAAACAGGAAACCAAAAGCGAAAAGCTACTCACACAGCTTATAGAGTAATTATAGACAAACTAGCTGTTAAGAAAAGAGGCGGATAATTTTAAGCGATTTTTTGTTATATCCGCAAATGTGTAACACGTAACATCATGACCAACTTTTGTTACAAGCAAATTCTGTTCGTACTGAAAAAAGAGCATTCCATTTGAAATGATTAGTTACATGTCGATCAAATACTGTCAAAAAGAGCGGAGAATTTAGTAGATTTTAACCACAGCGTAAGTGTAACTCAACAATTGGAATTTGATACTCGAAGGAAAACCACTTGCAAAACAAACTCGAAATTTTACATTTTCCAATCTGGATACCGTATCGAAAGCTGGAAAACAAAATCAAATTGACGAGTCCATTGAAAAGAAACCTAAATGTACGGTGTGGATGCAGGATTCGAATGAAAACACAACTGAAGCTCAGTCAATGAAATGGTGGGACGTCTCAGGGAAAGAATGAATGAGAGACGGAGGAAATGTACATCACAATGGACGCCACCGAACGGAAAAAAGAAGACGGCAAAGAGGAAACTGGTAACATCAACTGAGAGTGTACACACATTCGTTGCTGCCAACGACAGCGAGAAGTAGGAATCGAGCGATAGGCGGTGGGCTCTCTACCCAACTGCAAGACGCTAACGGCTGGCGAGTCTGAGGATCTACCTTCTTGATTCTATGTCATTAACTTCTCATGGTCGGCAATCACAGTTATACAGAATTTTTTAAGGACCTCATATTCGCCGTTGACTGTAGAAACTACTCATTTCACAATTGCAGTTTCGTCCTTTGGCCCATTTTCAAGTGGTAGCGCAAAAGATTATGCTTCAGCACGTGTCAGACTTCAAAATCCTCCGTCAAGGCTTATTTCTGACAATGACGTGCATACATGTCGGAGAGTTTTAAATTCTGATCTGTGCTGGAGCGTAAATTTTTCCAGTAAACTGCAGTTGTGAAATGAATAATTTCTACGGCCAACGGCGAGTATGAAGTCCTTTAAAGAAGAAGTCATGCCCTGGAGGTTATCTGAGAGAAGAACAATAGACGTCAATTAGAGATACTGACAAGGGATGTCGGCTCGTATAGAAGTGATAACGATGGTGAAAGCGTTCGATTGTGTTACCCTTAGTTTGCCCACTATCTGACTTTAAAAATGTGCACGAAATTCCTTGACGAAATGCATGAAACAATATGCAGAACCACAATAGGGATGTCCGTCGAAATCAATATCTGGACAGTCCTCAGAATCACATTCTTGAGCTGCAAAATCAAATTGAATTCAATAGCATGCGCGGGAGTATTCAGACACTTGCTTGGAATAATGGAGCATAAGCTGATGCCTTGGAGCAGACAGCTGGTTATGAATAATAGAATCCGTTTTCGTTATGAAAATTCTCTTTCCTAATTTAGTGTCGAAGTCACTTATAGAGTTTGCTATCCTTCTTGCATAAATTTTATACTGCCGGAAGAAATATACATTCAAAGGCTGTACGTATTTCATTGTGTTTGGGGAATGATCATGCATTCATTGTCTTCATCCATAGATGAATCATTTACCATTGTCGTGTTCTTGTGAGCACATCAAGGATCAAAAAGTAGTATACACTTCTGGTCATTTGTAATATCGTCTTTAACAACATTCACGAAAGAAATATTAAATGGTCTTTTCACATTTTCCCACGTGTGCTTGCCTCCAGATGTATGTTTGGTGGAAGACTGTCTTCAACAGTCTTCTGAGTTTTGCGCTGAAAGTTTTTTTCCTGGAGACAAATGTAGTTTTCATGTTAGGTGTCCACTCATTGGCAATCCATCATCTATTGGATAGCTATGAGCTGTGTTGTGTGCAGATTCACTCAAGGTAACTGTTGATTTTTCCGTTTTATAGATAATGTCACACCAGAAGTTAGTTCATAATTAAATCCACTTCTGTGTTGTGTGCAGATTCACTCAAGGTAACTGTTGATTTTTCCGTTTTATAGATAATGTCACACCAGAAGTTAGTTCATAATTAAATCCACTTCTATCAGTGTTCCAAATGCTGTGTGGCTGTGTTGGAAAATTTTCAGTTTCCTGGTCGTCCCCTCCGATGAAACGGGCCCCAGACTGGAGAATATCTTGGTCTTCCTATACATAGCTGTCAAAAAAAAAATGGCTCTGAGCACTATGGGACTTAACATCTGTGGTCATCAGTCCCGTAGAACTCAGAACTATCTAACTAACTAACCTAAGGACATCACACACATCCACGCCCGAGGCAGGATTCGAACCTGCGACCGTAGCGGTCACGCGGTTCCAGACTGAAGCACCTAGAACCGCACGGCCACACCGGCCGGCATAGCTGTCATGAAAGCAGTGATGTGTCTATTGCAAAATTTGTTTTCTTCCTTGAGACTTGCTGTGAAAGCTACAGAACATTTAAAATTTGTGAGCCCAATTTGTCTTGCTTTTTGCATTGCCCAAATTTCTAGTGCCAATAATGGACACATTTTACTTCATTCCCAATTATGTCAATTTGGAATAGAATGTATTGTTTATCTCCATTTCTTTGATTGCCTCGTTTCCTCGAAGTGGATGTTCATTGCCACATGTGCTTTTTATAGATGGCTGTCTCTTCAATAACGAGTTGTGGGCGCAACTCTAAGTGGAGGTGTGTGGTAATCATCATAAATCTGTTTAAGGGGTTCTTCCGAAAATTTTGTTAAAATACTAACAGTTTTGCATTTCTTGTCTGGTGAAAGTTCATAGCCACCAGAACTGTTAGCTTCTCGTCGAGGAGCACTGTTTCCGCCACTGCTACCAGCACTACAATCTTGAACATTTTTAATCGCGTTACCGTCTGTGAAGTCATTTTCTTCATCCAGTATCTTATCCAATGTAACTTCAGTTGATCAGTCAACTGAATATTCATGTTTTTGAATAATCAGACCCATCAAAAACATTGCAAAATTGTCATAATCCGGTCCTACACCGTGTCACGCTGGATGACGCCCTTGGATGCCACCATATTTAAAACGTTCCAAACATTACTAATTTCGTTCACTTATGCTGTATATGGATGGCAGTACTGTCACACGTATACTAAACATGTCAACTCCTTGCTGAAGTAACTGATTGACTGGCGTGTTAACCCCCCGCCCCTTTCCTCTTCCAAAACTGCAAGCACCGTTGTGTAAGAACCAAGAGAAACTCAATTACACGCCGTCGCAGGCGTGGTTAGAAATGTGTGATGGTCGGTATACAAATATTTCAATACAAATTGCTGTTGGAGCCGACAAACGTACCTTGTGAATAACCATTGTACAATACGATACAGTAAAACGAATACTGTGAAGCATCAGAGATGGAAAATGCGCTGGAAGACAGCCGGAAAGTAGTTTCTGAATGGATATAAATTAAACCGCCTGCAACCTGAAATTCTCCCAAGCAAATATACTATTCACCAAAGTCACCATTGTTTTCAATCAATTCACGCTACCAGAAAATTCACCTGCGGAATTTTATGTCAGAGAGATCTGATCTGCTTCCTATCCTCTCATGGAATAGAGCACCTGATAACTTCGATTCATTTGTGTTAAACTCTTTCATGTACACCGAATTTCTTTCACTCAAGTTGCGGAATAGATCGTTATATTCATAGGCGGTTCGTATAACTTAACTTCGGAAGTACGAGTAAATGCCAGCAAATTGATGATATCTATAACGTCTTACGTGAATATTTATAGGTAATAAAATAGTTGCAGCTACTGGAGTGTCAGACAGTGAAACGCTGCCAAACAGCTTCTAATATCTTAGAATACAGTTATGGTGATCGACTTCACAGCGAAACAAATTTATACATCTGAAAGAGACGAGTTGAACATTACTTGGCAATCAGAACAAATGTTTTTGCAGATCTCAACTGGTTTCACTACGCAGCAGACACTTATAACTGCAGCGACACAAAATCGACTGCAGGTACTAGTCACCGTACCGTATCTGACTTAACGCAAGTAACCTTACGACGAGGGATGCCCTACAAACGAGTTGGTTAAATAAGAAAAAAGAAATATAGTAATTATGTAGCAAACCATTTTTCCCTCTCTTGAACACGCCGTCATGGTCACCACAACCTCCAAGCACACGACGGAGAAAATTGTGTGATGTTCGTTGAAGATAACGTGAATGAGATGTGAGTAAACATTAAAGAAGCACTTAACGTTTACAGGTTTATGCTGTCTAATTTAGTTCCGTTACTAAAGTGAAAATAATTGGCTGCGGAATTTCTCGAAGGAGCTACGGTGCTGTTTTACCGGAAGGAAACACAAACGATCTTGTACCTCCGTAAGCTGCGCGAGTTCTTTTAGTTACTCGTACGCCGAAAGAGAATTTCCTTATTGAAAATAATCATTTCGTATATGGCTTTTAAAAATATTTGTGATTACAATTTCGAAATTTTGTCATTGTCAAGTATTGTGAGAGCGAAGTCACCAAATGAAACACGCTGGAGTTTAAAATGACGTAACGGAACTACAATTGAAAATATAACGGTACTTTCGTAGCATGTCAAGACCCACTATGCAATGTGAAACTACGACATGTCGGGACACAGTTCGCAGCAGTCTGAATCCAAATACGAATGGTGGTATAAGTATGGCCGCTCTTCCACGCACCATGCATGCGAGCACGAGCAGTGTGGCAAGCAAAATAACAGTTTGTATAAAAATAAGAACTATGGCCTCACCGTACACCAAAATGAACCGCACGTAAAGCCAACGTGGTGACTGGATTACAATAGCGGTAAAAAAATATTGTAGTGCATTTAGGTATCTTGAATGACTAGATTGACCTCAAAAATATGACTTCATTAGACTACTTCTGGAAAATCTCATAAGACGGCGGCTTTATATACGGCTGGAATTTGTGTGATGGAGATGTTGGCAAATATTATTGGCTATACTACTGTAGTTCATAATTAGTGTCTGCTTGTAGACTACTGCACTCATGTGCGACTGTATGTCACATGCTTTAACTTTACAGTTAGGATTCTAGACCCTGTTAACGTCCGTGTTTTGAGGCGTAGTTTCCTCTGACTAGACAAACCATTTCATTTTTACCATATGAGGTGTCAGTATCATTAGATGTGCATGTACTTATGTATGTAGACATTACCTACTTTTAATTTTCCAGCATGTTTACACTCGTTTCGTTACTTTTATATTACTTATATACATCGATCACATTTGTTCACATTCGTCAGTTGTGGGTAAACGTTTTACAAACCATATGATATCGACTATATTAAAGATCGACTACACTATAAGTTGCACTCGCAAGCTTACATTTTGCGTGTGTTTACCTCTTTTTTTATCTTAGCGCTATTGGAATCCAACCGTAATGCTAACTACACGAGCGATTCATTTGGTTGTACATTGTGGACGTAGATTTTATTTTTACGCAAGCTGATTGCTGCTGTTGTGCTAAATAATACGGCCATTCTCGCGTGATGTGTGGAAGAGCCTATTGTACGTACTCGGATTCATACTGCTGGAAACTGTGTCCCAGTATGTCGAGATACCTTCATACCCGATATCCCCACCAGGCATAGAATGAATCATCCTCCAGTGTCGTATGCGCTTGTTGTCTGGTAGTTTGGAACTCTAGCCTGACCCGTACCGTGGCCCCTTCCCCCCCCCCCCCACCCAAATTTGGCGACAAAAAACATTCTCAAACCACCAGGATTCGAACCATCGGACTGTGGCTCGGGCTTCACCACGACCTGGCAACCTGTGGAACTAACTGAAGGGCACCAGGTAGAGATTTATCCCTAGTTCTCCAGAGTATGAACCAACTCGTCAGTTATATAATGTCCCACCTTGGTGGCTTTTCCGCTTAGATCTGGCACATAAACACGCAAGACGAAAAATTAAAAACAGACTAGTCTACTAGTGAGAAACACGCGATAATGACGTAAGATCTCGTGTAACACCAGTAAAAAGGTAGTAACTGACTCCGAACGTGTCTGTCGCAGAATATGCAACTAGCATACGAGTAAACACATTCAGTCGGAGCTTCGCCTCAGGGCACGTTTCAGGCACTCAGCACGTCTGCTCCAATGCAGTCTTCCAGGTTCCACAATAGTGTAACATTCTGCTCTGCAACGCGGAGAAAACTTGTGAAACATGTAAAGAAGTACGGACAAGCACAACACAAAAGGTGGCGGTTAACACTACTTAATCTACTGCAAGCTACCGTCTGCTGTTGTGTGCTAAGAGACTTGGTTCAGTGTTTAAGACAATGAATTCGTATTCGTGGTAGGTGGGATTCAAATCCACCTTCTCCAAGCCGGTATAGGTTTCCCAAGTTAAACTTAAGCGAATGCTGGGATGGTTCCTACCCTACCCTAGGCGAAATCTAGCTTGTGTCCGAATGATCTCGATATTGAATTAATCTTCCTTTCTTTACTTTTTTGTCACAATTTGTTTCGAAGTATGTGCAAATAACTACTACATTAGATAAGATGCGATTTCTCAATGCGCGAAAACTTATTGGAGCTAAATTTCTTGACTGCTAGCAGCGTTTACTCAACTGATGTCGAGGAGGATGAGAAGTCGTACGTATATGTGATCACTGGCACTTTTTTCATTCTCTTAATTGCTCTCCCTCTATAACTGACTTTCTCTTGCTTTGAAGAGACGCTTCGTGTTTTCCACTTTTAACTGGATACTGCTTCTTTGAAGCATACAAAGGATGATTCTTTCGAATCACGCAGGTTTTAAGGCTGTACGTGCGTGGTAGTTAACAAGAGTTTTGAAAAAAAAAAAAAAAACCATGGAGCATCGCAGAGAGACTTGTTTCTCTGCCTACGTAAATCACACTTGTATCATCTATAGAAATAAAATACGCCGTTTACAAGACCCGTACACAAAGTATCGACTGCTATTCACCAGGAAACAAAAGTTGTGGTTATAACACACTAACGCCACGTGTTTCCTAACGCTTTCTGTGGATCAGAACTCGAGCCATTCACGCTGGCTGTCGAGACGCTGACACGCGCAGTCGCCCGAGGCAAATTAGCAGAGACAGACCCCCAGTTAACACGTTGGTGAAGGTGCCCGAATCTCACTCGAGCAGTAGTATAGGAAGGGTTACTTAAAATTACTTTCATATTCCTTCGAACTACGAATATTTCATTTTATTTAGACCGCTGGTGTACTTCAGTTTTTTATATTAATTTTATTTCGATGTTTGCATAACTCTATACGCAAATTTCTCCCTGAGAGAAAAATCGGAGAGAAAGGTTCAAAAAATTGACTCTGAGCACTATGGGACTTAACATCTGTGGTCATCAGTCCCCTAGGACTTAGAAATACTTAAACCTAACTAACCTAAGGACATCACACACATCCATGCCCGAGGCAGGATTCGAACCCGCGACCGTAGCGGTCACGCGGTTCCAGACTGAAGTGCCTAAAACCGCACGGCCACACGGCCGGCGGAGAGAAAGGTGACAGTGATAGCCAGATTGCTTACCTACTAGAGACCAGTATATCCGAATATTATCTCTGATACGATCATTATGAGAGAAGTTACTATTTTCATTAAAACGGTCGTGACCGTTAAAAACCGCTAAAAATTTGAATAGCTCCTTTTTCTTCTTCAGAGAGGCGCCTTGGTACGAGATACGTGCATCGTTGCGTTGCGTTGGTTTGCGTCAAGGCAGGATGGGGGACCTCTGAGGAACAAAGGCATTGTCTTTTTTTCTATTTCTCAGCAGGTAAAAATTCTCCACTGCCTTTCTCAGCAGTTGGCAAGAGACCTACTTTTTGAGGTCGGAAGCTTACTCAGGAGCCGTCGCTCTGAATAGAGAGGGACAGAAACGAGAACTCTACGAAATCGAGAATTCTGTTCTAGAGATGAAAAAGGAGTCGAATACACATCCGAAAACCGAGAAGTTCGGTAAGTACAGCGGCTCACCCACGGCAGAAGAGAGTGTACATATACTGTACAGTGCCCCTATGAGGAGTGGTCAGTATTCAGTAAAAGAGATCTTTCACGGTAGCAAAGATGGACAAGCGCTCACCGCTCTTAATGTGTGCGCTTCAGGATCCATGCTTACCGGACTCTTATTCTAATTGTGGTTCATACTAAGACCTCTCAAAATACGGAAAGCAAAGGACAGTAGAAGATACTTGTTTCACAGCGTTGTGCTTCGAATTATCGTTCCTGTCATATCCCAGAATATTGACTGTTCCTCGTGGGACGGTATCTATTTGGGGCGAAGAGTCTTCTGCGCTTTGGAGAATGAAAAATGCGGGCGGCAGTTTTCACTCTCATCTCAGTTCCTTGTCCGAATCGGCTAATTTGGAAAGTACCATTTTGTGAGTAGCTTATTAAGAGTACAAACACTCTTACATTGGGGTAAATAAAGTCGGCTGTAGTACCATATGAAAACTTTTGTTAACACTCGACGCCAGTTTCGTAAAGGCTTCGACGCTACAGCTATGGAGGCAGAGTTGCCATTGTTACGGTAGGCCGAGTTTGCGAGTTCGTGAAACGGTTTCTGGTGCCGTACACCGCTAAGACAATTTCTCCCTGCCACTATTACACAGCTGTGCCCCAGGGTCAGGTACAGGATAGGGGAACGGAGGTCCTACAACAGTCCAACAAAGTCACACAAATCAGTTAAAAGGTTTACTTATGTTTGTGATTAGTTGAACAATGTAGTCAGCAACACTGCTTGTAACATAATACAAAAATTTCTTGATGCAATAATTTACCAACAGCCGTATGTATTGTAGAAATTTATTTTATGAACTTCTATATGCTACCAGCTTCGGCATTACATTGATGCCATCTTCAGGCCCCCGCTCGCCATAGTCGTAAAATCGCTATACACGGAAGGAGCCATATAATTGGATCCGTGAATCAATCAACAGCTCTTGGTGGCCAGGCTACACACACTGAGTCGCCTGGCCACCAAGAGCTGTTGATTGATTCACGGATCCAATTATATGGCTCCTTCCGTGTATAGCGATTTTACGACTATGGCGAGCGGGGGCCTGAAGATGGCATCAATGTAATGCCGAAGCTGGTAGCATATAGAAGTTCATAAAATAAATTTCTACAATACATACGGCTGTTGGTAAATTATTGCATCAAGAAGTTGATGCCAGCCGTCGTCCCACGATCCATGATGGACCGACGAAGATTAATACAAAAATAGGCCCTCAATGGGTAAGTGCAAATAATCGCAGGTAAACTTGACAGTACATAGCAAATGAAATTTACAGCAATTCTCTGTTCAGTTCTAAGAGTTCACTAAACGTCGTTCTCTCTCTAAGTCAGCCCTGGACGATGATCTGTAACCGAGTGGGCGAGAATTACTCTTCTATCTTCCGAGTAGGCTTCTGTCCGTTGTCGTCCGGTCATTCGTGGATTGTGCTCGGCCGGCCATTGGGCGAGGCGAAGTCGATGTCTGCATCCCCAGCGCCGCCCACGGTGCTGGTGGAACTCCCGCAAATGCCGAATCTCTATGGCACTGGCAGCAGCTCGCATCTTTGCGCCTGTGGCGCTTTTGCCCTGGCTGTGTCTTGTTCGAACGACTCAGCAAAAACTAAAGAAAGACATGTATTTATTCACAACAAAATTATGCAATGGCAAAATGGTGAAACGGGCAAATGCATTTATTGAAGTTTATTTTGTACAAAGCTCAAATATTATCGTAAACTTAAAAAGTATGTGCTGAGTGAAAATACTTGCAATTACAGCTCATTATTATATATTTTCTTTTCTTTAAATTCTTTTTCGTCATCCTTCTGCCAGTTGGGGTATTTAAGATAATAACTTACCTTCATTTCAAATTTTGTAAAATTTAGATTGACATTGCTACACGTCAACGCTATGGCTTGATGACGTCTATCACGGAGTGGTCAAAAGAAAAATTCAGGCTGGCTACTACACTTTGTTCATCGTAAGAATAAACCTTATGCAAAGAAACACAAACGCTATGATTGGTCAGCAGTCGTAGCTCTGCGTACACTGTTGTTCATCCGCTCCTGGAAGTAAGTCCAACCTATGTATTAATTGTCTTACTACTATGTCACTGTAAGTGAAACTTTAAGACATTCTCATGTATTAATAGCCATCAACGTTTTTCTCAATCATACTTCGGCTACGAAATTTTTATTTGAAAAATCGCGTATAGTCACAGTGTCTGTAAGCGCTACTTGTGCTCTAAATGTCTCGCTGTTCATACGATCCACGAAAATGGATGACACTGCTTTCTGTTTCGTGGTGAAACATGCGCGCGGAACACCGTCTATGGCTAGAAACAAATTGTTCTTGATATTTTTCACAAGGCTACAGATAAAAATGAGCTTTGACGTTTTTCGAGAAACAGTATGTAATAAGTATAAACAATTGTCTCTGAATTTTACCCGTAGCGTCACTGGTAGCGTCCGAGCTTGATAATCGAGTGGGCTGGCAGGCGGCGATTCGAAATATGTTGTGATCTACAATTTTTTTCGGTTCGAATACCTAAATCATTTAAATACGAAATTCATCAAATGTATAGGAATTAACTCATACTTAAGCATCATTTCTTCAAGAAAACTGCACGTCTTCTAATTTTGAATTACATGTCACACGCAAAATTCTGGTTTTCGTTGCAAATACGCATTGTTAATTATTGCTGTTTTATAAAAGATTGTTGAAGTTAAGAGAACATTAAACAACAAATTTTTTAGAGGAACATGAAAAATCAAGTACCCCTTTGTTTGATATGCCCATTGCTTTGCAGGACTGATGTCTCACACGAGCCAGAGTGATACAGCTTCGTAGAAACACAGAAAACAATTTTCACGGCGTCGAGCCCACTGTACAAGTGCTGCATTATTACAGCTGTCACAGCGCCACTGCTATCTGAACCCAGCAGAACTGATCTGGAGCCAAGTTAAGGGATTCGTCGCGAGACACAAAAAGACATTTAAGCTGCCAAACGTACTGGAACTAATGCACGAATCTTTGTGACACGCCTCTGTCAAACGATGGTGAAGTGCAGAAGAGCCCGTCACAAAAGGGGAGGAGGAGGAAATGTGGACTTTTTAGTGGCTTAGGATTCTGTTGATCGCCTCGTGATCAGCGTGGCAGTACTGAAGTATACAGCATTCCTCAGAGTCTGATATGGAAGGAGTTCAAAGATTACCAGACGACTGAATGCGATACCTTCAATGGCTTCAATATTCAACTATGTGGTGAAATGCCAGCAGTGCACTTTTACGCCGCACATAGCCCATGCAGAAAAATTGCCCCTGTTAAAAATCAAGGATTCCATCACTCTTGTTTTTAATTGATGACGATGAGGTCCCATACTCCGAGGAACGTAGGGGACGGTGCGGGAGACCCGCACGGCTGTACTAGGCAAGGTCCTAGCGGAGGTGATTTGCCGTTGCTTTCCTCCGACCGTAATGGAGATGAATGTTGATGATGAAGACGGCACAACAACACCCAATCATCTCGAGGCAGCAAAAGAATCTCTGACGCTGCCAGGAATCGAACCCGTGACTCCGTCCGCGAGAAGCGCGAACGCTACCGCAAGACCACGAGCTGCGGACTGATTTTAATTACAATACTATGCTAGCAGAGACGAGAGCATGTTATGCTTTCCATCAGATCACCTAAGAAACGTATCACCTGAGTTTTGCCATTATTTCCTTCGGTTCAAAAATTAAATGACATTCAAGGCTATGTTGTTCTCTACTCGTCTCGTTTTACATCTTTACTGCAACTTCACATCGCGGCAGGTTAGTTGTACCAGGTGGCTGGCCAGTGCCGTCCAAGTTAAACGCACCGATAAAGTTGTTGTACCGTATTATGGCTGAGTGGATGTAAGCGTTACGCACAGCATAAAACGTATCTTCATAACCGTACTTGGCTGTACTCGAGAAAACTTGACTTCCGCTCCACGTAAAACGAAATCCAATGAGGTTCTAGCAAACGCAGAAGTATACGTAGTGTAATGCTCACATGAGGTTTATTCTTATGACGAACGGAGTACAGTTTGGAAGTCGTGTAGCGGCGGTAAGGGCAGTTTTGGACAAACTGTGGATTTCGTGTGTGGAGCAGGTAAAAGTTGCGGAGTTTGTGTGAGCCGAGGACACGTAGATAGCTATTTTGCTAGCTAGAGGCACCGTATGTACGCTGATGTACGTAAGCTTTTCCAAGGGAAATCGAGACACCCCGTAGAGGGCCGAAGCTTGTGATGATTACCGAAGGGAAAAGCGAGAGGTGAGAGTGGGGTGAGATGAGGAACAAATAACGTAAATACCGACCAGGCAGGTGTGAAACGCATGGAGCTATTTTTTGGACAAAATACGGAAACACAGCGAGAAAGCATGCTTGAGCATTAATGTACATACTAGCCAAGACTGCAGATGGCGCTACTGTACTTGACCACTAACAACACTTGTGGAATGTCCTCAGTACGTCGCAAGTGTCGCTCATGGTCAGAACAGTGTACTGCGTAGTTGTGAGTGCGTTACAAGTCAGTTGGAAGGAGGGCAATTTGTTGGTGTTCGTGTGGTGGACGCTACTGGAACCAAGGCAGCCGGAATGTTTGGAGTTTCGAGAGGCACCGTATCGAAGATGTATACCCATATAAGGAAAGCGGAAAACATTATCCGCTAAGTCACAACGCGGACGAAAGTGTGTTGGATGATTGTGATAGAGTATCACTGCAGAGGATTGTAACGTAAAGTAAGAGGACGACAGCTGCAAAAAGTACTGCAGAAGTGTACGTCTCGAACTCTGTCAGCACTAAAACAACACGAACGGAGGGAAAACCATAAGCTGGGAATTACAGGGCGAACTAAAATTCCAAAATCTTTGCCGCAAATGTCAGAAACACCGAAACGTGATGCCGAATCCATAATACCTGGACTACAGAGTAATGGAGGAAAGGCATTCGTTAAGATGAGTGTTGTTTGATATTGTAAGTAGCGTGAATAAAAGGACGCTATGTGCAACAAGCATGAAGCGCCCTTTGAATGTATCCTGATAGCTAAAAGAGCCACGCGCACTTTGAATAAGAAAATGCTACTTGACACTGAAATCAATATAAAAGATAGGGTCGACACCAACTCTAGCCACACGACAAAGAAGAGGTAGCACTGAGTCAGAAAATTACTTAATTTATTAATAAGAAAAACTCACAAAAGAACATTCATTGTAAAGTCATTGATAAAGAATGGGATGTAGTTATTAATATGATCCACGCATACTTCCCGTGAATCAAATATTGAGTAAAGTAAAGAGGGCGTGAACACCATGCGTAAGTGCAGCCTGCAGCAAGATTCGTGAAAACACGATCTATTCCAGAGCATTTGTTTCAGATAAAAAAAAGGGACACTAATCACTACACCTGTGCACATGGAAACGCTATAGGTGGGCCAACAAGGAAAACTACAAGGTAAATGGCGAAGGTAACGGCGACGTAACATCGGTACACAAGATAAGATTGAAGGCAAAATTATTTATTCCTTAAAACATTGATGTAGTGCATCTATAGACTGCTGTTGCATGCTAACTATGCACAATTGCTTGTGAAATACTACACGTTTCATAACAGACTCGCGTGCCCACTCGGTCCGCGGAGACAATTTCTATGGACCGTGGCCAAATTTTAATCACATGAGACAAAGAAAATTCACAAATATACAAAAATTACCAAGATCCGGAAAAGATTAGAAGCATACACACACAGTTGTAGGCACATAAACATTCACACTGAACCGAGGGCACTTCAACATATGCAACTCCTTTGTGCTGCGTTCCTCTCACGGATCAAAGTCAAGACTGCATTGGGAATCAAACTGAAAGTCTACAAAAGCCTTGCATTCCCTGCTGCAACCCAGCAAATAAATCTTTATAAGACGAAATTCGAGACCAAAAGCTAAAAGCTCCCCTCTCTATGTGACAACGCGCCACGCGGTCAGTCCAACTCACCCTTCTTCGACTGGAGCACGCTTCCCGTACCGGCGGCAGACTGCCTCCCGCTTCTCCAGCCTCTTCCACGCTCCGCGTGGACCGGAAAACCCCAAGATGCCATTTCCCCCACCAACCTAACGCAGGTGGATTTCTCACAAGTAGCGGAAACCTCTTTGCCGACTTGACCACTACGAGAGTGGGCTATTCTGTACGACTATCGCAGACTTTCTGCAGCAGACTACGCCACCGTCTGTGAAATTGGGCTCACGGACTAATGAAAGGTGGCTACAGGACCCTTTCATCACCCCAAACGTCCCGGAGAAGACTGTGCCGCGAATTTTCTCGCCATGCTAGGAGATTCGCCAACAGTCTTCGAAACAAACATACCCTAACGAGTAACAATTGCAACAGTAAACAGCAGCACAAAGGAGTTGATTAATCTCTTATATCCAAGTGAGCTTTATCTGACCTTAGTCAATAATTGTGACCTCATGCGGTCCGCAAAGCAAACAGAACAAATTAAATTAAGCGTGATATACTACGCTAACATCATGTCATCTGACCTACTACGACCACAACCATGAGATATTATTTTAAAATTGCTTTAACCAACTATCAAAAGTTAACATAGAGACATAGGTGAACAGGTACATAATATATATAAATATATAAACAAATACAATGATGCAAAATCATTATCACGAATCAAAGCAGTATCATCTGGTGCTGACATATATAAAAACATGCAAGTGAAAGTGCAAAATACAATATTCACAACAAATACAGTGATACAAAATCATTAATGAACCCAATGGTATGACAGCTGGTAAATAATCACCTATGGAAAATAAGACATGAGTACAAAAACACATCCAGAAATCAACTCGTTGACACGCTGTCATTTTTCAGTTTCGCCACATGGTTGTTTCACTGGGTATTCTCTTTAGGTGCTGGGGTGGGCGTCTCTTCTAAAGGCGACTTGGAGGATAAGCTACTAGGGGTCCACAACACTGAACTGGGGAGTTCGCAGCGGCGTTGATTGTAACGTCCGTTGTAACCCAGGTTGTTCATCCTAGACAGCACCCCGCGACGTTGCCTCGTGCCCGTTTCCACCCTCTGCGTCCATACTGTGGGATGGTTCGGTGTTGCAGATTTGCAGGACATCGCCACTTGTGGGCCCTGCCTCATCATCGAGAAGGCGGCTTGGCGGTCGTCGTCCGTGTGTTGTGGAGGAATGTGTTTTACCGACACACGCCCCCGTCTCCTGTCGTGTCAATGGGGAGACACGCGCTCTTCTGCGTCGCATCGAGGTCGACGTAAACTCGTGCGGGTGTCGGGCTTGAGACCCGCTTATCACCTCTTTGCACCGTCTCAGCTGATGCGTCAGTGGTGGGACCCGCGTCCCTCCGGGCAGTGGGCGTTACCTCACCGTAGCAGCCGTCTGGACTAGCGGCGCTCAGGGATCGGCGGCCTCGCCTGGTGTGCGTCATACTTTCCCTTTCGCTTGTCAGATGACTAGCGCATGGGGTGGAACGCCGGCCATCAGCTGGCGCTGCCGTGGTGACACGCCTGCGGGCTCCTGTGTGAGCCTGCGCCTGGGGGAAGACCAGCATCCCCTCCCCTCTGACGGGGAAACAGCTGTGACCGCTCGCCGCATCACTGCTTCGCCGTTGATACCAGGGTTCGGCAACGCCTGCCGGTGGACCAAGCCCTGTGCTTTCTGATGCGGAGGCTCCCTAGGCGGCCTTGCACCCACTTAAGAACTGCGCTCACAGGGATCGTTACAAAATATCATGTGTACAGATTACCACAAAATCTTTGGAGTTTCTCACTCCTGATCAATACATGGAATAGTGCCCAAAATTAACTTGACAAAAAGGGCCTTCTTAACATTACTAATAAAAAAAACAATGAAGAAAATTAAATAACCAATATTCAAACAAACAAAAAATCCTTTTTATAAAATATAGTTCCAGCATTACATCTGGTGTCAATCATTCAGGGTAGATCTTGTACAAGGTTTGGTCAGGATTTGGATAGGATTTGGCGCCGCTGCTAGCTACAGACACAAAACTCTACCTGCTCCTAACTACGCTCTCACACACAATCTACACAGCTCGTACTAGTCATCATCACCATATAGCCCGACTACAATTCCCACATATAAACAAAATATTCCTTTCAACACCAATACCCATATCGTTGTTCATTGACTGCTCCTCCAAGGTTTGCAGAACATGTTTGCTGATCTGTGAAAAATTTCCGAGACTTCTTTTCTATGGACATTGCATAATAAAAGTTATGATTAATGAGACACAGAAGGTTCATTCAAGTCACATCTGGAATGGTAAATGTTTCAACATCTATTCATCAGACTAATGCAAAAGGTCAGTGGGCATAAAAATGAAAATAAAAATCATCCTATCCTATTAGCAAACACATAAACACTTCGTCCTATAAGTACATAAAAAAATACTGTCAAAAGAAATCCATTGTCCAGGGCCATGAGTACCCAACTTACTGCTATCATAAGATACTCATAATGATTACACACTTACTCACCACATGTCCCCAGGGGTCCTCACCTACCGTCATGTTATTTTAGCTTGGAGGTAGTCGCATTGATTCTCTATTAAATATCAAGCTGCTTGAGTTTATAAGCTGTTTCCATATACATCTTCTGGGGTTTCACACCCTGGTGTCCTCAACCGTACCTAGTAGTATGTGACGGCAAGTTACACTTTCCAAATATCTTATAAGATGGCAACTCTGAAAATCAAACACTATTAATCTCCCTTCATACACAAGTCCTTCAGCTACAAGTCACCAAGTTGCTTCATTAACATCGCAGTACATTTGAAAAATCTCACTGAATCATGCTCACCTAAGGGGAATAAGAACACTAAAACTGTAATTTATCATCAAGAATTACCTTACGACCATTGACTCGCCACGCCAACACACCCGATACCTTTTTAGTCATCAAAGAACGAAAGCCATCTTACCGTAACAGGAAACACTTCATATGAGCCTCATGATCATTCACATTCAGACGTTTTGAAGCTGCACAACACTACTCCTTTCTGCTGAGAAGAAGAAATAACTACACACATATTGGGGGACCCTTTACAATTCATAGAAAATATAAACTTTAATTTCAATCACACCAGAGTGAATCAAAACATTGGAAAATATACACTGTAATTTTACGAAACAGAGGCGACTGGGTTTACCGCGGGCACACCAATACTGTGGCCCTCCCTCAACAAATCTTCCCTAATATCGTCTTCCTTTATTCAAATGCACATCAATATCATCAATAGCACCGGTCCTCATTAAGTTTGACGCCAACCGAGCCAGCCAACAGTCATTGATCCCTTTGATTAGAGGCATTTGTCGGACTGTGCCGCGGGTTTGCGGGACGAATTTCAACACCCAATGGCGGACCACCCGTACTGTTTACGGCACCCTTGTTGTTGCTTGTTCGATAATTATTCTGGGGTCGGTCACGACTACTGTTCCTAGGTCCGCTGTAATTGCGCCTAAATCTCTGCTCATTACCATATCTTCTAAACTCCCTGGGGTGTCTTTGATTTACTCTCGGTGAATGATGACGATTGGCATCGTTCGTTCCGCCCGCGTTCCGTGAGGAGTCGCGACGCTGCCAACGCTCGCACATTCTGTAACTCTCAGGCGACCCGTTACGTCTGTATTGCCACCTGTCTCTACGGCTGGGGCTTCGCTTGCGCGGCCGCTTCTCGTAGGCGCTCTGACCGTAATTCTGCGTGGTGCCATCCGCATCGCACTCAAGCTCTAAAAGGAGACTGCGAAACCCCTCTACATCATCCTGACATCGTCCTGCAAGGATAACGTGCCACAACTGCATTGGAAACTTTCCCAGGCAAATACGAATAATTTCTGCAGGTCCATAAGGATCGTCAAGATGTTCATTCGCCTGCAGCATGTGCTCGAACATCTGCACAGGGCTGGAGAATTTTGACCTGTTTAACTCTGGTAGCATAATGAGTCCGTGTTTTACACGACTTTGCGCTGCCACTGACCAATATATCGACAGGAAGTGTTGACGAAACTCCCCAACAGTGTAGCAATTGCGTGCAATTGACCTCATCCGCGCCGCTGGCTCACCTTCGAGGTAGCCGCACATATACTCTATTTTGTGCGCACTGGGCCACGTAGGAGGGAGGGAGAACTCGAACTGCTGTAACCAGGCCCGCGGGTGAATCCCCGTAGCCGAGTTACGGAAGACTTCAAACTTCCTCACGGTCAGAAAATGTTTAAAGTCAAATTCGTGAGTTTCCCTTGGCGAACGTTCCTGAGGGGATCCGCGCCGTTCCCACCTGGTACAAGATCCGTGATCATGACGATGATCAAATTCACCATCGTTCCCGGAATCATCGTCGGAATAATGGCCCTTTCGTTCATTTCTTTCAACTTCATGGTCCTTTAACCCTTTTAGGTGAAGTTCTAAACGGGCCATGCGCTCACATATTCCCTCGGTAACCCCTCTTTGTTGTATTTTTATTTCACACTGTCCACGCGGACATTTCGTTATCGACCGTATTTCGTCTGCATCCGCTGATGACGAGGTAATCGTTTCCCTATTATTGTCAGACTTACGCGCCACTGCGTCTGAGATCCTGGCTATTTCTTCTCGCATCTCTCGGTGGGCCGTGTCTTGTTTTGTTTGCGTAAGCCCTTGCTCTCGCTCGAGAGCTATTATCGCCTGGCTGAGGGTTTCTACCTGTGCGCTAAGGTGGACCAGGCACTTAGCCGCAGTGTCCTCTATTCGGGACACAAGAGCCGCGTGGTCACTCTGGCATTGTTCTGCTAACGCGCGGAGATCCCTGGCGGAATTTCGTCCTACTCGGGACTCAAGAGCTGCTTGTTCACTCTGGCATTGTTCTGCTAGTATACGTATATTCCTAGCGAACCTTTCTTCTTGCTCCATCACCTGCTTGCTAATGACTTGGTGCCCCTCTTCTAAGGCGGAGATGCGTTGGTCAATGATCGCCAGTTTCTCCCCAACACCCTGTACTATTTCACTAGTCAATCTTTTATTCGCTTCCTCGATATGCCTCCTATTTTCTTCTGCTTGTTTTTTATTCACTTCCTCGATATGTCTCCTATTACTGTCTAGTAATTGTCGTAGCATAGCCTGTAATGAATTTGCATCTATCGAATGATTCGAAATCACTACGGCGGGCTCAGGATGGACAACCCTTGTACTTGCGTTTTCCGCGTTTCGTTCCTGGTCGGACTCGACGTTTTGACCTCGTCCTTGTTCAGGGTTATTGTCTGGCAGGTTTTTCCGATCGCGGCTCCCTGAACAGCTACGCGTCTCCATCATAAGGATAGTTACTCCGTGCTCCAAAATACAACAAGAATAATGCCAAAGTCTCCTAATGGACTCACAGTCCCCACAAAGCACCCAAGATTACTATATGACACCGATACACGCCACAGGACAAGAGTCAACCCACACTTGTAACACAATTGAATACTAAATCACAATATCTATACAGTAATACATATACAAGATAAAACATGTAAGAAAATGCACACCTATATCATAAATTCAAGTGAATTCTGTATCACAGAAAGACAATATACCAATTAGCACATCCAACCGAAAATAACTAATCCTCACTGCGCATCAGAAGATCTCTGGTTTACCGAAATCCTGGCAGGGTCGCCATGTGTAAGTAGCGTGAATAAAAGGACGCTATGTGCAACAAGCATGAAGCGCCCTTTGAATGTATCCTGATAGCTAAAAGAGCCACGCGCACTTTGAATAAGAAAATGCTATTTGACACTGAAATCAATATAAAAGATAGGGTCGACACCAACTCTAGCCACACGACAAAGAAGAGGTAGCATTGAGTCGGAAAATTACTTAATTTATTAATAAGAAAAACTCACAAAAGAACATTCATTGTAAAGTCATTGATAAAGAATGGGATGCAGTTATTAATATGATCCACGCATACTTCCCGTGAATCAAATATTGAGTAAAGTAAAGAGGGCGTGAACACCATGCGTAAGTGCAGCCTGCAGCAAGATTCGTGAAAACACGATCTATTCCAGAGCATTTGTTTCAGATAAAAAAAAGGGACACTAATCACTACACCTGTGCACATGGAAACGCTATAGGTGGGCCAACAAGGAAAACTACAAGGTAAATGGCGAAGGTAACGGCGACGTAACATCGGTACACAAGATAAGATTGAAGGCAAAATTATTTATTCCTTAAAACATTGATGTAGTGCATCTATAGACTGCTGTTGCATGCTAACTATGCACAATTGCTTGTGAAATACTACACGTTTCATAACAGACTCGCGTGCCCACTCGGTCCGCGGAGACAATTTCTATGGACCGTGGCCAAATTTTAATCACATGAGACAAAGAAAATTCACAAATATACAAAAATTACCAAGATCCGGAAAAGATTAGAAGCATACACACACAGTTGTAGGCACATAAACATTCACACTGAACCGAGGGCACTTCAACATATGCAACTCCTTTGTGCTGCGTTCCTCTCACGGATCAAAGTCAAGACTGCATTGGGAATCAAACTGAAAGTCTACAAAAGCCTTGCATTCCCTGCTGCAACCCAGCAAATAAATCTTTATAAGACGAAATTCGAGACCAAAAGCTAAAAGCTCCCCTCTCTATGTGACAACGCGCCACGCGGTCAGTCCAACTCACCCTTCTTCGACTGGAGCACGCTTCCCGTACCGGCGGCAGACTGCCTCCCGCTTCTCCAGCCTCTTCCACGCTCCGCGTGGACCGGAAAACCCCAGGATGCCATTTCCGCCACCAACCTAACGCAGGTGGATTTCTCACAAGTAGCGGAAACCTCTTTGCCGACTTGACCACTACGAGAGTTGGCAATGAAAGGTGGCTACAGGACCCTTTCAATATTGTTTCCAGTTTCTGGCCGAATTTACGTCCCAAGAACGGAACATGGCAGGGGTGCGGTAGCCATACCGTGGTATTCCTTGGGCCCCGAGGTTACTCTGCAACGTCGCATTACTGTCAAGGATTGTGTGACCATTTTGGCAGATCAAGTCTATCTCACGGTACAATGTTTGTTCCCCGATGTTGATGCTGCATTCCAAGACATCGGGGCCCCTGTTCACACAGCTCGCATCGTCCACGACTCGTTTTGTGAGCACGAGGATGAAATGTCGCATCTCCCCTGACCACAACAGTCACCAGTTCGCGATATTATTGAGCGTTTGTGTTCTACTAATGAGAGAAGGGCACGTGACCGCTATCAACCTCCGTCATTTTGCAGGAAGAATGGTATGAAATTCCCTCGAAAACCATACAGGACCTTATTTTTCCATTCCGAGACGACTGGAAGCTGTTTTGAATTCCAGCGGGTTTTCCTACATCGCATTAGGGATGATAATGAGCTGTGTTTTTGGTGTTTCCACGTTTCTGTCCACCCCCTGCAACTTCCCTGTCCCTACGTTTCAATATCTACAAATACGCCTTCCGTTTTGTCCCACTAAAGAAAAAACTAAATGCACTCTACCGGTTTAAAAAATAATTCGTTAACAAGCACTGCAACCATCTAGCGTGTTCACTAAAGGACAAAAATTCAGGTTCACCACTACCTGATGTTGGTTTCACTAATTCTAGCAACATCATCTACTTGAACTTGCGTTCCAAAGACGCTTTTGGCCCTGAAGAGGATAAAAATATTTCAAAGGTATACCTAGAGTCAAGAATGTGTTCCAGGCGTATGAACACAACTCCACTATATTCGCTAAACAAGAAAGAGAAGTAAATTTCACGCAAAGCAAGGTAAATGAAAGGACTGAATTCTGCGTTGGAGTGTGAATGACAGCAACGTGTTGTGAAAGTAAAATGAAATTCTTCATAAGGACACCAATGAGTTCATTTTAAGAATTATTCTTTTGAAAATGTTCCATAATGTTATTGCTGAGATCTTTTCACTTTGAAAATAATAAATTCAAGAACCGGCGGCCCAACAACAACGACGGGGGGGGGGGGGGGGGGTGTTATCTGCGGACATACCAGACAACCTATGATTCCTGAAGAGGGGCAGCAGAATTTTCAGGAGCTACAGAGACAACAGTCAGGATATCTGACTGATTTGGCCTTGCTATGCTGGTACTGCGACCGGCTGAAAGTAAGGGGAAAATATAGCCGCAATATTTTTCCCGAGGCCTTCGACTCTGCTCCAGTGGCTTAAAGAGGAATTTGTTGACATCAAATATCAGTGTAAGCTCTAAATATGATTGAACGGTTTGTAATTATTCTTTCTCATATAATTACAATGAATATAATGAGTCCTACAATTGTAAAGGTCTTTGTCTGTATTGTAGTCTTATATGGAAGTGAAACGTACACAATAAGCAGTTCAAACAAGAAGAGACCACAACTTTAAAAACGGGGTGCTGTGAAAGAATGCTGAAGAATAGATTAGATTGGCAGATTGAATAACAGTCTTCTGACTGGTTTGATGCGGCCCGCCGTGAATTCCTCCTTTTCGTATCAGATTAGCACCTATGTAAGGTGGACATGTCATTTTTTATTTTTATAAATTATCGATGTGCACGTCAGAGAGAGAGCAAGTTATGTTACCGTTAAACAATCTTTGGTCTTGTTGTGGCACAATCTTTGCCTCTGCACAGTCTGATACATTGTTAGTTGATGAGTGTAAGCGATGTATGTCTTTAGTAGTGTGTGTTGGCTTGTGACCGTATCTGTCAAGAGAAGAAAAATATGTTGTAAAGGACGGCAAATATCAATATGATGTACATATTGAAAGGCTGAAAGAGCTTAAACATTGAATAATTTTTCTTTTTTTTAAATAAAAGAGAAGTTTAACACTGCAGCTCTACGGAGCTAGTTTGTCGGAAGCTAGCGAACCTAATTCACTTGCTCAGAGGTGAGAGGAAGACCACCCCACTTCCCTAAGTCATGCATAACATGTCAACTGATTAAGCGGTTTGATTTTTTATAGAAACTTTCTGTTAGCGTTATATCCTTTTCAAATCGTTGTTCACTTTGTTAAGCATAGTATTGTTCAGATCAATGTCAAATGTGAAGATCACGCCAAGTTTTACTCGCTTTTTGAATAAATACTTCATTCTAAAATCGTTATCATAGAAATAGTTACTCTCCCCGTTCCTCTGTTTAAGTAAGTAAGTAAGTAAGTAAGTTTAAGTAAGTTATCATTACGCATTGCTCCATGTGGTATGGTATGAAACAGTTTGAATACTGTTTGGAAATTTGGGCTAAATTTCGTATAGAAACACATAGTGAGGAACTTACACTTGCAACCTACATCTTCCGTTTTTGCTGGATATATTCCAATCTCTGTCTCCTTCTACAGTTTTTACCGTCTGTATCTCCCTCTAGTACCATGGAAGTTATTTCGCAATGTCTTAACAGAAGTCGTACCATCCAGTCCCTGCTTCTAGCCAGTATTATCCATATATTCCTTTCCTCGCCAGTTCCCCGAAGAACCTCCTCATTCCTTGCCTACCGACCGGGTGGCCGAGCGGTTCTAGGCGCTTCAGTCTGGAACCGCGCGACCGCTACGGTCGCAGGTTCGAATCCTGCCTCGGGCATGGATGTGTGTTATGTCCTTAGGTTAGTTAGGTTTAAGTATTTCTAAGTCCTAGGGGACTGATGACCTCAGAAGTTAAGTCCCATAGTGCTCAGAGCCATTTGAACCATTCCTTGCCTTATCAGTCTATTTAATTTTCAACATTCTTCTGTAGCTTCACATCTCAAATGCTCCCTCTTCTTCTCCAGTTTCCCCACAGTCCGTATTTCACTGCCATACAATGCTGTGTTCCAAACGTACATTCTCAAAATTTCTTCCACAAATTAAGGCCTATATTTGATACTAGTAGTCTTCTCTTACCAGGAATGCCCTGCTTGCTGGTGCTAGTCTGCTTTTGATGTCCTCCTGGCTCCGTCTGTCGTAGGTTATCTTGCAGTCTAGGTAGCAGAATCCCTTAACTTCATCTACTTCGGATCACCAATCCTGATGTTAAGTTTCTCGCTGTTGCCATTTCTGCTACTTCACATTACTTTCGTTTTTCCTCGATTTACTGTCAATACGTGTTCTGTACTCAGTAGGCTGTTCAATCCATTTAGCAGATCCTGTAATTGGTCTTCGCTTTCACTGAGGTTAGCAATGTCATCAGCGAATCTCATCGTTGATATCCTCTTACCTCGAATTTTAATTCCGCTCTTGAACCTTTCTTTTCTTTCTATCACTGCTGCTTCGAACAGCAGGGGTGAAAGGCTACATCTCTGTCATACACTCATTTTAATCCGAACACTTCATTCTTGGTCTTCCAGTCTTATTGTTTCCTCTTGTTTCTTGTACATATTATTTATTACCCGTCTTTCCCTCTGGCTCCCCCCCCCCCCCCTTTTTTCAGAATTTCAAGCATCTTGCACCGTTTGGCATTGTCGGAAGCTTTTTCCCGGTTTATTTTTCTTCAGTCTTGCTCCCATTAATATCAGCCACAACGTCCGAACTGCCTCTCTGGTGCCTTTATCTCCCCTAAAGCCAAACTGATCGTCATCTAACACATGCTCAATTTTCTTTTCCATTCTTCTGTACATTATTCTTTTCAGCTACTTGGATGCAGACCCGTTAAGCTGATTATGCGATAATTCTCGCTCGTAGTCTTCGAAACTGTGTGAATGATGTTTTTCGGAAAGTCTGATAGTATATCGCTAGGCTCATACATTCTGCACACCAACGTGAATTGTCGTTTTATTGCCACATCCTCCAATGATTTTAGAAATTCCGATGGAATGTTAGATAACATCCATTCTGCCTTATTCGATCTTAAGTCTTCCAAAGCTCTTTTAAATTCTGATTCTAATACTGGATGTCCTATTTCTTCCACATCGACTTACGTTTCTTCTTCTGTCACGTCATCAGACAAGTTTTTCCCCTCACAGAGGCCTTCTTTCCATCTAACCGCTCTCTCCTCTGCATTTAACAGTGGATTTCCCATTGCACTTTTAATGTTACAGCCCTTACTTTTAATTTCAACTAAGGTTGTTTTGACTTCCCTATACGCTGAGTCAGCCCTTTCCACAATCATTTCTTTTTTGATTTCATTACTTTTTCATGAAGCCAATTCACCTTAGCTTCCCTGCAATTACCATTTATTTCATTCCTAAGTGATTTGTATTTCTGTCATCCTGAATTCCCCTAAACATTTTTGTACTTCCTTTCTGCATTGGTAAAGTGAAGTATTTCTTCTGTTACCCATGGTTTCTTTGCAGTTACCTTCTTTGTTTGGTTTTTTTTTTTTTTTTTTTTTTTTTTTTTTTTTTTTTGCAGCACCTGTGATTGCACTTTTCAGAGATGTTCATTCCTCTTCAGCTGAACTGCATATTTACCTACTCCTTATGGGAGTATCTATAGCCTCAGCAAACTTCAGGTGTATCTCTTCATTCCCTAGTACCTCTGTATACCACTTTTTTGCATGTTGATTCTTCCTGACTAATCTCTTAAATTTCAGCATACTCTTAATCACGACTAAATTGTTGTCTGAGTCTATATCTGCTCCTGCGTACATCTTACATCTACATCTACATGGATACTCTGCAAATCACTGTGAAGTGCATGGCAGAGGGTACGTCACATTGTACCAATTATTAGGATTTCATCCCGATCCATACGCGTATGGAACGCAGGAAGAATGACTGTCTGGATGCGTCTGTGTGTGCTGTAATTATTCTAATCTTGTCCTCGCAGTCTCTCTGAAGTTGATACAGTCCACTAGCTGATATCGGAATCTCTGCCTGATCATCATGTAATCTAACCGAAATCTTCCCGTATCTCTCGGCCTTTTCCAAGTATATCTCCTCCCCTTATACTTCTTGAACAAAGTATTTGCTGTTATTAGGTGAAATTTATTGCAAAACTCTATTAGCCTTTCTCGTTTCTAGTACGAAGTCCATCATCATTCCAGTCCCCCATTACTATTAGATTTTCATCTCCCTTCACGTAGTGTTACCTCTTCAATATCGTAAACTACTTTCTCTGTCTCTTCATCTTCAGCTTGCAACATCAGCATGTACACCTGAATTATCGCTGTCGATGCTGTTTTGCTGTTGATTCTGATGAGAAAACCCTGTCACTGAACTGTTCACAGTAGCTCACTCTCTGCCGTACCTTCTTATTCATAACAAATCACAACTCTTCATACCATTTTCTGCTGCTGTTGATATTATTGTATACTACTCTGATCAGAACTCCTTGTCTTCTTTCCATTTCACTTCACTGATCCTCAGTATATCTAGATTGAGCCTTAGTTTTTTCCTTTTCAGATTTTCTGGCTTCCCTACCACTATCAAACTTTCGACATTCTGTGCATCTACTCATAGAACGTAATCCTTCCGTTGATTATTCAATATTTTTCTCATGGTCACCTCCCACTTGGCAGTCCCCACCTGGAGATCCATGACACTTTTTCAATTACACGCCACATGTCCTGTGGATACACATTATGTGTCTTTAATGCAGTGGTTTCCATTACCTTCTGAATCCTCATGTCGTTAATCATAGCTGATTCTTCCACCCTTAGGGGCAGCTCCCCTCCTCAAGGGAAAGAGAGTGCCCTGAACCTCTGTCCGCTCCACAGCCTTCTTTAACAAGGCCATTGGCTAAATGAGGGTGACTTCTTTTGCTGGAAGTTTTCAGCCGCCATAGATGCTGATTTTTATTAAAAATCTAGCGCGGCACCGAGACGCTTTAATTGCTAATCAAAGACTCTCCCCGTAGATCACGGGTGCAAGGAGGCACTGAACTGAATTGTGGAAAAGGAAATTTATGGTATAGCTTGACTAAAAGAAGCGATCGGTTGATAGGACACATACTGAGGCGTCGAGGAATTGTCAATTTGGCAGTGGAAATTTAGAGTGAGACCAAGGTTGGAATGCAGTAAAAAGGTTCAAATGGACCTAGGTTCCGGTGGTTTTGCAGAGATGAATAGGCTTACACAAGATACACTAACACAGAGACTTGCATCAAACTAGTCTTCAATCTGAAGACAAAAACAACAATATTTGAGACGGTAGTTCCAACATACCGGAATTCGAAAGAGCTACAAAGAGGAATTAACCTAAGACGGTTGCTGTTTTCAAATAGTACGATATTTTCAACAATAAGTCAGAAACTGTAAATAAACAAACATAATGTAACCAGTCACTAGACTTTAATTCCTTAATTAAGACACATTTTGCCGGCCGCGGTGGTCTCGCGGTTCTAGGCGCTCAGTCCGGAGCCGCGCGACTGCTACGGTCGCAGGTTCGAATCCTGCCTCGGGCATGGATGTGTGTGATGTCCTTAGGTTAGTTAGGTTTAAGTAGTTCTAAGTTCTAGGGGACTGATGACCGCAGAAGTTAAGTCTCATAGTGCTCAGAGCCATTTGAACCATTTGAAAGACGCATTTCGGAAGTTTATCTGGCGACAGTTTTGTTTATTAGCCATGTCATCAAGCTAACAACAATGTCTAAATTACTTATTTCTGATGCGTATTTTCCTCGAGAACTCTGCATTTAGGGTTTACGTATTCACTCTTTGCCACAGCATAAATTTGCTTGGGAGTAATGCAGTTAAGCTAATAAGCAAAACTATAGCCTGATGATGGCGCTAGTCTCCGAAACACGTGCTAATTGAAGAATTAAGTTTAGCAACTGTTTCTTTGTAATTTAAAAGTGCAGCCACAGAATGACCCATAAAATTGTTGTTGTTGTGGTCTTCAGTCCAGAGACTGGTTTGATGCAGCTCTCCATGCTACTCTATGCTGTGCAAGTTTCTTCATCTCCCAGTACCTACTGCAACCTACGTCCTTCTGAATCTGCTTAGTGTATTCATCTCTTGGTCTCCCTCTACGATTTTTACCCCCCACGCTGCCCTCCAATACTAAATTGGTGATCCCTTGATGCCTCAGAACATGTCGTACCAACCGATCCCTTCTTCCAGTCAAGTTGTGCCAAAACTCCTCTTCTTCCCAATTCTATTCAATACCTCCTCATTAGTTATGTGGTCTACCTGTCTGATCTTCAGCATTCATCTGTAGCATCACATTTCGAAAGCTTCTATTCTCTTCTTATCCCAACTATTTATCGTCCACGTTTCACTTCCATACATGGCCACACTCCATACAAATACTTTCAGAAACGACTACCTGACTATTAAATCTATACTCGATGTTAACAAATTTCTCTTCTTCAGAAACGCTTTCCTTGTCATTTCCGGTCTACATTTTATATCCTCTCTACTTCGACCATCATCAGTTATTTTGCTCCCAAAATCGCAAAACTCATTTACTGTTTTAAGCGCCTCATTTCCTAATCTAATCCCTCAGCATCACCCGATTTAATTCGACTACATTCCATTACCCTCGTTTTCCTTTTGTTGATGCTCATCTTCATCTCCCTTCAAGACACTGTCCATTCCGTTCAACTGCTCTTCCAGATCCTTTGCTGTCTCTGACAGAATTACAATGTCATCGCCGAACCTCAAAGTTTTTGTTTCTTCTCCATGAATTTTAATTCCTACTCCGAATTTTTCTTTTGTTTCCCTTACTGCTTGTTCAATATACAGATTGAATAACATCGGGAATAGGCTACAACCCTGTCTCACTCCCTTTCCAACCATTGCTTCCCTTTGATGCCCCTCGACTGTTATAACCGCCATCTGGTTTCGTTTCAAATTGTAAATAGTCTTTCACTCCCTGTATTTTACCCCTGCCACCTTCAGAATTTGAAAGAGAGTATTCCAGTCAACTTTGTCAAAAGCTTTCTCTAAGTCTACAAATGCTAGAAACGTAGTTTTGCCTTTCCTTAATCTGTTTTCTAAGATAAGTCATAGGGTCAGTATTGCCTCACGTGTTCCAACATTTCTACGGAATCCAAACTGATCTTCCTCGAAGTCGCCTTCTACCAGTTTTTCGATTCGTCTGTAAGGAATTCGTGTTAGTATTTTGCAGCTGTGGCTTATTAAACTGAAATGACAATTAAATGGACACCTTAGCTGCAAATAGGCGTTAATATACTTCATTGAGGACATGTTGAAAATGTGTGCCCCGATTGGGACTCGAACCCAGGATCTCCCGATTACATGGCAGACGCTCTATCCATCTGAGCCTCTGAGGGCACAGAGGATATTGTGACTACAGGGACGTATCCCTTGCACGCTCCTCGTGAGACCCGCGTTCCCAACATGTCCTCACCACTACATTCGTAGTGCGCCTAATAGATGTTTGCCCATCATACTCATTACTCGTGGCAGATTGATCTACCAAGTCCCGTACGAGTTCGGGGATAGCGTGTGCGTTCGCACAAGGTCAATGGCCGGGAAGATTTTAACTATATATGACGGTAGTATCTGTTCCCGAAAGAACTGTTACCGTTGAAGACCATGCAGCTTTGCTAGAATGTAATGATAGTTAAATGGACATCCTAGCTGATACGGGACTTGGTAGATTAATCTGCCACGCGTAATGAGCATGATGGGCAAACATCTATTAGGTGCACTACGAAAGTAATGGTGTGGACATGTTGGGAATGTGGGTCTCACGGGAAGCGTGCAAGGGATAAGTCCGTGCAGTCGCACTATCCTCTGTGCCCTCGGTGGCTCACATGGATAGAGCATCTGCCATCTAAGCAAGAGATTCCGGGTTCAAGTCCCGGTCGGGGCACACATTTTCAACACGTCCCCAATGAAGTATATCAACACCTGTTTGCAGCTAGGATGTCCATTTAATTATCATTTCATTCTAGCAAAAGCAGCATGGTTATCAACGGTAGCTGTTCTTTCAGGAACAGATACTATCGTCATATATAGCTAATTAAACTGATAGTTCGGTAATTTTCACATCTCTCAACACCTGCTTTCTTTGGCATTGGAATTATTATATTCTTCTTGATGTCTGAGGGTGTTTCGCCTGTCTCATACATCTTGCTCACCAGATGGTAGAGTTTTGTCATGACTGGCTCTCCCAAGGCTATCAGTAGTTCTAATGGAATGTTGTCTATTCCCGGGGCCTTGTTTCGACTCAGGTCTTTCAGTGCTCTGTCAAACTCTTCACGCAGTATCGTATCTCCCATTTCATATTCATCTACATCCTCTTCCATTTCCATAATATTGTCCTCAAGTACATCACTCTCGTACAGACGCTCTATATACTCCTTCCACCTTTCCGCTTTCTCTTCTTTGCTTAGAACTGGGTTTCCATCTGAGCTCTTGATATTCATACAAGTGGTTCTCTTTTCTCCTTAGGTCTCTTTAATTTTCCTGTAGGCAGTATCTATCTTACCCTTCATGAGATAAGCCTCTACATCCTTACATTTGTCCTCTAGCCATCCCTGCTTAGCCATTTTGCACTTCCTGTCGATCTCATTTTTGAGACGTTTGTATTCCTTTTTGCCTGCTTCACTTGCTGCGTTTTTGTATTTTCTCCTTTCATCAATTAAATTCATTATCTCTTCTGTTACCCAAGGATTTCTACTAGCCCTCGTCTTTTTACCTACTTGATCCTCTGCTGCCTTCCCTATTTTATCCCTCAAAGTTACCCACTCTTCTTCTACTGTATTTCTTTGCCCCATTCCTCTGAATCGTTCCCTAATGCTCTCCCTGAAACTCTCTACAGCCTCTGGTTCTGTCAGTTTATCCAGATCCCATCTCCTCGAATTCCCACCTTTTTGCAGTTTCTGCAGTTTTAATCTACAGTTCATAACCAATAGATTGTGGTCAGAGTCCACATCTGCCCCTGGAAATGTCTTACAATTTAAAACTTGGTTCCTAAACCTCTGTCCTACTATTATACAATCTATCTGAAACCTTCGAGTATCTCCAGGCCTGTTCCATGTATACAACCTCCTTTTACGATTCTTGAACCAAGTGTTAGCTATGATTAAGTTATGCTCTGTGCAAAATTCTACCAGATGGCTTCCTATTTCATTTCTTACCCCCATTCCATATTCACCTACTACGTTTCCTTCTCTTCCTTTTCCTACTACCGAATTCCAGTCACCCATGACTATAAAATTTTCGCCTCCCTTCACTATCTGAATAATTTCTTTTATCCCATCATACATTTCATCAATCACTTCGTCATCTGCGGAGCTAGTTGGCATATAAACTTGTTCAAATGGCTCTGAGCACTATGGGACTTAACTTCTGAGGTCATCAGTCCCCTAGAACTTAGGACTACTTAAACCTAACTAAGAACATCACACACATCCATGTCCGAGGCAGGATTCGAACCTGCGACCGTAGCGGTCGCGCGGTTCGAGACTGTAGCGCCTAGAACTGCTCGGCCACTTCGGCCGGCTATAAACTTGTACTACTGTGGTAGGCGTGGGCTTCGTGTCTATCTTGGCCACAATAATGAGTTCACTAAGCTATTTGTAGTAGCTTACCCGCGCTCCTTTTTTTTTTTTTTTATTCATTGCCCCTACCCATAAAATATACTTATTTATAAAGAAGTTAGAAACACTTCACATAAAATATTGGCGAAATAGAGGATCGGACATGTGTTGCCCCCTGCTGCCTAATGTTACATCTAGTTCGCAGAATACTACACGGGCTGAGAGCCGTATTTCGGCCGACAGGGAGAGAGTGCGTCGTTTACCGCAAGAACGCAGCACAGGATTTCGCGCGGCAGGTCAGGTTAGGTCCGGCGCGCCCACTGTCAAGGACGCTGCCCCCTCTCCTCCCCACCAAAGGCCGTCATGGGGCGAACCCCCTCCACCCCCCACCATTGTGCGTTGGCTACCGCGCCGGGCAGATTCGCCAGCGTGGAAAGCTACAGTACCACCCGGCATCCCACAGCAAGAGACGGGGCACCGTACACAATGGAGAGTAAGTACAAGCGAGAAATTCCTGGACTGCCGCCAAGCCCGCTACCTTAATGGCGCACGTGTTGTGCCAGGTGCTCGTACAACACGGTGCTCCGACATCCCATGTGACGCTCTTGCTCTCAAGTGACATCCCTTCTCTTTCAAAAAGAACAATAACATCACTTTTCACTAAGCACAACTATTGTCCATTGCCAGTTAGGGTATGTACATGGACGACATTACCGTAACTCACTGTATAGTGTTCCTGTGAGTGCGCTTTATCTGTGAGGATACTCGAGTGATCGATGTCTGACCACACGATTGCAGCTTTGCGCGGTCTGTTGGAGCAGTGTTTACGATCTAGTCGTTTCAGTTGTGCGGTGCGTCAGCAGCTCTTGAATACTGCTACGTAGCGGATAAGCGATAACCGTTCTGCGATTTCCGTACCCGTGTCACATTTCTATCGGTGGCATTGGCGTCTTCAGGCAGCCTCACATAAAGTAAGTTTTACAGCACATTGACAAGCATCGTGTTTTGTTACATGAGTCGCGAGTCGTTTGTCTTTGCTTTCCGTGGTGCATATCGCTGAAAAAGAAACAATGAATTCTCTTTGCACTCTGTTTTGTAATAACTTTGATTATCACTGGCGTACGAAAAGGAATAGCTTCCTTTTCCTTGATTTTGGGTATGAGTGTTATTTTTGTTGGCAGTGTTGTCGTTCTTGGAGATTCGCTCTTCGGTGTGTTTTCGTGAATTTGCTCTAGCGATGTTGAACGATTTACAGATAGCGTGGTGAACGTGTGAGAAAAACCTGCAAAATCTCCAGCTCTATGAATAAATTATTGTTTTGTTGCCATACGGAAACACTGTCAAATAGTAGTAGAGCGTAGCTTTTTTGGTGTATCGTCATACCACGCTGTTCTCAGTATTATAACGCAAATATAAAACATACGATGTATGTGCAAGTCTTATTCTCACTGTTGTTATATTAATTCATTTATTGCATGTATATCATTCGGAACAAAGAAGTCAGCTGTTTTGCCATCGCTTATTCGGCAACATCCAGTTCCAACGTTTATATTTTATTTCTTGCTGCCTCAGCATGTACGAATATTTAGCGTTTTCTCTTGTGGGCTGATTCTTTCAAAGAATAACTCAGCAACCAGACGGTATTGACAATGCAATTTATTTGCGTAAGTAGTGCCGTAACCAGTGTCGAACCGACAGGTTCATCTTCATAGACGGCTGCTCACAAGATGCACATTTGTTGAAGCTTACGTAAGGTTTTGGTTCTTTATTCCCCCTTGTGGTGAAAGATTCTTGGGATGGTGTCGCCTTACGTTAAAAAAAAAACGAGAGTGGAAACGACCTTTTTAAAACATAAATGCCCTATTTCGTTTGCCGTATCAAAGTGGTAATTTCGGATAATAGCGCTGTAACCAAAGACAATGCAGATAGTGTGTTTCTGTACGGATAACATGAAAAACACAGCTGCCATTGACAACTTTGAAAGCCCCGGGAACGTCGTTCACATTAAACAACTGTTTTCCGCATTTAATTCATGTCATTTAAAGCATCAGTTATCGATAGCTTCAATGTCATTTAAAGGATCAAGTACCGATAGCTGCAATGTCATTTAAAGCAAGTAGCTCCAGGAATGGTAGTTTCTTAAATGTGTGCAAGGTTCTGTGGCTACTCAAGCAAGCTTAGTTAGTGACTCAATACAACTACAGATTAAGGAGGGGAATGGTGTTTTGTATTAAAGATTCCAAAATTTGTGTCTCACTTCATTTTATGTTGTGAGTAAAGCTCAATGGAGAGCGTAAGGTATTCCGCCCGGGAGGCCGAGCAAGAGATAGAAAACGAAAATTAACTCATGGCCGGTAAGTACGTCTTCTGTGGCAGTACTCTCTAATTTCACCGATTCAACGAAACGTGTGTTACTGTTTCGTTTGTCGTCTCGAACGTCCAGATTTAATAATTGTCAACACAAGCCCTTCAAGTGATGTAGTTCCGGGGAAAAGATTGGATGAGGAAACCACACTGTCGGGCGATGTGATGATGTCTGCTTCATAGAAACCAAAACAAACTTATGAAGAACTGTTGATGTTTTTCTATCTGAGGAGAAACAAAAAATATCGAAACAGTTATCTGTTCGTGATGCAGAGCTTAAGCGAAAATAAACAACGCCAATCACGCGTCCTGATTAACGAAAATAAGCTATGTGTCTCTTTGGCTCGGACCACGTTGTCATTTCTGGCGGGCGACCTTCGTGGCATTTGGTAGCGCGACCTTCAATTTGCGAAACAGTCTTCTCTGTTGGCGGCGCCACTTTCGGCGACAGCTGCCAATCACCTCTGGCATCGAGCTGCGCCAAAACATCTGTTCTCAATTGGCGCAGATTGCAACGTGCACGACGATGTTCGTATTTGTGCTTTCGTGTGCTGGTGATTAATTTGGCAATGACGAAAGCGTTTCTGAAAGTTTGCGTTTGGAGCGTACTGGTACTTGCTAATTCAGCAAATCGTGGGCGGTGGAAAACTAGATAAAAGAAATAAATCATTCGTCTTGCGATGCAAAGCGCATACTTCAGGAACTAAAACTGCGAGCGAATTACGGGTTGAAGGTTGTTGTATAGAACAGACTTAAGACACAATTATATCGGGGAATTTCAAAGAAGGAAAAACATGATATAGGGACACTTGCCACAATCTTATCCGTAGAAGGATCGGTAGACTAAACATACAATAGGGCTTCAAAAAGATTGGATTATACAGTTCGGGTTAACGAAGACGATACGGTGATGGAGTTGTGCACATGACATTTCATTTCATATCATGATATCGCCAAAAATGATCGCTGGCAGAAGATATGCACATTACACATACAGGGTGAAGCAGCAAGGACCAGTCACCCCAGGTTCGAATCCTGCCTCGGGCATGGATGTGTGTGATGTCCTTAGGTTAGTTAGGTTTAAGTAGTTCTAAGTTCTAGGGGACTGGTGACCTCAGATATTGAGTCCCATAGTGCTCAGAGCCAACCAGTCACCAAATATGTCCAGAAGGCGTAAACATATCAAGATGCAGCGCTGTCAGCTGTGTCGGACAATGTGACGAATTTTCTGACAGGCAAGAAATTTTGAACGTTTATAGCTGCTGACTTATGACACCAACTATTTTATTTCAAAGTAACTATATACCTTTTTCTGTAGCATTGCAAAGAGCCCTCGAAGAGGACTTCAACTAGGTAGCATCCGTGGGATTTGCTCAATTATAGTAACAAGGTAACAGCGTTGCAGGAGAAGGAGCCCAGAAACGTCTACCAAATGTAATCGAAGCTCGAAATGTAGATCTTCAGCTCTGGTACATACCGTAATGCGGTTTTAGAAGACAGTACTGCACACTGAATTTCGTCTGTACTGTTAGCTGCTCACAGATCAGTATTATACTGCATTTGAATTCTGAAGTGGTGCGTCTTTCCTTGTAAGACATCTTGTTTTCGTTTGTCTCCATGTATAAGACCAGAGGCGTTGACTCTGGTGAGCTTGCAGTCCATTTTGTGCTAATAATTACCTGTACAAAATTGGCAGACATTAGTCACGTTAGTACCATGGCCGTAATTACAACGTGGGGGTTCTGTGACAGAAGTACTGCCAGATGTAACACCCCAGGACTTTTAACTGTGCGGAAAACTGAAGCAAAAGGTCTACAGGAAAACACCGACAACTACGGATGCCCATAGCGTCCATATGAAATTCAACGGGCAGTGTTGTCGGTCCGCAACTGCTTGTATCACTGGCCAACTCAATATTTCGAGCACTTCCTCTGACAGCTATAATAAAACGAACTGCACCATCTGATATAGCATGGGAGACGTTAGTGGAATCCCTTTTCCTGACGCTGGGACAGTTGGTGATGTTGTTTGTATCAGTGTACGAGTTGTTTGCCACGACGACAATCCGTATTACTTCAGTTGCATTTCAGCAGGGTTAACTCAAACTCCACCGATAAAATTTCAATTTTATCTACGCGATATTGTCTGAGTATTTAGGTATAACGGACCGGTGGTATCCTGTGGCTCATTATAGACTAATTGTCCGTCGTTTGACTTGTTGCCGCCAGTGTCTGTATTGCACTGAAAATACCTGCACGGTTGTTCAAATGTGGACGGTATGCGCCGCGTATCATTTTGGAAGGAAGCTTGTTCCATTCACACAGTCTACTTGCTGTCGACATCAGTGATGGCCGTTTTACTAGTCATCCACAAGACTTCACTCTCTGTCAGTACTGTCTGGCAGTGTCAGTTGTATCAGAACGGATGTGTTTACTTGTGAAGAGTTGGCCGATATGCACCTCGCGTATGAGCCCTACTATGAAGCGGTGCATGTGACGAATATTGCATTACTGTGTGTCTTGTGATGTACGTTTTTGTGACTACATATTACACGCTTTTTGACTACTGTGAAAGGTATTTTCACGGAAACTAAGACAAATGGGCAAA
Organism: Schistocerca nitens; assembly: GCF_023898315.1. Classification (NCBI taxonomy): domain Eukaryota; kingdom Metazoa; phylum Arthropoda; class Insecta; order Orthoptera; family Acrididae; genus Schistocerca; species Schistocerca nitens. The sequence goes on from NC_064614.1 coordinate 1,297,557,731, forward strand.
CAAACTGAGTAACTCGTTGCTCTATTACCCAGCAACGAGACACCGGAGACCATGGGTCCCTTGCACCAAAATAATCAGAAAATATCCCTGAACAGGTACGGAAATTTTAACCGTGGATTTCGGGTTTATCCAGTATTCTTGTTAAATTGGAAGTTAGATTTAATTCAAGACTATTTACTGTTGAGGAACGGGGTTGGGCTGAGTGAAGTTTGCAAGATGATCTTTCTTTTCCCTTAGATGGGTTATGTGTAGTTTAGTCCACTGTGTATTAAAATACTCGTTTTCTTAATTGTACGTTTCTCTTCACTTAAAACGTTTTTCTTGTACACAGTGGCGCAGTACTCTACACCACTGGTCTGCAATTCAGATCCAAGTGTTTAACAGAGGGTTCACAAAACCAATTTCAGATTCTCGGCCGTTCCATTCTCCAATCAGGCGTGAGAAAAATCGAACATTTAAATCTTTCCGTGCGAGCTCTGATTTCTCTTATTTTATTACTATGACCATTTTGCCCTTTATAGGTGGGAGTCAACAAAATATTTCCGCTTTCGGAGGAGAAATATGGTGATTGAAATTTTGTGAAAAGATCTCACTGCATCAAAAAGGGTCTTTTTTTAATGTTTGCCACACCAGTTCGTGTGTTGTATCCTTAGCAATTTCTCTCCTGTTTCCCGATAATACATAAAGTACTGTCCTTTTTTCTGTGATGTCTTCCGTCAGTACCATCTGGTAAAGATCCCATACTGCGCAGCAATACTCTAGCAGAGGACGGACAAGTGTATAGTGTAGGCAGTCTCTTTAGTAGACCTGTTACATCTTCAAAGTGTTCTGCGAATAAAACGCAGTCTTTGGTTCGCCTTCCCCACAACATTATCTATGTTATCGTTGCAATTTAAGTCGCTCGTAACTGCAAACCCCAGGTATTTAGTTAAATCGACAACATGAGGAATGATCGACGTTTGTCGTATTTCCTTTTTTTCTACTCTTCCTTTCCACTTTTAATTCTCCTTAAGAAGATTTTTACTTTATTTTTGGCGGAAGGAACCCCCAGCTCCCGGGAGCCCCTGCCGCACCACCTGCTTAACGCTTGTGGCTGCTACCACACGGATTGCCTTAAGTCCAGTTGGATGGCTTCCAATAACTGTGGCTGCATATCTATTGGGAAGTGTAGACACTTGTGTCTATTTAGAGTCCCAACAATGGCCAAGGGCTATGTGTGTGTATGTCGGGGGGGGGGGGGGGGGGGGCCTTGCGCGCGCCAGTGAGTCCATATATGATGAGTCTGTTCTCTGTTCCTATGTACGTACTAAAAATGAAAAGAGCGGACCATTCGTTCTACAGAAAGTCGCGATATTCTACATAGCGTAACTAATTAGCCACTGAAAGAGAACTAAGAAACAATATTTATTCCAGTGAGCGCCAGTTCCCCCGCAGAGGTATTTTTTGTTTTACTTTGGTATTTCTGAAGTAAAATACAATCGATTTCAAGACAATATTGCACCATCTTCAGGTACCACCTCGAACAGGTACATACAGGTGAGTTTTTGTGTGTCGCATTCGATTGTACGTAGGTCAAAATAAAGGGAACATGAAAATAAAACAAAAAAATTAACTGCAGGAAAGTTAACGTCAATTGGAATAAATAAATAACAGCTGACAGTCCTGCGGATGTCTGGTACGTAATAGACTCCACGGGAATACCGGGTGATCAAAAAATCAGTATAAATTTGAAAACGGAATAAATCACGGAATAATGTAGATAGAGAGGTACAAATTGACACACATGCTTGGAATGACTTGGGGTTTTATTAGAACAAAAAAAAAAAAACAAAGTTCACAAAATGTCCGACAGATGGCGCTGGACAGCGAAACGTAAGTGAGTGCGCATGGCAATTGTGTATAAAAGGAGCTGTAATGAGACAGAGAATCAGATGCGCCAGCAGTCACACCATGTTGACGTTTGACGTTACCTGAAAAGGCGCTTTTAGTGAAGCTGTATTATCAGAATGGGGAATGTGCTAGTTCAGCGTTACGATCCTATCGCCATAGGAAGGGGTTCGAACAGGTAAAGGTCCGTTGACAAATGCAGCTGTGGCGAGAATGATTCGAAGTTAGAAGCCACGGGTTGTTTGTTTAGACGGTAGACCCCGTAGTGGCCGACCGAGCACAAGGCGTAATGCTGCTGAGACAGTTCAGGAAGAAGTGGAGACTGTAGCGGGTTCGTCTATGCACAGGGAAGTCAGCGCTCGTGCAGTCGCACCGACATTCCATACACTACTGTTTGGTTGGCACTTAGGCGTATCCTCCGATGCTATCCGTACAAAATCCATCGGCATCACGAACTGTTACCTGGCGATTTAGTGAAGCGGAGGGCATTTGCGGTGTTGGCGTTTCAAAAGATGGCGGAAGATGACGATTGGTTGAGTAACGTGTTGTGGACCGACGAAGCTCATTTCTCGCTCCGAGGGTCTGTCAACGCCCACAACTGCAGAATTTAGGCTACCGAAAATCCTAGAATGTCCTGGAAACTCCAGTGCACGACGGGAAAGTCACGGTATGGGTTGGATTTACCACATCTATCTTTAAAGGGTCTTTTTTCTTCGAGGAAATGCGTGATTCTGGTTTTGTAACTGCTACCGTGACGGGTGAGAGGTACGCCGATCTCTTACAGAGTCGCATCATCCCCAGACTGGCTGATAAACATCTGCTGGAACGTACGATGTTTATGCAGGATGGCGCTCCACCCCATATTGCTAGACGCGTGAAAGATCTCTTGCGCGCGTCGTTTGGTGATGATCGTGTGCTCAGCCGCCACTTCCGTCATGCTTGGCCTCCCAGGTCCCCAGACCTCAGTCCGTGCGATTATTGGCTTTGGGGTTACCTGAAGTCCCAAGTGAATTGTGATCGACCGACATCTCTAGGGATGCTGAAAGACAACATCCGACGCCAATGCCTCACCATAACTCCGGACATGCTTTACAGTGCTGTTCACAACATTACTCCTCGACTACAGCTATTGTTGAGGAATGATAGTGGACATATTGAGCATTTCCTGTAAAGATCATCATCTTTGATTTGTATTACTTTGTTGTGCTAATTATTGCTATTCTTATCAGATGAAGCGCCATCTGTCGGACATTTTTTGACCTTTTGTATTTTTTTGCTTCTAATAAAACCGCATGTCATTCCAAGCATGTGTGTCAATTTGTACCTCTCTATCTACATTGTTCCGTGATTTATTCAGTTCTCAAATTTATACTGACTTTTTGATCACCCGGTACAATCCAAGCTGAGCATATCGTAATAATAACGGATTCGCTCTGCGCGTTGCGAACAGTAACATTAGGTCGTAAAGACAAAGAGAGCTGCTGTCTGCCACACCAAATGGCTGCTACTCTGTCAGAACTACGAAGAAACGGCACATTTGTACGGACTGTGCGACGTGTTGGCATTGTGAGAATGAGAAGGCCGACCAACTAGCAAAGAGCGCAGAAGGGAATGGAATACAAGAGAAGCATTCCGGTTGGAGATATAATTGCTTTAGCCAGATTCAAGGTTAGAAGTGAATGGAACGTGGCGTGGAAGACGGAAGATCTGCACGCGTCACATGCTAGAGGCAAATCCATTCAAACATGCCGAAGGTACATTGGTGCGCCAAAAAGTGCGATGAAACGCTGATGCGCTGGCAAAGGGAACAAGAGCCATTTAGCAATGTCCGTTATCAGACTGGATTTCAACCACGACTGCTAACGACATCATCTCCATATAATTCACGTCAAAACATCATGACAGTGCGACTGTGGGAAGATGCAGCACATCAGCCACGTCTGAAAAGTTTCGAGACGAGTAAACAAGGACTCTAAAATGCGTGCATTAAAACTTATGAGCACTTGTACATCTTCGCAACTATCTGGCGCATATTTTCTATTGCAAGCTCTTTGCTTTCTATATTTTGGGAGAAATTAGTATGGATCAAAACAAGGAAAAAATGTCCAGTCAGCATGGGCTCAAAAATGCATACCTTAAGAGCTGTGAGCACTTCTTCAGTGGAAAAGATGTGTTTCACAGTAAGGCGAACGAATGCTCATTGCTCTTAAAGTAAGCACTTTAGAGCCCATGTTTGCTAAACATCTTGTTTTTTTTTTGGTCCATACTACCACCTTTGAAAGTTCACCACCTTTGAAAGTTCACCGTTGGAGTTCTGGTTCACCCTATATATTTGTGTAGCATATAATTATTCGAAGCCATTAATTATTAGTAGAAATGAAAAAGCTTATAGGACGAATCTATTACGAATATTTTTATTAATGTTAGGACCAATCTGTTTGAAGTATTTTTGTTAATATTTTTGATAACCTGTAAGTTATAGTGCGTTTCTGATACAATGAAATAAATAAATGAAAAGTATTAAGCAAGACGAATGGAAGACTTATTTTTTCAGGAAGGATTCTGAGGAAGTCCAGTGCAACTGTAAAAAAAAAAAAAAAAAGCGTACGAAATGCTAGCGAATTACAGCTCTAAAATATTGTTCCAGTGTTCGCAGTCGTTATCAAGAAGGTATGCAAATAGGCATTGTTTCGATTCAGGGATGTAGGCATCGTATGGATTCAGGGTAGCTCTGCTAGGATCATAGCAGTGCAGTATAGCCCACATCGAACGCTAAGGGAATTTAAATGGGAATTATTTAAGGTATTTTTTATTCCGTCTTTGCAACGACAAGAAAGTGCGTGTTTTTGTCGAAAGGCACCTTTCGTTTTATCGAAATAAAACATGATCAGTGGTCAACAATTTGATATATTCACAAATTGGCTTTCTTTCTAGATCGAAAAACAGTTCGTTTAAAAGATGTTCATTGTACTTAACAACACGTCGAGCCTGGTTTTCGCTCACATCAAATGGTTCAAATGGCTCTGAGCACTATGGGACTTAACTTCTGAGGTCATCAGTCCCCTAGAACTTAGAACTACTTAAACCTAACTAACCTAAGGACATCACACACATCCATGCCCGAGGCAGGATTCGAACCTGCGACCGTAGCGGTCGCGCGCTTCCAGTCTGTAGCGCCTAGAACCGCTTGGCCACAACGGCCGGCGCTCACATCAGGAAACGCCGTCTGCTTGCGGGATTACGAGTTATTCCTCCTTCTGCAGCTGCTTTGCCAGACGATGCATTTCGCGACGTGGATCTTGTATCTTTCTGACAACATATGCCTCAAGTGTTTCATGTACTGTTACGAATTTTACCACTAGTGTAATGTCATTTAATTATGTTATTATGTATGTATATAATGTGCAAGAGAAATTATGGTGTTGCCATGGAGTTGAAGGTTTAGCGATTAGATGACGGTGCTGGGGGGATGGTTTGACAGGGCAGGGGCGGGTAGATGATTGTGTAGTGAATGCAGAGTATATTTTCAGCAGATGATACCCCACGGCTGGTGGGTATTTGAAAAATATCATGCTTACAGCAATGTGCTGCTGATAAGAACTGTATTTAAACAACCAGTTTCGCTCGGCTGACCATCAGGTTCCTGTAAACCAAACTGAAATAACACACAATTAGCATGTACTCACTTAAAAGCATTTACAGCATCATATGAGGCGAATATAAAATAGCCGGCCGCTATGGCATAGCGGTTCTGGGCGCTTCAGTCCGGAACTGCGCGACTGCTACGGTCGCAGGTTCGAATCCTGCCTCGGGCATGGATGTGTGTGATGTCCTTAGGTTAGTTAGGTTTAAGTAGTTCTAAGTTCTAGGGGACTGATGACTTCAGATGTTAAGTCCCATAGTGCTCAGAGCCATTTTTGAATATAAAATAATAGACATCGGCTAATGAAACCATTGTTGTTACATCGTAATATAAATTTCATCGTCAGTATACAGGGTGTTTCCGTAACAGCGTGCAAAAATTTAACAGGACATAGAGGATGCTCCACTGAGCAGTTTGAGGTAGGGAACCTGCGTACTTTTTCATTACATTCGTTACTAACTGCAAATTCTACCATTGATACAATGAACGTACCATTTGCAATCCTACAGCTTCTATAAAGTTTGGAAGGTAGGAGACGAGGTACTGGCGGAACTAAAGCTGTGAGGATGGGGCGTGAGTCGTGCTTGGGTAGCTCAGATGGTAGAGCACTTGCCCGCGAAAGGCAAAGGTCCCGAGGTCGAGTCTCGGTCTGGCACACAGTTTTAATCTGCCAGGAAGTTTCGTATCCTACAAAATGTGTTGAACTGGCGGCCATCAACCTCAATGCAAAAGTGACATCGGCGAACAAGATTCTGACAAATGTTCGTCGTGTCTTTCGAATCACATCACAGACAGCAACAATTCTAGCAACCAGTGAACCAGTCCCTCGCAATTGTCGGTCGAGAGAAATAAACACTGGTAGAGACGGATGATGCCTGTTAAGAAATCGTTCCCTTTTTTCAGCAGCGAGAACATTGCAACGTACTTCCCCATACACAAGGTGCATGTCAGTGAGTTCTGCGAAACTACCGGTACCGCTCCACCGCATTGTACTGTATGTCTGTGAATAGCACCGAGTAATGAAAGGATCTGTCGTCGAGTCATAGCATGTTCTGTCATGGGACAATGTAAAACGAGACAACATTCGGGAGGACGACGGTTCAATCCCGAGTCCGGCCATCCTGATTTAGGTTTTCCGTGATTTCCCTAAATCACTCCAGGCAAATGCCGGGATGGTTCCTCTGAAAGGGCACGGCCGACTTCCTTCCCCATCCTTCCCTAATCCGATGAGACCGATGACCACGCTGTCTGGTCTCCTTCCCCAAACAACCAAACCAACGAGACAACAGAGCCACCTTATGGGCAAGTAAAGTAAAAGGAAAAAACCTTCATCATGACTTCCTAGTATTCAGGCTCGTCCTTGTTTCCTTGCAGGAAATAATGAACATATATGTAAATAAACAGCACAGTACGTGTAAACTTGTACCTATATTAGTTATAAAAAGCTGGAAAACCGTTATGTTAGACAAGTTTACTCCCATATCTCCTTAAGCTGTCTTCTCCGACCCCGGGTGGGTCCTGTTACATTTTTACACTCTCTTACGGAAACACCCTTTATAAACTGCGCTAGGCAGTGCGCTCTTTCAGGTTACTTCAGCAATCGGCGTTAACGCTATGAACGAGTGCGTACCACACAGCCGAGTACACAGCTGGTCGCTGTTTACTGGTAGAACCAAAGATGTCATAGAGGTCTTCATACATCGATAGTGGCTAGTATCTTACGATTATACAACATGTGTGTCGTAAGCTACGACAAAATAAATGAGACCGTCATAACAGATAGTATGTTGCTAGTACTAGCCACTTACGCGTGTTACAATCGTGGTTGCGGTGAGAGAAATAAATGCAAAAAAGTAAGAATTTACATAGACACATAAACGCTAATGTGAAACAATCTACAGCCACAATCCACATGTGCACTGCTTTACTCGTACACTGACTTTTAAGGCGCAGGCCGTACAGATACATAAAATGTTTTCGTAAGCGAATTTTCTGTATATATTACAGTATAACGTATGCAACACATTCGATTTCATAGACAATAACTTCGATTAACATCTCATATAACACACTAAAGCGGCAGTTGCGTCTCTTGTATGAGGAGTTAAAATTTTATACAGTAAAGAGAGACTGCATAAAATTTTATTCGTCATACATTTGACGCAACTGTCGCTTTAGGTTTTTAACGCGAGATGTTAATCGAAGTTATTGTCTATGAAATCAGACGTGTTATACTGTGATACACTGACGGAAAAAATCACAACACCAAAAAATAATTAATGTAGAGTAATGACATTTCGGGAATGCATTTATCTAGGTTACATGTTTAAGTAATGTTGCAAGATCACAGGTTAACGTAAGCCCGAGATAATCCATTGCAAATGTGAGCTGCTGGTACGTTAATAACCGGTGTGGCCGTCAAAATGTTGAATGCACGCATGCAAACATTCATGCACTACGTTGCAGGTGCCGGATGTCAGGTTATAGGATGGAGTTCCATGACTGTTGCACTTGGTCGGTCAATACAGGGACGGTTAATGCTGTTTGTGGATAACGCCGGAACTATCGTCCAGTGATGTCCCATGGGTGCTCGATTTAAGACAGATCTGGTGATCGACCAGGCCAAGGCGACATGTCGACACTCTGTACAATGTACAGCATGTTGGGTTACAACAGTGGTATGTGAGCCAGCATTATCCTGTTGGAAAACACCCCTTGGGGTGCTGGTCATGAATGGCAGCACAAGAGGTCGAAGGACTAGATTGACGTACAGATTTGCAGTCAGAGGGCGCTCCTGCAGTCATACGAAATCGCACGCCGAATTATAATTCCAAATGTACTAGAGGTCCAGTGTGTCTAGCATGTAGACACGTTGGCTGCGTTCCCTACTCTTGTCTTCTCCTACCCAATACACGGCCATCACTGGTTCTGAGGCAGAACCAGCTTCCATCAGAAAACACAACAGAAAAAGTGTACGTTAAAAGCCGGCGGCAGGCGTAAAACGTCTTCAGAAATTGTACTGAATGCTTTTTCAGAAAATTATTTTGAACAATTAGTTCACGAACCTACTCGTAGCATAAATGGTTGCGAAAGCATACCTGACCTCTTAGTAACAAATAATCCTGGACAAATAGGGAGTATCATGACGGATACAGGGATTACCTACCACAAGGCAGTTGCTGCTAGGCTGAATACCGTAACACCTACAACCATCAAAAACAAACGAAAAGTACATCTATTTTTAAAAAAAGCTGATATAAATGCTCTTAACGCCTTTTTAAGAGACAGTCTCCACTCCTTCCGATATGATCACGTAACCCTAGAAAAAATATGGAATTATTTCAACGAAGTAGTACCGACGGCAATTGAGATATATACAACTTAAATTAATAAGCGATGGTACTGATCCCCCATGGTACACAGAACGGGTCAGATCGCTGTTGCAGAAGCAACGAAAAAAGCACGCCAAATTTAAAAGGACCCAAAATCCCCAAGATTGGCAAAGTTTTGCAGAAGTTCGAAATATAGCGCGTGCTTCAATGCGAGATTATTTAAATAATTTCCACAACGATACTCGGAATCTAGCAGAAAACCCAAAGAGAGTCTGGTCATACATAAAGCAAACCAGTGGCAAGACGCAATCAATACCTTCATTGTGCGATAACGGTGAAGTCACTGATGACAGTGCCACTAAAGCAGAGCTATTGAACACGGTTTTCCGAAACTCCTTCACCAGAGAAGACGAAGTAAATATTCCTGAATTCCAATCAAGAACAACAGACAAGATGGGAAACAAAGCAGCTTAAATCACTTAATAAAGGCAAGGCCTCCGGTCGAGATTGTATACCAGTCAGGTTCCTTTATAATTTAACAATTATATACAAGCGCTCGCTCATAGAAAGATCCGTACCTAAAGACAGGACAATTGCTCAAGTCATACCAATACCCAAAAAGGGAAATAGGAGTAACCCGCTGAATTACAGGTCCATGTCACTAACGTCGATTTGGAATAGGGTTTTCGAACATATACTGTGTTCGAACATTGTGAATTACCTCGAAGGAAACGATTTATTCACACATAGCACCGATTCAGAAAATGTCGTTCTTGTGAAACACAACTAGCTCTTTATACTCATCAAGTAATGAGTGCTACCAACAGGTGATGTCAAATTGATTCCATAGTTTTAGATTGCCAGAAGGTTTTTGACACTGCTCCTGACTAGCATCTTATAACCAAACTTCGTGCGATTGGATTCGTGATTTCCTGTCAGAAAGGCCACAGTTCGAGTAAAACAGAAGTAATATCCGGCATTCCCCAAGGAAGTGTTATAGGCCATCTATTGTTCCTGATCTATATTAACGACATAGGAGACAATCTCAGTGGCCCTCTGAGATTGTTTGTAGATGATGCTGTCATTTACCATCTTGTGAAGTCATCAGATGACCAAGACGAATTGCAAAATGATTTAGATAAGATATCTGTATGGTGCGAAAAGTGGCAATTGATCCTGAATAAAGAAAAGTATGAAGTTATTCACATGAGTAGTAAAAGAAATCCGCAAAATTTCGATTACGCGATAAGGCAAACAAATCTGAAGGCTGTAAATTGAACTAAACATTTAGGGATTACAATTACTAATAAAAGTAAATTGGAACGATAAGGTAGATAATATTGTGGGCAGAGCAAACCAAAGACTGCGAGTCATTGGCAGAACACTTAGAAGGTGCAGCAGGTCTACTAAAGAGACTGCTTACACCACGCTTGTCCGCCCCATTCTAGAGTATTGCTGTGCGGTGTGGGATCCGCATCAGGTGGGACTGACGGATGATATCGAAAAACTTCGGAGAAGGGCAGCTCGTTTTGTGTTACCGTGAAATAGGGGAGATAGTGCCACAGACATGATATATGAATTGGAATGGCAATCTTTAAAGCAAAAGCGTTTTTCGTTGCGACGGGATCCTCTCATGAAATATCAATCACCAGTTTTCTCCTCCGGTAGCGAAAACATTCTGTTGGCACCTACCTACATAGGGAGAAATGATCACCACGCTAAAATAAGAGAGCTCAGGGATTGCACAGAAAAATGTAAGTGTTCGTTTTTCCCGCGCGCCGTTCGAGAGTGGAACAGCAGAGAGACAGCTTGAAGGTGGTTCACTGAACCCTCTGCCAGGCACTTTATTGTGAATGGCAGAGTAACCACGTAGACGTAGTCGTAGACCTCCACCCTGGCCTCCAGTGAGTTCCCACTGGACACCACGGAAGTCGAAAACGGCGGTGCTTTGGGGTCACTGGAATGCACCTACATGGCATCTGGCTTTGAGCTGACATTAAAGTTATCGATTAGTAAGAGTTCGTTGTGTCACTGTGGTGGCAGCTGGTGCCCATATTGCTGCTGCAGATGCAGTACGATGCGCCAGAGCCATACGCCAAACACGATGGTCTTTCATCTCGGTAGTGCCACGTGCCAGTCCGGAACGCAGACTTCTTGTGGTGGTACGTTGTCATCACCACCGCTACCAGCAATCATGTACAGCGGCTACATTTCTGCCAAGTTTTTCTGCGGTATCGCAGAATGAACAATCTCCTCGTAATCCTATTACAGAACCTCGTTGAAAGTGACTGAAATATCGATGATGGCGTCTTTGTCGCCTTAAAGGTATGGTTGACTACCAGAACTCATCACGTCCACTGTCGAAGGTAAGTAACGCTCACGACCGTTACAGCGCGTATTCGAAGCAAACGTGTTGTGCATCGTCGTGGTGGCGCTGCTGGCGCCACTCTATGCGACTGGCGCGAATTTGAATAGACGTTATCTTGCATTTGTGGAAACACGCCTACCAACTTTCGTTTATGTTGCACAGCTCCTTGTTGGTGCTGCGAGTTTTTTCCCGACAGTGCATGTTCAGCCAAAGCGGAATTAAGACGATGTTGTATGAAGTGAACAGCTAACGTAAGTTTACTAAATGTAGTGTGCTTCACATTGGCGTCTTTGTGGGTATGTAAGGTGTTACTTTTATGCATTTATTTCCGTCACCGCAGCTAGGTACGTAACACGCGTATGTTGCTCTTAGATGCAATATGCAGACTATCTGTTACGACTAGCACATTTGGTTGTCATATCATACGACTCGCGGCTTGTATAATCGTAAGCTACAAGTCACCATCTGTATATGAAGGAAGATCTCTATGATCTACTTTGGTTCTACCAGTAAACAGTGATCAGCCGTGCAGTCGCCTCTGTGTGCTATGCATCCATCGAAAGCCGATTGCTGATGTAACTTGAAAGAGTGGACTGCCTAGCATAGTTCACGTATTGACAATGTAATTTATATTACGATGTGACAACAGGTAATGTTTTTATGTTATGATTTATTCATACGGCGTCGCATCACTGCGTATGTCATACTATTTTCAGTGACAGATTCATGGTATTATTATCCGATGTGAATGATTTTATATCCAGCTAATACGATGCTGTAAATGCTTGTAAGTGAGTATGTGCGTTGTCGTTTCCATTCATATCAGTATTTTGACTTGTAACAGGTTAATGTTGTAATACTACTTATGTACTATTTTCATTTGGTATAGAGGTTCAAATGGCTCTGAGCACTATGGGACTCAACATCTTAAGTCATAAGTCCCCTAGAACTTACAACTACTTAAACCTAACTAACCTAAGGACAGCACACACATCCAAGCCCGAGGCAGGATTCGAACCTGCGACCGTAGCAGTCCCGCGGTTCCGGACTGAAGCGCCTGGAACCGCACGGCCACCGCGGCCGGCGGTATAGAGGTACCGGATGATTGTCACTCAGCTGCAAGTTGCTGTTCATGTAAAGCTTTTATCAGCAGCTGAAGGCGGCAATCGTGACATTTTTCGGATGCAAAGTAGCGGGGTTGAGAGTCTGCTGCAGGAAATAAGAGGCGAGATGTAGTGATAGAAAATGAGGGGTGAGGAAGGAAAAGAGATTTTTACACCTTCAATAAAAAAAGTAACTACGGGCAATATGGCCACACAAATGAAGAATCAAACAGTAATGCTTGAAAGAAAGATGACGCAGTGCTTGTGCAAACCTGTTGGATAGATTTATACAACCTGAATTCGAAAGGGAGTTTGGGCACCATTCTGAGGCCACCACCCAATATCTAGCGTGGGGATCATGAGAAAGATAAGGGAGATTAGGGCGAGTACGGGGGCGTACGGACAGCCATTTCTTCCTCGTTCGATACGCGAGTAGGGGAGAAAATCGATAATGTCGCACTGTTCCTGTACAGTGGCTCGCGGAGTGGCTGTAGGGGGTGGACGCGAATGTGGGAAGACCATAAACACAGCACATTACTGTGTGTAATACCGTGTAGCAAAGCCGTGGGGTTCAAGACAGGATAAATAGAAGGCATGTATGGTTCTCAAGAGAATCTTGTATGACTCTTTCTGGCAAAGAGTGCCAAGTTCAGGAAACGGTGATGGAGGTCGTTAAGGATCACCCACCCTTCTCTCCAAAGTACATCAGAAAAGCATTTGCCCACTGTCGTGGAATATGCGACAGTCCATCCTCGGAACAAGGGCCCTGTCGTCTTGAAACACACTGGGGACGGACCTGATCAACCAAAAATTGTCGCTTTATCCTTGGCAGTAATGTCTCCTTACAGAGTAACCATGGCGCCCATGAAATAACATGATATGGCTGGCCAAATCATCGCCGACGCCTGCCATGTTTCACCCTTGGGACGTGACACCGGCCACAAGTTAGTGTCAAAGCTGACTCGTCCGACCAAATAACTTTCTTCCATTGCCCCTGTGCATCACTGCCGAGAGGTGTTGGAACTGCATCTCGCCCTACAGTTCCCCCTTGTGGAGCTCCCTTCACGTTGATTGGGAGCTGACAGCGATTGTGAAGGCGACGTTCAGTTGTGCAGTGACTTTTGCAGCTAACGTGATCTTATTTATGGTCACCATCCTTTTCAATGACTATCTGTCACGATCACTCAACACACACTTTCGTCTGCACTGTGACGCAGTGGACAAGTTTTCCCGCATTCCCTGTGTGCGCTACAATCTTAAATACGGTGCCTCTTCAAACGCTAAACACTCCGGCTCCCTTGTTTAGTGAAGCACCCAGCACGCGAGCCCGAACAATTTGCCCACGTTCACATTCGCCTAGCTCCGCCTTTCCGTAATGTACTCCCAGCTACACAGATCTCTGTTCTGGCCACGACTGGCGCTTGCAACACACATGAGGACACTGCGCAGGCGCCGTTCGTGGCCAAATACAACAACGTAACCTGCAAGCTTGGCTAGCACCTGCATTTGTGCTCAAGCATGCGTTTATCAGATACTTATATCCTTCTGTCCAACCCCTGTACACAGGGTGATTCACGAAGATATATGTTTTCAAGGTTAGGAAACTACTGAAACAACTCACTAACGGTTGCATACAATGACATAAACATTTCTACATTCTTAATGGAAAGTAAACAAATTTACTTGTATAATAATCCTTGCTTCTCTGGATGTTCTGGAAAACTACTGCAGACACACGTCTTGGACATGTTTTAATAGATTCGCCAGACCAATAACAACAAAATAAATTGAAATCGTGCTTTGCTTTAACCAAATGGCTCTGAGCACTATGGGACCTAACATCTATGGTCATCAGTCCCTTAGAACTTAGAACTACTTAAACCTAACTAACCTAAGGACATCACACAACACCCAGCCATCACGAGGCAGAGAAAATCCCTGACCCCGCCGGGAATCGAACCCGGGAACCCGGGCGTGGGAAGCGAGAACGCTACCGCACGACCACGAGATGCGGGCTTTGCTTTAACCTCTTACAGTTTTGCGATGGCTTCATATTAGCGAAGTTGCTAAATTTCAGGCAGAGTCTATTATTAGCCATAACTCCGTAGCTAAACATGTGCGGACCTATGTTTATATGAACTTTTTTCTTTAGTTATACTTGTAGAATAACATATAAAAATATTTGCGTATCTTCGTGAATCACCCTGTATACAGTATATAGATGTGGAGCTACACACATCAAAAAAAGTTTTGCATCACCTCGGTTCCGAGACTTCCGGAACCTGCACAGAAAACTGGAATAGAGATCAACATAAACATCATTTCCGCCGTTTTTATTGCTCACGAAAGCCGCACATCGCATGTTTCACCACCTTACAGCGAGACCTTGCTGTACACATCGGTACGTCTGATACCCGGTAGCACGTCCTCTTGCATTGATCATGCCTGTATTCGTCATGGCATACCATCCACAAGTTCATCAAGGTAGTATTGGTCCAACGGCGATTCGGCGTGGATGCCTCGAGAGTGGTTGGTAGGTCACGTTGTCCATCAACAGCCCTTTTCAATCCATCCCAGGCATGTCGATTGGGTTCCTGTCTGGAGAACATGCTCGCCACTCTAGTCGAGCGATGTCGTTATCCTGTAGGAAATCATTCACAAGATGTGCACGATGGGGGCGCGAATTGTAGTCCATGAAGACGAATGCCTCGCCAATATGCTGTCGATATGTTTGCACTTTCGGTCGGACGATGGCATCCACGTATCGTACAGCCATTAAGGCGCCTTCCACGACCAACAGTGGTGTACGTCGGCCCCACATAATGCCACCCCAAAACAGCGGGGAACCTCCACCTTGCTGCACTCGCTCGACAGTGTGTCTGAAGCGTTCAGGCTGACCGCGTTGCCTCCAAACACGTCTCCGACGATTGTCTGGTTGAAGGCATTTGCGACACTCGTTGGTGAAGAGAACGTGATGCCAGTCCTGAGCGGTCCATTCGGCATGTTGTTGGGCCCATCCGTATCGCGGTGCGTGGTCTCGTGGTTGCAAACATGGTCCTCCCCATGGACGTCGGGAGTGAAGTTGCGCATCATGCAGTCTACTGTGCACAGTTGGAGTTGTAACACGACGTCCTGTGGCTGCACGAAACGCGTTATTCAACATGGCGTTGCTGTCAGGATTCCTCCGAGCCATAATCCGTAGGTAGCGAGGCATGTCATAGACAGTTCCTGTCTCTCTGTATCTCCTCCATGTCCGAACAACATCGCTTTGTTCACTCCGAGACGCCTGCTGGGAACCCTCGCTGGCACCAAATAACAATGCCGACACAATCGAACCGCGGTAATGACCGTCTAGGCCTGGTTGAACTACAGACAACACGAGCCGTGTACCTCCTTCCTGGTGGAATGACTGGAACTGATCGGCTACCGGACCCCCTCCGTCTAATAGGCTCAAAATGGTTCAAATGGCTCTGAGCACTATGCGACTTAACTGCTGAGGTCATCAGTCGCCTAGAACTTAGAACCAATTAAACCTAACTAACCTAAGGACATCACACACATCCATGCCCGAGGCAGGATTCGAACCTGCGACCGAAGCGGTCACGCGGTTCCAGACTGAAGCGCCTTTAACCGCACGGCCACACCGGCCGGCGTCTAATAGGCGCTGCTCATGCATGGTTGTTTACATCTTTGGGCGGGTTTAGTTGCATCTCTGAACAGCCAAAAGGATTGTGTCTGTGATATAACATCCACAGTCAACGTCTACCTTTAGGAGTTCTGGGAACCGGGGTGATGCTAAACTTTTTTTGATGTGTGTATAAGGCACATGTTTGACGATTTAAGGCCACCATGCGTAAGACCGCCAGTTTTTTAACTTTCATTAAACCTCTATTCGGAAAGTATACCGACAGTATAAAAACCCCTCCGTTTTCGTTAATGGGTTTTGGTCGTAATTTGGGTATACTATGCCGGTTCCCGGAAGAGACACTTGTGGAACATGGTGCGCCATGTGTTTATAAAATTGGCTGCAGCCGATATTTTAAATGGTTGAATGGAACGAACAATTTATGGCTGAGAGAACAGAAGATCTGCTACATTATGGTCGTGTTGCTGTCCTAGTATGTCGAATTTAAGGGAACGAAGGACTGAAAGTCGATGCTGCCACAAACCACGCTCAAACTACTGCCTTAAGAATATCGAATTTCGCGCTTTCGTTTGACACGTTTCTCATCATTGACAGTTGGCTCTGTAAGACACTAGAAGCTAGCGCACAGACGAACGGTGATTAAAGCCTGTAACCCGCTACTGCACTTCAGCTTGTTGGCCAAAGTGCAGCGACAAAAACTATTTCGATCATCATATTATTCGAAGTGGCTTTTGTGCATCGAGTGCCCTCGCATTTTGAGTTACCAAGTAAACTGGAGGTCTGAATAACGGCAGTCAGAAAAACAGAGTCTTACCGACCGAAGGCTCTTTCCTCGCATCTGCAGCCAACGAAATTTTTATGATGCTAAATTTTAAAATTTTCTTTTAATAAGTCTCGTAAGAGAGTAATTTTGTGATGCTAGGTCGATATTTTCACTCCAGTAGTGTGTCATCTATACGTGATACAAGAATAACTTGTTGCTGGAAGAACAGATAAACATGCAGTTATGTAATGTGTTGAGTAACGAAAACCAGCTGTTGTACTATAGACACTTGGAGAGCATCGGTAGTGGATTTCCTTGTCTTGCGCTGAGTCGACAAGAACAGAAGAGGCCGAAAGCACTAAACTATGTAGGCATTGATTGCAAAATATGGTGGCTGTGTATAATGTCGTACTTTTTCCTAGGTTTGCATCAGTATGACGTCAGTTCGCACCGCTTCGCCTACAAAAGTTGTGAAGAATTTTGCGATCGATATCGGTTTCGCACTTATACATTTGAGGTGCATAACAACAACGACTTTGAAACGGTTTTTAAGCCTGTTTCACAAACTAGTGAAGGCGTAGTTAGAGCTGGGGACCGCCAATAAATTATTACCGTGAATGACGGTCCATGTTTAGAAAAAAATATGGAAGCACAGGAGGAAATAAAAAATATCCGTAAAGATTCAGAGCTGTCATACATGCACGTGTACAAAATTGGCCTAATGCAAACAGCTGCATTGTCTTACCAAGTTCCCAACTGCTTCATTATGTCTCCTCCTCAGCAATGCTGCTACTCAAAGTTCTGTAAATGATTTACACTCTGTTTTCAAAATCCTGCTTGATAAACGTCTGCTAGCCTATTTCTGGCATAACACAGAGCAAACTGAGATTATGTACTGTTAAGAGGTAAACGTAGAGCAGAACGTTTATTTAAATAAATCATTGAGTTCATAGCCTTGCTGTCATTTTATTTTATTTCAACAGATAATCCGTTTCGGCTTTAAAGCCATGCTCAGACCTACAGGAGGAAAATAAAAGTATTTCAGAATTTGTGACAATGAACCTGTTACCTACAAAGAGTAAAACAAGTAAATGTGTTAGCTTATGAGGCAGCAGCACAGACGACGCCAAGTCGTTACGTGAACTGCCTATTGTTAACGACTACGCGTTTCCTCGAAAGGTCAAAGCAACTTCATTTCAAGAGTGTTTATCCTCTTGCTCGTAAAATGTTTTAAGAAGGAAGAAGAATTCGGGTTTCACGTCCCGTCGACCATGAGGTCATCAAAAACATGCTGCAAGCTCCGATTGGGGTAGGAAATTGCTTACGTTCTTACCAAAGGAATTTGCCTGGAGTGATTTATGGAAACGAAGAAGAACGTAAATCTAGATACCTTATACTAGATCTGAACCACAGTTCTCTCAAATGCGACTCCAGTCTCTTACCACTGCACCACCTCGCTCGTTCAGTTTATTTGGGGAGAACGTACTGATGACCGTTGTTGACTACTAGTGGGCGAGATTAGTTTCCTAGACGGCATACGGTCGTCTTCAGGTTATCGTGTTTTGATATTCTCTTTGCTATGGCTGGGTTGTTCCTTTTGTTTCTGTATGCAGATACACTCTAAAACATAAAAAGAAAAAAAAAAAACCCGTACCACGAAGGAATTATCCGAATGGGACGGCAAACGTGATCCACATGTACGGACAAACAAATGATTTTTCAGATAAATAGGATGATTTGTTCAAGAGTTACCTCTGTCCCTTATACAAGCAGTTGCTCGGTTTGGCGTTGATTAAAACAGTTGTTGTATGTCCTGCTGAGGGATATCGTGCCAGATTCGTCCAACTGGCGCGTTAGATCTTCAAAATCCCGAGCTGGTTGCAGGTCCCTGCCTATAATGTTCCAAACGTTCTCAGTTGGGCAGAGATCCGGCGACTCTACTCGCCAAGATAGGGTTCGGCAAGCGCGAAGACAAGCAGTAGACTCCTCGCGCGCAGGCGGGCGTTATCTTGCTGAAATGTAATTCCAGGGAAGCATAATGGGGAGTAGAATATCATCGACGCACCGCTGTGCTGTAAGGGTGCTGCAGATGACAAGCAAAGAGGTCTTGCTATGAAAACAATTGTCACCCCTAACCATCCGTACTGGTTGTCGTACGGTACGGCGGCGACTATTACATTGGTATCCCACCGCTCTCCGGAGCGTCTGCAAACACCTCTTCTGCCCGGAATCTCATTTACTGGAGTATAATTGTCTTCTGTGATGAGTCCTGCTTTGAACTGAGCCACGATGAACAGCAAAGAAATGTCTGGAGACGGCGCAGACGGCAGTGGGACACTGAACTGTTGTCGCTTGCCATACCGACCTACCTACGCAAGGTCTGAATATAGAGATCTCACAGCGGAGAGCAAAGTCATATGTCTTATATCAGTTTGTCCAAAAAGCGAAAAGTTGCTCCATTGTTTGAGTTCTATATTAATCATTACTTACGTTCCTCTGTAACCGCTAAGTGAGTTCCAGGTTGGAGGAAGGCCACAGCAGACCACCCGCTACATACCCTTGCCTGGCAAAGCTCTGTGTTGTTCCACTGATGACAACATTACTTAGATATTTTGAAACGAGGCGCAAACGTTACGCTACAGCTATGGAGCGAACAACAAATGATGAAATCCTCACTAAACGGGACATCAGTCGCAGCGTCTGACGCACCACGCGCCCCACGATCGATAACTGGTGGCGTTAATAACTGTATCTAATAGAGACGCGTTGCTGACGTATCTCTGGAGGAAAATAGGTCGATAGCCGGGCAGTGGTGGACGCGGATTTTAAAAAGCAGTCTGTTGTGAGGAACGCTGTCGACGAAGACTTGTGGTTCCATGAGCGCTCTTCCAGGCACTTAAGTGTGTTTTGCAGAGTATCCATGAAGATGCGTATGTAGAAGGGAGACGTGGTTACACAGTGCGAGCCAGCATCCGAGCTGGCCTAGTCATTCAGTGAAGTGCAACTACTCACACGAGCTATTGTCAAGTGCGAGCCGATCAGTACCTCGCTTCCGAATAACGAAAACATATTTTGTTTTTAATAGCCTCTCGTCTCCCCCACCATGCCACCATCGGCAGCTTTCATGCTACACACCAACAAGGCCAGCTTATTACCAGCCTGATGAACGTTTAGTGTATGCACACTCTGCACAACTGCAACAATTTTCGCAATCAATACTCGCTAGTGATGTACTTCATGCAGCAACGACGTTCTCTAATGTAATAAACTCAGCTACGAAGTATTGTATTACTATGTAAGGTTGATTTTTAATATACACAAAAAAATTTAACAAACGAGTTATGAATTTGATTATGAATAATGAAAATTACTTGCTTTGATGAAATTTTTTAGTCTTTCATTTATAGAATCACACACTTCTCGTATTATTTTAATTACGGATGCTTTTGAAATTCTGAAAAATATCGACAATAACTATACGATATCCCAGAAGAAAGGTACAATAGTTTTGTTTCCAACTTCACTCTTGAAGATATAGCATCCCTGATGTGTGTAACTTCACGTAGAATTTTTAGAGCAATTCAATTTAAGAGCGTTTCTTCTAGTGTAGGTGTCACTATCATTACTGCTTTGTATTCTCGTGGACCTTCATTGTATAGTTCTTTAAATGTTATATGCGTAGCCTTTTTCCTTTGCATCTAGTTCCTAACCCAAATCGTTTTTTTTTAATTTTTTAATTTTTTTCACTACACTTTGAGCTCGAAGCATTCTAGCCAAAGTATTTTTGTAACTCCTTTTGTTATGGCATGAACTGTGATCAGTCGTGTATTTTGCGACGACATTACACGAGATATTGCTACTGAAAATCTGCGAGTACATGTGTGTTGTAGCTGTACACTTTCACGTCAGCAGCTTGCACTCTTGTGGCCGTGCAATGCGATTTGTAGATATCCACTGTCAGGTCAGCTACTCGTATTGTGTAACCGAGCCCTTAAGGCGAGGAATTGGCACTCGCTTGGACGTGTCACGAGAAGATCCGGTGAATGGTGGAGCTAATTTATCCAAGACTGAATGCCACAGGGAAAGAAGAAAGATACGGACAAAAAGGGGAAGAAGATGGCGATATGAATTGTGAAAATTCGGAAACCATCTTGGTCATCTATAGCGCGAAATGTAACTGGGAGAGCTTTTCTTCTAGTAGTGGGACACTTACTGCTAGTTTACTTGTTTTCTACCTGTTGGCTTCAGGGGCACTTGAAATTCATTTGATTTCATTGTGTCACCATATATTTTACCGCGGCTGACCTACTCTGTATGGTACAAGCCAAATAAGTGTACACAGCTTCCCAGGTCTCATGGCGATATGGATAGTGCGAAACGGTGATTCGTCAACTGTAGATTCATGAAGTAGGTCGTTTTATATGTTACATGTATGTTCATGCATACTTATGTACATTTCTGGCCAAAAGTTGAGAAAAAAGGAAAAGGAAATAGCGCGAAGGAATCCTCAGAACAGCTTAACATATTTGACACAGATGAGTAACGACGACATAAATACACGATTAACGTTTAGGGCTTCAACAGCTGCATTACTGTCACAAGGCGGGTACTTGCACATGTTATGCTGGACTGCAGTTTTATTTTCCATGTCACCAGTATTCTTAACGGATTGGTGCGGGGCGACACGAATTCCTCCCTCGTGCCGACCTGTTAGTCTCCGAGTAGCGCCTGCACCTTACATCCTAATTATTTACTGGATGTATTCCAAACTCTGTCTTCCCCTACAGTTTTTACACTTAAAGCAGCTCCCTCTAATACTATCAAAGTTATTCTCTGATATCTAAACACATGTCCTATCATCCTGTCACTACCTCTTGTCAGTGTTTTCCATATGTCCCGCTCATAGCAACCTCTGCGAAAAATCTTCCCATTTCTTATCTTATTTGTGCACCAAATTTTAAATATCTTTCTTTAGCACCATGTCTCAAACGCTTGAATTTTTTTTTTCTGTTCCAGTTTTCTCAGAGTCATAATTCGCTACCATACAATACTGTGATGCAAACGTACGTTCTCAGACATTTCTTCCGAAATTAAGACCTATGTTTCATATTAAAGAATTCTCGTGGCAATGAATGCCTTCTTGGCCTTTGCTAGTCTGCTTTTTAGTTAGTCCGTGTTTCGACCTCCGTACGTTATTTTTATTCCCAGGTAGAAAATTTCCTTAGCTTCGTCTACTTCGTGGTCACCAATTTTGTGCCGAGTTCATTGGTTCAAAAATGGTTCAAATGGCTCTGAGCACGATGGGACTTATCTGAGGTCATCAGTCCCCTAGAACTACTTAAACCTAACTAACGTAAGGACATCACACACATCCATGACCGAGGCAGGGTTCGAACCTGCGACCGTAGCGGTCGCGCGGTTCCAGACTGAAGCGCCTAGAACTGCTCGGTCACAACGGCCGGCAGTTCATTGGTAATCTCATTTGTGCTTCTCCTTATTATTTTCGTTTTTCTTCGGTTTTCTCTCAATCCATATTCTGTATGCATTAGACTTAATTTAATTCAACAAATTTCAGGAAGGATAACTATTTCGCCAACAAATATTATCATTGAAATCCTGTCAACTTGAATTTGGATCCCAATTTTGAATTTTTCTTTTATTGCCGTCAATGCTTCTTCGGTGTATAAATCGAACAGTAGGAACGAAATAGTGTATGCATGTCTTACACCCTTTGTAATCCAAGCACTTTGTTGTTGGTCTTTCGTTCTTATTGTTCCCTCTTGGTTGTTGTACATATTGTATATTACCTGTCTTCCCCTATAACTTATTCCGATTTTTATCAGAATTTCGAACACCTTGCGCCACTGCAAATACCTTACGCTTTTTGTATGTCGACAAATTCTGCGAATGTGTCTTGACTTTTTAAAGTCTTGTTTGCTTGTCAAGGGGAACGTCATAGCTACCTCTCTCGTGCCATTTCCTTCCGTAATGCCAACGTCACCTGTCATCTAACAAATCCTTCAATTGCAGTTAGATCTGTCTTATGTCGCACTATCAGACGCTCTGTGATTGACACTGGATGTCACGTCACATCCTGTCGGAACGTTCCTAACGTATTTCAAATAGCGGAATTCGCACCACCCGTTGACGGAACGAAGCCTTAACTCGAGCTGGACGTCAAGTTATGTCACACCACTTCAAGGATTCCTCGCGAGAAAATTTTGGCGTTTATGATGCGGTGACGTCACGTGACTGATCCAATGCTGGTCCAAGGTGTGCCAACATTCGGTATTGATTGAATCTCGCTGAGTCGACTCGTGTAATGTTTGTGGCTTCCCCATGCTTGTGGCGTCTTAATATATTTATTTCTTGCATTGTGTTTTGGTTCACTGCGAAAGTTGCACGCAGACTTGATGTCTATTGTTCGAGTGTTGTCTCTTGAATGCGAAATGTTATATTCTATTTTCGATACATAGACAAAGAAAATTCATACTCGCCGTAAGTGAAATAGAACATAAACCTTGGCTGACCAAGATTTGGGGCCCTGTACGGTTGACGAAGAAGACTGCGCACTTGGGAAACGTGGGAAGACGTGTTTGCAAGAGAGTGCGACTACCTGTAAGGCGCGTATATTGAGGCGTAGTTTTCTGAGCAGAGCTTTTATCACTAGTGTTTCTGTTCAACTTTTTGTTCTTCTGCCAAAGCAATAAATCTGTTAGTTAAATAAATTAGGGAACTACAAACCATTTTTATTGAACAAAAAGTTTACATACAGGCCTTTAACATTAAGTTGCGATGTTTATAAATTTTTAGAATATACAATATACGGGGTGCGACGAATAAAAGTGGCCCAGAGAACAGAGTTCCATGGTGCAAAGAAACACAGCAGAGGAAAGGCAAAACGGTACTAAACTAACTATAGCAAATATTGAAAGTGACCACCATTCATCTGTTGGCACTTTTGGGCCCTGGTCAGTAAGTTGCTGAAGGCAGATCGAAGCTGGACTGCTAGAATTGCTGCACTCTCATCCGAAATGTTCTGCTGCAGTTCTGGAAGACTATGAGGATTGTTGCGACACGCCTTAGACTTGAGGGCTCCCCACGCTGAGTAATCACACACTGACAGATCAGCTGACCTGGGTGGCCAGCTAGGGCCGCGACCACACTGACCTCTGCTGACCACTCTGTCAGGCGTGAAGACTGAGTAAATGTGCTCCAAGGTTCGACCTGCTGCATGGGCACTCGCTCCGTGCTGTTGAAGTAGCTGTAGATCTTTTCATCCTTCGTTAGTATTTCCGCAAATAATTTCAAAATGTTGGCAATATAACGCGCCGAACGTCTGGGCCACTTTTATTTGCCCCACCCTATATCTGTAACTATGGTTCGTGACACAAACACCGAGAGGTACCCATATTAAAATCTGTTAAACCGAAACTTTGGCAGGAATCTGTGAACATAATAACAGGAAACCTGTGCACACGTGTCTTTAACCAAACATTGAAAAACCTTCGCGGCTTCCGTGTGCGATCGAGGATATTGCTCTTGGCATAAACTTTTATCAAAGTGTTGTGAACAACCTGGATCGGACAAACACATCGTGGAGCAGATGCTACACAGTACGTCTGTGAGCTCAAGTTGAAAGTAATGAAGTACGTCAGCAACCAGAGTACGATCTGACAAATAAATCAAAATCAATCTTCAGTCACGTAAAGTCTTGGTATGTCTTTGAGAGGCCACTATGTAACGTTTCAATTACCTCTGGTCCACAAGTGACTGCCCCGAGTTCTGGAAAATGTCCTCTGTCATGAACTTCAAGCTGATTTTTGTATTGGAGTACTGTTTCTTTTATAGTATCCACCTTGTCCGCCAAGTCTGTTAGCATTAAGAGACCTAATGAATTCAAATAATTGGTGACGTCAGTCATAAAAGATTTTGCCGTTAAACTAGTTACCATTAACTCAGTTTTGTCCCTAATGGTCGCCTTCAGTTCCGACAGCATGCACTCACGTCACGTGCATCATATCGTCTTCGTGGCTGGTGTTTCAAGTTCTTTTTCCAGCTCATAATAGTGCGATGGCGCCTTAAGCACGTAACATGGCCTTCAAACGATACTCTATCTCTGTGGCAGTAAGTGTCAAGGAGCTCCCCACTCTGATGAAGGCTGGTCGGCGCTGCTTCAGGGACGCGTGTAACAGCATAGCGAAGACGTGTTTTATTCATCTCACGACAGCTTTACCAGTTATAGATTAACTAGCTCCCCGCCCCTGCTTCGCAAGGATAGCAGTAGGTGACTACGGCCGCAACACTCGGTGTAGCGGCAGTGGCGGATACGGAAAAACCTCAAGGAGGGGACGCTAAAGATATCGAGCTACCTTTACTTTTACCGTTGTTGTTTTTGTTGTGGTCTTCAGTGCAGAGACTGGTTTGATGCAACTCTCCATGCTACTCTATCTTGTGCAAGCTTCTTCATCTCCCAGTACGTACTGGAATCTACATCCTTCTGAATCTGCTTAGTGTATTCATCTCTTGGTCTCCCTCTACGATTTTACCCTCCACGATGCCCTCCAAAACTAAAGTGGTGATCCCTTGATGCCTCAGAATATGCCCTACCAACCGATCCCTTCTTCTAGTCAAGTTGTGCCACAAATTTCTCTTCTCTCCAATTCTGTTCAATACCTCCTCATTAGTTGTGTGATCTACCCATCTAATCTTCAGCATTCTTCTGTAGCACCACATTTCCAAAGCTTCTATTCTCTTCTCGTCCAAACTATTTATCGTCCATGTTTCACTTCCATACATGGCTACACTCCATACAAATACTTTCAGAAACGACTTCCTGACACTTAAATCTATACTCGATGTTAACAAATTTCTCTTCTTCAGAAACGCTTTCCTTACCATTGCCAGTCTACCTTTTATATCCTCTCTACAGTGGATAGACCGTTTCCGAGTGGCCAAGCGGTTCTAGGCGCTACAGTCGGGAGGCGCTCGACCGCTACGGTCGCAAGTTCGAATCCTGCCTCGGGCATGGATGTGTGTGATGTCCTTAGTTAGGTTTAAGTAGTTCTGAGTTCTAGGGGACTAATGACCTCAGCAGTTGAGTCCCATAGTGCTCAGAGCCACACCGGTTCCCGTGAGATCACCGAAGTTAAGCGCTGTTGGGCGTGGCCGGCACTTGGGTAGGTGACCATCCAGACGCCATGCGCTGTTGCCATTTTTCTGGGTGCACTCAGCCTCGTGATGCCAATTGAGGAGCTACTCGACCGAATAGTAGCGGCTCCGGTCAAAGAAAACCACCGGGAGAGCGGTGTGCCGACCACACGCCCCTCCTATCCGCATCCTCAACTGAGGATGACACGGCGGTCGGATGGTCGCGATGGGCCACTTATGGCCTGAAGACGGAGTGCTACTTCGACCATCAGATCATCAGTTATTTTGCTCCCCAAATAGCAAAAGTTCTTTACTACTTTAAGTGTCTCATTTCCTAATCTAATTCCCTCAGCATCACATGATTTAATTCGACTACATTCCATTATCCTCGTTTTGCTTTTGTTGATGTTCATCTTATATCCTCCTTTCAAGACACTGTCCATTCCGTTTACCTGCTCTTCCAAGTCCTTTGCTGTCTCTGACAGAATTACAATGTCATCGGCTAACCTCAAAGTATTTATTTCTTCTCCATGGATTTTACGGTAGTAAAAAATAATCAAGTCACATGCGAAGTTTAAGGAAGTTTTATTTAAACTGATATCGAAGGTTCTCTGTACAAGAAAACGGTAGAATTTCACGACTTTTCTCGAACAAATGCCAGACAGAATAACGTATCGGTATCAGTAGAATGGCCGCGACTTTTCTCGTAGATATGTGTTAGCTATCTATGTGCCAGACAGGAACGTATAAAATACGATGACGCGGACGCGTCGAGTAAAACTACTCGATAACTCGGTTCAGTCGAGTCGACTGACGAAAGAAACGAACGAATAGCGTGCGAGCTGACTGGCGGGGGCGGCGCGGGTGGCAGTGCCTTCACATAGAAAAACGCTGTAGAGAGATGTGCAGTAATTTTATTGCCTTGTCGAGACACTATAAGCTTTTATTTATATGGTAATGGTAATTTTCCCGCGCGGTGTGCAAATACACTGTTAGACAATAAAATTGCAGCGTCAAATTAGCATAAAGTGCGTTACACGCAGATAACACGTTCCAGTCACGTGATTGTGACCACCGCCTGTGCTCGACGTCAACCGCTCACAGACGGCAGGTGGCAGCGCTAGCAGTGGAGGCGTATATCGAATGTGTCGCGGGAGACGCAGTAAACAATGTAGTCGTCGTAATGGGGAAATGGAGCGATTGATGTGACGTCCAGTAGACGGGCCAAGACTGGAAGCTTTTCCAAAGCGGCTGCACGGTAACTACAAACCGCCCAGATGAACCAGGGGGCTACCAAGAGCGAACGTCGCTGCGTATGGACCTCCACAGCAGGCGTGTGGTTCACGCACCCATGTTGACTGCTGGACGTCCAATGAGTGCTGACAGGTGGTCTTTTGATGTGAAACACTTTTTGTGGTCTATCGGACATGTGGCCTTTGGCGTGTACGGTTTGAAACGACTGAAAGCAAACAACCACAACAATCATTGGCTGGGGCCAGGCCGGAGGAGGGAGCGTTATGATCTGGAGAATGTTTCCTTGGCATTCCCTGGGTGCTCTCGTCATTCTGGAACGTACAGTGGATCGACACAAGTATGCATCTGTCCTGGGGCACCATTTCTACCCCTACATGCAGTTTTTTCCCCCCTCGGCACGATGACATCCACGAGCAGGACAATGCAACGTGTCACACAGTTTGCAGTGTACGTGCATGGTTCGAAGAACATTAGTATGAGTTTACTGTGCTCCCCTGGCCATCAACTCCACGGATTTGAAGCCAAACGAGAATCTATGGGACCACCTCGATTGGGCTGTATGGGTAATGGATCCACAATGGAGAAGTATTGCAGTTGGCCGGCATGGCACCACATCCCTGTCTGTACCTTCCAGAGCCTCACTGGTTCTCTTCCTGCACGTCCCGCAGCGGTATGTGCTGGGAAAGATGGTTCTTCAGGCTTTTGACATGTGACTGGACAGTGTATTAGCGTCTCAGTGTAAAGTAGACAGCAGTGATGCTCTCTATATACTTTGTATGAGGAAACATTACTCAGGGGATTTCTCGTTCAGAAATCGCGTTTAAATATTGTTTGTTTGTGAGGAGACCGTCTTACACCTCGTGTAACGCAAAGAAACGTCCTCGATAACGTGTCGGAATTTGGTAGCGGTGGGATCGTGGCCTCTTCAGCCTGTGGCTTATCGTTCCGCGATACTGCTGTTCGCTTTGGTCGGCGGAATCTCACTGCTGTCAGGTAGATGTGGAATCGATGGGTTCAGGAGATCTATACTAAGCGCCTTCAGGATCTTAATGTCCCTACGCGTCTAGCGCCCGAGAGGGCTGACACATTGTTCGCTCTGACGTGCAGGCTCATACACCAACGTCACATACCTTGAGTCAGGAAATGGATTTGTTTGCGACAAGACAAGTATCCGTACAGACAATGCGACAATGGAGCATCAGCGACTCTCAAGATGGCAAACATTGTTGTGGCTTTCCTTGACACGACAGCATCAGCGACAGGACTGGACACATTAGTGGCACCACAATGTATTTTCAGACGAGTCCCGGTGCTGCAGGCAGCATCGCGATGGATAATATCCGTGCACGACGGCACCAGAGAGAACGATGTTGCCAGATTGCATTCGTCATAATGGCCAGACATGACGTTCTGCGATGCCATTGGATATGCAAAACGTTAGCCTCTGGTTTGGAAAGTAGGCATAATATTAGTGCCATGTTAAGACAGCTGTGCCCACTTTCCAAGACACGGTGACGTTGTCTTTCCACAAGATATGGTTCAAATGGCTCTGAGCACTATGGAACTTAACATCTGAGGTCATCAGTCCCCTAGAACTTAGAACTACTTAAACCTAACTAACCACAGGACATCACACACATCTATGCCCGAGGCAGGATTCGAACCTGCGACCGTAGCGGTCGCGCGGTTCCAGACTGTAGCGCCTAGAACCGCTCGGCCACCTAGGCCGGCTCAAAGATAACACAAGGCGTTGCCTTACCCGCGCTCTCCAAACTTAGTTCTATACAGAGGGTGTTGTTCCCCTTGCCAGGACGTTGTCCAGATTTCTCACCCAGTGAAAATATCTGGCACACCACCATGTGACAGATACTACGATTATTAAGAACCTGTGGCAGAGAGTTGAAGCAGCACGTCATGACGCATCCATATCTACGATGCGAACTCAGTTCGACTTGATGCCCAGTGGGGTTAGAATCTTTGTAGCCACAAGAGGCCACAGCTCTGTGTTCTCAATTTCGTATACCCACAGATCATGTACGCTTACTACGATCTACACTGCTGTCCAAAATTAAAGCAACAAACGGAGATTTTGCAAGGTTCCGTTTATTTTGTCACAAAACATTATAAACAGGTAATAGTAAAATAAAAACAATGTAAAGAACCCAGAACGTGAACAACTACAACAAGCGTAACGGTAGACAAAAATTCTCTTTTTTTTTCAACTTAACGGATTTTTACTCACATTCCGACAACTGGTAATGTGCTCAGTATGGGTTCTGATCACGTGTGACAACAATACAGGCCTGACAACGACGGGGTGATGTCGTCCACCTCACGGTGAGGCAGTGACGCCCATTCTTCCTGCTCGCAACTCTTGGAGAGCGGTTCGTGGATGCTCACGCGATGCATCCCGTCTCCCTAGTGTATCCCAGACATGCTCTATGGGATTCAAATCGAGAGAGCGAGCAGAGCACGCCATGCGTGCTATATCTTCTCTGTCTGCAAGAAAACCTCAACCATCTGTGCTGGTTGAGGTTGAGCATTATCGCTCATCAGCACGGAGTCTGAGCCCACAGCACTGCACAACAACCGCACATGAGATTCCAAGATCTCGTCACGATACCTGACAGCAGTTAAATCTTGCCGATTCACCCGTACAGTGTCATGAATATGGATTCGAGTTGTCGACATAATCCCCATACCATGAGCGCGGTGGCCGAGCTGTTCTAGGCGCTTCAGTCCGGAACAGCGGGACTGCTACGGTCGCAGGTTCGAATCCTGTCTCGGGCATGGATGTGTGTGATGTCCTTAGGTTAGTTAGGTTCAAGTAGTTCTAAGTTCTAGGGGACTGAAGACCACAGATGTTAACTCCCATAGTGCTCAGAGCCATTTGAACCATACGATGAGGCATTCTCCTCGATATCGGTCTGTTTCCACAATGTTTAGATTCCGAAATCGTGTACCACGTTCCCTGCAGATTCGAATCCGTCGAGAACCACTCTCGAGACCAAATCGGGACTCATCTGTGAAAAGAACATTGGTCCACTGTTCGACCGTCCAGGTGGCAAGTTGACCACACCGCTCTAGACGTTCCCTTCTGTGAAGACGCATCAGAGGTGCACATACAGCAGGTATCCAACAATAAAGGCCACTCTGCCGAAGCCTTCTGTACGCCGTTTGCCTCGATACAACACGTCCAGTGGATGCTACGAGGTCAGATGTCAGTTGTCGTGCAGTACTGGGCGGTGCTCTTGCTCCCTTACAGCCAAATAACGGACCTTTCTTTGTGGTCTCAAACGTAGTCGGCCCGCCAGTGGTCTTCGGGGTAAAGTTCCGGCATCTATAAGCTGTCGCCACATCTAAGAAATTCATATTAAGCCCTCGGGTCTCATCAGTTTGCGACACTCCTACTTCCAGTCTTCCTACGACCCTCCACTGCAGAGAGCCTGGTAGGCGTCTTCTCTGTGCCACACTGCACCGTCTGTGACTACGTAGACAGCGATTGTGGATGTGGGGCTACACGGCAAACACTACCCCATTTGGTAGGTGTCCTGACATTGTCGTTGGCGTGGTTTTCGGTAGACTGGGATGCTATCTTCCGTGCAGAAGACGACTGAGCTGGTACGGCTCGCTATTTAATTTGTTTTCTTTTTGAAACGACCCGCCTTCTCAGTACTCGCACCGATGTCAATATGGAGATCGGATTGGAGTCTGTGGTCGCCGCATGTCTCTGGAGAGTTGGCATCCCGCGCGCCGCGAGGCGACAGAAAGACGAAGAAGGATGTTGCTGTGAGTTCTCTCTGAACTGTGCGTGAGGAGCGACACCGGTGTCGGAGGTCAAGGCCGCTTGGTCGGTGGGCCCCGCGGAAGCAGTCGGTAGGGGACGGAACGCCGAGGGCTCGAAGATCCCAGGGTGGAGGGCCGTGTTGTCCCGATGGCGGTCATCTTGTGCTCATCCAACGGCTGAGCAGTGATTTCTTGGTTCTGCCCTTGGATTCCGACGAAGAATTACGGCAAGTTTGGTGTAGGAGGTGAACTTAGAATTTTAAAAGGGTCCACGTTGGTGGCGCGTATGTCAGACTTGTGAGTGGAGGTAATGCGGTACTGCGGTCTCCAGTTCGAGCGCCGCTTGGGAGGAGAGCGTTGATATCGGTATTGCCATCTATTTAGCTGCTTTAAGGTAAATGACTGTTTTGGCAGGTGGATCCAAGTGAGGGACCGAATCATTGCTTGTCTTATTAAGAAACCTAAGTCGGCGCCAGCGTGTTAAACTGTTTTCTACAGTTATAACGAGTAGTATAACTCTGGTAGTGTCCGGGAGTGAACTTTGGAGGTACTGGTGTTTGTACTAAGGGAAAGATTGACTGTCGACCTTTTCAGTCGGACACGTATGAATCATGTCAATTGCAGTTCACTTCTTACGGTATTTTACGGTTATATTTGTCGTGGCGAAATCGCCGATAGCATTTTCATAAATTAGCTTGGGACATCATTCTATGGCTTGGTGTGGCTCTTCCAAGAGTTTAAAACCCCAAATATTTTCTTACTGTCTTTGCTGAGGTTGCCTTGCAGTAGCTGTTCATTTGCCTCTTGCCTACCCCACCGTAGTGCTGTTTGGTGCGGTGCGGTACAGTCGAAGTGTTGAATAGTACCGCATCTACTCCCTCGCCCGTTTTAAGATATGCGAGACGCATCCATATCGAAGTATAATCCCAGTATGCAATTTGTGTAAGTTGGTTGCGCTCTGTTACCGTTTTGTACATCGTAGGAAATCTTTCCCGTGCCGTACATGATCCTTAAAGAGAGCACGGCGCACAACAGGGCATGACCACGACGAAATCAAAAGATATGCATTGTATATATTTTTAACGAATGTAGCCACTGAGCTTAAGAGTTGATTTGTGTGTTTTTTTTATTTATTTTGAAAGGAAAAGATTTACATATCTGGTTAATTGTAACATCTATGCTTAATTACTTCTCATAATTCGTTGGGTGTAGGATGCATCACATGTAGGGAGGTTTATGGTGTAATGTGTTTAAAACGAAGGAAAATATTTTGTGATACGGTGCGCATCGTAGAGGCTACGGGTTTGCATTTAAATTGTTATTTTAATTAAAAGTTTGTGATCAATATTTTATTGCCCTTAGAAATCACAGGTGATATCTAGGAAAATTTTGGTATTGCCTTATGGCGTTTGAATATTTTATTTAACCTTACATTTTTTCTCTGCTTCAAAAGGGATTTTGAGTTTTAAGCGTTGTAAATTGATTCTGAGAGCTGTTCCTTGATCTGTTAAAATAATGCTTTAGGAACTTTCATTAAGAAACTATATTGAGGATATTGCTGTTCACGATAACGAATGTTCACTTTCTATTTTAAAATCAAGTTCATAAAGTTGTAAAATTCTAAAGGTAAAAAAAAAAACTTTTATTGGAGAAACGGTGCCCGCCGGTACTCCCCACAACTTTCCACGTACTCAAAGCATTGGCCTTCGGTCGTTGTCTGATGTTTTCCCCGGGGTCTGTCCCAGCTAACGCCTGCGGGGCCGTGTCAACGATCATACAGACATCCGTGGACAGTTTGTATGATTATATCGTGAATTAGACAATGTACGGGGAAATAACGGTTTGCTTTAGTTTCAGACACCAGTGTATATAAAACCAAGACGTTGTTTATTCAACGTCGTTACAAAAAACTCGAAAAGCTCGTAACCGATGGACTTCAAATTTTTACACGATGTTCTAAACAACATTAGGATGGACTTAGCCTATACATTAAAAAAAATCAACTATTTACATGTTTTGTGTTACACCTGACTGCAAAAAAGAAAATGCTGTACTCTGCTGTGCTGTGTGAACAACGAACTTAAACGGATGTCTTACGACGTCCGCCCCGAGCAGATGCAACGAACAAAATGAGATTAAAAAAAAAAAAAGCGGTCTAAGGCGCTGCAGTCCTGGACTATGTGGCTGGTCCGGCGGAGGTTCGAGTCCTCCCTCGGGCATGGGTGTGTGTGTTTGTCCGTAGGATAATTTACGTTAAGTAGTGTGTAAGCTTAGGGACTGATGACCTTAGCAGTTCAGTCCCATAAAATTTCACATACATTTGCCGTGCTGTGTATATGTGCTGTTTAATTTTCTTTCTCTATGGCAGCACAGCATATAAATCATTGGACAAATTCTTTCTCCAGATATTTAAACTTTAAAAAATATCCACAACAATTTGCTGTTTTATTTTCTGCCTCGCAGTAGGTTTTAACACAAAAATGGGGCGGCCGCGGTGGCAGTGCGGTTCTGGGCGCTTCAGTCCGGAACCGCGCAACTGCTACGGTCGCAGGTTCGAATCCTGCCTCTGGCATGGATGTGTGTGATGTCCTTACGTTAGTTAAGTGTAAGTAGTTCTAAGTTCTAGGGGACTGATGACCTCAGATTTAACATCTGATAGTGGTTGGCTCTGATCACTATGCGACTTAACTTCTGAGGTCATCAGTCGCATATAACTTAGAACTAATTAAACCTAACTAACCTAAGGACTGCCAAGGGGGAGGTTACCATGAGAAAAAGATTGAATAATCAACGAAAGAATAACGTTCTACGAGTAGGGGCGTGGAATGTCAGAAGCTTGAACGTGGTAGGGAAACTAGAAAATCTGAAAAGGGAAATGCAAAGGCTCAATCTAGATATAGTAGGGGTCAGTGAAGTGAAGTGGAAAGAAGACAAGGATTTCTGGTCAGATGAGTATCGGGTAATATCAACAGCAGCAGAAAATGGTATAACAGGTGTAGGATTCGTTATGAATAGGAAGGTAGGGCAGAGGGTGTGTTACTGTGAACAGTTCAGTGACCGGGTTGTTCTAATCAGAATCGACAGCAGACCAACACCGACAACGATAGTTCAGGTATACATGCCGACGTCGCAAGCTGAAGATAGATAGAGAAAGTGTATGAGGATATTGAAAGGGTAATCCAGTATGTAAAGGGGGACGAAAATTTAACAGTCATGGGCGACTGGAATGCAGTTGTAGGGGAAGGAGTAGAAGATAAGGTTACAGCAGAATATGGGCTTGGGACGAGGAATGAAAGAGGAGAAAGACTAATTGAGTTCTGTAACAAGTTTCAGCTAGTAATAGCGAATACCCTGTTCAAGAATCACAAGAGGAGGAGGTATACTTGGAAAAGGCCGGGAGGTACGGGAAGATTTCAATTAGATTACATCATGGTCAGACAGAGATACCGAAATCAGATACTGGATTGTAAGGCGTACCCAGGAGCAGATATAGACTCAGATCACAATATAGTAGTGATGAAGAGTAGGCTGAAGTTCAAGACATCAGTCAGGAAGAATCAATACGCAAAGAAGTGGGATACGGAAGTACTAAGGAATGACGAGATACGTTTGAAGTTCTCTAACGCTATACATACAGCAATAAGGAATAGCGCAGTAGGCAGTACAGTTGAAGAGGAATGGACATTTCTAAAAAGGGCCCTCACAGAAGTTGGGAAGGAAAACATAGGTACAAAGAAGGTAGCTGCGAAGAAACCTTGGGTAACAGAAGAAATACTTCAGTTGATTGATGAAAGGAGGAAGTACAAACATGTTCCAGGAAAATCGGGAATACAGAAATACAAGTCGCTGAGGAATGAAATAAATAGGAAGTGCAGGGAAGCTAAGACTAAATGGATGCAGGAAAAATGTGAAGACATCGAAAAAGATATGATTGTCGGAATGACAGACTCAGCATACAGGAAAGTCAAAACAACCTTTGGTGACATTAAAAGCAACGGTGGTAACATTAAGTGTGCAACGGGAATTCCACTGTTAAATGCAGAGAAGGGAGCAGATAGGTGGAAAGAATACATTGAAAGCCTCTATGAGGGTGAAGATTTGTCTGATGTGATAGAAGAAGAAACAGGAGTCGATTTAGAAGAGATAGGGGATCCAGTATTAGAATCGGAATTTAAAAGAGCTTTGGAGGACTTACGGTCAAATAAGGCAGAAGGGATAGATAACATTCCATCAGAATTTCTAAAATCATTGGGGGAAGTGGCAACAAAACGACTATTCACGTTGGTGTGTAGAATATATGAGTCTGGCGATATACCATCTGACTTTCGGAAAAGCATCATCCATACAATTCCGAAGACGGCAAGAGCTGACAAGTGCGAAAATTATCGCACAATCAGCTTAACAGCTCATGCATCGAAGCTGCTTACAAGAATAATATAAAGAAGAATGGAAAAGAAAATTGAGAATGCGCTAGGTGACGATCAGTTTGGCTTTAGGAAAAGTAAAGGGACGAGAGAGGCAATTCTGACGTTACGGCTAATAATGGAAGCAAGGCTAAAGAAAAATCAAGACACTTTCATAGGATTTGTCGACCTGGAAAAAGCGTTCGACAATATAAAATGGTGCAAGCTGTTCGAGATTCTGAAAAAAGTAGGGGTAAGCTATAGGGAGAGACGGGTCATATACAATATGTACAACAACCAAGAGGGAATAATAAGAGTGGACGATCCAGAACGAAGTGCTCGTATTAAGAAGGGTGTAAGACAAGGCTGTAGCCTTTCGCCCTTACTATTCAATCTGTACATCGAGGAAGCAATGATGGAAATAAAAGAAAGGTTCAGGAGTGGAATTAAAATACAAGGTGAAAGGATATCAATGATACGATTCGCTGATGACATTGCTATCCTGAGTGAAAGTGAAGAAGAATTAAATGATCTGCTGAACGGAATGAACAGTCTAATGAGAACACAGTATGGTTTGAGAGCAAATCGGAGAACGACGAAGGTAATGAGATGTAGTAGAAATGAGAACAGCGAGAAACTTAACATCATGATTGATGGTCACGAAGTCAATGAAGTTAAGGAATTCTGCTACCTAGGCAGCAAAATAACCAATGACGGACGGAGCAAGGAGGACATCAAAAGCAGACTCGCTATGGCAAAAAAGGCATTTCTGGCCAAGAGAAGTCTACTAATATCAAATACCGGCCTTAATTTGAGGAAGAAATTTCTGAGGATGTACGTCTGGAGTACACCATTGTATGGTAGTGAAACATGGACTGTGGGAAACGGGAACAGAAGAGAATCGAAGCATTTGAGATGTGCTGCTATAGACGAATGTTGAAAATTAGGTGGACTGATAAGGTAAGGAGTGAGGAGGTTCTACGCAGAATCGGAGAGGAAAGGAATATGTGGAAAACACTGATAAGGAGAAGGGACAGGATGATAGGACATCCGCTAAGACATGAGGGAATGACTTCCATGGTACTAGAGGGAGCTGTAGAGGGCAAAAACTGCAGAGGAAGACAGAGATTGGAATACGACAAGCAAATAATTGAGGACGTAGGTTGCAAGTGCTACTCAGAGATGAAGAGGTTAGCACAGGAACGAAATTCGTGGCGGGCCGCATCAAACCAGTCAGTATACTGATGACCAAAAAAAAAAAAAAAAAAAAAAAACCTAAGGACATCACACACATCCATGCCCGAGGCAGGATTCGAAGCTGCGACCGTAGCGGTCGCTCGGTTCCAGACTGTAGCGCCTAGAACCGGTTGGTCACTCCGGCCGGCTAAATCCCATAGTGCTCAGAGACATTTGAACAAAAAAAATGGAAAGTTGTATTCACTGTTTATCGGCTCATAATTAGAACACTGCTACGCCATCCGAATCGTCCAATACTTAGTAAACCTACAGTATTTTATGTGTGGATTCATGTGAGAGAATACAAAAAGATTCCAGTCGTGTGGAATAACAGTCACAGTAAGGAACAAATTTTATCGATTGAGTATCCGAACAGGTTTTTCTCTGTCAAGGATGTAACGCATTATCTTTTACTGTCCGTCTGCACTGTGTGTCTTTATAATGTTATAGCCAGTTTCGGTTCCATCGAACCATCTTTAGATCTGTAGATATAATAAAAGAAAATAATTACCCATGATATAACGTGATGTACATAACTCTGCTCTGATTGCGGTTTTATCCAGAAAATATTATACGTTAAATTATGCGCAAGAAGTTACAAATCAAATTAAATACAGGTTGGCGATAGCAATGAAAACAAGTGTCAACATCCAGTATAAATTTAAGTGTTAGGAAATATTTTATGAAATCTTATGTGGAGCTGAAAGGTTGACGATAAACAGTTCAGACAAGAAGAGAATAGAAGCTTTTGAAATGTGGTGCTGCAGATTAGATGGTTAGAGAGGTACTGAATAGAATTGGGGAGAACCTAACTGAAGGGGTTGGTACGACACATCTTGAGGCCTCGTAGCTATTCATGCATGAACATTCTCACACAGGACAGACTAACGTGGACAGCTGCACATAACCAGTCTCCGAACTGAAGATCGTAACAATAAGAACTGCGTTAAAGGCCTTACTGCCGTGCGCCCAAACTAACACATAATCATTAACAAGATAACGATAAAAATAAAGGCTGTTTGAGATGACTCCCTTTCTGCACCTATCGTAGTTTCCTTATCGAGTGAATGCGTTTTTCCGACGACAGTCGGTTTCCCTGCAGGCCAATTGATCTCTCAAGGGGAAGCTGGTCAATTGTGAATCAGGGATTCAGACGAAATAGACTTCCGTCATTGGAAGAACATAGACATATATTTCTATGTCGTGTAAACTGTGCCGGCAAGTTGTCAATTCATTATTCTTCGGATCTGCAGACTCGTATTTAAGTAAGTAGTGATTTTGACGATCTTCCTTCTCGTGTACTTTTTTCACAAAATAATCAGCATTTCCAATACCATAAACAGTTTAGTTTTGTTCGTTGTAAATGGAAAATATTAACAGAATTCATGTGTTTATTTTACGTAGAGACTTCAGAAAGTAAGTTACACACGTCGTCCCACTGCAAGACCATTGCGCAACGAGTGTGGCCCGTTGTCACAGGTGTGCAAATTTTTGAGGGTTCCTGCGGACACAGTTCTGCTGCGGTAAATATGGTGCGGCAGCTGAAAACGATCTCCAAAAAGTTGAACCAGTCGTTACAGTACCAATTTAGTGGGTGAAGCGACTAAATTTCACACAGACGCACTGTGAACTTTCACAGGCCCAAATGCAGTATAGCGTCTCGCCGTAGTGCAATCTGCCAACAATTTGACCGAGGCTGCACAGGTGTGGTTGACCCTGATCGGGGAGGAAGGCCATCGAACATCGACCGCAATCGACAACATCCACGACAATCGAGGAAGAACATCTGGGGTAAAAGAGGTTTCTCGTCGATGGAAGACGTTCAGCACAGTATTTTCGAACGGCTCCGTGATGAAGGAGCAGATTTCTGCCGTCGAGGAAATGAACGATTAGTAGAAAGTACAGGGAATTGGTGACTATTTTTTTTTTTTAAATAATTTCATGTATCTGTGTTGCTCTGAAGTACAGGGTGAGTCAAAAGTCGCAGTACACCCTGTTATGTCAAAAATCCTGCAGGATTGGGGGAAACTTGAGTATTCCAGTAAGATGTGGGGGAGGTGGTCTATCTTTTACGGTTGTTGTTGTGGTCTTCAGTCCTTAGACTGGTTTGATGCAGCTCTCCATGCTACTCTATCCTGTGCAAGCTTCTTCATCTCCCAGCACCTACTGCAATCTTTTACGGTATGTACCTGAAAACGGGCGCGATCTTGTATATATATTTCAGTTGTTTTTTTTAAATAGCATTTTCTGACAAGTTAGTTGCTGTAAACAGATTCGAGCAAGCAGCTATGGTTCAAAAGTTAGATTTTGGTTGGAATTACAGGCTGGATTGTTCTCCATTCACGTTTAATGTGTCCAACATAGTGTCCATCTCGGTCAACGCACATTTCAAGGCGCTGAATCTAATCGTCATGCATTTGCAGGAGGATATCCCCCGAAATGCTGGCACAAGCTTCGTCAATGCGTTGCTCGACGTGGTGTCCGTTTCTTATTTTCTCTGCATATACGAGTTGCTTTAAATGACACCACAGGTAAGACAAGTGGTGTGAGATCAGGTGACGTGGATGGCCATTCTACAGACCCACGTCGGCCAATCCAATGACCAGGAAATTGACCATCTCATCACAGATGAACAACAGCTGTGCAACGTGGTGGAGCCCCATACTGTTGAGTGTAAGAAGGAAAGCTGCCATCTTCGTTCAGAACTAAGGGAAGCACCACTTCTTGCAGCTTTTCCAGGTAGCTCGGTTCTGGTAACTGAAAATGGATCCAATTACGTGGGTACCCCATATTCCACACCATAACCTTTACGTCACCATCTACCTTGGAAGGTTTCATCCATTGTGGATGCTAGGCACTCCAGCGTCTGTTGTTGTGACAGTTGACTTCACCACTGACAAAAAAGTTGGCCTCATCACTGAAAAAGATACCTCGCGCACAAGGGCCCCCGTGCAAAGCTGCATAAGTCTGTCTGGGTCATCCCATGCTATTTGCTCGAGTAGCTGAGTCTTGAGTGGATGCCATTGATAAGCATGAAGGATTTGTACGAGCGATGACTGGCTCATTCCAAATTCTCCTGACAAACGTCGTGTGCTGCGGTGTGGGCTCTCCACGAAGGACGCCAAAACCATTGTTGAGGTTGTCTCGTCAGTAGCACTTGTTGGACGACCAATTCGTGCCTTATCGGTTGGTCCATCACGGCCAGGGGACATCGGCTGGTACGTACTTTTCAATGTCAATAAACGTTACGAACAGCATACACTTTAAGAGCTTTTATTTTATTCTGGAAGCAACCAGTTTCGGCAATTCACTTTGCCATCTTCAGGCCCCATAAGCTTTTTTTCAAGTCAACGAACTTATCGTATAGCGCCATAAAACAGGATATCATGAATTCCAATCGTTGTACAGATGCGTCATACGGAGACGTGACAGCAACTCAATTACACTGGTACCCCATATTCCACACCATAGCATAACTTCTACGTTACCGTGACCCAGACAGGCGTATGCATTTTTGCATGGGGACCTTTTTCAACACGATCCCTCTTTTGCACAAGGTATTTTTTTCAGTGATGAGGCAAACTTTGCCGTCACGTCATCGTATGAAGCATCTGTACAACAACTGGAATTCACGATATCCAGTTTTATGGCTCCATACGATAATTTCGTCAGTCTGAAAAAAGCGTATGGGGCCTGAAGATGGCAAAATGAATTGCCGAAACTGGTTGCTTTCAGAACAAAATAAAATGTCTTCTTTCTGGGTGCCGGTTGCTAAAATCTGCCGCAATGACACGCAAGCTCCGTTCTCTAGACATCAAAATGACCTCAGTTCTCTTCTCGTTGGTCAAAGCCATCTCTTCAGGTACCTGCAACAAAAAAAGTGTTATAACTTTCGAACCATAATTGCTACTTCGAATCTGTTCACAAGATGAATTTGTCGGAAAATGTTAATGCTATCTGATCTATCATACGACTCCCTTTCCATTAAAAAAAATGACTTGGATTCAAGATTATCGATTTCAAGATGGCGCCGATGTTCGGTACATACCGTAAAAGATAGACCACCTCACCTGTACCTTACTGGAATATTCAGATTTCCCCATTCTTGCAGGGTTTTTGACATGACAGGGTGTACTGCGACTTTTGACTCACTCTGTATGTTGCAGCATTCAATAAAAAATTACTTGACCTGCCATAGTAACTTACTGTTTGAAGCCCTTCGTATTTCCAGTTAGTATTTTATGCTGTAACGTAAGTTTTCTGGGCTTCGCTGGCGATCGAGTGAATTTGTTTTGGCAAAAACACACGGCTGTATCAAGTGAGTGACACAATCAGCATTGGCAGTTCAGCCTCAAATAAATATAACATTGGAATGCTGATTACTTTGTGTAAAAAAAGCATTTTATTTAAAACAAAAAAAGTTTTCACAGGTCTGAAACCAAGTCTGCAGACTCACAAATGACACCACAAACACTTGCAAGGAGCAGCTTTACCGCTTGTTTCTAGTCTTCAGGATTTAGCGAAACAGAAAAAGTAATTCTCTGAGGTATGGATTTAAAAGCTCAGAAGGACAACACTCGTCCGCTAGAACACTCACTTAAAACTGGAAGCGAAATACAATACATGGAAGCTTGCATGCGCGCATTGAAAAGTTCCGTACAAGAAGGGAGAGTCAAGCTGTCCAATTTTTCTTAATATTCTTAGGTTGCTCCCTTTCATTCTGTTTTCGCAACTGCCTAACCTTCATCATTATCAGACATCGAAGGTCGCACGTGGAACGTCTGGAAACATCACAAACTGAAATATGTTTTGACGCCATCTGAGAGGCTTTACGCAACCTCTCGAAAATGAAACCAGCGATAATGGTTCCACGTACGGAAGCTGCGGCCTTGCGTCTTTTCGAAGAACCCAGATACGATTAGCTGACAATTCTTTCAACTAAAACAATAATGCAGACCCGAAATTACCTTCCACATGCACCCATTAGTAGGCACCTGCATTAAACAGTCACATTGAAGACATAACACATTATGCAAAGGAAAAGTTCGTAATTGGTGCAAATAAAAGAAGCGCCTTTCCGATGTATGCACCTGACTCGCTCAGGAAAATACTAGCCAACAACGCTATGTGACGTTATTACCTTTTTGCATTATCATCTTCTCTTTACTGTAGCTGAAACAGCGCATGATATAATTAAATGGGAACGAACAAATCGATTAGCTGTGGATTGTTTTTCCATTCAGTTTTTTTTTTTTTTTCAGTGAAATGAATCAACCGAATGTATGTAATCTCAGTGTCAATGGCAATGTCAGCTATGTGAATGTTTTGACGCACTCTCTGGGTTTGAGTGGTTTCGCTTAATGTAAAACAACCGACACACACACATGTCGGTGACAGCTACGACAGTTATACGAATGTTTTCACTTGTCTCCAGGTTTGATCAATTTTATTTACATACTTTTTGAGATTTTTCAGCTATGCATGAATCATGACTACGATTGTCAACATTTTTAGATACAAATAACGCCCCTTATTTCAGGGAGAGTTGAATTAAAAGTATATTTCTGAAAACGAAATATTTCCAAAATTTACGTATTTATGTACTTAAATACGAATTTTTCGTATTTCTGGCATTAAACGTCGATTTTTGGTTGCTTTCAAAAGTTTAATAACTGGTGCTACATTATAAATTTATATTTAAATAAATGAACGATTATTTTTATTTAAATTTATTGAACCTGTTTTTTCCTTCTCACTGGTATGTACCAATCACTAATTATTCTGATGTGAGGTGAACAGAAAACATATAATCAACGTTTTTGTTGTTTGGTGACTTAATCAGTTGCTTTTTTTGTAAGAAATACTTGTCATCATTCGTGAATTATCTTTGAATCTCTTTACTTAATATCGTTTCAAAATATGAATCACACTTGCAGGTCCTGTATATCGCATTGAATTCATCTTGAGGATAATTTTTTATCGAGCAATTTTATTCAGCGATGTCTTTCATTCCCACGCCACTGAGAGTACAAAACACAAAGATCACTATTAAGAAAACACTCGACTGTTTTCATAGGGTTGCACCCGTAGACTGGTTTCACTCAAAACAATGAATTGCTAGTCCAAGCTACCGAATCGATTGTTTTTATTTGTTTTCACTCAAAGAATGAATGAATAAATTAATTAAAACGTAAAACTGCAATCTAATGAGCTGATTACTTTCCAACATCTGACTCAATCGATTGTTTTCGTTCCGTTTTCCCCAACACTGATTGTAGGCGACTTCAGTAATTAACACCATTTTTGTTTTGTTTATTGTAGTGTTTCGGTTGAAGATTATTTTATTATAAAGGTGAGTGAGAGTGACACAACGAAAAGTTTGAGTTGAAACTTTCGTTCTTGCCCTGTCCACGAAGCTTCACCAGTGTCTGGCAAAGTCTCTCTCGGGGCTACGGCCACACTTCACGCGCTCTTCAGGCGACAGAACACGACCGCAAGTATAGCTACGGAAGTCTGATAGACAGCTGTAACTGGCGATGTCTGAATTCAGACGTGTTTGAATCTTGTCGCTGGAGCACACGCCTCAGTAACAGGTGTTAGACTATTCGGTGAAGTGCTGGGACGGGCGTGCGGGCTGCTGCACTGCAATATTGTATTTATCCGCCGACACCGGCCAAGCGACTTTCAAGTACAATGTCTCCCCCTATGCTGGAATATGCGTAATGGATGTACAAGTGCAGGCTGTAGGCACGTGGTTAACCACATATGGAGGTTTGGGGCCGGCCGTGAGTCGTAGGCAAACGGTAGGGCGAACGCTCGCGATAAGCCGTAACTCTGGGTTCGAGACCCGGTCCGGCACAGGTTTTCATTTTCGTTATTCCATTGTACAGCTGATAGCTGTCGATACTCGCTGTAGTCGCCGCAGTGCCTGTTTCTTTGGACATGCATGCAAGTCCGGAGGAACATTGCTTCGTAATTCGGAATAACACAGCAATGAAGTATCGTACTTTGAAATACAATGTAAAGAATATGTATAAAACTTGGTACACGTTAGAGGTGATAGTATTCTAGTGGAGTCATCTAAAATTTAACCTAGGAC
This sequence comes from Schistocerca nitens, assembly GCF_023898315.1. NCBI lineage: Eukaryota > Metazoa > Arthropoda > Insecta > Orthoptera > Acrididae > Schistocerca > Schistocerca nitens. The sequence goes on from NC_064614.1 coordinate 1,297,601,401, forward strand.
CCACGACAATTTGGATTACTAGCCAAAGACGCTACCCCTAAACCAAAGTCCCCACTATCCAATGGTAAATGATTCTTGCGCGCTTATCATCTGTTCAAAATTCATCACTTAAGAAACACTCTCCTTTAATTGATTGAGGAGGTAGTCGAATATATCTACGCTCGTGTAGGCTTTCACAACCGGCGTCCTCATTAATTAAAACTTCCAGGCTAAGAGGCCGTGGTGGAGTAGTATACATTCTTCCTACTGCCGACTGTTCTCAGAAGATGTTGCCCGCAATTGGCAATGAAAAGTCAGAACGAAGAATTTCTACTGTTTGACCACGGCCTTTTAGTCCGGAAGTTTTAATTAAGGATATCTATGCTCATCCTTGTATATTCGAAGAATTAGGCTGGTGATTTTCGTAGCTGATTATAAAAATTATGGAATTCTCCATTAAGATTCCTGTCTTTGTAAATTTCATGCACAACGCTCCATTTTCGCTTTATTTTTCTAAATAAAATTAATTTTGCTGCCACCTTCTCGAGCAACAACTTTCTACGGTTTAGGCGCGTCACTTTTTTTGAAACAGGTGGTTGGTTCTTCTTGTAGCTTGAGGGGGAGATGTATCGCTCACACGCAGACACATGAACGAATCGCCCGATGCTGCTGCTGCTTGTAACTGCAATGTGGCGCATTCAAATATCGCGTGCGGTCGATCGCTTCTGTTGGTCACTGCCGGTAATAAATCTAGCAGCCCCTCTCTGAATTGCTTCGACGTCTCCCATTAATCCGACCTCGTGGGGAGTACAAACACTCGACCAGTACTCAAGAATGAGACGCACTATTATTGTATACGTGTTCTTCCTTGCCCATGAACTTCACTTTCCTAAAATTTCTTGCAATAAACCGCGGTAGACCATTCGCCTTCCCTATTATCGTTCTTACGTGTTCATTCCATTTCATGCCCGGTCTCAAACATCTACGATGTTTTTATGCAGACTGTTCGGTGTTTAAGGAGAGTACCAAGTGGTCTGAGGCGTGACCAGGAGTTTGGATTGAGGAGAGAGCCGTCCAGGTGTAGTCCGTGCAGTTGTGCAAAACTACTGTGCCAGGGTGGCCTACTACTTGGCGCGTCTGCCTAATTAGCAGGAGACCAGGTTCGAATCCCGGCCAAGGTACAGATTTTCATTCGTCGCTTCATTGTGCATATAAACACCATTTCATAACGCCTTGCAACATTACACCTAGATACTTAATCGACTTGACTGAGTTAAGCAACACATCACTCATACTGTATTCGAACATTGCAGGACTGTTTTTCCTACTCGTCCTTACGTTTTTCTCCTCTCAGAGCAAGCTCCCATTCATTACACCAAGTACAAGTACTTTCAAAGTCATCCTGTGTTCTCCTGCACTCACTCAACGGGTACACTTTTCCCGTACACTATATTATCATCAACAAACAGTCGCAGATTGCTGCGCACCCTCTCAATTAGTCCATTTTTGTACAGGGTGTTTCCGTAAGAGCATGCAAAAATGTAACAGGGGATGCAAAAATGTAACAGGACATAGAGAAAGCTCCACTGAACAATTTGAGGTAGGGAACCTGTAGTCGGAGAAGCCAGCTTAAGGAGACACGGAACTAAACTTGTCTACCGCTTTGTATATCATAAGTGTTTTCCAGCTTATTTACAACTAATATGCCTACAAGTTTACGTGTACATTATTTACTTCCTGCAAGGAGCCGGCCGTTCTGACCGAGCGGTCCTAGGCGCTTCGGTCCGGAACCGCGCTGCTGCTACGGTCGCAGGTTCGAATCCGCCTCGGGCATGGATGTGTGTGATGTCCTTAGATTAGTTAGGTTTAAGTTGTTCTAAGTCTAGGGGACTGATGAAAAAATGGTTCAAATGGCTCTGAGCACTATGGGACTTAACTTCTGAGGTCATCAGTCCCCTAGAACTTAGAACTACTTAAACCTAACTAACCTAAGGACATCACACACATCCATGCCCGCGGCAGGATTCGAACCTGCGATCGTAGCGGTCGCGCGGTTCCAGACTGAAGCGCCTAGAACCGCTCGGCCACTTCGGCCGGCGGGACTGATGATCTCAGATGTTAAGTCCCATAGTGCTTAGAATCATTTGAACCATTTTCCTGCAAGGAAACAAGGAGGACGATTACTAGGAAGTCATGATGTAGATTTTGTTTACTTTGCTTGTTCATAAGGAGGCTCTGTTATATAGTATTTACGCTGTCCCATGACAGAACGCACTATGAAACAACAACAGACCCATTTATTACTCAGTAGTATTCAGAGGCTATGGCGCAGTACCGGTACAGTTCCGCAGAACTCACTGACATAGACCTTCTTTATGGGGGAAGTACGTTGCGATGCTCTCGCTGCTGAAAGGCTATACAGGGAACGATTTCCTGAGAGGCATCGTCTGTCACGACGAGTGTTTATTTCTCTCGACCGACAAACGCGGAAGACTGGTTCATTGGAAAGAAGAAACGAGGCACCTGGCAACATGAGGACCACTCGCACAACCCAATTTTGAAGGGGATGTGGTGGAACGTGTTGCAGCGGACCCCAGTACAAGTACACTCCTGGAAATGGAAAAAAGAACACATTGACACCGGTGTGTCAGACCCACCATACTTGCTCCGGACACTGCGAGAGGGCTGTACAAGCAATGATCACACGCACGGCACAGCGGACACACCAGGAACCGCGGTGTTGGCCGTCGAATGGCGCTAGCTGCGCAGCATTTGTGCACCGCCGCCGTCAGTGTCAGCCACTTTGCCGTGGCATACGGAGCTCCATCGCAGTCTTTAACACTGGTAGCATGCCGCGACAGCGTGGACGTGAACCGTATGTGCAGTTGACGGACTTTGAGCGAGGGCGTACAGTGGGCATGCGGGAGGCCGGGTGGACGTACCGGCGAATTGCTCAACACGTGGGGCGTGAGGTCTCCACAGTACATCGATGTTGTCGCCAGTGGTCGGCGGAAGGTGCACGTGCCCGTCGACTTGGGACCGGACCGCAGCGACGCACGGATGCACGCCAAGACCGTAGGATCCTACGCAGTGCCGTAGGGGACCGCACCGCCACTTCCCAGCAAATTAGGGACACTGTTGCTCCTGGGGTATCGGCGAGGACCATTCGCAACCGTCTCCATGAAGCTGGGCTACGGTCCCGCACACCGTTAGGCCGTCTTCCACTCACGCCCCAACATCGTGCAGCCCGCCTCCAGTGGTGTCGCGACAGGCGTGAATGGAGGGACGAATGGAGACGTGTCGTCTTCAGCGATGAGAGTCGCTTCTGCCTTGGTGCCAATGATGGTCGTATGCGTGTTTGGCGCCGTGCAGGTGAGCGCCACAATCAGGACTGCATACGACCGAGGCACACAGGGCCAACACCCGGCATCATGGTGTGGGGAGCGATCTCCTACACTGGCCGTACGCCACTGGTGATCGTCGAGGGGACACTGAATAGTGCACGGTACATCCAAACCGTCATCGAACCCATCGTTCTACCATTCCTAGACCGGCAAGGGAACTTGCTGTTCCAACAGGACAATGCACGTCCGCATGTATCCCGTGCCACCCAACGTGCTCTAGAAGGTGTAAGTCAACTACCCTGGCCAGCAAGATCTCCGGATCTGTCCCCCATTGAGCATGTTTGGGACTGGATGAAGCGTCGTCTCACGCGGTCTGCACGTCCAGCACGAACGCTGGTCCAACTGAGGCGCCAGGTGGAAATGGCATGGCAAGCCGTTCCACAGGACTACATCCAGCATCTCTACGATCGTCTCCATGGGAGAATAGCAGCCTGCATTGCTGCGAAAGGTGGATATACACTGTACTAGTGCCGACATTGTGCATGCTCTGTTGCCTGTGTCTATGTGCCTGTGGTTCTGTCAGTGTGATCATGTGATGTATCTGACCCCGGGAATGTGTCAATAAAGTTTCCCCTTCCTGGGACAATGAATTCACGGTGTTCTTATTTCAATTTCCAGGAGTGTATTTAGTCGTATTGCACGTGAAATGGGCGCTGCAAGTACTAGCGTGTGGCAGGTACTGCACGAACAACAACTACACCCATATCACCCACAACGAGTCCATGCAATGCTTGTGACTGGCTTTGCACCAAGGGTCGCATTGTGTCAGTGCTTGCTCCAATAACGGACCGATAGACAAGATTTCCTCCATATCGTGCTGTTTACTGACGAGACCTCATTTGATCGTGATGGTATTTCAGCTGCAGGAATAGCCACGTGTGGGATGAGGAGCACCCTCACACTGTAGTAGAGTCACACCATCAAGGACGTTTTGCTGTGAATATCTGAGCCGGCATTGCAGGCGACAATCTCATTGCGCCATATCCAGTCTGAATGGCCACCTGTACTTGAGTTTCGAGCAAAGAGTTCTACCTGAGCTGCTGCAGAATGTAACCTTGGCTGTTTGTGAGAGGATGTGGATGCAATATGACGCGCCTCACTTCAGTGTCGATGTCCGCAACCATCTCAAATCTGTATTTCCTGGTCGCTGGATTACAAGGGGAGCTCCTATTCTATGGCCTGCGAGATCACCTGACCTGAATCCCCTTGATTATTTCGTATGGGGATATATAACGTCACTTGTGTATCGGACCCCAGTGGATACGGAGATGGAATTAGCTGCCAAAATTGTAGCTGCCAGTGATGTGATTCGAAACACACCAGGGATATCTGTCAGGGTGCGTCAGAATGTTGTCAGCCGACGCCGTGCTTGCATTGAGGTTGATTGTCGTCAGTTTCAGCACATGTTGTAAGATACAGTAACAACGGTACGCTCATTGTGTCAGTCATGGTTTTTGCAGTTAATTGTAACTAATGTAAATAAAAAGACGCACAGTATTGTGATTTTATTCCTATTACCTCCTTAAGCTGGCGTCCCCGACCTCAGCTTCCGTACCTGAAATTGTTCAGTGGAGCATCCTCTATGCCCTGTTACATTTTTGCACTCTCTTACAGAAACACCCTCTGTACTGAGAATAAGAGCGATTCTATCACACCTTCCTGGCGCACTTCTTATGATAGCTCTATCACCGATAAATACTCGTTTTCGATTACAACGTACTGGGTTCTATTACACCACTGGCCATTAAAATTGCTACACCAAGAAGAAATGCAGATGATAAACGGGTATTCATTGGACAAATATATTATACTAGAACTGACATGTCATTACATTTTCACGCAGTTTGGGTACATAGATCCTGAGAAATCAGTACCCAGAAAAACCACCTCTGGCCGTAATAACGGCCTAGATACGCCTGGGCGTTGAGTCAGAGCTTGGATGGCGTGTACAGGTACAGCTGCCCATGCAGCTTCAACACGATACCACAGTTCATCAAGAGTAGTGACTGGCATATTGTGATGAGGCAGTTGCTTGGCCACCATTGACTCGACGTTTTCAGTTGGTGAGAGATCTGGAGAATGTGCTGGCCAGGGCAGCAGTCGAACATTTTCTGTATCCAGAAAGGCCCGTACAGCACCTACATCATACGGTAGTGCATTATCCTGCTGAAATGTAGGGTTTCGCAGGGTCGAATGAAGGGTAGAGCCACGTCCACTGTCCAAAGTGCCGTCAATGCGAACAAGAGGTGACCGAGACGTGTAACCAATGGCACCCCATACCAGCACGCCGGGTGATACGCTAGTATGGCGATGACGAATACCCGCTTCCAATGTGCGTTCACCGCGATGTCGCCAAACACGGATGCGACCATCATGATGCTGCAAGCAGAACCTGGATTCATCCGAAAAAATGACGTTTTGCCATTCGTGCACCCAGGTTCGTCGTTGAGTACACCATCGCAGGCGCTCCTGCCTGTGATGCAGCGTCAAGGGTAACCGCAGCCATGGTCTCTGAGCTGATAGTCCATGCTGCTGCAAACGTCGTCGAACTGTTCGTGCAGACGGTTGTTCTCTTGCAAACGTCCCCATCTGTTGACTCAGGGATCGAGACGTGGCTGCACGATCCATTACAGCCATGCGGATAAGATGCCCGTCATCTCGATTGCTAGTGATACGAGGCCGTTGGGATCCAGCACGGCGTTCCGTGTTACCCCCCTGAACCCACCGATTCCATATTCTGCTAACAATCATTGGATCTCGACCAACGCGAGCAGCAATGTCGCGATACGATAAAGCGCAATCGCGATAGGCTACAATCCGACCTTTATCAAAATTCGGAAACGAGATGGTACGCATTTCTCCTCCTTACACGAGGCATCACAACGACATTTCACCAGGCAACGCCGGTCAACTGCTGTTTGTGTATGAGAAATCGTTTGGAAACTTTCCTCATGTCAGCACGTTGTAGGTGTCGCCACCGGCGCCAACCTTGTGTGAATGCTCTGAAAAGCTAATCATTTGCATATCACAGCATCTTCTTCCTGTCTGTTAAATTTCGCGTCTGTAGCACGTCATCTTCGTGGTGTAGCAATTTTAACGGCCAGTAATGTACTTAAGAAGTCTACGAGGCACCCCTTACCTTGGAACCTATTCCTTATAGTCGGATCTTCGTTAACAATCTGCAGTGGGGCCCTGTGTGACTCCAGAAATCTGAGAATACGGAATTTGCTTGTTGCCCTTCATCCATGGTCGCGGGATGTCATGACATAAAAAAAGGGCAAGCTGCGTTTGGCAGGAGCGATGCTATCTGATTCTGTGCTGATCTGGGAACAGAACCGTCTCAAGGAAATTTATCACAATCCTCCTGTGTGTTTATAAAATGTCATTATGAACGGCGATGTGGGCCTCCCAATTAGAAAGGATATTTAAGTTAATAACTACAGACACTTTACAAAGTGACCTGGAAATAAGTAATTGCTGGTGCAGAACTGAACACAGAAGAGCGTGGTTTACGCGTTCAGCAGCTCCAATATCTCACACACTATTTTGGGGCCATCATCTTCTGCTCGCAAAACTCGCTCCCCTATTCGCGACGTGTGCATTGTGCGTGGCCTACCGCGGTCTCTTGCCCCCTGATGCCACGTTCCCGTGTGTGCAAGTCGTTGGAACAACATGCCGAATATTTTCTTGTGAAGTTATGAGGCGTTAAGGATATCATTTGGCAAATACTTATCACGTCCTGTAGATTAATGGCATTCTCCAAAGCACAGCACGGTACCAAATCTGACATTTCCCACGTGGAATAGTAGCACTTCATTTCAGTGCATACGCTGTTCGCACTTTACAGAATCACTGACCTTGCTCACATGTCAGCACAACTTCCAAACAACTCCAGCTTGTTCCAATAACAGTTGCGATAGTTTGTAGTTGTTGTTCCCTTGAACTCATGTTACGGTAGACTCAAGTTCCCTTGCTTGCTGCACCTTGCGTTCATGGATATTGCGCGCCACACACACACACACACACACACACACACACACACACACACACAGAGAGAGAGAGAGAGAGAGAGAGAGAGAGAGAGAGAGAGAGCCTTGTAGCTGTATGAAACATTCAACTTTCCTATTCGTAGCTGATGGTGAAAGTCTTACTGTCTATAATTCCATCTGTTTCTATGGCAGTGAGGTGAGTGATCCAACTGTACTCGTATTCGAATGAAAAACTCAATCTGTAGTAATAGCATTTGTTGTGAAATACTAGTCGGCCTTACAAGATAAAAATAAAACATCATGCATGCCACAAGGGAATCTTGTAGGTACACACGTGCTCGCAACATAAATAATTGATCAGGTGAGCAACGTCGGGAGCTGCGTTAGGATTTCTTGAATGATGCTGTTGTATATAGGAAAGTTCTGGCGCGAGGAAAAAAAATGGTTCAAATGGCTCTGAGCACTATGGGACTCAACATCTTAGGTCATAAGTCCCCTAGAACTTAGAACTACTTAAACCTAACTAACCTAAGGACATCACACACACCCAAGCCCGAGGCAGGATTCGAACCTGCGACCGTAGCAGCCTCGCGGTTCCGGACTGCAGCGCCAGAACCGCACGGCCACAGCGGCCGGTTGGCGCGAGGAAATTGTGACCAAATGCAGGAGGATCGATGCTTCGTGCGGAGGCTATAAGTTGACCGTCAACATAAATGAAACTACCAGTAACGTACTGCTCTTAAATGAATAGGAAGCTCCGTTACGCGATTGGTAGTCGATTACTGGAAACAGCCGTAACTGTGCAAGGTCTTGTAATATGCTCCAGGAGCTACTTAGGCGGAATGACCGCGTAAAATCAGCCGTAATAAAAGCATACGCCAAGGGGAAACTCACTGCCAGAATTCTAAGGAAATGTAATTCACCGACAAATAAATTTGCTCACGAAACTCTTTTTTTATGATAGTTCTTGAGTGTTGGTCCTCAATTTGGGACTCTTAACTAGGTAGGATTACAGAAGAAATAGAGGAGAAAGGAAGAGTAACAACTCATGCATTCAAATAGCTAACAAGAGTAATACACAGCAGAATGGAGAATAAAGTTGAGGATCTGTTAAATCACGATCGGTTTGACTGTAGGAAAAATGAAACCACTAGAGAGGCAGTTCTGAAGTTGCGCTCGATGTTGGAGGCAAGACGTATTAAGATTCAAGGCACTTTCGTAGGATTTATCGCCATAGGACCATTAGGCACTTCCAAAGGATTTGTCGACATTGGGAAAGCGTTAAACGTAAAATAGAGCACTGTAACTATGGAACCGTCAGCTTGACGGTTCTTGCATCAAAGTTGCAGAACAGAATACCATACAAACGAATGGAAAAGAAAATTGAAGATGTGTTATAAGACGATCGGTTTATCTGGAGAAAAGATAAAGGTACCAGAGAGGCTGTTCTCGATATGGAAGTATGACTGAAGAAAAATAGAGGAAGCTCCTTACTATTTGCTGACCAGAAAAAGCGTCCGATAATGTAAAGTGGTGCAAGATGTCAGTAAAATAGGTACAGATTAAGAGCAAAGATAGGGAATACACAACCTTATTTCTCACCTAACGATTTATTTTTTTTGTTGCGTTATGTGAAACAAAAACAAAATGCGTGCCCAGTGATGGATGAAGAAAAAGGTGGCAATACCGGAAGAAAAATCTGAGTTCTGAAAGAGCTTAGTCAAAGTAACGCACGAAGAGTAAACAATATCCCTGGGACAACATATACTGAAAAAACCATTCCACCTCGTCTGCAATATACAGGGGTTGGACAAAAATATCGAAACATCGCGGGAAACGCTTCCTTGAACTTAAATGTAGATGCTAGCCAAGCCAGCGGATGAGCTGTTGTGTTTGAAGAGGGACGGCACCTGTGTGTGCGGTGTCAGTGGTGGCCAGAACAGTGTTCTGTGTAGCTGCGAGTGTGTCATGGCGGAGCTAAGCGAATTTGAACGTGGAGAAATCGTTAGCGCTCGTGTGGTAGGCGCTTCCGTAACTAAGGTAGACGAAGTGTTTGGTGTTTCAAGAGGCACCGTATCGAATATTTGTACCCCGTGCAGAAAAAGCGGAAAAACGTCATCCGCTAAGTCACGACGCGGGCGAAAGCGTGTGTGGACTGACGTGGCGCAAGTGGATTGTGATGAAAAATTAGAGGACGCCTGCTGCAAAAGTCACTGCAGAACTGAGTGTCACATTCTCGAACGACTTGTCTTAGATGGTAGACTGAGTAACAGAAAGCCTTTATTTGAAACATCTGCATTATGTAGAGGAAGTTTTTGACAATGTTGACCGGAATACGCTCTTTGAAATTGTGAGGGAAGCAGGGATAAAATACAGTATATGAAAGGTTGTTTGCAACTTGTACAAGAAGCCAGACTGCAGTTATAAGAGTCGAAGCATATCAAAAGTGAGGCAGTGATTGAGAAGGGAGTGAGGCAGGGCTGTAGTTTATCTCCGGTATTTTTCAGTTCGTACATTGAGCAAACCAAGGAGAAATTCGGAAAGGCAGTTACAGTTCAGGAAGTAAAAATAAATGCATAGCGCGGTTTGACGATCACATTGCAATTTTGTCAGGAACGGGAAAGGTGTTGGAAGTTTAGTTGAGCAGAATGGATAGTGTTCTGAAAAGAGATTGTAAGACAAATATCATTAAAAGTAAAACAAGGATAATGAAATGTAGTCGAATTAAATTAGCCAGTGTTGGGGGAATTAGATTAGGAAACGAAGCTCCGAAAGTAATAAATGACTTTTTCCACTCGGGCAGCAAAATAACCGACGGCGGATGTAACAGAGATCATTTAAAATGCAGACTGGCAGTAACGAGAATCATTATTCAAGCAGAGAAATTTGTTGATTGTTGTTGTTATGGTCTTCAGTCCTTAGACTGGTTTGATGCAGCTCTCCATGCTACTCTATCCTGTGCAAGCCTCTTCAGCTCCCAGTACCTACTGCAGCCTACATCCTTCTGAATCTGCTTAGTGTATTCATCTCTTGGTCTCCCTCTACGATTTTTACCCTCCACGCTGCCCTCCAATACTAAATTGGTGATCCCTTGATGCCTCAGGACATGTACCAATCGATCCCTTCTTCTAGTGAAGTTGTGCCACAAACTCCTCTTCTCTCCAATTCTATTCAATACCTCCTCATTAGTTATGTGACCTACCCATCTAATCTTCAGCATTCTTCTGTAGCACCACATAATTTGTTAATATCGAATATAAATACAAGTGTTCAGAAGTTTTTTTACGAAAGTATTTGTCTGAAGTGTAGCCATGTACGGAAGTGAAATGTGAACTGTAAATAGTTCAGACAAGAACAGAAAAGAGCCGGCAGGTGAGGCCGAGCGGTTCTAGGCCCTTCAGTCTGGAACGACGCGAACGCTACGGTCGCAGATTCGAATGCTGCCTCGGGCATGGATGTGTGTGATGTCCTGAGGTTAGTTAGGTTTAAATAGTTCTAAGTTCTAGGGGACTGAGACCTCAGATGTCAAGTCCCATAATGCTCAGAGCCATTTGAACCATTTGAACAGAAAAGAGGCTTTTGAAAAGTAGCGCTATAGAAGAGTACTGAAGAGGACTAGATCGGATAACTAATGAAGAGGTAATGTATCAAACTGAGGAAAAAGCAAAATTATGGCACAACGTGACTAAAGGAAGGGATCGAATGGTAAAGACACATTCTGAGGCTTCAAGGGGGCGTCAATGTGATAATGGAGGGAAATGTTAGGGGTAAAGATTGTAGCAGGGACCAAGGCTCGACTACCGCAAGCCGATTAAAATGGATATAAGTTGCACTAGACACGCAGAGACGAAGAGGCCTACGCAAAAGTGTTGAGAGCTGCATCGAACCAGTCTCCAGATTGAAAACCATAACAACAACAGCAAAGGATACCTGGGTAAGTGTATTACCACTGATCAACACACTTCCGCCGTCTGAATACTGTGTATTATTTCGCCAGTTTGTATTTGATGTTGAATCATTTACATCTTACAGATATAAAATGGGCCCATATACAGGTCCTTCTGCTACAACGTAATTAATGTCTTGATAATCAGTACAATGTTTATTTGAAACGCTATTTTCATAAAATTGTATTTTAACCTTTAATGTGTGAGTGTGCCACTGATTCTTATGTTGTGGATTTCGTAAGTTAATATATTTTGATCAATGATATATATAGCCTTGGATAGGTGACTGCGTATATAAATGGTATTACGTCCCCAGGGGTGTAACTTAAATTTAAAAATGACAAGTGTCAGTCCATCATTTATTTTTCTGAAGCTATGTTGTGCAGTGGAAAAGAGGTGATAGCCTCATTTGGGAAACTTCCTAGTATTTTTGAGAAACTAGACAATATTTTGCTACGTATTCTTTCTTCCGTTTCCTAAATAGTGATTTATTCCTTACTTTCTTTAAACAAGGAAGAGAAGTTTCAGCTGAAAATCAACTGATGCTCGAATGGGACAACAATTTAATAATAAGGCAGTTCTTAATAATCCAATCAGTCCCATTTCCTTTTGAATATGACCCACATGCGTTTTGTGCGCCGATTTGTTATTATGATTAAGACGTGTGTCCTTAACTTTCCACTAAAACGGACAGTACTAGTAATTACTTTACAAAGATGAATCAGTAATTGATCAATGGATCGCAAGTCTCCCGAACCAGCTGAAACATGTATACCGGATTTGCCACCTTCTGAATTTTAGCTGTTCTTACATCTAGAGAAATTTGTGGAGGGAAACGTTTTCACCCCGTGGAACTGTTCAAATGGTTCAAATGGCTCTGAGCACTATGCGACTTAACTTCTGAAGTCATCAGTCGCCTAGAACTTAGAACTAATTAAACCTAACTAACCTAAGTACATCACACACATCCATGCCCGAGGCAGGATTCGAACCTGTGACCGTAGCGGTCACTCGGTTCCAGACTGTAGCGCCTAGAGCTGCAAGGCCACTCCGGCCGGCCGTGGAACTGTAGTAGATTTTAAAGAATCTCATTTCAGGCTTTAAAATCTATTAACAGGAAAAATGCTGGACAGTCTGCTAACTGGAGAAATGGTGTACCAAGTATGTTTACTTAAAAGGGACTACGTAGGAAAATAAATACATACTTAAAGATAAAAGTCTTTCATTAGCAAATGGTTCAAATGGCTCTGAGCACTATGGGACTTAACATCTATGGCCATCAGTCCCCTAGAACTTAGAACTGCTTAAACCTAACTAACCTAAGGACATCACACAAGCCGGCCGGGGTGGTCGAGCGGTTCTAGGCGCTACAGTTTGGAACCGCGCGACCGCTACGGTCGCAGGTTCGAATCCTGTCTCGGGCATGGATGTGTGTCATGTCCTTAGGTTAGTTAGGTTTAAGTAGTTCTAAGTTCTAGGGGAGTGATGACCTCAGAAGTTAAGTCCCATAGTGCTCAGAGCCATTTGAACCATTTTTGAACATCACACAACACCCAGTCATCACGAGGCAGAGAAAATCCCTGACCCCGCTTTCATTAGCAGACCGAGGATTTTTAATTGTCAAGAATTGTGTCTGTGTGCTTTGAACGTACTGCCGAGAATAGCTACGATTTAAGTACGTTATTGTTTCAGAAGTAGTGTGTGTTTTTTTTCATATCGTCCTTCAGTCGCTTTTGATATGGCAGTTTAGTGTTCCAGTTTAGATTGCCGGATTTTTTTCTGTGATTTCTGAATTGCATTCTTAATTTTGTACAGCTGTCAAAAAGTTGCTTCTCTTTCCGTCATCTGCTGTTATTTACACCACTAGACCTCTACGGTGAAAAGAGTTAAATGGATGGCGACAAGCTAATCAGCCAGATAGAGGAACTAAATGCTTGTGGTACTAAAAGACATCTCAGTATCGGACGAGGAATGTTACTTCTAAGTTGTGGGAGGAGACAGCTGTGGAATTAGAGGAGACAGAAACAGAGTCGAATCCAGGGTTTTGGTCGGAGGGGGGTGGGGACTGAGCTCATACGAATTTTGTATCATCGTTCCGTCTCCAAATTCTCTAGAGTAACAAGTTGATTTGCGTGGCCGTCCTCCACAGCAGCATAGAAATACACTATTGGCCATTAAAATTGCTACACCAAAGGGAATTCAGATGATAAACGGGTATTCATCGGAAAAATATATTATAATACAACTGACATGTGCTTGCATTTTCACGCAATTTGGGTGCATAGATCCTGAGAAATCACTACCCAGAATAACGGCCTTGATACGCCTGGGCATTGAGTCAAACATAGCTTGGATGGCGTGTACAGGTACAGCTGCCCATGCGGCTTCAACACAATACCACAGTTGATCAAGAGCAGTGACTGGCCTATTGTGACGAGCCAGTTGCTCGGCCACCATTGACCAGACGTTTTCAATAGGCGAGAGATCTGGAGAATGTGCTGGCCAGGGCAGCAGTCGAACATTTTCTGTATCCAGAAAGGCCCGTGCAGGACCTACATCATACGGTAGTGCATTATCCTGCTGAAATGTAGGGTTTCGCAGGGTCGAATGAAGGGTAGAGCCACGTCCACTGTCCAAAGTGCCGTCAATGCGAACAAGAGGTGACCGAGACGTGTAACCAATGGCACCCCATAGCAGCACGCCGGGTGATACGCGAGTATGGCGATGACGAATACACGCTTCCAATGTGCGTTCACCGCGATGTCGCCAAACACGGATGCGACCATCATGATGTTGCAAACAGAACCTGGATTCATCCGAAAAAATGACGTTTTGCCATTCGTGCACCCAGGTTCGTCGTTGAGTACACCATCGCAGGCGCTCCTGTCTGTGATGCAGCGTCAAGCGTAACCGCTGCCACGGTCTCCGAGCTGATAGTCCATGCTGCTGCAAACGTCGTCGACCTGTTCGTGTAGATGGTTGTTGTCTTGCAAATGTCCCCATCTGTTGACTCAGGGATCGAGACGTGGCTGCACGATCCGTTACAGCCATTTGGATAAGATGCCTGTCATCTCGACTGCTAGTGATACGAGGCCGTTGGGGTCCAGCATGGCGTTCCGTATTACCCTCCTGAACCCACCGATTCCATATTCTGCTAACAGTTGTGGATCTCGACCAACGCGAGCAGCAATGTCGCGATACGATAAAGCGCAATCGCGATAGGCTACAATCCGACCTTTATCAAAGTCGGAAACGTGATGGTACGCATTTCTCCTCCTTACACGAGGCATCACAACAACGTTTCACCAGGCAACGCCAGTCAACTGCTGTTTGTGTATGAGAAATCTGTTGGAAACTTTCCTCATGTCAGCACGTTTTAGGTGTTGCCACCGGCGCCAATCTTGTGTGAATTCTCTGAAAAGCTAATCATTTGCATATCACAGCATCTTCTTCCTGTTGGTAAATTTCGCGTCTGTAGCACGTCATCTTCGTGGTGTAGCAATTTTAATGGCCAGTAGTGTATTTGTTTTGTAAATACTTATTTACATTAAAACGCGACGTGAATTATTTGACAATCTAAAAATAATAAAACTGTATCGATCTAGATCCCGCTGAAGATGCCTTTGAGTAAGGAAAAGGCGAAACGCGTCTGCGAAAAATAATTAAGTTGCAGCAATAAAAGGCGGTTTTATTTACAAAATAAGTATCTCTAGAGTAAACGGATGTGTTTTCTAAATCTCTGTATTGTAATACCAACTACAATAGCGAGAAGATTTTTGAGACTGTTAAGTCTGAAAGCTATGTTGCAAAGGGCGCAGCCCCGAATCCTCCCGAAACCAGGTAACAGGACCGAATGCGAATCCTCCCAAACTGACACAAAGCGACAGAGCGTTGTATGCGCTAATGACCACAGCTGCCTGCGGCCATTTCGCAGTTCGCGGCAGATCGTTGTAGACTGAACATGCACTCAGACGAGCTTACAGTTTCAGTAAGTAGGAAGTGAAGGTTCAAATGGCTCTGAGCACTATGGGACTTAACATCTGAGGTCATCAGTCCTCTAGAACTTAGAACTACTTAAACATAACTAACCTAAGGACATCATACACATCCATGCTCGAGGCGGGATTGGAACCTGCGACCGTAGCGGTCGCGCAGTTTCAGACTGAAGCGACTAGAACCGCTCGGCCACACCGGCCACCTGAAGGGAAGGAAAATGGTTTTGAAAGGTAACACCTTCGGTTTTCAAAAACTGCTGAAAGGTGGTCTAGCGCGGTGGAAGTGCAGCATTAATGGTTGCAGAAGTTTTGTTAAAACTATTTCTATTGAGGAGCAGGATGTCGGGGAGTGACAACAGCATAATCATGAATAAATGCCTCATAAAAAAAATTCGGAGGCAAGAAATCATTTCTGACCTAAAGAGAAAAGCCATAGAGGATATTTGTGAGAGACCGTTAAAAATAATTTACCAGAAGTTAAAAGGAGAAGATACGCAAGATATAACTGCGAGAGATGTCAACAATTTTTGTAAATCTGTTTACAAAGCTAGGCGCAAAATTCTGCCAAAACTGCTCACGAATGCTGCAGATGTCCATGTTGTTATCAACTCGCTGAATGTGGAAACCACAGACGGGACAAAGTGTTTATTAGAAAATAACACTGAGAAAAAAGTGATCATATTTTGTGACTCGGCAAACCTTAAAACATTAACGCAGTGTGAATCTATATATGTTGATGGTACGTTCAAGTGCTGACCAAAGTTTTTTTGTCAGCTGTTTACAACACTCGGGTTAGTTAATGGCCATTACATTCCATTGGTCTTCTCTTTATTGAACGACAAGAAAACTTCGTCATACCAGTATGTATTTCAAAACGTTGTTGATGAATGTAAGTTTATTTCCAAGAACTAGGAGCTTTCATCAAAGTAGGCCTACAGTATTCGGGGCTTTTTCTGAGTTATAATTTATCAATTACAAGGTCAACATTTATGCCTTTTGCAATATCGTGTTCAATCCACAATAATTTTGTGCCTGTGTGCCCCAGCGGTGTGCTGGCTGTGGGTTCCAAGTCAGGCCAACCCGTAGCTACGAGTCTGGCATCCGCGCTCGATCTTCTGGTAAAACTTTAATACTTTGCTTCCAGGCTGCTTATAAAGAAGAAATATGTACCAGATTTTACATTCGACCCGCAAAAATATGTGTCAAGACAGCATCCAACTTCGTGCATTACTTTTAGCGTAATGCGAGTACAAACAGGTACGCAGAAGAAATTACAAAAATATTTTTTGCCGTCTGTTGCGCTTCTATAGACCATTCAAAAAGTTTTCTTAGCCATCTCCTATATTCAGACATCGGACACTTATCAATTTGTTGTACGTATAGATTTGCTGGAAATGTAACCGAAATTCGTAAAATGAACACTGAGATAGAATATGTACAGCGAAATCACGATTTGCTATTTTAGTAAATTAATTGTGAAGAAATCAAGGCTGTAAATGATTCCAGTTTCTAAAAATAAATATCTAAATAAGGTAAAACTTTTAAACATACAATACCCGCAAAAAATTTTAACACCTTCTACTGTAACTTCATACGCTTTCCTTTGCCTGCTTGGACATAACGTTTAGAACTGCTACATGCTTCAAACGGGAGGATTCGGCTCCATTGTTTTTTCAGACCCTTGCGGGTTTGAGAAGATTCGGTACCATTTTTCTGACCGCGAGAGGATTCTTGGCTGCGCCCGTTGGAAGGCGTCTTCTCTGTCTTTCCGTTTTGAGGTTTAAGAAGAAACAACATTCGCCTCCGGAGAAGTATTTTTCTTTGTCCTCGTATGTTTGTGATGAATAAAGGCGTTAAATGTGAATTCTGAATTTTGAAAAGCTGTGGTCGCACGGGGACTAACAGTCCGCAGGAATGTATTTTTTTTTTCTTTCCTTTTCATCTCTTCGAGTCTAGAAATCACATAACCCGAGTACTCCGTTACTGCTCTGTTTCATTGACTAGAGCAGCGGTGGTAATAGTCAAGAACTGCCGAGTGAGCAGCGGCGTTCGATATAATTTGCATCTTCGCGTTTAGGAGTAACAGAAAAAGGGAAGCCATTGTAGCCATGTCATACTTTATTCTCAAGGGATTTCTTATTATTGCGGTGTTACTTCCTGTTAGTTACATTGTTTTGTTAGGTACGAGTCATTTTATTGTTCTATTTATACTCTGGTATTTTTGCCGCCCGAAATTGCCCCCTGAGTTCACGAAGTCAAGTAAGCGTCCAGAGGGTTCAAATTTGCCTTCAAAAATTATTGCACTCATGTACCATTTATTCTTAAGAAAGGAAAAATATTGTACTTGTATCCAATACCGACCGTGATGACAGTGACGATGGGCAAAGCAGTAATGATAGGTTTGTACAATAAGACGAAACGACGTGTAGATATATGTGGCAAGTTGTGTGCTGTCTACAAATGCGCAAGACACACTCGCCGATTGCATGTGGTTATATTTTATTCCGTGCTGAACGTTTGAGCTACCGGTCCTTTTGTAATTCTTGCCGCCAGCCCAGACATCTGCACCTGTGTCTTATCAGTCTGTTTCAGAACACTTGTGAGTCCGAACTGCCATTAAACTTTAAACATGGTAAATTATATATCCACAATTGTTTTGTTGATTTTTACTTGTAAATTTACATTTATCTCCATGCTGGCTGAAAATCCACAGCGACTACTAATGATACAAAACATGGCGCTATTACTGCCGGGCAATAACATCGGTAACAATTCGTGCCAGTATTAAAGGGCAGGTGTAGTCTGTCGATTTCTCTTCCCCTTTTCTGTAAACTATTCCAGGTAAAAATTAACAAAGGCAGGAGGCTGGGTGTCATAGATTATAGTGTCACGTACCCAACATGTAGGCGAGTAGAAAGAGTGCGGTTTAGATTTGTGGCGTCCTGGTAAGGGTTGTGAGCGCAGTCGCTCGAGGCATGTTGCTGTGTGTGGCTTTTAGCTCCGGCGCACGCACAGCCCTTGTATCGACCCTTCGCAAACTTGTATGGGTACGCCATCTTTAATCTACTCGCCGTTCCCCCTCGCATACAGCAGCGAACAAAAACTCAAGGCCACTCGCAGAGCCGTAAAAAAAGCTTTGCAGATAAGTATGATACCCGCCGAACTGAGCGTGACGTAATTTTTTAAACAGCTATGGCATAGAGGCAATTATTTTATTTAAAAGTATTGCTTCATTTACCGTATGTAGGAGAATAGGCTGTAATAGATACACAACTGGACGTTATTGATCTGCTACTGGTAGAAAGAAGTGAGGCAGCTTTTTACATTGTCAGCGTTTATTTTGGCAGTAGGTTTCTGTTTATCTGTTACCGCGCCCCCCTTCTCTTAACACACATAACTTGAAATTATGTTAGTTTATGTTCCGTTCCTAATTACTTCCTCATAGGAAGGACATTAAATGTCGTGCAGAAAAGAGGAATGCATTTACTGCACTGCTCAGCATCCAATCCCCCCCCCCATTTTTTACTCTGTCATATAATAGCAAAAACACTTACAGAAAGTATTTTGAGATATGTGCTACAACAGCATTTTTGCCCGTTAGAACGAGACAAAAATAATTACTGAGTGGAAACAGGGCTTTCTAAAGTTTCAAAAAAATGTTGATAAGGAGTACTGCCCTAATAAGGGATACCTTTTAAAGTGGCACAGGTTTCACCTGTACTGCATATGCATGTGTTGACTTGTAGTCTGCATATGCATGTGTTGACTTGTAGTGTGTATGCCTATTGCCTAGATGCGTTTGTTTTTTCATTTAGATGTTACCACATACAATGTCGATAACACTGCCCAGAGAATCCCACCTTGACATTGCCCAATAATGCACATTACATTGAGGAGGTAGTAGCGTTATGGTAATAAATTCTGACTGAACAAAATCAGAAACAGAAAACCAGTATTCTGACAAATTCTACATGATAAATAACATAGATATGGTGAGAGACAGAAAATATTGGCAGGTGACTCAATTGGGGATCAGACACTCCTTCACTGTTTGAAAGATTGCATGTAAGACACCTGATGGAAGACTCAACTTGAGAAATTTTGATTCATAATCAAATAAAACTCCTAGCTTTCCATCTGATTCTGTTTAATTTTTTTACTTGCCATCATGGCTGCTTACAAGAAAATGTGGATATCATTAGACACAAAGCCATGGAAAAAAAAAACCTATGAAGCTTCTGTAGCATTAATACAATATGCCTGCATAACAACCAGTTTACCATGACGTGTAATAATCTCTTAAAAATTAAAATAATTAGTGTCCTGCAACGGAGGCGTCTGATCCCACCTGTCGGCTTTGACCCGTGACGTAAGGGTGTTGTGTTGTATGACATCATGACTGCATGGAGTTTAGTTTATGATTGTATTGTGTTTAATAAAGAATCTAGTGAAAATTGTAGAAAGAGTAGTTACTTGAACAATTTTCAAAATTATCCACAAACATGGCTGGCTGTCACAAATCATATAACATGACCTGAGCTTATGACTGTAAGAATGCAGGCTCATCATCCTAGACAGACAATGAGTAGCTGTAAGGCTAGTTACAAGAAATTGTGATATGAACAGTGCAGCTCATCAGTCATACTGAGAACATAACACATTTCCTCTTGTAAAATCATGTTTTTCATAGATGATGCTTTTTTGATGTTGTAGTAATTGTTCTGATGACAGAATTCCACTTGCATTTAGTCACATATGGATGACATTGTGGTAGGATTCATGTGACTTCTCCCAAACACTTCGTTAAAAAAAAAGTTATAACTTTTGGGGGACGTACAGTATTGATTAATAGCTTTAGGGGGACATAAAAATTGCAAACTTGAGTTGCAGCTATTTCTGTTTGTATCAGTGTAGCTAATGGCATAAACTATGTTATTAAGTAGATTGTGTATGGTTATTTTTTGGTTGAGATTATTTACTGATGTTCTTTGTAATTCAGGATGATTCTGTAAAATATATTTTTTCTTCCTACATATTCTTTGAAAAATTATTCTTCAGTATTTGTGCAAAACATTGCATATGACTTTATTTTCTCTTAATTCTCTACTAACATGCGCCTAAAGCACAGTCCTACAGTTTAATTTCTCTTACTTTTGTAATTAAAATTACGTGTTGTTTTTGCAGCATCTCCAAAGATGGCATCAAATATACCACCAGCTCCAGTGGTTTTGAAACAAGGCCACGCAGCAGAGAAGATAAGTTTTGTTCCGCCAAATATGCCAAGTCGTTGTACCTGGCATCTCGGTGCTGATGGGAAAACAACACCACACTCTTTGGAGAAACTGTAAGTCATGACTTCATAAATTAAGACTATCATCTTTTGTATTGCTTATGTGTGACAGTTTTAGACAGTATACTCGAATGGGTTTTAAACTGGGTACCAGCCTTTAACTGGTAGTGTGTATCCAAACATGCTGCATGACTGACTAAAAGCTTTTGCTTCTTGAGGGGGTTATGCTCCATGGTAATTAATAACACAGCTCACAGTCTAGTAGCTAGCATTGCTGCCTATGGATCACAGTGGGCTTGATTCCCAGGTGGGTTGGATATTTTCTTCACTCAGAGACTGGTGTTTATGTTTACTGAATTATTTCATCTCATCTTCATTAATGTTCACGTCACCAAAGTGGCACCAAATAGAGTCATGCACCAGCCAGCTGAACAACCTAATATGGAGTCTTGTGGCCAGTAATGCCATACAATAATCTCTTTCTGAAAGCCCCATACATCTGAGTTATGAAATGGAAAGCACCTCGGGGAACTCGGCAATTTGTGGTCATGTGTAAGTTCGGTGAACCTGAAGTTCCTTAACTGGGGAGTGGTCATCTATAAGTTCTCTACATGCTTCACTGACTATTATGCAATATGATAGTGGCAGACACCATGTCACCTGAAACAAGTCTTGACCTAAGTGTCAAAATTAAAAGAATGGTACAAATATCTATATATATAAAATCTTACTCTCCAATCTTGGTTTAACTGTCAAAATTACAAGAATGGTACAAACATCTACAGTAAAAAAAACATCCTAACCCCAGTGTGTGCTAGCCTATATATTGATGGGGCGGGTGGGTGACTGTTGACGTGAAACAATCATTAGTAAGCAGCCTGTACGGCATCAGCTGTACTTGTCATATTCAGTTTGTTTAGGTGTGTGAGATTCTGCTTAAGGTGACCTAGCACCGGTTAGAGTGGTGTAGTTGTGAATAGAGAGACTCATCTTGCATCTAGTGAGAGTAAGTTTCAAATCCCCATCTGGCCACCATGTTTAGGCTCTTCATTGTTTCTCTAACTTGATTAAGTCAAATATGAGAATGATTTCTTTAAAGAGACCATGAATGATTTCCTTTTCCTTCATTGCCCTATCATAACATGTTTTATTTCTAGTGACCACAAAATTGTAAATCCTGATTGTCGTCCTATTTTTTTATATTTATAGCATGAATGAACAAAATTGCCCTATTAATTTACACAAAAACAGCAATATGGATTGGTAATTGTGGCAGCACTAACACCCAACCTAATAAATGGGTTCTGATAGGTAATCTGATTAAAGATAAGTCATCTATGGAGGCAGTAGTGGAATGTTTGTAATTTCCTTAGTATGATTTTAACCATCCAGTGAGAACAAGAAGATATGTTGGAAACAATATCACCTTTCTGCGCACACACATACAATTATGACAAAGGCAGAATGTGCTAAAACAAAAATGAGTTGACACTGCATGAACACTTCTTCACCAAATTCTGCTCATAGCGTCTGAAGAAGGCCCTTCTAGGCTGAAACTGGTTATGATTATATTATAAAAGAAGTGGCTGTGTCAAATAATTCCTTATAATAAGTCATCCATCATCTCTCAAATGGAATGTTGTTTTTACAAAAATGGAAGTTGGCAGGTGTCATTTATGTTAAAACTGTTATGAAGGACATAAAAAGTGAGCTTCAGAAGGCAGTAGGA
Source organism: Schistocerca nitens (assembly GCF_023898315.1). Taxonomy (NCBI): domain Eukaryota; kingdom Metazoa; phylum Arthropoda; class Insecta; order Orthoptera; family Acrididae; genus Schistocerca; species Schistocerca nitens. Next base: position 1,297,623,734 of record NC_064614.1, read on the forward strand.
TTTGTAATAAAGCTGAAGACACTAGCTTGAGAATTTACCACAGCAGCCTTCATCTTCCCTACACTTCCTTTTAAAATGTTTTAAAAGTCACTATTTCAGTCACACTCGCACGTAATGTTAAAACCAAGTGAGTCTTAATTGAGAACAGGCCACAAAGGAGAAACATTGTGTTCATCTTCAATATACTGTATTAACTGCAATGTTGACCACACAGTATTTGTAGGGTGAAAAAGTCTTCAAAATATATCACTTGTTCTGAAGCATACAAAGGTCAGTTCACAATTAATGTCAATGTAACGGACCGGACTACCGTCTTCACACTTGACAGAAAACTGACATATCATCTTGCCACTTAGGACAATACAGAATAGCGAAAGTGATGCTATGAGACACAACCTGTGTTACAATATGCCATAGCATCAACATTAAGGAACTAGAAATAGTGAGAGAGTTCATTAATGGGCAAGCAAAAATTCATAAGGAATTTTATTGACAGCAGTTAGTAACTTTCCCACATGAAAGAATATGAAAAGTGTCATCCAAACATTTCAACACAACATTTGATTGACAAGATACGTGCATACACATACGTTAAAAATGCTTGAAAGGCAATACATAGCACCTTTTTACTTTCTCCTTCATGTCTTGTTTTCTTTTTGAGTGACATATAGTGTCAAAAAACTGTATATTTCCCTTCAATAGAGCTGTTTTCTTTACTGTTACAAAGAAGTGTTTTCAATGAAAAGTACTATCTGTTACACACTTACCAATGCACAACATAGATTTTATCGTTCCAGGTATCAGAAAACCTAGATTATTATTTACTTTCATATATTCAGTGTATTTTGTGGACAAATACTAATAGTAAAAATATCCGAGTCTTCATGAAACCTTTGCAATGTGTCATAAAGACAAAAGAAGCAATAAAATAAAGATTAGGAAGTCACACAATCCACTACCACAACATGAGTGAGCATTATGAGAATTTAACTGCTGATATTAGAAGGTGACACATTGTCCATATGTGAAAGTCAAAATTTTCTTTCTAAGATGCCTTGAGAGTGACAGTTAACCCCACAGATGATTTGTGTGAGTGCCACCATTTGAAATACATTGTGGACTGTCTGACAGCACATTATATACAGTTCATTTTACAAAAATGGTATTTCAGACAGATGTAGGTGACTTAAAGTTTTCATTTTTAAAAATTAATTAATGGTGAGAGGTATTTTGAAAAATTTTAGAGTATTAAAAATTGTTTATACCATTTTCAACGTTTATGCAAAAAAAACATTTTTTATGTATCATTGTTTTGAAGATGCAAAATTACCTTTCAGGGTTAGTTTTATTCCTTAAAAATGAAATTAGTCACAAAAAAAGGTTTTGCATTTTTTGCCCCTCTAGCCACCTGCCAATTTTAATCAAGATCTTTTATTTACACTTGGGAATGTTTCTTTGTCAGTGTTGCAGCCAAGATTGCAGGCAAAGAAAACTCTAACAGCGCTGCTCAAGAGAACCAAGAAGCCTCTAAAGTGCCTCCCCTCCCTCCCCTCATTACAAGCTACCCACTTGGCAGAATAACAGGGAGAAAGGACAAGATGGCTACAGTTCAGAAACAGTGGGAGGAACTGTGACTTTGAGCGCAAGTGAGATCTCTGTGCATGTGTCTTCATAAGACCCAATGTAAAGAGTTAGGCAGTTCTGTGTTAAAGTATACAAAGAAGGGATTACTTCATATGGAAGAGGGATCAAGTTGTGCCCATCTTAAAAAATGCATATGAAGACTTGCCTAGCCCCCTCAACAACACCTTACAAATAGTTTTTGCTGATGTGTATGTGTCAATTCTCTCAACCTGACTCCAGGTGATGCCCCAGACAATAAGGCTCTACCTGCCCATTCCTCCTGTGTGGGAAGTTTAATTTGTCGCATTTGCAGTTATGCTCTTTGGGTACCTAGGCCCAGGGTAGAGCTGTTTAGAATCACAAGTCTTCAGAAGCCTTTGTCTTCTGAAACCAGGATAGGAAACTGAACAGTTCAAATTTCTAGGTGCTCAGATAGATAGTAAACTGTCGTGGAAAGCCCACGTTCAGTATCTTGTTCAAAGACTTAATGCTGCCATTTTTACTATTCGAACAGTGTCTGAAGTCAGTGATCATTCAACACAAAAATTAGTCTACTTTGCTTATTTTCATTTGCTTATGTTGAATGGTATTATATTTTGGGGTAACTCTTCCCATTCTAAAAGAATATTTTTGGCTGAGAAACAGGCGGTTCGGGCAATAAGAGGTGTTAAGTTCACGAACCTCTTGTGACCCTTGTTCATGAGTCTAGGTATTTTGACATTGGCCTCTCAATGTACATATTCCTTACTGTCATTTCTTGTTAACGATATTAGCTTATTCCCAAGAATAAGCAGCTTTCACTCAGTTAATACTCGGCAGAAATCAAACCTGCATTTGGATCATAATTCCTTAACTCTTTGCAGAAAGGTATGCAGTATTCTGCTGCATCCATTTTCAGTAATCTACACTCGAATTCAAAAACCTTAGCAGTAATTCACATGCTTTCAAATCAAAACTGAAGTGTTTCCTCATGGGTCACTCCTTCTATTTTGTCGTAGAGTTCCTTGAAAAATTAAGCTGATTCTTGTTGTATTGTTGATTGTGTTTACTTAAATTTATGGATTGACTTTTTTCATGTTCATAAACATTTTATTTTTATCTGTTTTTTATGTTGTAATTTCATGTACTGACATGTTCCATGACATCGGAGGTTTACTCCTCAATTTGGTCTTACGGAACTTGACGTGTAAATAAAATAAAATAAATATACAAATCACATTAACTTTACTGTAGGACTATTCTCAACAATCAGTCTATCCTTCTGCCCTTCAGCCAGAACATTCACTTCTCAGTGGTAAATGGTCAGTGTGACACAAGGGGCAATTTTGTGATCTGAAAGTACATGGTGAATCAATTAGTGTGTGAAAATAGTCTGCCCCAAGTGGCATTCAGCAGGGCAAAGTGGATGCTTTGCACTTGTGACGAAGCAAGCCGGTATAATTTTACTTCCCCTCTTGCTTTGCCATCTGCCTCCTAAAATTCATTTTTTCACTTCTGACTAATTACCATTAGCATAAGCGAGTATAATCTGCATTTTCATAAAAGAGAAAGGTTGGTCCTCAGTTTTAAAGAATATAACACAAGTCCTAAATTTGGGCTTAGTTTTATGTATGTAATTGATTTTATAATTTATTTCAATTATGCGTAGTTAGTATCTTTTGTTACAGGGTGAAATCGGTAATTGTTTTGTAAATTAACTTCTATTGTTGACGTATAAACAAATATAAATTCTGTACTAATTATAAACATTTAGAGGAACAACTAATAGTATTCTTAAAGTCTCTATTTTTCTTATTCAAAAACATGTTAGCAAAGCCAGCTCGTAATTAATTCCAAAGTAATTAACAGTTTTGTCAAAAGTATTGTTTGCATAACGATATCTGTTAATTTCATCACTTGAACAAATAATTCGGTATAAACCTTGTGGTAGAAGAAACTGTTAAAAGGAATGAATTTTTTGATGTATTCATTTAATTTAATGAGTTAAGTTTTAATTATAATTTCTGTAAATTTAACTTTGAACAATGTGTAGTTTCAGTACCTATTATTGTGAGGATATATAAGGGCCAATTGTTGGTCCCGAGACAGTAAGTTCACGGCCGAGTTTCAGACGAGAAACCTGTGTTGATTAGAACAACAACAATGCTTCAGCTTAACTGTGAAATAAGTGTTACACAATTAGGCGATGTGTTAAAACAGCAACAGTGTCTGCTCCATTCATACCTTTTTTTTCTTCAAGAACTGTGAACTTTGTGGTTAGGTCTTTACTGCTTGTAGCTGTTCAATAATAAACTATTGTAGCAGTATACAGAGGTTTGCCTGCAAACTATTAATGAGGCTTATCGAAAGTTAAATGATAGTGCACTGGCCATATTAAATGTGTATATAGAGAGCACTCCGTCTTCAGGGCACAAGTGGCCCATCGGGACCATCCGACCGCCGTGTCATCCTCAGGTGAGGATGTGGATAGGAGGGGCGTGTGGTCAGCACACCGCTCTCCCGGTCGTTATGATGGTTTTCTTTGACCGGAGCCACTACTATTCGGTCGAGTAGCTCCTCAGTTGGCATCACGAGGCTGAGTGCACCCCGAAAAATGGCAACAGCGCATGGCGGCTGGATGGTCACCCATCCAAGTGCCGGCCATACCCGATAGCACTTAACTTCGGTGATCTCACGGGAACCGGTGTATCCACTGCGGCAAGGCCATTGCAAATGTGTATATGGAGGGGGGGGGGGGTGAAAAGTGAAAGTAAACAACTGTGAATTGCAAATGTGCACCTGTCAGCTACTTCATTTAAAGTAGTCATTGATGTACTTTCACACCCCATTTTTCAGCCATTATCATAATGCAGTATGTCGACACCGAGGACAACAAACGAAAAAGTAAAAGAAGTCAGACAGTCACACACTCACCTGACTATGTTTCAGCATAGATACAGCATCATTTTATTTCAGTCATTGGTCACATAAATTGCTTAATTACTGTACTGGTTCCAACTTACTGATTTGGAAATTTACTGAAATAAAATTTATTATGGTATCCTGGTCCAGCTATTTTGAAAACCAGCTGGAGGGCATGAAACTTGATGATTGATGCTAGACACTATAAATTGCTGCAACAGTCAATGTTTGACCAGTCACGGCTCCCCTGTTGACGGGGGGACCGAGCCGCTTGTGTCCGGCCCCACACAACTAGGCTCGCTCACGTATTCACCTGTTGTCCGGATTCCGGACATGCGGATAACTGAGCATGACCGGTCACCGCTGACATCTCACCTTGCCTCGCTGCACTGTACTGTACAAATCCAACGCCAATATCTCTCTCTCTCTCTCTCTCTCTCTCTCTCTCACACACACACACACACACACACACACACACACACACACACACACACACACACTGTCTTTTAATACAAAAGTAACAGTTCCAAGAACGGGTACGTGACACAGCTAAATTTATGAAGCACTTGGAAAGTAAAATGATATTTCAATACGATTGCGGATAGAAGACGAGTCTCATTACCAAACAGAAGATATATTTTTCCTTTCATTAATAGGAAACATTAAATAAGTGCTGTCCCTGTAATCTAGAAGACAACCATCTTCATAAAGAAAACATACAAAGAACATTAAACATTTACAGACATAACCTGTCATACTTTTCACTTGTTTGCAACAGAAACAAAATGATAGTTATTGTTGATCAGCAATGAATCACTAACACATCCAGATTTAATTGGCTGTGGCGATTTGTTAGTAACATGCCGGCTTTACTAAGCATCTTTCACTAAGTGTGCTTGTTGCTGGGATACATGAAATACATCTTACAAGTGCAGTGAGGCCTGACATCTCTTTTTCATGTCTGCTCCACCACTTTAAGATGTCATCATCATCTCCGGGGTGCATTAAAATGTAGAGATCTACTTCATCTGCTGTGGATGATCTGTTGTTTCTCCATTCCTTGAAACGATCTTTCTTTCTGGGTGGAGATGACATAGTACTTGAAGGATCTATGATAATAAACAAAAGAGACAAGTAATTCAGAACTGATGTGGAAATCATCGAAACGTTCCTGTAAAAATGATGTTTTTTACATTAATGAAATATTGTATGAATTATAACATTCCTATTTCTCTATAATACAGTATCCACTAACTATGCAAAAACGATTATGTTAATGACTGTATGTTGTACCTGCAGAAGTAGGACACATTTGTTGCACATTGCTAAGAATTTCCTGCTTTCCATTTATTTCAAGCATACTAAGATTATGAAAATATGGCCAAAGAAACGTAGCAATTTTATGTTTGGAAGTGATCACAATCTTCTCGCAAACAAAAGCCAAGGCTCGATTTTTAATCCTTTGTACCTCCTGTTAAAAAATACATATCTGTTAGTACACACCAATTGTGCTAGTTAATTATAAATCCATTGCGTATCATAATGAAACAGTGCTTTTAACTGCAGTAATTACTCATCTGACAGTCAGTGTCATTGACACTGCAAATTTGTTGCAGTTCGTGAAACCAAAGAAGAACTAACTGGCTTGTCGGTTCTTTTTTGCCTTCTAATTCATCTGTGGGCTCTTTAAATGGTCTCAGAAAATGTGGAATTTTTCCTGCAAGCTCATTATCATATCCTGGCAATCTGTAAGTGGAGTCCTTTGCCGTCAGCAAAGCAGCAACTTCATTATACTGAGTGTGTAAGGATTCCAGCATAGTGTAAAAGCTGTTCCAGCATGTGCAGACCTCTTGTTTCAATGATGATTTCAAAGATGAGCAGAGGCCACTTATCTTAGTGTACCTTACAATGCATTTTGCAGTATTTATTGTTGATGCGGTGTTCGGGGCATGATTTAACAAGAAGTTATCGTCATCGAAAGTATGGCTAAGTGCTGTGTTTATACAATGAGCAGCACAAGGATCCTTTAATGATTTTCCAAAGCCTTTATTACATTGGCACCCTAATCGGAGACAAAAACAAGACTTTGCATGTCCAGCGAAATGTCCCAGTCAGCCATCCTCTCTTCAATTTCTTTCATAATATTTACTCCTGTCTTCTTAACGTTTGGGCATTTTGTTGTAAATAAAACATTGTTCACAAGAGACCAATCTGTGTTAATGTAATGTGTTGTAAGCATCAAATAGTGCACCTGATTATGCGAATCAGTCCACATATCAACTGTTGCAGCACATGTTGCATTGCATCAGCTTGTTCTTTGACATGTCTGCTTATAGTAGAGGGATGTGGCATGACATCTGCCATGTTAGCTTCTCCATAATGCTCACCTAGAAGTATTAATTTTTGGCCTAGTTCTCTGAAACCTTCCCCGGAAACAGCATTAAAAGGTCTCATATCTTTAGCACACAGTGCAACACACTTTGCTGTAATACTATTTTTTATTACTGCCGGTGTCCCTGAAGGAGCTGTATGTTTGTGAGGTTTCTTGCAACTGTGTTTCTTTAAATGAGTGGTTCCCAATTGGAAACACAATAATGTGGAGCAGTTTATGCACGATATGTACCCAGTAGATGCACTGTTTTCGTCTACAACTAACGGAAATGTACTCCATACTTGGCTTTTTAGACCTTCCCGTTTCTTCAATGTGTAAACATTGGTTTCAATCTTACATCTTACTGCACTGGCTTCCTCGCATTGCATGATTACAGAGAGAGAGACACCACAAATGAGAAGCCCGTACTGGCTGCAGTCTCACACGGATAATGACATGTGTAATTTGTTTGAGGCTACGAGCTACGTATTCGGTCATGGCTATGCTCGGTCACTAGAACTACTGTGGGCAGCCTATCCAGTTAGGGTGTGCTCGCCCCATCTCTTATCTTGTGCTCACTTACTTGGTCATACAGGACTACCGAGCGAGGTGGCGCAGTGGTTAGCACACTGGACTCGCATTCGGAAGGACGACGGTTCAATCCCGCGTCCGGCCATCCTGATTTAGGTTTTCCGTGATTTCCCTATATCACTTCAGGCAAATGCCGGGATGGTTCCTTTGAAAGGGCACGGCCGATTTCCTTCCCCATCCTTCCCTAACCCGAGCTTGTGCTCCATCTCTAATGACCTCGTTGTTGATGGGACGTTAAACACTAATCTCCTCCTCCTCCTCATGTAGGACTCTACTAGACACCACTGCTACATCTGTGAATAGTATCACCACTGCAACACTGGCTGCAACAGTCTTGCAGGGCTACACCCACCTAGGGAGCTAATTAGTGCTCACAGCCACATTATATAGCTATGCATCACTGCTTGACCTTTAGTTGTGTATTTTCTGTGCTCTCATATTGCATGTGTTACACACCATTCGTGTGTTTTAGATTTAACTGTACCTTAGGTTCTTGCTCTTGAATTTCTTGTTTGGACTTTATTATTCTTCCATGTTTTCTGTTGTCAGTTTTCCTATTAGAGCTGTCCTTTTGTTCATACTGTATGAACTTCTGTAGATGGCTTCTGATTGTTCAGCCAGTCTCTGCAAGTTCTTTGAGTTATTCCTAATCTTTTTTGGATTCTGATCACAGTCATTGGTGATGAAGTAAAAGGTTAGCAGTGTCCCATGGACCCAAAGCTCGTGCAACTTTCAGAAAAGTGACAGCAACAGCTGCTCCTGCAATAGCAATTCCAACATCAGTTCCAACAGCAGATAACAGCGGCAGAAAACTGAGTTGCTTCAACAAGAAATTTAGCAATAATAAATAAAAAGCAACAGTTTTCTTTTGTTCTACAATATTACTTTTATTTTTAACCGGATTTTGGCTTGATTAGGAAGTCTAGACGTTTTACTTCTCTTCCAATATTGTTTGCAAACATTGTAACTTCTTTGGAGATAATACTTGGTAAATGTCTGAAGATGGCCTTGTAAGCCAAAAACAAATAAAAGTAATATTGTAGAACAAAAGGAAACTGGTGCTTTTCATTTATTGTAATGTTGTTCTACCAAGAACCGACGGAAGATTCTGTCAACATAAGAAATTTAGCTTTGAAAGGATCAAATGCAGATGGGCAGTCACCAGTTGCCAGGTGGAGAGCCACCTACCCACATATCCACTTTTTAGCGATGCCAAAAAGAATTGGGACATGTGATTAAAGTGGCCAAAACAGCGCTTTTCCTACCTTTTGGGTCTCTGGTGATGCTCTCCAGTTGTCACTTTACTTTTCGTGGGATTGGTCCTCCCTCTCAAATCATGTTGCAACCACAGTCAAGATGTACACATTGATTTCGAATTATTACTCACAGTTGTCCCATGCAGTTGCACTGCGTTTCAGATTTCATTAATATCTCAAGCAACCTGGTCTGTCATACCACTTATGAGTGACTGATTTACAAGGATTGAGTCACTGATGCAATTTCACTTGTGCAAAAATGGCATTTAAGACTATTGCTGACTTCTTAATTCAAGATGTGTGCTCCAGTTGGCTCCTGATACAGGAACATACACGGCAGCTTTCAATTTGGGCAACAATTGCTTGGAAAATGTTTCGAAAATCACACTCTCTTTTGAAATCCCTGTCAGAAAATGGCTCAGAAGTAATGACACTCCCAACAGCTGCATCATACCCCAGCTGCTTCACAGTGCACACACATGTGGGCTGTCCAGATTGATGGGCATGCACTGCACCCATTGTGAAAAAGATGGCCACCTCCAAACTGTCTACTGTAAATTGTCAAGACAGCTGGACACCAAGGAGCTGTGAATGAACTTCAAGTAATTGTTCCCCAGGTTGATCCTTTCACTTACAAGTTGTTAATCAGTCTCACAATTGTAAACTAAGATGTCCATTTCTAGGTGGTCATGGCAACTACCATTTCCTTGATAAATCTCCAAACTTAAGCTCATCTGGCTTCCCTGGAGTGTGCCACAAGTTTCCAGCCTTGTATCTCCTTGTGTCCAGATGTAGTGCCTAATTTCTGACGGGCATGACCCATTCCATTTTCCTTGCTGATGGTCGCCAAGCAGGAAATAGATTACCTCCATGAGGATAATGTGATGAACCTGTTAAAAGCAGCACTTGGACCACTTCCCTGCTGATGGTCGAAAAACCCAGTTGCTCCCTGTGACTATGCATTGACTTCAGATCAATGATCAGGAACAAGTGGAAACCTAAAACATACCATGTCCCTCACAAAACTAGTCTGGTGTACGTCTTTCTAACAAGGAGACCATATGGCAATTAGACTAAGTTTTTTATGTTTATGGTTTGTGAAGTTCACAACTAAAGTATGTCACTCAAAGCAGTTCAATGCAACTAAAAAAAAATCTTGAGAAAGTCGACTCTGAAGTTTACTGAAAGTGTTTAACACCATAAAATAAGTACAGTATTTAAACAGGAAGTGTGGCTCTGTGGTAGAATGCTGGCCTGCCATGTCAGGGGTCTGGGTTTGATTTCTGGCCAGTGCAAACCTTTAAACAAAGGTATTTGTTTTGCAAGTATTTCCGTGATGCATAAAATACACAAAGATGAAAAATAAATAGGTAGTGCTTGAGGCTGATAACTGCTAGATTGCTGGTTTAAGACTTGTTTTGCTCACATCTACATCTATGTTTGTTTCAATTTTATTTATTTATTTTTTTCACTCGGTTCAAATATCTATACCACTCAAATATAAAATTCATCAGATATATGCTAGTGAATACATATCTAATTGTCACTTTTTTATGAAAAATGCACATCTTCTTGTTTCTAAGTACATATCACACATAAAATTCCAGTTTTCATTGCAGATATAAAGTCTTAATTACCAGTGTCTTATAAACATTGTTAATGAAGATTGTTTAAATTAAAAAATCATTACAAGTTATTTTATATGTCTTTCCTTTCTTACACTTTACAGAAATGCTTTTGTATATTTGTTTAAAAATTTACTTCGGCTAGGAACTGAACCTGTGCTGCCCATGTGTCAGGCCAACATTCTACAACAGATCCAAGTGGCCTATTGAAAAATCATCCTAGATTTAGCAGATTAAAGATCATCAGAAAAGTTCAAAGTTGATTTTCTCGATAACGTTTGAGAGTTGCATTGAACTGCCTTGAATGATTGATATTAGAGTTGTGAATTTCAGTACCATATACATAAAAAATTACAAAAATCTCATTGCTCTGTGCTCTCCTTCTAAGGTCCATATTTGCAGGTCCCACTGGATGAGAAGTTGCAAAGCATCATGGTTATCAGTACTTCCTTTGGCTTACATAAATACAAGTGCATGCCTATTGGGGTCTCTTCCACCCCATCAATCTTCCAGAGATACCTGGAACTGTCTCCATCGCAGCATTAGGTGTGCTGATAATTCTGCCCGTTGTGGCTTAGGAGGCCGGTCTCTGCACTTTGCCAAACCCCTTAGCAGCTACCTGCTTGCACTATCTCGATGACTTAATTATCACGGGCACTGTGTGCCAGTACCACCTACACAACCTTTACTCCCTCTTAACTATGTTGCTTACATAAATCTTTCCAGTTAAGAAGTTCCGTTTTTACCTATTTGGGACACTATTTCATTTGATTTGATTAACACAAGGAGACATAAACAACAATGGTCTTAATCCACTGTCGCCCACACCAAAACTGAATGTATTGTGCAATTTTGTTACCTGTGATTCTAGCCAACTGTTACTTTTAAAAAGTAATAGGAGTCCTTTTACTAGTTCCTTGTTAGACAAAATTTCTTCAGGACTTAATGACCAGAGTATTCTGTATCTTTTACCTTCCAGCACTTCGCATTGGAAGATTAGGTGTGGTGTGGTTTCATCCTCCTCACCACATAGTCTACACTTTGGGGCTTCTTCCTCTATGCCATTGTACATAGGTTTTCCTTAAAGTTCCCATGGTCAGTCATAAGTCCTACCATGAGTTTAATCTGTCTCCTGTTAAAGTCCAGGATTACAGAATTTCTCTTAAAAGATGGCTGTGGCATCATTAGCTCACCATATTTTTGTTTTTGGATCATAGTCCAATATTTTGCATGCTGTTCTCTGACCTAGCTATGTAATTTTGATTTTACCGTTGCCTTTGTGATGGTTAGGACAGGTTCCAGTGCAATAAATTGAATCACTGTGCCTGGTGTGGCCAGTCTGTCAGCTTGTTCATTGCCAATAATTCCTGAGTGACCAGTGACCCACAGCAGTTATACCCTGAAACTTCCTGGCAGATTAAAACTGTGTGCCGGACCGAGACTTGAACTCGGGACCTTTGCCTTTCACAGGCAAGTGCTCTACCAACTGAGCTACCCAAGCACGACTCATGACCCATCCTCACAGCTTCAATTCTGCCAGTACCTCATTTCCTACCTTCCAAATTACACAGAAGCTCTTCTGCGAACCTTGCAGAACTAGCACTCCTGAAAGAAAGGATATTGCAAAGACATGGTTTAGCCACAGCCTGGGGGATGTTTCCAGAATGAGATTCTAATCTGCCAGGAAGTTTCATATCAGTGCACACTCTGCTGCAGAGTGAAAATCTCATTCAGGTATACCCTGTTGATTTCCTGCAGTTTCACAAGGGCTTCATGGCATTCTGCAACATCCTGTGATATTATTGCTGGGACTGATAGAGATTTCAGAGCTGCTTGGCTGACTGAATAAATGTAGATGCCATGATCCTTGTAGCACCTACACAAATTCTCCTTCACACACACACTCTGATTGTGCATATTTCTGTCTAGAATATTGTGGCCAGCTTCCCTAGAGACATTGCTCTCACCTGTCTAGACTGTACTCTGGCCCCAGTGCCTTCAGCTGTTTTCAACCCATCAGTAAACCTTACAGTGTCTTCTGAATGGTGTCATGGTTTGGTCTTCTGCTGCTCTCCACTTCCAACTGTTACACTGAAAGGTTTACTGAAGCAACTAGAAGTTATTGTATTGTCAGCCAGCATTTCCCTGTCCATCCCTATATTTACCACATCCCATATATTGTTGTGAGAGTCTGGATATACTGCAGACATCCACTTTTTAACTTGTATGCCCCTGATGCTGCCTCCATTGTAAACCACAGGAGTGGTCTCCACCCCAGCAGTGGATGTGCTGCTAATTCTGCCTGTTAGGGTATGTCCAGTGTTATGCCTAGATACTTCACTACTTCCTCTACTGATAAGAGTTTTCACTGAGGAGTTTGAGTTTGAGTCCAGGATGCGTGGAGGATATGCTTCCTTGTAAATGGTACTATAACAGCTTTCTTGAGACTGAAGCGTAGATCCTGTTTTCTGCACCATTTTTGCACAGTGTTTAGTACATATTGTGCCATTCTTCTAACAGTACTAACAAATTTTCCAGCTATTACTATGACTAATTTGTCTGCATTTCCATGGCAAAAGTAGCCATTTAAGTCCTCAATGAGTTCATTCACCTTTAAGTTCCACAGTAGTGGGAATAAAACACCATCTTGTGGATGTCCTCTTGTGGTATTGATCACCATTTTCTCATCTGTCAAGGTGGCTTCTGCCTTTCTTCTACTTAGCGTGGTCTTAATCCACATATGTATGGTTGTCTCAGAATCATGCTTTTTGATAGCTCTAACCATGGATTCCAAAGTTGTATTGCTAAAAACCCTCTCTATATCGAAGATGCTCTCTGGACCTATTTCCTGAAAGTGTAAAAATTTTCCCACCTTCCCAAAAAGTTGGCAATTTGCCTGGTTGATACGTAAATTGATTTATATGTATAGGAATCTCAGTTAAACTCCTTTCCCTAATGTGCAAGTTAACGAGTTTTTCTAATGACATTACAAGAGTACAGACTGATCGGTCTCATATCCTCAGCTTTGGTATGATCAATCCTTTGGGATAAAAACTACCCACACTGTCTTCCAAGCATGCTAAGCTGACCATAAGCAGACTACAAAGGAATCTAATTAAATCTTCTCTTGCTTGTTGCAGCAGAGCTGAAGGTACCATATGGGCATAGTGACTCCATTGGTTGAAACGTTCTCATCGTCCACTGGATCTTTTTGAAATCAACACATTCTCCAGCAGATTTTCAGTTTTCCCTTTGATTACCTGTGAACTAGTGCTTCTGAAGGACTGATTTTTGGTCTGCTGTATCTGCCAGAGTGCATTTAGGGGACTAAGTTTTGAGGAGCACATCCAGCTTCTCATTTTCTGTCTTTGTATACTCGATCTCCTCCTTCCTTAGAGTACCTCCTGGATTATTTGGTATTCTAGTGAGTACATGATGAAGTCTAGCACAAGGAGCTGTGCTTTCCATTGCCTCATAGAATACCTTTCAGGATGATAGCTCTGTTTGCTTGATCACAAGATTGTATTTGATAGGATCCTCCTGATATTTTACCCACTGTCCTTTCTTTTTTGCAAAGTTGAAAGTCTTCTTACCTGCTTTCTTTGCAATTCTATATTTTTGTTCCACTAAGGTACATTTCTGTTTGTGCAGTTTTATCAGTATGAGGTTGTAATGACACATGTCACTGCATCTGCCATTTCCTCAAAACCTACTCGTTCTCTTATCGAAGTTCTGCCATCACAAAATCATAAGTTTAAGTCTTTCCGATATGAGTTCCAGCTTGTTTTCCTAGGATTCATGTATGTCTTAGTCTGTTTAAGACCAGTTTCAACCTCAAACTTAATATAGACTTGGTCATCTAAGGCTGGCTCCATTGCTACTTGCCATTATTGGATATAACTGCTCATTAGAGTGGACCCGAAAGACATGTCAGTTACTTTTCCATTCTTCTGTTCCTGAACATAGGTTCCCTACCCATACTCAAGATTTCCATATTACTTTCTAGTAGATATTTGAGTAGGTGATCGCCTCACCTGTTGGCGTAACTGCTTCCCCATACCAGGTTGTGGACACTGACATCACAACCAAGCAAAAGTTATCTATTCTGCTGTGAGCAGCTAACTATTAGTCTCCTCACTTCCTGGGAAGAAGAAGTACTATTCTGCTTCCTTTCTCATATTGTTTCATTCTGATGGTCACTAAGTCCATGGAACAAAAGTCCTCTTGTCAGCACGAATGAAATGTCATTCTTATAACATAAATGCATGTTCCAGAGTTCTTTAAATTCCAAGCATAAATCAACATACCTCCTATTCTTCTTGGTGCCTGAAATACTCCCTTTATATCTGTAGGGTTTCTGGATTTGATCTTGACCTAGCCCAACATCTCAGTGATAGTTTCCACTTCTTGGACTGGTCTGTCACTTGACTCAATTGCGAAAACAGCTCCATCGGTTTCAACCCCTACACTTAGGTGTTCGATGTCTCATCAAGTCCCTTAGTTTTTGTGTTACTTCCTTACTTGTTCTCCATTTAGGTCCCATGAGAATAAGGGTTTTATTTCATCAACAACAGAGGAACCCAACCTGGTGCAAGGCTGGTTACTTAGGAAGGTCACCTGGTATCCCTGAGGCTCTGTTAGTGACACATTTTCCTCTGTCCCATGTACCCTTTGGCACAGATCACATTACACCTTGGGTTAAGTATCTGGGGAATTGAGGAAGGGTGTTGGGAATGGCTAGGAGAGATGGGGCATTGTGGGGCATTCTTTGTCTGGTTCAACTGCCAGGGTGGTGTGGGAGACACTGCCAACACCTGTGATACAGCCAGCATAGCCCTCAGCTTCTAGCGAACATACAAACGTCCATGCCCGCAGGAGGCAATACCCTTAGGGAGATATTTGGGACTAAGTTTACACTCATTACAGACCACAAACCACTGGTAGTGCTACTCAGGCTGTCTCCCGTCTTCCAGAGTCGGCACTGTAACAGCTCCAGCTGCGAAAGTTGCGAAATTTATTATACCAACTAGCAAACATGGTGATGCTTCAAATGGCTCTGAGCACTATGGGACTTAACTTCTGAGGTCATCAGTCCCCTAGAACTTAGAACTACTTAAACCTAACTAACCTAAGGACATCACACACATCCATGCCCGAGGCAGGATTCGAACCTGCGACCGTAGCGGTCGCGTGGTTCCAGACTGTAGCACCGAGAACCGCTCAGCCACCCTGGCCAGCGATGCTTCACAATAAGTAAATACATATGGGAATTGTCTATATGTCCTAATCTTCCTCTCTCTCTCTCTCTCTCTCTTGTCCATATTCTCCTCCCCTTTTCTTTGCCCATCTCCTCCTACTCCTCAGCTTTCAGTTAAGATCCTCCTCCCCCTATCTCTCTTCACTTCCTCCTTCCCCCTCTCTACATCCATTTCCTGCTCACACCCTCTTTATCCATCTCCTCTTCCCCCTCCCCTCTCACCCCTTCTGAACTTGAGCCTTGTTTACTGTTATTGCCAATGAAACCTTGATTGGCAACTGAAGTTGCTTAAAATTAATTGATAAATCTGTTGGGTTCATTGTTATATGGGGCAAGAGAGACCTGACCTTTTTGTTGGGTCTGTCACAGTATTTCACATGTTTTTTAAATCTGCAAACATGAATCATTACAAAGTTCCAGACAATTCAGATTGTGTAATAGTATTCTAAACATAAGCTGTTGTTGTTGTTGTTGTGGTCCTCAGTCCTGAGACTGGTTTGATGCAACTCTCCATGCTACTCTATCCTGTGCAAGCTTCTTCATCTCCCAGTACCTACTGCAACCTACATCCTTCTGAATCTGCTTGGTGTATTCATCTCTTGGTCTCCCTCTACGATTTTTACCCTCCACGCTGCCCTCCAATGCTAAATTTGTGATCCCTTGATGCCTCAGAACATGTCCTACCAACCGGTCCCTTCTTCTAGTCAAGTTGTGCCACAAACTCCTCTACTCCCCAATTCTATTCAATACCTCCTCATTAGTTACGTGATCTACCCACCTTATCTTCAGCATTCTTCTGTAGCACCACATTTCGAAAGCTTCTATTCTCTTCTTGTCCAAACTGGTTATCGTCCATGTTTCACTTCCATACATGGCTACACTCCATACAAATACTTTCAGAAACGACTTCCTGACACTTAAATCTATACTCGATGTTAACAAATTTCTCGTCTTCAGAAACGCTTTCCTTCCCATTGCCAGTCTACATTTTATATCCTCTCTACTTCGACCATTATCAGTTATTTTGCTCCCCAAATAGCAAAACTCCTTTACTACTTTAAGTGTCTCATTTCCTGATAAGCTGATAAGCCATAAATACAACTTCCCTGTTTTCTGTTAAAACTGACTGCAAGGAAGGGGGGAGGGGGATCCAACACATTGTCATGTACACAATTTTTGTTTGGAAATATATATAAGAAAAAATAACATGTGTGGAAGAAACAATTTGTCTAATGTTTTATATGCCCCATTATCATGTTACCAACTGACTGAGAAAGGAGAAAGGAAACAAAACTGAACATTTTCATACCACACCATTTTCTTTCTCACAGTTGGTTTTAGCAGAAAACCTGTACATTGCTGCTTAAGAAAATTTATAGCCTATATCTGTCAGAATGTCTATAGTGTCATGTAACAGTTTGAAGTAAATTGGTAAAAACTTTTTGAGATTTTTGCTAACAGTTCCACTTTATACAGTTTGTATATATTTATATACCATTTATATTTTTAAAAACTTTGTTGGTCTGAATGTTTTTCAGAGTATCAATTAAAAATTTGAAGTAAATTGGTCAAGAACTTTTCAAGATTTTTGGTAACGATGTTAAACAACAAGATGCCTGTCTGTATATAATGGTATAGATTAAATACTGCTCGCAGTACAAAATGCAAATGCAGACACTTTACCATGCCTGCCCTTGGGACCAGGCCTGGCCTTTGACCCGCAGGGAATCTTTTGTGTAAACACTCCTTGGACAAGGTTTTCGATTATGGCTGCTTGAATCACTGCAGACATGCGCCACGACCCTTTCTTATGGTGTATCATGTGCCACATGCTCCATGGGTGGACTACACACTTTTTTAAAATGCTTGTCTGGAGCTCTGGGACTGGGCTCATGTCTCCCACCATGTTTCAGTTGTAACCAGTGATCTCCTACTTCACAATGAGACAGGCACTCACTTTGTCATAATCCCAAATGCTCTGTGGCTTCCAGTTCTATAACACCTCCATCATCTACAGGCTGAAATCCTTCGCATGGCGAGATGCCTACTGGTCGAGGCTGAAGAAAGACATGGAAGCCACGATGAGCTACTGTTTTACTTGTGCCCGACACCAGGCTGGTCCACCACAACCTTTGCCACCCTCCCCCCCCTTGCCACCCCCCAACTATAACTCCCCCCCCCACCCTCCCCCCCCCCCACCCACCCATGGCACGAGCCCCTTTCTGGGCTCTGTATGGTTCATAGTAGTAGACTTCACAGGGCTAGTAATGCTGTATTCACTCTAGTAGTGAGCAGAATGCGGTGCACAAAGAAAATATTGGCTTCCAAGTAGACAAGAACAAGGTTTATTGTTAATGATGCAGTCAACAGTTGACACTGGCCAGCAACTATTTGTACTTTGCTGTTGTCTTTTGTGATGTCAGGAATAGCTAACACTTGGCCAGTAATTGTCTGTTAGCCCACAAGTCTGAACCGGTGTCTGGGTTGTTGTGGAATGGCTACCATAAACTCAGTGTGTGCTCTGTTCATTGGGCCCCTGGATGTGGCCAACATATAGCTGAGAATATGCTGTGCTAATGCTGAATGATGAGCATGTGTTCCAGCTGGTGAGCCTCTGGGCGCAGCCACCGTAGAGCCTGCAACAGATACTGGGTCAGTGGTTATTCTCTGAACGATGGGCTGCCAGGAATGGGCTCTGCAAATTCATAGCATAAGCAGATGTTGCCTACTAGTTATTGAGTGGCATCTCATGTAGGCGGGAGAATTTCCATGCAGAGCAAGTGATGTGATTGCAGCACCACAGTCGTATGTGGTGCACTAGGCAGGCGGCAAGACTGGCACCTCATTTGGTGGCTGCAGGAGATACCAAGGACGAGAAACCGCCTTGTTTTGGTCATTCTCTGCAAAGTTTGTGTACTTGTGGAGCAAGTGGTGGGCATTAGGCTGGTTTTCGTGGATGATTGGAGCCCGACAACCCACTGGACTTGGGTTTATGTTTGGTTGCAGAAATAGTCACCAAACAGCTGTCTCTTCCCCCGTAAAGATAAGATGGCGGAGCCATTTCGATAATAGCTGAAGATATTCCTCCCCTTTCCCCTAGGGAGAAATATGGCAGGCTCATGTCATGGTGCTGGTTGCAGAACCATTTTCTCTCTCCCCCCACGGGGAGAGACAGCAGTCCTAACCCAATGCTGGAAAACACAGTGCCAATGGGAGTCCACATGGGAGAGGTGCCTCCCCTGGACTTAGGTAGGGGATGATGTGGGGGTCTCATGGCAGCTTATGGTTGAGAGGCAGTGTCTGATGAGTGCGTAGATGGCTGAGGCACAGTTGTGAGCAGTGGAGTGCGGGGAGCTTAACCGAAAAGACAAAACAGGTGTAGCAAATCTCACTGCAGCAAGACCAGTGACATAGAGCCATTGAAGGTGAGAGTGGAGCTGCTAGGAAGGAGCACAGAGGGACAAGAGCAGAGCACCGGAGGAATGTGCATAGCATCTGGAGGATCCGATGTGGAGGAGGATGAGAGAAAGAGTGCAGAAGACCAGAGGAGTCTGTTATGTGTTACTGGAGCAGCCGATGTGGAGGAACAGGAGGAAGAGTCTGTTGTGCACAAAGCCACCAGACTGTGCATAGGATCACAAAGAGAAGTGGTCCTCGGATAGGGGCTAAGGACTGAAGGCTTCTGTAGGGAGCAAAGGAGACCAGCAGGGCCCAGAGAGGAGTCCAAACCTAGTGCCATTCCAGAAATGGAGAGTTGCAGCAGTGTCATCTGGAGATGGTGGATGCTGGACACACTCCAGGAATGGGGTTGGACACCTCCGGTGCTGTGATGGCAGTTGTTGAAGCTTCAGGAATCCCAGAGAGATGATTAGGTTGAGGCACACATGGTTTGTTACAAAAACAATCCACTGCTAGTTTAGCCATACCTTTTGCAGGTATTGCAAGGAAACCACAATGAGGAGAGTCCCATTGGCATGTTTCACAAACATGGATGTGGATGTAGAAAGAGCACTGAAAAAAATGCACTGTCTACTCAGGGAGCTGTCCAAATTGTCTGAAAACTTCAACATTAATGACAGAGAATGTAACACGGCAAATCTGAAACATTACCATCAATGATGAAAATGTCACCATGCAACATGGAAATGACTTTGCCAATAATGGAAATGTACACTGCGGACATGGAACTTCGTTGCCAGTGATAGAAATGTAATGTTGGAAATGTGGGACCTCCTTCTGAACTAGGACAAGGGGCACATTGGTACTCATTAGTCTTCTTATTGGACGCTGTCTAATGATGCACACTTATCTCTTGCGGCATAAAAATCCACTGGAATACAATGTTTCCAACATTCTACTCATGGTGCACAATGTTTTAATGTTGTGTGTTTTGTATGCTGCAAGGAGGGAAGCCTTTGGTCTACTGAGGGACTAGCCCTCAGTTAAGGTGATGATGAAACAATACCAAGAAAATTGTTGATATTTTATGTGGCGTCCTGTGATGGTACCTTGCAGTAACTGCAGCGAAATTGCTTAAACGAAACAGTCCCAACAAGCAAACCAGCTGTAACCTGTGGTTACTCATAGTTTGGGTACTTGGGTTATACCTGGCTCTGTTTCAAAAGAATAGCTCAATGCAGTCATAGGGTCGAGCCACACACATCTGCTATCATGCCCAACAGCTAATTTGCTGCAAATAGTAATCAGTAGCTGTGATCCTGCATTCAGATAGCCTGTGCATTGGCTAGAATTGCGAGTTAATAAAATACACAGAAATACAAAATAAAAGTTAAATGAATAATTTAGTAACAAGGGTTCTATTCTAAAGTCTGTAATTGATGTAATTCACAGATAATTATGTTGAATAATGGTTATTTGAGAAAGGACATCTCAAATAAATGGGAAGTGGTCCTATGATTTCATTTAAAATACAGACAAAAATATCCTTATCAAATGCTAAAGTTACATTGAGAGCATTATGAGACTAGCAGCAAAATCCCCAAACTAAATAGCTATCAAATCTATGCAAAAACTACATCCATTTCGCACTCACAATACATGAAACATACACCAGCTCAAAACAGTTTAGAATCCAACATGATGATTAACAAATTAACACACACTATACAAAGAATGGCAACTCATACTCTGTCTATTCTCAGTTCTGTAATTCAAGCAGAAATAGTTAAGAGACCTGGAGCACATTTGGAATTATAAAATCCCTTCAGAAGTATGGCAGTGGCCGTTCACCACCCAGAATCAAACACCCCCACAATCAAATGATGCACATTACCGCAGGCAGGTCTGTGTTCTTCAAGAACTCAACATAAAGCATCCATAATGGTTCCCTTGAACTCTTCACTGAAAAAGTTCCAGTCTCCACTTGACTCATGTAGTGTTCCACTTTTATCTGCTTTTCCATAGACCGAAGGCCATCCCCACCATAAATCATTGTTCTTACATGCCACAAACATGACCACTTTCCTACACTAAACTAATATATTACAACAATATTTAAATAAATGAAATGTTATAAACACTCATTTGGACTAAGATCATGTACAGTACATGTAAGTAATAATTAGTTCGTAAATAAATAACCCAGCAGTTTTGGTGCAAGTGTACTCATGATAAATTACAACAGATTGTTGTTAAATATTTTTTAAACAATTATTTATGCTCTCTTGACAGAAGTGTCTTGGTTCTCTTTTCAATTGTGATGTCTGCTAAAACATTTGACTGACCACTTTCAAATTAGCACAGTTCTTTTAGTAGCATTTGCAGCCAATGTTTAAATATAGTAACAGTAAACTGTTCATTAAATAAAAACATAAGTATGACAAAATACGAAATACTGATGATGTTTTCATTCACTGTGTAAATATGGAGAATACAAACTTCTGACAAACATTCATGTAATAAAAAAAATATATAAAAGACATAATAAATCAATAAATAAAACAGATACTGATATGTAGTTTTCAGAGATGATAGCTTTAGTGCAATGATATCATCTGAGATATTATGTACCGAAATCACATGAAGTGTTTAAAAGTTATTAATTGAGAGATTCATTGTGAAAATATTTATTTGCTGTGAAATAAAGGGTGTACATAAAGTTCAGGAACACTTTCAATTATTTATTGCACAAGAACCAAACATTGTACAGATATCATACATATGTCATTTTGAAGAGAAACCATGAAAGTTTTTTTTCATGTATACTGCCACACCGTAGTTTGGTAATTTGCCAAAGCAAGTGTGCTACAGCTATTCAACGAATGTTTAGAACCAAGTACGATAAGAAGCCACCAACAAGGAAGGCCATTTACCACTGGCACAACAAATTCGTTACGACGGGTTGCTTGTGTCTGTCAAAGAGAAGTGGACGTCCCAGTGTGAGTGAAGTGAATTTGGAGCATGTACAAAAGACATATCATAAGGAGTCCAAAGAAATTGGTGGCAGGTCACTCATGGTTCACACATCGAATGTTTGTAAAAAAATACTTTCAGAGTTTCTCTTCAAAATGCAATATGTATGATATCTGTACAATGTTTAGTTCTTGTGAAATAAATAATTGAAAGTGTTCCCAGACTTTATGTACACCCTTTATTAACTTGTGTAGCTTTGAAGATACTGAAATACTGTTGTGTGACTGGGTGTGAGATCGCAGATGTGTATTCAGATTTGCATTAATATTTGATTGTAAGTTGTTATAGACCATCAAAGAGCTGTAAGATACAATCTTCAGCTTGTTTTAAAGTCCACCAGTGCTGGTCATTCTGCATTCTGCTAAGTGAGTGACCATTGTCCATCTCCACTATATTGGGATTTACCCACATCTGGTCTTGATCCTGGGCTGTGGCCTGCCCTGAGCTCCAGCGCTGTTAGCGTTCAGCTGTACATCAAATACACCTTACCTCATAGCAATTATGGGTGGCTGATTAGATTGTCTAAATATGCATAACATGACAGTCTGAGCTACTGCCCAGTTTAATGTGTTTTGGTTGGATGACTCATCCTATTCATTCTGTAATCATCCAACCATGTGATTGCCACCTACTGTTTTATTAATACTGTTAACATACGACAACAGTATGCACAGATATGCTAAATTTTGTATGTGAAGTTTTTTATTACTCTGGCTGTAGTTACAAAGCCTTTGCTTTTTGTTTTAAAAAGAGTGACTACTCTGAAACACCCACTAAATCACGCAGGGCTAACAGGTAATTAGGATTGTGGAAAGGTCCAAGGGAGTTGCAATTGTATTCATTTCACAATCATAATTTATTATCATTTAGTTCACAAATACACTTTTGAAAGAATTAAATTTTCTCTGCAGGTGAAGGCCTCCAAACAGATGCTTTAGAATAAGTTCAATTTTGAAAATACATGACACACAGTTAAATATACGAATTAGATAAATCTTATACATATATGAGATCAGCATGGAGAGCGTCTGAAGGCCGCTGGATTAAATCTTCAGAATTCCAAATATGCTATGATGATTACTGAAGGTAGAAGGCCACAGTGTTTTAAGATGCTAACAGGGCTTATAGCCCACAAGTTGCACAGAAAAAGATAAACAAATGCAATAAGATGGCTGAAGGCTGCAAAGTTCAAATCTGCAAATTAAGGAAATATATATTGCAACAATCGGTAAAACAATATATTGTTTAAAAATTTCCTTTTTGTAACACCAACGACGGAAGGCCCACAACAACTTATAAATCTTTCAGAGAAAATTACAATAACCTTTCAAGAGCAGAAGGCGATAATGTTGGAACTTGAAGGAAACTCTGAGAACATGTTTCCAGGGCTGAAGCCCCACAACTAACCTTGCCAAATTAAAAATATAAAATACAGTTAAATTAAAACAACATTAACACTGCCAAAAGGATAATTAAGAGAATGGCACTCATTCACTTAGGCAAGACAGGTGGTGAGTCCAACTACACTTAATTCGTGTGAACCCAACCAAGGGACAGTCACGGACCGACCGACCAACTGCTTCCTTGCCACGATGAAGTACATGAGAATTAAAGGCACCCCAAAAAAAGTTACAAGTATCACTATCCCCAAACAAATGCGTATGTGAACTGAGCTACCAAAACTACACACCATGTTGGGCAACAACAACAGGTGAGGAAAAGACTGCCTAAAAACTACGTTAGCGGCCAGGGCAGGTAACCAGAATACTAACAGCCACAAGGCAGAAAATCCTGCTGGTGTACTTGACTATGGAAAATTAATTTGATCAATTCCACCTGACGGCGGCTATCTTGAACACTTCACTCCTTGTTGCTCACAGGAAAACCTCCACAACAGCAACACTGGTACAAACAACGTAATGCTCAAAACCACTCAACCTTCACATCCTGAGTTGGTGAATCACGGAGCTCGTAGCAATCGGACAGCTCCACACATGCTCCGCACTGTGCAGGGACCACCAGAGGACCCAGCTGACTGCACCGCGCGGAGATAACTTCCCTGGTCTGCAGCAACCGACCGACTCCCGCAGAATGCCAACAACATCTAAAATCATTGTTAGTGGAAACAACAGTAACTACACACACAACCTGACAAACTCTTGCACCAAGACCTGAACGATACCCAACAGTAACTAAGCACACACAAAGACAAACCGGGAGTCGATGCGCGCACACACACACACAGCTAACTCGTGAATGATCGGTGAGCCAAAACGTGTCATCCGGTAGGACGAACGACCGACGATCCACCAAGACTGTGGCCCGACTCACGTGATGCGTGGCGGCGGCAATGGTCGGGCGTGCCATGTTGGCACAGACCTCACTGCTCCAACCCGCCTGCACCAGTGCCGCATTGCGACTTCCCGTGCAGTGTAAATTTTGCACTCAGCAAATCAGAACACATCTGAGTAAAGGAAAATGAGGAAGCTGGTACTGAAGTCAAGGAGGCCTTAGGATTGAAGAATGTGCCACTCTTCTATGGGCTGCTATCTCACTGCTTAACTAGACCATGCACCAAAGGAAGAAAGTGTGGCTGGCATTGAGGGACAAGAAGCTGTGGTCAGTGAAGCTAATAGTGATAGTGCAACAATGTAAATTGTCTCACTTACAAGGGCACCAGTCTAGCTCCTTTTACTGTACTACAGTGAGAAGACTCATTTAACCATGGATTCATAGTTGTAACTTCCACCATGAGGTGCAATTTCTGCAGCATGATGGACCAGCATCTGGAGAAGAAGGAAGAAGCAGAGGAAGATGATGAGCTCATTAGAGAGGGGCTGAAGAACAGCCAGAAAAGTTCTGATTCTGCCTGCTAGGCATGCCATGATGCGTCATTGTCCAGCATACATTTTAAATTGTTACAGTTGGTGAACAGACCACATATTACTCAAAGAGGAGTATTTCCTCCCCAAGATGTAATAATGTTCAAGCTTCAAGCTGCTAAATTTATTTACCCTGGGTGGCTTTCATCCCCCCCCCCCCCCCCCCCCTGCAATGTAATTTATCTCCCTACTCAGGATATGCATAACTGACTATCATTTATTAAATAGTTTTCTGTGTCATATGGAAACACTTCCTTGTAGACGATAAACTGGAATTTCTTGACTAGAAATATGTGATCGCAGTTTTCCATTTTGTACATTTTGTGGCATATATGCTTACATCAATAGTAGCTTACTAAGTTTCAAGATATTACTTTTAGTTAAAACCTACATTTTAATTTTAGGACTACATGATCCTATCTACTGCTTTTATTTATCTTCTTTATGCCTATAAAACTGGTGTGTGTATTTGTTTATCTAGAACACCTCCAAAGAAGATTATGCCAAATGTTCTCCATGTAATTGGAAACACACCAATGATCCGTCTGAATAACATTCCAAAGTCTCGTGGCATCAAATGTGAAATGTGTAAGTCTGACTTGAAGAGAAGTAGAGATTAAGTTTTCTTTTATAAGTAAAATAGTAGACAGAATCATAAATTTTTAGATTAATAATCATTCCAGATTGAATTTTAACTGTTAATAATGAGAGTGGTACAAAACATTCGTCTTCTGCTATGTGGTGTGTTATGTATATATTAAGTACAAAAAATGAAACTGGGACAATGAAGTGAATGAGTAAAAGGAAAACAGGGAAGGAGAAGTATATGTTGTTGTTGTTGTTGTTGTTGTTGTTGTTGTTATGGTCTTCAGTCCAGAGACTGGTTTGATGCAGCCCTCCTTGCTACCCTATCCTGTGCAAGGTTCTTCATCTCTGAGTAACTACTGCAACCTACATCCTTCTGAATCTGCTTAGTGTATTCATCCCTTGGTCTCCCTTTGCGATTTTTACCCTCCACGCTTCCTTCCAATACTAAATTGGTGATCCTTTGATGCCTTCTTCTAGTCAAGTTGTGCCCCAAATTCCTCTTCTCCTCAATTCTATTCAGTACCTTCTCATTAGTTACATGATCCACCCATCTAATCTTCAGCATTCTTCTGTAGCACCACATTTCAAAACCATCTATTGTCTTCTTGTCTAAACTATTTATCGTCCATGTTTCATTTCCACACATGGGTACACTCCATACAAATACTTTCAGAAAGGACTTCCTGACACTTAAATCTATAGGCCGAGCAAGGTGGCGCATTGGTAAGACAGTGGACTCGCATTCGGGAGGACGACAGTTCAATCCCGCGTCCGGCCATCCTGATTTAGGTTTTCCGTGATTTCCCTAAATAGCTCCAGGCAAATGCTGGGATGGTTCCTTTCAAAGGGCGCGGCCGACTTCCTTCCCAGTCCTTACCTAATTCGATGAGACTGATGACCTCGCTGTCTGGTCTCCTTGCCCAAACAACCCAACCCAACTTAAATCTATACTCGATGTTGACAAATATCTCTTCTTGAATAAAGCTTTCCTTGCCAGTGCCAGTCTACATTTTATATCCTCTCCTACTTTGACAGTAATCAGTTATTTTGCTCCCCAAATAGCAAAACTCATCTACTGCTTTAAGTGTCTCATTTCCTAATCTATTTCCCTCACCATCAACTGATTTAATGCGACTATATTCCACTATCCTTGTTTTGTTTTTGTTGATGTTCACCTTATATCTTCCTTTCAAGACACTGTCCATTCTGTTCAGCTGCTCTTCCAGGTACTTTGCTGTCTCTGACAGAATTACAATGTCATCGGAAAACCTCAAAGTTTTTATTTCTTCTCCGTGGATTTTAATTCCTACTCTGAATTTTTCTTTTGTTTCCTGTACTGCTTGCTCAATATTCAAATTGAATAACATTGGGGAGAGGCTACAACACTGTCTTACTCCCTTCCCAGCCACTGCTTCCCTTTCATGTCCTTCGACTCTTATAACTGCCATCTGGTTTCTGTACAAATTGTAAATAGCCTTTCGCTCCCTGTGTTTTACCCCTGCCACTTCCAGAATCTGAAAGAGGCTGCTCCAGCCAAGATTATCAAATGCTTTCTCTATGTCTACAAATGCTAGAAATGTAGGTTTGCCTTTCCTTAATCTATCTTCTAAGATAAGTGGTAGGGTCAGTATTGCATCACGCGTTTCAACATTCCGACGGAATGCAAACTGATCTTTCCCGAGGTCAGCTTCTGCCAATTTTTCCCTTCATCTGTACAGAATTTGTGTCAGTATTTTGCAGCCATGACTTATTAAACTGATAGTTTGGTAATTTTCACACCTGTCAACACTTGCTTTCTTTGGGATTGGAATTATTATATTTTCCTTGAAGATTTAAGTGTCAGGAAGTCGTTTCTGAAAGTATTTGTATGGAGTGTAGCCATGTATGGAAGTGAAACATGGTCGATAACCAGTTTGGACAAGAAGAGAATAGAAGCTTTCGAAATGTGGTGCTACAGAAGAATGCTGAAGATAAGGTGGGTAGATCACGTAACTAATGAGGAGGTATTGAATAGGATTGGGGAGAAGAGAAGTTTGTGGCACAACTTGACTAGAAGAAGGGATCGGTTGGTAGGACATGTTTTGAGGCATCAAGGGATCACAAATTTAGCTTTGGAGGGCAGCGTGGAGGGTAAAAATCGTAGAGGGAGACCAAGAGATGAATACACTAAGCAGATTCAGAAGGATGTAGGTTGCAGTAGGTACTGGGAGATGAAGAAGCTTGCACAGGATAGAGTAGCATGGAGAGCTGCATCAAACCAGTCTCAGGACTGAAGACCACAACAACAACAACAACAACACCTTGAAGTTTGAGAGTACTTTGCCTGTCTCATACATCTTGCTCACCAGATGGTAGAGTTTTGTCATGGTTGGCTCTCCCAAGGCTATCAGTAGTTCTAATGGAATGTTGTCTACGCCCAGGGCCTTGTTTCGACTTAGATCTTTCAGTGCTCTGTCAAATTCTTCACGCAGAGTCATATCTCCCATTTCATCTTCATCTACATCCTCTTCCATTTCATTATATTACCCTCAAATACATCACCCTTGTATAGATCCTCCATATACTCTTTCCACCTTTCCGCTTCCCCTTCTTTGCTTAGTACTGGTTTTCCACATGAGCCCTTGAAATTCATACAGGTAGTTCACTTACTTTTCTCCTTATATTTTCCTGTAGGCTGTATCTATCTTACTCCTCGTGATCTATGCCTCCACATCCTTACATTTGTCCTCTAGCATTCCCTGTTTAGCCATTTTGCACTTCCTGCCACTCTCATTTTTGAGACATTTGTATTCCTGTGCACCTGCTTCATTTACTGCATTTTTATATTTTCTCCTTTCATCAATTAAATTCAATATCTCTTCTGTTACCCAGGGATTTCTACTATACCTTGTCTTTTTACCTACTTGATCCTCTGCTGCCTTCACTATAGTATATAACTGTGAGCAATTATTTAACAATAATGCAGGCAGGAGGGGTTGCCTCTGCTGCCCCTTTCATTGCCATTGTAAAGAGTCCATATTTTCTTCAGTGCATATTTTATACTGTTTGTAGTGATTGTCATGCATCAGAGGCATTTATTGCATTTGATTGCTTTGTCAAACAGAGAACATTATAATTATTTAAACCATCTGCTGTCAGTTGCCTGTTCCACCTTCATTTCATCTTTTGATTCTGCACAAGCAACATTTTTTCCTTCCTTCCTTTCATTCTTTCACAACCTGTAAAGCTAGTGCATGTCTGTATGTACTAATTTTATTAGTTGTCCAGTCTTATATCTGGAAAAGATGAAAAGTGTTATGAAGATGCTCAGAAGTGGTCGTACAAGGGTTACAGAAATATGAATAGAGATTTTGACTTGCAGACAACCATTTTCTATTCTCAGTTCAAGAATGAAATAGAAATGTGAGTGGAAAATACTGGTGTGATGCACTTTCTCCAGTGCGGAGTCTGGTTATGAGTCGAGGTTCTTTGTTTGCCACTGATCACAAACATGCTTTGTCATAGGCAAAGAGTACAGCTAGTTTTAAACGTTCAGTTCAGTTAAATTGATAAATTGGTTGGTTCAAATGGCTCTGAGCACTATGGGACTTAACATCTATGGTCATCAGTCCCCTAGAACTTAGAACTACTTAAACCTAACTAACCTAAGGACTGCACACAACACCCAGTCATCACGAGGCAGAGAAAATCCCTGACCCCCCCGGGAATCGAACCCGGGAACTCGGGCGTCGGGAGCGAGAACGCTACCGCACGACCACGAGCTGCGGACAATTGATAAATTAATTGGCTGACAACCAATTATATAATTTTATTTTAAAAGTTTTCAATGGCCTTGACTGAGTGGAGAGAAGAGAGGTGATGCAGTAAACATTCTGAGAGCATTCACTTTGACTGAATTTCTAGTTTGAGAACAAAATTAAATATACCGATTGAAAACTGTTAATACTCAGAACAAGGGCTGTGTTCCATATAACCAATCTTAGACACCCTCCTTACAGCACTTTTCTTTATATTATAATAATGCTAATGATGCGAGAAGAATGTCCCCATATGAGTAAACCGCATGAAATACGTGAATGGAAGAGTCTGAAAAATGTTTTGGAGAGATAATTGTTACAAACCACACCTCAAATTTTCCACGTGTGATAAACAATCTCTGAGATCTTTTTGCATGACTGCTTAGTATGTTCTTTTCAGTTAAGAATTAATTCTTTAGGAATTTCTAAAATCCAGACAAACCTAATAGAAACAGTTGACTTTTTCGTGTTGCAAATCAACTTATTGGCTGGAAACCAACCCAATGCAGTCAAGTGATTATTATTTTTTCAAGGCCAGATATGTTACGAGATGTTGTATCGTCAGTATAATAGATGACAGACTCAGATATGCAGCAGGACAGATCACTGACCGCCATAATGGAAAAAAAAAAAATGCTGAGGACAGAATCCTATGGTGCACCAATACTACTTTCTCTGGAGAGATAATATCTGTTTTTCTCTGAGACAAATTGTCTACTGCTATTCAAATTGGGAGGAATTGTGGGCAGTATGGCTCATAAATCTCCAGGTTTGTTTGTAAGGTGTCAAAAGGGAAAAGTTCCTTACATCCAATCAAAAACATTAATTTGTTAGGGCTGACTGTTCAGGCTCAAAGTGAGACTCAGAGAAAACAGCTGAAAGACACCAAAGAAAAAAAAAAAAATATTGCCTTTGAAGACTATGGGTTAAGAGAAATCATAAGTGATTTAGCCAAGTGTAAAAATGAGATGAACAAGAGATCTCTACAACATGAGGTATGGAAACTTTAAGCACTGTTAGGTGAAATAAGATATCAAAACGTGTTATTTGTCATGATGTTAACATGCTGGATTGTAGTTTATAACACTAAAAAATAGCGTAAAGAACTCTGTGATGCTTTAGTGTAGGTAAGAGTGCTTAAGAAAACAAAATATGACATATGATAGTAGATAACTTTATGCTTTAGAGGAAACTACAGGAATATTGATTAACCTTCTCTTACTAAAGGAGGTCATATATAACTATTTTTACTATCTAAATTTGTGTGTTTTTGATAGCTACATTACTTGCCTTAGATTTTAAAAAATTTAAAGTTTTTGTGTGAGCCTTTCAATATATACTCTTTTTTTACAGTGGTTAAATGTGAATTTTTTAACCCTGGAGGAAGTGTAAAGGACAGAATAGCTTACAGAATGATAGAAGATGCTGAAAAAAAGGGAATTCTCAAGCCAGGAGATGTTCTTATTGAACCAACGTCAGGAAACACTGGTAATTTTTATTATTGCTTTGTAATTATGATCTCTGTTATTTTAAATGAGAGAAGGAACAGGATTCAAGACCCCATCCAGCTATTCAGATTTAAACTTTCCATGGTTTCCCTGAGTCAATTTAAGTGAGTGCCAGGATATTTTTTTTTTCAAAAGCCCTTGGCCAATTTCTTGTCTAATCATTGTCCACTGTGAACTTGAGTTCTGTCATAAATGACATTGTTATTGGTGCAACATTATTCCTTAGTCTTCCTTTCTTAACTGACAGCTTCATATTTTGAATGTCATTTGTAGGAACCTGAAAATGTGTCATCTGTTTGTAGCAAAATTAGCATCTATGTATGGTGAAAATAGTATTTGTAAATAATTTGATGTGCAAATTTAAAACTTTAGCTCACTATATTCATGAACTCAAAATTGATTACAAAGAAAGAAAAATAATAAAAAACTAAAAATTGAAAAAGCAGTAATCATAGATAAAATAATGATAAAATAGTATAGTATTTATTCTATATAACTATAGCTTTTTGAGAGCAATATTTACTTCTGCAGAAACTTCAAAAGTTTTTTTCTGCAGTTGTGTTTCAGTAAATGTTTCTGTTGAGAAGTAACATTATTTTAGCACTAGTGAGCAGAATGCCTCTGATTTTAGGTGTTTCTCGACATTATATTTCTTTTCTTACAAAATCTGCAGAACACTGATTTCAAATCTGTAGCATATAAGCCCTGATTAGTATATTGCAGAACCCTCTCATGTGTGTGTAATACATAAGTGATAATACTACAGATAGAACCGACAAGGTACTCTAAAGGAGTAGTAGAATCAAAAAATAATTGAAATTTACAGGCAGGCTCGCAACATGGTCATTGTAGTGTGGAGATTGTAACATCGCTGGTGACCGTGAACATAAATAAACAAGAACTTTTCTCCATTAAAAAGAAAATACATGGAAGTCAAGACATACCTAAAAAGTTCAGTGGTCTTCTCGTCTAACTTATGACTAATCAATTCTAGTGACTCTCACAGGGGTACCCTTGTAAACAAGGAAACGACGTCAAAACTCACCATGATATCTGAGTCATCCAACCTGAAGCTATCAAGGCGTTTAATGGAGAATAGTACGAACAAACAGAGGGAGTCGCCATGGGTAGCCCACTGTCACCGGTGGTAGTGAATTTGTACGTGGAGAACTTCGAGGAGGAAGCCCTGTCGTCATTCGAATGGAAACCTACTTGCTTTTTCCATTATGTGGACGACACGTTCGTCATCTGGCCACATGGTATGGATAAACTCCTTGACTTCCTTACACATCTAAACTCCATACACCCCAACATCAAATTCACCAGGGAGACTGAAACGGAGGGTAAATTACCTTTCCTTGACGTCTTGGTCAAGAGAAGGGCTGACGGCACCCTAGGTCATGGGGTGTATCGGAAGACAATGCACACTGATCTGTGTTTGCACGCAGACAGCTGCCACCACCCTTCACAGAGGAATGGGGTGCTTAAAACTCTAGTACATAGGGCGCACACTATTTCTGATGCAGAGAGTCTACCGCAGGAATTGGAACATCTGAGAACTGTATTTCGAAAAAATGGGTACTCAGAGTGGCAGATTCTACGTGCTCTCCGCCCAACCACTACAGCACAACCTGTGGAGATGGATGAAACCACGAGGGAGGAGGTAGGCACTGCGTTTATTCCATATACAGGCGCACTCTCAGGGAAAATCACCCGCATTTTGAAGAAACACCGGGTCGGAACTGTGTTTTGTCCTCCGAATAAAACTCGTGCACTGGTGGGGAGTGCCAAAGATGACCTCGGTTTGAGGAAGGCCGGCCTGTACCAGATTCCGTGTCATTGTGGCAAGTCGTATATTGGTCAGACAATGCGTACCATCGAGGATCGATGCCGTGAACACCAGAGGCACACTCGACTGATGTATCCGAGCAAGTCGGCAGTCGCTGAACATTGTTTATCAGAAAATCACGCTATGGAGTATGAATGCACGAGGATTCTGGTACAGACGTCGAGATACTGGGACAGCGTTGTTAGAGAGCCCATTGAAATTTGCACCAGTGACGACCTCACAAGCCGTGACTGTGGCTATAATCTTAGCAAGGCTTGGGAACCAGCGATTGAGTTAATCAAGAGTAAATCGAGCAAACGTGTAGTTGTGACGACCACGGCGGACAGAGCCATCACTCCGACGTCATCTCAGATGCCGTCGCAATCTGTTCCACCGCACGACCGTGGCGCGGGGCGTGGACAGCAGAGGGAGCGCGCCGCAGGCAGAGGGTATTTAAATCGGCCGCCGCTGCGACCGAACCCAGTTCCCTCTGAGCAGCCATAGCATATGGATCTCCATGCCGGCACGTTCACAGGAGCTCAGTCCGTCAGTTCACCTGATGATAACGACATGTATGATCGCCGTAATATTGTGCCCATTGGACACTGTAGACCGGCAGTACACCCGTGGATATTTTGATTATCAAATATGCCAGGAGAAACTCAAGAATCACATCTATATTCATGTTTACCACAAATGTGAATTTTTCAGGTGCACGGTCATTTGCAACACCTGAGGCTGCAACAGATAATCTCACATAAGAGACTCTTAATGTAACATTAGTGGAAGTATATCTTGGAATATGTTTGTGAGAAGGAGTTGAACTGAAACAGCAGTGAGAGAATTGGTGTAGGAGGAAGGGAGTGGCAGAAATGTAACATGGGCAACATATGTGTAGAAAATAGTGAGGGAGATCACAGTTCCACCGTTTTCCTGAAAGAAACTCATGTTTTTAACTCAGTCATTATGTGTTCCTGGCATGGTGCCTATTTCGAGCAGCTATTCACTGGATGACTGTGTATACAGGTAGCAAGGATCGGGATTCTTCCGACCAGGAAACGAGTTTCCATTGATCGATGACCCAATCTCAGTGATCCCATACTCACTGTAATCATAATTGATGATGTTGTTGGATCAGTGGGAGAACACACATGGCCCATCTGCTGTGGATTCTCATATTCCACAATTTGTATTGCATGGTGTACTCTGAAACACTTGTGTGTAATACCAGAATTGTACCCTGTCATCAGATCTGTCACAGAACTTTGTGTATTCTGCTTTAAGATGGGGCAAACCTCTGAACTCCACATTTCTGAGATACTAATTCCTATGTGCTAGGTCGTAACAATCTTAACAATCTACCCTTTGACATAATCAAACAATTGGAAATCCAGGATGGAATGTAACAATTTATGAAGAGGATAGTTGCTACTCACCATATAGTGAAGATGCTGAGTCACAGATAGACACAACGAAAAGACTGTCACAAAATAAGCTTTCGGCCAACAAGGCCTTTGTCAAAAATAGGTGACAGACACACACCCACACTCATGCAAATGGAACACACACACATACACACACACACACACACGTGACCATAGTGTGTGGTAGCCGAAGCGTGCGTGCGTGCGTGCGTGTGTGTGTGTGTGTGTGTGTGTGTGTGGTTCGTCTATTTTTGGCAAAGGCCTTGTTGGCCAAAAGCTTATTTTGTTACAGTCTTCTTGTTGTGCCTATCTGTGACTGCTATATGGTGAGTAGGAACTATCTTTTTTATGATATTGTTATAATAATTTCAAGTATAGCAGATTTTAAACAGACTAAAAATCCAATTTATCAACCCGTCATGGATGCAGCTCCATCAGTTGTTCATGCAGTTTGTGTGCTAGTGGAATATTTCTTTTCCCTTTGAAAAAAAACTTCCATATTCTTCCTTAGGAAAATCTCTTTCAACTTAGTGGTCAAATTTCTGACAAATGACAGTGTTGCCATTACTTGACAATTCCTTGACAGCAATGCTTTGTGTCAGTAGCTATTCATACATAAATTTTTATTGCAAATTCTGTTTTTAAAAAATATTTACTACCAATCAAATGCCATTGTTCTCAAAACAGTTTCATTACTCAAAGAAATTGATATAAATTATGGGATATGCATCAGGCACCAGCATATTATTGACAATGCTTTTAACTGTGGCTAATATAAGTGTTGGTAAGTGATTCGCTTCATTCCGCTATTAATAATGAAGTTTCATGGAAGTAAGGGTGCCTTTGTCAGTGCTGAGAATAGATTATTCACATAATTTGCTACAATCTTGCCTTTTTCAAACTTAGATTTTAAAGCATAGAAAAATGAAATAAACTGACTCACTTTGTTAGACGGCAGTTTTCCTCAGTGACCACTTCCTGTAGAATGTTCTGCAGCTTCATTTGAAAATGATTTTTCACAAGTGAACACAAAGGAAGTTGTCCATTTGAATCCATATTTTAAGTAGTGTTTGAATATGTATGACACTTTTATTTCTTAGCCACTATGAGAAAATATGCTTCAAAGTGTGTTGGTTATACCGCTAATGGGATGTCAAATATTTTCACTGGACTCCACCAAATATGGGCCCAACATACCACAACACACATGCTGCCTCAGTAGTGCAAGTACTGGGGATTTGCTGCTGCTAAAGAAATGGACACTGTTAAATTGGTTTTCATGACTTCTTTGTTACAGCTTTGTCTTAGACCCAGTTACTCCACTTTGTGCACTCATACAACATCCTAGACAGAACACTTGCTGATGTTACAA
This sequence comes from Schistocerca nitens, assembly GCF_023898315.1. Classification (NCBI taxonomy): domain Eukaryota; kingdom Metazoa; phylum Arthropoda; class Insecta; order Orthoptera; family Acrididae; genus Schistocerca; species Schistocerca nitens. The sequence goes on from NC_064614.1 coordinate 1,297,659,189, forward strand.
CAGCTTGTGGAAGATGAATTATTAGCTGTTAGAAAATTGGGCCTGCTGGTGTAGCTGTAAAGTGTATGCTTACAAACTGAGAGGTTGCAGGATCCAATTCCGGCCAGATCATGGGAATTTTCAGTCTACCTTTAAACTGGCCTTCAACTCTCAATCATGTGAAGAGTTGCCAGTAATAATACATGGTTTAGATTCCATGCTAAACTGTAGATTCCATTTTTCTGGTTGAACAACTGGAGTATATTAAGGACGGGCAACTCATCAAAGTGGCATTCAATTGAAAGACTGACACTTGGCTATTGACCAACATGAAATAAATGTTAGAAAAATAAAAAGCATTTAGTACTTGTACAACTTTTTAAGTTATATTGGTCTCATTTTTAAACCAGCTGGCAATAGAAATATCATTTTAATCAATGTTACAAGGTGTACAACTTTGGCTCCACCTTTTTTTCCCCAACATTTGAGGCTTTAATGAAACAAATTGGTTACACATGTATCATTCAAAGTATTTTCCATCACTGGCCACTACTTTCTCCCATCTTTCAGGCAGTGTATGAATCCTGTGTCGAAAAAATTGTTAATCTTTTGAAGCGATCCACAAATTGATCCAATTTGTGACTTCTTCATGAGATTGGAACTGTTGGTCAGCCAGGCCATGCACCATTGATCTAAACAGGTGATAGTCAGAGGGAGAAATGTCTGGAGAATATGGCGTGTGGGGTAGGACTTCCCATTTTAACGTTTCCAAGTATGTTTTGATCTCTGTTGCAACGTGGGGTTGAGCGTTGTCATGCTGCAAAATCACTTTATCATGCCACTCGCTGTACTGCGGCTGTTTGTCTTGTAATGCTCTGCTGAAACGCACTAATTGTGTTTGATAACAAGCACCTGTGAGTGTTTCACTAGGTTTTAACACCTCATAGTACATGATGCCGAGGTGGTCCCACCAAATGCAGAGCATGATCTTGGAGCCATGAATATTTGGTTTGGCCATCGATGTGGAAGCATTGCCGGTATATCCCCATGATTTTTTGCATTTAGGGTTATCATAATGAACCCATTTTTCATCCCCAGTCACAATGCGATGCAGAAATCCCTTCCGTTTTTGCTTCTGAAGCAGCTGTTCACAGACACCATTCAACGTCTCTTGATTTCAGCTCACACAAGGCCCAAGTTCCTTCTTTCTGAATCATGCCCATAGCCTTGAAACATTTTGGAATGGCTTGCTGTGTCACTCCCCCTAATCATGCCAATTCGTCTTGAGTTTGACCGAGTCTTCACTCAGCAGTGTCTCCAACTCTGCATCTTCAAAAAAATTGTTCAAATGGCTCCAACCACTATGGGACAACATCTAAGTTCATCAGTCCCCTAGACTTAGAGCTACTTAAACCTAACTAAGCTAAGGACATCACACACATCCATGCCCAAGGCAGGATTCGAACCTGCGACCACAGCAGCAGTGTGTTTCCGTACTGAAGCTCCTAGAACCGCTCAGCTACAGCGGCCGGCTTCTCTATCTTCGAAAACATTCTGTCTTCCACCACTATGCCAGTCTACAACATTAAAATCACTGTTCTTGAAATGTTGAAACCACTCACAACATGTGCTTTCACTAATAGCGTCCTTACCATACATACGTGAGAGCATTCGATGAGACTCAGCCGCTGTTTTCTTCATATTGAAACAAAACAGTAACACCTCCCACAAACGACTAGAATTAGGCTCATAAACTGACATTTTCAATCAAGAACAACTTTATGATGCAGACACCAATTGACTAATGTCTGAATGAGTTTATGTTGACCGTTGTCCAAGCTAACTGCCAGACATCTGTGATCTGTTTCTTTCAACTGCTACTTACCGTTGTCACTGTACACCTTGTGTTAGTGTCAGCTGTATTGCATTACCATACATACACCTACAAAATTAAATTCATGTTAATTTTTGTCTGTTAATAGCTATGAGCATGACTAATGAAAACACAGAATGCCTACACCAAAGCTCCCTTTTCACTGCAATGCCACCCTCCACTGCCCTCCTACCACCACCACCCACTTTAGTTCCACAATCCCCTTGAGAAGTGAAAACTTCACCTCAGAGGCAGTAATGTCCCAATACAGAATTACCATTCCAGCACTTTAATTCATTTACTGTTATACACTGTAACATGGCTTGCGGAGTAGGTATGTAAATGCAGATGTGGAATATAACAAAAAAGAACAGAGATATGATGGAATATTCTTCACAAGAAATTACATTTGCATTCTCAGACTTAAGTAGTATTACTAACGAAAATTTACTTTTGAAGTGGAAGATTTATATGGCTAAGAGGTGTTTACATAGCAGATTTTATTAGTTTCCCAATTGTATAAATATGATTAGCATATGGTCTGTTTGAAAAGTGATTTACTTTTCTTCTGGTGGGGTGTCATTACTACCATTTATTGATAGACTTCTTGGTAACTTACAATTAATACTCTGTTGTCTCCATTATGCACCAGATTTATTTAATTCATGTTATTCAACAAGATGTGTAGATACTCCAGTGATAATTGTCTTCTTATTTAAAAATGTCTGATGAGTTGTTTCTGTGACAGTGTGATTAAGAAAACCACAAAAATTGAATGTTGAAATTTTTTGTCAGCTTGGGAACTGGCTCAGGAGATTATTGTGTTCAGGATTATTCAGTGCAATAAGAACCTGTTACAGCTGTGATAGTCAACTCGGGTGGTTGGGGGTGATCAGTTAGTGATGTTTCAAGCAATGATACCAAACAAGACCTGAATATAAATACTGAATCAAAGCTGTCATATGACATACTGATGCCTATATGTTGTGACATATTTAGTTTTAGCTATACAGCACTGAAAAATAGGAAGCAGCCACTTTTTGAGATGCACAGATTGAGATACTTGTAATGTATTGTGACTAAAAAAGGCTTCTGGAATTTCCAGCCACACCAGTTTACAGAATATCTGTGAGATTTTGAGAAGAATTAGGCCATTTTAATACAGATTGTGTTATACTTGTGATATGTGTACATAAGTGATCTACACATTATTAAACTATGATAGAAATGAAGTCACTGAATTTTTAAAATTTTCTGAAGTTTCATGTCGGATACTGTGAACAGTTGTATAAGATTGTGACACTTTGAATTTGTTTGCAGGAATTGGTTTGGCAATGGCATCAGCTGTAAAAGGTTATCGGTGCATAATAGTAATGCCTGAAAAAATGTCAAATGAAAAAGTGGATGCCTTGAGAGCTCTTGGTGCAGAAATTATAAGAACTCCAACAGCTGCATCTTTTGACTCACCTGAGGGTCTGATTGCTGTTGCACAAAGACTGAATAAAGAAATACCAAATTCTATTATTTTGGATCAGGTGAGGAAAAAAAAAAAATAAAGCAATTTGGATTCTGTTTGAGAGTAATAATCCTACTCTTTTTTTTTTTTTTTTAACACTATGCTATGAAATAAGATAGCTGGTGTGACTGACAATTCGCAATTTTTAACAAACACGACTTTTATTGATGTAAGTTCACAAGGTTGATGACTGAACAACAAACGAAAGGTAACAACAACGATGCCAGTAAAAGTCTCCTAATTGAGGCAAACAAAACTTGATTTTCCACAAAGGTTCGTGGTAAAACACACACACACACACACACACACACACACACACACACACACACACACACACACACACCAACTAGTAACAGTCCAATTCAGAGACAGAGACGTAATCTTCAATGGTCGCAGTACACGAAGTTGGCATCCAGCGTGAACTGAACTTTGGGCTGGTTCTAGCCCCTAAATAGCTGTCTCCAACCAATCTGATTTTGGCGTAGTGATACTTCCTGCAGGCTGTGGCTTGAGCTCCCCCTGCAGGAAGTAGTGCTCGGAATGTCTGTTTCCATTATCTTGTATGTAAATGGTCGGTGTTTACGATGGTGCTTTTGGTACGCCTTGGGCATAGACAACCTCATCTTCTGTAGTGTAATATTGGTTGCCGGCCCTCAGTGGCTATCTTGACTCCAGTATAACCCCTAGGAAAAGCTGGTGTGGCACGGGCGACTGTGGGGGAGAGAGTACCAATGTAGCCCGGTGCCTTAGGCTGATCTGCAGCTAAGTCCTCTTGAAGGAGGCGGTGGTACCCAGAGAGTAGGGCACTACTTTCCGTGCAAGGCGGCTGGAAAGCCGCAGCAGTGGTGGTTGCGAGGTGACGTCAGGCTGGGCAAGTGGCATGGGGACGTCTGTGTTGTCCAACTGAGGCGGTGCCAAAGAAGGGCCAGGAAGTGGGTTCAGGGGGAGGTTTCGGAGTTGTCCCGGGTCCGGAGCATGCGGAGGCGCAGTGCTAGCAGTCGGCGTCTGCTGGCTATCTCCAGGAAGATCATCCACCAACTGAGGAGAGGGCATCAACGTAGGCCCCAAGGAAGGGACCAGTGATGGGAGTGAGACAGGAGCCGGCATTTGGGGCTGCGGCTGCTCGAGGAAACGAAGACACAGTTAGTTGCAGTGACACGAAACCACCCTGTCGTCCAGGTGTATGTCGAACATTTGTTGACCATGGGGCTGGATAATGACCCCCTGGAAGCCAGCTGGGCCAGGGCCCAAAACTGCGAGCTCATACCTTGGAGGCAGATGAATATCGGGAAGCGCCTGGCGGGGCGCGAGGTCCATCCTGCAGGAGGAGGAGATAGAATAGGGTCCAAGGCTGGTGACCATGGAGCAGTTCAGCTTGACTCTTGTGCTCGGAATATCTGTTTCCATTATCCTGTATGTAAATGGTGTCTACCATGGTGCTTTTGGTATGCCTTTGGCATAGACAACCTCATCCTCTGTGGTGTAATATGGGTTTCTGCCCCTCAGGGGCTACTTTGGCACCGGTATAACAATATCTTTCAAGTCCATATTGTTTGCTGAAACATGAGGAGTAATCAAGTAAACTGCATTTTTAATTTTCTGTTTAAGAAAGGTAAGTAAGAGCAATGAGCTTGTGGGCAGATATTAATTTCATTTTGTTAATTACTAATGCAAAGTGAATCCTTACAACTTACATGATCAGTTTATTATTGATATTCTGAGACACAGTCAATCATACAACATGATAAATGAACTGAACAGTATACGAAACATCACAATATGTGCAGCAGACAGTGGCAACTGTAACCGACATTACATATATCTGGCTGAATTATGCTGCTTACTATACCCTGCATACTTGTCTACATGGTATAAACAGGTACTCTGAAGGATAATGCTCTATGTGAAAGGTTCTTCACCATTTGCCAATTGATATATAGGCCTTTTCTACTACAGCACATTAATATGACCAATGAATTCCCAAATGGGAACTGTGTCTTGATTTTATGCTTTACTTTCATCTTAATTTGTGGACAGCTTTCAGTTTTATGATTATTTTTGAGCATTTCTATTTGTTGTTCACAGTATGCCAGTCTCTTCAAAATAGAGTTCACTCAATTTTCTTTAAAAAGTCATCACATGTTAACTATTTTCATAGCTGCATTTTCTTGATGTGAGCATTTTACTTTAGTGGCAGAATAAATTGTGCATGCATATCAGTTACTATGATGTGTCACTGAGCCGATAGAAAACTGTGTAACTATTAATGAGCTGTTGCACATTCATTTACATAGTTTTAGATTATAGACATTTTGAATGTGCATTAGGCTCAGCAACACATCATGCATACAGTTATAAAAGTATCTGCAGAATTTTAAAATTTTTGAACAGTAATTTTTAAATAATATCTTTGCAGTACAGGAATGCAGGAAATCCTTTAGCACATTATGATCTGACAGCAGAAGAGATTCTACAACAATGTGATGGAAAAGTTGATATGGTAGTAATGGGGGCAGGAACTGGAGGTACGATCTCAGGTGTTGGGCGTAAGCTGAAGGAGAAATGTCCCAACTGCATTGTTGTTGGAGTTGATCCTGAAGGCTCCATCCTAGCTGAACCAGCTGAACTGAACAAGACTGATGTTACCTTCTATGAAGTGGAAGGAATTGGATATGATTTCATTCCCACAGTATTGGGTACAAATATATATATGTATATATTTTAATGCTGATGAAAGGTACTTTATCACTTGTGCTTGTGTTTGTTCTTTTTCTGACTGGAATATCATTTCAGATCGAAGTGTGGTGGATAAATGGGTCAAATCAAATGATAAGGAATCACTTGTCATGGCAAGGCAGCTGATAAAAGAAGAAGGCCTACTTTGTGGTGAGTAGTGCTCGGACACAAAATAACTTTTAAGGACTAGTACATACAAGTGGATCCCCACATTTGGTCTAATGCTTGCAACCTACAGAGCAGCTGTAATTCCACTAGGAGTGTTGTAGGAAGTTGTAATAGTGACCAAGCAAAGGTAACAGTTACTGCAGGAATGATGTATACTTGCAATATCACACAAACTGTATCACAGCATCAAAGACGGTTCTTTAGCATAACAAGCATTAGACATAGACCTTGTAAATGGACCGCCAAAAGTCGTCGTAGATATCTTTTGCTAATTGCTGTAATCGCACTATTTCACTCCCATTTACGGAGCTTGTTAGCACTTGATGTTAGGTTGGCGCCATTACAAAATATTGTATTGTAGTAATCGCTGCTGCTTGCTGGATCGCTGCGGTGTCTCGTTGCTGATGCTGGCTCTAAATTTGTGTTGTCTAGGGTAAACACATGAGGTTCCGTGTTTTTCATGTGCTTTTGATGATAAAGAACGAGCGAAACCAACACGTATGTAAACATCAAACATTTATTACTTTAGTGGCCATATTGATTTCACTGTCCACCAAAGACCATAACACAACACAAAGTAGTACTTCCTTTACATGTTCTTTGACTTGTTTTGCCAAACAATAACACAGAAACACACTTCACCAAAGTGACATTCCGACTGCCCTGACTGCCTCCGACTGGTCTTCGACCCTTCTAGCTGCTTGTATTTATAACATTGTCAAAGAACTACTAAAAAGAGATACAGTTTATGAGTCACATGTACATCTGTTATCATAATTTGTGCAGAAAAGTTATTAATTTGCATCGAGTGACATAATTTAACATGTTATTAAAATGACAGACAGATTTGTTGACTTGACAGAATAATTCTTTGTTACAAAAAGGTCGTTTTTTAGAAGTTTGTCAATTGACTTCTCTAATTTGTATAAATAAGTAAGTAACATGAATTATGAAGAATTACATAGGTTTTCGTCTAAAATAGGATTGATTACGTGAATACTGAGTGAAAACGCTCCTAGTGAACAAATAGGTTTCACTGGGCGATTTTTATTTAAGGAGATCCAAAATACGTAAGTTGGCCACTATTTCTCGTACTTCATATTAATTATTTAAGATGAACTTAGTGTTTTTACATGATGACATTTGCTGTATCAGTGATCAAGTGATATTAACTTTTGTGTGGGTCAGTTATTCAGTATAATTTAATGGGTTGACTGTTTATGGAGACATGTTGTGCAATCATTGTTAACATACACAATAACTTTTCTATAATCATAAATACTCGTTAAACTGGTTGAATTTGGAAGGGATCGCATACTTCATTAAAGTAAAGCCTTTAATATGTTCCGTTACAATACCCCCCTCGGGTAATATCATTTACAGAATGTTAATGATATTAGCCGACTAGGACAAATGTGTCAATTACTGTGCATAATGAGTATGTATACAACAACCGTTACACCGTTTCAAAATGACTTTTTCCTGCAAATATTTTAGTTGTGTTGTTTGAAATGCACTTTGTGTTATGTCAATCAGTATGACAGCATAATAAAATTATTTAGTAATATATGAAAGTAAAAAAATTGTTGCTTTGCTCCCAGTGAGCCACATGGAAAATGATCAAAAAACAGACACAAATATATCACATGCGATTTTAAGATATATAAAAAATAAATATGTAAATTATTTCAAAGTCAGCTCTCATTGCGTCACAGATTAGTCAAGATAATAGAAGGAACATAAATATATTACATAGATGGACAGGTCAGATGTCCATAGGAAAATATTCCACCTGTCTGCTCTTTTTGAGCCACATAAAGAAAATGAAAACAAAGAACATAATTATAAGTATGGACATGATATATAAACACAAACACTAGAGAAGTCACATGTATGCCTTTAAAAAAAAAGAAAATATTAAAAAAAAACTTGTCTCCCATTGAGACACATATTCAAGATAGTACAAGAACATATGAATACTAAAATTGGACACTTAAATTGGTCACAACATAACACAAACATCAAATTTGGTAAACATCTGATTGGCTGTAGAAAATTGTCCACAAATCTTATGCCTAAGAAAACAATAGTAACACAATGATGGGTCTTGCACAACAATTTTTACAATGTCTTTTATATTTGGTGCAAGTATGTCCCATATTCAATAATACAAAAAGAAAGTAATAAATGTTGGTCACCTTCTTGCCCATTGCAAGTAAAGAAGATGTCTCCAAATTTAATATTCAATAGTGACAATAAAAATTATAAAAACATTCTCTCAGAAATCTGGAACTTTTCCAGGGTCTGTAATGGTAGTTGCTATTTGACACACCCAGTAAAAATTTTTGCTGGTAAAACACTTTACGGAAAATGGGTAAGTAACTGTATTCAAACAGGGAAATGTGCTTAATCATGTTTATATGGTTTCAATTCAGTGATGTTTCTTAATCCAAATAACCTTCTTGATCTGGGGAAGATAAGTCTATACGCATTAGGATGTGGGCTTTCTTTTATTTCAAATGGACAAATGTCAATGTTTACTTTAACATATAATACATCATTTTCAATTTCTTTAGTTCCTAAGTCTAATGTCTCTTTCCTACACTTAGACACATCCCTCTCTGTTTGCAAAGCATTGACATTTAAACATAAACCTTTGTTTTCATCTGTTCCTTTTAACACTGTGTTGTCACTTAACAACCTACTGTTTTCACCCCCTTTTTTATAAAGTCCACTACGGATTTTTATCCACCATATAGGATACAAGGTTGCACTTACCTTTGCTAATTCTTTCCAAAAGGCATCTTTGTTTATACAGTTTCCATAGTTGTTCCACAAAACTTCTAAAAACTTTTCCCCTTTTTCTTGAAAACACACATTTACATTCCATCCCTTTATATTTTCTTTAATATTATTATTATTACCATTCTCATAGATTAGCGTTTCATAGTTCCCAATAGGCAATAGCTTGTCCTCAGATACACATTCCCTAGTCTGCATTTCACTTAAATTAACCTCATTATTACCCATGTTTGTCACATCACTTACCTTTACCACATCACTTTTCAATTCTACAAATACTTTTATTTCTTCTTCCACACTCTCATCAATAACATCACTTGATTTAGGATCATTATTTAAATGTCCCTCTATTACTTCTTCCTCCTCCTCCACAACAACCTCATCTTCAGTTTCCCCCCTATGTACCTGAATCTCAGCAATTGAGTCTTTGGCTCCATTAAACACTTCGTCATCCCCCTTCATATCAAATAAACCCCCCAAAATAGATTCTACTTGTGGTGTGTCTGACTTGTTATTCACACCAGTATCTTTTTCAGCCCAACTATGGAACTCTGCAATACCTTCAACTTCTGCACTTTCACTAACTACCTGTGCTTGAACACAGTTTTTATTAACTGTATCACTTTTACTCATAGTATCCCAAAACCTTTTATTAAATTCTAATTTATTCATTCTAACAACTTCAGTATTTTCATGGTATTTACTCTTTACATTGTATCCTCTCCTTTTCCAGTTTCGGTTATGTGTTGTCCTGTCATAATATTGTCTAGCCCCAAAACTACGGACATCTAGTGGGACTGTCCACCGTTTCCCGGCTGGTTTCCTCGGTCTGTCCGTTTGTAGCTGTCGTTTTGTTCACTCGTTTCAACAAACCCCCTTCTATCTTGTTCTCTTCCCCAATACCTATTTCTATCATTCCTGTTATCTCTCCTCCATCCTCCCTCCTGTGTATTGTTTCTGAAATTATGTTCATATCTCCTATCTCCCCTATTTGGAGCATTATTTCCAGAATTTTCAAAGTCTCTCCTCCCATAATAATCTCTATTTACATTCCTGTTCCACCCCCCATACTGGTTGTTGCCAGAGCCAAAACTTTGGTTATTTTCTCTTTCCAAGGCCCTATCTAATCTATCTACAAATTTCAGGAACTCTTCCATTGAATCGTCTGGTCCATGGACCAAATCCCACTGCAGTCTCTCTGGTAATCTTCTTTTTAAAACATCAATTTGTGTCATAATATCAAAAGAGTTATTTAAATGAGCAAGTTTTTTCAGTTGATCTCTGCAAAATTTTTGCATTCCCCCTACTTTCCCTCTATACACTGGTCCATTTAGAAATTCTGACTTTAATCTGGCTTGTATGGACTGTGACCAAAATTTACAAATAAATTTGGCTTCAAACTCTTCAAACGTATTCCAAGAATCATTATTCTCATTTGCCCAGGATAGGGCCTCCCCTTCTAGAAACCGTTTTACTAACTTAATTTTTATGTTGTCTGACATTCCTACAACAAACATATCCTTACATTGGTGAATAAAGTCAATAGGGTGCAGATTTTCACCAGGAAAGCATTTCACTTGGATGTGCCCATACATTGTATTTTGATTGTAAAACATTTGTTTGGACATCACTGCATCTTCCAATTGTGAATATTTAGTGTGCATATTTTCTACTTTTGTATCTACATTAGTGGTGTACAGGTTGTATTCCTGTTTAAGGTTTTCTGATGTTTTGTCTATTCTCTGATCTAATCTTTTAGTTTCAGTATCTACTCTGTTGTAGATGACAGCAATGCTGTCTGTGTTAGCTTGTATGTTTTCATTTAAACTTTCAACTTTAACTTGAAATTCTTTTCTGAAGTGTATCAACTGTTCTCTAGTGTCCCTACTGAGGGTAGTTTTAATTTCCTCACACTTCTCATTGAGCTGAGTACTTAATAGATCAAAATCCAAACTTAACTTATCCAGTCTATCTGTGTTTTCTTTACTTGATTGTTTAAAATCCAAACTTAACTTATTCAGTCTATCTGTGCTTTCTTCACTTGATTGTTTAAGTTGCGAGCTTATTTGAGTTGCAAACTCTGCTAGCCACTCTGTTAAGTTTAATTGTTCACCATCCCCTGGTTCAATTTTTACATTTCCTACGCTCTCATCCCTCTCAGGTAGAGACATTTTCACTAATAATTATTTTAAATGACAACAACAAAATACCTTGCTTTATGCTATGATGTCGTGATCGGTGTTCTTGTTGGCTTTCTTCACTTATATTCGGTTTTATTGAAGCTGAAGTCTTGATTGATGAAATCCATTGACATAATCCAGACGTTAATCTCCCGAGCGGTGTGATGATAGTTCTTCGTAGTCGCACAAACACACTTTATTTATTTATTTTTGACATATTTTCACTGTTGCCACACTGCACAAATAAACTTTTTTGGAGTGCTAAGCACTTACGAAATTTATCGCTGCACTATTATCATCGATGCACTTAAAGATCCCGGCTGAGCCCCCACTTTTGTAAATGGACCGCCAAAAGTCGTCGTAGATATCTTTTGCTAATTGCTGTAATCGCACTATTTCACTCCCATTTACGGAGCTTGTTAGCACTTGATGTTAGGTTGGCGCCATTACAAAATATTGTATTGTAGTAATCGCTGCTGCTTGCTGGATCGCTGCGGTGTCTCGTTGCTGATGCTGGCTCTAAATTTGTGTTGTCTAGGGTAAACACATGAGGTTCCGTGTTTTTCATGTGCTTTTGATGATAAAGAACGAGCGAAACCAACACGTATGTAAACATCAAACATTTATTACTTTAGTGGCCATATTGATTTCACTGTCCACCAAAGACCATAACACAACACAAAGTAGTACTTCCTTTACATGTTCTTTGACTTGTTTTGCCAAACAATAACACAGAAACACACTTCACCAAAGTGACATTCCGACTGCCCTGACTGCCTCCGACTGGTCTTCGACCCTTCTAGCTGCTTGTATTTATAACATTGTCAAAGAACTACTAAAAAGAGATACAGTTTATGAGTCACATGTACATCTGTTATCATAATTTGTGCAGAAAAGTTATTAATTTGCATCGAGTGACATAATTTAACATGTTATTAAAATGACAGACAGATTTGTTGACTTGACAGAATAATTCTTTGTTACAAAAAGGTCGTTTTTTAGAAGTTTGTCAATTGACTTCTCTAATTTGTATAAATAAGTAAGTAACATGAATTATGAAGAATTACATAGGTTTTCGTCTAAAATAGGATTGATTACGTGAATACTGAGTGAAAACGCTCCTAGTGAACAAATAGGTTTCACTGGGCGATTTTTATTTAAGGAGATCCAAAATACGTAAGTTGGCCACTATTTCTCGTACTTCATATTAATTATTTAAGATGAACTTAGTGTTTTTACATGATGACATTTGCTGTATCAGTGATCAAGTGATATTAACTTTTGTGTGGGTCAGTTATTCAGTATAATTTAATGGGTTGACTGTTTATGGAGACATGTTGTGCAATCATTGTTAACATACACAATAACTTTTCTATAATCATAAATACTCGTTAAACTGGTTGAATTTGGAAGGGATCGCATACTTCATTAAAGTAAAGCCTTTAATATGTTCCGTTACAACCTCCCACTGTAAAATTTTGTTATTGGAAAATACTGCTAAATAGAAAAATACTTCTTTCTGTATATGATTTTCTGTGAATGTAATCCAACACATGAAGGATCTGTTGATTTCCATGATGTTAAAATCGCTGGAAATATTTATGTAATCAGCTGCAGCTAATCTCCAGCTGCTGAGAGTGTCTGAGCCACTGTACTTTTGGTGCGTTCATAAGTGATCAATGCTTATGGTGACGACACAAGAGTGACCTGCAGGAACAGTATGTTAGGGCAGTTTTGAATAGGTTTTTTTACTTCTGTCTTGGTTACAGTGCTCTTGGTCTCTGATGGCAACAAAGATGAAGAATAATAAGAAGTGACTGAAGAAGATGTGAAGATTGTGATAAAAAAAAAAACTAAGAAGTAACAAGGTCCCAGGAAATAGTATTAATCAGAGGAGGAGGGGAAAGCTTGCACTTAGAAAGATATAAACTTATCCAGTCGATGTAAATGAGACATAGCCAAGAGAATAGAAACTGGCCCTAATGTGCCCAATATACAAGAAGGGAAGCAAAATGGAATGGGGTAACTACAGAGGTGTAAGCTTTCTGAATGTAACCTACAAGGTACAGTCTATCATTGTTCTAATTACAAACATTCCTAGAAATTGCTGGCTTTTGACCCAACCAATTGACTTAAGAACACATTTTCATCGTAAGAAAATTGTCTGAAAAACACTGGGAATATGATAAAAATATTTGTAGTCTGTTTGTTGATTTTTCAACTTGTGTACAACAGCGCCACAGGAATAGTCTATACAATGCCTTGTGTGATTTCAGAAGCCTTGTGAAGCTAGTGAGAATGATGTAAACTTGTATGGATGGATCAATGTCAGCTATGTGTTTCTAAAGGGTCACCTCAGAAAAGTTAGATACTGAGACAGGTCTCAGACAAGGGGATGCTCTCTCATGTGTTCTGTTCAATAACATCTTACAGAAAGTAGTAAGGGAATGCAAGCAACAGGAATGGGCTGGAATACAGATGGATGGTAATCTAAATTGTCTTGCATATGCAGATGATGTATTACTGCTAAGTGAATCAATCCGTGAGTTGAAGGATATCCACCAGGAAATGGACAACTATGCACAGAAGGTTGGGCTAAGAGTGAATCAAGATAAAATTGAGTCCATGCAATTAGGAAGAAGACAAGAGCAACAAGAATTTCTTGAGGTAGGTGGCCTGAGGTTACTAAGATGAGAAACTATAACACAGTCATATATGGTTCACAAACCTGGAGCATGACAAAATACAAAAAGGAAAAACTATTAATATTTGAAAGGAAAATAATGAGGTTGACATGGGGACCAATCTCAGGTAAAGGAGAATGGAGAAGGAGGAGGAATGAGGAAACCCTCATCTTGATGCAGCAATCAGCAATACTACAGAAGCCAAAGAGCAAAAGAATCCAGTGGGCAGACAATGTAGCCCACATGCCAGAAGAAAGACAGACAAAGAAAGCACTTGAGGGGAAACTGAACACTAGGCACCCCATAGGATGACCAAGACAGTGCTGGATGGACAGTCTGGTGAAGGACCTGGCAGCCCTGAGGACTGAAGAGATCTGGCAGAACTGAGCATGAAACAGAAAGAAATGGAGGTTGTTTGTGGAAGCTGCATGTGGTCTGCAGGGACTGTGGCTGCTGAATATGTATGTATGTATGAATGTATGTATGTATGTACATGACAGATGCTAGAGTTCCATCTTGTAGACCAAATTGATTTCACATAATGTTTTGTTCTAAACCTACAGTTCCATCTCTAATACATAAACGTAAGGAAATTCTTAACTGTCAAGATATTCTTAATCTTTCTATTTAGCATTATCTTATGTGTAATAGTAGAGAATATGTGAATGAAATTTTTGAATTATTTCTATGAGAATGATGATTTTGGTTATTCATTTATTGGGTGTCATGTGTAAGCTGTTGTGAGACAATGTTTACTTCACAGTAAACTGTAGAGATTAATGTATATCAGATAAAGTGTGATCACATCCTGGTAGAAGCAAATATAATAAATTGCATGGCATAACGAGAGTGTGAAACATGACTAGAGTAGTATATGGACAAGGCTAACTTCACTTGGTGACTTGACAAATTCTGTGGGTGGTAGCCAGAGCTAACAGTGGAATGAGGCAAAGAGAGGACCATTTGGCACTGGACATGCCTCTTTGAGAGGCATGGCCATGTGATGACAAGTCCATCTTAGTCAATTGCAGTGATGGCCTGCATCGGCTAGAAACAGTGGCACTGGTCAGCTGTCAGCCTTAAGCTGGGTTGCTGTGTTCACCTACTTGATCCTCCATTTTCAGCACAGTACACAGATGTTGCATCTAACTATGGGGTGGAATGACTTGGTGGTCTCACTGGAACCTTGAGGGAGGACTGTGAGCTTCCTATACAGAGGGGCTAAAGGAGGCTATATAATGTTTGTTCCTTTGTTTGCTTAGCACATGTATTCTGTCAAATAACAAGTATTTGCTGTAAGAAGGTAGTGAGCCAGGGTGTACTCAATCATTCAAAGAAGTTATGACCCCCTTGAATATGTCCTCCACAGATGGGTAAGAAATGTTGGGTTTTAATGGAAAATCCACCTGACCATGTCATAATAGTCCAGAATATTTCTTTATTGAATCAGTCTGTTATTCTTATCCTATCTGGTAAGTCTCCCATGACCTGGGGTTCTGTGTGACTTCTGAACTCTCCTCATTTCCTAAGCCTCACCAGTCCTTTTCCTTCACCCCTCTTCCCCCAGTTCAAGGTTTGCAAATGTCATATGTGTGTTCTCCTGCCACTGCTTGGTGAGTAGATTTTTTATCTACCCAATTACAGTAAATGGGATTGTTATATATGTTTATAAGTTGCATTTTAGACTTCCCTCTTTCAGCTAGTAAACAAGGTATTTGATTAAACAATGGAAACTCCAGGTAGGAATATCAACAATTTAGGAAAAGATACTTACTGTAAAGAAGACACATCAATTAGCAGACAGGCATGATTAAAAGACAGTCACATGTAGCTTTCAGCCGCAGCCTTTGTCAGTAAAGACACACACACACACACACACACACACACACAAAAGCAAGCACACCACACACACACAGACTGCCAACTCCATCATCCTGGGCCAAAATGCAACATCACATGGGATGCGAGCATCAATTTGAAGGGAGTGGGGGAGGAGAAGAGGAAGAGGGAAGGAAAGGGATTGTAGTGTATGGGTGGAGAGAGAAACAAACAGTCTGGTGGAATGTGCAGGGACTTGACTCCAACAGGTGCCGTGTCAGAGGTTATGGGGCAGAGAGGTGGGGGAAAAAAGGAACAAAAAATGAGAGGAACAGGGAAATATGGGTGGATGCATTGGCAGAGGACTGAAAATAAATAGGTTGGGAGACAAGAATGGGGAGGAGATGATAGGACATAGGGGGTGGAGCCTACTGGGTGGAGGGTGTGGGAACAGTATGTTATCATAGGTTGAGACCAGGATAATTAAGGGAGCAGAGAATGTGTCGTAAGGATAATTCCCATCTGTCCAGTTCGGAAAAGCAGTTGGTGGAGGGAAGGATCCAGATGGCTTAGGTAGTGAAGCAGACCCTGAAATCAAGTGTGTTACATTCAGCTGCATGCTGTGCCACAGGGTGGTCTACTTTGCTCTTGACCACAGTTTGGCAGTGGCTGTTCATCCTGGTGGACAGGTGGTTGATAGTCATATCAATATAAAGAGCTGTGCAGTGATTGCAGCAGAGCTGGAAAATGACATGGCTGCTTTCACAGGTAACCTGGCACCTGATGGGGTAGGATAAACGTGTGACGGGACTGGAATAGGAAGTGCTGGGTGGGTATATTGGGCAGGTTTTGCACCTGGGTACTCCACGGGGATATGATCCTTGTGGCAAGGGGTTGGGATTGGGAGTGGCATAGGCATGGATTAGGACATAGTAGAGGTTGGGTTGGCAATGGAACACTTCTTTAGGAGGGGTGGGGAGTATCATGGGTATGATGTCTCTCATTTCAGGGCATGATGATAGGTAATCAAAGCCCTGTTGAGGGATGTGGTTCAGTTGTGCTAGTCCGAGGTGGTACTGGGGGACAAAGGCGACACTCGTTTGTGGCTGGTTTTTGGGGGTGGTGGGAGGATTCGGGTTGTGAGGTTATTTGATTGGATGTAAATTCACAACAGGAGACATCCATTACAATAATATAATGGAAATAAATTGGAAAATGTGAAACTGACCTAGTTGACTATTCTAAACACCATTGTAGCAAGTTGAAGCATTCAGTTACGTGCAGGAGCATGTGTAGGAACTGTGGCCAAAAATTAAAAGAATAGTTGACCAAGCACTGGATATATATGTACCTAGTAGAACAATTCATGAAAGCAGTTACTGTCCATGGTATACAGTCTCTGTAAAAAAACTTTTAAAGATAGAGTGATTACTGCACAATAGATGTAAAACAAAGCATGGGACTATAGACAGAGGAATACTAAATTAAACACATGTGTAATGTTCAGACACTCACAGATGACACTAGAACTGAAACTGGTGGTACAAAAACAAAAACAGAAATGCAAACTCCATTTTCAAATGTTCTTATACAAACAGGAAATCAAAGAGCACCACCTCCCCATTTTAATTTTTGCACCACTGCAAAGATATCTGATAAAGATATTAATTTTAATGGCATTGAAAAGCAGCTAATAAAGCTAAAATTGAATGAAACTGTGTGTTTTGCTTGACTCCCCATCACACTCTATACAGAATTTGTGGCTGAGTCACCCCTCTATTAACAATAATGTACCGTAGATCCATCAAACAAAAAACTGTATCAATTGGTTGGAAAAAAGCCTAAGTCACAATCATCTACAAGAAGACTAATAGATATAAGCCACCAAACTATCATCTTATATCTTTGACATCTATCTGTTGTAGAATCTTAAAAAATATTCTGAGCTCAAAGGGACTGAGTTACATTAAACAGAATGACCTCCTCCATACCAACCAGTATGGGTTCTGTAACATTAGTCACACAAACCCAACTCTCACTTGTCTAACATGACATCGTGCAAGCTATGGATCAAGGCAGTTAGGTGGATGCAACAATTCTTGACTTCTGAAATGCATTCCACAGGGATGTGTGTTGGGACCCCAGCTGTTCATGTATATTAAGACCTAGTAGATAGTATTAGCAGTTAACTTCAGACTTTTTACTGATGATTCGTTGTCTATAATGAAATACTGTCTGAAAAAAGCTGCACAAATATTCAGTCACATTGTGATCAGGATTCAAAGAGGTGCAAATATAGGCAGCTCACTTTAAAGGTTCAGAAATATAAAATTGTGCACTTCACAAAAGGAAGAAACTGTGTTGTTGTATTACTACAATGTCAATGAGTCACAGCTGGAAGAAGTCAGCTCATACAAAGATCTGGGTGTAGCACAAAATTTCTAAAATTTTAGGTCCTGGAATGCACCTCTCCAACCAAACCATCACACCCCCTCTCCCCAGCCTCCCCTCTACGCCCCCCCCCCCTCCTCCAGCCACAAAAATCACAAGTTTTGATTTTTGAAAACTTGTGACAAAAATTACAATGAGAAATCATTCTTTAGAAAATACTGTTATGAAATTTAGGTTTTTAAAACATAACTTTTCGTAATCAAAACAATAAAACCGTAAACTTTAATATAAACAGATGCTGCTACCATTAGTGTCACTTTGCTCCCTAGTTCTACTCCATTCTAATTGGCACAAGTCGGTAGTCTTCTGATTATGATGCCATATTTCCCATTGCTGCCAGCTGCAACATTCAAACAGGTGTACTGCAGCTGCTCAGTGATCATCTGTCCAATATTAATTAAAATTGGACACTTCATTTGGGAGATATGTTGATGCAGACAGACATGTACAGACAAACTTAATGGTATATACCTGTATAGCATACTAGCTCCCCTGTACTGTATAGGTAATCCAAGATATGTTGAGCGTTGAACTGTGTTCTAGCAGGGGATACGGGGCAAGGAGAGACAAAAATGTCTTGAGCACCATGGCCAAAGGGACGTTACGGAATGATGATGTTTACATATTGGCTCGGCCATGCATATGCCATATGCACAGTTGATCAGCAGCTATGGCATAAATTACAACATGGAAGAAACATGCACATTATACAGATGCTCATGTTCAAACACTCCTTATGTTATTTATTTCTCATTGACACATGTAACATGTGACATCACCATGCTGCTGGATTGCTGAAGTTTCAGTCATAAACAAAAGGTGATATGCGATATGTACCGATCACAACTTTGTAGTAGAGCTCAACTTATCCTGGGTTCACTCCCCCCCCCCCCCCCTACACACACACACGCGCGCCCACACACACACACACACACACACACACAGTGTCTTGCCCCATAGCTCCGCCCATCGCATCACGTTGGTCATCCATTCACTGGTGCTGACACAGTGGCAAATTATGGTTATGTTGTGATTGAATACTATACATGTTTACTGTTTTAAAACTCTTGTTCTGACTTATTCCAGTGAGTTAAAAACAGAAATTCCCTGTTAGGTGCTAGAATGCCATTCTGGCACTTTCTGGCTTAAAGTAAGCCCTGCCTGGGTGTAACAGTTTGTAGGGATATGAAATGGAATGATCACATGGACTCTGTTGCAGGTTAAGCAGGTTACACTTTTATCTTGAAAATTACTTACATTCTATAAACAATTTTGCATTGTTGTGATACTGTAAGTTGTGCATCTAAAAACAACCAAGTTTATCAGGATTCACATTCTACATTAGATGAGAGATCCATCCCACAATTGGCTGGATGGTGTGTAGGTAGATGAAAGGCAATGCTGTACTTGTCTAGTAGAATACTGTCTTGTGTAAGGCACATTTTTATCTATGAATTTTTCACTTAAGAGTCAATTTTATTTGATCATTTGAATGTACCAAACTCATTTGCTGTAGGTGGGAGCAGTGGTTCAGCAATGTCAGGGGCTCTGAAGGCTGCTGCTTCATTAAAGGAAGGCCAGCGGTGTGTGGTACTACTTCCTGATGGGCTACGAAATTATATGACAAAGTTTGTTAGTGACCAGTGGATGCAGGCAAGAGAATTTTTTGAAGATGATGGCTCCAGTCAGCATTGGTAAGCAGTTGTAACAGTTCCATCTGTGAAAATATTTTGTGAATTTACATATTGTGCAAATTACATAAAGGTGTATTAGAGGCTAGACCAGATTGATTAAATATCTGCAATGAATTTGACTTGACAAATTTTCCAAAAACTAGGTGGCAGACTGTTTTCTATACCATTTAGTTTTTATGCATTTTAAGTGTGATATGAATTTTAAGTGTGATGGATTATCTTTTATGGAATATTTTGATTTGGTTTCTTCTTCCTTGTGTTATTGCAAATATTGTGTGTGACCATTGTTGTAACAAAGTTTAATATAATTAATTACCAGCAATTTGTCATGTATGATGTTTCCTTGTGATGTGGATATATTGACCAAGATTACCCTCCTTAAATATGACATTATGAGGATGAAGAAGAATAGATATTGATACTTCGTGTGGAATTTTTTATTTTTATTTATTTTTTTATTATTGGGTTTTGACAACATACATAGACACATTATTGATGAACTACTTTCCAGGTCTCATAAAAATTGGCATTTATCTTCCATCTGCAAATAATGTAAATCATCTACTTCTATAGGAGAGGAAAAGTACAGAAATTATATGTTAAAAATTATATTTTTTATTGTTGTATGTTCAGAATGTACTTTGTCATTTTTCCACGTCTCATTATGTGTCTATACATGTTGTGAGATTGGGTGTGGACTCAGTCACTCCATTGCTTCTTTGGGACATGACCATTCTGTGCCGGTCATACTATTTACCTCCAGTTCTTCCTGTCTCTTGCCATTTCCTTCCATTCAGCGGTACCTATCATTCGGCTTCATCCTGCCTCTACCTCTTGGTCATCCATCTTCCTGCCATATATTTGAGGGACTATTCTGTCAAGGTTGATTCTGACAACATTGCTTGTCCATTGCAAGTGGCTCTTTTTGCTGATGTTTGCTTCCAAGAATTGACAGGCTAGTTTAGTTAGTTCATTGTAGGATCTCCAAATCCATCTTTGTGTGGCCTGCTCAAATGCTGGCCAAAAACTTTTTCTGCACACTGTTTTCGGATACTGAGAGTTGGTGCCCTTCTCTTTTGTTCATGCTCCATGATTTTACTCCATATAGCAGTACTGGTCTGGTGATTATGTTGTAGAGTTCCTGCTTAGTTTTACTTGTCAGGAGGAAAAAGTAAACTTTGTTTGCATTCCATAGTATAATTTTGCATTTGACATCTGTTTGACTATTTATATTTACACAAAGGTATTTGAAGATCGGTGTGTTCTTGAAAGTGTAGTTTTCTATATGAAGATCATTACGTTGTTTTGTACTCATTTTTTCCCTTTGTCTGGTTATGTATTTTGTCTTTTATTCATTAATTTTTATACACCAATTTTCATTGTGGTTTCGTTTAGTTTCTTGAACAGCATTTCAATTTCACCATTGTTTTTCCATATTAAAAACTCTGATCTGCATTGGCCAGTATATGTGGTTGGTTATCATGATGTTGCTTGCTTGATTTCTCTTACTGCTTTCTCCATGATGAGGTTGAAGATAAGTGGGGATAGTGCATTACCTTGCTCCAGTCCAGTTTTGTTATCAAAACAGTCTGATAATGAGCCACAGTTATCATCCTGCTTAAAGCCTTCTTGGTATGAACAAGCCGATCAAAATAGTCTCACAAATTCTCAATTGGGCTTAAATCAAGGGAGTCTGGTGCTCTTTGAACCATGCTTGTGCACTGTAAGCTGTGTGACACATTGCATTGACCTGCTGGTGGATGCTGTTGACCTGTG
This sequence comes from Schistocerca nitens, assembly GCF_023898315.1. Classification (NCBI taxonomy): domain Eukaryota; kingdom Metazoa; phylum Arthropoda; class Insecta; order Orthoptera; family Acrididae; genus Schistocerca; species Schistocerca nitens. The sequence continues at coordinate 1,297,680,866 of NC_064614.1, forward strand.
GAAAAACCAAGCTGCATGTAGGGGTGAATATGACCCCCAATTTTTAAGAGGATGGGGCCCCTCCATGCCCACACCAACGTGGTGGCCAAACCAAAAGTTCTACTGTCACCTCCGTATAACATGTTAGTTTTTGAATCAGGAGTCACAGGATGCGGGCTGTGATGTTATCCATGCGTATGGGTAAGATTACTCATTAACAGGGTCCATCAGGAGACAGAAAGTGGACAAAAGCGATCGAAGGGTAGCGGTTGTAAGGGCAGAGGGAAAAAAGTGCCAAGGCAAGCGCCAAGGGAAAAAAACCTCTGCGACAGTAGGATGGGTAGTAAGGGCAGTAGCGGCTTACTATCTGCGACAGTGCATGCAAGGTGTGGTTATGTTAGTTTGAGGTATCGTGAATCGTTACCTTTGTCATTGTTGGAGCTCATTGCGGCGCTTGCTGCAGTTGCTGCGTCCCTGCAACAGTTCAAGGTCACTTTAGATTAGTGGGCGATCAGTCATAGATCGGCTCACAGATGGTGTAAGGTGTGTGTGTGGCTGGTTTGCGTGCTGTGTACAGTACGGTTTCCCTGCGGTTGCCTGTTTTTCGGCTGGTCGAACATCTGGGGTTTCCAGTAATAACTGTGTTGCAGGGGCTCGCCAGTACTGTCGTGTTAGCATTCTATGGACCATAGATGTTTAGTTCCTAGCCAGTAGTGTTTTTGGTCTGTTATGCTTCCATCTATGGTTGTGGTCGTAGTTACCCAGAGAAAGGATAAACGGGTTGCGCGAGTGTCTCGTGTTATTGTACAGTCGTGTGGAGAGTTTTTGGAATACCTGCAAGATAGCATCTAGCCGGTATTCCCGGTGAAGATCCGCGATGCGTGTGTAGCGCGGAGCGTTGCTTATGATTTTGAGTACTTTGTTCTGTATGAGCTGCAGATGGCGCAGGCAAGTTGGCACAGCGTATCCCCAGACAGGGGCTGTGTATGTCATCATGGGTCGAATAAGTGTCATGTACATGGACCTAGACACCCTCCTGTTCAGTGTGCTATGCCTGTTAAGCATAGGGTAGAATTGTTTGAGCCTCGCGTTTGCTTTGTTGGTCACATCTTGAATGTGGTTCCCCCAGAGTAGTTTCCTGTCCAGCCAGACACCGAGGTATTTGACCTTTTCGCAGAAACGTATTGGGCATGTGTGTAGTGTTATTGGGTTGCAGTGCTGATGTTTGCGCAGTGAACAGAACGGCCTTGCACTTGTCGATGTTTACTCTAACACGCCATTTCACCAGCCAAGGCTCCGCTGTTCTGAGTGCAGTCTGTAGTCATGAATTAATGCTAGACGGCTTCCAATCTTGTGCAAGGATGGCGGTGTCATCCGCGTAGATTGCTACCGTCGTGCTGTGTGTAGCTGGGAGGTCGTTAATGTAGAGGTTAAACAGTAAGGGCTCTAGGATACTTCCTTGGGGAACTCCTGCCTGTATACCATGTCGTGTTGATTGTTTGCCCTGCACGTCGGTGTTGAAACTCCTGTCCGTGAGATATGAGTGTATGAGACGTACGAGCCCGTCGGGGAACCCTGCGTCGCTAAGTTTGCGTATTAGGCCGTTGTGCCATAGACGATCGAAAGCCTTTTCGATGTGCAGGAACACCGTCCCAGTTGCTTTGTTTGTGTTGTATCCGTGTGTTATGTATTCAACAACGCGGAGGAGTTGTTGTGTTGTTGAGTGGTGATTCTTGAAACCGAATTGCTCCAGTCTCAGGGTGTCGTTTGTGATGCAGTGCCTGGTGAGTCGTTTTAATATTACCTTTTCAACGATCTTGCTGAGCGCGCTCAGCAGACTGATGGGTTGGTAATTTTGTGAGAGGGAGTGGTCTTTCCCCGTCTTCCTGAACATCAGGATCTTGGCCGTCTTCCAAAAGGCGGGGAAGTGTTGGTGCTTGAGTATGGCATTCGTGATGTGTGTTAGGTAGTCTAGAGCTTTATCCGTGAACTCCTGGAGGACACGGTTTTGAATGCCATCGTGACCAGGGGCCTTCCTAACGGTGGTATGCATGATGGCCCATTTGACTTCTGCTGTACTAGCTTGTCGGATGATGTTGCGCGCTGGTTGGGCCAAGATGCGTGTGACCTCCTGGTCTGTAGCAAGTGTGAACGCTGGGTCTGAGGGATCCAGGTTCGGTGTGAATGACGCTGTGACTGTGAGGGCCATCAGTTCCGCTTTTTCTTCCACAGAATATGCTGGTCCGACGGGCCCTTGTAACGTGGGGGTGTACAGTTTCTCTCTGGTGAAGTGTTGGGCCAGCTGCCACACGCCAGGTCGCGTGGTGTCCAGCCCTTTGAGTTTCTGGTCCCACTGTTGTGTCTTAAATGTTTGTATTTTTTCCCGGATTATACCCTGGAGCCTGTTTGAAGTGCTGGCGCCTGGTATGCTGCCAATGTCTCCTGAGGTGGTTCCTCATTGAGATTAGGCCCAGGATCAGATAGATGCATACTTATATTGAACCATTGTGCCTTCCAGAATAATGGAATCATCAAAGGAGTGCCACAAAAACATTCCTCATATCATAATGCTGTCTCCTTTGGCCTGGACCCTGATGATGACTGTTGCAGAGCATACATGCCAACGACCATGGGTACAGTGGAGCATAAAATGTAATTCATGTGAAAAGTCCACTTGTCACCACTCAGTGGATGCCCAGTTGCAATATTGGCATGTAAATTCCTGCCATCATCGCCAAGTGTGGGTGCATGAACAAGGCACCTGCTATTTTAGAATCAAAGTTAATTAATCTTGGAAATCTGTCTGGCAGTTTGTGGGACAGAATCACCCCAATCTCCTATTTTTATTTCATTGGACAGATAAAAAATCTACTCACCAAGTGTGGCAGAACACACGTAAAAGACTGTTGTGATTTGAAGCTTTTGGATAGATTTTGGGAAAATTACCCAGAACCACAGGTCATGGGAGATTTACCGTGCCGGGTGAGAAGGAAAGACTGATTGTTGGGGACTGCATTGGATGAGATTTGAAAACCTGAGAGCTTAAAGGTGGAATACAGGGTAGTATGCAAGACCAGGATAACTACTAAAACATTGTGCACCAGTTAATAAGAGCAAGAAGCTAAGTGCATTGTACATAACAGAGGTGGGAGGGAGCAGTGAAAAATAGATGGGAAGGACAATGAAAGATGTAGAAAACTAAAACGCAGTAAAGGGAAGAGTAGTTACAGTGAAAAAAAGCTGAGATGGAGGAAATTAACACAAATTAAGGCCAGGTGAGTGGTGAGAACCAACGACATGTTGCAGGGCTAGTTCCCATCTGCAGAGTTCTGAGAAACGTGTGTCTGTGAGAAGAATCAAGATGGGACGTGTGGTGAAACAGGCACCGGGGTCTCGAATATCATGTTGTAGAGCATATGCCCATTCATCCCAACTGATGATTTGGTGGTAGTCATGCAGATGTAGAAGGCTGAACAGTGTTTACATAATAGCTGGTATATAACATGTGTCATTTAGCAGGTGGCTCTCCCTTTGATAGTATATGTTTTGCCAGTTACGTGGCTAGTATAGGTGGTGGTAGGAGGGTGCATAGGGCAAGTCTTGCAGTGGGGATGGTCACAGTGGTAGGAGCCATAGGGTAGGGAGATGGATGCAGAAGGAGCATAGGGTCTACCAAAAATATTGCGGAGATTGGGAGGGCGACGGAAAGCTATTCTAGGTGTGGTGAGCAAAATTTCAGACAGAACGGATCTCATTTCAGAGCATGATTTTAGGAAGTCATGGCCCTGTCAGAGTTGCTGATTAACACATTCGAGACTGTGACAATACTGAGTCACCAGTGGTGTGCTCCAAAGAGGTTTTGTGGAGGGATCAGCAGTACCATGGTTGGATGTGATGGCCCGGGAAATCTGCTTTTTAACGAGGCTGGTGGGGTAATTATGTGAGAAAGGTGGTGTATTGCTGTAAGGAGTCTGCATTCGAAAAATTACATTTGCCTTGGATGCCGTGGCTGTATGGGAGGGAATGTTGGACATGGGAAGGGTGGAACTGTCAAAATGTAAGTACTGTTGTTTGTTGGTAGGTTTAATGTGAACGGAAGTGTGTAGCTGGTCTTTGGGGAGGACGAGATCAATATGTTAGTGCATGCTGGCAAGTTTATCATCACATTGATGTGGTCTTGCATGGGCATAATACCTTTGCTGCTAGGAATATGCCCCATGTATTTAAAGCTGAAACAAAAAAAGCTGCAATTTTCTAATGAAAATGTAAGCCATTTTCTGAGAGCCTTTTAGGAAAGAGATTCAAGGTTACTGAGGTGTTTGAAGTATGCGATACTGTCTGATAAGTAGTTAGAGCTCTGCGGAATACTATGTGCCAGTTACTCTTGTATTGCTGTAGTATGACTGTCCCATAGGGTAAGCAATTATACTGAACCATGATGAATAGTGTATTTAAAACTAGTAACTGCTTTGTTCCAGCATCTAGTTTGGAGTGGTAGATACTCATGTTTCAAATCAATTTTTGAATAATATTGTGCCTTGTCGAGTACATTTGTTAACTAAGCCTCTGGATTTGGTATAAGATAGAGATCAATATTTGCCTGAACATTGGAGTTATTTTAAAAATGCCACAAGTGCATATGAGCCTATTAGATTTTTTAATGACAACCATTGGCACCATTCATTTACTGGTCCATACTGGGGACACCACTCCTAGTTCCTGAAACCATGAGGGCTCAATGTGAACAGTGCCTCTAACAGCAAATGGTAGAAGGTGAGCTCTGCAAAATTTTGGCATTGTCAGTGGCTTCATAGATATACGGTGAGCAGTAAAATAGTTTGCGTAACCAAGTGATGCTTCTAAAATCTTGTCGGTAGCCCAGGAAGAATAAAGATCAATAAATGACACTGCTTTGGACACTTAGTTTACATAGTCCATTATTTTGGAACCAAATGCTGTGTAGCTGTATAAGCCAAAAATATTGGCAATGTTAGGTGCCTCTGCAACTAAGAATGTTAGTGTGAATTCATTTAACATTTTTGTACTTAGATATAAGTTGTAATTTACCAAGCAGAGGAATTGTTTCTAACAAGTAGCTGAACCCTTTGTGGCACAGCTGAGCCAAGATGCTGACACGTGTCTTACTTTGTTTAGTATTTAAAAAAAAGGTTTAGTCAATGCTGAGATGGAGTAATTATGATTGAACCTCTCACGATACATTGAAGATTTAGACAATCCTGAAATCAAGTGAGACATAAGAAAAAGATAATGGGTTAGAATCATCAGCTGGCTGCAGCTGATGACTACTACTAACTACTTTTGATACTCGAATTTCATTAGTGAATGTATACTGAGCTTTAGAAGCAACCTCAAAAGATTTGTCTTAAGAACACCACTGAGGCTACGATCAGATGTGGCTAATGCCATAGCCCTGACTTTCCTGTTGGGGGTAGGCACACAACCATATCTTGAATCAATAATGTTGCATAGTTGCTACAAGGTTTATCAGGTGACTGTATTCGGTTATCAGAGCACACAGATCAGAGGAAGATAAATCACTGTGATGTGTGAGTGTTCAATATTCCTGTACCATTTTGTATAAATGACTGCTAGAAGACAGGAGCAAAGCATTTTCCTGTTTATGTTGAATGCTTTAAGCAAGACAGTGTTGATCAGAATGTTAGAGCTGTACTTGTGTTTTCTCTGAAGTCTCAGGGGAGTGGCCATGGCCTTAACCATTGACTGATGATGTAGCTGCTGCTGACACATGAGCTGCAGGATAGCTTCATACTTTTTCTTGCTGTTGCTTCTGTTGCAGTTTTAGTTGTTCTGTTGCTGTTGCTGTTACAGCAGTGACAGTTGTTGTTTACAAAGTTCAAGAAGCTTCAGATCCACAGTACTGGCACTGAATGTGATTGTGTCACGAACGTAATGAAAAAGTGAGCCAAGTTTATAAGAACACAAGTCATCAAAACTGGTAATGCTTTACAGAAGCTCAAAATTTAATGTGGACTTAAATGTGAGATGCTTTTGCTAGTTTTCACAATGAAAGACTTTGGCAGAAAATCTAAAGAGGTTCTGTTCATGTGCAAAGTACACCAGCAGCCAAGACACAATCACTATCTTCTCTGTACAATAGCAGCAGTAATGTGATGTATGACAGTGCCCCTAAAGCAGAGTTACTAAACATGGTTACTCAAAATTTCTTCACCAAAGTTGGGATGATAAGTCATTAAAACAAGCTGTTTTTTGTTGTGGCGAGATTCTTTCACAAAATTTCAATCAACAACTTTCCCCCCGAATGCAAAAATATTTTGTTGATGACCACCTAAATAGGGAAAAATGAACACGATAATAAAGTAAGAGAAATCAAAGCTGACATGGAAAGATTGAGGTGCTCATTTTCCCCTCACTCTGTTCAGGAATGAAATGGCAGAGAAATAGACTGATGGTGGTTCGCTGAACCCTCTGTTAAGCACTTAAGTGTGAATTGCATAGATATCATGTAGATGTAGAGGTAGATGTAAATGTGTGGTAGGTAAAGTCCTCAACTCCACTTTTCAGTAGGTCCTGGTAAACATAGCCAGAGTTGTTATTAGCTGCACACTGCATGTATATTAATAACAAACACCAGACAGTCTAAAACAAAGCTGGGTCATTGTAGGCATAGCTATTTGACAACTGACTGTGTCCTTCATACAATACAGAACAAGCGCTGATGTTGTCTGCTGTCTCATGTTCCTTGTTGCTGGTTGCTCAACTACATGAACTTCAGTGGATATTGATGAAACTCTTACCACTTTCTTGTTGTTGTGTGGGTTCTTCTTAGCAGGAAACGTCTAGTCAGGCTCTACTCTTTGTTGTTGCCAAAGCTTTAGGACTACAGAATTTCGTTTAGTTCATGATTCATAATATGGGTAATCTTATAACAAACGTATGATGCAATCACCTGGTTTACTTGAAGTGCTAAAGGTGTTCCTTCACAATAATAATATGTTGGCTGCCACTGGTATTCAGTCTGATCATCTTCTAACATATCCAGAGAATCTAAACGAGAGAAATGTTCTAGAATTTTTGTCAAGTATTATTAAAAGTTTCCCTCTGAACTATATGGAGAGCTGGTTCTTTAAAATTTTCAAGATGATGCTCTGTGAAATCTCCTGTTCTCAGTATTTAACCTTATTCAAAAGTTTTTCAGAATAGTGTTGGTGACTGCTGTGATGTAGATTAAATAGTTCTAGATTCAATACTTCCTTGCTTAATCTCTCCTGTATTCCCTTTGACCAGTATTTTTGTAGACAAGCTTTTTCAAACTCATATCTATTGTTAACTATATCTGCAACTTCAGCAGCACACAATGCCGCATCTCCTTGCACAAATCCACACAAAAATTTAATTTTGTGGCTGTCACTCAGCTCTGGTAGGTATTCCATAAAATTCTTTTATGAACATGATTGGATGTACATCTTTCTTTTCTAATGTGAATATTGCAAAGTGCTGGTGTCTTAGCACGCTGTCTTCCATTAAGTAAGTAGTTAGTTTAGGACCTTCAATCCCTCATATCAATGACTGAAACAAAGTTGACTCTGGTCATGCATGTGAGCTAATGAAGTTGTATCCAATCTGTTGTGGTGTAAAAAATAAATGTAAATGGCTTGTGGCTAGGGCTTCCCGTTGGGTAGACCATTCACCTGGCGCAAGTCTTTCGAGTTGATGCCACTTTGGTGACTTGCATATCAATGAGGATGAAATGATGATGATAAGGGCAACACAACACCCAGTCCATGAGTGGAGAAAATCTCCGACCCAGCCGAGAATCGAACCCGGGCCATTAGGTATGACATTCCGCCGTGCTGACATCTCAGCTACCAGGGGCGGAATGTTGTGGTGCGACATCTGGGCTTGTGTCCATTGAAAATACATTCTGTGGAACTAGGTTGCCATTCACTTTTCTGTTTACTCTTTAGTTTGTCTAATTTACTTTGCATAGACTGGATGCCAATCTTCATTTGTCCCATGGAATTTGATACAGCTTTCACTTTATAAGCTATACTTGAACTCATGTTTTTCAATTATGTTTCTATTGCATGTGCTATGTCATTTACCTTCGCTTCAGTTTTACTGGACTTGGTGTTGGGGTTGCTTTCATATTCTTCAAATTTCTGATCTATAAATTCTTCTAGATTTGATCTGTTTCTGCTTTGTACTGGTTAAATGCCTTCTCAATAGCCTTTTCCAAATGTGTGTTTTGTACTATCTTCCATTCAGTAAATTTTGTGTCCACCATTACTTTCATATGTTTGTTCTATTCTTGTGTCCATTTCTTGAACCTGCCTACCACCTCTGTAAAAATATTGGTCACTTTCCCTATGTCCTTGGTCTTATAAACTTCTAAAATATCTTTGATTTTGCTAACTTCTTCCAAAATGTGTTTTATTTTGCTAACTTCTCCTGAAACTGAATTTATTTTGTCACTTCAGAAGACACTAACTAACTCAGTTCATTTCTTTTTTTTTTTTTTTAAGTAAAAAATATCATTGAGCTTTGCAGTGATGTCAGCTTGTGTAGCAGCCATTCTTGAAATATTTTTCTCAAAACACAGAAAAACACAAATTTATTATTATAAGTGCATCAAATAAATTATCCTTCACCAATTCTGAAATTAAAAAATTCCATACCACTTTCCTTAATGGCTTCTTTCCTCAGCCATTGATGCTCAGCAATGCTCAATGCTTGTCTTGTGGTAATTGTCAGCCATTACACTCAAAGCTTCTGCTAAAAAAAAAGCTCTTTAGCATGCACTAATTAGTGGTATTAAATTTTTAATTTCTGTTTTGTATGGCCTCAGCTCTCTTAAAGTCTACAACAGCACAAACTTCTTATATATATATATATATTTCCAATGTTATGTAGCCAGTTTTAAGTCACAGTTGATATTTCATTTATATTTTCCTCACTATTATGTGGTCTTCTCATACAGATTCAAATATTTCAACAAAGTTGTTTTGTCCAGGAGCATAATGGCCAAATCTCATGTTCCTTTTATTGGGGGCTCAAGATTCCTTGTCTTCATGGGCTTCAGTGAAAATGGATTAAAGTTTTACTTCTTGTCTTGTTGTTGTCGGTCTCTTCTTAGCAGGAAACACCCAATCGTGGTCTACTCTTGGTTGATGTTAAAGCCTTAGGGCTACAGAATTTCATTTAATTTGTGATTCATAGTATCATAATTAAATAATAAAATTATGATGCCATCACCATATTGATGTGAAGTTTTAAAGATACTTCCTCACAATAATAATACATTATGTAGCACTAGTACTCAACTATACACCTGTCTGCTGTTGCTACCAGACTGAGAGAGAGTGAGCTAACATAAGGATTTTCATTTTTGTATAAAACAAGATAAGTGGGAAATTCTTTAACATATAATCTTAATAATGCAGATGAAGGCTACTCCACTCATGGCTTTGCATCATTGTATAGTTAAATAGTTTCACTTCTTGAGGACATTACAGCTAGCCAGCTTATACCTGCATTCGTGGCATTGCCCATATCTTGCCTTGTCCCTTGCAACTGGCTGCAGAGCACTTGTCCATGACATGAATGAATTGATTGTTATACAATGCCTAAATTACAGTGATACAGTACTAAAAAGGCAATAAGTAAGCTACTCTACTTTTGTGTATAGTGTTCCAGTTATTGCACTCTCTGACTTGACACTGCTTATTATTGTAAAAGCTAATGACAATAAAACAATTATCTGAAAAGTTTTTTCAATGGTTTGGTATCTCTCTCCATAGTCGATATTGAAGTTTCAAATGGAAATTCATCTTGTCTCAGAACTTTTCACTCCTTTCTTCAAAAAATTTCTAATAATGTTACAAACCTATATGAAGATAGCTTTCTCTCCTAAGTTAAGTGTTCTTTAAGGTCTTGATATTTGTCTTGAAGTTCCTTGCAACCACTCCTTCAACTGAAATGATCATGTCATATGTTTAAAAATCCTACAAATTCCAGATATCTTTCATTTGAATTGCCAGTTACTCAAATTTTCTCACTTTTTTCATTTCGTTATCTGTACTGTGTGTTGGAGTAAGAGCAATATCAGTAACTTTACCAGTCTTATTTTGTTACTGATAAGCATTCCTAGTTTAATGTTGATGTGGGATGGATCAACAGCCATCATGTAATCACTGAACATGGTTATTTCCACTTATGGCCATGTTAAGTATAACTGGTTTGTTGAAATCAGTGGTCTTATCAGTCAGCACTGGTCAGGCCTAATGCAACGGATGATGTTTGTATTCCAAAACAGAAGCGGGAGTATACTTATGATATAGTGGTATGCCCTCCCTCCATAGTACATTGCTATTACCCATGTGCTGAAGTATTAATTTTAATAACTAGTTATAACTACACAGGTACACGGTTTCTGAAAATGGAGGGTAATCAGCCATTACATGTTCAATTGGTTTGCCTCCTGACTCCATGCACTGCATCTGTCAGTCACTTTCATCTTCAGCATGTCCTTCTTGTAGTTTTTATGGTACAGCATCAAACACTAATATTTCTTACTTTCTTTAAAGCTGTCTAGAAATAAAGCTACTCCAAGATTCCCTTGTCACTGGAAAATAGGATTTTTGACAACAGGTACTGAAATCACTAGAATTTTTCTGTGATTTATGACCATGGTCTTCAGTATGTACATATTTTAAATTAATATTCTTGTGTTCTGTCTGACCTCAAGTGCTGCCTCAGTTACATGACTCTCAACTTTGTGAAAATGTTCTCACCCTTTCTCATGGGTATCACTATGTGCAGTTAGATGGGGTACACAAATTCTGACCTGAGGGGGGGGGGGGGGGGGGAGAGAGAGAGAGAGAGAGAGAGAGAGAGAGAGAGAGAGAGAGAAAACTTGGCCACCGTGTACCACTAACATTATCAAATCCAGAATAATGTGCCAACCCCATGATGATAAGAGATTAAGAGATAAGACCAAGGAAAAGAAAGAGATTCTTGTGTTCTGCCTGATAGTCCTCTACAACTAAAACAGTTTCAGCATGGGTTATTTATGATACCAATAATATATGTGAGCTGTCAGTTGTGAATAGATTTTTGTCATCTTGCAGTATGTTTGTTCGTGCAGAAGACTGCAAATAACAGACAAACTGCAGCCTATCACATGAGAAGGGACAAATAATTTTAAGCATATAAAAAAGCTACAGAGTAATAATAGTCTGCACACTACATTGTACAGTCATGTTTTCTGTGTTTTAGGTGGTGGAATCTAACTGTTTCTAGTCTTGGCTTGAAAGCACCTCTAACTGTACTACCATCTGTAACTTGCCAAGAGGCAGTTGACATACTCAGGAAGGAAGGTTATGATCAGCTTCCAGTAGTGGATGAATCAGGGTGAGTCAAAAATGATGCTTCTTATACCATAGTCTCAGAGTTCTGACACTGCAGTGCTCCACCGAAGCAATGTTTAGAATTACTATGTTATGCGAGATGTCAGATTGCACTAGCCATATTCTCAAAAGAATTAGATCACGATTTCTTCCCTTCATTCTGTGGCACTTACAGACTATATTTATCAAATGGCAATGTAAAACTTGGCTTAAAAGTGTCTTTGCCATTTTGTGACAATGTAATCTAAAAAGTAAAGAGGTCATGAATCAGTGTCAGTTGTTTCTATTTCTAGCATCTTTTATAAAGATTAACTCTCCTGTTCATTAATTGGAGTAACTTTTCATGTCAGATGTATAAATATTTCCTGGGCCAGTTTTATTTTGGTACTTTAAAATCTACTCATCAAGGAGTAGCAGAACACACACGTAAGAGAAGGCTATAATGAGGAAAGCTTTGGGAACCAGTGGCTCCTTCTTCCAGTAGAAGGGTTGAAGGAGTGAAGCAAAAGGACTGGAGAGATATAAGAAAAGGGGTAGATTTTGGGAAAGTCACCCAGAACTGTGGGTCAGGGGAGACTTACCACATGGGATGAGAAGGAAAGACTGATTGCTGGGGACTGCTTCAGACGAGATTGGAAAAAGAGGTTTTCAAATCTCGTCCGATGCAGTCCCCAACAGTGAGTCTTTCCTTCTCATCCCATGTGGTAAGTCTTCCCTGACCGGCGGTTCTGGGTGACTTTCCCAAAACCTACCCCTTTTTTAGATCTACATCTACATCCATACTCCACAAGCCACCTGACGGTGTGTGGCGGAGGGTACCTTGAGTACCTCTATCGCTTCTCCCTTCTATTCCAGTCTCGTATTGTTCGTGGAAAGAAGGGCTGTCGGTATGCCTCTGTGTGGGCTCTAATCTCTCCGAAATTATCCTCATGGTTTCTTTGTGAGATATACGTAGGAGGGAGCAAAATACTGCTTGACTCCTTGGTGAAGGTATGTTCTTGAAACTTCAACAAAAGCCCGTACCGAGCTACTGAGTGTCTCTCCTGCAGAGTCTTCCACTGGAGTTTATCTACCATCTCCGTAACACTTTCGTGATTACTAAATTATCCTGTAACAAAGCGCGCTGCTCTCCGTTGGATCTTCTCTATCTCTTCTATCAACCCTATCTGGTACGGATCCCACACTGCTGAGCAGTATTCAAGCAGTGGGTGAACAAGTGTACTGTAACCTACTTCCTTTGTATTTGGATTGCATTTCCTTAGGATTCTTCCAATGGATCTCAGTCTGGCATCTGCTTTACCAACGATCAACTTTATATGATCATTCCATTTTAAATCACTCCTAATGCATACTCCCAGATAATTTATGGAATTAACTGCTTGCAGTTGCTGGCCTGCTATATTGTAGCTAAATAATAAGGGATCTTTCTTTTTATGTATTCGCAGCACATTACACTTGTCTACATTGAGATTCAATTGCCATTCCCTGCACCATGCGTCAATTCGTTGCAGATCCTCCTGCATTTCCGTACAATTTTCCATTGTTACAACCTCTCTATATACCACAGCATCATCCGCAAAAAGCCTCAGTGAACTTCCGATGTCATCCACAAAGTCATTTATGTATATTGTGAATAGCAATGGTCCTACGACACTCCCCTGTGGCACACCTGAAATCACTCTTACTTCGGAAGACTTCTCTCCATTGAGAATGACATGCTGCGTTCTGTTATCTAGGAACTCTTCAATACAATCACACAATTGGTCTGTTAGTCCGTATGCTCTTACTTTGTTCATTAAACAACTGTGGGGAACTGTATCGAATGCCTTGCGGAAGTCAAGAAACACGGCATCTACCTGGGAACCCATGTCTATGGCCCTCTGAGTCTCGTGGACGAATAGCGCCAGCTGGGTTTCACACGATCATCTTTTTCGAAACCTATGCTGATTCCTACACATCTCCTAGACGTCTCCAGTCCTTTTCCTTCACTCCTCTTCCTTCCCCTTCAACCCTTGTGCCTGAAGAAGGAGCCACTGGCTACCAAAGCTTGCCTAATTATAACCTTCTTTTATTTGTGTGTTCTGCCGCCATTTTTTGAGTAGATTTTTTATCTATCCAATTAAATTATTAAAACTCTTCACAATTGTTGTAAATTGCATTTGCTATGTACTGTGAAATGCACCTATAATTACTTGCATTTAGCAATTTAGGACATTCTTTGCATTATATTACATGCAATGTTGCAGACTTCATTATTTGACAAGTCACAAAGATAAGTAAACATTTTAAACTCATTTGTGTGACTTTGTTCCTAATGTGTTAGAGTGTTGTAGGACCTTTGTTCTTCTACCCTGTTACCTGACCCTGAGACATATCTGTCTAGTAGGGGTAAGGAGAAATTATCTTAGCAGTGTACTGCACCAGAAGCCATTTCATCAACTCACCAACATGGCCTCCTCAGCAGTAGTCAGCCTTTACAAAATTGGTGATGAGGGTTTACAAAAGTGACTAGCTGATTTACTGTACTGTTAGGTGCTGCATGTACTGTGCAAGTTATCGGTACAGTTGGACAGTTGGGATGTTACAGTCAGTCAACTGTTGTGCATACAAATAATGTAGCTCAGTATACTGCAATCATGAAATTAAATGGAAGGATTACATGGCTGCCACTGATCACTCAGTGTTATTGTACTAACTGAATACAGCCACAGAACAACGGAAGCCTACTAGCTGTTTTAGATAGTATATTGCTTGTATTTTCATCATATTCATCTGCAACTGTCATTGACCCTTGACCACTAAAACCATAATTGCATTGGGACTGCATTGCAGTCAAAAGTTCTCTGTTAGGTAACAGTTCATTTTGTACAATCAACTGCAAAAGGCAAGGATTTGTATTCAAATCCTAATCCAATACACAGCTTTAATTTATCACAATAATTTTCTAAGCATATACTCTGCATAAAGCAATGCTACTGATTCTCAATTATGTACCAATTTGTCGAACAACGTTCAGTCTCTTTGTCACAGCTGTTATCTGCAAGTGCACATTGGATTGGGAGGACCATTGTTGTTTTAATTTTCATTTAACTAAAATTAATTAATCAAATTTTGTGGGTCCATGTGAATTAGCTGCTTGGTTGTGGAGCCACTGATTAATTCATAGGAAGCTAGTAAGTAAACTTAAGTCAAGAAGACTATAATATTAAAAAAGAACACCAAAAATGTTAACAATAAATGATATGTTAGCCGAGAGAAAACCAAATAATGGAGGAAGAAATAGGAGAAAGAGAGAACTTCAGAGCAAAAATAAAATGTTTCAAGGGCTTCCAGGAGAAAACAAGGAAAAAGGTACAGAATGGACTGAAGAATGAAGAGAACAACATATGGAAAGGACAAACGACTACTGGAAAGAAAGAAGTTTATTTCACATTGTCCTTAATAGCCTAAAACAATAAAAAATATTTTACAGTACAGTGCTCAAAACTGTTGCAAAGAACTCCTACACAGAGTAAAATTAATGTTCCATGATGAAGCTTTCCAGTTTAGAACTGAAAATCTTGGATTTATCACTTAAGTTTTTCAATTCTACTGGAAGCTCACTGAAGATGTAAGCTGCAGAATAATACACACATTTCTGTACAGTAGTTAAAGAAGTGTTCATCATCATCATTAGGCATTTTACTCATTTCTGAGTGTTGTGACCTCATTTCCTCATTCATTCTTATGTAGTTGAAACTTCAGACAGATGTCTCCATCCACAGCCATCTTCAGCCTTTCTTAATTTGACGTGAAGCGGCAGGCTGGTAATCTTCTTCTCTTGATCCAACCATCTGTATGCTGCTCTCCCACGTGGTCTTCTGCCCTCAATTTTTCCATGCACGATGGTCTTTTCTAAATTATCCCCTTTCCTTTTCAAGCTGTGCCCAAGGAACTGAAGGTATCTTTGGTTGACATGAGAATATAACCTTCTTGTGATTTTAAGTTCTTCTATTATTGAAACATTTGTTCTTTTTTGTGTCCATGGCACATGTAGCATCCTCTGGCAACACCACATCTCGAAGGCATCAATGCGACTCTTATCAGTACCTTTCACGGTCCAGGTTTCGCATTCATATAAGAATACAGGAAACATCAATGATTATCCCAAGCGCATATTTGTTGTCTTGGCCATTGTGACTTGGCCAAGAATGATTCATCATCTTATCTCTTTATCACACTTTCCTTTGCAATTGATCAGAGAGCCTAGATATACATGATCACTCACTATACCCAGATTCCTTAAGCATCCTGTAAGTTGGTTTTGATCGATGCCTTGGTGATTTATAACCATTATATTGGTTTTTTTCATGTTTATCTCTAGGCCAAGGTTTAGACTGATATCTTTCACTCTTGAGAACAGAACTGCTATGAGTGTAATATCATCTGCGAAGTGTAAATTGTTGATTTTCCTGCCGCCAATTGAAATCCACTGCCCCAGCCATCCAGCACTTTCCTGATTACACACTCTGCATAGATATTGTAGAGCTTAGGTGACAGTATGCAGCCTTGTATGATGCCATTTGTCACATGAAAAAACTCCAAGTATTCACCATCTACTTTTATGGTTATAGTATGGCTATTATAAAGACCTTTTAGTAAGGATACCAGGTGTTTTGGAACCCCAGACTCTTTGAGCACATGCCACAACTTGTCCCACATGACACAATCAAATCAAATGCCTTTTTATAATCTAGGAAGCAAATGTAGGCAGGGACACAGAATTCGTAACATTTTTCAGTTATCTGCCTTAAATTCAAGACTGCCTTTCGAGTACCTTTACCTGACACGAAACCCGCTTGTTTTGCGGAAATCTGAGACTGCAGAAAAAGTTTTAGTCATTGATTTATTATATGCAGGAGGGCTTTACTAGCATGTGATATTAATGCTATGGTCCTATAGTTGGAACACTCCCTAACTGATCCTTTTTTGTGAAGAGGAATTAGGACAGATGTAGTCCAGTCTTTAAGCCATTCACCCATTTTCCACGCCTTATTACATATTAAATGTAGGGCATGCATGCCTCCCTCTCCCATCAGTCAGCATTTCTCTGTAAATACCATGTATACCTGGGGCTTTGTTGTTTTCAGATGCTTAATGACATTTTCAATTTCACTGTAAAGGATATCAGGTTCTTTATCTGATTCCATACAAATGTTCTCTTCTTCACTGCTGTTTCCATTGCAATATAGTGTTTCACAGTGTTGCTTCCACCTAGCTATTGCTAATTGCTTGTCACTAATAATAGTGCCTGATGTGTCGACAGAAGTGCCGACACAGTGTGGTTTGAGGAGACCGATATGCACGCTATAAGCTCACGCAGGATGGCGTGAGGTCTGATACAGGATACGTAATGAATGCTATAAAGAAAAGTACGTAGCTTCTGGAATATTTAACTTTAATCCATCATTTGTATACATCGTTCTTGATGAGACATGCTTCATATGATAACTATCAATTGCTATGGCGCCTTGCTAGGTCGTAGCCATTGACTTAGCTGAAGGCTATTCTAACTATCTGCTCTGCAAATGAGCGAGGCTTCGTCAGTGTGCATCGCTAGCTACGTCGTCCGTACAACTAGGGCGAGTGCTAGTCCGTCTCTCGAGACCTGCCGTGTGGTGGCGCTCGGTCTGCGATCACAGACAGTGGCGACACACGGGTCCGACATGTACTAATGGACCGCGGCTGATTTAAAGCTACCACCTAGCAAGTGTGGTGTCTGGCGATGACACCACAGTGCCATCTATATTTCCTACCATCCATGTGCGCAGTTTGAACTCTCGAGTGATGCTGTTTATCTTATTGAGTAGGGCATGCATTTCATTTAGTTTTTGATGTTGTTCTGTGTCATCACAAATACTGGTGAGATACTGTCTTGTCAATTCAGCAGCTGCCCTGTATTTTGCGGCAAAGTTCTTTGTATACTTCTTCATCTTGAGAGGTTTGTATGCCACATTTCTTTAGTGTGCTCCATTCTTTGAGGAGCAGTAGAGTATTGTTCAAAATACAGGGGTTCTTCGCTTGAGGGGTCTTAGTAACCTGTTAGCAAGTGAAAATCTTGAGCGAATGTGTCTTTGCCTCTTGAAGAGGCATATCATGAACAGCAGACACTATCTCTCTTCTTTAGTCTTCATATTCATTTGATGTGTACTTAAATGTGTGCTCACAGACTCTATCAGGTGTCTCCATATAAGAATTACATGCTTGTTTTGAAGCAGCTGAATTTTTCTCAGTTAGTATGAATCAATGTAGCTCGTTCCAGCTATTATTGGGCCCAGAATTCTTGCATGGTGTTAATAATGAAGCAAAATATATTTCTTGTTTGTTGTTCTACTATCTCAGTTATTTTCATGAGCTGCACTTCTTGAAGAAACAGTAATGACACATATTCTGTTCATATAAACTCTAAATTGCAATTAATAATACTAGAGTCTTCTAAGTGCAACAACATTAAGTTGTTAATTTTATCATTCAGTATTTGATCCCATTTCTTGTAATTTCTGTTTTTACTCTTTGTACTGAACCAATTTAGTTCCGTCTCCTTGTTACATTCTATTGCAGAGTTAATTCTCATGTGCTGTACACTTTTAGCGCCCATTACTTTTAAAAGAGAGGTAAACACTTGCCAATAACAATAAGAACTTATGTTTCTTGCAGCATGCTTTGGCAACTGTGCCTTAACTGTATTTTGCTCCTTATGTTTTATATTTATAGTAGGTTGGTTTTAATTTACATTTATTGAAAATTTTTGTAATTCATTTTCACTTTTTGCAGCTATATGAATAACTAATTTTAAGAAGTAAGTGAGTGCAAGGAAATGTTACAAGAATTGAATATTTTCATTGACAGCGATGAACATATGAAAAATTGGTTAGACCAAACATTAATGTGTGTTGTATATTGATTTCACAGAAGTGTACAAGGTATGGTGACAATGGGGAATCTGATGTCACGTCTCGTAAACAGCCGTGCGTTACCAACAGATCCAGTGGAAAAAGTGTTGTACCGCCAGTTTCGGAAGATTACACTAGATACATCACTGGGCAAGCTATCCCGTCTTCTTGAAAGAGATCATTTTGTCCTTGTCACTCATTCACAGAGGCTATGTAAGTCAAGTAAATAATTTTATTTTGGTATATCATTATTTTTACATCACTTGTCTAACAGACACATTTACACCAACAGTAAAACTGTATATCTAGTATATTATTCAAGTCTCTGTGACTATTCTTTTAACACTACCATTCTGGGATCTTATAAAACATTTGAAATACATTTTTTCGCCCGCGCGCGCCTGTATGTGCATGTGTGTGTGTGTGTGTGTGTGTGTGTCACTCAGAATATTAGCTCACATCAGTTATTTTCAATAGATCACCCCAGCTTTTTTAACACCTCAATTATTTATTTTAGAAACTGAAACTGTTTGTATTCTCATCCATATTATCAAGTTTTGTAGGAAGAAGTTATAATAATAACTTGGCCACAGCACATTTTAAGAGTTCAGAACTATAACAACTTGTCTTGAATACATATCATGATATTATGACACTTCTGGAGACCAAAAATCTGCCCCTTAGGAATCAACATGAGGTCTGAAAATAACAATCATGTGAAATCCACCTCACTATGTTCAACCATGGAACCCGAAGGCAGTAGATACTGGCCCCCAGGTTGAACCCTTTTTTTCTAATTTTTGGAAAGCATTTGGCACCATTTCACATTGCTGCCTAATGAACAAAATGAGAGTATATGGAATATCAGACCAGCTGTATGATTGGATTGAAGAATTTCAATCAGATATAACACACCATGTCATTCCAAGAGAGAGAAATCTTCAGATGTAAAACTAACTTTGAGCATATGCCAAGAGAGTTTTATGGGGCCATTACCTTTCACAATATATGGCATAATCCATATCAATTCAGGCATGCTGGGAAAAAATCTTACCTTCATAGTCTCAGATGTTATTGAATTTAGCATATGTTAAAATGAAGGGCTAAGTAAGGAAGATGTATTTTTTTTGTTTTTTTGTTTTCTCCAAAAAAAATTCTGCTCTGAGATACTGTTGTGACTCGCCGATCATTCAAAGTGCCGCCGCACAATTACGCGTGTCCTCTACATGTGGCGCTGTCTGCCAGTCATGCAGCAGCCATGCCACCTAAGCGGCCAGCCAGCCAGCAGCCGCTAGACTTGGACTCAGCGTCTTGCTTTGTCAACTTGCTCAGTGACTCACATGTGTTGTGTCGTTTAGAAATATATGTGTTCAACTTGGCGTTATAACAATTGGCAATGAGGTAGTGGATTTTTCCTTTTCATCGTTGACCCACAGGTTTCCCTGGCTACTTTAGAGCAACTATTGCAAGGTATCATTGAACAGCAAACACTTCTCACATCGGCAATTCGCGGCATCCAATGCAGGCCGTTTCTCGTCGTTGTCTATACCTCCTTTTCCTCCTTATGACGAGACGGCGGAAGACTGGTCTGATTACGAAAAACGTCTTTGACAGCACTTCTTGGCATTTCTAATAATGGCTCTGAGTACTATGGGACTTATCTTCTAAGGTCATCAGTCCCCTAGAACTTAGAACTACTTAAACCTAACTAACCTAAGGACATCACAAACATCCATGCCCGAGGCAGGATTCGAACCTGCGACCATAGTGGTCGCCCTGTTCCAGACTGTAGCGCCTAGAACCCCTCAGCCACCCCGGCTGGCCCCTTGGCATTTCATGTCGTGGACAAACAAACATGTAAGTCTCTGTTCCTTTCATGGATTTCACCTCAATAATATCGGTTGTTGTCGCAATTGGCTCCTTTGAAAGATCCTGCGTCTTTGTCCTTTGCTGAAATGTGCTCACTTCTGTCAGTATATTTTCATAAGCAAACGCATGTGGTAGCCTCTTGTGTTGCCTTTTATCGTTGTCAAAAACAACTGAATCAATCCTATCACGCTTGGGCTGCTGAGCTTCACGGCCTAAGTCAAAAGTGTCAATTTGTTACTGACGTTCACAAAGAATCCTACATAGATCCCATGGTACGGGATGCTATTATCCGGTCGATGCCCAACAAAGAAGTGAGGCAACGTGCCCTTCAGTTGGCAAATCCGACTCTAGATGAAGTCCTATCCATCGCGCAGTCTTTTGAAATTTCTCATGCCGCTGGAGCGCAAATATAGGCATGGGGTGTTGTTGGGGACATACAACCTCTGTGCGCTGTTGACAAAGCATTCGGCGTGTCCCCGCCGGCCGACGTGGCCGCAGTACGCTCCCATGCGCAGCCTCGGCCTAACCGTAAACAACCCTTTCAGAAACTGCAGCAAAACTCCCAGCAACTTCCTTCATGTCCGCAGTGTTTTATGAAACATTCACGCGAGGATTGTCCACAAACCTTGAGCCGTGTGTCACAATTGCAAAAAGAAGGGTTCTGTGTCTTCCGTTTGCAAATCCGACCGCATACATGATGATCATGACTGTGATGCTGGTTCTGCTTCTGTGTTGTCTGTCAATTGCACTTCTTCCCTTTCAGGGAAGTTATTCCTCACAGTCCAAATCCTTGGTCAGAATGTACGCATGCAGGTGGATACTGGTTCTGCTGCCACTATCATTAATTGTCAGACGTATCTTCAGTTGGGTTCTTCACTCCTATCACCTGTCACTCGGCAATTACGGACGTACAATAAACAGAAGATTTCTCTCTTGGGACAATTTAATGCTGAGGTATCTTACACCTCCGTCATTCGCACTGTTCCCATATTTGTGGTCGACCAGAGTAACGCAGAGAATGTTTTTGGTTTTGATGCCTTTTGCGTTTTTGGGTTCTCCATAGACGACTCTGTCAATATCGTCTCTGATGCTCTTCCTTATGCTCAATTGGATTCCTTGTCGATGACATTTTCGTCCCTTTTTTCTCGTGGGTTAGGCCGTGCAAACGCCTTTGCAACCTAACCTAACCTAACCTAACCTAACCTAAGCTCATATCATGCTCAAACCCACTGCTCGGCCTAAGTTTTTTTGGGCTCGGCCCATTCCTGTGGCCCTTCATAATCGGGTAAAACGGGAGCTGGATCGTCTCACTACTTCAGGGGTCTTGCTTTCTGTCACTTCCAGCGAGTGGTCCTCTCCTGTCATTGTTGTTGCTAAGCCCAATGGTGATAGTCGTCTCTGTGGCGATTTTAAAGCACAATGCCTCATTGACACTTACCCTATGCTCCGACCTGAAGAATTGTTCACTAAACTTGCGGGTGGCCAGTATTTTTCTAAAATTGACCTGACAGAAGCTTACCATCAGCTTCCTCTTGATACGCCTTTCGGCCTCTATCTGTAGTAACCACAACCAACAGCGGGAACGCCTTGGGCTGCGGGTCGGAGCTACCAGGCGGGGAAGCCGCCGGCGGTGGAGCATGCACCACCGCGTAACCACAGGACGAGTCGGATGACAGACCAACGACAACTGACAACAACCGACCATGACCGACTATGAGCGACACAACAAGGAAGAGATAAACAATGGAGGCTTGTGGAAACCACAACACCAAACACCAAACGTAAATCCACTCGGAACCAGAGCCAGGCAAATGCCAATAACGAGCAATGACCAGAACGCAGTACTGCCGAGATAGAAACGAATTCCAGAGCGAGTACCAGACTGGCTGGACTACGGCAGAGCGGGTCCCTATATACGAAACCGGAGGGAGCGGCTATTGGCCTCTGTCTGCATGTGGCTTAGCGGTGGCGCCCTCGCTCTGCGAGAGCCGCTGCGCGGAATAGCCGCAGCGGAGTGGAGCCCTCTATGGGCTGACCATGTCCATTTGTTCTGCCACATGTTCAACTTCCGCGGCGGAAGGTACTAGAATATCAGTACCAGCAATTGCCATTTGGGGTTGCCAGTGCCCCTGCTCTCTTTCAGCGATTCTTGGAAAAATTATTGCTCCCTGTCCCTGGGTGTATCAATTACATGGACGACATTGTTGTCACTGGCTCCACCACGGAAGAACATCTTCAGAACCTCTGCACACGTTTTCATGTCTTACAGACTGCCGGTCTTAAGTGTAATCTTCAGAAATCACAATTTTTCCTGGCATATATCACGTACTAGGGGTTTCAACTCTCTCGGGATGGTATTCGTCTGCTTCAGCAAACTGTCACTGCGATTAATGCCCTTCCTCGCCCTACATCTGTTAAGAAACTGCAGGCCTTCTTGGGGAAAATAACATACTATCACAAATTTTTACCGTCTGCTGCTTCGGTGGCTCAGCCATTGCACCGCCTGTTGCATAAAAACATGCCTTTTCACTGGTCCGCGTCATGCGATGCGGCTTTCCAGAAATTGAAGACATGCTGAAACAGGCCCTGTGCCTGGCTACTTATCGACCTGTCCAACATCTTGTTCTTGCCATGGACGCCTCTCAATACAGGGTCGGTGCAGTCCTTGCGCACCGTTTTGCTGACGGTTCTGAACAACCCATTGCTTATGCCTCCAAAACGCTCACGGATGCCCAACGAAAGTATTCTCAAATTGAAAAAGAAGCTTTGGCCATTATTTATGCTCTTCATAAGTTGGTGTTTTTCTCTATGAATCCAAATTTCATCTTGTTACGGATCACAAACCACTTGTTTCCTTGTTTGATCCATCAACGTCACTTCCCGACAAGGCTGCACACCGCCTCCAGTGTTGGGCTCTTTACTTGTCTCATTTCAATTATGAGATTCATTTCCGGCCGATGGCTCAACATGCAAATGCGGATGCACTGTCTCGCCTTCCCATGGGTCCTGATCTGCCATTCGATAGGGACGAACTTTTGTGTTTCCACCTGGATGTTGCCAAGCAGCAGGTTGTGGATGGATTCCCCATCACCGGGGACTGGCTGGCAGCTGCTACGGGTTCTGACCCTACCCTCTCCCGGGTTTTACACTGTATTCAGAAGGGTTGGCCAGATCGTCCATCCACTAAGACCTTTGATCTGTTGCGGAAATACTACGCTTTGCGCTACCGCCTCATGGCTAGGGATGGTGTTATCCTCCTTTCCACCGACAGTGCTTCGCCGCGTGTTGTGGTACCTGCGTCTTTGCGTGCTTCGGTCTTGCGCCTCCTTCACCAAGGGCACTGGGGTGTCTCTCGCACAAAAACTCTGGCACACCGTCATGTGTACTGGCCTGGCATCGACTCTGAAATAGCACACATGGTCGCTGCCTGCGGCCCTTGTGCGTCACAGGCCACCGCCCCAAAGTCATCTTTGTCACCATGGCCTTCGCCTGAGACGCCCTGGGAGCGCATTCATGCTGACTTTGCGGGACCTTTTTTAGGTACTTATTGGCTACTCGTAATTGTCACCTACTCTAACTTTCCTTCCATTGTTCATTGCCCATCGCCTACCACCGCGGCCACCACAAGTGCTCTCGCCCGCATTTTTTCTTTGGAGGGCCTTCCTTCTACTCTTGTTACTGATAATGGTCCGCAATTTGCCTCTTCTGAATTTGCAGATTTTTGTGCTCGTCACGGCGTCATGCATGTCACGGCCCCTCCGTTCCATCCACAATAAAACGGTGAGGCTGAACGACTGGTCTGCACATTTAAGGCTCAGATGAGGAAACTCCTGACTTCTGCTGCTTCTCCAATTTCTGGCTTCTTACTGTTTCACCCCAATGGGTGACCACAGCCCGGCTGAGCTCTTACATGGCTGACAGCCCTGCATGCTACTTCATCTTCTGTGACCTTCCACCTCACAGCTGCAGGTGCCTTTGCTTGGCTGGTTCACCGCCGACAACCTTCTATGGGTACGGGAATATGGCAGGCAGCCAAAATGGAGTCCGGGCTGCATCTTATGACACCGTGGCCGACGTCTGTATGAAATCCAGATGGACACAGGTGTTGCAGTGCGCCATTTGGACCAGCTTCGGCCTCGTGTGCCGGCAACACCTGTTCCGAATGCCGCTACACCACCTTCGGCTCTACCTGACACTCGGGATACTGGAATCTCTCATTATTCACAACGCAGCCCTCTCACCATCATCTCAGTGCCTGTATAAGAATGTATGCCACCAGAAGATGTGCCCATGCAGGAACCGGATGACCATCATCTGTCAGAGCAACTCTACTCGCCTCCTTCTCCTATGGACGCTGACACATCGCCCATGTCTCCTGTTATATCAACCGGACTTGCCGCAATGGGCAGATTGGTGCACGGGGCCCCAGCAGATTCAACCCCTACGTCTCCTGTCATCTCGACCCATTATCATCGGAGACACTTGCGTCGTACGGGAAGCCTCCTCCTCGAGACTTTACAGCCAGTCAAACAATGCCTATGGACGTTAGCAATCTACAGGCCACCTCCATCAAGACCAGTGCAAAAATTTCAAAGGGGGGAAAAGTGTTGTGACTCGCCATTCATTCAAAGTGCCGCCGCGCAATTACGCACGTCCTCTACATGTGGCGCTGTCTGCCAGCCATGCAGCAGCCCCGCCACCTATGCGGCCAGCCAGCCGGCGGCCACTAGTGCTCATTTGAATGTTACCGTGTTCACATGTCTTGCTTTGTCAACTTGCTCGGTGACTTACATGTGTTGTGTCGTTTTGAAATATATGTGTTCAACTTGACGTTATAACAGGTACAGCCTCCCAAAGATGACATTGCGCATACCATTTTGAAGATGCAAATTTTGAAAAAATTTTTAAACTGCTGTATCTCTGGAACAGTTCTCGGTATTTTGTTGGGGCTTTTTTTATTTGGAAGAGAACTATTTTATCATTACAAAGAAATCCTCCATTTGAAACTTATTTGTCAAAGTTCTTTTACTATAGCATTCTGAACTTTTTTATAATTTATGTTTTTTTTTCTCATCCATGAAATTTTGATTTTTTTTCTGTTGATTAGTACCATATAGTTCTATATTTCCATAAAAGGAGAGCTTCCACTTTTAGGTTGAACAGGTTTTATAAACAATTGAAATTTTTGCCATACATAAAACCTGTTTTATTACCACATCATCACATAACAGGATCATAAAAATCAAAACCTAGCCTTATTTAACATAATTTTAGTTTTGAAAGATGAGTAAGAGACTCATTTTTGAAGCATTTTAAATGGTTCCAAAATGTATGTGAAAGGTCCAGAGGCTTAAAGGTTTCAATTTATACAACTTCTGTGCACTCTGTTCTGTACTGAAATTAGCCAGTCAATGAACTAAAAATGTGTTCCACTGCTTCATTATATTCCTTTGATATAGAGTGATGCTTTCCTGTTGAACTAATAGGAACTGGAAGGCTTGCAGTCTTCAAAACATTGTGAACAGGAAGTGAGCCCTGATGGCGGTGTTGCTGTCCTTAATCTGGAAACCTATATCCAGCAGCTGGTCTGTGTGGTAGCATAAAGTTCACTACAATTTCGTTTAACTCATAACTGGTGTCTATAATCTCTGCAATCCATCAGTCACAGTCATACATGCATGCCACAAACATCCCCCTTCTCAGGCTGCAAATCTGAATATTATCCTGCTGTTTCTGAGATATTGGCTGAATGAATGAACTTTCTTCTTTCTTGCTCTCTAAAGTACGTGCAATATGAGTTCACCCATCACTTTGTGACCAAAGAGGTGCCTTCTGAATTCCTTTCACAGGAGTAGTTTTTTTGGACCATTATTTTTTTTTTTCAGATCATGGAATTCTTCGATTTCCTCTTTGGATAAAAGAATGAGGGCTGTGGGTGTGTAAGATTTCACGACTCTCATAAAATCTTCAGCATTCTGAATCACAGCTGTATGTATTTGGTCTGGAAAGATTGTTTCGCAGCATGGTATGCTTCAGCAGGCCTCCTACACCATCACAAGGCCCCTTCCTGTGACTTGTAGCACTGTATACGCAGTCAGTTGGCACAGCTGACTTACTCAATTCAAACAGCTAGTAATGACTTTTAAAATGGCTATGAGCACCATCAGAAATAATGATGGTCTTCTCTGCCACTGTTTGCAGTTGAACAATTTTGCGCATTGCTAGCAAATCGTGTGCCGAGTCGTGTCCTGTTTCATCACTTATAACTGCAACACTTGTGGTCTTGTTTTGAAAATTATGTCACTCCTGTAAAAATTGAAACCTGGTCATTACTCCAATGATACCCTTGTACATCTTGCTGGAGAATTACAGACCAGTTCTCAGCAAAATCACTGAAGCAGTAAACATAGTTCTTCAACCTGTACACACCCTTTCACTTCTGCAATGTGTTGTTGTTGCAGTTTCTTCAGATACTGGTTTCACTGACTACTTAACAAGTTCATCAATGAAACTGTCAAAGGCAACAGTTTTCTTAATTAGTTTATTTTCCTGTCATGTCGCATATGTAATTTCTGCAGAGTTACCTACTATGTCTTCCAGGCCAAGTGTCTGTTAAGACAGTCCTCCCTTTCCAGGGCACTCAGTCTTGAAACAAACAAGTTTCTCACTTTATGTCACAGACTACTAATGATTTCACATGCCCAACCAAGGTGTCATATGTCACATGCTCCAGTAAGTTCTTCAAAGTTACCACGCAAAGTTAAAAATTCATGCATTACACACATAAACAGACATCTCTAGGTGGGTGTGGAACTACCCACTCAGTTCGTAGTGCATAAAATTCTATCTTCCAGATAGACTTATTGCACTGTTTGAACTTGAGCTACTGCTATAGGTTGATCATAATAGGGCTTTGGTTTTCGAAAGACTCCTTTTACAGACCTCACATTTCTTGATTAGTCTACAATGTACTTTGAGACTGATGGAATGTGGTTTAAAGTTGTTTTCTTTGAAAATGTCTCTGAAATAATAATTAAAACTTGCAACTTTTCACTTTAGGATGCACAATATTCAACAGCTGAGTTGATATTTGTGAAACATTCCTGGCAAGAGATGCAAGAGTGCTTTGGTTCATTTTCTTCTGAATATGGAATTTCTACTTTGAAGAGTGTGGTCAGTTTTGCTGTAGTGTATTCATCCATAGCTTTATTAATTTCTCTGTGTTTTCTTGATGTATAGAGCTTATGACTCGACTTCACTGACCACAGTTTCCTAAGAGGACTAACACCTAGCTCTGTAGTTTACTGATTCAGGCTATTTAATTCTTCCTCTAGTGATGCAAAATATGCATCATCTGCACCATGGGAGGCTTCACCTTGTTCAGATACTATCATTGTTGTTATTCTGTCAAAACATTTATAACACAAGAAGTCATCACTGTAAACATCGTCACTTTGAAACAGAGTCTTCAAATGAGAACACTTATTCCCAACGTAAACAAAGTTGTTTTTTTATTTGTCTTACATATCACTCTTTTATGGATATGCAAATAGTCAGCACACTTCACTCTCCTGTGGCCCCAGTCAGAAGACATTTCAAACAGTCCTTTTCACAAAACACACCGCAACTGTGTCAACTGACAAATTCCTCATGAAAACACAGAACTCACTGGATGGTCTCAGATTCTTAGAAGCCTCATCAGTAAACAAATTAGCACTGAACAATTACAATATAAAAATATGCAATAAACAACCATGACAAAGAAACTGACAAGAAACTACAACAGAGTGTAAGAAATATATGCAACAGTGAAAGTGAAAAGAAGTTACTGCAACAAAGAAAGTGATAAGAAGTAACTGCAACAAAGACAATGGAAATAAACGTTTTAACAAAGAAATTAGTAAGAAACAACAAGGCATATATTACCCTTGAAAGTTTTAAAAAAAAGAAAGATTTTTTTGAAATAAAACCTTTCAACTTAAAAGTGGAAGCTCTCATTTATAGAGAATGTAGTACTGCATGGTACTAATGAACAGAAAAAAAATCTAACTTTTCTTGATTGGCATTTTTGAAAAAAAAATTTTTTTTTCTGTTAATTATAAAAAAAATTCAAAATGCAACAGTAAAAGAACTTTGACAGATATGTCCAAATGGAGGATACCATTGTAATCATAATGGAATTATCTTTCAAATGAAAAAAACTCTACCAAAATATCTAGAACTGTTACAGGGATTACATTTAAGAAATTTTTCCGAAATTTTTATCTTCAAAATGGTGTTCGCAGTGTCATCTTTGCAGCCATGTATCGTAGGGCAGGAAGTTTTTTGGAGGAAAAAAAATATGTATTTCTTACTTACTACTGAATTTTAACATATGCTAAATTCAATAACATCTGAGACTATGAAGGTAACCACCCTGCTTGAAGTGATGCAGATTATGCCATATATAAATGATCTAGTGGGTAATGTCGGAAGTTCCATGATACTTTTTGTGGATAATATTGTTATATAGAGAGAAGCTGCAATGATAGAAAACTATACTAAAATGCCGGAGGACCTGCAGAGCATTGACACTTGGTGCGGGATTGGCAGTCCACCCTGAGCATAAACAAATATAATGTATAAACAACTTATGGGAATGCAGCCAGGTGACATCATAGACAACAACAACAACAACAACAACATTTTGACAGGTGACCACCCTGTCATTTTCAAGGCAAAATGTTGGTTGTTGTCAACAATGTCATCCAGCTGCATTCCCATTAATTATTTGAACATTGTACATGCTGGGAGAAACTCAGGTGAATAAACAGGCAGCAAGACCCTCTATTGTATGATTACACAAATGAAGAACACTTGCTGAATCATATACATAAAATATATAGTAGTATGAACATGGAGCAATTTACTTTGTGTGTGTGTGTGTGTGTGTGTGTGTGTGTGTGTGTGTGGAGGGGGGGGGGGAGATTATCATTCCACTTGGGACCTGTGGAAGGTACATTAGATTATTTGTTTTAGTTGTAAATATTTGTCATGTATTATTGTTTTTCTGACATGTTCTACATCCTGGAGGACCTCCTCACTAGGGGATCAATTGGAATGAAAGTAAATCTAATCTAATCTGACCACAGGTAAGGAAGATGCCAGCCTGAGATTCATTGGAAGAATGCTCAGGAATTGTGTTTTGAAAAATAAAGAAACTGCAGAACAGTTGATTAATCCACAGTTTTTTATTTTGTTCACACAATCAGTTTCATAACTGTTACAGTTCTATCATATGGTGTAGTCTGTAATAGTAAAAATGTTCTGTAACACACAAATAAGATGGGATCCTCAAATCTGAAATACCAGATAAGGAACTATGTGGCAGAAATTTATAAATTAAAACAAATTAAAAGAGAGAACAGGATGTTACTCACAAATAAAATCACTTAATAAACTGAGGTCACCTCACCAACATGTTGTCATGAAACCAAACTGTTAGATATTTTTCTGCTTGTGTTCCTGGGAACACAGCCTTGGGGAATGGTTATTATTTAATTTTTGTCCCTCTTATCCTTGTGATATGGGAACTTTGGTTTCATGACAATATTGGGGTGATGATGACCTCAGTTCATTAAGTGATTTTATTTGTAACATCCTGTCTGCTCTTTTCATTTGTTTTAATTTACAAGATTTGGGCACATAGTTCCTTCTCTCATACTTCAGATTTGAGTATACCCTCCCATTCATGCATAACAACATTTTTATTATTACAGTTTACACCAGGTGATGGTACTTTAACTGTTCTAAAACCAGCCGTGTGTGCACAATAAAAATTGTGGATTAAGCAACTGTCCTGCAATTTCTTCATTTTTCAAAATGGACTGATACAGTTGCAGTTGCCCCATAAGAAGAAGTCACGAATTGTAGTCCTTCCACAGACAAGGTAGCTTACAGAACAGTTGTTCGGCCAATACTTGAATATTGCTTGTCAGTCTGGGTCCATACCAGAAAGGATTGGTAGAGGTAACAGAGATGGTCCAAAGAAGGGCAACATATTTCATTTCAGATTCATTAGTAAGCACAAAAGTGTCATGGAGACTCTCAGCAAGCTCCAGTTGCAGGCAATGCAAGAGTGGTGTTCTGCATGACAGGGGGGTTTACTATTGAAGTTCCAAGAGTGTACATTCATAGAAGAGCCAACCAATATATTCCTTCCTCCTGCATGTATCTCAAGGAAAGACCATGAACGTATAATTAGAGATTTACGCTTAGACAGAGGCCTACCAACAATCGTTTTTTCTGCAAACCATTTGCAAATGGAACAGTAAAGTGGTGTAGTGACACAAAGTATCCTCTGCCACACACCATAAGGTGACTTGCAGAATGTAGATGTAAATTTAAATTATTCTAGCACAGGGGAATTGGGCTGGCAGTTCTTAATAGAAAGTTGTGACTTCCTTTCCATACCAGATTATGTTGCATCTACCCCTTTATTTCCCCTGCGCCATTATATCATATGTTATCATCGTGTTGCTCTACCTTAGAACACACAAATTTGTTTTAGTGAGGAACCACTTTTCTAATGTTGGCACCTTGAAAAAATGGTTTGGGAAGGATCTGACACTTCCTTATAGAGCTGAAAATTACTTCCATCAATTTTTTGTTTGACATAGGGGGGAAAAAAAGAAGTTTTTAGACAATAAACTGAGTGAATGTAGTCAATGAGACATTGATTTTATGGTTTTCCTCTGCCAAAAATATTGTGCTGTGTGACTGCTGTAATCATCATGTGAAGAATTATGTGGACATTTTCCTGATGGCATTGATGGCATGTGGTGAACAAATTGTTGCATACCATTCATCATTCTTTGACCCTCAAAACCAATAATGGTCACAGCAATAATCATTTTCTTGGAAGCTTTTCGAAAATGAATGCCAGCATCCCAGGGGAATGTTTCAGTAAAAGGCAATGGACAATCCTTCCAACACCAGAAAAGCAAAATTTTCTGTACGCGCAAATGTTAATAAATGAAGCCCTTTTGTTGGTTCCAGTTCACCTTGGAAGACTAAAACATTTAATTGCTGCTTAGTTATGTGCTTGTATAAATATAGCCAAATTTCATATATGATTATGATGTCATACAAATTTTCCATTTCCTTGATCAAGGTTTTTGAATATTTCCATGCACGAAATGACCCAAGCCTGATTTTGAGCTTTGGTCAAATTGTGTGGGGTCTATTGGGAACAGATCTTTTTCAAAGATATATTTTTATGAAAAATCAAATATTTTGTTGTCTTTGATATATATTAAGAATGCATCTGCCTCATGGTGTCACATGCTGATTCTCTTCAATCATGTTTCACACGATGTCAGTGTTTTTTTGGAACAGCATTTGATTTTGGTCCATCTTCACCCAAGTAATTTCTGAAGAAAGCACAAGTGTATAGAAATACTGCAAGCCAATTGTAAATAGTCTTTTTTGGAGGTGACTTATTACTAACATTTGAACGAAGTGATTTGAGATGTTGTTATTGAATTAGGCGTTTACAAAAATCATAAGAACCTGCTTAACAAGAACCTTCACATGATATTTCCATTTGTTTTTAAAATTGTTTCTTGAAACTTTAAATGTAAAAAAAAACTATATTTCCTATTTCTGAGCTTCCATTGTTTTAGCAATAACAAATGACAAATTTTCAAACAGTGGTGTCACATCTGAACACTGTCAACTAGTGGTTGTTTGTAAAATCTTAAAAGGTGATGCACATAATACATAATATTCTGTGAGTCACATTATGATGACACATTGCTAGCATCCAGACAAATCACAAGTGCATAGAACCTGCCACTGAAGATGCCTTACAGAGAGTAAGGCAAAATGCATATGGCATGAAAGCTGTGTTTCACTCAATTGTAGTTAGTCAACAAGTGAAAATTAACAATATTGGTGTATTGTGATCATATGTGTGTTGTTTTAGGTTTTTCAGTATTTCTGTGATGCTTTGTCATAGGCCAAAGAAACATTTTACCAGCCCGTCATAGTATATGTTCAGTATTGCGTAGTAGACCTATCTGGTATGGGTTGGTGGAAGTCGCATATGGTGCACGTATGATATAAATGAGGTATAAAACATTATGTTAGACATACACTTTATCGAATGAATGCATACACACATAAAGACACACAACTGTACAACATGGATGCTAATACTGAACTTAATTAAGTCTCTGGTCAAGTCACAGATATAGCACTCACAGTATGGCATGAGCACTTAACATGCGGTATAGCTGATGGGGGAAGCATCGGGTATGTGTACACAGGATGCTGGTGCTGATACCAGGTGGGGTGTCAGTGCTCAAAGTGAAGATGTCGGCATGTGGAGGCTATGTGTACCAGAGGGACGGTGTACGTTGAGAGAATGGTACGATTGACGTGAGCCGGTGTGGCCTTCAATGAATATGGCCTGTGTTGTGACTGTCCATGATGGACTGGAGGCTGAGAGGGGTTAAAAACACTGAGTGCTGATGTCTTTTGAGTCATGGCTGAAGTTTGTGTAGATGGAGATGCAGTCGTAGAGTCCAGCACTATTGTGTGAACTCGTGTTGGGAAAAGGTGCCGAAGTGATTAGTGCAACTGACTGTGGTCAGAATGGCATCGTGTTGTGTTCAGTTCCTCTGATGTGTCCTGAATGTGGTATTGTAGAGCATCATTGACCTGTAATAGGTTTATGGTAATCTAATGGTGGAAGCAGAAGAATACAGTCGATGGAGTCGGTGTCCTCGTGTGAAGATCAGCAGCGATGGTGATCGAGGTGCATTTCTGTGAGTCATGTGGAAGAGGCATGATGGAAGGGTGTGCCTGAAGGTGCCAGTGGTGGAGTAGCCAGCTGGCAGGGAGAAGCACAGTGTACCATTGTGTTTTGTTGTATGTCTGGGTTTGGTGTTGACACACATGTTGCCTGAAGTGGGGAGACAGCGTTTCAGATGTCAGGTAGGCATGACCAGTTGGCAGGACCAGGGTCACACATGCATCATCATGATGGTTGTGTGTCAAAGCAATGAGCTGCTTGCCCGCCATGGTAAAGGCAGCAGATGTGTCATCATTATATTGTAGGACCAATGCGTTCTCCATACGGAGTGCATCTGAAGATGAATAACAGTCAGCATAGTGTAGGTGAATCACCGAGAACTCTTCAGCTGAGGGGGCACACTGCTTGACTGTGTTGATGGATGTACAATTTTCTTCCTGTTGTTTGTCTTTAATGGTCGATGTACCAGGTAGAGTTGGAGGTGCCAGGGTGAAAGGTCCTGGGATGCAGGGCCCTGTTGAAGTAAAAGAGTGTGGTGTGTTGTTGTGTTGTATGACTGAGGAGAGGTGGAATTGGCATAAAAAGCTCCATCACTAGGTCTGGTTTTATGATTTCCTTAAAAGAGAAGTCCATATAAGGTGGTCGGATAGTGATTGTAATGGGTTCTTGGTCATGGGTCTGTGCACTACGATTGACGAACTGGCAACTTCGTGCGGTTGCAATGCCATAGGTTTGTCCATTGATGATGAAAGATCGAGTAGTTGCAGTTTGATATCAGAGCTGATGTCTGCCAAAAAGTGGCTTGCCAGAAGTAGGACAAATGGAGGTGGAAGCTGCACGAAATACTCATTAGAAACCGGGTTGATGAGAAGATGACATTCATGTGTGCAATCGGAGATGTGAAGTCCAGTAGCAGTCATTGTCAGTGGTGTGAGAAAAGATTCGTTGTTGTGCAGAGCATGGAGATGACTAGTATGGTCTTCTGGGTAGGTGAAGTCAGTCGACAGTCGACAGCCGTGTGCCGAACTGTGGCAGGGATGCAAGCTGCTGGACAAAGCAGTTCTGCCTGGGTGCGGCACAACTTGTCGCGTGAAGCTGTTGTGCGGGCATTGCGTGTTGATGATGTTTCATGTAGGTGAGAATACAGTGTGCTTGGTAGTGTTCTGCACAGGCCTGGGCACGACACAGATATGTTCTGTGCAGGCACAGGTGCGGTGCTGATGGGAATGTGCTGTGTGGGCGTGGTACGGGTCTCGGGGATGTGGGGGTTTGTTGATGCGCAAAGGCTGTCAATCCAGACAGGTGCGGTGATGCCAGAGTCTGAAGTGATTTTGTTAAATCGATTTGGCTCGGGTGCTATGAGGAGGGAAGTGTGCCAAGGCTGTTGCTGTGGTTCAAGACAGCCAACATTGTCATCAACAATGTGAATACCATAGCAGTGATCCACAGAACATTCTTGATGTGATTGTTCATTTGCAACACCACTAGTTAGAAATAAGTTGTTCACATTTGTATGCCGGGTTTGAGGTTGGTCTTAACAAAACTGGGTGTGTTGCATGGTCACGTATGAAAGCCAGGCAACTGGTGTCAACAAAGGCAAAGTGAACAGATTTTCATGTGGTGCAGAAGATGTGCTGTCTGTGCTGAATGAATGTGAATCTATCCAGTGAGAATGTTGCAGTCCAGTCTTTGCATAGTATTTCTGCAAGTAGGTTAAGGCGATGAGGTCCCACAGCAGATTGTTTGTTGTATTTAGTTGTTCAGGACTGGCATTGTAAGTTGAACCAGAGTAGTTGAGCACTTCAGTTGAATAACTGATGTCTATAGATGGTGGACAAATCAGTTGAGAAGCACTGCACTGTCCAGAACAGAAGCTGTTGGCACAGCATGCCAGTCTCAGCACACATCAGTTAACAGAGGCTACATTGTCCTAGTGTAGCAACCATATTCATGCAAAAATTAGATTGTACACAGTCATTGCGAATCGTAGAGTCATCAGTGTGGAAGTTGGGTACAGTGTGGGTATGATGTGAGTGAGGTATGTTGCAACATGGTAGACATACACTTCATTGAATGAGTGCATACCCTGGTACGATAAAACTGAGATGACTGGTCTAGCACTCACAGCCCGTCATCAATGCATATTGTAATTTTGTCTCCCACAGGTCCCACACACTTGAGCAGTATTTAACTATGGCTCCCATGAGTGTTTTGTAAACAGTCTTCTTTGTAGACTGACTGTCTTTTCCTAGTATCTTACTAATGTACTGAAGTCTGATACCTAAAATTATGTCTACATAATAATTCCATTTCATACTCTTATGAATGGTTAAATCCAGTTAATTGTATAATGACTGATTACAGTAGTGACTTGTTGATGTTGTAGTCATAAAATACTACATTTCTACATTTTTTTGAAGTGCATAGTTTTGCATTTCTGAGTTATCAGTCTTAGCACTGCTGTGAACCATAGTGCAATCTGATGGAATATTTGTGCAATTTTCTTTCAAACAGTACTTTATTATAGATAGCTAAATCACATGCAAAAAAGTCTGACATTGCTATTAATATTGCTCACCAGGTCATTAATATATGGCATAAATAGCAAGATGCACCTCTAAGAACGTGTTAAGAAGCCATGGATAAATACCAGCACCAAAATATGTCTTAAAAGAAAGCAAGCCTGTATAATGAACCTAGAACATGAAACAGCTATTAAAAACTCATCTTCTTTGAAAAGTATTGAAATATTATTCACAAATTGATGTTGTTGTTCGTGGTGGTGGTGGTGGTGCTGATTTCCTTTACACTTGCACAGTGTACTGATTGAATAACACTGTGGATAGGCTACAACCCTGTTTCACTCCTTACCCACTACAGCTTGCTTTTCATATTCTTTGACTCTTATAAGTATGGTCCTCTTTCAGTCCAAGTTATAAATAACCTTTCACTCCTTGTATTTTATCCATGATATCTTAAGAATAAAAAAAAATGTAGTCCAGTCAACATTGTCAAAATAGAAAGGATACATTGTTACCTGCTACATAGAGGAGGCATTGAGTCGCAGACAGGCACAATGAAATATCCTGGTGAAATATTTGTGTGGTTTCAGGTGCCTGAGATTGCAGACGTGTGTGTATGAGTTGCGTTTGTGTGAGTGAGTGAGCGTGTGTGTGTGTGTGTGTGTGTGTGTGTGTGTGTGTGTGTGTGTTTGTGTGTGTGTGTGTGTGTCTTCTATTTTTGACGAAGGCCTTACTGGCCTAAAGCTTTTTTTGTGATAGTTTGTTTTGTTGTAACTATCTTCGACTCAGTATCTCTGCTATATGGTGAGTAGCAACTTTCCTTTTCATAATACTGTTACATTCCATCCCGCATTTTCCATTGTGAGATATTTGAGCTTTTTAGACAGAGTCCTTTTCCCAAAGTAGAAAACACGCACACAAATACAACTCAAACAACATGTGGCCACTGTCTTCAAGTGCTGGGGCTGGGGATGAGTCCAAAGACAGTGGCCATGTCTGTGTAAGCTGTACTTGTGTGTGTGTTTTCTACTTTGGGAAGGGGACACTGTCCAAAAGCTTAAATATTCTACCAGTATTTTTTATTGTGCCTATCTGCAGCTCAATTCCTACTCTATGTGGTGAGTAGCAATCTATCCTCTCCATATTGTTGTTATTCCATCCTGGGCTTTCCATTATTCAACATTGTCAAAAGCCTTCTGTACTTCTACAAATACTATAAATATAGCTTTTCTGTTCTTCAACCTATCTTGTAAGATAAGATGCAGGATCAGCATTGCCTTGCATGTTCCTTCATTTTTGATCCCAAACTGATCTTCCCTGAAGTTAGCTTCTACCAATCTTTTGATTGTTCTCGAAGTACATTGTGTCAATATTTTGCAACCATGACTAATGCGACTGATAATTCAGTAATGTTCACTCCAGTCACCACCTACCTTCTCTTGAATTGAAATTATTGCATTCTTCTATAAGGCTACATGTATTTCACTTGTTTCATATATCTTGCACACCTGGTGGAATAGTTTTATTATTTTATTCTCTCAAAGTTCTCAGTATTTGTCTACTCTCATCAGTCATGTTTTAACTTAGGGCTTTCAGTGATCTGTAAGATCCTTCTTGCAGTATTTCTGGCCACACATTTCCTTTTTCCTGTTGGGCATAAGGGAACCAAAAGGTCATAAATAGGATGAATCACCTACCTTTCTGTATTTTCTTCAGTTTTAATCTGCAATTCGTATTTGGTACTGGAAATGTTTTGCAGTTTAAAATCTTATCATTATGTAATCTATCTGAAGCCTTGTGGTATGTTCAGATCTCTTCCACTTTCAGATATACAACCCTCTTTCATGATTCTTAAACTGTGTTAACAAAGACCATATTGTGCTCTGTGAAGAATTATATAGTCAGCTTCCCCTTTCTTTTCTGTACCATAGTCTAATTTCTCCTACTAGTTTTCCTTTCCTTCCTTTTTCAGACTATCAAATTCCAAACCACATCACAGTTACCTTTCCATCTCTCTTAGTGATCTGAATAAAGTGACAGAAAAATAAAAATGTAAAAATGAGCCAGGAGAGACATTCAGCAGGGCTTCAGCTGTTGATCTGAAATTTATAATAAGCAAATGATTGCCAAAATATTCACTGAACATTTCCTTAGTGTAACAGAGCTGATAAGTGAGTTGTGTGTGAGGCAACAGATACCTTCAAAAATGAAGTTATCAATACTTTTGATGAAATTACCAATCTCCTGTAGTCATGGTGAATTGAGGAAGACAATTGCTTCATCAAAGAATAAACACTTTTCAGAAGTGCTCTACACATATGTGATTAGCTACTGAAAACCTGAACTAGTGAATGATGTAGAGTTGTGCCATCCATAATATGGTAATGTACCAGGGAATATTCCCAGGAAGGATGAAATTCGCATCATAGAACCACTACACAAAAAGGGGGATGCTAGCAATTAAACAACTGTAGAATGGTCTCACTATTAATTGTATTTTCCAAAGTATTTGAAAAACTGTTGGTTACCAAGATTGGAAACATTTTGACCAATTTTTATTATAAATAAAAAGCACTTTGTGTTTTAATTGATGTATCAATTGAAGTAGCTGTCTTTACATTTGTGGACAATATCATAGAGATCCTTAATAACCATAGTTTGTCAGAAAATAATGTAAAGAGCACTCCTAAATTATTTATATTCCACCAAGAATTTTCCATTACCATATTAATAGTTTGCAGTAAGTATCTGCTAGAACTTGGGAGAATCCTCCAGCTGTGTTGATCATAAATTTCTGTTGGAGAAGGTATTTGTTTTGTGAACAGAAGTTCTATTGCTATGCTTTGCTCTAGAATTTTATTTATTTATGTTTATTTTTCCTGCAATTAATTTCAAGGTCACATTCCCGTTTCTCAAATGCTCATTCATGTATACAGTCAAGATGTCGAACTATCATTGACTATGATTATATTATGTTACATGTACTATAAATTTATTACTCATTTTCACTAGTAAAACAATGTGCAGTTAGGATGACAAACTGCTAGAGCTCTATAGCATAGGGCAAGAAGTGGTATATAGATCTACAACAACTAGCTTTTCTAAAATATTTCTCAGTATTTCTGTATAAGTGCGTGATACTACGGTGTTAATTTTTCTAATATTTGTTTCTGTTTCAGACACAAATAGCAATGTGGTTGAGACAAGGGAAGTAATTATTGGAATTGTTACACCTATAGATCTTCTGAACTATATAACAAACAAAGGTGGTGT
Organism: Schistocerca nitens; assembly: GCF_023898315.1. NCBI lineage: Eukaryota > Metazoa > Arthropoda > Insecta > Orthoptera > Acrididae > Schistocerca > Schistocerca nitens. The sequence continues at coordinate 1,297,719,645 of NC_064614.1, forward strand.
AACAAATGGCAGTGACATCCTTAATGGAAGTATAAAGACATCAGAATCAGAATAAACATGTGGACTGTGATTTTCAGCATTCTATTACACATAAATTGGATGTTTAAGAGTGAAAAAATGTGTCCAAGAATGAAAAACTATATTGAACAATACAGATAGTTTTTGTTACATCCATCAATTCAGAGACAAAGGAAATGATAAAATGCCTGTTGTATACACCAAATGGAGAGGCACCACCAAAGAAACAATTAACTAACTTTTTATATAGATGAGCACTGACCAATAAAAATTGTTTGCATTAGAAAAATTAATTTTGTTTCATTTGTTAGGTCAGTGTCAAACAAAGGAAACAGAAGGTAGAATATAGTCGAAGGAGGGACTGATGGCTGGTAATTTTTTAAAATTAATCTATGAGAAGAGAGAGGAGTATATTGTTCAAATGGTTAAAAAGAGTGTAGTTCCTCCAGTAGCTGAAAATATACATATTCTCAAAGTGGACTTACAGTTACCTTTTTTGATACAAAATGCTAAAGGGAATCTGAAGAGTATAAGTGAATTAAATCATAATTTATGTTCATACCAAGGTTAAAGCAGAAACTGCAAAGCACAAATGCAAATGTCTGTGAAGTTGGAGTTTGATTTTGTGGCATATATTGTGTTGCATAGCATTTACAGTGGTGCTTATTCATGGTTAAGTGTATTGTTCCATTGATAGGCACCATAAAATACAATTTAAGAAACGCATTGTGACATGTGTTGTCTGATGAAGTGACTCAGTACTAAAGTTAACGTGCACCTTCATATGAGCTATATTTTTTCACTGTTTTGATGATCAATAAATACTTTTTCAGAAAATATCTGTCTAATAAATTGACTTATAATAAACAACATGCTGAACCAAAGTTAAATAATATTGTTATATTGTCTGTTATGGAATAATGTATTGGCCCATGTGTTCTTGTATGTACGTAAATCCAATTTTAAAAGGAAAGCAGTCATCAGTTGCAATGTAGGTTAACAATGTACACAGTCCAGTCAAATTAATGTGACCACCATTTATGTTCGATGACAATGTGCAGTTAACAACCCACAGACAGAAGGTCTAGCAGTGAAGGGAATATGAAGGGCGTTGGAGACGCAGAAAAAAGGGCAGTCATATAATGCAGGAACAGAGCTGTGTATCTAACGTTCAAAAGGGCATGATCATTGGCTTTTGGACCAATTGTGAAGGCATTTCTGAAATGGCTAAGTTTGTGAACTGCTTGCATGCTGCTGTGATTGAAGTATACAATGCATGGCAAATTGGTGCTATCCAAAACCAGTGCCGAGACAACTGGTGCACCACAGACCATAGATGACAGGGATGAACAATGGCTGTGGAGATGTGTACGGGCGGAACATGCAACTGTTGAGCGACTGACCACCCAGATGTACCAAGGGGCTACCAACAGTGAGTCCTCAACAACCGTTCACTGAATGTTGCAGCATATGGGCCTCCCAACAGGCACCTGATTCATACACCCTTGCTGACTGCTGTTCATTGGTGATAGAGAGGAAGGCTGGAATTTGCATGCCAATACTGCAAGTGTATGTCCACGGACTGGCAACAGATGGTCTTTTTAGATGAATCACAGTTTATGCTACGTCAGACAGATGGCTGTGTATGGTCCTGCTAAAATTGTTGGAATGGTCCAGGCTAGAAGAGAGCCCATATGGTCTGGGGAATCTGTTTTGGCATTCCCTGGGCAATCTCTTCATTCTGGAAGGCACAGTGGGTCAACGCAAGTATGCATCTTTCCTTGGGGAGAAAATATGTTGTATCGTTGGCACAATGACATCTACCAGCAGAACAGTGCAAAATGTCACACAGCTACAACTTGCAGTGTACATATACGGTTTGAAGAGTGGCAGGATAAATTTACAATACTCTCCAGGCCACCAAACTGTCCAGTTTTAAACCCAGTTTGTGGAACCATCACGATCGGTCTGTTCGTGCCATGAATTCTCAACTGAGGAACCTAGCACAACTGGCCCTAGCACTAGAGTCGACATGGCTTCACATCCCTGTCAGTACTCTGCAGAACCTCACTGGTTCTCTTTTTGCATGTTTGCAGCACAGAAATTAGTTATTCAGTATTTAGAAAGGTGGTCACATTAATGTTACTTGATCGTGTAGTATTTTATGAGAATCGCGTGTGATGTCATAGTAGCAAATGTCTGGAGGTGCTGTAGTACATATCAAATATTTTGGTATGGAGAAAAAAAAACTCTCAGTGTACAGTTAGAATACTGAGAGGTAGCCAAAATAAAAACATATCTTACATATCTTATTCCTACAGGTTATCTGATGAACTATATCCAATGAGTGGAATTGGCTGTTAGCAACATTTCAAATAAAATTGCTCATTTTAAGTAGTACTCTGTTCTTACAGTATGAAAATTGGTATTCTCTTATAAATATTAACCAAGCAGTGGTAAGTAGTAGCTACTTAGCATGGCTAGAAAGGGTGCGACCTTGATGGAAATATATTGGATCTAATGGCACAAACCCACAAACAAGTAGACCTGACCTCTTTGAGGACGTCCACATCAAAATTGGTATCAGTGACCATGACGCTGTTGTGGCAACAATGATTACCAAAGTAGAAACGACAACTAAAACAAGCAGAAATATATATACAGGGTGTTACAAAAAGGTACGGCCAAACTTTCAGGAAACATTCCTCACATGCAAAGAAAGAAAATATGTTATGTGGACATGTGTCCGGAAACGCTTACTTTCCATGTTAGAGCTTATTTTATTACTTCTCTTCAAATCACATTAATCATGGAATGGAAACACACAGCAACAGAACGTACCAGTGTGACTTCAAACACTTTGTTACAGGAAATGTTCAAAATGTCCTCTGTAAGTGAGGATACATGTATCCATCCTCCGTTGCATGGAATCCCTGATGCAGCCCTGGAGAATGGCGTATTGTATCACAGCCGTCCACAATACGAGCACGAAGTATCGGGGTTGTGTAGACAAGAGCTTTCAAATGCCCCCATAAATGAAAGTCAAGAGGGTTGATGTCAGGAGAGCATGGAGGCCATGGAATTGGACCACCTCTACCAATCCATCGGTCACCGAATCTGTTGTTGAGAAGCGTACGAACACTTCGACTGAAATGTGCAGGAGCTCCATCATGCATGAACCACATGTTGTGTTGTACTTGTAAAGGCACATGTTTTAGCAGCACAGGTAGAGTATCCCGTATGAAATCATTATAACGTGGTCCATTGAGCGTAGGTGGAAGAAGATGGGGCCCAATCAAAACATCAACAACAATGCCTGCCCAAACATTCACAGAAAATCTGTGTTGACGATGTGATTGCACAATTGCGTGCGGATTCTCGTCAGCCCACACATGTTGATTGTGAAAAATTACTATTTGATCATGTTGGAATGAAGCCTCATCCGTAAAGAGAACATTTGCACTGAAATGAGGATTGACACATTGTTGGATGAACCATTCGCAGAAGTGTACCTGTGGAGGCCAGTCAGCTGCTGATAGTGCCTGCACATGCTGTACATGGTACGGAAACAACTGGTTCTCCCGTAGCACTCTCCATACAGTTACGTGGTCAACGTTACCTTGTACAGCAGCAACTTCTCTGACGCTGACATTAGGGTTATCGTCAACTGCACAAAGAATTGTCTTGTCCATTGCAGGTGTCCTCGTCATTCTAGGTCTTCCCCAGTCACGAGTCATAGGCTGGAATGTTCTGTGCTCCCTAAGACGCCGATCAATTGCTTCGAACGTCTTCCAGTCGGGACACCTTCGTTCTGGAAATCTGTCTTGATACAAACGTACAGCGCCACGGCTATTGCCCTGTGCTAATCCATACGTCAAATTGGCATCTGCCAACTCCGCATTTGTAAACATTGCACTGACTGCAAAACCACGTTCGTGATGAACACTAACCTGTTGATGCTACATACTGATGTGCTTGATGCTAGTACTGTAGAGCAATGAGTTGCATGTCAACACAAGCACCGAAGTCAACATTACCTTCCTTCAATTGGGCCAACTGGCAGTGAATCAAGGAAGTACAGTACATACTGACGAAACTAAAATGAGCTCTAACATGGAAATTAAGTGCTTCCGGACACATGTCCACATAACATCTTTTCTTTATTTGTGTGTGAGGAAGGTTTCCTGAACGTTTGATATATATATAATAGAGGGAAACATTCCACGTGGGAAAAATATATCTAAAAACTAAGATGATGTAACTTACCAAACGAAAGCATTGGCATGTTGATAGACACACAAACAAACACAAACACACACACAAAATTCCAGCTTTCGCAACCAACATTCATTAGGAAAGAGGGAAGGAGAGGGAAAGAGGAACGGATGTGGGTTTTAAGGGAGAGGGTAAGGAGTCATTCCAATCCCAGGAGCGGAAAGACTTACCTTAGGGGGGAAAAAGGACAGGTATACACTCGCACAAACACACACGTATCCATCCGCACATACACAGACACAAGCAGACATTTGTAAAGGCAAAGAGTTTGGGCAGAGATGTCAGTCGAGGCGGAAGTACAGAGGCAAAGATGTTGTTGAAAGACAGGTGAGGTATGAGCGGCGGCAACTTGAAATTAGCGGAGGTTGAGGCCTGGTGGATAACGAGAAGAGAGGATATACTGAAGGGCAAGTTCACATCTCCAGAGCTCTGACAGGTTGGTACTGTTACCCGGACAGTGTAACACTGTGCCAGGATGTGCTGGCCGTGCACCAAGGCATGTTTAGCCACAGGGTGATCCTCATTACCAACAAACACTGTCTGCCTGTGTCCATTCATGCGAATGGACAGTTTCTTGCTGGTCATTCCCACATAGAAAGCTTCACAGTGCCGGCAGGTCAGTTGGTAAATCACATGGGTGCTTTCACACGTGGCTCTGCCTTTGATTGTGTACACCTTCTGGGTTACAGGACTGGAGTAGGTGGTGGTGGGAGGGTGCATGGGACAGTTTTTACACTGTGGGCGGTTACAATGGTAGGAGCCAGAGGGTAGGGAAGGTGGTGTGGGGATTTCATAGGGATGAACTAAGAGGTTACGAAGGTTAGGTGGATGGTGGAAAGACTCTTGGTGGAGTGGGGAGGATTTCATGAAGGATGGATCTCATTTCAGGGCAGGATTTGAGGAAGTCGTATCCCTGCTGGAGAGCCACATTCAGAGTCTGATCCAGTCCCGGAAAGTATCCCGTCACAAGTGGGGCACTCTTGGGGTTCTTCTGTGGGAGGTTCTGGGTTTGAGGGGATGAGGAAGTGGCTCTAGTTATTTGCTTCTGTACCAGGTCGGGAGGGTAGCTGCGGGATGCGAAAGCTGTTTTCAGGTTGTTGGTGTAATGGTTCAGAGATTCCGGATTGGAGCAGATTCATTTGCCACAAAGACCTAGGCTGTAGGGAAGGGACCGTTTGATGTGGAATGGGTGGCAGCTGTCATAATGGAGGTACTGTTGCTTGTTGGTGGGTTTGATGTGGACAAACGTGTGAAGCTGGCCATTGGACAGATGGAGGTCAATGTCAAGGAAAGTGGCATGGGATTTGGAGTAGGACCAGGTGAATCTGATGGAACCAAAGGAGTTGAGGTTGGAGAGGAAATTATGGAGTTCTTCTTCACTGTGAGTCCAGATCATGAAGATGTCATCAATAAATCTGTACCAAACTTTGGGTTGGCAGGCCTGGGTAACCAAGAAGGCTTCCTCTAAGTGACCCATGAATAGGTTGGCGTACGAGGGGGCCATTCTGGTACCCATGGCTGTTCCCTTTAATTGTTGGTATGTCTGGCCTTCGAAAGTGAAGAAGTTGTGGATCAGGATGAAGCTGGCTAAGGTAATGAGGAAAGAGGTTTTAGGTATGGTGGCAGGTGATCGGCATGAGAGGAAGTGCTCCATTGCAGTGAGGCCCTGGATATGCGGAATATTTGTGTATAAGGAAGTGGCATCAATGGTTACAAGGATGGTTTCCGGGGGGTGACAGATTAATCTGCCACCACAAAACCATTCCTTTTAATACATTTACACACAGTTTTTTCGAAATTTTCCCGAATTTCTCCGTCCTTTAACGTGTTTTGGCGGCAACACAACCACCTAACCTTTGTGCACATTGTTGTCTACCAACCCAAGTTCACCACAGGATCAACATAGCCCAGCTTTAACCAACACTTTTTCGCCTTTTTTCACACCAGATCTCCAGTTGCTTTCTAGTTCACCTTTATCTCTCCCCATATATTTTCAGTTTCATTTTCATTTCAGCCTCATGTCACACTTTCCACCTTCTAATACCATGTCACCCTCACAACACTCCCACAATGACCCCATTAAGTTTTATTTACATTCCCTCTGCAAACATGCCTTCGCCCTAGCCAGATTACGCTCCCATACTTTATTTTCTCAGGCTTGTCTGGCATTTGGCATTACCCCAAAGACATCACACTTAAAGTTCCCATCTCTGGCTGTAACCCTTCATTCCATCAGTCCCTATACCAGTTCCAAACTGAATAATCCATTGCCCTCACCCACCTAATCCTTCACCTACACATCAACTCAGCCAATGAACACACCCGTCAACTCCTATTGTTAATAAAAGTCCTCAATCTTTCCTCTCCCACATCCACACCGGCTGTTCAGATCATCCTCCTACAGGCCAACCGCAAATTAGAACAGCATGCCACCCTCCACCTCAAAAAACTATCCAATCTCCTGGTTTCCCACCTCCGAAAGGCAACTCACTCACCCTTCACAACCTTTCCAGCAAACCTCAACCTCCTCTCATTGCACACAGACCCAGTCTCTCCCATCTACTCAATCTCCCGCTTCCAGCTTCACTCCCCCCAAAACCTCAAAATTCCAATCAACATAATCTGGAACCACAACATCCTAATTCAGTAGTTAACCTTTCCTCCAAACCTCTCTCCCAATCCGAAACCTCTGTCCTATCCAAAGGCCTCACCTTCAGCCCCACTCCCAGATTCAACCAAGCAACCCTCGTCAAAGATTTACTGTCCTACACTCGTACTCTCTGCTGGAAATATCACTTTGCCATGAAGAAAAATGATCCTAATCCTACTCCTAATGATCCAACTCCCCAAGACACTATCCAAATTGAACCCTGCCTGGAACAGTTCCATCCTCCGTCACAGCGGGACCCACCTCCTCTTCCTCAAAATCACCCTCTCCAAACCTTCCAGGAATTTCTGACTTCCAGTCTTGCCTCTCAATCCTTCTTAAAAAAACCTTAATCCTACTCCCAACATCACCATTGCTGACGCCCAGGCTATCCGTGATCTGAAGGCTGACCGATCCATCGTCATTCTTCCGGCGGACAAGGGTTCCACGACCGTGGTACTTGATCATCGGGAGTATGTGGCTGAGGGACTGTGTCAGCTTTCAGACAACACTACATTCAAAGTTTGCCAAGGTAATCCCATTCCTGATGTCCAGGCAGAACTTCAAGGAATCCTCAGAACCTTAGGCCCCCTACAAAACCTTTCACCTGACTCCATCAACCTCCTGACCCCACCGACACCCCGCACCCCTACCTTCTACCTTCTTCCTAAAATTCACAAACCCAATCATCCCGGCCGCCCCATTGTAGCTGGTTACCAAGTCCCCACAGAATGTATCTCTGCCTACATAGATCTACACCTTCAACCCATTACATACAGTCTCCCATCCTTCATCAAAGACACCAACCACTTTCTCGAACGCCTGGAATCCTTACCCAATCTGTTACCCCTGGAAACCATCCTTGTAACCATTGATGCCACTTCCTTATACACAAAATTTCCACATGTCCAGGGCCTTGCTGCGATGGGGCACTTCCTCTCATGCCGATCACCTGCCACCATACCTAAAACCTCTTTCCTCATTACCTTAGCCAGCTTCATCCTGACCCACAACTTCTTCACTTTCGAAGGCCAGACATACCAACAATTAAAGGGAACAGCCATGGGTACCAGAATGGCCCCCTCATACACCAACCTATTCATGGGTCATTTAGAGGAAGCCTTCTTGGTTACCCAGGCCTGCCAACCCAAAGTTTGGTACAGATTTATTGATGACATCTTCATGATCTGGACTCACAGTGAAGAAGAACTCCAGAATTTCCTCTCCAACCTCAACTCCTTTGGTTCCATCAGATTCACCTGGTCCTACTCCAAATCCCATGCCACTTTCCTTGACGTTGACCTCCATCTGTCCAATGGCCAGCTTCACACGTTCGTCCACATAAAACCCACCAACAAGCAACAGTACCTCCATTATGACAGCTGCCACCCATTCCACATCAAACGGTCCCTTCCCTACAGCCTAGGTCTTTGTGGCAAATGAATCTGCTCCAATCCGGAATCTCTGAACCATTACACCAACAACCTGAAAACAGCTTTCGCATCCCGCAGCTACCCTCCAGACCTGGTACAGAAGCAAATAACCAGAGCCACTTCCTCATCCCCTCAAACCTAGAACCTCCCACAGAAGAACCCGAAAAGTGCCCCACTTGTGTCAGGATACTTTCCGGGACTGGATCAGACTCTGAATGTGGCTCTCCAGCAGGGATACGACTTCCTCAAATCCTGCCCTGAAATGAGATCCATCCTTCATGAAATCCTCCCCACTCCACCAAGTGTCTTTCCACCGTCCACCTAACCTTCGTAACCTCTTAGTTCATCCCTATGAAATTCCCAAACCACCTTCCCTACCCTCTGGCTCCTACCCTTGTAACCGCCCCCAGTGTAAAACCTGTCCCATGCACCCTCCCACCACCACCTACTCCAGTCATGTAACCCGGAAGGTGTACACAATCAAAGGCAGAGCCACGTGTGAAAGCACCCACGTGATTTACCAACTGACCTACCTACACTGTGATGCATTCTATGTGGGAATGACCAGCAAGAAACTGTCCATTCGCATGAATGGACACAGGCAGACAGTGTTTGTTGGTAATGAGGATCACCCTGTGGCTAAACATGCCTTGGTGCACGGCCAGCACATCCTGGCACAGTGTTACACCGTCCGGGTTACCTGGATACTTCCCACTAACACCAACCTGTCAGAGCTCCGGAGATGGGAACTTGCCCTTCAGTATATCCTCTCTTCTCGTTATCCACCAGGCCTCAACCTCCACTGATTTCAAGTTGCCGCCGCTCATACCTCACCTGTCTTTCAACAACATCTTTGCCTCTGTACTTCGCCTCGACTGACATCTCTGCCCAAGCTCTTTGCCTTTACAAATGTCTGCTTGTGTCTGTGTATGTGCGGATGGATATGTGTGTGTTTGTGCGAGTGTATGCCTGTCCTTTACCCCCTAAGGTAAGTCTAAGATGACCCGTGGTCTAGGGGTAGCATCTTTGATTCATAATCAAAACGTCTTCGGTCCCGGGTTCGATCCCCGCCACTGCCTAAATTTTGATAAATAATCAGCATTGGCGGCCGAAGAGTTCCGGCATAAGAAGTCAGCCTCATTCTGGCAACGGCCTTGTTAAAGAGGGCGGAGGAGCGGATAGAGGTTCAGGGCACTCTCTTGTCCTAGGGGTGGGAAATTGCCCCTAAAGGCGGAAGAATCAGCAATGATCAATGATATGAGCATGTAGAAGGCAATGGAAACCACTGCATTAAAGACACGTAACATGTATCCGCAGGACATGTGGCCTGTATTTGAAGAAGTGTCATGATGATCTCTCCATTGGCAAAAGATTCCGGACTAGTCCCCCATTTGGATCTCCGGGAGGGGACTGCCAAGGGGGAGGTTACCATGAGAAAAAGATTGAATAATCAACGAAAGGATAACGTTCTACGAGTCGGGGTGTGGAATGTCAGAAGCTTGAACGTGGTAGGGAAACTAGAAAATCTGAAAAGGGAAATGCAAAGGCTCAATCTAGATATAGTAGGGGTCAGTGAAGTGAAGTGGAAGGAAGACGAGGATTTCTGGTCAGATGAGTATCGGGTAATATCAACAGAAGCAGAAAATGGTATAACAGGTGTAGGGTTCGTTATAAATAGGAAGGTAGGGCAGAGGGTGTGTTACTGTGAACAGTTCAGTGACCGGGTTGTTCTAATCAGAATCGACAGCAGACCAACACCGACAACAATAGTTCAGGTATACATGCCGACGTCGCAAGCTGAAGATGAACAGATAGAGACAGTGTATGAGGATATAGAAAGGGTAATGCCGTATGTAAAGGGGGACGAATATCTAATAGTCATGGGCGACTGGAATGCAGTTGTAGGGGAAGAAGTAGAAGAAAAGGTTACAGGAGAATATGGGCTTGGGACAAGGAATGAAAGAGGAGAAAGACTAATTGAGTTCTGTAACAAGTTTCAGCTAGTAATAACGAATACCCTGTTCAAGAATCACAAGAGGACGAGGTATACTTGGAAAAGGCCGGGAGATACGGGAAGATTTCAATTAGATTACATCATGGTCAGACAGAGATTCCGAAATCAGATACTGGATTGTAAGGTGTACCCAGGAGCAGATATAGACTCAGATCACAATATAGTGGTGATGAAGAGTAGGCTGAAGTTCAAGACATTAGTCAGGAAGAATCAATATGCAAAGAAGTGGGATACGGAAGTAATAAGGAATGACGAGATACGTTTGAAGTTCTCTAATGCTATAGATACAGCAATAAGGAATAGCGCAGTAGGCAGTACAGTTGAAGAGGAATGGACATTTCTAAAAAGGGCCCTCACAGAAGTTGGGAAGGAAAACATAGGTACAAAGAAGGTAGCTGCGAAGAAACCTTGGGTAACAGAAGAAATACTTCAGTTGATTGATGAAAGGAGGAAGTACAAACATGTTCCGGCAAAATCAGGAATACAGAAATACAAGTCGCTGAGGAATGAAATAAATAGGAAGTGCAGGGAAGCTAAGACGAAATGGCTGCAGGAAAAATGTGAAGACATCGAAAAAGATTTGATTGTCAGAAGAACAGACTCAGCATACAGGAAAGTCAAAACAACCTTTGGTGACATTAAAAGCAACGGTGGTAACATTAAGAGTGCAACGGGAATTCCACTGTTTAATGCAGAGGAGAGAGCAGATAGGTGGAAAGAATACATTGAAAGCCTCTATGAGGGTGAAGATTTGTCTGATGTGATAGAAGAAGAAAAAGGAGTCGATTTAGAAGAGATAGGGGATCCAGTATTAGAATTGGAATTTAAAAGAGCTTTGGAGGGCTTACGGTCAAATAAGGCAGAAGGGATAGATAACATTCCATCAGAATTTCTAAAATCATTGGGGGAAGTGGCAACAAAACGACTATTCATGTTGGTGTGTAGAATATATGAGTCTGGCGACATACCATCTGACTTTCGGAAAAGCATCATCCACACAATTCCGAAGACGGCAAGAGCTGACAAGTGCAAGAATTATTGCACAATCAGCTTAACAGCTCATGCATCGAAGCTGCTTACAAGAATAATATACAGAAGAATGGAAAAGAAAATTGAGAATGCGCTAGGTGATGATCAGTTTGGCTTTAGGAAAAGTAAAGGGACGAGAGAGGCAATTCTGACGTTACGGCTAATAATGGAAGCAAGGCTAAAGAGAAATCAGGACACTTTCATAGGATTTGTCGACCTGGAAAAAGCGTTTGACAAAATAAAATGGTGCAAGCTGTTCGAGATTCTGAAAAAAGTAGGGGTAAGCTATAAGGAGAGACGGGTCATATACAATATATACAACAACCAAGAGGAAATAATAAGAGTGGACGATCAAGAATGAAGTGCTCGTATTAAGAAGGGTGTAAGACAAGGCTGTAGCCTTTCGCCCCTACTCTTCAATCTGTACGTTGAGGAAACAATTATGTAAATAAAAGAAAGGTTCAGGAGTGGTATTAAAATACAAGGTGAAAGGATATCAATGATACAATTCGCTGATGGCATTGCTATCCTGAGTGAAAGTGAAGAAGAATTAAATGATCTGCTGAACAGAATGAACAGTCTAATGAGTACACAGTATGGTTTGACAGTAAATCGGAGGACGAAGGTAATGAGAAGTAGTAGAAATGAGAACAGTGAGAAACTTAACATCAGGATTGATGGTCACGAAGTCAATGAAGTTAAGGAATTCTGCTACCTAGGCAGTAAAATAACCAATGACGGACGGAGCAAGGAGGACATCAAAAGCAGACTCGCTATGGCAAAAAAGGCATTTCTGGCCAAGAGAAGTCTACTAATATCAAATACTGGCCTTAATTTGAGGAAGAAATTTCTGAGGATGTACGTCTGGAGTACAGCATTGCATGGTAGTGAAACATGGACTGTGGGAAAACCGGAACAGAAGAGAATCGATGCATTTGAGATGTGGTGCTATAGACGAATGTTGAAAATTAAGTGGACTGATAAGGTAAGGAATGAGGAGGTTCTACGCAGAATCGGAGAGGAAAGGAATATGTGGAAAACACTGATAAGTAGAAGGGACAGGATGATAGGACAGGAAAGGAATTCGTGGCGGGCCGCATCAAACCAGTCAGTAGACTGATGACAAAAAAAAAAAAGGTAAGTCTTTCCGCTCCTGGGATTGGAATGACTCCTTACCCTCTCCCTTAAAACTCACATTCTTTCGTCTTTCCCTCTCCTTCCCTCTTCCCTGATGAAGCAACCGTTGGTTGCAAAAGCTTGAATTTTGTGTGTATGTTTGTGTTTGTTTGTGTATCTATCAACCTGCCAGCGCTTTCGTTTGGTAAGTTACATCATCTTTGTTTTTAGATATATTTTTCCCACATGGAATGTTTCCCTCTATTATATTCATATATATATAAACTAGATAAAATATTAGTAATGTCATATCTGAATGACACCTTAGGACAGCTTTTTGACAGAAGGGCTATTCTGAAACACGAATTCATTGCACAGTCCACAAAAATGAGCCCATTCAAGGGAACAAAATGAAAAAACAGAAGCAGTCCATATCTAGCCATACATTGGCTGTATTCCCATAAGTACCTGGAGAGTCCACTACAGGCACAATGTTATGTGTGTGTTTCATCCTCCAGCTAAACTGAAGAATTGTTGGGGCCTGAAAAAGATTAGCTCAGTCTCAGGAAATAGATGTATATAAGGTTATAGCAAATATGTGATGATGTATATTGGCCAGATGTAAAGCGATAGGCTGACATATTGAATACCACTGTCATACATGTCTGAGCCAACAGGATGAAACTGCAATAGCAGAGCACTGCTTTAGTACAGGGAACCATGCATTGTACAAGAATACAAAGATTATATTTAAATTGTGTCTTTCTGGACTGTGGTAAAGACAGCAAGACATACTTTAACGGTTATAGCCTAATAAATAGGACCATACTTTTCAAATTAAGTACAGTCTCAAACCACACTTGTGAGAGAAAAACAAGAATTTTTGACAGTGGTTCCACTGTGACATGGTGAAGGCTTGACCTAGCTACTAATTTTGGTTTGGCTCATGGACACTTGGCAACGTGATCTGGCGTAAGCAGGAAAGCCAGAGCTTTGATCCAGTATGGGGTTCTTAACATGCCGCTGGAAGCATCTTGGTCATGCTTACATAACTTTCAGATGAGGCCTCCACAAGAAGACCATTGCAGTGTGGACACGGGCAGTTGCTACTCGTCAGAAGTAACCAAAAGCTCTGATGATGCTGAGCAGTTGCCTTGAAGAAATATTCTGGGATTTACAAAATGTGGTCTGGCAGCTGGTCTGAGAGCAAAAACAGATCTATTGGGAAAACCTGAAGGGTCACATATACAGGGACACAATCCACATCAGTCCCTCATTTTGTTCAATGAATAAAAGAATTCTCTATCCCTACCAATTGCAAATCTTGAGTTTAGTCTTTGGGGCATGCTATAGAATGACAGCAATGCAATTATCACTTTCTGTAAATAGTGCTTGAATGGTTTTCTTCAAAATACAATGATTGATAACACATGCACCAAAGAGTCTATTGATGACTGATCTCAGTCCGCTATATTCATGTAGATTATCATCACCAGGCACAATACAAAAGTTGCTCAAAAGCTGTGTCCAGGAATCAGTTCAGCATGGACCACTTTCTCTCAAGAAATAAAAAGAATCAGCATCCTGTTAATTAGGTAAATATGAATTTTGTGTTTCAGTTTGTCTCCTGAGTAAGATTGTTTAATAGTATTGTGTGTAAACACCAAAAGTAAACATAGCTTCACCATAAACAAAGTGTATGAACTGTATCAATAAAGCCAACTGCCTGAACAATTTAATAATGTCCCATCAGGAACTGATCATATCACATCATCATTCAAGAATGTAGGACAGACTCTTATTATTAACTGCAAAAACTATTAAGGAGTAAATTTAATGGAAACATTATTCTAATGTCCTTGAAAACATCTGTGTAAGAAGTGCAATCATCTCCTTCATACTAAGATTACAGTTCACTTATGCGGGATAAATACTTCATGTACTTACTTTCTATTACCCCAGATGATAATTCTGTATGAATAGGCAAAGTAAGCTGACATTACATCCTTTGAGCACAATTAGAGCTAATTCTAAGTGCTGAAGTTGCCAAACTGAGCTTCTTTGTTAATTTATATGTGGATGCTAACTTTTTATCCTGCTAGAAATCTAGAAATTTTGCATGTAATGTATCATTTGCTACAAAATTATTACCATCTATTGCTGCAGTACCTGCCAAAAAAATTATGCACCCCAGAAGCAGAGGAGGAAAAGAATTAAACTTCACGTGTTGAGAGAGTATGTGATGTTATTTCACTGATTACAAAATGGTATCAAATTTACAAAGAACTTAACAGTGTGAAGCCACTTATAAATATGACATTGCGCCAGTTGTGGCCTGGATGAATGTGCTGATCTGTTTGGGAAGGGAGTCATAAAGCAGTTGCATCCTCTTCTGAGGTAAGCTGGCCCACAACTGTTCAAACTGGTCCTTGACATACTGGTAGTGTGATAGAGTTGATGTCCAGGCCACTCGTACACACGTTGCATCAGAGACAAATCGGGGGATCTGACTGGCAATGGGCATTCCTCAACACCACACAGACAGCATAGAGATACAGGCTGTATGGATGCTCATGGTCTGGTGCCATCAGAGTTCCCTCAATGAGTGCCAGCCATGACCCAGGTCACTTACTCACTGATGACAATCAACTGTGGCAGTACAGAACTGTGATTTATTCCTGAACACAATGCGATGCAACTCATCAGGAGTCCATGCTTCTCTGTCATTGCTCCACTCCAAATGCAGCCTTTTGTGTTGTGGTATTAATGGCAGCCTGTGTGTGGCACAGTAATTCCCTAGTCTGGTGGCTGATAGTCTCCACTCAGTGGTGCAGATTGACATAAAATTTTGCAGGGATTCCATTAATTGTTCTCAGATGGCAGGTTCAGAAGTGAAGAGGTTACAGTATGCTTGGTGCACAATATGGGAGTCCTTCCTTGTGGTGGTCAGTTGTGATCATCTGGAACCTTGACGATGAATGTGCCTACCTTCACATTCCCGTGCAGTTCAACATTGGACCCTATCCCATCTGAATGCCCCAGCATTTGGGATATTGCACAATTCAACCAGCTAACCAAATGGAGACTCACAATAAGGCTCTTAACAAACTATGTCAGGTGCTGATAAGGCTGTTACCCACACATATGAGGCATCTACATGTCCATCAGAATGATAACTCAATATTTGACACTCTTCAGACCCCTTCTGTACCCTATCAGTCCTGGTAACAACAGTAAATATGAAAAAAAAAAAAAAAACCAATGGACTCTGGTGGCCATTGTACCTGTCAAAGAGAACTGCAACTGTAATCATTTGCATATCTGTCAATAGCATATATGTGTGCAAAGAGGCATTGACATCCGACCATGTCTTCCGGCTGCTAAACTTCCTTTTCTGTCAAGCAAAGTATTTTCAGTAAGACACAATTTCTGATTTGAAATTAGGCTCGAGAGATTTGTAACAATATAGCGGAGATTCTGAGTGGTGATTGTTACATTCCATCCTGGATTTTCCATTGTTTGTTCTCCAGAGATTTGAGATGATCAATTGCAGGCCTGTTCAACTATCAACTGAATTGTCTCTCATATGGTTGCATTTTAGCCTTTATCAAACTGCTTGTCATTAGTGAACATCCTCATTTACAAATGATGATTTGAAGTATGTTTGAAGTTATTCATGTAATTGAAGAACAGGAATCGATCTTGTGGTACTCCACATTTCACACTCCCCAAATTTTGATTTTAATGATACTCCTGTGATGCAGTTTGTTGTAAAAAATAACACTAGAATAATCTGTTTTGTTTGTTCTTCCAGGATTTAATTTATGAGATCATACAATGCTTTTTCTGTACAAAATGCTTTACAAAAGCAAACTAAGAGGACATTAGCAAGATTTTCTCAGTAAAGTGGGGCAGTACTTCATTGTAGGCCACATTCTCAATAATAGGAAAAGTTAGGACCGTAAAATATATAATTAGAGGTCATAAGCTTATCAAAATTTTTGTCAATGGCTGCTGCTTCAACATATTTACCTTTCTTCAGGATACAGAATTAGTGACTCAAGTTAACAGATCAGCATAACCAAAAATCTGCCTCTTCTAGCAGCTAATGGTTTTTGTAGCCTTGTGATTGCATTTCTGAAACTAATATCTGTCTGTGACATATTTGCTGTTGCTGCAACTGAATTGGTGAAATGGAAAAAGGGTCATGTCCCAGAAGGTAAATTTTCCAGGAGACACAAAAAATTGTTTTACTACACAATGGGTTTAAGCATGATGTAATGGAGTTGCTATGTAGCAATTGGCTCCAGAGTGAATCAAAATATACCATTACAACATACTTTAACCACCAAGTGTGGTCAGTGATCCAGTATGAATGTACTGGAGGTGAGCTTTTTCCAAACTTGATAACGTTGATGAGGCAACTAGCATTCTGCTTACAGTGGAAGGATTGCATTATGAAAGCTTATAATATTCATATTCATTGTAGCTAAAAAAGAGAGTATTATGAGCATTATTCATAACGTACCCAAAATACAGCCACAATCAAACCACAGCAAAGCAAACAATGGTGGTTATGCTTCATCTTTAGCTTCTCCATCCTTTGCTGGTTGCTAGCAGCTACCGGAATGCTTTCTGCTTGTCAGTTATGTATTGTAGAATTTTCTGTACATCATCTATTTTCTTCTTTTTTATTGGAACAGGTCCACTATTTGAACAGGTCTTCCATACAGTTGTTTATCTGGACATGGCCCCTTCTCTATCTCAGTACCTTTCAAACAAGCACTTCTGTTGTTGGGATATAACCCCTTGTTCTCCCAAAGAATCTATACAGATATAAAGATCAGTTACTGCTGGCAAATGTAATTAGAAAAAAGTGGACATGACCCCTTTTTCAACTCACTGACTCAGTTGTAACTTATCTGTATTTGCTCATTTATTGATAGGTCTATGTATTTTTATCACTGTTGGAAAATTAATTTGGTGACCAACAGTTTTGATGTTAGCATCTTAAATTGTTTAATATGACACAATATTACTTTTGATTCATTCTGTGTGGATTTTTTCACCAAAATGTGTCTGCTCTACTGTTAGTGAGTTTCAGCACTTTGCAATATTTTTGTCAATGCAGTTTATACTCTTGTTTCCAATCTGTCTTCTATCAATTTTTCCTAGCACAAGATACTTTAATCCCACTGACAGAACACCACTATAGGAGGGCAGGGAGGATCGTGGATAGGATGTCCCTCATTTCAGGGCATGATAATCGGTAATTCAAGATCTGAGAAGAATGTAGTTCAATTGTTCCAGTCCGTGGTGGTATTAGGTAATGAAGTGGGTATTCCTTTGTAGCTGGTTCTTGGGGGTGTTAGGAGGAATGGGTGGGTGGGTGGGGGGGGGGGGCGGGGTGGGGTATGGAAATAAGGCACAGAAAATCTTTTTGTGGGCAACATCTGGGGACAATGTCTGTCTATGAAGGCCTTTGTGAGACCTTCAGCATACTGTACAAGGGAGTTCTTGTCATTGCAGATACACCATTCCCAGATGGCCAGGCTGTATGGGAGGTATTTTTTGATGTGGAAGGGGTGGCAGGTATTGAAATGCAGGTACTGTTGGTGGTCGTGGGTTTGATGTGGACAGAGGTGTGAATGGAGCCATCAGAGAAGAGGAAGTCAACACCCAGGATGCCCACCCAACCTCCACAACATCCTAGTCCATCAACTCAGCCCCTGACCATAAGGATCATATCCCTGTGGACCTACCCAATCCATCCACCCAGCATGTCCTATTCCAGTCCTGTTACAGGTGTGTCCTACCCCATCAGAAGCAGCTATGTTATATATATCAGCTCTGCTACACTCATAGCTTTTTATATTGGTATGTTACCAACCAGCTGGCTACCAGAAATAATCACCACTGCCAAACTGTGGTCAAGAGCAAAGTGGGCCACCCTTTGGTACATGCAGTTGAACATAACATTCATGATTTCAATGGCTGCTTCACAACCTGGGCCACCTGAATCTCCCCCCCCCCCCCTATCACCCTTCCCCCACTGTCAGCTTCTCTGAACTGCTCAGATGGGGGATGGGTGTTATCCATACAAGACATTCTCTGCTCCTGAAATAATCACAGCCTCAGCATAAGGTAACCTACTGCCCTCACACATTCCTTCCAACAGTTTCCACCCTCTCTGTCCTATCACCTCCCAATTCACATCTCCCACACTCACTGTGCTCCACTGTATGTCATTGCCACCAGACTTTTTCCTCTCTGCTGATCTCCTTTTCCTCTTCCCCTCCCCCCCTGCCATCCCCACAGTCTCCCAATGCCACACCAGGCAACCTTGCCTGGCCACCATCTAGTCCCTGCATACTCTGTCAGGTAGCACTCACTGGTTCCTCACCCCCACCTGGATCCTGCTATCCCTCCCCCTTCCCTGCCCCATTCCATATTGCTTATTCTGCCTGACATTACACCTTTGCATTCCAGCTGCAGCATCCAGAGAGAGTGGTCATGTATGCATGAGGTGTGCTTACTTGTGTGAATGTGTGTGTGTTTTATTTTCCTTTCTGAAGAAGGCTTTGGCTGAAAGCTAAGTGTCTAACAATCTTTTTGTTGCATCTGTCTGCATCTCAAGATGTAATCTTTATGGTGAGTGGCAATCTTTTCATTATATTGTTGATATTCCAACCAAGACATTTCATTGTTTTGTATTAGAAGTTTGTTACTTTTCTTTGTTGGGTGTTTTATAATTTGATAGAATGTACTAACTGAAAGGTTTTTCATAACCTGCCCAAAGCAAGATAATGTACCAGAATTGGTGCCTTTGAAGCCCTTGACATTTGTGTCTGAACTGCTGTCAGAAAATGCTTCTGCTTCCTGGCTGGTATTCTGTCGGCTACTGTGATGTCCCTACAATACATGGGGTGCAGGGATGGGGGGTTGGCCTTGATATTCCATTGGGCTGCTGGCTGGGGACCACCCTCCAGTTGGAAAAATTCCTGGCATTCCAGAAGCTTTGTGCAGCCATGAACATCAATGGGCTGGGAGAGATACAGCAGAAAGTGGTTTTGGATAGTCATCCCATATGAGAATGCCACCTCCTCAAGAGACAAACTACACATTTATTATATAGTAGAGGGAAATATTCCACGTGGGAAAAATATATCTAAAAACAAAGATGATGTGACTTACCGAACGAAAGTGCTGGCAGGTCGATAGGCACACAAACATACACACAAAATTCTAGCTTTCGCAACCAACGGTTGCTTCGTCTGGAAAGAGGGAAGGAGAGGGAAAGACGAAAGGATGTGGGTTTTAAGGGAGAGGGTAAGGAGTCATTCCAATCCCGGGAGCGGAAAGACTTACCTTAGGGGGAAAAAAGGACGGGTATACACTCGCACACACACACATATCCATCCACACATACACAGACACATATATCGATCCACACATACACAGACCAAGCAGACATTTGTCTGCTTGGTCTGTGTATGTGTGGATGAATATGTGTGTGTGTGTGTGCGCGAGTGTATACCCGTCCTTTTTTCCCCCTAAGGTAAGTCTTTCCGCTCCCGGGATTGGAATGACTCCTTACCCTCTCCCTTAAAACCCACATCCTTTCATCTTTCCCTCTCCTTCCCTCTTTCCTGACGAAGCAACCGTTGGTTGCGAAAGCTAGAATTTCGTGTGTATGTTTGTGTTTGTTTGTGTGTCTATCGACCTGCCAGCACTTTCGTTCGCTAAGTCACATCATCTTTACATTTATTATATAAATTGATTTTGCAACTACTTTGTCTATGTACATGTTTTTGCATCTATTATTATACTGAGGAATAAAATGGTTTAACAGCATTAAGGCAAGTCACAAAAATAAGCTCCATAGCCCGAAAAGTCAGATACCATCATTTTAACAATTTGGATAATGGTGGAAACAATGAGAGAGTTGTGTGCGGTGGCATGTCGCACACTGTATGCAGTCATCATTAATGTTACAAGTAGGAACTGCTGATGTCATTTGACTTTTATGTAGTTATACAGTAACCTCTTGTCATTGTGACTTCACCGTATTGTGATGCTGAACTGCTGACGTTAATAAGAAGTGATATTAATAAGAAGCTGCTACTACATTCACTATCAAAAATCAGCTAGAGATCAGTAACAACGATGAGACACGCTTGAGAAGATTGTGGGAAAAATTCTTCACCTGCGACATTGATTTTTACCATGAATCAGCTGTAGTTCTTCCAAAGAATGTAGCTAGTTTTGGGAATAATGATAGCATGCATAATAAATTAAAATTTATTGCCTTGTTAACATTAGTATACAAGATACTAAAGGTGTCAAACTGGCAGTTTCATGTTTTCAGTTCAGTGGTGATTATTTAATACATAAAGATGTGTTAATCTTATTTACAAATATTTACACATACAAAATATTACTCACAGTCTATCTTGATTAAAACTAAAAGGCATGACTGTAATATAGAATATGTAAGTTTTCACATGGAGCACTTTATTTTACAATTATTTTTTTATTTTACAGTTTTTTCAATTTTTGTGAGTCCATATAGTTCAGTGACATTATTAGTACGTCAATAGTAAAGCTGCCAAATATTAAGATTCCATATTAACGACCATTCAGAGTCTGTACTAGGCTACATTATTCCAGCATGTTAAAGTTCACATCAATATTACTTTAATGTTTATTTATCTTATATATACATCACACCATTGAGCTGATGCACATTTCTTGATTTTCCTCAAGTTATAAATACAGTGAACATGTCAAGTTAGCTGTCTCCAATCTGGTTAGGAACATCATACAAATAGTATTAACCAGCCAATGTGCCCTGGCCATGATGGATCAACTGAGGTTGAATATACGTTTTTGTTGTTCATTTATCACATCAAATAACTGCCAGAAAACAATAAAATAATTGTATATCAAAGTCTAAAATGAGAGAGTTTGCAGAGTGGTACAGTAGTGAACGTTTATCAATTTTGAAGTATCTTCTTTTTAATTATATTCCTTCATATCCTTTAGAATAATATCTTACCAAATGGATCAATGCTGAACAATAACATCCCAATGAACAGAGTAAAAGTAGTCCACTTTGAAAATAAGTTGTAGTCAGTCATCCAATAAGTGAATAAACTGCAGAAAAATCTGGAATTAATGTTCCCATTGTTTAGTAAATGACTTCTTTTTTTATAAAAGAACATTTTGAAAATTGAGATAAAAGAATTATAATGTGCAGAGAAATGGAATGATACTTGTGAGCTACTGAAAGAGAGATATTACAACACAATGATTCACAGTTGATAAGACAAAAGAAAGAAGGTGTTCTATTTACATTACAAATTAAAAGGAATTCTTTTCACAGAGATGGTTACTTCTTTGCTGCAAAATGTTTTTCCCTCCATATCCAAGTGACAGTCAAGAGCCTTGGAGTAAATTCGTGATCACTCTTCAAGCATCTTTACACAATTCAGTTCTGTCTGTGATTAATCATGGTAAATTGCAAAGTCTTTCTTACCTGAAGCTGCACAGGGAAGTATTGTCATGATGGCAATGTTCAAATGCAAGCTAACCTGTCATAAAACACTTTTATGAAATCTTAAATACACCATTTCCCTTGTATCTGAACCTTGTGTAGGTTAACTGCAGTTTGAGTGTGATACTGCTTCAAACCTTAACTTATTCATTTTTCTGTCACAAATTGCTAGCTTTCAAAATACTTTACATATGAAGGTAAGTTTCAAATGGTTATGGTACACATATTTATAATTTCAATGTTTTGTGAATTCAAATCATAAAATTCTGAACATACCATTGAACAAATGGCACTATTGATATGTTTACTGTAATTGTGGCAACAGGACTGTAACATGAAGTTGATTAATCAGGACTATGGGTTATTTGTGTCACATCCCTTCTATTTTCAAACAATTTACACTTCTGGAAACTACAATTAATATGATTCTACATTTGTATAATTTCTCTCCAAAATATACAATCATAACGCAACAAGCTGAGCCCTGCTTAGTGGCAAGTTTCCTGAAGAGACTTTGGAGTCATCAGGAAGTGGAAGATACTGAGATGGGATGTATGGTATGATACAATGATCCCTGAGAGGGTACAGCCTGCAGATTGCAAAATAAGATCTGTTTGGGACTACTGCACTAAACAGCTTAACATGCAACTGAAGGCAAACATACCATCATGTAACTACATTCTGATTCAAACTATTTGCTACTTCATGTGTGTCACTTAGTGCTACTGCGTTAACATATTGACAGTCCGCTCCTACAACAGGAAGTAATTGCCATCATTAGCAGAATGCATGCTTACCCTCTGCAATAACAGTTAAATGAGTGGTCAGCAGTGCCCGATAACAGATTTTGTGTGCACTCAGCATTACTCAAAAACTGCAAGTGTACGGACAAACTAAGTTCCAAGGCTTGACATGTCAACCAACAAGTAATTTTAATCATATTGTAGCAGTTGTTGTTTCTATGTACAGGCAGTATAGAAAATACTGATGACTATGCATGTCAGTTAAACATTTGAATTGATGATTGCAGAAATCACTTAAGTCTAGAATTGTTCTTTTCTTATTTTATGGCAGTAACTGACTTGTCCAGGGTCAGCATACAATGAGTGTAGATCGTACACTAGTCTGGTGTCTTATATAGAAGATGTAGGACCATAGGAATGTGGGGTGACTGTAGAAACAAGTCAGCAGCTCATGTGGTTTCTGCTCCAGTTGGTAGACAGAATCAGAAAATCTGAGTTCTTTTTGCATCACTCATGAAGGGGGAGACCAAGAAAGGAGTCAATGAAGTTTGCAGCTTGTTGTTCACATATATAAATGAGTATGTACATTCTGCAGTAACAAATCTTACCTTTTTTTTGCAATGATTGTCCTGACAAAACCATAACTACGCAATGATTCAGTCCTGTTTTTATACAACTGTGGTTTATTCAACAAGATAATCCATTAGTTTGTCACTGAAGGCCATTTATTTATTACTGAGATTCTGGAACAAAAAGGAAAGAAAACTAAGGAAATATGTCTGTGCTTATGATCTAGAAGAGAAACCATAATGAATCAACAATTTAATGGGTTTCAAAAGATGTAATTTGAATCCCCAATCTCCAATACAAGTTATCTGTGTTACCCTTCTGGGTCTGCCCAAGTGGATAACAAACACTGAAGGGTTTGAACAAAGTGGTTGAATATATATGACAAAACTTCTGCTGATTTTATGAATATATGAAAATCTGTTCCACTGGCCCAGACAATGATACGGCAGATGATATTCTTTGATTTATCACTCTCAAATAATACTGGTAGTTCTGTATCAAACAACAACCACCACCACAAAAAATCAGGCTTCCTAACCATCTTTGGTGCCCTTCTGGGGCTAAGGATGCTGTATCTGATATTGCTGAACCTTTCACTGCTGTCATTAACCAATGCCTTCAGGTTGGTACTATTACAGACTTATTAAAATTGAGAATGCGTGTCAACATATAAAAAAATGATCCTAACAGTCCATGCAGCTATAGACCAATTTCTGTAATATTTATACTAGTAAAAGTGATTGGAACTATAATGACAAACCAACTATTCCATTATTTTGAAGGCAACAACTTCTTCCTGGATAACCAAGATGCATTTAGAAGTGTGAAATCTACAGTTATTGCAATGCTTGACATAAGAAACAATGTAATGGAAGCATCTGAAGACAGAACTGTGTGGCTTTAATTCTTTGTGATCTAAGTGTAATATAATGTGGGAAAAATTAAAACCTGATGGTATAAAGAGCGTCATTTTTGAGAACCTGTCATCTTACCTAAGAGACAGGTGGTAGAGTGTATCCAGGGAGTGACGTCTCATGAAATGCCACTTGAACATGGTGTAATCCAGGGCTCTGTATTTGGCCTTCTCCTCTTTTAATGTTTGCCAATGAGTTAAGTTGTGATGGTCATAGACTGTTCTTTGTAGGTGATACATTAATGACTAAGGGTAGAAACTGTGCTGAGTCACAAAGGTTACTGAAACTTTGTTTTAAGTACATAAAAAGTGGTTCAAAGCAAACAAAATGAAATTAAATGAAGATAAAACCCAGAAAATATTATGCAGCCTTGGTGACAGTGGACCCACAGAAAATGTCAATAGTGTCAAACTCATGGGAATCACAATTGGCCATAAGCTGATGTGGACGAACACAGGAAGCTCAAATGTGTGATAACAGACCAGTACTTAATTATAATGTATTATGCACTGTTTCATATGGATGGCTCCTGGAGGGGACACTACTGGAAATAAAAACACATTGCTCTGACAAAAGAAGGCTGTAAGAAAAGGTCTTCCAGCAAGAAATTTGTCCACTGTAGATCTGTTTTCAAGCAGTTGGGAATAATGACAATATTTAGCCAGTATGTTTTTAACTCTCTCGTCTACATAAAAGAAAATCGAGCATTCTTTGGCAAGCGACAAAAGATTCACAACTATGACACGAAATGAGGCCAACATTGATATTCCAAGCTGCCACCTAAGTAAGACACTGGACAGTTTTCTCACGGCAGCTCTGAAGATATTCAACCATCTTCCACAGGATGTTCAAATATTGCCACTCATGCGTGTGCTCAAGTAACAGCCACTACACTCCGTAAAATAATTTTTCTCTAGAAGTGGGACTGTAGATGGGTCAACATGATAGTATCACATGTGAAGCTAGAAACTGGAAACAATTAAGAGATGTAAAGTGGTGTTTATGACCATAGTATACAACATATATGTATTGCTTCTTGTCTGTTATCTTAGTTTTAGTAGTTGTTTTGATATATAAGATGTGACATAATCTGTCCAGCCATTGCCAGTGAAAGATGTTGACTTAGTGATAGTAAGAGTAATGAGTAAAAAACATTGAGGGATTTGAAGAAAATGGTTGAAGATATTGTACAGAATCTCCACTGATATTACAAATATCTCTGCCAGTGGCTGAGTACTGAGATGCTTTGTATAAGATGTTATTTTTGTCAAGTGTTTTCATAGAAGTGTTGAAAATGTACCATATTTTGTAATGTATCTGTGTTTATTTTTCATCCACAAAATACAGACTGGCTGATGTTTTGATCCATCTAATTTCTGCAAACATAATGTTTTTTTCTTTTTCTTCCCCATCCTACTGTTATACATTTAGTGCAGAAACAACACAAGTTTCTTCAGATTTTTAATTTTAGAAACTGCAATTAAAAGGTATACCTGGAACAGCACTCTTTTCTATCCTCCTACAAAATTTAAAAAACGAATCTAACGTACATTCTACAATCCTCATTTCAATGTTGTCAGCTTGTTCAGAGGTGTGCTCTGCTAGAAAGAACGATCCATACAAGTCAAAGTCGAATCCTGTTCCTAAACTCAGATATTTCAATTTTTATTTTGAAGAAAGTCGGAACATATAATGGATACAGTGACTAGCAGCGCATCATTCTTAAGGCAATATTTGTACATATAGTACAACCAGCCCTTCCACCTCAGATCCTGGACAGGCTTCAGAGTGTAGAGTTTGTTACTAAGAGCTGAGCTGCAGTGTCGTCTGCGACCTGTGGAGAACGTTTTCCGCGTCCTGCGCGTTAGTTCGCGGGGAGGCCGGCCGGCGCGTGGCGGCGCCACGTGTCTGCCACGTGCCGCGCTGGCGGAACATGTAGACGGAGTTGGCCAGCGAGCGCACGACGCGCGCCGCCGCCGCTAGAGACTCTTGGCGTGCCGGTGCCGGCCGTCCTCCCGGTCCGGCGCCGCCCCCGCCGCCGCCGCCACCGCCCCCGGGGCGCCGCCCCCGCCGCCCTTGATGGTGAAGGACACGTAGTAGCGCTTGTCTCGGTCGCGCTCCGCCGGCAGCGCGATCACGTGCCGCCCCCCCGCGCCCAGCTCCAGCGTCACCGCGCGCCCCGCCGCCGTCGCCGCCCCCTTGGCCGCTCCCGCCGGCCTGCCGCCGCCCCCAGGCGCCGCCCCCGTGTGGATGCGCGGCAGGAAGGGCGTCGCCGCCGTCTTGGGCAGCTGGTGGTGGTTGAGGCGCGGCGCGACTGCAACACGCGGCTACACGCGTCACTCCAGTGCAGTACTCACCTCCAGCTCGCATCAGCGTTACAGTACAGTATCCGGGCAAACATGCGTGGCTCGTGACTGCGGATCGTAAATGTGGTGCCAGGGCTCTATAAAAAGTGTGCAAACGGTCTCTCCTTTGCTTTTCATAATCATCTACTAAATAACATCAAAACTGACTCTATAGTTGGCATATTTAGCCGCCGACGTTATCTTTCTTTGACACAACCACAACAAACCGTACTAGAAACGACGCGTTTTAGAGAGAATTTTAATGCGGTGTGTGTTGGCTTCCTGTTTACGACTAAACGCGACGAAACACTTTAGGCACCATCCCGTGACGTCACGGCTCAGTGATTGGCTGACGGAAGCAAAGAGGCAGTTCCCAAGTTGGTTTAAGTACTTGTGAAGCTGTATTTCTTGGTATTCATATTTACACTTGTATATTACGAAAGTATCCAATTTAAGTGATTTACCAAATTAAAGAACTTTCCAAAACGCATAATATTCAGTACATTTCGTTGTGCTAAAGTGTCTGGAAAGTAGACGGCGGTGGTTAAACATATTAATGTACCTTCCTCCGTTGAAATTATCTATATATCTGTGCCTGTATTTGCACTGCATTTGTTTTTGATTCAGTGGGGGCCAGTTATCAGGTGATAATGTGCTACAAAACAATTTAGACGTTGCATTAAAATTACGAAATTATGCCATTTCTCTTCGAGCCTGAAACTGGACTAAAATTACGCTATTTCTCTTCGAATGCATGCTGGTATTTATTATTATAATTCATTAATTTGTTACCAAATTAAAGACCTGTTACCTGATGTTTTAAAAGGGCTCGTACATCTTACACTTTTTGTTTTTCATCTTTTTTGCAGTTTTCTTTTCTCTTGTTTTTATCTACAACATTTTACAAAGAATAATACTTTTAAAAAAATAAAACGTTGTTGTTTTGAAGAATATAGAAACATGATAGGATAGTGGAGAGATTTGTTAGCGCCATCTCCGATTGTTAGTGACAGTGAATACCTCACAATGGTTTCGTCGAGCTGTTGACCACCAGTCGCAAAAAAAGTTTGGTTAGTAGTATAGAAACGTATTGCTAATCCTATCTATTCCTAATCCTATATATTGCTAACACTATGTATTAACTTTAGGTGCTCATACGTGTACAGAATTTGGTGATGTCTTTGCTAGATCGCAAAGATGAGGCAAAGATCATAAACCTCGAACAAATGTACCGAATCAAGAAACTGGAAGTCAGAAGAACAGTCGCAGAAGAGAAGACCAAGACTTGGAAGATATTCACACAGAAATTGGAGGAGGACAGAAGAGGAAATAAGAAACTGTTTTAGAAGGTTATCAGAGTTAAAAGAAAACCAGTGAATATCATAAAAGTACTTGAAATTGAAAATGGAAATCTGGTTAGGACAGAAAGTGACATGAGAGAAGTCCTGAAAAACCGTTTTGACCACCTATTTAATAGATCAGTTCAAGAACCAGATACAGAACTGGAAATACACACTTACAATGAGGAACCTCACATCACCTGGACAGAAACAGAGGCAGCCTTAAAATCTACACCTAAAGGAAAATCTGCAGGTGCAGATGAAATGAACGCAGACATGATGAAGGCAGCAGGTATCCAAGGCATACAATTGCTGCACCGAGTACTCAATGCCATATGGGCCAGATAACATAATACCTGCGGAATGGAGAAAGGGTGTAATAATTCCCCTGTTTAAGAAAGGCAGCAGGCAGAAACCCACCAACTATAGAGGAATAACCCTATTGTCTCATGGGCTGAAAATACTTGAGAAGATCATAGAAAAGAGACTGAGAATTACCATAGAACCACAGCTGGAGGAGGAAAAATATGGCTTCAGAAGTAATAGATCTAATTTTTAGCACCGGCATGTTGATGGAAAAATACTGCGAGACAGGCAAGAACCTGGTCTTGTATTTCTGGATTTAGAAAAATCCTATGATAGTGTTATAAGAGATAAGATCTGGGAATGCTTGACGAAAAAGAATGTCGCTGAAGGACTAATAAAGAAATTCAGATGTTGTACGAAGACTGTACTAGCTGTGTACAAATTGGGGATGGACGATCGTCGTGGTTTGAGACCAAGAGTGGAGTTTAGCAAGGAAGTGCACTGTCCCCACTACTGTTCATAACTGTTATGGGTACTATAATGAAGAACTTCAAGGAGAAGTCAGGTGAACTGAATGAATTTGCCTTTGGTGATGACACCATGACATGGGGTGAAACTGAAGAGGAAGTACAGATCAGACTTGATGAATGGAAATCTCAGTTCCAGAAATATAACCTCTACATCAGGAAGACCAAGGCCATGGCGATGGCAATCAACAGAGATGGGCAACCAGCAAGTGTCTCGGTCGGGCACACAGTTTTAATCTGCCAGGAAGTTTCATATCAGCGCACACTCCGCTGCAGAGTGAAAATCTCATTCTGGCAAGTGTAAAACTAGAATACCACCATCTAGAGTGTGTGGACAGATTTACTTAGCTTGGAAGTGTAATTTCCGGTGATAACTTGGTCAGAAATTCAATCTCCAACAGAGTGAAAAAAGGATCTGAATTCTACCAACAAGTAAAATGACTTTTATAGGATGACGTGATCCCAAAACCGGCCAAACTGATGATTTTTAGTAGTTGTTTCATACCAATATTGACCTGTGGTATTGGAACATGTACCCTAACAAAAAGAGAATCATCAAGGCCGCAAGCAGCAGAGATGAAATTTCTTAGATCCACCACCCAGAAGACCAGGATGGACAAGTTAAGGAATGAGGAGGCGAGGAAAGAAGCCGGAATAAAGACATCCCTATTAGATCGAATTGGCGCATCTAGATTTCGATGGTATGGGCATGTGATGAGAATGGCGTCAACCAGAACAGCCAAAATAAATTTGGAAAGACAGGTGGATGGGAAAAGACCTCAAGGAGGACCTCAAACTCGATGGATAGACTTGATCAAGGCTGATCCACTGACCAGAGGATGGACAGTGGATGATGTTCTCCGTGAACAGGCGTATCTGGACAGGACAAAGTGGAAGAGGCTCATTACCAGTACCTGGAACCTGGAACTGTTGAATGATGATGATTGGCTAGATCTCCAGCATCTTATGCTTATTTACTGTCACATCTAGTCTTCCTCCTCCTGTTACTCTTCACTGTTCTCGCTGTATCGCCGTCCATCCTCTGGCTATTTTTGTTACGTTGCGTATAGGCATATCTGTTATGTCGTGTCCGCAAGTACCTTCACATGAAACGTACAAAAACATATTTTGTAGAACTCTGTCCGCACTAACTAGAAACCAGTGTCGAGTGCTGGAATGATTGGCAGTCACGGTACGATAACCCAAACAAGGAACGCAGCTGTTTTTGACTGACCATGCCCTCGAGGCCTACGAGAAAGACGTACGAGAAAGACAGACCGCGGCGCGTACGTCACGAAGGTAGGCCACGCTCGCTCAGCTCAGCAGACAAACTGCGTTTCTGCACCTGTTAACTCGTAACTAGGCGTGCACGTACAAACGAGAATTGCATCTTCTACTGGTTGGCATCCACTATTATGGAATCTTATGTTACTAGTCCTGCAATGGTAGGAAGCCCGTAGGACTACTAGTAATTTGTTACAGCTGTACTGGAGTACAACACAATTAAAATCATGCCAAAATGATTATCAGTTGTAGAAGGCACCACATCTTCTATGAAATGAGGTCTGTTATGCAGAAAGAGACTAAATGCTAAAAAAAACCGTTATACTATTTATGTCGAGAATTGATTTTAGGCCGGCCGCGGTGGTCTCGCGGTTCTAGGCGCGCAGTCCGGAACCGTGCGACTGCTACGGTCGCAGGTTCGAATCTTGCCTCGGGCATGGATGTGTGTGATGTCCTTAGGTTAGTTAGGTTTAAGTAGTTCTAAGTTCTAGGGGACTGATGACCACAGCAGTTGAGTCCCATAGTGCTCAGAGCCATTTGAACCAATTGATTTTAAATTTGGTTGTATGACTAGTAATCAGTAAGACTTCATGATAGCAGATTCCATCAGAAGACGCAATTCTCGTTAGTACGTACACACCCAGTTGCGAGTTAACAGGTTTAGAAACCCATTTTTCCCGCTCGAGTTAAGCGAGCGTGCGAGCTCAGGCCTATCTCCGTGACGTACGCGCCGCGGCCTGTCTTTCTCGTGGTCCTGGGCATGCTCTGAAGTGCCGTCATCCCTTCCGCCACTACCAGTACTACGCTGCTCACAGTACCAGGTCAGTAAAAAATTGCATGTTGCATATTGTGGAAGTGTAGAGTACGATGGATTTACACTCCTGGAAATTGAAATAAGAACACCGTGAATTCATTGTCCCAGGAAGGGGAAACTTTATTGACACATTCCTGGGGTCAGATACATCACATGATCACACTGACAGAACCACAGGCACATAGACACAGGCAACAGAGCATGCACAATGTCGGCACTAGTACAGTGTATATCCACCTTTCGCAGCAATGCAGGCTGCTATTCTCCCATGGAGACGATCGTAGAGATGCTGGATGTAGTCCTGTGGAACGGCTTGCCATGCCATTTCCACCTGGCGCCTCAGTTGGACCAGCGTTCGTGCTGGACGTGCAGACCACGTGAGACGACGCTTCATCCAGTCCCAAACATGCTCAATGGGGGACAGATCCGGAGATCTTGCTGGCCAGGGTAGTTGACGTACACCTTCTAGAGCACGTTGGGTGGCACGGGATACATGCGGACGTGCATTGTCCTGTTGGAACAGCAAGTTCCCTTGCCGGTCTAGGAATGGTAGAACGATGGGTTCGATGACGGTTTGGATGTACCGTGCACTATTCAGTGTCCCCTCGACGATCACCAGTGGTGTACGGCCAGTGTAGGAGATCGCTCCCCACACCATGATGCCGGGTGTTGGCCCTGTGTGCCTCGGTCGTATGCTGTCCTGATTGTGGCGCTCACCTGCACGGCGCCAAACACGCATACGACCATCATTGGCACCAAGGCAGAAGCGACTCTCATCGCTGAAGACGACACGTCTCCTCCATTCGTCCCTCCATTCACGCCTGTCGCGACACCACTGGAGGCGGGCTGCACGATGTTGGGGCGTGAGCGGAAGACGGCCTAACGGTGTGCGGGACCGTAGCCCAGCTTCATGGAGACGGTTGCGAATGGTCCTCGCCGATACCCCAGGAGCAACAGTGTCCCTAATTTGCTGGGAAGTGGCGGTGCGGTCCCCTACGGCACTGCGTAGGATCCTACGGTCTTGGCGTGCATCCGTGCGTCGCTGCGGTCCGGTCCCAGGTCGACGGGCACGTGCACCTTCCGCCGACCACTGGCGACAACATCGATGTACTGTGGAGACCTCACGCCCCACGTGTTGAGCAATTCGGCGGTACGTCCACCCGCCCTCCCGCATGCCCACTATACGCCCTCGCTCAAAGTCCGTCAACTGCACATACGGTTCACGTCCACGCTGTCGCGGCATGCTACCAGTGTTAAAGACTGCGATGGAGCTCCGTATGCCACGGCAAACTGGCTGACACTGACGGCGGCGGTGCACAAATGCTGCGCAGCTAGCGCCATTCGACGGCCAACACCGCGGTTCCTGGTGTGTCCGCTGTGCCGTGCGTGTGATCATTGCTTGTACAGCCCTCTCGCAGTGTCCGGAGCAAGTATGGTGGGTCTGACACACCGGTGTCAATGTGTTCTTTTTTCAATTTCCAGGAGTGTATTTCGAGCTGTTCTGTAATGGCGTTTTGCCCGAGTGGTGTAGTGCTCTGACTGGCATTTAGCTAATTCGGGTTCGGTCCCTGCTGTTCTAACATTTCCTTTTTATTTTATTCCCCACAAAGTTAAACTATTAATTATAAGCTCTAAATATATTCAAACAATTCAATTTATATACAGAAAATTAATATACTGAGTTAAGTTACGTTTCCTAGCATTGTAAGTCAAAAGTTTCATTGCAGCACACTGACAAAATTTTGCACCAGCCGCCACTGTCTTGGTTCTTGATTTGATCAGGTTTAGGCGCAACAAGTTCCTCTACTTTCATCCTAAGCTCATTTGTCAAATTTTGTACTAATTAAGTACACACTGAAGTACAAGTGTACTGTTTTCGGACTCATGATATACAGTAGTTATTTGCAAGAAAATAAAACTCACGATAACCCAGGCACGACACACTTAACAAAAATAAATTTCATCTCACGAAGGTCAACAGGAAAGGAGATTCTTAGTAATGATAAATGCTTTGCGTGCTTTTTTCCTGTACACATTCGTGAAACTCTCTCTATGTGGTGGCACTTAGTTACCATGTCCAAGTGGACTCTGGTGGGACATTTACAAACTTAACATGCCTTTGGGAGGTCCATAAGATGTGTACTTTGTAGAAGTCACGGTTCCAAACCTCTACTTCATAGAGTTGAACGACACTAGACAAGGTGCAATCTCAAGACTATCTACTGTCATTTTAAAAACGTCAGTGATTATCAACAGCTCCAAAAACATTCACTGTCATTGTTTACATCCGCGTGGGAAATATTCGAAATATGTCCTGATAATTTAAATTCTATAATCCATTATTGACAAATATACTTCAATATGTTTTTGGGGAAGCTCCCCTCAGAGCCCTTAACTGCGAGCCGTGCTTGGTTGTTGTTGTTGTTGTGGTCTTCAGTCCTGAGACTGGTTTGATGCAGCTCTCCATGCTACTCTATCCTGTGCAAGCTTCTTCATCTCCCAGTACCTACTGCAACCTACATCCTTCTGAATCTGCTTAGTGTATTCATCTCTTGGTCTCCCTCTACGATTTTTACCCTCCACGCTGCCCTCCAATGCTAAATTTGTGATCCCTTGATGCCTCAAAACATGTCCTACCAACCGATCCCTTCTTCTAGTCAAGTTGTGCCACAAACTTCTCTTCTCCCCAATCCTATTCAATACCTCCTCATTAGTTACGTGATCTACCCACCTTATCTTCAGCATTCTTCTGTAGCACCACATTTCGAAAGCTTCTATTCTCTTCTTGTCCAAACTAGTTATCGTCCATGTCTCACTTCCATACATGGCTACACTCCATACAAACACTTTCAGAAACGACATCCTGACACTTAAATCTATACTCGATGTTAACAAATTCCTCTTCTTGAGAAACGCTTTCCTTGCCATTGCCAGTCTACATTTTATATCCTCTCTACTTCGACCATCATCGGTTATTTTACTCCCTAAATAGCAAAACTCCTTTACTACTTTAAGTGTCTCATTTCCTAATCTAATTCCCTCAGCATCACCCGACTTAATTCGACCACATTCCATTATCCTTGTTTTGCTTTTGTTGATGTTCATCTTATATCCTCCTTTCAAGACACTGTCCATTCCATTCAACTGCTCTTCCAAGTCCTTTGCTGTCTCTGACAGAATTACAATGTCATCGGCGAACCTCAAAGTTTTTACTTCTTCTCCATGAATTTTAATACCTACTCCGAATTTTTCTTTTGTTTCCTTTACTGCTTGCTCAATATACAGATTGAATAACATCGGGGAGAGGCTACAACCCTGTCTCACTCCTTTCCCAACCACTGCTTCCCTTTCATGCCCCTCGACTCTTATAACTGCTATCTGGTTTCTGTACAAATTGTAAATAGCCTTTCGCTGCCTGTATTTTACCCCTGCCACCTTCAGAATTTGAAAGAGAGTATTCCAGTCAACATTGTCAAAAGCTTTCTCTAAGTCTACAAATGCTAGAAACGTAGGTTTGCCTTTTCTTAATCTTTCTTCCAAGATAAGTCGTAAGGTCAGTATTGCCTCACGTGTTCCAACATTTCTACGGAATCCAAACTGATCTTCCCCTAGGTCGGCTTCTACCAATTTTTCCATTCGTCTGTAAAGAATTCGCGTTAGTATTTTGCAGCTGTGACTTATTAAACTGATAGTTCGGTAATTTTCACATCTGTCAACACCTGCTTTCTTTGGGATTGGAATTATTATATTCTTCTTGAAGTCTGAGGGTATTTCGCCTGTCTCATACATCGTGCTCACCAGATGGTAGAGTTTTGTCATGACTGGCTCTCCCGAGGCTATCAGTAGTTCTAATGGAATGTTGTCTACTCCCGGGGCCTTGTTTCGACTCAGGTCTTTCAGTGCTCTGTCAAACTCTTCACGCAGTATCTTATCTCCCATTTCGTCTTCATCTACATCCTCTTCCATTTCCATAATATTGTCCTCAAGTACATCGCCCTTATATAAACCCTCTATATACTCCTTCCACCTTTCTGCCTTCCCTTCTTTGCTTAGAACTGGGTTGCCATCTGAGCTCTTGATATTCATACAAGTGGTTCTCTTCTCTCCAAAGGTCTCTTTAATTTTCCTGTAGGCAGTATCTATCTTACCCCTAGTGAGACAAGCCTCTACATCCTTACATTTGTCCTCTAGCCATCCCTGCTTAGCCATTTTGCACTTCCTGTCGATTTCATTTTTGAGACGTTTGTATTCCTTTTTGCCTGCTTCATTTACTGCATTTTTATATTTTCTCCTTTCATCAATTAAATTCAATATTTCTTCTGTTACCCAAGGATTACTATTAGCCCTCGTCTTTTTACCTACTTGATCGTCTGCTGCCTTCACCACTTCATCCCTCAGAGCTACCCATTCTTCTTCTACTGTATTTCTTTCCCCCATTCCTGTAAATTGTTCCCTTATGCTCTCCCTGAAACTCTCTACAACCTCTGGTTCTTTCAGTTTATCCAGGTCCCATCTCCTTAAATTCCCACCTTTTTGCAGTTTCTTCAGTTTCAATCTGCAGATCATAACCAATAGATTGTGGTCAGAATCCACATCTGCCCCAGGAAATGTCTTACAATTTAAAACCTGGTTCCTAAATCTCTGTCTTACCATTATATAATCTATCTGAAACCTGTCAGTATCTCCAGGCTTCTTCCATGTATACAGCCTCCTTTCATGATTCTTGAACCAAGTGTTAGCTATGATTAAGCTATGCTCTGTGCAAAATTCTACAAGGCGGCTTCCTCTTTCATTCCTTCCCCCCAATCCATATTCACCTACTATGTTTCCTTCTCTCCCTTTTCCTACTGATGAATTCCAGTCACCCATGACTATTAAATTTTCGTCTCCCTTCACTACCTGAATAATTTCTTTTATCTCTTCATACATTTCATCTATTTCTTCATCATCTGCAGAGCTAGTTGGCATATAAACTTGTACTACTGTAGTAGGCATGGGCTTTGTGTCTATCTTGGCCACAATAATGCGTTCACTATGCTGTTTGTAGTAGCTAACCCGCACTCCTATTTTTTTATTCATTATTAAACCTACTCCTGCATTACCCCTATTTGATTTTGTATTTATAACCCTGTAATCACCTGACCAAAAGTCTTGTTCCTCCTGCCACCGAACTTCACTAATTCCCACTATATCTAACTTTAACCTATCCATTTCCCTTTTCAAATTTTCTAACCTACCTGCCCGATTAAGTGATCTGACATTCCACGCTCCGATCCGTAGAACGCCAGTTTTCTTTCTCCTGATAACGACGTCCTCTTGAGTAGTCCCCGCCCGGAGATCCGAATGGGGGACTATTTTACCTCCGGAATATTTTACCCAAGAGGACGCCATCATCATTTAATCATACAGTAGAGCTGCATGTCCTCGGGAAAAATTACGGCTGTAGTTTCCCCTTGCTTTCAGCCGTTCGCAGTACCAGCACAGCAAGGCCGTTTTGGTTAATGTTACAAGGCCAGATCAGTCAATCATCCAGACTGTTGCCCCTGCAACTACTGAAAAGGCTGCTGCCCCTCTTCAGGAACCACATGTTTGTCTGGCCTCTCAACAGATACCCCTCCGTTGTGGTTGCACCTACGGTACGGCCATCTGTATCGCTGAGGCACGCAAGCCTCCCCACCAACAGCAAGGTCCATGGTTCATGGGGGGCTGTGCTTGGTTATAGATTGTATAAGGGCCGACACAACTGCTCTCGTAGGTCATAGTACATTCAAAGCACTGAAACGAAGTACCTGACAAGTGACAATAAGCTACGGGAGAAACATTTGGGCACATGTTAAATACTCAACTAGGTCAATAAAATAAAGTCAGTCGGTCAACCGAAGAGCGAGTAGAGCGTATGGTAGAGGAAGTGCACAAAAAACGATGACTATATAGTAATCAGTTTTCCATCTAGCAGTGCAGTTCAGCGTGCTGTATTTACGAAGATTCTGTTTATGTATGTTAGCTAGATTAGGTACTAATTTCTGTATTCCATACAGAATTTACACATTTAGTGGAGAGGAAACACCCGCAGAGCGTTTCTGCCTACTGTGTCGCTACCGATTTAAAAGAAGTTCTGCGGAATGACAGGTGTAACCTTGTGAAACTGCCTGGATTCAGGTGAGGTGGTCCTTCTGACGAAACTGGGTAGACGGAGTGTGTGCACCCCCCCCCCCCCCTTCCCACATCCAAAAAAACTGGTAAAATGCTACTTAAATTTCCAACGAGTCCGAATGTAACTCTCCTTGAAGCTAAGGTACGCCAGTATTTTTAATGTATCGAACTGTATAGTTTTTATATCTTGGCACGCCCATTTTTCTCACCATGAGAATGCCTACATAACATGTTTATATGCAAATGACTTTTACTTTTCTTTCACTTAACGTTGCTTCTGTACAGCACAATTTAAGTCGTATATTCATTCTGTACTTATACTGTACATACCTCCTATAATGTAAAATGTTTATTATCCATCGCGCTATGCGTTAACTATGGCAGATTGCGATCTACTTGAAAATGGCCGTAATATGAAGGTCGAAACAGGTCGTGGACTTAATGAAGTTCTAATTAGCATGTGGAGTGGCTTTTCATTAAGACATCCACAGGCGCGGGTGGGACGAATTAGGTCTTCGCAGATGTGCAGAATGGTGGACGGATACAGGCGCCCATGTTCGGCCAACTAGTTAGTTACAGTGTATTGCAGGCAGTTAGTTGGACAGTTAGGTGGGGTTACAGTGTCACTTTACAGTAGGGGATTAGTTTGAGGTATTTTAGTTTTTTATTTAATAGGACAACATGGTCATACATGGTTGGACTGAAGCTGCCGGTAGCTCATCCAGTAATTAATGACAAACTTTAGCAATGATTTATCTCGACAATGCGTTGGTTACACCAGCAGGTAAAGTGATTGTGGTCAAGACGAGAGAATGTTCTAGAGGGTAGGGTACAGGGCGAGGAAGGCAGTCTCGTTAGCGTACCGTAGGAGCTTAATAGATGGAGGTGATTCAGACTTTTTGGCAGCGCAGAGAACATATAAGAGAAGAGAGAGAACAGAGGCATGGGGCTAACTAACTATTCATTTTCGTGAATACATTAATGTAATCAATTCTTCTTTACAAGTAGTTGGAGATGCTCTCTGTAGAAGAAAGAATAGTCATCGTTCCTTCGAAATTTGGTAGTAAAACATTTGAGAAGGTGCGTGAGCTGCAGCGTCTAAGATATGGGAAGGAGCCACCAACAAGGAATACTATCAAGCTTCTGTCAATAAATTCAGCCGAAGAGGAAGTGTGCTTAATGACGAACGTCCTGGACAGCAATCAACAGCTAGCTGACTGTGCAGTCTGGACGTTGGGGAGGCAACAGAAGGAGCACACGCGCTTCCATTCGTCGGCTGAGCCGCGAGCAAGACTGCATGATCCTGTCTGCTGCACTCTTCGTTTTCTGCTGAAGAAGACGACCTGTCAGATCCTGGCAATGTACCACCAGCAGGAGAAATATTATGCTGCCCGTATGGAAATGTGTGCTAACCTTTTGGAGCCATGAAAAATGAAAACGTGTTAGATAACCTTTTCTCATCATGCGATGCCACATTTCACACATGCGTTTTGTGAATGCCGGATACGGACCGACAGCGATCCTCTTGAGGTGCAATAATGGGAAAGAAACACCCAGAAAATGAACGTATGGCTAGGGGGGACTAAGAGAAACGTGTATGGACCATTCTCTCTTACAGAGAAAATAGTAACAGGTACCAGTTGTCTTGAAATGCTTAAGCTTCTCCTGGAACTGCAGTCGGAATTTGAAGGCATTCTGAAATCCGTTGTGTGTCAGCAGGATAAAGCTCCAGGCTCCTCCACATTTTGCTCCCATTGTTCGAGATTACCTCAACCACATACTCTCTTGACGGTGAGCTTCGAAGTCGCCTGACTTCTTCGCTTGGGGCTAAATCAAGCCTTGCGTGTACAGGTTTAGTATCAGTATCCTGCATTAGCTGTGAAGAAGGTTAACGGAATCACACCTATACCAGGATCAGAATAACAAAGTGATTTACAGCGAACCGCGGTTGAGCGTGGAAGGGGGCGATGTTGTCTGTTCGCCGATGCGTGCGCGCGCATCATGGCTGTAGCAGCGACAGCAGGGCAGTTTCTTACTGGACTGCCTTCTCTCGCCGCCTTTACTGTTCGGCATTGAGTTCGCTTTACAGGACTGTTATGTCCTCGTGGATTAATAAACGCACTCCCGTGTATCAAATGATACCGTGTCTGTATTATTTGTCTGTCTCAACAAAACCGGCAGGAAGAGCACCGAAACTGTGTGCCGGACCGAGACTTGCCTTTGCCTTTCGCGGGCAAGTGCTCTGCCATCTGAACTACCCAAGCACGACTCACGCCCCGTCCTCACAGCTTTACTTCCGCCAGTACCTCGTCTCCTACTTTCCAAACTTCACAGAAGCTCTCCTGCGAACCTTGCAGCAGTCTCCGTCCGCACACAGTTTTAACCTGCCAGCAAGTTTCATATCAGTGCACACTCCGCTGCAGAGTGAAAATCTCATTCTGGAATGTCGGCTTTTTACGTTGCCATCGTTGGAGAATTATCTTTAATGACTGAATAGTATGGGGGATTATCCATTACAGTGACAGACGGCTCATTTAAGTTTTCGTGTTGTTGCCCCTTGAACCATTTCAGA
Organism: Schistocerca nitens; assembly: GCF_023898315.1. Lineage (NCBI taxonomy): Eukaryota > Metazoa > Arthropoda > Insecta > Orthoptera > Acrididae > Schistocerca > Schistocerca nitens. Next base: position 1,297,759,301 of record NC_064614.1, read on the forward strand.
AAACTATCGTGCTTCATTTCCTCGTGGTAGTGTTTGGTTTTCCCGATTTGTAAACCAGGAGACAGGTACGAAACCAAACGCAGTTCCAGCATGCAAGACAATAATTCTCGCACCCTTTCGCACTGGACCAGCTGAACTTCCACATATGCTGCCATCTGGCCTGTCTTTTCTGACAGAATGACCGGCGTTTATCCAGGTTTCTTGCCTTCGAACGGCACTTTAACTATAGTTCTTAAAAAACCGATAACGCCACTCTACGATGCCGCCTCTGTCCATTATAATACTCTGTCGTTAATTTTTTATAGCGAGAACCGAGTACTCAGACAACCGTAAATCAAAGGCGTTTTGTTGCCACTGAATAACTCTGCCTCGCGAAGAGTTTCTTGGTAGCTGGATTTTCTTTTTTCTCAGAATATCCATATATATGGCGACGAACAGCATCTTGTTGAAAAGAGTCAAAGTTTGTTACACTGGGTCTATCCTTCTCTTCTTTCCGGGTGCCCACAGTTTTGACGAACCCGGCTCTTCCCCTTATGCACAGTATTTCTCCTTACAAATTTTGACTACAGTATTTTTGTGCATCTTCAAGGCGTCTGCCGTTCTCTCGACTACCTTCGTTAAAGGCAATAGAGTTGCACCAGTTGCGCAAAATAAATTCACCGCACAGAGAAACAGAGCACACAACTGAACGGACCACAATTGTTTACGTTACCGGCTGCAGGCGTCGTCTACAATTGGCTACAGTAGCCGCTACTAGAGATGGGCGAACTCGTTCATCCTTGGGAACTAGTTCACTGGTGACCGCTCTTTTTTGGGAACCGTTCATATTCACTCGTTCACCGTTCATTTGTGCTTGATATATGCTTCTTACGAAAAACTGAAAATTAGTAGCATAGGTGACTGAAGATGGAAGGCGCCAAGAGGGGGCACTTGCCTCCGCCCTGGAGTAGAGTTTTTATTCATAACAGAACTCTCACAAAGTTGTAATTTTCGTGATTCTGCAAAACCTCTCGTTTAGCCAACTGTAGCGTTATGTGGCTGATCGCAGTGAAATAATATGATGTGGCGCGCGAAAAACCGGTCCCGGGTACAGACAGCTCGCCAGTTACGCAGGATTTGTTGACCGCTACGAGTAGAGTAGATAAACATGTAATAATTAGGCAGTGAAGAAATAACAAATAAGGTAATGCAAAGAACAACTTCCAAACAACAGATGACGATTGGTGGGTGACAATGAGCAGTCTAGTACTCGGGGTCGATTTTTCGTGCGCCACACTGTACCACTGAAGTAATATGGAAGAAGTTATCATATTTTGTTTAGAAAATGTGACACCGGGCACTCGATTATGGAGCGCGGACTTCATTCGGTCTGCCTTCCATAACAATGAACATGCTCCTTTACCTTGGATAAAAAATAAAGACGGAAAATGGCCACTGGTGTGTGCCGTGCCGACTTCCTTTGCATGTTTAATAACAAAAAAATGTTGCCTTTTTACAAATATTTTTTCTGCTATTTATCGAAATAGTGAAGTAAGCTGATACGCCGTTTTGTTACCTGAAAAGGTGTATGTATTACATACCACGTAATTTTATGTAATTAACGTAATTATAAAATGCATTTTAATTACCAGTCGTCGACGCTGAATAGAATACCACGAACAGAACCAGAAGTTGAGAGTTCAAAAAAGGTTTGAAACAGATCTACTGTAGAATGGGTGTGCACAGCGTACGAAATGAACAACTCGATACTGAACTATGAGCAGTCGGCAGTGGAACTGCGACGAGTGGCAACGCGAAGAAGGACGAGTCCAGCCGAGAGAGACCGAGACCGAGACCGAAACCGAGACAGAGACGGGAACGGAATCGAGGCTGGAACGAGACCGGCCGACGTGCAGTTGCGGGAACGGGACCAGCCGTTTTGCCGTTCCCGGGAACTGTGAGTAGAAAGCCACGACCAATGTGAACTATGAAAGACCGTTCCTTTGATTTCGTTCCTCGCTCGTTCCGTTGATGAACCGTTCCTTTGGAACCGTTAGTTCGCGAACGACTCATCTCTAGCCGCTACCTGCAGCAGCAGAGATTTGACAACGGTGGACGGAACAGGAGCGCGTCCAGCAGCGTTCTATGACTGCAGCCCTGTGAGCAGCCAGACGGCAATCAATCTATTATTCTGAATCTGGTATAATCAAATACGGAAAATGTTCTGGAATACGGTGGAAAGGCGGTCTCTTTGCGTTGACATGCAGTGTGGCCACACTGAACATTAAAAATTTTTGATATTTCATATGTACCCTTGTTGTAGAGATATACGTTTTTTCATGAAAATGAGTCGTTACTTTTGGGACACCCTGTACAAAGAGTAAACTGGAGGAGGACTGGAATGGTTGTGACCAAAGAGGAGAAAGGGAGACGCCCTTACAACGAAAAAGTGAAACCTGTCTCCGCCATATTTTGGTTAGTCTTTAGAGTGCTGGTATTGCTGTGTTGCTCTTGCATTCATTTGCGAGGAAAACAGCAACAAAACGTTTGGTTGTTTTGCTGCGATGTGCGCCTTGCTCGACGATTGAGAATTGGAATTACAAATTGTTTTTAACTCTCTGATGATGAGTATTCATTCACAAAAGTGTATTGTTTCAAAGTAAATACTCAGAACTGACTGTCAATTAAGTGCATTAACGCCAAAAAGATATGTATAACACAGGGTTTTAACGGGGAAACAGACTTCTAGGACTCTTATTCTAACCTCATTGAGAGTATCTATGCATTACAGCGCTCTGGGTGGCAGTTACAAACAACACTGGTCGCCATATTTTGTAACGCCAGGCATACGAAATACTGAAGTTGGACAGATGTAATAGCTGCTGGAAAATCACATATGTTTACAATTGAAATGTAATTTAAAAATTATTTTGTTGGTCATACTTCACATCTAGTGTATGTTCAGAGTACAATTGTACTGGATTAATCATAGTAATGAAGTAGTTGGAATACTGTACTAGCATGTTTTCACTTTAAAAATTTCTTGTACGTAACTGTCGTGTATGCCAAATTTCTACATCGTATTTTCCAGATTTTGACAGGCATGTTGGATCTCAGGCAGACGGCTTTATTAAAGTGCATCTCTCGACTGCATTTGATGCAGCTCAGTGTATCGTTTGTCCAGAGTAAAATTACTTGTTAAATAACAACTACAATAAGCATAAGGGCTATTTATGCGTATAAACTCTTCAAGCTACTCCTAATTTTTACTGCTGAATTCCTCTGAAAAATTACTAGCCAACACAAAGGTGGGTAACCTGTATAAGCTGTGAACAAGTGGTGGTATACATAATATAATTATACGTGCTCTTCTTATCTTCGATGTTCTGGTAATTGCTCTTTTTGGAGAAATAAAAATCCCAACTCAATGTGACACGACCCATGATAGTGCCGTCTTATTAGAACTGCCGAAAGCTACACAAGAACGAAAAACTCTTAGCCCACATATCTGGAATTCTTTCAAACGCAACGATAATTAAGCCTTCGAATCACGTAATAAATTATTTATTTATATCTATGTCTACTATTGCTTGCTCTCTTTAAAAATACCAACAATCTATAAAAAATGTCTCTTTGATAAATGCGTAAGACAGAACTTCTCTAGCATGAAATGCACAAAATGTCATTCAAGTGAAACGTGTAATAACTGTAAGTAAAATTATAACGAAAGTCGCCAGTAGCCACACAAATGCGCGTGCTTACATTAAAGTCATCAGAATGACGTATCAGCTCGCGCACTGCAAACATCACGCTCGATAAGCCATAGTACAGGAAAAACGCACATCTTTTTGGAATTATTTCCTGAAACACGTTGTGCGGGCAAGAAATAAAGAAAAATCGCCATTAACAGCAGCAAATGCTGTTGTACGGGGCGTCCAACATAAAAACAGGTACACCTCACGCCGAAACTTCAAGTAACATTGAACGAACTAAAAACGAATAAATAATAGAGATACTAAAGAAATACGCAGTTGCCTGTTTATTAGAGATTCTGGCAGTTGTAGCCGTGGGCATCCAGGCATCGCTGATTTCGTGTGACGATGTTACCAACAACATGCTGTAATTCGTCGTGCGTGATATTGTTAATTTCTGTAGTAATGCTCCGTTGAAGATTTCTGTTGTGCGAGGATTGTCAAAATACACTTTGCTTTTTAGTGTGCCCCATACATAAAAATCACGCGATGTTAAGTCCGGGGACCGAGGGGGCCAGAGGTCTCTACTGACAAGTCTGTCTTCAGGGAACACGTTGGTGATGTGGGCCGTACTTTGGTCGATGTATGAACGGTTGCTCCTTCTTGTTGGAATACTATATACAGCTTTTCTGCATCTGTTAACTGTGCATGGAAAGAGTCAAAGATCTCTAGATATCTGGTACTGTTTAAGGTGTAATAGAAAAATATGGAGCCACTAATGTGCATGCCGATCAACGCACACTAAACGCCTGTCTTCTCTGAGTGGAGAGTTTCTTCATGCAAGATACGTAGGTTGTCCTGCGACTGGAACTACAAATGAAACCACGCCTCATCTGATATGAAGTAAAGCGAGGGGTTCAAGTAGCTGTTAGTAATTGATATTAACAGCCAGTTACAATAATGAACTTCTTGGTCCTCAAATTTCAGTTTTGCACCACACTCACACGATAGGTGTTTCAGTACACGTTGTACAAGCTACACCAGCCTACTGCAACAAACTCCTTACTGACTTGCAGGGACTTCTCGTAATGCCCACGGGACTTCTTCCTGTAGTTTCAAGGGCCCTCACCGTCGTAAGCCTTTTCCTCTGCACATTCCAAACGGATCCTGCAGCCATCCGTTTCCTGTACAGATCTTGAACTGTACTGGTCGCGAGGAGTTTTCTACCGGAGTACTTCGCTTCGAACATTTCTTAACATTCCTCGATGGAGCCTTTCTTTATGTAACATTCTACTATATCAGTTCACTGTTCTAATGCAAACTGCCCCATTCCTGTAATAACTCAACAGTACTAGCTTCTCAGAATAATTGACACACGAACGTACAACTGCCCTCAACTTTCCGATAAAATGCAGTGTAGCCAACTTCCGAGACACTGTACCCGCTTCACACGCAGTTCGACCAGAGACGATTAACAAGTACGTGTGGCGTACCGCCTTTATGTGGGACCCTTCGTATAACAAACAAAGCTATACAATTCTGTACTAGTAGACAATCAGTACCACTCGACATGACCTTGCAAAACATGAAGTATGCAATTGGCATCTAATACGGCGGCGCCTGGGGTGTTTATACAGGGTGATTTTTTCAACCGTGTACTAAGTTGTGATCGATGTGAGGATACGGAACAAAATAGGTGTAATGAACTTATGTCCGGAAATGAGTGGTTTCCATGCTAGAGACCATTTATTCAATCATACTTTGTTACAGAGCCAGCGGTGTAACACGCGCTGTACCACGCAGCGGTATGCATGATTTCCTGCTAGAGGGTGGAACCGTTCCTCATACGTCATGCGCTAGCGCCCTCTCTTGCCATAATAATTGGTAATGTTGTGTCCGATTCACCTCTCTTGCTGACTCACCGTGTACACAGTACACAGTGGTTCCGTATTCGAATGGAGAGCTTGCCGACACGGAAAGGCAAATGGCAACGGGCGGCGGGCAACACGGTTGGATCACGAGATCTATCCCCGCCGACAAACACCTCAGCGTTCAATGTTTGCAACAGTGTTTCGCCGTTTTGTCTGAGACAGGGTCGTTTCAGGAAGCAGGAAATCATGAAGGATGTACCCGAAACGTTCGGACACCAGACTTGGAGGAAAATGTGGAAGGCGACCGCTGTGTCAGCACCAGGCAATTGGCCCGCCAGTACGGGGTAAGCCAGACATCCGTGTGGAATATTCTTTGTGACAGTTGTTGCTACTCTTATCACTTATAGCGTGTGCAGGGCTTACTAGCGACAGATTTCCTCGTCGGGAGCAGTTTTGTCACTGGTTTCTACACCACGCAACAACGTTTCTGGGCTCTGTGTCATCTACATCTACATCATATTCCACAAGCCATCTAATGGTGTGTGGCGGAGGGTACTTTCAGTACCACAATCTGATCCCTCCAATCCTGTTCCAATCGCGAATAGTCCGTGGGAAGAATGATTGTCGGTAACTCTCTGTATTGACTCTAATTTCTCGAATTTTCTCCTCGTGGTCAATACGCGAGATGTATGTGGGGGGGGGGGGGGGGGGGAAGTAATATGTTGTCCGACTCCTGCTGAAAAATGCTGTCCCGAAATTTCAATAGTAAATCTCTCCGTGATACACAACGCTTCTCTTTTAACGTCTGCCAGTGGAGTTTGTTTAGTATCTCTGTAACGCTCTCTCGCCAGCTATTCATTGAATCTATATCCTCTATCAGTCCTACCTGATAGGGGTCCCAGTTAGATGAACAATACTCAACAATCGGGCGAACAAGCACCTCCTTATAAGCCACTTCTTTCGTGGATGAGTTACATTTCCTTAAGATTCTTCCGATGAATCTGAGTCTATCTGTTTTATGTGGTCATTACACTTAAGGTCGCTCTGGATAGCTACGTCTAGATATTTTACGGCAGACGCTGTCTCCAGCTGATTGTCATCAATAGTGCAGATATACAGTAGTGGATTTCTTTTCCTATGTATGCGCAATATGTTACATTTATTTACGTTCAGGGTCAACTGCCAGAGCCTGAATCATTCATCAATTCTCTGCAGGTCGTTCTGCAAATTCTTACTATCTTCTGGCGTTGCTCGTTTGGAATAGACAGCTGCATCACCTGTGAATAGCCTTAAAGGGCATCCGATGCTTACTACTAGATCATTTTTATATCCGGAGGCCACCTTTACACGGAGTGGTATTTTGAACTTTCACAACAGTCATCTGTGGGATAGTATGCAGAACCCCCACGGTGTGGTGACAGCGAGCGAATCACCAGCATCGGTGCAGCCGAAATGTGTGGGCCGGGATAACTGGCGACTATATTTTGGGACCAGTCTTTCTTCCACGTCGCCTAACAGGCTGGAGCTATCACCGTTTCTTCCGGATGACTTCACCTCACCTGCTGGAAGAAGTGGCATTGATGATTCGAAAGGTTATGTGGATGCTACACGACGGTGCTCCAGCCCTCTTCACCGTTAGCGTCTGGATGCATCGCAGTTGTGTCTTTCCTTCTTGGTGAATCGGACAAAGGGACCTAGTTGCAAGGCCTGTTCGTTCGATGGATCTCAACCCGTGTTATTCTTCATTATGGGGCCATCTCAAAAGTATCGTGTATGCAGAGCACATTCCAGATGTGGCGACATTTGAGCAACGTATTCCCACTGCCTTTGACACTGTGCGGAAGCACACTGGCTGATGTGAACGTATTAGACGGCAGTCCTTGTAGCAAAGTTGTTGTTGTTGTTGTTGTTGTTGTTGTTGTGGTCTTCAGTCCAGAGACTGGTTTGATGCACCTCTCCATGATACTCTATCCCGTGCAAGCTTCTTCGTCCCCGAGTAACTACTGCAACCTACATCATTCTGAATCTGCTTAGTGCATTCATCTCTTGATCTCCCTCTACGATTTTTACCCTCCACGCTGCACTCCAATACTAAATTGGTGATCCCTTGATGCCTCAGAGCGTGTCCTACCAACCGATTCCTTCTTCTAGTCAACCTGTGCCACAAATTTCTCTTCTCTCCAATTCTATGCAATACCTTCTCTTTAGTTACGTGATCTACCCATCTAATCTTCAGAATTCTTCTGTAGCACCACATTTCGAATGCTTCTACTCTCTTCTTGTCCAAACTATTTATCGTCCATGTTTCACTTCCATACAAATACTTTCAGAAACGACTTCCTGACACTTAAATCTATACTCGATGTTAACAAATTTCTCTTCCTCGGAAACGCTTTCCTTGCCATTGCCAGTCTACATTTCATATCTTCTCCACTCCGACCATCATCAGTTATTTTGCTCCCCAAATAGCAAAACTCCTTTACTACTTCAAGTGTCTCATTTCCTAATCTAATTCCCTCAGTATCATCCGACTTAATTCGACTACATTCCATTATCCTCGTTTTTCTTTTGTTGATGTTCATCCTATATCCTCCTTTCAAGACACTGCCCATTTCGTTGAACTGCCATTCCAGGTCTTTTGCTGTCTCTGACAGAGTTACAACGTAATCGGCAAACCTCAAAGTATGTATTTCTTCTTCCTGGATTTTAATTCCTACTTCAAATTTTTCTTTTGTCCCCTTTACTGCTTGCTCAATATACAGACTGAATAACGTCGGGGAGAGGCTACAACCCTGTCTCACTCCTTTCTCAACCACTGCTTCCCTTTCATGCCCCTCGATTCTTATAACTGCCACCTGGTTTCTGTACAAATTGTAAATAGCCTTTCGGTCCCTGTGTTTTACCCCTGCCATCTTCAGTATTTGCAAGAGAGTATTCCAGTCAACATTATCAAAAGCTTTCCCTAAGTCTACAAATGCTAGAAACGTAGGTTTGCCTTCCCTTAACCTATCTTCTAAGATAAGTCGTAGGGTCAAAAAATGGTTCAAATGGCTCCAAGCACTATGGGACTTAACATCTGAGGTCATCAGTCCCCTAGACTTAGAACTACTTAAACCTAACTAACCTAAGGACATCACACACATCCATGCCCGAGGCAGGATTCTAACCTGCGACTGGAGCAGCAGCACGGTTCCGGGCTGAAGCGCTTAGAACGGCTCGGCCACTGCGGCCGGCAGTCGTAGGGTCGGTATTGCCTCGCGTGTTCCAACATTTCTACGCAATCCAAACTGATGTTTCCCGAGGTCGGCTGGTACCACTATTTCCATTCGTCTGTAAAGAATTCGCGTTAGTGTTTGGCAGCCGTGACTTATTAAACTGACAGTTCGGTAATTTTCACACTTGTCAACACCTGATTTCTTTACTATTGGAATTATAATGTTCTCGAAGTCTGAGGGTGTTTCTCCTGACTCAAACATCTTGCTCAACAGATGTTAGAGTTTTGTCACGGCTGGCTCTCCCAAGGCTGTCAGTAGTTCTAATGGAATGTTGTCTACTCCTGGAGCCTTGTTTCGACTTAGGTCTTTCAGTGCTCTGTCAAATTCTTCACGCAGTATCATATCTCCAACTTCATCTTCATCTAGGTCCCCTTCCATTTCCATAATATTGCCCTCAAGTACATCGCCCTTTTACAGACCGTCTATATATTCCTTCCACCTTTCTGCTTTCCCTTCTTTGCTTAGGACTGGTTTTCCATCTTAGCTCTTTATATTCCTACAGGTGGTTCCCTTTTTCTCTACAGCTCTCTTTGATTTACCTGTAGGTAGTATGTATCTTACGCCTATTGATATATGTTTCTAGATACTTATATTTGCCCTCTAGCCATGTCTGCTTAGCCATTTTGCACTTCCTGTCGATCTCATTTTTGAGACGTTTGTATTCCTTTTCGTCTGCTTCATTTACTGCATTTTTATATTTTCTCCTTTCATCAACTGAATTCAATATCTCTTGTGTTACCCAACGATTTCTGCTAGCCCTCGTTTTTTCACCTACTTGATCCTCTGCTGCCTTCACTATTTCATCTCTCAAAGCTACCAGTTCTTCTTCTAGTGTATTTCTTTCCTCCGCCCTTGTCAATCGTTCCCTAATGCTCTTCCTGAAGCTTTCTACAACCTCTGCTTCTTTCGAGTCCCATCTCCTTAAACGCCCACCTCTTTGCAGTTTTTTCAGTTTTAATGTATATTTCATAACCAATAAATTGTGGAAATATCCTACAATTAACATCTGGTTCCCAATCGCCGTCATACCATTATTTAATCTATCTAAACCTCCCAGTGTCCCCAGGCCTCTTCCGCACATACAACCCTCTTTCCATGATTCCTTAACCAAGTGTTAGCCATCATTAAGTTACGTTCTGTGCAAAATTCTATCAGGCGGTTTACTCTTCATTCCTTACTCCCAGTCCATATTCACCTACAACTTTTGCTTCTCTTCCTTTTCCAACTATCGAATTCCACTCCCCCATGACTATGAATTTTCATCTCCTTTCACTATCTGAATAATTTATCTTATCGCGTCATACATTTCTTCAGTCCCTTCATCATAAAAGGAACCAGTTGGCATATCAACTTGCACTACTGCTGTAGTAGTAGGGCAACGTATGTGTCAGCTCACTCTGCATTGTTGCCAAATTTATTCAAGATGGTGGCGATGACATCATCCAAGATGGCGGCATGTAGACTTGGCAACAGAGCATGACGTCATCGATGATGGCGGCTTTAGGCAGGAAAACAGGCCAATTGCGCATTGCCTACTAACCTAACCCTCGAGAGAAAATGGCGGGGATTTTGAACTTAGGCAGGAAAATAGACCAATTGGGCTACGTCCACTATCCTAAGCCTCCAGAAAAAATACGCGCGAAATGCATATTCCAACAGGATAATGCATGCAAAACTGTACTTGTCTTTATTATTATTCAATTTATTGATTATCATTTATTAACATTCATTATCATTCATTATCATTTATTATCATTTATTATCGTTTATTATTATTGACCTGCGTCCACTAGAAAATTCCATCCAAATTCAAATTCCAGCACGATAAGGCTGCATAACCTTACTTTTCTTTATTATTATTCATTATTATTCGTTATAATTTATTAACATTCATTGTCATTTATTATCTTTTATTATTATTAGTATTATTTATTACCATAGGTCTACCTCCACTAGAAAATTGCGCCAAACTCAATTTCCAACACGATAACGTCTCGAAAACTATACTTCTACTTATTATTATCATTTATTATTTATTCAAGATATCCGATTTTCTCGGTTTTCTCGGCGAGAAAGCCATTTTCCTTACATCCATAACAAAAATCTATCACAAGTTCAAATTACAACAATCGATCACATGTACGAACTTTCTCCGTCACTTATCGTTTTTCACTGGTAACCTATCAGAATCGCGTCAAATAATAAAGTGCACTTATACTAACCTAAGTCACGTCCTTTGATTTTGCAGGGGGGAAGGGACTGGTCCTTATTTCAAACAGTACCGTCATCACTCGTTCTGCAACAGAGTTAGTACACATTCTAGAGATCGCAGTCCAGCCGCCACGAGGTCCCCAGTCCAACTGAATTAGTTCATATGGTCGCCGCCGACCCGCACCGGACCGCGCGCCACCGGCAAGCGAGCGGTGTCCTCACGTGACGGCCGTCGGATGCGTCAGTGCCCGCTGCCGGTCCAGCGGCCGCTCACGTCACAGCCTACTGCCGCCGACTCGATTCGCAGGCCCGCGTTGGCCCAGCGATGTAAACATGTTACGTGGACAGTGGAGTCCGCCCCCACCGACCAGTTGGCGCCAAAGCTGTTCGCTGGACAGGTTGGAACCTGCCGATGCAGACTTCATAACGGTCGGTCGGTTGATCCAGCACCTGGTTGACAAAGAATGCCCTGCCGCACGTTTGGCGCCACAGTTTTCTCGAGAGTGTAATCCGCCATGACGTCACATCAGGTGGTGCAGCACACGTGCTCGCCGCGACGTCCCTCGCTAAGATCGCCACGAAACCACACGCCCGTACACGTGAGCTTTCGCGCGCGCCGAGCTTAGTACCTCCGCAAGTGAATGTAACAAAGTTCCCATGACTACTTAATTAAATTGATCAATTAATTAACCTCTCTGATGCGGAAAACCTAGACTGGGAATCAATATTCCACCAGTGCCACGCCCACCTGGACTCGGAATGAAATAGTTAAAGCCCCTACCGACCATCACGGCCCCTTACCGACCCATGTTCGTCGGCTAACATGTAGTGCCGTTTACTAACGCGCACCAACCTACATTAACATATAACACATTTTTTTCTATACAAATAAGCCAAGTTTGAATTCTGATGGTCAGTTCGTGTTTCGCTACCAACACAAGAAAATTGTGGCAAACGAAGCCACTAACGTAAGTGACCTGTGATGACTCAAAATCGTCGCCCTTGCCTCTCTCACACACCACGAGCGCGAGACCGCCCACGTCACAGCGTGGACCTTTATACTCGCGTCGGACATACTCCTCTGTAAATATTCTAGCTAAACTATGACCCAAATACTGTTGTTTAATCCACACGGTCTAGGACATGGCCAGAGCCCACCCCCAGTACCTAAGCCGCGAACATCGCGCGCCCCACCTGTAGTTAACCGCTGAGAGACGGAGATATGCTGCAATCACATCCCTCGCGCTCTCGTAGCTACTTGCCACGGCAATTCGATCTAACAAAACCTCCAAGTAGAAAAAATAAAACCACCTCGAACTCTCTCATATTCTATATCGTCCCACAAATACATAACGTACATTTTACGTAGGCATCCAGTATATCTATGACTCTCAAACATAAGACACTCGCCCTGACGGACCTGGTGTCATGTTGCACAGCCGGCAGACACAAAACAGCTCCTAATTTCAGTGCACAATATCAAACTGCTCCTAAATAATGCAGTACACATAACAGTAAACATCGTCAGTACTCGTAATCTGCCCAAATAACGCATAGCAAAATAACTCAACAGACGCATGCATTGAACCTTTCCCACACTAAGTCACGCGTCCGACAGCTCTCAATTCCCTCAAAAGTCTCTGTTCGACCCCTCAAACATGACTTGATGACAGCCGCATTCACACTTAACACCTGATAAATTCATATCACCTGGACGCCGAACATGACTATCCAAGCCAGGCCGCGCGCGTCGTCTGTCACCGTCCTAACTCAGTGCGGTTGCTTTTGATGAGGACAGAGAATCATTCACGTCTAAACTTACTCACCTCTGTGTTAAAGGATAACAGAGAGTGTACGGGATTATCGATTGAGACAGAGCTGTAACTAGGTACGATTTAAACGTTGACTCATTTATTGTAGAGAGAGACAAGTTGTTGAAGGTAGATTTTTTTCCCAGCCTTCTATCTGGATGTTTTAGTCACGTGATATAGCCTGCGTTCTAGTCGTATGCAGCTACAATACTTTACACATAATACATTGGATACATTGGATGAGTTACGTCAAAATGTGTCCAACTACGATGCGTATAAATATCACTGCATTCTTGTTCTTCTTAACTGAATGCTATTAAATTAAGGCACTTTGAGATCTGTTACTATAGATCGATATGTTGTGCTAAGCTCCAAGACTTGGTTACATCTCGAGAAATGTGGTGCACTTGGAGGGGTTAGGACTAGGAAACCTCTATTCAGTCAAGAGAGGTGAAGCGTAGCTATATTCGTCTGCTCGGTTGAGGATTAATTGGGTAGCGATGTTGCGGGGTAGGCTGGTCAATGCCGAGGTGAGGACGGTCTTTTACCGTAGGAGGGCGAGATTGCTCTGTGACCGCCATACGGAGAGAGATTGATCGAGTACTATGCGCGTTGTCTGGTATACTTGGATCGTTTTTATGTGTTCGAGAATTAAGTGTGAATGGACGTACTGAGCAGTCACCTATCAATGCTCGCAATGATACTTGCAAAGTAGACGAGGTATGGTTTAGCTATGATACTTAAATTATGAAAACATGCTGTCACATGATTGGCCAGTGTTGGACTTGCTGTAAAATTTTTCGCTATGTCAGTTGTGATGGGTAATATTACAGTAGATCTGTGGTGTCTTATCCATACCATCCGTGCATTGGGTACCACATAATGATTAAGTTACAATGCGTGTATGAGTTGGGTGAGAAATTTTGGTTGATGGACCGCAACTTCTGGGGTTGCTAGCACCGAAAACGGTGATCCTGTACTTGTGTGCAAAATGAACGATCACTAGGGATGGAAGGCGGAGTTATCAACTGTTGGGTCACTGCGACGTATGAGTTTAAATGTAGAGGCCGTCAATCACTTTCGGGGGGTAGTTTGGAAAGTCGCCACAGCTCCACCAGGCTCTTCTAGTTTCCTTGTGTTGTGGCTGTCCTTTATTTAAAATCACTCAATGTTATACTATCGACTGTAAGAATGTGTTTTACAAGGCGAAAGGTATAGTTTCCTGTGAGATGCCGTGCATCAGTCCATGTTAATGTCTGTGCAGGGCAGGAATTCTAGCTAGTCAGAGGTCTATGGCGCGCTAAAGTACTAGGACTGCGCTTAATGTCGACGAGTACGAGGTGAAATTTATAATATTACATTAAAAATATTTTTGGTCTTCTAATACGCGAGTCTGGAGATTACTGTATAAAAGGGAGCAGGCTCTGATCAGTAAGAGTGACGCGTTTTTGCCAACGGGAAAAGACTCTCGAATTAGCTGAACTGTTCTGAGGGCGACTTGGGTCGACTGTGGGTGCATTGATGTAAAATGGCTATTTTGTACCGTATAGCAAAATGAATTTTATCTTTATTACAAGGACAAGGTGGGAGTCGGAATATTGTTATCATTGGTCAGTGTTTATGTATATAATATTAAATGCCCTATCCTTGGTGAGAGGGGTGTGTATGTAGGTAAAAGTATTTGCTTATTTGACTACATGTATGCGTAATTAAGTACATTTAATTGTTCACCGATTACGACTATCTGTGGAAAAAGGAATTATTATGTTCTATTGAGCAGGGTTGTGTGTGGGGGGCATAAATGCTTGTACAAAATTATTATAATGGGGTGGGTGGCATATAAGTAGAACAAGGTCTGTGAAAGTGTGTGTTGAAGGACTGAGCGAGTGGATGACGCGACTCATCTACGACTGTATCATTAGGACATGTAAATAAATGTCGGATAACCTAAATTGAGGTCTTTTTCTACTTCTGCACATTTGCTTCCTTTATTTAGTTGAGTGAAGATCGATTGTGGTGTGTTGGATACACGCTTGTCTGTTCTCTAGACCTGGGACAAACCTTAGTTGACGTGTAAATTGTAGCCAAGATCTCGAATATGTTACATGACTGAGACCGGTATTCGAGAGTGGAAATATCATTTTGCGTATGTTTGTTTCTAGTTAGTCAGTGGTTTACAGCATGCTGCAGATAGATGAAGTTCGGCGTTTGTAGAGAATTAATTTGAAGTCTATATCTTGGGAAGTATGATGAACTAGTGATCGGTAGGGTGTAGCCTAGTGCATGATATTGAGAAGTACAGCTAAAATCGTGCAATATTGTGGAGAAAGTACATGTGTTCTTGCAGTCTATGAGTCTCAGGTTGTTTGTAGAAAAAGCGAACAGACAAGGAAGGAGAGACAGTAAAGCGTTTGTGCTGAGGGGGGACGACACTGAATTTGTAAAAAGAGTTCTGAGGATGACTTAGGTCTGCTGATGTAAGAGGGAAGATTAGCTCTGAGTGTTCGGCGTGTAGAGAGAAAGAGCAGGTTGACGGTGCTTTCCTAGGATTGGAGAGCATTGGGGTATATAGACGCTGTAGGAATAGGAAATTTTTTTTTCGCTTGCTGTGGAGATATACTGGATAAGTGCACTGTTTTGTGTCAATGTGTGTATACTGTACTGTAAAGCTAATGTGGTTTACATTGTGTAGCGTTTGTATATATTGCATTGTAAAGTTAATATTGTTTATGTTATGTGATGAGTAGAGAGGAAGTGGTAAGGACGGTAGAGATATTTCCAGAGTAACAGGGGTCAGGAGAGTGTATTTCCGATACTTAGCTCATTGTCGAATGACAATTGAGACCGCGATCGTAACATTTAACTGTAAGTATAATGACATCAACGACTTCGCTATTCGAGAGTACGAATATCATTTTTTGCTCTGTTTGTTTCTAGTTACTCAGTGGTTTACAGGATGCTGTGCTTCGAAAAATATTGGTGTGTTCTTGTAGTCTATGAGTCAGGAGATGTTTGTATAAAAAAAGCGAGCAGGCAAGGAAGAAGAGAAAGTAACGCATTTGTGTTGAGGGGAAGCGATCGCCGAAATTGTGGAAGAATTATGAGAGGGACTTCTGTCCGTTGGTGTAGAAGGGTTGATTACCGCTGAGTGTCACGTGTGCAGAAAGAAAGAGTAGGTTCACAGCGCTTCCTTGGGAATGGAGCGCGTTGGGGCATATAGTCGGTATTGTAAAGTTACTGTGGCTTACATTGTGTAGGGTTTGTATACAGGGTGTTACAAAAAGCTACGGCCAAACTTTCAGGAAACATTCCTCACACACTAAGAAAGAAAATATGTTACGTGCCCATGTGTCGGGAAACGCTTATTTTCCATGTTAGAGCTCATTTTATTACTTCTCTTCAAATCACATTATTCATGGAATGGAAATACACAGCAACAGAACGTACCGCGTGACTTCAAACATTTTGTTACAGGATATGTTCAAAATGTCCTCCGTTAGCGAGGATACATGCATCCACCCTCCATCGCATAGAATCCCTGATGCGCTGATGCAGCCCTGGAGAATGGCGTATTGTATCACAGCCGTCCACAATACGAGCACGAAGAGTCTCTACATTTGGTACCGGGGTTGCGTAGACAAGAGCTTTCAAATGCCCCCATAAATGAAAGACAAGAGGGTTGTGGTCAGGAGAGCGTGGAGGCCATGGAATTGGTCCGCCTCTACCAATCCATCGGTCACCGAATCTGTTGTTGAGAAGCGTACGAACACTTCGACTGAAATGTGCAGGAGCTCCATGGTGCATGAACCACATGTTGTGTCGTACTTGTAAAGGCACAATTGCGTGCGGATTCTCGTCAGCCCACACATGTTGATTGTGAAAATTTACAATTTGGAATGAAGCCTCATGCGTAAAGAGAACATTTGCACTGAAATGAGGATTGACACGTTGTTGGGTGAACCATTCGCAGAAGCGTACCCGTGGAGGCTAATCAGCTGCTGATAGTGCCTGCACACGCTGTACATGGTACGGAAACAACTGGTTCTCCCGTACCACTCTCCATACAGTGACGTGGTCAACGTTACCTTGTACAGCAGCAACTTCTCTGACGCTGACATTAGGGTTATCGTCAACTGCACGAAGAATTGTCTCGTCCATTGCAGGTGTCCTCGTCGTTCTAGGTCTTCCCCAGTCGCGAGTCATAGGCTGGAATGTTCCGTGCTCCCTCAGACGCCGATCAATTGCTTCGAACGTCTTCCTGTCGGGACAACTTCGTTCTGGAAATCTGACTCGATACAAACGTACCGCGCCATACATCAAATGGGCATCTGCCGACTCCGCATTTGCAAACATTGCACTGACTGCAAAACCACGTTCGTCATGAAGACTAACCTGTCGATACTACGTACTGATGTGCTTGATGCTAGTACTGTAGAGCAACGAGTCGCATGTCAACACAAGCACCGAAGTCAACATCACCTTCCTTCAATTGGGCCAACTGCCGGTGAATCGAGGAAGTACAGCACATACTGACGAAACTAAAATGAGCTCTAACATGGAAATCAAGCGTTTCCGGACACATGTCCACATAACATCTTTTCTTTATTTGTGTGTGAGGAATGTTTCCTGAAAGTTTGGCCGTACCTTTTTGTAACACCCTGTATAATGGATTGTAAAGTTAGTATTACTTATGTTATGGGATGAGTAGAGAGGTTGACCGTGTGTGTATGTGTGTGTGTGTGTGTGTGTGTGTGTGTGTAGATTGAGGGGGCTGTGGAGGTAATTTAGCGATCTCTGTAAAAGTAAGCACAGAAAGCCACAGAAAGAAAAGCAGTATGGTACTTCGATAACGGGTCCTTGGTAAATTAGACCTGTAAATTCGATAATAAGGAATAAGAATGATTAATCGGTTGTTCTGGGATATAGGAGGATTGAGAACATTTGCGTATGTTGAGAGCTGGAAGGGTAGGAGGTTAGGAGCGCATTCAGTGTTATTTACGTAAACAAGTTCTGTTAGGGTAAGAATTTGAATTTACAAATAAGCTGAGAAAACACGAAAGCGAGCATTAACTATTTCTGGGGGGCAATATACAATTTTGGAGAGGTTGACTGGGCTCTTATTTATTATTATTATTTTTTTTACATAGTATGATGATCGTTTTAGATTGTGAGGGGAAGGCAGCACTGTGATGTGCGTGCACGGTGTGTGTGTGTGTGAACTCGCTCTCGGCTATTCTGACAACAGACGTGAAGGTGGAGATGTGTCGCAAATAGGCCGGCAAGCAATGGAATGCGGCCTTAACATGTGTGTTGGACCGCACTGAGCTAGGACGGTGACAGACGACGCGCGCGGCCTGGCTTGGATAGTCATGTTCGGCGTCTAGGTGATATGAATTTATCAGGTGTTAAGTGTGAATGCGGCTGTCATCAAGTCATGTTTGAGGGGTCGAACAGAGACTTTTGAGGGAATTGAGAGCTGTCGGACGCGTGACTTAGTGTGGGAAAGGTTCAATGCGTGCGTCTGTTGAGTTATTTTGCTATGCGTTATTTGGACAGATTATGAGTGCTGATGGTGTTAACAGTTATGTGTACTGCATTATTTAGGAGCAGTTTGATATTGTGCACTGAAATTAGGAGCTGTTTGCGTGTCTGCCGACTGTGCAACACGACACCAGGTCCGTCAGGGCGAGTGTCTTATGTTTGAGAGTGATAGATATACTCGATGCCTACGTAAAATATACGTTAAGTATTTGTGGGACGATTAGAATATGAGAGAGTTCGAGGTGGTTTTATTTTTTCTACTTGGAGGTTTTGTTAGATCGAATTGCCGTGGCAAGTAGCTACGAGAGCGCGAGGGATGTGATTGCAGCATATCTCCGTCTCTCAGCGGTTAACTACAGGTGGGGCGCGCGATGTTCGCGGCTTAGGTACTGGGGGTGGGCTCTGGCCATGTCCTAGACCGTGTGGATTAAACAACAGTATTTGGGTCATAGTTTAGCTAGAATATTTACAGAGGAGTATGTCCGACGCGAGTATAAAGGTCCACGCTGTGACGTGGGCGGTCTCGCGCTCGTGGTGTGTGAGAGAGGCAAGGGCGACGATTTTGAGTCATCACAGGTCACTTACGTTAGTGGCTTCGTTTGCCACAATTTTCTTGTGTTGGTAGCGAAACACGAACTGACCATCAGAATTCAAACTTGGCTTATTTGTATAGAAAAAAATGTGTTATATGTTAATGTAGGTTGGTGCGCGTTAGTGAACGGCACTACACATTAGTACATGTTAGCCGACGAACATGGGTCGGTAAGGGGCCGTGATGGTCGGTAGGGGCTTTAACTATTTCATTCCGAGTCCAGGTGGGCGTGGCACTGGTGGAATATTGATTCCCAGTCTAGGTTTTCCGCATCAGAGAGGTTAATTAATTGATCAATTTAATTAAGTAGTCATGGGAACTTTGTTACATTCACTTGCGGAGGTACTAAGCTCGGCGCGCGCGAAAGCTCACGTGTACGGGCGTGTGGTTTCGTGGCGATCTTAGCGAGGGACGTCGCGGCGAGCACGTGTGCTGCACCACCTGATGTGACGTCATGGCGGATTACACTCTCGAGAAAACTGTGGCGCCAAACGTGCGGCAGGGCATTCTTTGTCAACCAGGTGCTGGATCAACCGACCGACCGTTATGAAGTCTGCATCGGCAGGTTCCAACCTGTCCAGCGAACAGCTTTGGCGCCATCTGGTCGGTGGGGGCGGACTCCACTGTCCACGTAACATGTTTACATCGCTGGACCAACGCGGGCCTGCGAATCGAGTCGGCGGCAGTAGGCTGTGACGTGAGCGGCCGCTGGACCGGCAGCGGGCACTGACGCATCCGACGGCCGTCACGTGAGGACACCGCTCGCTTGCCGGTGGCGCGCGGTCTGGTGCGGGTCGGCGGCGACCATATGAACTAATTCAGTTGGACTGGGGACCTCGTGGCGGCTGGACTGCGATCTCTAGAACGTGTACTAACTCTGTTGCAGAACGAGTGATGACGGTACTGTTTGAAATAAGGACCAGTCCCTTCCCCCCTGCAAAATCAAAGGACGTGACAGGTTAGTATAAGTGCACTTTATTATTTGACGCGATTCTGATAGGTTACCAGTGAAAAACGATAAGTGACGGAGAAAGTTCGTACATGTGATCGATTGTTGTAATTTGAACTTCTGATACATTTTTGTTATGGATGTAAGGAAAATGGCTTTCTCGCCGAGAAATCCGAGAAAATCGGATATCTTGAATAAATTACAAATGATAATAATAAATAGAAGTACAGTTTTCGAGACATTATCGTGTTGGAATTTGAATTTGGCACAATTTTCTAGTGGAGGTAGGCCTATAATAATAATTAATGATAATAAATGACAATGAATGATAATGAATGTTAATAAATGATAATGAATAATAATGAATAATAATAAAGAAAAGTAAGGCTTTGCAGCCATTATCGTGCTGGAATTTGAATTTGGAGTAGTAAATGATAATGAATAATATTGAATGTTAATAAATGGTAATCAATAATAATGAATAATAATAAAGACAAATATAGGTCTGCAGCCGGCCGAAGTGGCTGTGCGGTTAAAGGTGCTGCAGTCTGGAACCGCAAGACCGATACGGTCGCAGGTTCGAATCCTGCCTCGGGCATGGATGTTTGTGATGTCCTTAGGTTAGTTAGGTTTTACTAGTTCTAAGTTCTAGGGGACTAATGACCTCAGAAGTTGAGTCCCATAGTGCTCAGAGCCATTTGAACCATTTGAACAGGTCTGCATTCATTATCCTGTTGGAATTTGAATGTAATGCCTATTTTTTCTGGAAGCTTAGGTTAGTGGTCGTAGCCCAATTGGTCTATTTTCCCGCCAAAATTCAAAATCCCCGCCATTTTTTCTCGAGGGTTATGTTAGTGGACATAGCCCAATTGGCCTATTTTCCCACCAAATGCAGCCATCTTGGATGACGTCATGCGCTGTTGCCAAGTCTACATGCCGCCATCTTCGATGACGTCATCGCCGCCATCTTGAATAACTTGGGCAACAATGCAGAGTAAGCTGACACATAAGTTGCCCTACTACTTGCAGTACATGCTACTGTGGTATGCAGCAAAGTAGGATTGAATAAATGGTCTCTAGCATGGACACGACGCATTTGACCTTCTTTGTTCCGTATCCTCTCATCGAGCAGCTCCCAGAGTTCGCACACGGCGGATAAGATCGCCCTGTGTAGGTGGCCGGCTGTGACGGAGAGAGGACAGACTCACTGTAGGCGGCGCAGGGCACGCCGGTGTAGGCGTGGGCGGCGTGGTGGCAGCGGTGGGTGCCGTGCGTGCAGAGCGCCGGGTCGCCCGGTGGCAGCAGGTTGTTGAGCTTGGCGCGGCGCAGCGCGGCGCTCAGCTTCTCCAGGTCGTCGCTGCTCTTGAGCCTCGGCACCAACCGCCGCTCCGCCGACTGCAGCGTGCGCAGCTGGTCTGCCGACACACAGAACTACCAGTCGACCAGCACGGCCACACTAATAGGGCAAATTACAGCGGCAAACGACACACACACACACACACATTCTCGCATTTCCCGACCGACTCCAGGTGTGCTCGAGACTCCATCGCATGCCCTACACACAGCTGACGTCCACATACGATCCCCTCCCGTGTACCACATAATTCAGAATACTCACAATACCGCTTTTCTTGCCACCTAGCCCCGTCCTTAATTCATCCAAATGGTACCTGCATCTCAGCTGTTTCATATCCTAATATAACTTATGATACCTTTCAGTGATTACTGCAAAAACCCAGGCGATACTTCCACCTCGGATACCTTTGCCAAACAAACAAAAAAAAAAAAAGCCTACCAATACACGGAAATAAAAAGATAACTACCTAGGAAAACCACTCTATCAAAGCTAACTAGAAATCTTCCAAAAGAAAGCCCACAAAATTCTGAAACTAAAAACAGGCTGAAGATGCTATGTAGACCCAAAGACCATCCGTCTACCCGTGCAAGGTCACTACATCACAACCTTATCTATCCCCATATGGATCTCTGCTCCTCCCAAACACCCTAATGTTGCTGCCTCCGGATCTCCGAGTCCCGGGTCTGATTCCCAGCTGGGTTGAAGGATTTTTTCTCTACCCGGGGACTGGGTGTTTGTGTTGTCCTTGTCATTTCATCATCATCATTTATGACGGTGGCTACATTGGATTGTGAAAAAATTGTACCGTGTAATCATTGGGACATTACATGGGTGCTGATACTGTGCAGTTAATCGCCGCACAAACCAAACATCATCATCATCATCATCCCAAACTCCACACTCCTTCCCATACCTGACTACTTTCTTCTTCCCATACACAGTACTAGCTCATAAGAGATCGGCATCTCGTCGCAGACCTAGAACAACTTCGCCTATGCCTATTGAAGTCTTGAATCCCAACACCCCACTGCAGCCCTATGCACGAAAACCTGGGGTGCTGTGCTAGTATATCGGCACATTTCGCTCTAACACTTCACATCTTTCTGTCTCTCCCAGGCCATGACATGATCCCTACCGAGTGAGGTGGAACACTAGACCCACATTTGGGGGGAATATGGTTCAGACTGGCACCTGGTAATTTCCTTATATTGTTTCAGGGAAATGGCAGCATGGTTTCGTTGAAAGAGCTCAGCTGACTTCCATCACCATACTTCCCCAATCCGATTAGACTGATGACCTCGCTGTTTGGTCTCCTCCCCCAAATCAACCAACCGATCAACCAACCAACATGATCCCTAATGTCTATCATTCCTACCAACTGTACTGCACCCTGCCTGTCCCACCCTCATTGGAGGCCCCAATCCATCCATTTACTGCCTGAGTCAACCCCTACACATCTCCTAATTCTTACATCGCATATCAGTTTCATATAATACTCACTCTAGATACCTTCCTCGTGCAACATTTCAAAGGAACACGCTGCAATAAACGTGACATCTATGATGTTACAACATTTACAATTCACATTTCAGGCCAATGTAACAAGAAAGATCTCACACAATGCATAATGAAAACGAGAGTAACATTAGATACATTCGGGATCATACAAGACTTTACTGCCACGAACATGACTGACAACAAATTCGAATTAATGTTTGCTGAAAGACGATGTGACTGAGACGCTAGAAACACAGCACAGCGAGTAGACAATTTTTTTCCAAATGTCAATGAAGTACTGCAATTCAATTATATAAATCATTCCAAACGAAAAATGCGTATTTTTGACGGTACATTATCTGATCAAAAGTATCCAGAAACGAGGCAGGCAGTATTATGTTGTCAGTACAGAAGCTGTGGCAACAGAACGTTGTGGTGAGGGGAGCTCAGTGACTTTGATCATGGGCGACTCATTGGATGTCACCTGAGTGACAAACCCATGAGGGACATTCTAACCCTCATAAAGCTGCCTGACTGTCGCTGGTGTCATTGTTAAGTGGAAACGCGATGGAACAGCTTCAGCTAAACGAAGACCAGAGACATCTAATGTACTGACAGACAGGGGACGACAGCATTGCAAAGGGCGATTGTAAAAATCGCGTAAAATCGGCGAAAGAAATATTATCAGCAGTCCAACTAGCACAATGACTATGCGTAGAGAGTTACATAAGCCACAGTTTTCTATAGTCAGTGTTAGGCGACGTTTGAGGTGGTACAGCACTGGACAGTGAATGGCTGGAAGCGAGCCATTTGGAGTTATGAAATACGCTAGACAATGTGGCAACCCGATGGAAGTGCCTCTGTAGTGCCATCTACAGTGTCACTGGTGTGCTGCTTGACAGTCACGTTGGGTCAGTATCTGGACGTAGCGCTGCAGAGCGATATGGAATGGAGAGAGCACGTAACGACGATAGTAGAGGAGGCGAATGGCCGACTTCGGTGGTTTATTGGGGGAACTTCAGGAAAAAGTAGCTCATCTGTAGAGGAGAAAGCATATAGAACACTAGTATGGCTCATTCTACGAGGGTTGACTGAAAAGTAACGCCTCCGCCTCCGTAACTCTTCAACAGTTGGCAGCATTGGTGTGCGGCAGGTACTGACTTGTTTGTGGCCTCTTATCTACAGCTCCAGTTGGCGGGAAGCCTTAGCACTGAACGGTTGTGTTGTTACAGTCTGAAGTATGGAACCCTGCGCAGACGGTCGGTTAATGCAATTTTATCAACGTGCAGTCATTCAATTCTTGACAGCAGAAGGTGTCACCCCAAAAGAGATTCGTCAGAGGATGAAAGCAGTTTATAGTGATTGTGCTGATGTGTGTATTGTGCGTCTTGGGCGAGTAAGTTTAAAGATGTTGAGGCGGGAACATCTGACCTGCGTGACAAACAAAGAGTTGGACGTCCTGTGACAGCAACCACTGACTTTCATAAGCAAAATATTGACAGATTGTTCAGGATGATCGCCGTATCACTAAGAGAGAAACTGCAGGCACAATCGTCATTTCAAATCATTACTTTGCTTGGCTATCGGAAGATCTGTGCGCGATGGGTACCCCGGATGCTGACTTCTGAAATGAAAGTGCACAGACTTGAAATTTGCCAGGAACTCATCTCGGTTACGAGAATGAAGATGACGCCTTTCTCCATTCAATCATGGGACATCATCATGCTTCTGATGAAGACGTTGAGAGAACTGTGAAGCTGTGGTTGCGGAAACAGAGTGTCATCTTCTTCCGTGATGGCTTCAGGAAACTTGTTCATCGTTGGCAGGAATGTATACAATTAGCTGGGGATCATGTGGGAAAATGAATATTGGTAATTATAGATCACATTCTAAGGCTTATTTCTGCGTTTTATTTATTAAAATTTTAATTTTAATAATCAACATCCTCAGTTGCACCGTTTACCTAGAATTTACCTAGGTTTCAGTCGGGATAACCCAACCTTCTTCAGAATAACAGTAACTACCGTTTGTCCATAGTGGACATCGTCAAGCTAAAACTACAAATCCATAAATTATCGTCAGACTATAAAACTTATCTGGAACTGCCTCGGCCCCACTTCGCGACCGCGATGCGGCAGCCACGAGTGCTGTACTGGAACTAAGTTCCATTTACAGCCATTCATGGACTTTATGATCCCATCAATGATGATCATGTCATCAGACCACAGTTCTTTGCGGTTGGTTTGAAGAACATTCTGGATAATTCGAGCGAATGATTTGGCTACGCAGACAGCCGACACGAATCCCATTGAACATTTATGGGAGACAATCGAGAGGTCAGTTCGTGCACAAAATCCTGCACTGCCAACAATTTCACAACTATGGACGGCTACAGTGGGGGCTTCTGGAAGTTGTTGGTTCCATGCCACATCGACCTGCTGCACCGTGCTGGGCAGGAGAAGGTGCGACGTGGTATTAGGAGGCATCCAACGACTTTTGCCACGTCAGTTAAGCACCGGGCGTCTTTCTTCTGGGGAGAGCCGCTGGAGGACTTGCACTGGAAGAAGAATGTTGTATGTTAACCGGGGACCTAGAAATGACGGAGAGGCTCCGTCCCCGCCGCAGCCGCAGTGGTCCACAACCGCACGACGACTACCGCAGTCCACTTCACCCCTCCGCCGGCCCACACCGAACCCAGGGTCATTGTGCGGTTCGGCCCCCGGTGGATCCCCCCACGGAACGTCTCACACCAGACGAGTGTAACCCCTATGTTTGCGTGGTAGAGTAACGGTGCTGTAAGCGTACGTGGAGAACTTTTTTGCGCAGCAATCTCCGACATAGTGTAGCTGTGGCGGAATAAGAGGAACCAGCCCGCATTCGCCGAGGCAGACGGAAAACCGCCTTAAAACCATCCACAGACTGGCCGGCTCACCGGACCTCGACACAAGTCCGCCGGGCGGATTCGTGCCGGGGACCAGGCGCTCCTTCCCGCTCTGGAAAATGAGAATGTTACTGAGCTTCTCAAACAGATAAGTTAGTTTACTTTTGCTCATCGTACAGTTCCTAACCTTGGAAACAAACGAATTAACTTCCTGATATATTTTCCAATTTCCACTCAGTAATCTCTTACGGAGTAATTTTCTGCGGTAATTGATGACTTAGAAAGAAAGTAGTTATTGGACAAAAGCGACCAATATGAATGATACATGGTGTTCACCCACGGACGTCATATAGGCAACTCTTCAAGATGCTAGGCATATTAACTGCGCCGTCACAATACCTATATTCGCTAATTACATTCGTCATAAATAATCCATCACAACTAGCAGTGGAACGGAAAGGCAGTCTATTTTAATATTTCAGCAATTGTAGTGTTGAATAAGATAACGCGGGAGTACACAGAGGAGGATTTTAGTGAGTCGTAGAGAGTGAGTAGTCTGTGTGGAGTGTGTAGAGGACGACCACCGGTTCGTATCTTTGTGCCCGCAGATAAGAGCGCCGTCGAATGAGAGAGAGGGGAGGGAGGAAGGGGGGAGGGTTCAGCGACCCCGCTAGCCATGGTATCAGCGCTGACGTCGCACCACCCAGTCGTCCCGCCCCCCCCCCCCTCCTCCTCCCGAGAAGATCGACAGCTCATCTGAATGGCACTCCAGGAGAGAGAGGACAGACCTGCGTCTTCCTCAGCTGTGGCCCAACAGCGGAACAGAGCAACACATCCTAAACTATATGGGGTGACTGCCCGTCGCCGTTCATTACGGCATGGGTTACGTGCGTAGTCCGCTTCTCCGCCTATCTTTGAGGAATGTGCAGAAACTTGCTAGACGGCAATTGTGTTTGGAACGGCGTTACAGGGGACAGGAATGGCATGAGATAGTTTTCAGACCAATCCGAGGTCTGTTTGTTTGAAGATGATGGCCGCATTTTGTTTCGCCACAGACAGGGGGAGCGGCATCACAGTGACTGCATTCACACAACACACACACCGCCATCTCGAGGCCTTATGATGTTGGGTGCTACTGGGCACAGCCACAGATCACAGCTGGCGCGTGTCCAGACCAGTGTGAGCTACGTGGATGACATCCTGTGACCCGTTGCCACACCCTTGCTCCACAGTACCTCAGACGCCATTTTTCAAACATGACATCTATGCCCGAGGCAGGATTCGAACTTGCGACCGTAGTGGTCGCGCAGTTCCAGACTGTAGCGCCTAGAACCGCTCGGCCGCTCCGGCCGGCGCCATTTTTCAGCAAGACAATGCAAGACCAGACGTTGCTGCACGAACATGTGCCTTCGTCACAGGTTTGTCAGCCTTTAGCCCTGGCATGCCAGATCACCAGACTAGTCGCTTATCACAGGACACATGCTCAACCGAGGTGACTAAAATGCTAATCATATGAACGTCCTATCTCTAGTCGTTCAAGGTGATCTGTCTTTCCTACACATGAGTGTATGTCTTCAATTAGAAACACCGTGTGTATGCGACGGAGGGGAACACCTTGGACAAGAGAGCTTGTATCCGGCTGTAGAAAGAGAAACGAAAGATCTCAAAGACATTTGGGGCACGAAAGAACACGCTGAAGCCTGGGTACACAGACAAACGCAGGAGCTGTGTGAGAGTGTTGAACCAGTTTAAAGCACGATACGAAAGAGAAGGCTGACATTTGCCAGAGGCATCATGAGAATGGGCAACAACACGTTGACAAAGAAGATATGGAACACAGTACACTTAACAGGGAACAACTGGGCGAAAGAAATCAGGGAGGACTGCAAAGGAATTGGAATAAGTGAAAAACTTCGCACATAACAGTGCAGGATTGGTCCAGCTGTAGTGTGTGCAGTGTAAGGGCGTAGCTGGACTGCTATTAGAATCGAAATTAAGATCACGGAAGCAGGAGGAGCGAGAGAACGAAGAAGACTGAATAAGTCACCGGTCCCTCTAAGGGAGCGAAACGACTAAATTCGAAAAGTAATGTCCGATTTGGTGCGAAATGGCAACCACTGTGAAAATCCGATGTAACTTGGATCAGATGTGTTGGGCAGTGTCTTTAGTGTGCCTGTCGATCGCTTCACGTCGCTCTTTTCAGTTCAGAGCGCAAAGTGATGACGTAGAAATTCCTGGTGAGAGATTCGCCTGAAGCTATGCAGCCCACGTGACATAAATGTCACGCATTTCTTTCTTCAAGACAATTCTCAGCGACGTTCCGCTGGGCAATGAAGACGCTCCTGCAGCGTTTTCGATTGGAAGTGCTTGATCACCCACAATACAGCGCTTAATTCGCTCTCTCTGATGTTCATCTCTGCTCACATGAACCACACTGGCTACGAAGACAACATTTTGGCACAAACAACGATAGGCAGACCAGCGTAGAGAATTGGCCGAAAGTACAGGCGGCTGCTTTCTGTGACGAGGACAGTGGAAAGTTTGAACAATAGCGCGACAAATTTCTAAGTCTGAGCGGCGACTATTTAGAGAGGTAGCTGGAAGGTGTGACTAACAGTTGCGAATAAAAAATTTTTTCAGTTTCACAGTGGTTTCCATTTCGCGACCGATCGGACCTTTCTTTCCGAACAGCCCTCGTAACTAAATACATACAAAGATACGGTAGAAAGGGTAGCTTGCAGCAGTGTGGATTATATGAACCACGCGGCAACTCTTTTTCTTCTCTCGGCTGTGGCGTCAGGCCGCTGCGCTTCGCACAAACGAGGCTCGGCGGCTGCTCCTCCTTACCGTAGAGGTACTTCTCGAAGGCGCGGAAGGTGAAGGGTCCGTGGAAGCCCTTGAGGCCGACGATGAGGCCGGCGCGGCGGTAGTCGTCGACGAGCCTCTTGACGAGCACATGCTCGTTGGCGCGGCCCGCGCGGATCTGGAGCCTCTTGAGCTCCAGCAGCTGCTGGAAGATGCGCCGCTCCATGTGGTACCTGCGACAGCGTTAGTCGGCGACCCGGCTCTAACGGCAGCGTCTCAGCAGCACCGCAGACTCTGTCTCAAAATAGCTGTATTCTCAAGTTTTCCCTGTGCAAGGTGGAGAACCACATGGTCGGTCGCGAGCACAGGCTCCGCAGAAATCTATCCGAAAGGGAGCAAGATTTTAAAATTGTCTATTTTGGTATAATCCGTTCGGTGAGTTTAAGAATGTGTCATGCCTCAAGAATAGTATGTCACAGAATGTACTTAAATTTCATTGTATAGTCTGGGATTGATTGTTATCGGCACGTCACATTTGTCAAAGGTAGATTGCTTTGACACCTAAAAGATAAGCACATTACATTAGCATATGCAAACTAGACGTTGTTATACTGTTAATAGGAAAATGGATGCTACCATTTTTATTTTACGATCTAAAATGACATCTTCATATGGTTAAATCCACCGAGTTGCCAAATGAAGATAGACAGTATTCACTACAGAAGTTTTTATTGATACACCACAAAAAATCAGACTGATCGAGAAAATGCTGTTGGATATCAACAAAAATAGCCATAAAAATGACACAAATTGATAGACCTCATAGTGGAGAAACAGAAGATGAACAGGGGTAGGAAAATGTTTCGTTAAAAAGGCATGAAATGAATTCCATGTTGTGTCTCTTGGTTATGTAATTTACCTCAACGTGCATTTTTACTGACATTATTGTTTACAGTTGGTCATGCCATTTTTTTGTCTGATTTGCATTTGTTCCGTTTCAGTGTAACTACCATCCCAACATATCATAACTGTGTATTCTGTGTCTGAAATGACGCACATGCACTACATCTACGGCCTGGCAGATGGGAATGCGGATTCAGTACGTCAACTTTATGGCTGAACGTAACTCCGGTAGGTAGTTACCAGTGCAGGAACGTTTGTACGACACCATCAATGCTTGTGAGACACAAGTTCATTTGCGAAGGAAATTTCAGATGAAGACCACGCGATGTACGAATGCGTGAGCTTGAAGAATGTGTTCTTCTTCCTGTGGGTGGAGATCTAGCAGCTAGTACAAGGAGAATACCTGAAGGGAAGGCCTCAGTGACATGTGGATGTGAAACAGTTAGTGTGGAAACTTATGTACTCGTATCGCCTTCAACAGGTGCAAGGATTAAATGAGGCGACGCATGTTAAGACAGCGTGCTGCGTTTCTGCGTTTCTTAGCATGTACCTGATTCACTGATGAGGCTGGCTTTTTACATCATCGGTAGGGATTTTCAATTATCATAGCAATCGCGACTGGGCTCATGAAAACCTTCGTGAATTGCGACAAGACAGATATAAACAGAGGTTCAGCCTCAAAGTGTGGTGTGGAATCGTTAATGATCATCTAACTGGCCTCTATGTCTTTCCTCGACTTCTTACTGGATAAACGAATCTGCTGTTTCTCAGAGATGGCTTGTTTCATTTAGTTGATTGTGTATCTCTAGAAGTCAGCCAAC
Organism: Schistocerca nitens; assembly: GCF_023898315.1. Classification (NCBI taxonomy): domain Eukaryota; kingdom Metazoa; phylum Arthropoda; class Insecta; order Orthoptera; family Acrididae; genus Schistocerca; species Schistocerca nitens. The sequence goes on from NC_064614.1 coordinate 1,297,789,486, forward strand.
GAATGTGGTTTACGCACAATGATGCTCCACCTCACAATACGTGGATATTTTTCCAGTATGTCGATAATCAATTTCCAAAGAGACTACTACAACAAAATTTGGCTCAGGAACAGCAGGCTTCATGAGTATCAGCACTGTGGGGTTTATAACATCGTTGCTCCAACAGGAGTGGAGATATGGGCAAAACATGTTTTCCTCACCCCTGGTGTATAGGCTGCCCTATGCAACAGTCATGTTCTGTTGGAACAGTATCAGCCTGTGCAACCAACTTGCTTTGCAGGGCAACCTACGTGTCAGGGTCGAGAAATGGCCCTGATTTATAGGCTGTCCCTCATAGCAGGCATGTTTTGCTGGAGTAGTGTCAGCCTGATTTATCGACCAGCTTTACACCTGTATGCCAGGGGCAAATAAATGATTTTGAAGCACCTGATATGTTGTGTGCCCTCATGGTAGGCAGATTGTGGGAGTAGTACCTACCTCCTTTATTGAACTGTATTGCAGTGGCTACATGTGACAATGAGCATGGCAGGGGATAATTTGAGATGAGTAGAGGAGCAGATGATCAAACTGAGGGGGAGAGCAAATGGACAAGGGAGGAGGGGGAGATTCATGAAACAGGTGGAATGTGTAGAGGAATAGTGGGCAAGTAGCAGAGGAGGAGGGAGAGGTGGAGATGGAAAAGGGAGGTGCCGGAGCATATGCTCAGCATGAGGGGGGTGAAGATATGGTCAGAGAGAGGGGTAGAGGAAATGGACAAAGAGACAGGGAGGAGGGGATAGGTAGAGGTGAACAGACAAACAGAAGGAGGAAATGTGTTCGGTATATGTGTCGACAGCATATGTGGGCGAAGGCTAGTAATAATATTACACTATTGTTATCATTAGCGAACTGCGTTCTGTAAAGCGTGGCGTGCACTCACTTGCGCATGCTGTTCTGCACGGCCTGCGTGACGGAGACGGTGCTGAGGGGCGGCCGGCCGTCCTGCCTGCAGGGCCGCGGCACCCTGCCGCCCCCGCCGCCCCCGCCGCCCCCGTCGCTGCCCCCGGCCTCACCCGGCTGCTCGTGCTCCCGCCGCGGCGACGGCTCAAACCCAGAGTCGGGCTGCGCGCTGGAGCGGCTGCGCGTGGTCGTCGTGGACGCCTCCTCCTCCTCCTCCTCCTCCTCCTCCTCCTCGCCCTCTTCCTCACCCTCCTCCCACTTCTGCACGCCGTCCTCGACCTCCAGTTCCTCTTGTTCTCGGCCCTCGTCTCCTTCCGACTCCCCGCCGCTTTCCTCCTGGCTCTCCTGTGTGAGAAAGACGCTGACGAAATGGATACGAAATGCCTCGCCACATACTAGAAAACTGATTTTTCACAGCGAATCAGGTATCAAACATACAGAAGATCCGGAGAACTAAATTACTGTTAACTGACTCCTTACTGATGCAATTTCAGAAACTACGAAATATCAACTAATCATCACTCCAATAATTAAGTTTAGCTTCCAGTGCTATTCTAGAAGCGCACTTCTCGAAGCACGTGACGATGACCGTATCTCACCCTCCCGCCCCCTCCCCCCCCTCTCATCCACTGCTGCGGAAATGCCTTACCTAGAAGGGCAGAAGTGAAATTTTCTCAATTTTCCAAGAATCGTGAAGACAGTGGCTGCACGTTCATTGAGGGCAGATCCTAAAGAACTAATTTTTTCCCCAGGTGTATTTACGACTACCTATGGATTCTAAAAAAGAATCAGTTGCTGCTTGTAGGTGAGCGAGAACGTTAATCTCAGGGCTTGTGAATCGGGCGACTGTGGGAAGTGACTCAAGATTCATGGAGTGAGTTGGTGTCGTGATTGGAGACAACAGACGTTCCACTGGCACGTCAGATTTCATCAGCTGTCCTGGAGCACAGCAGTGTATGACAGTGAAACATGGACTGTGGGAATACCGGAACAGAACGGAAACGAAGCATTTGTGATGTGGTGCTACAGACGAATGTTGAAAATTAGGTGGTCTGATAAGGTAAGGAATGAGGAGGTTCTGCGCAGAATCGGAGAGGAAAGGAACTGTGGAAAACACTGACAAGGAGAAGAGACAGAATGATAGGACATTTGTTAAGACACCAAGGAATGACTTCCATGTTACTAGAGGGAGTTGATGCATGAAACAGTCGTCATCCCTGGCTGCAGATTTCTACATTGAGATACGCAAAAACTGATAACCTCACTACGATAATCGTATCGATAACGGAAGGTGTTATGTAAGAAGCTAGCAGAAGATACATTACTGTTGTTTACGTTTGTTTTTCGTTGTACGTCGTACCGGGACATTTTATATGCGTCACTCCTACAGGTATACAGCAGCTGAGTTGAGTTACGTTATTAGTAATTGCTAAAAATATTCAATGGATTTAAGGAAAGTGCATTGATTTGAGATTGGCATCCAAGCAAATTAACACATTATCGTCACATTTACACGGCTTGTCAAAAATGCACTGAATGTCTTCTCAACCATTTAGAACGTATCGCAAACATTCTTACGTTCTTGGTATTTCTTTTTCAGTTTTTTATACGCAGTACATTTAGTCATTGTATTTTTGAAGTTTGTTTAGGTTTACGTGGCTTTGTATTACGTGCTGATTCATTGATTTCTACATTAACGAAATGAAACAAAAGATTGGAAAAGAGAGAGAGAGAGAGACGGAGAGAGAGAGAGAGAGAGAGTGATAGAGAGAGAAGGAAGGGAAGGCGAAACTGCTATTCATTAACTGGATCCAAACACCGTAACTGGCCCACTGACACTAATATCATCACCGATTTGCCCATACTTCAAATAGGACGACTACTTAGCAGTTTTGCGGGACAAGTGTGTGCATTATACTCTATTACATTGATTTCCACTGCACTCGATGCATCTCTTCATACTCGAAAATGATCCCAAACGTTTTCTGGCACCTTCGTCGAGTCACGCCAGTACTATCACTTCCTCTCGTCCTCTGATCGGTTCAACAGTTCCGAAGAGAAATCAAATTCAAACGGGGCAGGGTTACAGCTGTTGAAGGCAATCAAGAACTTCGCAACCTATTGCATCGTAACAGTCTGCGGAAAATTTCGACCAATATACTAGAATGTTCTTATTAGGAAAGGACCAACAGTCGACCTTCGTCGCGTGGTTTTAAGGACACATTTACAGTCAGACCGGGAGTTATGCGATAGTACTTAAGACTGTAGGATAGGTAAATGTGGCGTATGGGAAAATTTAGAATATCTTTTGAGAAAAGAGCAGAAGCTGTTAGAACATCGAAAGTTCATTTATAAAGCCTGTACTAATGGCAGTCTGGAAGTTGAATGAACAGTGTGGAAGTGTTATTTAAGAGTGATAAAATTGAAGACAGTATTATGGAAAGGGAAGGGCTAAGTGAGTGAACATGATATGAGTAATGTGATACTGCGAGAATAATTTGTCACAGGATTGAAAGACATAAGTCGAAACAAGATACCTCTTGTGGACATGATTCCCTCACAGTTATTAAGATTTTTAGGAGAACGGACAATGATGATACGGAAGGCACATGAGAAACACCGTCATATTTGAAGTAGAACATTACAATTCCTATACGAGTACTAAGGAGATGCTGGAAGGTGAGACTACTACCGGAACATCAGTTTAATAAGTCACGGTTGCAAAATACAGGGACCAGTTGGTTACAGAAGAACGGAGGCCAGGAGAACCAAACCTCGGGGAGGACCAGAATGGATTTAAGAAGATATGTGCGAACTTGTGAGGCAAAATTGACCCTACGACTTTTCTGACAAGAGAACGTCACCAACTTGAACTCATATTTTAAGGAGAAAAAACCCTTGCAAGATATCAGCCGCGTCAATCGAACCCGAGGGAAAATTTGGACCATAATTTTGATTCAAGATAGCAAAACGAAAGCAGTAATTATAAATTTCACGTTCAAGGAACCATTCGCACAGGAGAACATACCGTCACTTGAAACTTCCTGGCAGATTAAAACGGTGTGCCGGACCGAGACTCGAACTCGGGACCTTTGCCTTTCACGGGCAAGTGCTCTACCAACTTTTTTTAAATTTTTTCTTTTTTTCTTTTTTAGATTTTTTAAAATTTTAAGTGCTCTACCAACTTTTTTTATTGTGGGAATTATTATTTATTTATTTATTTTTATTTACTGTGTTTAATACATTCTTAATGTGGTTTTACTTTATACCACAACAAAAATAAATGTATCTAGCACCGCATCGTGATCTGAGTAAAGAAAACAATATCTCGGCACGTTCCTACACCGAGGTAATGTAAATGGGGAAAACGAAAAAAAAAAAAAAATGCTTCATATAGGATGCAGAAGGGTGTGTCGCTACTCTCCGTACGCTTCATCATGCAGGTACGTCTTCACGTATATGATGTTATTCCAGCGAGAATAGAACTTAGTCTTGTCAGCTCACTCAATGGGTATCTTCTCCTACCTGTGGATGATCCAGCTGCGTGGAGGGTCGCGTAGGGCACTCCCTAAGTAACTAGAAAAATACTGTCTGTATTTTGGGTTCCGTACGATCTTGCAATGACGTTCTTGTAGGTAGTTCCAAAAGTCGAATACATCTTTAGGTCCATCGTGAAATAAGTAGTGTACCGCATGCGCACGGATCCACGTGACAGCGTTGGTCTTGGCGCGCGGGAAGTACTGTTGATCCGGAAATAGTAGAAACCGAGGTGTAATGTGTTCCGGAGTCAATCGTAGAAAATACGACAAAATTTGTCGCACCAAGCGCCATACGTCTTCTGCCGCGCCACATGTGAGACGGTGTTCGTCCGTGTCTGGTATCCCGCAGTCTACGCAGAGAGGCGATTCCGCCATGTTGATCTTGTGGAGGCGTGATCGGGTGATCTGTTTACCATTGACTGTGATGTACCATGTGGATCGGACGGATGTGTCCAGTGTAACCGCGTGAATCGTCTTCCACACCACCTTCCAATTAACCTGAGGGCTTTTGGTCTCCACGATGTTTGGTGGGCGCCTCTGCTGTAGGACATGATATATATCCCGCGCCGACGCCTGTTTCGTCGGTGGTACTGCGATACGGACATAGCTGTGTTCAATGTAAAAGTTCCCGAAGTAGTAGAAGGGTGGGGGTATGTCTTGGGTCGTCAGTGGGGGCATAAGGGAGGGCGGAGCTAAGGACTCCATCAGCAAACCTGTCAAACTTTCCGGGTGGTGGCGCCACAGCTTGATGTGTGAGCTGACATATAGGGCCACAGCTCTGTCGTGGACATGGACTAGACCAAGACCTCCCCTTTCTGGGGGAAGGGTCAGTGACTCATAACTGACTTTGAAGAGCATGCCTGTACTGACGTAGGCTCCGAATGCCGCTAATAGACCTCGAGCCATCAGTAACGGTATTGGAAGAACACGCGCTATGTGTGGAAGGCGCGATGCGAGGTAAACATTGACGAAGTGTGTCCTTTGGAGGATGTCGAGGGTCCGCAGACGAAGGTTGAAGATCTGGACCCGAATTTGTTGTAATAAGCGGTGATAGTTGAGAGCCGCAGTGCGCCGTATGTCGTCGTGAAACTCTATTCCGAGACATTTGATAGTGCCACGAAGCTGTAGGGGTTCGACACACGCTGGGGTCAACCCGTCTCCTATGGCCATGGCGACCGATTTGGCGACGTTGAGACAGCTTCCGGAAGCCACACCGTACGTGGTAATCCATTCTAGTGCTCTGTTGACATCGTCGCGATTGCGGAACACGAGAACCAGGTCGTCTGCATATGCTGTACAGCGAAATGTGACGTCACGTAGGGTAAGACCGGTGAGGCGTTGACGGAGACCACAGAGGAGCGGTTCCAGTGCCAGAGCATATAGTAACGTCGACAAGGGGCACCCTTGACGCACGGAACTGAAAATCGGGAGGGACTGCGAGAGACTCCCGTTAACGAGCACTTTGGAAGTCGCCCCTCGGAGGAGGCGAACCACGACGTCTGTGAATTGCTGTGGCTACTGCATGTGCTGGAGAACGGACGTTAGGTACGCGTGATCCACTCTATCAAAAGCTTGGCTAAAATCTAGTGATGCCAGCGCTCCCGGGATGTGGCGTGCCCTGGCTAGGGCTATTAAGTCACGGTATCGACACAGTGCTGTGTGGATGTTGTTGATACCCCCTAGGGAAGTCTGATCTGGCGAGATGACGTAAGGTAGGATCGGTCGTAGACGGTTTGCTAATAGTCTGGTGAATATCTTCGTGTCGCAGTTGACGAGTGTTAGCGGGCGGTAATCTTGTATTCGAGCCCCACCTTTAGGTTTGTGAACCGGTATAATTATTCCTTCTACGAAGGTCGCAGGGAGCGGCACCGCGGGGGACGTAAGCTGCCGACAGATGTCTGTTAACTTGGGAGCCAGTAAATACTGGAAAGTTCTATAAAACTCCACAGGGAGCCCGTCGGGGCCAGGAGACTTATTCGCCGCTCCTTTACCAATGGCGTCGATAACTTCGTCTTCCGTAATGTCGTTCAATAATTCAGTTTGTAAATCCTGTAGGACAGTGCCGTAAACCAGTTGTGAGACTGCTGTCACCGTCGTCGGGTCGGAACATTGAGCAGAATAAAGTCGTGCGTAATGGTCGAAGAAGGCTGCAGCAATATCGCGTTGTGTGGTGTGATGACGGCCGTCCTCAGTGGTGATGGCATGTATCAGCGCCCGTCTTCGCAGTGTACGTTCTCGGATGACGTGGTACATGGTGGGTCGTTCCGTTGCGAGTCTGTCTCGTGTTCGCGCTCGGACGATCGTCCCTTCGAGGTGTCGGCGCATATGGGCTACGATCTGTGCTTTCGCACGCTGAACTGTCAACTGTCGTTCCGGCGTGGGTGGCAAAGAGGAGCATTCGCGAAGGACGGTGAAATAAAAATCAAGGGTCTGCCGCCTCCAAGCAGCAGTCTCACGACCATATGTAATAAAGGTTCGCCGTAGGGCCGGCTTGGCGCAGGTTAACCACCAACTAATCGACGTAGGGTACGTTGGGAGGCGGCGGACGCACAAACTCCACGTGTCTTCGATGGCGCGTCGACAATCCGGAGAAGCGAGATGAGCAAGGTTTAATTTCCAGGGATGTCGGCTGCGCCACACCCGTTGGCGACGAAGGGTGACGGCACCGATGTAGGCCTCGTGATCAGAAAAGGCTACTGGCCACACCTCCGCGTCACTCACCGTTGCCGCGAGAGAACGAGAGACGTAAATCCTATCGATGCGACTAGACGAGTGACTCGTGAAATGGGTGTATCCCGGTCTATTTCCTCGGACATGTTCCCATGTATCTACCAGATGGAGATCGCCGATGAGTGTCCCAAGTTCGGGGCACGGTGAATGGCGTGGCAGCTGATCTTTAGGTGCTTGGGTGCAATTGAAATCGCCCCCTAATATCAAGTCATCGTGCCTGCCCTGAAAAAGCGGTGCTATTCCTTCTGCGTAGAAGAGCGATCGGTCACGACGGCGAGTCGTTCCGGAAGGGGCGTACACATTGATAAACCGGACGCCTTGCACCGTTACGGCCATTCCTCTAGCGTCGGGGAGATAACGGACCTCGTCCGCTTCGAGGCCCTCTCTGAGGAGAATTGCGACTCCACTGTTAGTTGGTGAGGCGTGGGACACATGAGCCGTATAACCATACATACCCCGGAAATAGGCGACGAAGACTTCTTGGAGAAAGACAATGTCAACGTCTGCTGCATTGAGCATGTCTTGGAGCAGCGACAACTTCGTACATGTCCGAATGGTGTTAATGTTGATGGTCGTTAAGCGATAGGTCTGTAGATCGTCTCCTGCGGTGGGGGCCGCCGTCAGCGTCGCCGTAAAAGGTGGGCCTGTGATCTGCCGGCCGTGTCCGCGCCGTCATCTGTTGCTACTCGGGAGGGGCCGAGGTGTGGGAGGACAGACCCCTCTCCTCATCCACCACAACGGCCGTAGAATCGTCTTCAATGTCAACCGCCCAAGGTCCGTAAGTTAACGGTGGCTGCGGTAGAGCACTTGTGGGCTGAGTGACTAAGGGTGAATCCGCAGTTGTTTCCGGTTGTGTACCAACGGCGGGCGCTGTGCTGGCCATCCGTTTGCCCGACAGAGCGGAATCGGGTTTGTTAAAATCAGACAAAGTGACAGGTGAGGGCGATCTCGTGTCATCCATTTTCCTCGTCGTTTCGTCGGCCGTCCGGTCGTCAACTGGAGAAGACGTCCGCTGGAGGCAATCGTCTGAGGGTGTGCGACGTCGCTTTTTATGTTTTCTCGGTGACCTTTGTTTGCGGACGTGGGTTTCTGTGTCCGAAAGAGTTTGTGGTTCCCGTATAGCATCCCCCTCAGGGAGAAAGGCAGAGGTCGGTACAACCCTAGCGTCGAGTTCCATTCTCTCGTCCGAATCGTCATGTGGAGTCGATGGGCGGCGTTCTTCAACCTCTGCAGACACCATAATGGGGTTGGTCAATCCAGGACCGGCGACAGGTGCGCATTCTAACGCTTCCTGTCTTCCGGGGGGGTTGTCGTCTGTCATGACGGTCGATCGTGTCACCTCTGCGTAATTGAGGGGGAGGGCCGTGAGCGTAGGAGGTGGTGTCGTGTCATGCAATGGAAGTTGTGTAACCCGACGTTGAATACACGCCGATCGCACATGACCCTCCTGGCCGCAACCAAAACGAGGTTGTCCGTCGTACATTACTATTGCTCGACAGCCACCTATGACTAAGTAGGACGGCACATGTTTGTTTAATTCAATTTTCACTTGTCGGACGCCGTTGAGGACCTGGTACGTCTCGAAGGTGTTCCATTTTTCGGCCACGTGGCTAATCACCGTCCCATAAGGGCGGAAAGCTGAGGTAACGACGTCCGGTGGTACTTCGAAAGGGAGTTCGAAGACTCTTAGTGTGCGTAATCCTAGTCCAGCCTGGTCAACAGTAACCTCTCCGATGTGACCATCGGAGTGTTTGAACTTGCGAGTGTTCGCGCATCTGTTCACAACTGCGTGTCATAACTCGTCATCGACCACCTTGACGTAAACGACGCTACTTGTGATGGATAGGTGGATACCGTTGATGTGCTGTGTTGGTATTTGAACTTCGTCACGGATGAATCGTTCTACTTCAAAGGCTCGAGCTCGTGCGTAGTCGGGCTGGAAGCTGATCTTGATGGTAGCTTTTCTGTACGAATGAGCCATGCCGACTCAGTATAAACGGACGCGAGTATTAGCTGCGGCGAGGAAGTGAACGAACTGCGCGCGCTCGCGACTCTGCGGACGGGACGTAAACAAGACGTCCTCGGCGCTCAGAGGCCGAAAGCAGACTTACCAACTGAGCTACCCAAGCACGACTCACGGCCCGTCCTCACAGCTATACTTCTGCCAGTACCTCGTCTCCTACCTTCCAAACTTCACAGAAGCTCTCCTGCGAACCTTGCAGAACTGGCACTCCTGGAAGAAAGGATACTGCGCAGACATGGGGCGTCTGCTGGTGCGCCGGCTAGGCGCCGAGCCAAGCGGGTTGCGTAACCAGCCGGCTAGGCGCCCAGGAGTGCCGGTTCTGCAAGGTTCGCAGGAGAGCTTCTGTGAAGTTTGGAAGGTAGGAGACGAGGTACTGGCAGAAGTAAAGCTGTGAGGACGGGGCGTGAGTCGTGCTTGGGTAGCTCACCTGGTAGAGCACTTGCCCGCGAAAGGCAAAGGTCCCGAGTTCGAGTCTCGGTCCGGCACACAGTTTTAATCTGCCAGGAAGTTTCATATCAGCGCACACTCCGCTGTAGAGTGAAAATTTCATTCTATATACCGTCACTTGACTATCGGACAGACGCCAATATGGACGACATAGCAATAAGCATACCTGGCGTAGAGAAACAACTAAAAGATTTGAAAGCACGAAAATCATCAGATCCGGATGGAATTTCAGTTCGATTTTACGAAGAGTACTCTATGGCATTGGCCCCTTACCTAGCTCGCATTTGTCGTGAATCTCTCGGTCAGCACAAAGTCTCAAACGAGTGCAAAACAGCGGAGGTACCTCCAGTGTATAAGAAGGGTAAGAGAACGTATCCGCAAAATTACACGCTAATATTCCTAACTTCTATTTTTTGTAGAATCCTTGAATATTGTCATTCCAGTATAATAAATTCTATTCGGACTGAGAAGCTTATGTCCACGAATGAGCATGATGTCAGAAAGCGTCGCTCGTGCGGAACTCATTTTGCCCTTTTCTCACACGATATACTGAGGACGTTTTTGAGAAAGGGCAACAGGCAGACTCCATATTTCTATATTTCCGGAAGGTATTTAGCATGGTGCCCCACAGCAGGCTGTTCACGAAAGTACGAACATAAGGAATAAGGTCACAGGTATGTGAGTGGTTCGAAGACTTCTTAAATAATGGAACCCAGTATGCTGTCTTCGACGGTGAGTGTCCATCAGAGACAAGGGTATCGTCAGGAGCGCCCCGGGGAAGTGTGATAGGCTGATTTGGCGGACAGAGTGGGTAGCGATCTGCGGTTGTTTGCTGGTGATGGCATGGTGTGCGGTAAGGTGTCGAAGTTGAGTGACTCTAGGAAGATACAAGACAACTAAGATCTCCAGTTCGTGTGATAAATGGCAGCTAGTCCCAAATGTGGAAAAATGTAAGTTAATACTGGACTGTTGATGACTGGAAACATGTTGCGTGGTCGGACGAGTCAGTTTACAAATTGTATCGAGCGGATGAACGTGTACGGGTATGGACACAACCTCATGAATCCATGGACCCTCCATATCAGCAGGGGGCAGTTCAAGATGGTGGAGGCTCTTTAATGGTGTAGGGCGTGTTTAGTTAGAGTGATATGGGACCACTGAGACGTCTAGATACGGCTCTGACAGGTGACAAGTATGTAAGCATCCTGTCTCATCACCTGCATTCATTCATGTCCTTTGTGCACTCCGACGGACTTGGAAAATTCCAGCAGAACAATGCGACACCCATCACGTCCAGAATTGCTACAGAGTGGCTCCAGGAACATTCTTTTGACTCTAAACACTTCCGCTGGCCACCAGACTCCCCAGACTCGAACATATTGAGGATATCTGGGATGCCTTGCAACGTGCTGGTCAGAAGAGATCGCCACCCCTTCGAACTATTACGGATTTATGGACAGCCCTGTAGGATTCATGGTGTCAGTTCCCTCCAGCACTACTTCTGTCATTAGTCGAGTCCATGCCACGGCGTGTTGCGGCACCTTCGCGTGCTCGCGGGGGCCCTGCACGATATTAGGCAGGTGTACCAGCTTCTTTGGCTCTTCCTCGCTGTATTTGCGTGTGGCCCAGGAAAGGATATGACAGGTAGTGGTACAGGATACCCTGCGCCACGCACCGTACGGTGGATTGCGGAGTCTCTGTGTAGATGTAGATGTAGACTGTAAGCAGTTATGAACTTCTGGAAGTACAGCTTTTAAACCTGCGCGCTTACAATTTTTTTGTCATTCGTTGCCGCCCCACTGCTGTTACTTTGGCTGTCAGAGAGCTCGATTTGCAAGCTCCAGCTGGTGCCACGGATGTCTTTGCTTCGAACATTTTTATGTTGCGATTCACACAAATGCAGTGTAGTGTAGCGCTGTTTAATTATTGACATCGCTGTGGTACGTTATCATCTTTGGATTTTGAAGCTAGCAATGTAAAAGTGAAGTATATTTGTAGCAGATGCGCCATTCTTCAACCGTGATTAAATTGTAAATCGAAGATCACTAACTTCATTTTATAATAAATCTTCACTCGCTCCTGTTTATTTATTTTGATTTTGGGGCGTGTATGTAGCTGCAGCATTTCAGTATTAGAATATTCTTAATATTGAATGTGCATGAGGGTGACATATTATGAACTCGTATTATTTGCTATGTTTCGGACAGAGGGACATGTGTTGTGGAACAAGATTTTAAAACTCGCTGGGCAGATGAGTCCAGCTCTCTCCTCCACTGCCCTCGTCTTCAGCATCATGCGAATACGAGTGCTCTGGTTGTCACCACGACGTACCGCACATCGCGGCCGGGTATCAGGCGGCTGCTGTGGGGCGGAACGAGTGACAAACTACCTGTGCGCGCGAAAGCTTCAAACCTGTCCTTTCGGAAGGTCGTAACTGCGCACTCTAACAATTACGCCCCAAATTTCCACGCTGTGTCGATTGCTGGAGTCGATATCATGCAGATGTGCCTTTTTGTCATTAAAATACGACGTCAAGTTGGTGACATTTCCTCATTAGACGACTTAGAAGATATGTTGAACGGGAAGGATGACAGTATCATGGAAACAAGTTATAAGACGAATGTCAAGAAATATAAAACAAAGTTATTGGAGTGTAGTTGAAATGAAGCTGGTGATATTGAGCCAATTAGCTTAGCAAATGAGACAGAGCAGTAGGCGAGTTTTGCTATCTAGGAACCATAGCAACTAAGGAGGGCCGAAGTAAAGAGGAGATATAAAATGCTGACTTCCAATAGAAAGAGACGTTTTTCTTAAAAAGAGAAGTATGTTAACTTCGAAATTAAACTTAAACGTTGGGAAGAATCTTCTGAAAGTATTTGTCGGGACTGTAGCCTTGTTTGCGAGGAAACATGAACGGCAAACAGTGCAGGCGTGAAGAGAATAGAAGCTTTTGAAATGTAGTGTTCCTAAAGAATGAGGAATATATCAGATAACCAATCGAATGGGCGAGAAGAGAGCTTTAAAGCAGTACTTGATCAAAAGAACGGATAGGTGGGCATGCAGCAGGTCAAGGGTTCGACACTGGGTCGAGGCATGTTTGATTTTATTTGCCAGTTTCATTCGGCCATATAATACTGTTAGCATAGACCGTTTCTTAAGCCACATGTATCCGATATTTACATAGCACACGTTTGGAAATTATTTGCAAAGCATGTTGTTAGCCCTATTGGTCAGGTAAGGCCTTAACGAAATGTGGTGCACTTGAACGTGGCAAGAATAATAGTTGGTACTAATCGATGCGACCATAGTGGTAGGGTACACAGAAAACAGGCTTGGAATTTAGTAGGTGCAGTGGCGTGAAACAATTAGCGAACAAAGACATGCAAGAGGCTGACCAATGAAAATGGCTCTACATCCTACTTCTGTGTTCGTAGTATGTAACTGCAAATGTTTTGCAGCAGACCCACTGTAATAGTTGTATGACGATCAACACGCCATACACCGTATCACGGAGACTACATGTAGCAAATAAAAACAAATACGCATCGATCCAGAATCGAACCCTTGACTTCCTGCATGTTAACCCAAAACGCTACCCACTGCACCACCTGCACAGCGCTACTAACGTACGCTGAGAGAGTAGTTACGGCTCGTGTGATTACCGCGTTGTCAGATTGCCAAGTCCTGTTACTGCCGAAAATATCTGCAGGACGAAAACAGACACCGCACATTCACGTACCTCGATGGGCAATGAATCCACCACCTTCAGAGACGGATTTACAATCAAGAGTGAATCACAAAGTATGGACAGGGACTGCGGATAGGTGGCACTAGGTGAGAATGTTGCTCGTCCGGGAGACGTACAGAAATACTTCGCGCTGCCGCTCTCAGCCCTGTGTTCCGGTGGCGCAGGGGTGTGCGTCACTGTCTAATAAGCAGTGGGTCGTGGGTTCCAGTCCTGGCGTGGCACACATTTTCACGCGTAGCCACTGAGTCACATAAAATCCCGATGCAGCTGACGTCAACAGTTTCTTTCCTTTCAGTCCCCTGCACCTTTAGTTTACATTATGTCTCATTGTGTTTCCCTAAATACGAGAATGTTGGATTATTTTGTGTACTGTCACTCCCTGTTGTCTTATGGAATTATATTCCAGAGAAGTGTACCTGAAATAAATATACGGCCAGTAAAAATATATTGTCTGAAATACACAACTGTATATCTTGAGAAACCTTTTAATGAGCTTGGAATCCTTACAATTATTTCCCAATACGTTTAGTCATTAATTGTTTTCGCACTTGAGATATATTGGTTTCAGCTCTACTGTGATATACACCATCACAATGAAAGACAAAAGAATAATTTTCATGTAGACTTTGCCTCGTTGTCTACACTTCAGAATGAAGATACATACTCCCATCTAACATAAGGAAGGAAACTGGAAATCCTACTTGGTTTATAAAAAAAGTAAAAACATACCTCGTGAGCCACTGTTTCTACAAATCAGCAGTTATGTAGATTCATAGATTGAAACTTTCTCTGAATTATATGGGAAGTAGCAGCGTTTGTTGTAAAGCAGCGTGACAAGTATTGGCGTCTGTAAATAGGGCTCACTTTACAGATGTAGATGACTGTTTTCACACCAGTGTGATGAACAAATTTAGGAATCAGTAGTAGGCAAACAGAAACTGCTCAGTATTACTGACGAGGCTGCAGCTTATTCAAACTAGCACTTTTCTCCTAATTTAGTTGATTAAATGTAGCTAGTACAACCATGGATAGCATTAAGCACTGCAGTGATAGTTTATTATCGCTAATACAGTATACAGATTATGTTACTACGATTTGTCTGTTTTTTGTTAATGAATACCTTGGCTCATTGCAGAGTATTTAGCTCTTTGATACTCCTGCGTTAAACTTGGAACGGATATTTCGAATGAGTGTTTCTGTACGGCAATAATATTCATAGAATGGTATATTAATGGGCAAGAAATTTTTATTTCATTTTCAGGAAAATTTAAGACCCACACGATTGTCTGAGTCTTACAGCGATACTTGTAAAAGCAAAATTTTTTTTGTTTTTGTTTTTTGTTTTGTTTTTGGATATTAAGCTTCACACATCTAGTTCTTGTCCTCTTCTAGCAATGAAATTGCTTACGGCAATGAGCGGAGTACATACCATCAACAGTAGGCCAGTGTTCGTACTGTGTAGCTTCTTATGATCACACGGTGTATTTATTGATTTGAATAGATTGTTTGGTGTGTCTTCATCAGATACACTTAATCACGTCAACTTTGGATTCCTCTAATACTAAAATTTGCTCATTAGTAGCGCTAAAAATAAAAAAGAAACTAACGCACTTTGACAGTAAAATAAATAAATATGACAACCTATTCCGTAATCTGCTGCGAATCTGAGTAGTTTGGTTTCACTTAATGCGAGAGCGCCAGCTGATACTTCTGTCGGTTACTTCGGTTATATGAAAGTTTTCACTCAGTCTGTGGGTTTGATGCGCTTCATTTACATACTTTTTCCGTAATCGTGGGGGGTTTTTACGTACGATGTGGCGTGGCGCCGCCGCCCGGCGTTGCCAGAGCCAGGGCAGCAGCGGGCGCGAGGAGGTGGCGTGATGACCGGCGCGAGCGCAGCGCCAGCCACCTCCTCGCGCCGGCTGCTGCCCTGTCCCTCTCAGCACAGAGACGCGGGCCGACGCAGTACGCAGCCACCTCCTGCTGTTTCCAGAGCCAGGGTAGCAGCCGGCGCGAGGAGGTGGCGTGACAGCCGGCGCGAGCGCGCCACCTCCTCGCAGCGGCTGCTATCCTGTCCCTCTCAGCGGGCCGACGCACAAGCTTTTTTTTATTAATTTTTGCAGTAAAACAGAATGCAAACTGTCGGCGCAAAAGCTGGACAATGTACCTTTCTTCTTCTTCACGTAGCCCTAAGAGATTGTCTAAGTTGCTTGCTCAACTTATTAGTTACACATTGCACAATTTCAAATCACAGCAGCAATCTATTTGTCAGTTTTAAATGGTGAAGAGAATAATTAGTCTTTCATTACATAATTAAATGAATATGTACATTTCTTATGTCAACTCCGGTGTACCCACTGAAATATCTCTGCGTGCGCCTGAGAGTCGGGCTCCCATCTGGGGTATGTCATGTGTACCACAGCTTTACTTCACTTAGGGAAAAAGTACTAAAGACTGTTTTCTCTCCCCTCGAAGAATAACTGGATAGCTCGCTGAGGTAAACACAAAGAAATTGCAACAGACATTGGCTACAATTGGGCATTGGTGTAAAATCAACGGGAAGAGTTAAAAAGTTGTGCTACTCTGAGATTGTAACCCAGGTCTCCTGCTTAGGAGGCCAAAGCTCTGATCACCAAGCCAGCAGCCGGTCATTGCAACACTGTGGGCTAGCCTAGCACGCCATCTATCAGACCCAAATTCTCAACTTATCCACACACCACTAATGCAGTGCCCCTTGGACATTATCCTCATTCTTTGGGGATATGTTCGAAAGAAAAGACACCAACCACAGGGTGTCATTTTAACTGAAGACACTGAAACACCTCCAAAAGTAGACATCGGATCAAAAAAAGTTATCATTCCAGTTTGTGTCAGAGGCGGGGATATACTCGACCCCCCCCCCCTCCTACCCCCATCCCATGCGTGGGTTGCGGGGGAAACTTTGAAATCATCACTGGGAACCCCGTTTTTTTATTGCAGATTACAATTCTACGGCAAAATCTACACATGTTTAGTCTGAAAGATTTCTTCGTTTCGTCACATGTGGTGCTCTCATCAGAGGAACAGAAAAGGGTACACAATCGTAATTTACGACATGCTACTTCTCAGTGAACCTTGAATATCCAGTGGCATGTGGGATGTCATATCCATGCTGTGAGGCCAAGATATTTCAGTATTTCATAACTTCAAACTGGAAACCCCAGTCGGAACATTGTATTCCTCTGACATATCGAACGGGGGACTACTCTACACGCTACATGGCCGTGGCTCGACGCGAACACTGTTTTTCCAATTAGAGTAAGTGTTCAAACGTGGAACAGTCAGCTTTAATACTTAGTGATCCGCTTTCCAAATGACTGTACACAGGACAGAGGCATATCTGCGGGCATGTCAGCACAAGCATTTCTGATGCGGTTGATCATGTTTTTGCGGTCTTTTCGCACTTGCTGGTACACCTTACCTTTTATATATCCCCACAGAAATAAATCCGGCGACATCAAATCCGGCGACATCAAATCCGGCGACCTAGCACGCCAATCAATAGGCCATATGCCACGGTTCAACTGCGGAATGCGCTGGGCAACCATCATGCTGAAAGCACATACATTATCGAACAGCCAGGGCAACATCCTGCAATAGTACTAGTACTTCCTGTTGCGTCCATACAACGTGCTGTCGTAAAATATGAACAAATGAGTTTGTTCCCCACGATGCCACACCATACGTTAACTGACCAAGGATGTCGATGGTCAACTTGCTGTAACCAGAGGGAACTGTCTGCACTCCAGCAATGCATGTTATGCCAGTTAACGCTACCACAGTTAGTAAATGTTGACTCATCGGAAAATAGTACCTCGGCAAAGAACGTGGATGTCGTTTGCATTTGTTGACATGCCTAATCACAAAACACTACACAGTTATGGAAATCGGCGCTACTTATGACGCTGTAGTGCTGTGGCAATACTACTTACGGACATATCGGAATTGTGGTGTAATTTCTGGCCGCTTATCGGTGGGCTGCGGTGCACTGCTGCTAGTACAGCTATTTCATTAGCTTCTCCTGCAACACGTTTGCTTCGTTTCCTTTTGCCAGTCCGTAAGCCGGCATCAGACATAAAGCGTTCACAACCTTGTTTTTGAGCGAACGACAGCGAGCTTTCTCTGGAAGACTCCCAGCATGCAAGGCAACACCAGCCTCAACATTTCTCCTACATTCTCCATAAATCACGATCACTTCAATTTTAAAATTCTGTGGTTCCAACATTCGTTGTCCAGCTGCACGTTCGTTCTCCAAATGATACCAGCACAGGAGTCAACGACACGGGGCAATAATATGACGCTACAACACAAATAAACCACACACACACATTTGTGCGTACCAGATTCGAAAGGATTGAGATCTACGGGACATGATGAGTGAATGAAAATAAATGAACAACGATGTGGGAAAACTCTGAGCACAAATCGGTCCGAGGGCTGCCTGAGTAGTGCTTGAAGGTAAACGGCTGACTATAATCATCGTGCAGAGTTATGGAGTGAGGATTCAAGGCTGATTGATACTCTTCCGAAAAAAGTCATCCAGAGAGTCTAGAGTGTGAACTTAATTCTCCCAGTCGGTGCAAAAGGTGCCTTTGTCTGAGTGGTTGACACAATTTTTTATTTATTTGTGAATTCATTTTTATATCCATCGTAACTGGTATTCCGATGTTGTGCTGCAAGACTGTACTCATGCACAAATTTGTGATTGGCAGTTCTTAAGAAAACACCGCCTACGTTTGCTTTCTCCGCAGAGTATGGTGTGTAACGGGTTGGTAAGTACAGAGTTCAGAAGGTTACAAACGTTCTTGCAAGGGACTCCTTTTACGACTTGAGAGGTTGTCATTCATACCAGACAGTTCCACACGCATCTGACAGATCGATACCTTTTGGGAGTAATTTTCTAAAATAAAACAAACGTTGGGTTTAATGACCTGTCGATGATGAAAATCCACGGAGACGAATAGGGTGCTAAGCACAGTACCTGCTCACAACATCTTCTGTCAGGTTGAAACGTAGCGCTGTACTGCCACCAGGATGACTCTATCAAGGAGTTTTCACGCTGTACTCTGCAGTGACAACGGCCACCAGTGGTCTGAAGCACGCCCGCTCTGTCTGCCAGTTTAACTGCAATTATCTTGGCTCTTCTGATACCTGATGGCAGTTCTTCCGTACATAACCCATTGTATCTGCGTTTCTGGGCCACCGCGTGCAACCTCAGAGCACGTAATAATCTACGTGGTCTGGGGTGCCCAAAGTCACATAGTAACTTGATCTGGTACAATTAGTTCAAAGAAGAGTTCACCGAATTCCGCAACACTTCTGTAAGGGGCAGTTAAACGAAAACATGACAGACGAAAAACAGTAAATAAAGTATTATTATTTCAGATGTTAACGCCATAACTCTTAACATATTCATCCCACTGCGAGACAAGACGGTCAAGCCATCAACGAAAACTGTTTTCGGTTGCCTACGGAACCAAAACTATAGCCACTCGTTCATCTCTTCTATCAAAGCAAGTCGACGCCCACGAATGTCTCCAAGGCTGCAAAAATAAGGAAATAGCAATGGAAAGATGGAGACTGTATGGAGGATGCGTAAGGGATTCCCAGCGAAGCTTCGGCAGCGTAATCGAAATAACATCACCAACATGTGGGCCCTGAAGAAAGACAGCAGTCATTTGCTTCAGACGAAGAGGTGCGCGCCTGGGTACAATCGTGGTTTCTTAGGCAATGGCAAACAGTTTTCCATGGAGGCATTCACCGTCTTGTCTCGAAGTAGGATAACTTATTAACAGTTATGACGATTACTTTTGAAATAATAAACAGTTTACTTACTTTTTTGCATATGTCTCGCTTTCATTTGAGTTTTGGTAGTATTTGGAGTGCCCTATATTGCAGTGATAGTGAAAGAAGTTACCAGCTTCACGATAAATTCTCTCATTTTTGTTTTTTGAAATGAGATAGATACGGTTTCCTTTCCTAAGCCGTGGATTGCCTCTGCGCAGTTTAGAGACTTTCAGCAGGTCACTCAGAACAGAATCGCCAGAAATGGAAATGGTCTTATTGTTAGGTAACTCAGCCGGACCTTCTCCCAGTTTTCAAATCAGCTTACAATCCTTCCTGAGATGTAGCGTCCCGTCTATGAAAAGACCATCAGATTCGGTAAGTAGTGGAAAGAAAATTAGCTATGTCCTTTTCAAAGGAACCATTCTAACGCTTTTGGAAAACCACTCGAAACCTAACTCTGAGTGGTTTGAATTCTGCTATCCCGATTTATAGTTTTTTCGAAATTATCTAATAGACTGATGGCCTCGCGCTGAAAATAAAAATTATTGGCAGCTTATGTAACTTCAGGGACGAAATTTAGGTAAAATAAAGCCATATGTGTAATGTTTTCAGTTGAGTCAAGCCCTTAAAGTAGCGAACCGAAATCTACTTTCCGGATGCCCCAATGGCTGGTGGCAGCTGATCTGATTAAAACGATGAGGAGACAATGAGATATTAGCTTTGATCGACGTTGGCTCGTGGGAAACCATGCAGTACGTGACACCCTACATTTTCCATATTTGTAGCTGTCTACAAGCGTAGGACATAAATCAGAGATATTCTGACTTCTCTACATTAGCGAGTTAAAAGTACCTTTACTTTTATGATCATAATGTTATTTAGTTCGAAAAAATTTACGATAGTTTCCATATCACCACATGCAGCAGATAAACTTAAAATAAAAGTATCTCATATTCTTAGTTGCTGGCAGCTCTTGAATCCCGTTCTGCGTGAAGGGAATCGGACTTCGGTGGATATTAATCAAGATTTTACCTGTAGTCCCGTTGTCGTCGCTTACTTCTTGGCACGAAACATCCGGTCAGGCTCTGCCCTTTGCCGATGCTAAAACTTAAGGCTATAGAAGTTCATTTAAGTCGTGATTCGACGTATATGTAGTTAAAAAGTAGAAAACTGTTATATGATCACCTCGTTTATTAGAAGAACGACAACTGCTTTTTCACAACGTCACTATGTCGCCTAGCACATACACATGTGCCGGCCTGCTCAATACTCAGATTGTAAGAGACAGAGAGATACATTTCCAAGAATCTTTATTTGTTCATGAAACAAAATGAGCGAGAAATTCCTAAACCTGTAATATTAATATCGTAACTGAACGCTGCTCTTTGACAAATTCATATTAAATGAAAGTTGTCAATAATAGCAAATAGCTGCCTGATCTGAACTGGTGCACGAGGAAACAATAAAAATAATTTGATGTTAATGCAAAACTAACAAACACAAGTAATGACATTGTAACAAATATAACGTATAAATTGAAATTAATGCGCTAAATATTACAGCCATTTTAATGAAAGGTTGTTGACAGAGAGGAAGACGCTTATAGCCATTAATATTAAAGTGAACTGGAAAAAATAATAAAGATTTGGGATTAACAGTTAGAATAAAAAATTGAGTCAGTAGTACTAGGAAGGAAATTAAGTGTCTGTAAACTCTCTTAACTTCTGCAGACGATTTTTCAATTCATTGGAAAATATAACAGAAGTTATCTTTAGAGAGAGTCGAGAATGAAATTGGTCTTAGAATTACAACCGAACAACTAAAATGCTATAAAAACACATGGATTTACATAAAGAATATGGAAAGAAGTAGTGAAAATCCATACAAAAATGGGATTAGAAAGATCTGCAATAACTGCACGTATTAGTAAAATGGAAAGAACATATAACAAGATGCAAAACATCCACAGCAAGAAATACATCTCCAGAAACATAAATCTAAAGTACTGTATTACCACACTAAAGCAAGAACACTGTACACGTATTAGTGATAGAGAGAGCTGATATATTCAAAAACGAACGTGAAAAAAATAGGGTATAGCACAAACTGAAGGTTCTCATAAAATTTTTAAAAATGTACCAACCGAATTAATAAAAAACTAAACTTCGACCGAACAGGCCATGAAGACCTTACGGTACCGACCGACAGCCGTATCATTCTTAGTCTACAGGCGTCAGTGGATGCGGATATTGAGGGGCATGTGGTCAGCACACCGCTCTCCCGGCCGTATGTCAGTTTACGAGACCGGAGCCGCTACTTCTCAATCACATAGCTCCTCAGTTTGCCTCACGAGAGCTGAGTGCACCCCGCTTGCCAACAGCGCTCGACAGACTGGATGGTCACCCACCTAAGTGTTAGCCCACACTGACAGCGCTTAACTTCGGTGATCTGACGGGAACCGGTGTTACCACTGTGGCAAGGCCGTTGGCCTACCGACTTAATAAGAATCGGTAATCCTGGAAAAGATGACAAAACAGAAATTTGCATCACAGATTTAAGAAACAACACTATGTGATCAAAAGTATCCAGACACCTCCAAAAACATTTTTTTCATATTAGACGTATTTTGCTACCACTCAAAGTACTCCGTATCAGCGACCCCAGTAGTCATTAGACATCGTGAGAGAGCAGCATGGGGCACTCGGCGGAACTCACGGACTTCGAACGTGGTCAGGTGATTGGGTGTGACTTGCGTCATATGTCTGTACGGGACATTTACACACACCTAAACATCCCTAGGTCCATTGTTTCCCATGTGATAGTGAAGTCGAAACGTGAAGGCACACGTACAGCACAAAAGCATACAGGCCGACCTCGTCTGTAGGCTGACAGAAACCGCCGACAGTTGAAGAGGGTCGAGGGTCGTAATGTGTAATAGGCAGACATTTATCCAGACCATCACACTGGAATTCCAAACAACATCTGGATCCACTGCAAGTATTATGAGTGTTAGGCGGGAGGTGAGAAAATTTGGATATCACGGTTGAGCGGCTGCCCATAAGCCACACATCGCGCCGGTAAATGCCAAACGACGCCTCGCTTGGTGTAAGGAGCGTAAACATTGGACGATTGAACAGTGGAAAGACGTTGTGTGGAGTGACGAATCACGGTACACAATGTGGCGATCCGATGGCAGGGTGTGGGTATGGTGAATGCCCGGTGAACGTCATCTGCCAGCGTGTGTAGTGCCAACAGTAAAATTCGGAGGTGGTCGTGTTTTTCATGAGGGGGCTTGCACCCCTTATTGTTTTGCGTGGTACTATCACAGAGGAGACCTACATTGATGTTTTAAGCACCTTCTTGCTTCCCACTGTTGAAGAGCAATTCAGGGATGGCGATTGCGTCTTTCAACAGGATCGAGCACCTGTTCATAATTCACGGCCTGTAGCGGAGTGGTTACACGACAATAACATCCCTGTAATATGGACTGGCCTGAATGCTACAGAACACCTTTGGGATGTTTTGGAACGCCGACTTCGTGCCAGGCCTCACTGGCCGACATTGATACCTCTCCTCAGTGCAGCACTCGTGTAGAATAGGCTGCCATTCCCCAAGAACCTTCCAGCACCTGATTGAACGTATATCTGCGAGAGAGGAAGCTGTCATCAAGGTTAGGCGTGGGCCAATACCATTCTGAATTCCAGCATTATCGATGGAGGGCGCCACAAACTTGTAGGTCCTATACAGTCAGGTGTCCGGATACTTTTGATCGCATGGTTTAAGTAGGAATACACCTGCTAAGAATGAAAGGGTAAATGTATAGGGGTGTTAAGGCTAAGTAAATAATCACTCAGGAATAACACGGATAGAGGAAAGGAAAAGATGGTTAGCGTAAGGTGGAGTGCTTGATTAGTGTAAGAAACAAGAAAAGAAGAAGTAATAAAGATGTCGGATGCTTCCTGTTGATGAATATAAAGGTTGAATGAGAGAAAAGAGATCAATGGCGAAACCTCAATGATTAAGAAAAATACAAAGCTAAAAATAGTGAAACAGTATGTAATTAGGAAGCAGCCCTGTCTCGACTGAAGTGGACAGTTGTCTTGAGTTCCGCCTTACCTTGGCAGGGAGAGTTGATGTGGAGGACGTCCTGGTAGCCGACTCTCGCCTGGCTGGAGCCTCTTCGTCGCTGGGGATCTCTGCAGCCCCTGACATGGTGGACTGGCGGCGCCTTCTGCTGGCCGGGTCCTGCTCAGTCGTGGAGACGCGTTCCTCGCTGTCCACCACCTCAGACGGAGCCATCCGGCTGCTGGAGGCTGCCGTCGCCTCTGAGGCGTCGGCCACGACGCCCTCCTCGTCCACGGCGTCTGCAGTGCTCACCTCGTCGTCCGCCCGCGACACGTCCTTCCTGCTCTCTCCGACCACACCACTCCCGGCTTCTGAGACATCGTGCCGCTTCTCGTCCGCTCCATTATTCTCACTGTCCGATTTCCCTCCGTCGTCGTCTGCTTCACCTTTAAGTGACTCATTCTCTGCTGGTTCCTCTTCAGGGTTCTTTTCCCCAGTGGACTGTTCATCCTGATCCGCACTTTCGCACCCTTTCGTGTTATCAGCTCCAGTGTCCACTTCTTCACCACCATCGATGCCTTCTTCCATAGCATTACTGTCGTCTTTAACAGTACTGTCCTCAATTTTTTCCTGCTTGACAATCGATGGCTTCTTATCTATCGTAGAAGTGTCGACGTCAGCAGGTTGGCCATCTTCGGTGACCTCACTCGGGTGCTGCCGGTCTTCGGCTGGGGCCTGCTCGTCTCGATCTGCAGGTACGTTGTCGGCCTCCAGTTCGCTCGGCTGGAGGGACGTCCGCTCACTGTCGTCTGCGGGCTCGTGGTGCACTATCGCTGTCACCACTTGCTGCGTCGCCCCCTCATCCAACGAGGTGGTGTAGACACTGTCCGTCCTTTCCTTCGGAAGACCTGCGAAGGGCTCGGCAGCCTCCGCGTCCCGACTGGCCTCTTCCCCGAGGCCGCCTCCTTCGTCTGGAGCCTCTGCTGTGGGCTGATCCTCACTGGGGGACTCGTCACGTAAAGGCTCTCGAGCCAGGTGTTCTTTTGGCGGCTCTTCCGGGGCAACTTCATCGTCGATACTCGTCACGGATTTCTCGGTCGATATAGCTTTCAGGAGCTCGCGAGCGACAGTCGTGGAAGAACTTGTCTGTGTATCCTCTGCTCTCTCTGCATCCCCACTGATTCCTTTAGACAGGGTTTTCGCTTCCTCGTCTGCTATTCTCACCTTGGCATTCGTCTTCTTGGCTTCAGACTTGCTAGCTTCACCGTTTGACGCAGATGTTCCACTGTTGTTCTTTTTCTTGCTGCTCCTCGCCTCCACAGACGACTGAACGGCAGTTTTCTTCTTGACCTCCTCCTCCTTGACCACGGCAAGCTCCCTGTGTTTGGTCCTGCTCTTCTTCTCCTCCTCGGTCTTCCTGGAGGCGGGGGCCGACGCCTTCCCGGAAGTGGCCGTGCCGTGGCGCCTCTCGCCGCGACGCCGCGCCGCCGCTCGCTTGCCTACGCACACCTGGACGTCATTGTCGTCGTCGTCGTCGTCGTCGTCGTCGACGACGCCGCCGCCGCCGACCCTGCCGTCACGAGGCTCCTTCGCCGCCCCCCGCCCTTCCCCCTTCCGCCCCACTTCCCCCTCTTCCTCCTCGGCCTCCTCCTCGCCCTGGTCGGCCTCCTCGGAGGCGGAGCCCGCGCGCTTGCGTTGCTCGCCGTGCCGCCGCCGTCGCCGCCCGCCGCGCCGCGCACTGTCACTGGAGTCCGAGGCAGAGGGCGAGGCGGACGCGGAGGCGGAGGCGGACCGCCGCCCCCGGGGGCCGCGCGCCTGCCCCTGCCGCTGGCGCCGCCGCCGGTCGCGCTCCTCGTCGCCGCCCCCGCTGCTGGCGCCGCCGCTGGCGCTGGAAGACCGGCCCTGCTGCCTCCTCCTGCCCTGGTGGTCGCCGCTCGCCCGCCGCTTCTGCCGCCTCCGTCCTGGACACGAGCGGTGGGGTCTGTACAGAGACTCGCAGGAAACCGACCACTACGAACAGGGCTCGTACCATTACCCAGCTTTCTCCCACACTGCAACTTACTGGCGGATTAAAACTGTGTGATGGGCCGGGATTCGAACCTTGGAGCTTTGCCTTTTTGGAGAAGTGTTCAACGAACTGAGCTACGTGAACATACTTCCGCCAGTACTTAATCTGCTACCTGCCAGACTCGTATACTGTTCTACCCTCTCGCTCCTCGCCCATGGCCCTCCTATCTGGAAAAAGAAAATTGATTGTTATTTTCTCTCTCTCGCGGGAGTGGTTGGGATGTCAGCGGTGACAATTTGCCGTTCTACATCCGAATGAGAGGAAATAATACACTGTGCAAAAAAGTATCATTTCTTTGAGTGGATGCCAAGTTGGGGTACTGGCGCGCAAATTGCAGCTTTCGTCACCGATGAACTGTGGCGTAGGATCGTCAAAATCCCGAGCTGGTCGGAGAGCCCTGACCATAATGTCCCAAATATTCGCACTGGGGAGAGATGCGGTGACTTAGCTGGCCAAGGTAGGGCTGGCAAGTACAAAGGCGAGCAGTACTTACTAAAACGTAAAGCCACTATGGCCTGCCATTAATGCAGCAAAACGGGGTGTAGAATATCGTCGATGTACCGCTGTGCTGTGAGAGTGCCGTGGATGACAACCGAAGGAGTGCTGATATGAAATGAAGCAGAACCACAGACCGTCACTCCTGGTTGTCGGGCACTATGGCGGGCTGGTATCCGACTGCTGTCGGGGGCGTCTCCGGACACATCTAAGCCGGCCTCAGTTCGAAGTGGGTCTCATCACTGAAGACAATTCTACTCCACCCAATGAGATTCCACGTCGAATGTGCCCGACGCCACTGAAAACGGGAGGTCAATGGTAGTCGCCGCAAGGGGCGTCGCGAGCTCCACCCCCTTTCTGGGAGCCGCCTATTAATGGTGCTTGTGGTGACTGAAGCACGAGTTGCACGTCGGGTCTATGATATGAAGATGTATCCGAGGCTCTGAGTCCCTCTGTGACGCTCGCTTGATGCCACATTCTGTTGTCTCTTTAGTTCGACCACTTCTTTCTTCGCTATGCGTTCTGCCATGGTTCACACGCTCCTGCCAACATCGTCGAATAATGGCATCGCTCCTGTTCAAATGTCGAGAGATTCGCCAATTACTCCAGCTGGCTCGTTTGAGCCCAACTGCAAATGCTGACGGCTCGTATATTGTTCACACTTCTGTCTGCTGTATAACTGTGTACACGGAGTGAAATTCGCAGACTTTATGCCCTGGTATCGAGGTGCCCACTGTTTACTATCCTTTCCAGCTACGCGCTGGAATTGCGCTCCAGCATCACACGTTCATCTATTTTTGCAATTTTCGTCGTCGGTCCCTGTATGACTATCAATTTGTGAGCAATTTGAATAACTCCTTTCATGAAGTAGATGCTTCGGCAATTAATACATTTTTGTTTTTACGCCTTTCCACTACTCGTTCAGCTAGAAAATTTATATATTTATTCGCATCCTGAATTTAATAACATGGTACAGTGTGTGTGATATTCTCCAATGCTGTGCACGAAGCTTTGTAACTTTCGTCGGCCAATTGTCATGCTCGTAAGTTAGCATCCCTTCACCACCTTTCATACTTTCGTGACTGTGAAAATGTAGTACTAAGTGCCTACACCTGTTGCCTAAGAGTTTGAAAAGCTAGATGAACGTCATATCGCACGATATTTGATTACTTGGAAAGCTATTTTTGAGGTTTCGTATAATCGTAAAAGTGGTGTTGCCGATTAAAGACTTTAATTCATCTTCTGAAGAGGCTTTTATTGCAGAGTGATGTCAAATTGTGGCAACTTCCGCAGTCAGTTCCACAGGGCAGGTGCAGGACTTTACGGTAGTACTCGTAGTTGGAACACAGACAGTGTGGTAGTGCCGAATTGTGCATTTGTGCGCAAAGATTTCTCGTTACACAAGAAAATTTTAAATGGAAAAGCCACATCAATTTCCCTTCACTTTGCTAAATTAGCGTCGTTGTGGAAAACATTCGGTTGTATTATTTCACCTAGATATTTAAATTTTGAAGCCTTTTTATTCTTCCATAACCAGTTTCCGTGTATTTCCGTGCCTCCTTTGCGTCTGTCATATAATGGGGCTCATTTTTAAAAAATATATCTTTTTTCTCGAAAGATATAGAAGCTGTCTTTTGTAGGAGGTTTGTCTGAATTGCTACATCTTGTATAGATTCAGCTACAATGCCAAATCGTCTGCACAAACCAAACAAACAATTCTCGGAAGCTCAGATTATTTCCTTTCCTCCCAAACGTGATTTTTAATTCCTTCTTTCTCGATTTCTTTAGGAAGTACACTGCGCAGAAAAAACGTGTCACTTTATCGAAATCCTGTAACTGTCTCCCATTGTGAAGCATAAGTTTCGAATTTGGCACAGGGGCGCCTACAGCCCACGTCGGCAAAGGCAAAAAGGCGTGGCCCGCTGCGCCGCCACTCTCGGGGCTCGGCGTTGTTTCAGACAGCGAGGCGTCGACACGTGCGAAAAAAAAAAAGGCCACAGCACAGAAGCTCACGCGAGATGTAAGATGGGTTAATGATGTGCTATTGGCACCAAATTTCACCACCGTTGTGCCTTTGTGTAGTGAGATTCACAATTTTTAATGCCTCATGAAGGATTTCCTTTACGCTTTCGGCCAGACCTTTAAGTACGAGGGCCTCTCGGTGCAGGTTACAATGAGTCCGCTGAATAGAAGAGGCAACTGGCCGAACTTTGGCAGTCAAGTCTGAGTAAATTCCAGACACAGCACGGGAACCACTCTATTGTACTTTCTAGTGTAAAACTATCAAGACATTTAAAAATTCCTTCCTCCGTTATTGTTGATAGCAAGCATTTACTAAAGAGGACTCGTATCCTCCTATCATATTCAAACCTAACAAAAGCCAACAGAATAGCCTCGCCAACTACATCGGTGTTTTATTCAAGCTGAGGTGAAAAGTACTCACTTTGCTTTAAAACTGTCATCATGGACTGTTTCACAGAATTTTACATTTCTCTTTACCGTTGTGTTTGATAGGGTATTTCACCAATTAGTTTTAATTCCTTTTCCCTAAGTAAAGCATCAGATATTATTTTGGCCGCTGGTGAAATAATACCCTCTCGTACGGTGTCAGCTGACCCCTTTTGGGCCATCAATAACGATAATCGCTGTGAAGCGTTTGCTTATTTTGTTCAGCAGAAGACGCTTTTCGCATCATTGATTTTGATTCAAAAATTCTACTTTTTTGTTCTGGAAAAAAATCTATTGATTTACTTACGCATTCTGCACGTATTTTTGATAAATGTCTTTCCAGTTTCGAGTGTCTGATACTTTCATTGGCAAGTACTCCAAAACACGCAGCACGCTGAGGAAGCAGCTCGTCTTCTGTTACACAAAACACAATCCCACAAGTGAGCACTGTATCTAGGAAAGCATGTTTTTGCTACTTTTTGGAAGGAGTTCAGTTCGCTAACTTCACTAACACTGTCACCTATAGGTGTATTAAATGAAGCACTGTAATGGGAAGTGGAAGCTTCGTCATAATTATCCGGAGTCTGTCTTTTTGCGGCACGACCAAGTCTTAATCCACTCCTCCACAGTCAAATAAATAGAAAACAGAAACGCAGTATAAAGTAAAACGGACCGCCACTATAAACATGCATGCCCACACTAAACAATAAGCAAATAACGCACGATGCCACAGTCAGAGAAATTCGGAATCAGCTCAAGGTTAGTCACGTGACACTTGTCGCAAGTGAAAGTGGACGCAGCGTTGCCATATCATAATCACCAGCCAATCCTACAGCTTTGCTGTTTCTTACCGTCCTGAGCACATTATTAGCCACATTCATTTCTTGTGTAGAACAGATTTTCTGCATAACTTTTTCAGATCATAAAACTTTCCTCTTGGAATACATGTTCATATTTTTTTTCCAGTCGTTGACACAGTATTTTAAAAGTCTTCTAGCGACCCACCGGAGTAGATCCACAGTTTGGTAATCACTGGTCTAGACAATTTGTGCATCATGACTTAAACGATGCCTCAAGATATATGCACAGGTTTTCAACTTTAATACTTGACTTATCACGTTAAAATATTAACGTAATATTATACTTCACTTCTTGATGATAGCGTTTTAAATTTTTAAATTCGGTCAATAATTATACGAAATACTGAAAATCAAATTTTTGTTGTCACTGTAAGCCTCTACATAGGCAACCCACGACTGAGATTTGGTAATTTTGTGTCTATTTTTGGGCGTTTAATGATGTAGATGGGGAAGAAATCAACTGTCGCGCCGCATGAGCTGCCCTTGCATTACACTGAACTGGGGAACGACATAAAATTTAAATGGAATTTAGAGATGCTGATGGAGTATTGCTTTTCCTAAATACGACGCTAACCACTTCCTATGTCAAAGCTCAAATCTAGCACCACGAAATGCACTCGTAGTCAAAAGATGACGCACCATGAAGGAATTATCCGAATGCGATGTGATGTACATGTACAGCAAACAAATGATTACAACTTCAGAAAAGTGGATGATTCGTTCAAGAGAGAGGGCTTAGGAAATCAGTAATGCATTGGTGCATCTCTGGCCGTTATGCAAGCATTTATTCGGCTTTGCAATGATTGATATAGTTGCTGGATGTCTTCCTGAGGGATTCCTCCCAGCTGGTGGGAGGGTGTGGGTGGAGAGAGATCCGACGACCTCGTTGGCCAAGGTAGGGTTTGGCAAGCATAGACACAAACGCTGGAAACTCTCGCTGTAAGCGGGTAGGCATTATACTGCTGAAATATAAGCCCAGGATGGCAAGAAAACGGCGCATAGAATATCGTCTACGAACAGCCCCGTATGAGAATCAGAGGTGTCTTGCTATGAAATGAAACTGAACCCTAGACCATCACTCCTGGCTGCCGAGCAATATTGCTGACTGGTCATCGGGACACATTTGGAACCGCGACTCATCACTGAAGACAATTCTATTCTAGTCAGTGAGATTCCAAGCCGAAGACGTGTCCAGACACACTCCGGAAAGCAGTGAGATATCAACCCCACTGTCGACCGCCAGACAGCCTGAGAACCAGGAACGATGGTCTGGGGTGCTGTTTCTGTTCCTTGGCCAGCAACGTGGCCGGATCTCTTCCCAATTGAGAGCGTCTGGACACTGTCGGTACGACCCTTCAACCATGCCGGGATTCTGACAGTCCGGTCTGACAACTGGACAGAACTTGACGTCATGAGGACATCCAACGACTCCATCAATCGATGAGAACTTCTTGCATAAGAATCAGAAGAGCGTCAACGAGTTACTGAGTTGCTGCGTTTGTGAAGCTCTTTCTCTCCAATAAATCATCCAGTTTTTTTGAAATCATTATCATTTATTTGTCTGTAGAAGTACGTGACATATGCCGATTTTCATTCATTTCGAATGGTTCCTTTGAAAGGGCACGGCCGATTTCCTTCCCGATCCTTCCCCCACGCAATAGAACCGATGACCTCGATATTGTTCCGCTCCCCCAAATGAACCAACCAACGTCCATTTTTCTTTTCCCTTAAAGTGTAGTAGTGACCTCGTCTGTACTGTTTAAGAGGTGGGCCACACAGACACGGGCGACTGCCACTCACCGGCGTCCGAGTATTCCTCGCTGTCCCTGCGCGGCCGAGTGCGGTGCTTGCGGCGCTGGCCGCTGGCGTCGTGGCGGCGGTGCGCCGGGGGCGAACCGCCGTCGTCGGAAGTGGGCGCCGTGCCGGAGGCGGCGCCGGGGGCGGCGGCGGAGGCGGGCGCGGTGACCGGGGAGTGGGGGCGCCGCCGCCTCCGCTGGTGCTGGTGGGGGTGGCGGTGGTGGTGGCGGCGGCGGCGCGACCGCTGCTCGTCGTCGCTGCTGGAGGCGCGCCGCGAGTGCCCGCGGCAGCGGCAGTGGTGGTCGTGGTCGTGGTCGTGGTCGTGTGCGCACACCGGCACCAGCCGCTCCACGTGCCGCACCGCCACGTCGTCGCTCAGCCGCACCTGCGGGCGTGTGTGTGTGTCTCTGTGTGTGCACCTCGTAGAGAGACCTGCGGGGTGGGCGTGTCGGACGTACAGCTGGGACAATACAAGCACACGCCATCGCTACCGTCCAGTGTACTACTCGTAATTCTCGATGGCAGATGTTGCACTGATGTGCAGAACTTAAAGACGAATGTAACAAGTTCGTTTGCGTGGCCATCCTCTGCAGCAGGCAAGGAAATGTTTATTTTGTAAATACATTGAATCGCCAAAGAAACTCGTACAGGTAACCGTTTCAAATATACACTCCTGGAAATGGAAAAAAGAACACATTGACACCGGTGTGTCAGACCCACTATACTTGCTCCGGACACTGCGAGAGGGCAGTACAAGCAATGATCACACGCACGGCACAGCGGACACACCAGGAACCGCGGTGTTGGCCGTCGAATGGCGCTAGCTGCGCAGCATTTGTGCACCGCCGCCGTCAGTGTCAGCCAGTTTGCCGTGGCATACGGAGCTCCATCGCAGTCTTTAACACTGGTAGCATGCCACGACAGCGTGGACGTGAACCGTATGTGCAGTTGACGGACTTTGAGCGAGGGCGTATAGTGGGCATGCGGGAGGCCGGGTGGACGTACCGCCGAATTGCTCAACACGTGGGGCGTGAGGTCTCCACAGTACATCGATGTTGTCGCCAGTGGTCGGCGGAAGGTGCACGTGCCCGTCGACCTGGGACCGGACCGCAGCGACGCACGGATGCACGCCAAGACCGTAGGATCCTACGCAGTGCCGTAGGGGACCGCACCGCCACTTCCCAGCAAATTAGGGACACTGTTGCTCCTGGGGTATCGGCGAGGACCATTCGCAACCGTCTCCATGAAGCTGGGCTACGGTCCCGCACACCGTTAGGCCGTCTTCCGCCCCAACATCGTGCAGCCCGCCTCCAGTGGCGTCGCGACAGGCGTGAATGGAGGGACGAATGGAGACGTGTCGTCTTCAGCGATGAGAGTCGCTTCTGCCTTGGTGCCAATGATGGTCGTATGCGTGTTTGGCGCCGTGCAGGTGAGCGCCACAATCAGGACTGCATACGACCGAGGCACACAGGGCCAACACCCGGCATCATGGTGTGGGGAGCGATCTCCTACACTGGCCGTACACCACTGGTGATCGTCGAGGGGACACTGAATAGTGCACGGTACATCCAAACCGTCATCGAACCCATCGTCCTACCATTCCTAGACCGGCAAGGGAACTTGCTGTTCCAACAGGACAATGCACGTCCGCATGTATCCCGTGCCACCCAACGTGCTCTAGAAGGTGTAAGTCAACTACCCTGGCCAGCAAGATCTCCGGATCTGTCCCCCATTGAGCATGTTTGGGACTGGATGAAGCGTCGTCTCACGCGGTCTGCACGTCCAGCACGAACGCTGGTCCAACTGAGGCGCGAGGTGGAAATGGCATGGCAAGCCGTTCCACAGGACTACATCCAGCATCTCTACGATCGTCTCCATGGGAGAATAGCAGCCTGCATTGCTGGGAAAGGTGGATATACACTGTACTAGTGCCGACATTGTGGATGCTCTGTTGCCTGTGTCTATGTCCCTGTGGTTCTGTCAGTGTGATTATGTGATGTATCTGACCCCAGGAATGTGTCAATAAAGTTTCCCCTTCCTGGGACAATGAATTCACGTTGTTCTTATTTCAATTTCCAGGAGTGTAGATATATATAAATAGGCAGAATACGGCGCTGCTTGCGGCAACGCCTACAGAAGACAACAAGTGTCTCAAGCAGTTGTTAGGTCGGTTACTGCTGCTACAGTGGCAGGTTATCAAGATTTAAGTGACTTTTAACGTGGTGTTATAAAATGGTTCAAATGGCTCTGAGCACTATGGGACTCAACTGCTGTGGTCATAAGTCCCCTAGAACTTAGAACTACTTAAACCTAACTAACCTAAGGACATCACACACATCCATGCCCGAGGCAGGATTCGAACCTGCGACCGTAGCAGTCGCACGGCTCCGGACTGCGCGCCTAGACCCGCGAGACCACCGCGGCCGGCGTGGTGTTATAGTCGGCGCGCGAGCCATCAGACACAGCATCTCAGAGGATGCGATGAAGTGGCGATTTTTCCGTACGACCGTTTCACGAGTGTACCGTGAATATCAGAAATCCGGTAAAACATCAAATCTTCAAATCGCTGCGGCCGGAAAAAGAAGGTGCAAGTAAGGGACCAACGACGACTGAAGAGAATCGTTCGACGTGACAGAAGTGCAAGTCTTCTGCAATCTGCTGCACATTTCAGTGCTGGGCCATCAACAAATGTCAACGTGGCAATCATTCAACGAAACATCATCGATTTGGACTTTCGGAGTCGAAGGCCCACTCGTGTGCCCTTGATGACTGCACAACACAAAACTTTATGCCTCGCCTGGGACCGTCACTACCGATATTGGACTGTTGATGACTGCAAACATGTTGCCCAATTGAACGAGTCTCCTTTCAGATTGTATCGAGCGGATCAACGTGTTCGGGTATAGAGTCAACCTCATGAATCCATGGACCCTTCTTATCAGCAGGGGACTGTTCAAGCTGGTGGAAGCTCTGTCATGGTGTGGGCCATGTGCAGTTGAAGTGATATACGATTCTGACAGGTGACACGTACATAAGCATCCTGTCTGATCACCTGCATCTATTCACGTCGATCGTGCATTCCGACGGAGTTGGGCAATTGCAGCAGGACAATGCGAGTTCCCACACGTGCAGAATTGCTACAGAGTGGCTCCAGGAACACACTCTGAGTTTAAACACTTCCGCTGGCCACCATACTCCCCAGACATGAGCGTTACTGAGCATATCTGGGACGGCTTGGAACGTGCCCTCGTTCTCTTACGGATTTATGGACAGCCCTGCAGAAGTCATGATGTCAGTTCCCTCCAGCACTAATTTAGACATCAGTCGAGTACATAGCGCGTCGTGTTGCTGCGCTTCTGCGTGCTCGCGGCAGCTGTTTACGATAGTATGCAGGTGTACCAGTTTCGGTGGCTCTTCAGTGGAAAACTACCTTTTCTTGGTTCAACAGTAATTTATTAAACCCAGACGCGTTTCCCCTTTTTTTACTCTAAGGCATCTTCAGTGGGATCAAGAATGACACAGTTTTGTTTTCATATGTGTTATTTTTAGATTGTCAAACAGTCCACGTTGTGTTTTTTTATGTAAATAAGTAATTGCTTAAAGTTTGTCGGCATCGGCGTTTCTTCTCATGTGGACTGGAGATCGCACTACAAGTTCATTTCATCACCATGGCTTTCAAGCACTCTCTAAGAGCTATTCTATTTATATTCAACCATCTACAACTCAAACCGCCGGCCGCGGTGGTCTCGCGGTTCTAGGCGCGCAGTCCGGAACCGTGCGACTGCTACGGTCGCAGGTTCGAATCCTGCCTCGGGCATGGATGTGTGTGATGTCTTTAGGTTAGTTAGGTTTAAGTAGTTCTAAGTTCTAGGGGACTAATGATCACAGCAGTTGAGTCCCATAGTGCTCAGAGCCATTTTTGAACAACTCAAACTACTAATTCACCATTTCGCACATACACACAATTATAAACATCATGAATAGAAATTAGTTTTCAACATGTACTTCGTTAGATTGGCAACATATAGGTAAACAAAAAACCAAATATGGGGAAACACATAATGAACACACAACCGTCTTTAGAAGCACGGTGTTCGAACAAATAGTTATAACTAGTGGCAACAGAGTATTAGTGGACCACAAAAATAATGATAAATATGGTAAAACTGTGAAAGAAAAATTTCGGAGTATCAAAATGTACTTATGTTTCGGAAATGAAGTGGTAGTGCGACCTCCAAACCAGATGAAAGGAAACGTAGGTGCCAACAGATTGTAAGTAATTACTTATTTACGTAAAAAGAAACGCGACGTGAACTGTTTAATAATCTAAAAATAACACATATCAATACAAAACTGTATAGTTCTACGTCTCATTGAAGCTGCCTTAGAGTAAAAAAAAAAAAAAAAATGGCGAAACGCGTCTACGAGAAATAAATTACATTTGCAGCAAGAAGACGAAAGTAAGTTTCGCATGGTGTCAACCGCCAAGTAACATAGGTTTACGAAACATGGACTACATATAGAATGAACTGATACAGTATAAATATGGGATGTAAAGCAGTGGAATCCAGAAAAAATTTACTTGAACTGGCCTTCCAACTAACAAAAGATACATACGACAAAAACTCTCTGTAGTGGGGGTCCAAAATTAGCAAGACAATGATTAAGCCAGAAGCAATTTATGCAACAGAAACACTAAACATTAACTTCAAAAGCCAAACGGAGAGTTTTGAGAGGAAAGACAAATTTTAAGGAAAATCATAGGGGCAAAATTCCAAGATAATAAGATCGTATACATCAAAAATGGAAGACTATACAAGGAAATCGAAAAAACTTTCAGATAAAATGCGGAAACGGAGGAAAAATTTTTATGGGCATCTTCTCAAATGGTTCAAATGGCTCTGAGCACTATGGGACTTAACATCTGTGGTCATCAGTCCCCTAGAACTTAGAACTACTTAAACCTAACTAACCTAAGGACATCACACACATCCATGCCCGAGGCAGGATTCAAACCTGCGACCGTAGCAGCCCCGCGGTTCCGGACTGAGCGCCTAGAACCGCTAGACCACCGCGGCCGGCGGCATCTTCTCAGAATGAACTCTAACACATTAACGAAAGAAATCGTCGACTTTTTCCGTAACCGCAAATAAGACCCTGCTAATTTAAAGAAAGTGAGAAAGACCTACTGGAATTAAAGATTTCAGAAAAATCACTAGTCGATCGGACAGCTAAATTTATTACTAAAGATGGAGACTGAAGATTTCAAGACAAATGTACACAAAAGCCAAACGGATCACGTGGGAAGAAGACAGGAAAAGAAGATCAGAAAGAAAGAAGAAATACTGGGCACTGAGAAAAAAACAGTACACAAAAAAATGATTGATCCAACGTACCCCAAAGAGGGTGAAACGAAAGACGTAGTACGGGAGGTAAGTGAAAGAAATACGCAATGAGAGGAACAGAAAAGAATACACTTTTATTGAAAGGCAATAACTATACTGAAGTCGCCGTGAGTCATAATGGTCCCCTGGACATTACGAAAGACGGGACGTGGTTCTTAACAGGGCGTGTGACCGGCACGGACGCAGTGCTCGCTCCGCAAGATGGTGCTCCCATGGCGGCCACAGGGTTGGTGAGGAGTCCTTGTGTCGGGGCTCTCCATGGTTGACAACTGGTGGCCGGTCGTTGGAGCGTGTGGGCGCGCTGCAGTAGTCTACGTCTCTCCAATGCATCCCACGGGTGCAGCACGGGAAGTGAGTCGGGGGACAAGAAGGTCAGTCCATTCGCTCCTTCCGTTACAAGACGTGCTCTGCCTGCGCAGTTCGATGCGGTCGCGCGCTGTCGTCCATAGAAACGCAATGGAAAGCAGCACAATGGGAGGAGCACGCGTCACAATGACGGTGAGCGGTAAGTGGGCCAAGTTCAACGGTTTGGAGGTCGGTACACCCACGCAATATTATGCCTCCCCACACGATTGCACGTGGATCGTGTGAAACACTATTAAACAAATATTACCTATACATACCTCATGTAACTTCTTTGTATGCTTATCTTTAATGTGATCTCTGTGTTACAAAGCTCTTTGATGTAATATCTGTATAAATGTTTTATTCATCATTATGTCCATTTATGTCATAATAATAAATGTCTATATGTAATTTCACAAGTAATATTCTGCGGAAATATTGGAATGTTTAAACTATACTTGTAGTACTGGTTTACAGTAAGTTTGTAATCGTGTAAAACCTGGAAGGAAGTCCCGTTGCTACGTAACGGGCTTGGCGGGAATAGAAAAG
Organism: Schistocerca nitens; assembly: GCF_023898315.1. Taxonomy (NCBI): domain Eukaryota; kingdom Metazoa; phylum Arthropoda; class Insecta; order Orthoptera; family Acrididae; genus Schistocerca; species Schistocerca nitens. The sequence goes on from NC_064614.1 coordinate 1,297,826,770, forward strand.
GCGGATTTGGTGGTCGAACTGGAAGGCTCCTTTGTGGCGGAGGGTAGTTTGTGCCCAGCATGCAAAGCCTTCACATCTTGTGTGCGGAACGAAGCAAGAAGACCGGCAAGGTTACTTAGTATTAGCTTGCATGTGGAAGAAATTTGGCCTCGTTATTCACGGCATGCACTGGTTAGCCTTGTACTATTAATATCCGATGCTAAGAAGAGAATTTTCAGAGCTCCTTAAGCATCAAGAGCCGTGGGTAATTTCGCCTCCTTTTAGCCACATGAAATCGCCACAGAGACCATCTCCGTCTCAAATAATCAGTTGAGTACTGCATAACTGCATGGACCAGTTATGTAGTTTCTTAGCGAATGATGTCTGCTTTCTTTTAGATTTTGTGTGAGCACCTATGTTTTACCCTTAGTTATTTACCTGCAGAGGGTCCTACTCCAGATGCTGCGATAGTCCCGAGTATCCGATTTTACTGAAGTGAAAAGTAATCGATTTCTGTAACAACCTCTAATAGCTTTTGTGGAGCAGTAGATTTCATTGCCATTGACGGTTTTTCACACAAGGATAGGAAAAGTTCCTCTACAGTGTAATCACCAAGAAAAGATCTAAAGTGATTCGCTTGAATGCCAATACAGTGGCAAAGTTACCTCCATAAAACTGTGATCACTCACAGTAAACTTGACGGACCAGTATAAGAAATAATGGCTTTACACGTTTCTAATAATGTTTACATTTCCATCCGTCACTAAGTAAAAACTGTTTTTCATATTGTATTGAAACGGAAGTGGTTAGCCTTCATATTAGACACTGATAGGATAGTTTCTCGGATCACACGCTAGTTGTTGAGCCAGTTTTGCATTTCATATTACTGTAACAGTAACCCTGAAGTGCGTCTATCAATTTTATACAATTGTGTGATATAATAAACAACTGGCTATAACTATTCAAACTAGATTTCAGGAACCAGAGGTTTGGTTTGTTCTTTAGTTAGCTAGCATACAGAAGTGAATGCCCTTTGAGAAAACAAATAGTAACCAGAAGAAAGAGTATTACGATCTGAAAACAATTTCAACAACAGCATTTCCGAATAACTAAGCTGGTAAAGAACGTCATTTCCTCATTAATACTTCTCTATCAGCATTAATCCTTTGCGTGCTTCTGTGTTGATTATGTCAAACCACTGGTACATTGATAGTTGAAGTGTTATTCGAACAGTTTGTAGACGGTGGAAAATATCACACTGTATAATCAAATCACATACAAAAATGCAGACATTCTTATCTTACCTTCATATGTATATTACGATCCATATTTCCCATGTTCTGCTGCAAGCGAGGGAATGTCCGGACAAATATACTTGTGGTGTGCAATCGAGGAACGGCCCTCAGATGGATATCTGTCATTTGTGATCTATATTTCGATTTGCAAAGCTTTAAGGCTGAGAAAAGTTGTTCGCATAAATACTGAACCGTAAAATTACTACTGATTCTCCAAAGGTTATTAATCACAATTAATACACAAAATGTAAAGTGGAAGTAGGTGCCGAGGGATAACTGATGAAATTACACACAATTTTCAGTAACACTCTTTATTCAAATTTGGTGCAAGACTTTACGATATTTTTTAAAAAACTCAGCAATCATTTAACGAATAAGTGACAATTTACGATAGGAAATGACTTTTAAATTATTGAATTATTATAAAAAACTTCACGCCGGTAAAGGCAAGTACAGGCAAGCAATTTAACATATACAACGCGACGCTGTACAATATTTCAAGCTCAGCTAAATTACTGGTGAATTTCACTTCATTAATAAATGAATACAATTTGAATATATGGCTTCACTTTTAGGCAGAAAAATTTCCCATTTGGTTACAACAGCCGTAGCTACGGCCGCCCATAACAGGCTCACTCAGGCTCATTAAATGGCGCAGAATCTAACTTGTCTGCAACATATAAAGACAATCCTGTTTACAAAAGTTCTCAAAATAGAAAAAAAACCGAAACGCATGAGTCATGCACACGGGGGGGGGGGGACACTCACAGTTAACAACATTAACATTTCCAAAACATATAAAAAAACAAATTTTACAAATTTCGGCCAGTTAACTAACGGCAAACACACACGCTCGCAAGGTAGGACTTGCGAACTTTTACAATATTCTCCTTTCAAGGCAACAATTTGTACCCGTAATGAAATGGCAAACTTTTGTATGACAAGAAAACACACTGATAACCAACTACCCGTATAAAACACATAAGCACGTTGAGTAAAAGCCTTAAAAGGTATTGAATTGGAAAAACACACAACAGCTTTTGCTGACTAGAAACAATATAAAAAAATCCACTACGGCGTACATTAACAACCTTGCTTGATTATAGCCAAATTTACATAAACACAAATTTACGTAAGTTACAGCTTCCAGGAATTCGTTACGCAATTGACTAGTTCTTACCACGAGGCAAAAGGAATTTTTCTTCTTTCTTAGTACCCTTTTACACGTGAGTCTAGTAATACTAGTTATGGCAGGCGAGAGAATGGATCAGGTCTTAGTGCCTTGCATTTTAAACAGAACAGCCATTGGTGCCTCAGACTTTCACAGACATGGCAGAGGCTAACAGTCGAATAAACCCGTAGGTAAGCTGGGAGGGGAAGGAAGCAATCCGAACCACAGATTTACTCTGACTCCCCCCCCCCCCCCCATTCGTCCTCAAAAGGGGACAAACGGACCACCATTTCTAATATTACCACCTTCCCGCGGGTGGGCAGACGAGAATGAATGGTGGGAAACCCTCAAAATATACGGCTGGTGTAATTAACAAGAATAAGTAAACTGAACTCAGTTAAACTTCATAAAATCTGTTATCAATCACTACTCAACTTCTGGTGCGTTACGACTCCCAGGACTGAACCAACGCAGCACCTCCAAATGCTCTGCCGAGCCGGCCGCTGCCAGCCGTTTCAACGGACGCAGGAAGGCGGGCCGATTTCCAGAACCTCCTCGCCGGTCGACAGCATACGGCCGAACTGCAGATTACGCCCCTTGCAGACCCACGCTCAGTAACATTCCTTTCGCGACGAGCAGTTAACGCCCCATACCACGGAGGCGGTGCTCGTGCCGCTTACACTGATGCCGCGGTCTGCGTGCTGTCCCTCTAGCACCGGCAGAGAAGTCCCTTCTTGATGCCCCGACTGCCAACCTCTACCAGAGCCAATACAGCCACCTCTCCAACCCACGCGGACAGCCCACTTTTCCCCTTTCCCGCTAGAGGGAGACACCGAAGCCTTCAATTGCGACAACGGCGCCACCGCCAGAAAACGGAGGACGACTGCTTCACGCTACCCGCTGCGGCGCGCTTTTCAAAGCTTTTACTACGGCTCAAATGCAATGAAAAGCCAATGAAACTCGCACAGCTACCTAATGTCGTGGAGCGTCCCCGTGAGAACGCAGAAGTGCGACAACACGACGTGACATGGACTCGACTAATGTCTGAAGTAATTCTGGAGTGTAGAATGAAATTTTCACTCTGATATGAAACTTCCTGGCAGATTAAAACTGTGTGGTTTGAGTGCTGGAGTGAACTGACACCATGAATCTTGCAGGGCTGACCATTAATGCGTAAGAGTACGAGGGGGTGGAGATCTCTTCTGAACAGTACGTTGCAAGGCATGCCAGATATGCTCAATCATGTTCATGTCTAGGGAGTTTTGTGGCCAGTGGAAGTATTTAAACTCCGAACAGTGTTCCTGGAACAACTCTGTACCAATTCTGGACGTGTGGGAAGCAGGTGATCAGACAAGATGCTTACGTACGTGTCACCTGTCAGATTGGTGTCTGGACGTATGAGTCGTCCCATATCACTCCAACTGCACACGCCCCACAGGCCCCAGAGCCTCCACCAGCTTGAACAGTCCCCTGCTGACATGCAAGGTCCATGGATTCATGAGGTTGTCTCCATTACTATACACGTCCATCCACTCTATACAATTTGAAACGAGACTCGTCCGACGAGGCAACATGTTTCCAGTCATCAACAGTCCAGTGTCGGTGTTGACGGGTCCAGGCGAGGCGTAAAGCTTCCTATCGTGCAGTCATCAAGGGTACACGAGTGGGCCTTCCGCTCCGAAAGCCCATATCGACAATGTTTCGTTGAATGTTCCGCACGCTGACGGTTGTTGATGGCCAAGCATCCAAATCTGCAGGAATTTGCGGAAGGGTTGCACTTCTGCGACGCTGAACGATTTTCTTCAGTCGCCGTTGGTCCCGTTCTTGCAAGATCTTTTTCGGGCCGCAGCGATGTCGGAGATTTGATGTTTTACCGTACGGGCTATATTCGCGGTACACTCGTGAAATGGTCGTACTGGAAAATCACCACTTCATTGCTACCTCGGAGGTGCTGTGTCCCATCGGTCTAGCGCCGATCAGAACACCACGTTCAAACACGTTTAAATCTTGATAACCCGCCATTGTAGCAGCAGTAACCGATCTAACAACTGCGCCAGGCACTTGTCTTATAAAGGCGTTGCCGATCGCAGTGCCGTATTCTGCTTGTTTACATATCTCTGTATTTGAATACTCATACCTATACCAGTTTCTTTGGCGCTTCAGTGTAAGTAGAACCAAACATGTACTTTATAGCTGCTGCTTTTGCATGTTTTTGAGGAAATCTATTCCATGGAAGGCGTGAATAGAACTGAATGCCATTCGCCATTCTAAACTTCTCCTTAATGTAGCGGTCACATTGCAGATCAATCAATTCTAATTGCATCTCGGCGGACACAGTTCTGACGTCCATCGATGATGTCAAAGATATGAAAATCTGGCTCAAGGAACGTCAAATCCTCGAATCGTTTTGCGAATGCTGCATTCAAATAATGCAGAGACTGAGCAAATGACGCAAAAAGGTAATTATTAATATTAGCTGCGAATTGCGTCACATTCAGAAAATGCGTGAAATTACGGTCCTGGATGCGACCATTACATATCTCCAATTTTATTTGCATTGCGCGAATTGAAAAAAAATAGGGATAAATTTAACTGACCTCTGCCCTGCAACGAAGCACTGAGACCATTCAAGTGACTCATGTCGGTAACAAAAGTTAGGTTAAGAATTCATTGAGTGTCAGAAAGCTCACGAACCGACCTCCTTTCATATCCATCAAAAGATTTACCTTTCGAAGCAAAGGAAGGAAACGTTGAAGGGTTTTACCCCTACTCAACCATCTTAGCTTACAAAAATTGGGTTTATCATTGAAGTCTGATACCAGTGCAACCGTTAACTCTCGAAATTGCCTGTGATTCAATCCTCCTAACAACGACATTCAAAAATGGCTTTGAGCACTATGGGACTTAACATCTATGGTCATCAGTCCCCTAGAACTTAGAACTACTTAAACCTATCTAACCTAAGGACAGCACACAACACCCAGTCATCACGAGGCAGAGAAAATCCCTGACCCCGCCGGGAATCGAACCCGGGAACCCGGGCGTGGGAAGCGAGAACGCTATCGCACGACCACGAGCTGCGGACAACAACGACATTCATAACCCTGTTAAATTGCACAGTTTTCGCAAAAAGTGACTGTTGATCAGTTACACAATGGGCTGAGTGAAACTGCCGTCCTGGGCTCAGCTTAGTTTCTAGGCGTCCCATAAACCCCACGTTACAGGAATCCATACTTAGGGCACCATCAATGGCGATGGAAACTGGCTTATTCGAGGTCAGATTCAACTTGCTAACAGCATGTTGAACAGCACTAAATACGTCTCTGATGGGGAGTAAATCAGAAAGCTCTTCTGTGATATTTAAATCTGTATCCACCTCTCGGACGAATATAGCCAATTGTGCTGGGTCAGTAACGTCGGTACCAAGCCACAGAGAATATGCAAATAATTGTTGATTTCTCACCGTTAGATGTCGTTCAGCATCTGCACTAAGGTCTTCTGTAAGGCGCGCAGTTGTGTGTGGAGACTGACAAATTGTATGGAATTGTGGCGTACTTAGAGGAGACGCCGATTCACAAGCAATGTGGAGGCGTTCTTTCAGAAAAGTCCCAGTGGAGAATGAAGTCGCTGGGCATTTAAATGGGCAATTCTAAAGCTCGCCCTCACTGCACATTCATTTGTAGCTACACATTCCTAGAAATAAAAGTGTCGCGTAAATCCAATTATATCTTGAGTAATATTAGTGGTTGATGTAAGATAAATTGAGATAACCGAGCTTACGCCAATGCCGGAGAATTCTTTTAACTTTGCAATTAATTGCAGACAATCGTCTCCCTGCGTCGGAATGTTTGGAATTGCAGTGTCACTCCACGTTATATACACTACTGGCCATTAAAATTGCTACACCAAGAAGAAATGCAGATGATAAACGGGTATTCATTGGACAAATGTACCATCACGCCGTGTGATACGCCAGTATGGCGATGACGAATATACGCTTCCAATGTGCGTTCACCGCGATGTCGCCAGACACGGATGCGACCATCATGACGCTGTAAACAGAACCTGGATTCATCCGAAAAAAATGACGTTTTGCCATTCGTGCACCCAGGTTCGTCGTTGAGTACACCATCGCAGGCGCTGCTGTCTGTGATGCAGCGTCAAGGGTAACCGCAGCCATGGTCTCCGAGCTGATAGTCCGTGCTGCTGCAAACGTCGTCGAACTGTTCGTGCAGATGGTTGTTGTCTTGCAAACGTCCCCATCTGTTGACTCAGGGATCGAGACGTGGCTGCACGATCCGTTACAGACAAGCGGATAAGATGCCTGTCATCTCGACTGCTAGTTGGGATCCAGCACGGCGTTCGGTATTACCATCCTGAACCCACGCATTCCATATTCTGCTAACAGTCATTGGATCTCGACCAACGCGAGCAGCAATGTAGCGATTTGATAAACCGCAATCGCGATAGGCTACAATCCGACCTATATCAAAGTCGGAAACGTGATGGTACGCATTTCTCCTCCTTACACGAGGCATCACAACAATGTTTCAGCAGGCGACGCCGGTCAACTGCTGTTTGTGTATGAGAAATCGTTGGAAACATTCCTCATGTCAGCACGTTGTAGGTGTCGCCACCGGCGCCAACCTTGTGTGAATGCTCTGAAAAGCCGATCCTTTGCATATCACAGCATCTTCTTCCTGTCGGTTAAATTTCGCGTCCTTAGCACGTTATCTTCGTGGTGTAGCAATTTTAACGGCCAGTAGTGTATTTTTTGATATAACAGAATGTTGACAAAGTAAACAAGTAGCGCGTTCTCCAGTATGCACAAAAAGTCACTGCAATTTCCACTGGGATTCTTGTTGCACGCAATTTGCACTGGAACTTGGTCTCTTCTCAGCTGAATCCATATTCACAGCACCAGTTGTCGCCGCAGGAGACCCAATACTTCTGCTTGCGCTGCCGAAGGCTGACAACGGGACGCGACTGCGCTGCCCGCTGCCCGCTCGCCCACTAGCCAGAGTGTCCGGTGTGAGCCAGCCTGCGGTAGACCCCTGTCAAAAGCAACTCATTGTCTTACAAGGGAAACTCCCCATTGCATCCCCTCAGATTTAGTGGTAAAATGGCCCAGTGGGAAGTCCGTCCAAAACTGGACACAGATCAACCATGAACAGAGGAAGAAGGGGTACTGAAAGGCGGCGTCATCGCTGTGTGATCGCGGTGTTGGACCGCCAAGCGGGAGGTCCATGTTCAGGTGTCTCTCGCTCTCCATTTCTTTCCACAAAATTAGCAACTGTCCGCCCAGTCATTGACGTGTCTGTTCTCCTTCTGTAGTGTTGGCAATTGTCAAAGTACACATTGGTTACACAATATGAATCACGTGGTAAGAATATATTACCGTCGCAAGTAAATGTAGTGGACAGTGAGAGCAGGCGAGATGCCGCGTAGACGTCTCACAGAAAACTAGAAATAAACGGATGTGAACCATGTTACAACAAAGGAATTCAAGAGTCAAAACTTCCAAAAAGGAACGCAAGAGTCATGTCATGTAATACTTGTGTAGAACAAATAGGAGGTACGTACACCTGGAGGTCCCTTCGTTACACCTCTATTGTGTCTCACTGTTTAGAGGCACAAAACCCGTGGGTGTTTCCAACTTGTCACTAAATGCAAATAAGTAGGAGGCCCAGTTGATAGGAGCTGGAGGAGTCCAGGTTGGAACAATACGCGGTACGGCACACTGTCAGGGAGAAGGATTGTTATTCAAGTAACACATAGTACAATGAAATTACTTACCTTCAGTAGTTTGTAGGACTGCAGCTGCGGCTATGAACTGACAATCTCGTAACATGGAATACCATGAACTAATACAACATATTGTCAGGGGCTAAGCCTGATGGGCCCTCCTCAGAGAAACAATGCAAACATTACAGAACTGGCCGAGGGCCGATTATGAAAGTGCGTCTGCCTAGGTAGAAATCTAGCTAAGAAGTGAACGAGGCACACTCCAGTTCCGTCGAGCTGCACAGCCCTCTAGGGTGCGCTGTGCTCGGCAGACGACGGGCTGCCAACCTTGTGTTGGCGCGGCGTTGTAGTAGTATCTGTGACTATGATACTACAACCTCGATGTTGCAATCGAACGTTGCACCACAGATTTGAATAGAGCGAACAGATACGTGAATGACCGAACGGACAGTTCATAATTTTGTGAAAACATGTGGGGCAGGAGGGAGACTCGAACACGGATCTCCCCTTTCGTAGTCCAATACCGGTATCACATAACCAGGACGTCGTGGCTATTCAGATTGGACCCATGTTGCAGATCTTGAGCTGGGACCGTTCACTGTTTATATTTGGCTTCTTTTTTGTTCCTGTCTTCGAGCTTGATCTGTGTTCAGTTTTTGACGGACTATCCTCTGGCCATCTGAGGAGGCTGCGATGGGAAGTTTCCATTCTTAGTAATGATAACCGAACCTCAGTAACAGGTACATGCTATAGCGTCGCTCGCATGCCCTCACTTCACGAGACCCTGAGAACAAGTTTGGTATTTAATCCAGGACATTGGCGCAAAGTCTGGAGGTCAGGAATTTGACGCCTTCACTTCTCCTCTCCTGGCAGACCAAATAGGCAGTGGAAACTTTTTCCACTACCAGGATTCGAACCGGCTGACGCCCAAGCGCCCAAGGTCGAGCACCATCGCACAAGCGTCTGTTATCGACCTTTTCTTTTCTTTTCTTTTTTCAAAATAATTCAAAAAAATGTACAAATGTGTGTGAAATCTTATGGGGCTTAACTGCTAAGGTCATTAGTCCCTAAGCTTACATACTACTTAACCTAAATTATCCTAAGGACAAACACACACACCCATGCCCGAGGGAGTACTCGAACCTCCGCTGGGACCAGCCTCACAGTCCTTGATTGCAGCGCCTTAGACCGCTCTGCTAATCCCGCGCGGCATAAAATATTTCCCCTGGGGAGTGTAAAAGAGATTGAAAAATAAGGAAGGAAAGTTGTCACTGCCACTTTTGCTCTAAATTAAAAAAAAAAAAAAAATCAAGCGTTGGCCCCTATCTGATCCTACTCCCAGTAGGACTAACCTAGAGCTACGAGTGGGCGAGAAAGGATAAAGGAAAGGCAACCACGGGGGAGCCATGAAATTTTAACACAATCAGTTGTTTTTGTTTTTGTCTTTATTTATTTATTTAATTATTTTTTTTACTTTTTTATTATATATGAGCGCCTTGAGTAGCGGGTCCTGCGTCAGCCAGCACATCCAAACGTGTCTTCTCGTTGAGTGGGATTAGATTCCTCTATCCGTTCTGCTTGGTTCAGATATGTTCGGATCAGTTGAGATCAGTTTTCAGCTTCTCATGGCTTGGATGTTCCAGCTGCGAGGCGGACAATTAAAGACGCTCCCTAAAAAAATTGCGGAAGTATTGCTGATAGTGTGGGTTGCGTGTTAGGACGCAGTGTCGTTCGCTGAGATAATTCTAATATCCGAGCACTGACTTATGGCCAGAATTAAAAAGATAATGGATCGTGTGGCCACAGATGCGGTTCTCAGAGTCAGTTTTGGCGGTGGGGTAAAAAGTCTCCAACCCGGGAATAAAAGTGTGTGGATGTCCATCTCAGCGGGTGTTCAGCATGTAGGAACGGCCAAAATACGCGTCGCAATTGTCCAGACATCGGACGCTGGGCGACAGTGAAACCGTTGGTCGTCTCTGTCGTCTACAGTGGGTGCAGAGGGGCGAATCGACTAGAAGGATGCAATGCAGTCGATATCGGTTAACTTGTTTGCCATTCACTGTGATATACCACGCTGACTGGACGTCGGATTCGAGAAAGCCACACATACTGGGGATACTTAATTTCGATGGGGTTGGGCGGCCGGCACTGTTGTAACACTTGGTAAACCGTTTTCGTCTGAAACAACCGTGTAAGTGGTAAATATCGATAGACATAACTGAAGTCCAGAAAAAATTGCCGTATATGATAAGACGGGGTTGGGTTGGTCGAGACAAAAACGGGGGCGGACAAAGAGACTAGCACAAAGTTTTGAATAGGAGTCCAGTGAGGCTCTGTGGGCAACGATGCCAGAACTTGAGCTGGGAGCTGATGTACACCGCAGTGACTTTGGTCGCACGTGTATTGGTCCCACCCTACTACAGTCCCGTGGGAGTACACGGAAGTCATGCTGCACTCTGAATGACACCCCTGAGCTGACGAAGGAGCCCAATGCCATCAACAGATGTCGGGCCACGAGAGTTCGGACTGGGGGTACTGAGCCACATGTTGTATACAGCAGGCATGATAGGTGTTTACATATTGGGTATGTTGCATAATGCCGAGGTCTCATAGCCGGTGATCTGCAGTCTGTAGCATTGCACGCTTAACGTTAATAGCCCTGATCGATGAAGATAGGCTGTCAATTCAGTGGCAAGACATCGAACCATGGCGGCGACGCTGAAGGGGACGACGCTTCTTTCCCGTAGGCCCTCACCAGTGAGCAAGACCTTGGATTTAAACATGCTGAGGGAGCTGCCCGATGCTTCGCCATAAGTCGCCACCAATGTCAGGGATGCTCGAACGTCATCGTCACTGAGCAGATGAAGAACGAGCTGGTCTGTGTAGGCCAAGCAGAAGAAACGGTGCTCTTGCAGCGTCATACCTTCTAAACGTTGGTGAGTCCCTGGAGCAGGAGTTCCAAAACGAAAACATATAAAACCGAGGGACAGGGGCGGCATGAGGCGGCCGTCGTACAAGATTCTGGAGGTCGCGCCGCTCAACAGGCGCATAGTTACTGTGATAAAACCGCTGGGAAAACCCATATGTTGAAGGACTACCTGAAAATACGAGTGGCCTACACAATCGAAGGCCTGGCTTAAGTCCAGCTATGCCAAGGCACCAGGGAGATGTTGGTGGCGAGCAAATGCTATCACGTCTTGGTAATGGCTAAGGACCGTACGGATATTGTTGTCGCCTCTTAGGGAAATCTTGTCGCTGAAGATGACGTAACGTGCGAACTCCTTGAGTCGCGATGCCAGCAATTGTGTAAATATTTTCATATTGCTGTTCAGTAACGTGACTGATCGATGATCATGGACGCTCCATCGGCCATGCAGTTTGTGAACAGGTATAATGATGTCCTCGAGGAAGGTGTTAGGGACCACTGTCATTGAGGACATCAGCTCTTGCGCGATGGTCATCCATGTGGAAGCCAACAACTTTTATAAACTTTTATAAAATTCAATGGTGATATTATCAGGCCCTGGGGATCTGTTATCAGATCCCACCTTGATAGCATTGCGTACTTCATTTGTGGTTATGTCTTCTTGAAGTTCTTGTGCTACCTCTACTGGGAGAGCACACATAATATATTGTGCAAACTCTGTGATCAGTTCCACGGAATGTGGTACAACTGCATACAATCTGGCAAAATGATTGTGGGGAGAATGGCTGATGGTTTGCTGGGTCTCGTGGTGGTGGCCTTCTGCATCAGTGAGATCGTGGATCAGAGCCCTGCATCGCCGTTGTCTTTCCTGAAGCATGTGGTACATCGATGGATGTTCTTTAGGTATACGATTAGAGGTCCGAGATCGGACTACAGTGCCATCCAGGTGATGGCACATGATCAAGGAGATCTGCGCCTGTATTTGGTGTACCACCATCTGCCCAGCTGGAGAAAAAGGCATCGTCTCACAGTCATGAAGAACTGAATAATAAATTTGCATAGTACGCCACACCTTGGTTTCCTTACCATAGCTGATCAATGTTTTACAGAGAGTCGGCTTTGCACAGGAGAGCCACCAAGATAAGGTGGAGTCATAGGCATCACCACCATGACGTCAGCATCGTCCCCATCCTTCCTCGACCATACAGGGAAAGTCTGGGGAATTCAGGTGGGTGACCTTTAATTTCCATAGACCACGACTATGCCAGACATGCTGTCGGGCGAGAGTGATGTCGCAGATGTATGCTTCACGGGCCAGACTTCCGCTTGGTGAGAGCCATTGGCAGGCGGGCAGGTGAGGTAGATGTGGTCTACGCGGCTTGATGAGTAATTGGTGTAAAATGTGTAACCCAGTTGGGCTTGGTGGAGCTTTGTCCAGGTATCAATGAGTCGCAGGCCATTGATCACCATCGAGAGAGCCGCATGAGGTGAATGCCGTAGGAGTTGGTCAGTGGGTCCTTGTGTCGAGATGAAGTCCTCACTGAGCACCAAATCGTCTTGTGAGCCTGTGAAGACTGATTTGAACTACTTGGCGAAGAATGTATGTCGGTGACGACGGCGGCTACAGCCAGACAGTGCGTAGATGTTAACGATAGGGTGAGGGCCACACCCCCTGCAGTGGGGAGACACGTCCCATCCTCTGCACGGAGCCCATCGCTAGGAGGATGGCGACGCCACTGCCAGTGTCGGAGACGTGAGAAATGTAGGTGGTGTGCCTGGTGGGCACTTGGAAGTCAGCAACGAACAGCTCCTGTAGGAGTGCAATATCAACATCCACAGAGTAGATGGTGTCTCGGAACATGGCCAGTTTGTGAGGGGCTTGGAGGGTGGCAAGATTCGTTGTGGCGACAAGATATTGCTGTGTACAGTCCCTGGCAGTCGATGCGGAATGTGTGATGGAAGCATCCCACAGTGGTAGACCAGCTGGGTCGGCTAGAGTTGTCATGTTTACTGGTAGGGCGCCAGCTCAGGTGCCTCTGTGGGATGCTCTCACTCAGAAATTGGTGGTCTGACCCACTCCTTCTTCAACAGACATGTGGTGTGGGGGATCTATCGTCCTCGTTTACTGGCAAGATTGAGTTCACGTTCTGCACTGAGAGAGGATTTGCCACAGGAGGGGCGACAGGTCGTACCATGGAAGGTCACCATCTCGCAAGGCCATCTGAAGGAGAGCGTCATTGGAGGGTATTCGACGGCTTTTCTTGCGTTTCCTGGCCGACCGCTGTTTCCTAATGTGTTGCTCCGAATCAGAATGTGATCGCCCATCATCCGAAACTATATACGTGTGGATAAAGGCAGCATCGACACGACATCTACTTTGACGTCCTCGGTTCGGGCAGGCTCTTCCGCCATGGTCTCGAGAATGAATATTCTCGGTGCGAGCACTGGGCGTGACGCCATGCTGGTCTCGTCATCGTGTTGTGCGGTGGGTGGCGTTGACGAAGCTTGAGGCGGATCCTGAAGAGGCGTGGCAGGGTTCCGTGCCACTGTAGCGTAGGTGACATGTAGGGACGTGGAAGTCGATGCAGCGGTCACTTCAAATGGTTCAAATGGCTCTGAGCACTATGGGACTTAACATCTGTGGTCATCAGTCCCCCAGAACTTAGAACTACTTAAACCTAACTAACCTAAGGACATCACACACATATCCATGCCCGTGGCAGGATTCGAACCTGCGACCGTAGCAGTCGCGCGGTTCCGGACTGAGCGCCTAGAACCGCTAGACCACCGCGGCCGGCCAGCGGTCACTTCACCCAGCGGTGTTTGTATCATACGACGGTGCACGTTCATGGCTGGCCATCGTACATCACGGTGGCTTGCACACCGCCAATCATCAGGTACGATGGAACGTGTTTCGTCAGCTCAGTTTTTATCTGCCGAACGCCATTTAATACTGGGTAGGTCTTAAATGTTTGCCACTTCTCCACGAGGCGTCCCCCGCAGTTTCCATATTGCTGGAAAGCGGCAATGGCCACTTGTTGGGGCAGCTCGAACGGGAGCTCAAACACTCGCAAAGTTCGGAGACCGAATCCCGCTCGGTCCACTGTCGCTGCACCTACGTTTCACTGAGAGTGCTTAACTATTAGTACAGCGGTGTGTCGCTGGATAACTTAAGCCCTTAGCGCCTCCGTCGACATCTTGATGTGTGCAGCATCTCTTGTGATGGAAAAATGTATTCAGATCACGTCCACGGGGTTCAAACGCAGATCCTCTCGTATGAACTGTTCAACTTCCAAAGCTCTTGGTCGTGGAGTGCGCCACGAGGTACGGCAGTAGTGGACTCCTATACACACGAGTACCGCGACTCGGAAGTGAACAACGCCGACAGCCGAGTGGTGGTCTGCGCGCGGGGCAGTTCCGCCCTCTACCGAGGCTCAGAGCCGACTGACGCTTGGTTCACATTAAATTATTGCATCTTTTTTTTAAATATTCTATTTGCTTCATTTCTCAGAATATTTTTTGCCAGGACCTCTCTGTGTCAGTTTTCCAGGAAAGACCTGCTTAATTTTACTTTTGAATTTCACTTTGAGGTTTTCAGACTACATAAGCCTACGCGAAACGTTTTGTTTGTTTATTTGCGACATGCTCCATTACAGGCTATTCGTAATACCACATGTATGTACTTTGTGTGTGTCTGTGTAGAGTAATGATGGTGATGGGAGAAGGGAGTGGGTGCAATCCGGCGCCGGCACACGACCTGCCCCTCTCCAGCAGCACCGAGGGGGCCGCCCAGCTTCATGAACCCATCCGACGGACGGATCACCATCGACAATGTGGCATGCACTCACTTAGTGAGACACTGCCGAGGGGCTTGGTACTGGCGCAAAGTCTGGAAATCAGGAATTTGACGCCTCGACTTCTCCTCTCCTTGCCAGCCAAATACTGGCAGTGGAAATTTTTTCCACTACCAGGATTCGAACCGCCAGACACCCGAGCGCCCAACGTCGAGCGCCACGGCACAAGCGTCCGTTATCGATGTTTCCTTTCTTCGCTCTTAGCACGCTCGAACGCTAACCACTTTTTTGTCCCATTTACCCCTAAATAACTGTTTGTCCAGATACAAAATGTTTCAAGCAAATGTTCTTTAGCCGTCAGAGGGGCATCAATCAGCATGATTGCCTTCGTTGTAGCTTTGTTTTTTACAAAGATATGAACAGCATTATGACTTTTTTAAATGGCACCCTGTATTTTTTATTTGGTGATTCATTTCCTCTCCTAAAGGCCTCTTCAAAAATGTATCACAGTGTACCATTCACTGAAACACAACGTTATTAATTACATAACACATCATTGACTTTGATCCCGGGATCACAAACTCGTCCACTTGCTGGAGTCGTCAGAAGACAAATGAAAACCAAGTAAAATAATAACACAAAATTGACTTTGATTCTCCTGTACCATTGCCCACGAATAGTGCATTCAAAGGTGCTCAAAGGGGTGACCCTGGACACAGATACACTGGTGCACTCGTTGAATGAAAGAATTATTTACTGCTTCCAGTGTTGCCTGCTGAAGAGAATTACAAGCAAGCACGAAGACAATCATGTTGATTGATGTCCCCCTGACGGCTAAAGAACATTTGCTTGAAACGTTTTGTAATATGCATCTGGACAAACAGTGATTTAGGTTGGTCAAGATAAATGACACACACACACACACACACACACACACACACACACACACATATATATATATATATATATATATATATATATATATATATATATACACTCCTGGAAATTGAAATAAGAACACCGTGAATTCATTGTCCCAGGAAGGGGAAACTTTATTGACACATTCCTGGGGTCAGATACATCACATGATCACACTGACAGAACCACAGGCACATAGACACAGGCAACAGAGCATGCACAATGTCGGCACTAGTACAGTGTATATCCACCTTTCCCAGCAATGCAGGCTGCTATTCTCGCATGGAGACGATCGTAGAGATGCTGGATGTAGTCCTGTGGAACGGCTTGCCATGCCATTTCCACCTGGCGCCTCAGTTGGACCAGCGTTCGTGCTGGACGTGCAGACCGCGTGAGACGACGCTTCATCCAGTCCCAAACATGCTCAATGGGGGACAGATCCAGAGATCTTGCTGGCCAGGGTAGTTGACTTACACCTTCTAGAGCACGTTGGGTGGCACGGGATACATGCGGACGTGCATTGTCCTGTTGGAACAGCAAGTTCCCTTGCCGGTCTAGGAATGGTAGAACGATGGGTTCGATGATGGTTTGGATGTACCGTGCACTATTCAGTGTCCCCTCGACGATCACCAGTGGTGTACGGCCAGTGTAGGAGATCGCTCCCCACACCATGATGCCGGGTGTTGGCCCTGTGTGCCTAGGTCGTATGCAGTCCTGATTCTGGCGCTCACCTGCACGGCGCCAAACACGCATACGACCATCATTGGCACCAAGGCAGAAGCGACTCTCATCGCTGAAGACGACACGTCTCCATTCGTCCCTCCATTCACGCCTGTCGCAACACCACTGGAGGCGGGCTGCACTATGTTGGGGCGTGAGCGGAAGACGGTCTAACGGTGTGTGGGACCGTAGCCCAGCTTCATGGAGACGGTTGCGAATGGTCCTCGCCGATACCCCAGGAGCAACAGTGTCCCTAATTTGCTGGGAAGTGGCGGTGCGGTCCCCTACGGCACTGCATAGGATCCTACGGTCTTGGCGTGCATCCGTGCGTCGCTGCGGTCCGGTCCCAGGTCGACGGGCACGTGCACCTTCCGCCGACCACTGGCGACAACATCGATGTACTGTGGAGACCTCACGCCCCACGTGTTGAGCAATTCGGCGGTACGTCCACCCGGCCTCCCGCATGCCCACTATACGCC
This sequence comes from Schistocerca nitens, assembly GCF_023898315.1. Lineage (NCBI taxonomy): Eukaryota > Metazoa > Arthropoda > Insecta > Orthoptera > Acrididae > Schistocerca > Schistocerca nitens. The sequence goes on from NC_064614.1 coordinate 1,297,843,797, forward strand.
CTCGCTCAAAGTCCGTCAACTGCACATACGGTTCACGTCCACGCTGTCGCGGCATGCTACCAGTGTTAAAGACTGCGATGGAGCTCCGTATGCCACGGCAAACTGGCTGACACTGACGGCGGCGGTGCACAAATGCTGCGCAGCTAGCGCCATTCGACGGCCAACACCGCGGTTCCTGGTGTGTCCGGTGTGCCGTGCGTGTGATCATTGCTTGTACAGCCCTCTCGCAGTGTCCGGAGCAAGTATGGTGGGTCTGACACACCGGTGTCAATGTGTTCTTTTTTCCATTTCCAGGAGTGTATATAGGGTGAGTCACCTAACATTACCGCTGGATATATTTCGTAAACCACATCAAATACTGACGAATCGATTCCACAGACCGAACCTGAGGAGAGGGGCTAGTGTAATTGGTTAATACAAACCAAAAAAAAAAAAAAAAAAATGCACGGAAGTATGCTTTTTAACACAAACCTACGTTTTTTTAAATGGAACCCCGTTAGTTTTGTTAGCACATCTGAACATATAAACAAATACGTAATCAGTGCCGTTTGTTGCATTGTAAAATGTTAATTACATCCGGAGATATTGTAACCTAAAATAGACGCTTGGTTACCACTCCTCCGCTGTTCGATCGTGTGTATCGGAGAGCACCGAATTACGTAGGGATCCAAAGCGAACGGTGATGGACCTTAGGTACAGAAGAGACTGGAACAGCACATTACGTCCACATGCTAACACCTTTTTATTGGTGTTTTTCACTGACGCACATGTACATTACCATGAGGGGTGAGGTACACGTACACACGTGGTTTCCGTTTTCAATTACGGAGTGGAATAGAGTGTGTCCCGACATGTCAGGCCAATAGATGTTCAATGTGGTGGCCATCATTTGCTGCACACAATTGCAATCTCTGGCGTAATGAATGTCGTACACGCCGCAGTACATCTGGTGTAATGTCGCCGCAGGCTGCCACAATACGTTGTTTCATATCCTCTGGGGTTGTAGGCACATCACGGTACACATTCTCCTTTAACGTACCCCACAGAAAGAAGTCCAGAGGTGTGAGATCAGGAGAACGGGCTGGCCAATTTATACGTCCTCCACGTCCTATGAAACGCCCGTCGAACATCCTGTCAAGGGTCAGCCAAGTGTCAATTGCGGAATGTGCAGGTGCACCATCATGCTGATACCACATACGTCGACGCGTTTCCAGTGGGACATTTTCGAGCAACGTTGGCAGATCATTCTGTAGAAACGCGATGTATGTTGCAGCTGTTTGGGCCCCTGCAATGAAGTGAGGACCAATGAGATGGTCGCCAATGATTCCGCACCATACATTTACAGTCCACGGTCGCTGTCGCTCTACCTGTCTGAGCCAGCGAGGATTGTCCACGGACCAGTAATGCATGTTCCGTAGATTCACTGCCCCGTGGTTTGTGAAACCCGCTTCATCGGTAAACAGGTAGAACTGCAACGCATTCTCTGTTAATGTCCATTGACAGAATTGCACACGATGATTAAAGTCATCACCATGTAATTGCTGCTGTAGCGACACATGAAACGGGTGAAAGCGGTGACGATGCAGTATGCGCATGACACTACTTTGACTCAGTCCACCGGCTCTCGCAATGTCCCGTGTACTCATGTGTGGGTTCATGGCAACAGCAGCTAACACACCAACTGCACCCCCTTCTCCTGTGACGGGCCTGTTACGGACCAGTTTGCGTGCTACGACCATACCTGTTGCATACAGTTGGCGGTAGATGTTTTGCACTGTGCGGCACGTTGGATGCTCTCTGTCCGGGTACCGTTCTGCATACACCCTGCAGGCTTCAGCTGCATTTCGTCGACACTCGCCATAGATGAGTATCATCTCCGCCTTTTCAGAGTTCGAATACACCATGGTGACAGTTCCTACAACACTACCCTATCACAGACGTCTGGTAACACGGTGTACTACAGTTGGTCTGCGTGCGGAGACGAATGCAGAATAACAATAGCAGCAAGCGCTACATGCGGGCACTGCGACAGCTAGACCAAACTACAACAGTGCACTACAGCCACACTCGTAAACACGGTCGTCATCGTAAACATGTCCCTGCAGATGCTGCTCGCCGACCGTGGCCCGTGTTTGTTACAACACGCAACTGAACGTCGGAGGTTTCAAGCGTCAACTTTAGGTTACAGTATCTCCGGATGTAATTAACATTTTACAATGCAACAAACGGCACTGATTACGTATTTGTTTACATGTTCATATGTGCTAACAAAACTAACGTGGTTCCATTAAAAAAAACGTAGGTTTGTGTTAAAAAACATACTTCCGTGCATTTTTGTATGGTTTGTATTAGACAATTGCACTAGCCCCTCTCCTCACGATCGGTCTGTGGAATCGGTTCGTCAGTATTTGATGTGGTTTACGAAATATATCCAGCGGTAACGTCAGGTGACTCACCCTATATATATATATATATATATATATATATATATATATATATATATATATATATATATATATATATATATATATATATATGAGAGGGCAGAGTGGGCAGGGGTGCAGGGGTCGTGCTTGTTGGAGGCCTGGCCGCAGTGTCCCAATATCCTGACCGGATAAGGGAGAGGTAACGAGAAGGAAACATTGTACATTTTTTAAATTCTTTTTTTTATTTTTTTATTTAAGTTTAATGTCCTAGGAAAAAAATAATAACATATGAAAAAGAAAGGAAAGAAATATAGGGCCGAAGTGACATCATCGTCGCTTCACTGTGAGTAATATCCTATCCCTCGAAACAACGTTAACCTTAACCTGGGGCTCCCCACCGCTTCGGGGGTCATGAAACATGCTGCCTAGAAAGTTCGCAAAGTGCATTTCGTATTCAGAGTGACGTCGGATGATTCCGTGTTGTCCTAGTAGATAATGTCAATGGTCCATGCCCGATATCACGGTGCGCAAGAGCACATAGTGCGGTGGGTGTTCTCCAGTCTAGCGGATTGCCGACGTTTTCTGTGAGGTAAAAATACAGCGTCCGGGAAAAATAAAGCGTCCGTAGTGATCGTGGAGTCGTCGCTGCGTCGCAGGAGTGTCATGACGCGTTGCGTCGGCCGCCAAACTTCCTCCGCCTCACCGCACGGCAGACGAAGTTCGCCGGTGTCCTGCACGCCGCATCTAAGCCAGAGTGGGGAATCCACCACGCGAATGCCGTACAGTCGTCGGCGGGTGACTGTCTTGCGGTTGATTGATGTATACCAAGACGATCCTGCTGCCGTGGCGAGGAGGGGCCTATGGACAGCTCGCCACATCTGTCTCCACTCCCTCGTTGGGTATTTAAGTTCGACAACATTACTCCTGTGATGACGCCTCAAGTATCGATATATCTAACGGGTAGTGGGGATCCTTGCAGAAGGTATGTGTATAACCAAAATCGACAAAGAATGGTGCGACGCGAGGAAAGGGAGGCTGTAGTGTGGCTACCGCCAACGGGGGAAGAGGCACGTCCAGGATCGCCGACGAGATGGCTGTAGCTGTTCGTTCCAAGTCCGTCGCGTCGCTCGCAGGTACAGAGCTGGAGCCTTGTACCGCACGTTCCTGAGATTATGCCCTCCAGAATGGTGTGGGAGAGTTAAAGTCTCGTATTTGACCTTAAACAACACCCTCTGGCTGATATAATATCCAAAGCCCACCATTAACCTGTCAACAATACCATGTGTCAGTGGCGATACGTGTGCCAGGTGCGGCAATCGCTAGGCAAGATGAACATTACTGTATTCCACCCTTTGGAGCAGGTCGTGGGTTCGGAGTGAATTGTTCCGTATGTGCAGTTCGACATGCTGGAGCAAACGTTGGTAGCTCGCCGCTGATTGCCGTATCGATCGTGTGAACAGAGCTCCTAAGCACTGCAAGATGACCGAGCGAGGTGGCGCAGTGGTTAGACACTGGACTCGCATTCGGGAGGACGACGGTTCAATCCCGCGTCCGGCCATCCTGATTTCGGTTTTCCGTGATTTCCCTAATCACTCCAGGGAAATGCCGGGATGATTCCTCTGAAAGGGCACGGCCGACGTCCTTCCCCATCCTTCCCTAATCCGGTGAGACCGATGACCACGCTGTCTGGTCTCCTTCCCCAAACAACCAACCAACCAACCACTGCAAGATGTCCACCGTCGCAAACGAACTGTGCAGTGCGTCCAGCCCTCGTCCGACGTGCATAATCTTGATTTTATTCCACCCTGCTACCCCCCGCTACTTCGTACGTAGCAGGAAGGGCAACCGCCTAACGTACTTCGTTCTCCGACTGGACGAGTGTCATCAAGTCCTCGCCATATCCATGACACGTGGAGGAACTCGCACGGAGTCGGTGGCCTGTAAGAGTCCGTCTAAGAGTCTGCATCAATGGTTCGAGCGCTATTGTAAACAGCACCATCGACAAGGGACATCCTTGCCTAACTGAGCTGCAAGCAGGAATCGTTCCTACCTGCCTACCAGTGACTCTCATACTCGAAGGAGCGCCGCGAAGGAGGCGCACCAAGACAGTAATAAAATCCTGAGGTATCCGCATGAGTCGCACGGTCGAGTCAAGGAAATCATGGTTGATCCTGTGAAAGGCACGATTAAAATCCACTGATACGAAAGCCGCTCGCGTGGGACATGCTTCTGTCAGGGAAATGATGTCACAGTATTCGCCTGGGATAGAATGGATGTTGCTGCGAATACCTACACAAGCCTAATCTGATGGTAATGTTGTGGATACTAAACTTGTTGTGTCTAGACAAGACAGCCTAGACACAATGAGAGGAAGCCGAAGGCACGCGCTTAAACTCACGCAGGCTAGCGTGAGGTCTGAAACAGGATACGTAATGAATGCTATAAAGAAAAGTACGTAGCTTCTGGAATACTTAACTTTAATCCACATTTGTAGAACATCGCTATTGATGATACATTAATAGAATCTCAATATCAATTGAATACGGCGCCTTGCTAGGTCGTAGCAATTGTAGCTGAAGGCTATGCTAACTATCGTCTCGGCAAATGAGAGCGTATTTGTCAGTAATCCATCTCAGGCAAAGTCGGCTGTACAACAGGGGCGAGTGTCAGTACGTCTCTCTAGACCTGCCGTGTGGTGGCGCTCGGTCTGCAATTACTGACAGTGGCGACACGCGGGTCCGGCGTATACTAATGGACCGCGGCCGATTTAAAGGCTACCACCTAGCAAGTGTGGTATCTGGCGGTGACACCACAAAACTCTTGAGCCTTGCCGCCAACATTCGCACAAACATCTTATAGTCAGTATTGAGCATCGTGAGTGGTCGACATTGAGGGGCGCTGACACTCCGTGCCCATTTCCGTATTGGTATAAGCATTCCCGACATGAATTGCGACGGGACCTCCGTGTCAGGGCTCAATAACTCATTATACATCAACACCTACTGGGACATCATTAGATCTCCAAATTCGCGATAAAATTCGAGTGTCAACCCATCTGGCCCAGGGGATTTATGCACCGCACCCTTCGTGAGTGCCATCCGTATATCATCTTCCGTTAGGGGTGCCAAAACCGCCTCTGCATCCAGACCATCCACCCCCGTTTGGATGTGTCGCAAAATTTCTTGTCCTATCCAATTGTCCGTCGGTGTTTTGGTGAAAAGGAGGCGGTAATGCTCCAGATATCCAGCAGCGATATCCTGTTGTGACGCCAATCATGGAGCCATCATGGAGCAATGTGATCAAGGATAGGCGATTACGCGCATGCCCCCTGGACACATGATTCATGCAAATACGTTCTCGATCAACTTTGTCAAATGGTTCAAATGGCTCTGAGCACTAAACATCTGAGGTCATCAGTCCTCTAGAACTTAGAACTACTTAAACCTAACCTAAGTACATCACACACATCCATGCCCGAGGCAGGATTCGAACGTGCGACCGTAGCGGTCCAGCGGTCCCGCAGTTCCAGACTGAAGCGCCTAGAACCGCCCGGCCACACCGGACAGCTCGACGTTGTCCAAGCACCGAGTACGGATCGAAAGTCTATCCAATCGACGTCTTGTGATCGATAGAATACACGCCTGAATGCGATGCACTTCCGCTTGACTCTGGGACGATGGGGCCCCGGAGGGCAGGTCACGGAGCACCGCTGAGTAATAATCAAGTGTGTCTCGGAGCTATCTCGCTGTTTCCGTGACATAAGTTATGAGGGCTCTTTGCATCGTCGGTTTTGCATGTTGCAGCCACCATGAAAGAACCGTACAGTGCATCGGTGAGTGCATGTCTGCCATGTTTCTTCGACACGCTGGCAACTTTCGGGATCCAGCAATATGGATGAATTAAGTTTCAACTAACTACGGCTCCGCCAGACCCGCTGCCGTGGGAGGGTAAACGTGCATAAATGTGCAGGGTGATCCGTAAAAGCTGTGGGCCAACGTTCAGCAGCCAACACGTGATCTCTACACCCGTCAGAAACAAAAAATCCCATGCAGCCTGCTCGCCGAGTGGCTAGTAAAAAACGTGTAGCCCTCACACTGCCCATGGATCCTTTCCCACGTGTCCATTAGTGCCATGTCTCGGCAGATCGTGTGCAATGGGTAGCAGGAGCTGAAATTAGCCGTTTGATCCTTCGGTGTGAGAACACAGTTAAAATCCCCTCCTACAAAGATGTGGTCATATCTCCCATGGAACAGTGGTGCAATTTTCTCCTAGTAGATCTGCGCACGCGTCCGTCGATTGTCAGATCCGGAGGGTGCGTAGATGTTGACAACACGAATGCCGTATACGGTCATCGCCAAACACCGAGCCGAAGGGAGATATTCAAGGTGACACACCGGAATCCCTTCCCAGACTAATATCGCCGTGCCGCGTCTTACGTCTGGAGTCGGCGCTAGGTAAGTGTCGTGAGCATACACGATGGGAAGGGCAGCTTAACAGGTATGCTGGATCAGCAGAATATCCACGCCCCGGAAAAGTTGCATGTTTGCAAGCGAACTCGCGGTGTTGATGTTCAGTGTTCTCACCTTATATGCTTGGTCCGTTGTCGTTGTCATGCTCGGGTCATGTCACTGTGAACTCGAAGGGCGTTAGTCCACTATTCGTGCTCAGAGGGCTGTCCGCCAACGGGCTGCCGTCCGTTGTTTTCGTTCAGTGGTGCGCATCCTGTAAGTGAGTCGTCATGAAGTGGAGGTGCCAATTCCTGTATCCCTTCGACTGGCTCTGCCCAGTCGAAGTGGTCATCAACCCCAGAAACGTCCTCTGCTGCATTTCGATGTGTCTGCTGGAACATTGTCCCTGAATCCTCCGTCGGCAGTACCGGGTCAGTCGGTGTCAATGAAGATTGACATCCGGTCACCACCTGAAGCAATCCTTTAAACGTCCTCTAAAGGCACGTGTTCCGTGTCAGACGTTTCTTTCTGCCGCCGTAGACGACGCCTCACAGTGTTCGGCCAGCGTCGCTGCCGCCACAGTCTCGACGTCCACTTCCACGCCGCGTGCTACATGTGAGGGTGCGGAAGGCTCCTCCCCCATCTGCCGTGATGTGGGCGTAGAGGCATTCTCCGTGTTACCTCCATGCTCCCCTAACTCGGTCTGCTCTTGCATCAATACGGCCGTGTCACGCTCCGAAGTCGGCAACACCTCCCGGCGGGCCAGCGACACGTACGTCATCGGCAGTTGCACGGGAACTTCTCGCTATGACGCTTCTCCATGTGGCAGTTGCACGACGCGGCGTTGTATGCACTCCGAGCGGATATGTCCTTCACCACCACAGCCATAACAGGTGCGTGGCTGGCCATCGTAAATCACAATAGCTCGGCATCCTCCAATGTATAAATATGAAGGGATATGCTTTTTAAGGACGATCCGCACACGTAGGACGCCGTTTAGCGCGGGATATGTGTTAAAACTGGCCCAGCGTTCAGGGGTATGACTGAGTACCGTTCCATATGGTCGCAGAGATTCAATAACCATCGATTTGGTACTTCAAACGGCAATTCAAAGATCCGAATGACCCTCAGTCCCAAGCCTGAAGGAGCTGCTGTTACATCGCTGATACGGCCATCAGAGTGTCGAAATTTAAATCCTCTTTGAGCAGCGGTGAGAGTTCTTCCACATGCAGCTTAGTCGCTCATCTTGGCGTACACTGTACAGTTTACAGTGGATAGGTGGATCCCAATTAGATCTGTAGCAGAGAAACGAACTTCTTCCCTCAAAAAACGCTCTATTTCGAAAGCCTTGGGTCTGGCGTATTCGTTGTCGAACGTAAATTGGAGCGTAGTGTTTCTAGAATTGTGTGCCGTGGCGATCTAGTCAGACAACACCACGCGCGAGTGTTAGCGGTGTAAACACTTCCCTCTTCCACGCGCAGGCCGGGACAACAGGTCTGTGCCGCGCCACTGCATAATGCAGACTGTGCCCACGGAAGCGTGTACGGCAGGGTTTCTGATAAACCAACAATAATGCTAGGATGCCTTGAAACTATCGATTTTATGTACTCATTCATCTGTCCTACAGCACATCAAATTTGGTACAATGTACTTGTCAGACACGATGAACATGTGTGTGAAAGTAAGAAATATTATGTAAATATAGACGGGAATAACGATCGAGGCACACCAAAATTCAAAATTTAGTTCACAATGGCGTCTTACAGAGGCACGGAAATACAATAATGTTGCAAGGTCCAGTCGGTGCTGAGGAAGATTGGTCAAGAGCCATTTTCTGCTTAGAGCTTTTTTCTTCTCCTTTTATGTTTCATCTGATGATGCTGTAGCTTTGTGTTATTAGCTTTCCAAGAATACTTGCTAGTCTCTCACACATTCTACACAAAGTTAGAAATGTTGGATTGTCTAGTAATAAACAAAAAACCGACATAAAATTGCACCACATTGTGTATCCGAAGTAGGGTGGAATAGGAGTTTCTCTTGGTAAGTGGATCAGAAACACTCATATGTTACTGTTACCGGGTATGTGCATAAAGTTATTTGTTAAGTGAAATGAAGGTAGCAGAAATATCAGAGAATGAAGATCAACATTCCAGTCCTGTGTAGAATATACGTACGAGGAAAAGACAAATGTTGGGTCGTATTTCTGATTCTTCAAAAATATCACGGGCCATGAGTCACGTTGCAGGTGGTGACTGTCAACTGCTTACGACTGAGATGTTTACAGAAAGTTTCATTTATAAAGAGGAACATATTACTGACTATTACAGGGAAATCACATGCGGACATCAGAGATAAACATAACACAGGACCATCGAAATGTAAAGGAGAAACTCTATCTGAAGTGCACGAACATCTAGAGTCTGTGAGACGCCACAAAGCACATTATAGCATTCACGATAGCAAACGGTTACATTCACCAAAAGAACTTAATATTCGAAAGTTACGTCTGTTATATTCACAGAAAAACCCTGTGTCATGCGAACAATGTCTACTGATTTTTGTGACTAACTACAACATAAGTTTTAGGTACTCTACAACTGACATGTGTTCAGTGGGTGATAAATCTGGAGTCGACTATTATAAACTTATTTCACGGGTAAACAAGGAGAAAAATGCGACTTAGATACAAACTTTGAATAAGCAGAAACAACATCTGACTACCTAAAATGAATTGCGTAGGAGGAAAACAGAAAACTATTACGAGTTTAAACGTTTCGAACGCTTGAAGTCCAGAAAATCTGTTATTAAGGAAGCAATCTGTATGGATTACCGTTTCCTGATATCTCAGCCAATAAATCATATTACCGCAGGCAGCTATCATTTTATTCATTCAGTATTCATTAGCTTTCTTGTAGACCTGTTTTTTACACATTTGACGAAACACTTTAGATATCGATCAGAACGAGTAGTATATCCATAAACGACGCAAGCTGGCATTTTTAATCACACAACTCTCATGACTCCAAGTAATCAAAACATCCGAAGGTAGCGTTTTGGGGCACATAAGATGGCGGACGCCGGCTTCAAGTTTTTGACGTCATGACAGTTCCCCTTATTCTTACCTCCATGGCCTTATACAAGTATAGTATGTTCACTATTATCTCACGCCGAGGTTGAATGCTGAATTATTACTTTGTCATGTAATTAAAAACTTTACGAATGCAATTCCTTCTGACGATGGGAGATGAAAAGCATATAAAATATTACACAAATACAAATACAGCATCTGCGTGGATTTCCTGCGTCTAAATTCCGGAACTAATTCTCGACAACGACTGCTTCACCGTCGCTGCAAATAATGTCACCTATTGTACCTCGTACGTCTTTTCCTCTTACTTGTGCTGTACACACTCGTTGACCTAAACTTTTCCGCTAAGTAAACAGGGAAATTGCGACTGGAACCAAAATGACTTTGGAGCAGTTAACATGACGTTGTAGAATGAATACAGTGCCCCTCACTGACATTCTGCATTACCAGAAGTTCCACTGGTTGCCCGGCCTTTACGTACTAGAGTGTACGCTGTCCAGTCACGTCAGTGCGACCACCTGCCAAAAGCTTGAACAACCGTGTTTTCCAGCGCTGATCACTACGAGCCGTGCAGGAATAGAGTCACTGAGGCTGTGGAAGGTACCGACAGCTGCGCCAGATTTCTCGGTTGAGCATCCACTGCCAGTACAGCCCGATCGAGATGGTCGCACAGATTGTAGATTGGGTTTCAATCCGGGGAGTTTGGTGGCCAAAGGAGCACGGTGTACACATCGTGATGCTCTTCGAATGACGCGCGTTCACTGCGAGCTGTGTGCTACGTTACATTGCCCTGCTGGTAGGCGCCATTGCGCCGAGGAAAAACAAACAGCATGTAGGGGTGGACAACGTCCCCAAGGATAGATGCATAATTGTATTGACCCATTGTGTGTTCCAGAAGGACGAGGTCACCAAGCGAATTCCACGGAGACATTACTCAGAACATAGGGCTCCCTCCTCTGGACTGGGTCCTTCCGACGATTGTTGCAGGATATTTGCTGTTAGATATCTGACGCAGTGCACGCTAGCAGCCATCTGTCCGGTGGAGCACAAAACGTGGTTCATCCGAAAATGCCACCCGCCGCGACTCAGTGCACGCCCCGTTGCAGTTCTGACGAGCAAATTCCAGCTTTCGTCGACAATCAGCAGCAGACACTTTTGGTGGGCCCTTGGTTCATCTGGGCTGTGAGATACTCAACAGTTAGGCGTCTATTCGCCCGTACACACCTCCGTTGCCGACGTTCACCGCAGTTTCCTCGGCGCCTGTTTTGCAGAGTACCGTTTTGCCATGCACGGTATACTTGAGTCGTAGTGGAACGCGAACAGCTTACAAGCTGAGCCGTTTCTGAAATACACTCCTGGAAATGGAAAAAAGAACACATTGACACCGGTGTGTCAGACCCACCATACTTGCTCCGGACACTGCGAGAGGGCTGTACAAGCAATGATCACACGCACGGCACAGCGGACATACCAGGAACCGCGGTGTTGGCCGTCGAATGGCGCTAGCTGCGCAGCATTTGTGCAACGCCGCCGTCAGTGTCAGCCAGTTTGCCGTGGCATACGGAACTCCATCGCAGTCTTTAACACTGGTAGCATGCCGCGACAGCGTGGACGTGAACCGTATGTGCAGTTGACGGACTTTGAGCGAGGGCGTATAGTGGGCATGCGGGAGGCCGGGTGGACGTACCGCCGAATTGCTCAACACGTGGGGCGTGAGGTCTCACAGTACATCGATGTTGTCGCCAGTGGTCGGCGGAAGGTGCACGTGCCCGTCGACCTGGGACCGGACCGCAGCTACGCACGGATGCACGCGAAGACCGTAGGATTCTACGCAGTGCCGTAGGGGACCGCACCGCCACTTCCCAGCAAATTAGGGACACTGTTGCTCCTGGGGTATCGGCGAGGACCATTCGCAACCGTCTCCATGAAGCTGGGCTACGGTCCCGCACACCGTCAGGCCGTCTTCCGCTCACTCCCCAACATCGTGCAGCCCGCCTCCAGTGGTGTCGCGACAGGCGTGAATGGAGGGACGAATGGAGACGTGTCGTCTTCAGCGATGAGAGTCGCTTCTGCCTTGGTGCCAATGATGGTCGTATGCGTGTTTGGCGCCGTGCAGGTGAGCGCCACAATGAGGACTGCATACGACCGAGGCACACAGGGCCAACACCCGGCATCATGGTGTGGGGAGCGATCTCCTACACTGGCCGTACACCACTGGTGATCGTCGAGGGGACACTGAATAGTGCACGGTACATCCAAACCGTCATCGAACCCATCGTTCTACCATTCCTAGACCGGCAAGGGAACTTGCTGTTCCAACAGGACAATGCACGTCCGCACGTATCCCGTGCCACCCAACGTGCTCTAGAAGGTGTAAGTCAACTACCCTGGCCAGCAAGATCTCCGGATCTGTCCCCCATTGAGCATGTTTGGGACTGGATGAAGCGTCGTCTCACGCGGTCTGCACGTCCAGCACGAACGCTGGTCCAACTGAGGCGCCAGGTGGAAATGGCATGGCAAGCCGTTCCACAGGACTACATCCAGCATCTCTACGATCGTCTCCATGGGAGAATAGCAGCCTGCATTGCTGCGAAAGGTGGATATACACTGTACTAGTGCCGACATTGTGCATGCTCTGTTGCCTGTGTCTATGTGCCTGTGGTTCTGTCAGTGTGATCATGTGATGTATCTGACCCCAGGAATGTGTCAATAAATTTTCCCCTTCCTGGGACAATGAATTCACGGTGTTCTTATTTCAATTTCCAGGAGTGTAGTTCCAGCCTTCTCCCGTGAGCCAATGACCATACTCTTCTGGACGTCAGTCCGTTTCTGCATGACACTGTTTTGCGCCTCCCGCCGACATGTTTCCCATACCCTCCGCTGCTAGTGTTTCCACTTGCCGTGTGTGAGCGGTTATTGTACGTTGACGTCAAACCTATGCGGTGGTCATACACTCCACCGTGTATATCTGTACCGTTCACTACTTATAACATCTCAGAGAACTGGATATCCAAGGCCGTGACTTAAGGCATATGATCCCTGCTGTAATACATTCTCGGAGCTCTGGTATGGAAAAAGATAATCTGTATGCATCTCATCATTGATACTATTCATAACATTCTCGGCATCTTAGACACCAAGACATTTAGAGCTCTTGACCGGTCTTTTCGGTGGGCAGGTAAGTGACACATTATAAATTTATGAGTCAGGGATACAGTCCCACGTCAGCCCTACGGTTTTTTCTCATACTCATCGCTTCCTTCAACTCTAGAAATAATACTTAACAGTTAACATCGGAAACTGATGTGTTTATTCGAAAATACCACGTCGCACTGCAGTTCACAGTTCACTTTAAACTGCAGCTCGTCCTCTAACTGGGTATGACAGTTGAGAGATTGGGAGAGAACAAGGGCACGACGACTACCATGCGACCGTGCTTAATAAAGCACCATGACCCACTTCCAGATTACGCGCTTTAGTAACAGAGTTGCCGAAAGAGGAAATATGACGTTCATCCGTCCTCCCCCCCCCCTCCCCCCGTGTAAAGCACAGATATTGACATTAAATTCATTACCCGAAGATAATTAACACGATTACTCAGAGATAAACTGATTTAAATCAACCATAATTTCCGTAATTTACGTGCTTAGACTCATATAAACATAAACAAGTTGCAAAAATCATGAAGAAAAAAACACATGTTCATGAACTATCTAATTTGTGTGCTGTGCTGACCGCGGCGTAACAGTAGACATTGGGTGGGCCCGTGAGCTTGTTACATCTACTATTGGAACCGTTATTACCTGAGTAAGAAGCTTTGTCATGGTCATCACTTGGACCGCAAAAGGAGAATTGGGAGCAGTATTTGTTATTTTGCAGCCTACGTGTACTGACCAATCAGTTCCGATGTGGAAGCCATGCCTAACGTAAACAAGGAGTTAGTTGGCTGGTTTACTGCTGGCAGCGAGTCCTGTACTAAGCAAGCTTTAGTCCATTCTATAGCGGGTTGCCGCCGGGGAAGATGGTCCGCCACATCTTTTATGTGTCGTATTATATTTTATAAAGAACTAGATAACTTTAGCAATCTTGAAAGGGTCCTGTAGCCACCTTTCATTGCCAACTCTCGTAGTGGTCAAGTCGGCAAAGAGGTTTCCGCTACTTGGGAGAAATCCACCTGCGTTAGGTTGGTGGCGGAAATGGCATCCTGGGGTTTTCCGGTCCACGCGGAGCGTGGAAGAGGCTGGAGAAGCGGGAGGCAGTCTGCCGCCGGTACGGGAAGCGTACACAGCTGTGCTCCAGTCGAAGAAGGGTGAGTTGGACTGACCGCGTGGCGCGTTGTCGCATAGAGAGGGGAGCTTTTAGCTTTTGGTCTCGAATCTCGTCTTATAAAGATTTATTTGCTGGGTTGCAGCAGGGAATGCAAGGCTTTTGTAAACTTTCAGTTTGATTTCCAATGCAGTCTTGACTTTGATCCGTGAGAGGAACGCAGCACAAAGGAGTTGCATATGTTGAATTGCCCTCGGTTCAGTGTGAATGTTTATGTGCCTACAATTGTGTGTGTATGCTTCTAATCTTTTCCGGATCTTGGTAATTTTTGTGTATTTGTGAATTTTCTTTGTCTCATGTGATTAAAATTTGGCCACAGTCCATAGAAATTGTCTCCGCGGACCGAGTGGGCCCGCGAGTCTGTTATGAAACGTGTCGTATTTCACAAGCAATTGTACATAGTTAGCATGCAACAGCAGGCTATAGATGCACTACATCAATGTTTTAAGGAATAAATAATTTTGCCTTCAATCTTATCTTGTGTACCGATGTTACGTCGCCGTTACCTTCGCCATTTACCTTGTAGTTTTCCTTGTTGGCCCACCGATAGCGTTTCCATGTGCACAGGTGTAGTGATTAGTGTCCCTTTTTTTATCTGAAGCAAATGCTCTGGAAGAGATTGTGTTTTCACGAATCTTGCTGCAGGCTGCACTTACGCATGGTGTTCACGTCCTATTTACTTTACTCAATATTTGATTCACAGGAAGAATGCCTGGATCATATTAATAACTTCATCCCATTCTTTATCAATGACTTTACAATGAATGTTCTTTTGTGAGTTTTTATTATTAATAAATTAAGTAATTTTCCGACTCAGTGCTACCTCTTTTTGTCGTGTGGCTAGAGTTGGTGGCGACCCTATCTTTTATATTGATTTCAGTGTCAAGTAGCATTTTCTTATTCAAAGTGCGCGTGGCTCTTTTAGCTATCAGGATACATTCAAAGGGCGCTTCATGCTTCTTGCACATAGCGTCCTTGTATTCACGCCACTTACACATGGCTTACCCTGCTCACGGATTTCGGTAAACCAGAGATCTTCTGATGCGCAGTGAGGATTAGTTATTTTCGGTTGGATGTGCTAATTGGTATATTGTCTTTCTGTGATACTGAATTTACGTGAATTTATGATATAGGTGTGCATTTTCTTACATGTTTTATCTTGTATATATATTACCGTATAGATATTGTGATTTAGTATTCAATTGTGTTACAAGTGTGGGTTGACTCTTGTCCTGTGGCGTGTACCGGTGTCATATAGTAAATCTTGGGTGCTTTGTGGGGACTGTGAGTCCATTAGGAGACTTTGGCATTATTCTTGTTGTATTTTGGAGCACGGAGTAACTATCCTTATGATGGAGACGCGTAGCCGTTCAGGGAGCCGCGATCGGAAAAACCTGCCAGAAAATAACCCTGAACAAAGACGAGGTCAAAACGTCGAGTCCGACCAGGAACGAAACGCGGAAAACGCAAGTACAAGTGTTGTCCATCCTGAGCCCGCTGTAGTGATTTCGAATCATTCGATAGATGCAAATTCATTACAGGCTATGCTACGACAATTACTAGACAGTAATAGGAGACATATCGAGGAAGTGAATAAAAAACAAGCAGAAGAAAATAGGAGACATAGCGAGGAAGTGAATAAAAAACAAGCAGAAGAAAATAGGAGGCATATCGAGGAAGCAAATAAAAGATTGACTAGTGAAATAGTACAGGGTGTTGGGGAGAAACTGGCGATTATTGACCAACGCATCTCCGCCTTAGAAGAGGGGCAGCAAGTCATTAGCAAGCAGGTGATGGAGCAAGAAGAAAGGTTCGCTGGGAATATACGTATACTAGCAGAACAATGCCAGAGTGAACGAGCGGCTCTTGAGTCCCGAGTAGGACAAAATTCCGCCAGGGATCTCCGCGCGTTAGCAGAACAATGCCAGAGTGACCACGCGGCTCTTGTGTGCCGAATAGAGGACACTGCGGCTAAGTGCCCGGTCCATATTAGCGCGCAGGTAGAAACCCTCAGCCAGGCGATAATAGCTCTCGAGCGAGAGCAAGGGCTTAAGCAAACACAACAAGACACGGCCCACCGAGAGATGCGAGAAGAAATAGCCAGGATCTCAGACGCAGTGGCGCGTAAGTCTGACAATAACAGGGAAACGATTACCTCGTCATCAGCGGATGCAGACGAAATACGGTCGATAACGAAATGTTCGCGTGGACAGTGTGAAATAAAAATACAACAAAGAGGGGTTACCGAGGGAATATGTGAGCGCATGGCCCGTTTAGAACTTCACCTAAAAGGGTTAAAGGCCCATGAAGTTGAAAGCAATGAACGGAAGGGCCATTATTCCGACGATGATTCCGGGAACGATGGCGAATTTGATCATCGTTATGATCACGGATCTCGTACCAGGTGGGAACGGCGCGGATCCCCCCAGGAACGTTCGCCAAGGGAAACTCACGAAGTTGACTTTAAACATTTTCTGACCGTGAGGAAGTTTGAAGTCTTCCGTAACTCGGCTACGGGGATTCACCCGCGGGCCTGGTTACAGCAGTTCGAGTTCTCCCTCCCTCCTACGTGGCCCAATGCGCACAAGATAGAGTATATGTGCGGCTACCTCGAAGGTGAGCCAGCGGCGCGGATGAGGTCAATTGCACGCAATTGCTACACTGTCGGGGAGTTTCGTCTACACTTCCTGTCGATCTATTGGTCAGTGGCAGCGCAGAGTCGTGTAAAACACGGACTCATTAAGCTACCAGAGTTAAACAGGTCGAAATTCTCCAGCCCTGTGCAGATGTTCGAGCACATGCTGCAGGCGAATGAACATCTTGACGATCCTTATGGACCTGCGGAAATTATTCGTATTTGCCTGGGAAAGTTTCCAATGCAGTTGCGGCACGTTATCCTTGCAGGACGATGTAAGGATGACGTAGAGAGTTTTCGCAATCTTCTTTTAGAGCTTGAGTGCGATGCGAATGGCACCACGCAGAATTACGGTCAGAGCGCCTACGAGCAGCGGCCGCGCGAGCGAAGCCGCAGCCGTAGAGACAGGTGGCACTCCAGACGTAACGGGTCGCCTCAGAGTTACAGGGCGCGCGAGCGTTGGCAGCGTCGCGATTCCTCACGGAACGCGGGCAGAACGAACGATGCCAATCGTCATCATTCGCCGAGAGTAAATCAAAGACACCCCCGGGAGTTTAGAAGATATGGTAATGAGCAGAGATATTGGAGTAATTATAGCGGACCTAGGAACGGTAGTCGCAACCGACCACAAAATAATTATCGAACAAGCGACAACAGGGGTGCTCTAAACAGTACGGGTGGTCCGCCAGTGGGTGTTGAAATTCGTTCCGCAAACCCGCTGCACAATCACCCAAATACCTCTAATCAAAGGAATCAATGACTATTGGCTGACTCGGTTGGCGTCAACTTAATGAGGACCGGTGCTATTGATGATACTGATGTGCATTTGATAAAGGAAGACGTTATTATGGAAGATTTGTTGAGGAAGGGCCACAGTATTGGTGTGCCTGCGGTAAACCCAGTCGTGTCTGTTTAGTACATTTACAGTGTATATTTTCCAATGTTTTGATTCACACTGGTGTGATTAAAATTAAAGTGTATATTTTCTATGAATTGTAAAGGGTCCCCCAATATATGTGTAGTTATTCCTTCTTCTGAGCAGAAAAGAGTAGTGTTGTGCAGTTTCAAAACATCTGAATGTGAATGATTATGAGGCTCATATGAAGCGTTTCCTATTACAGTAAGATGGCTTTCGTTCTTTGATGACTAAAAAGGTATCGGGTGTGTTGGCGTGGCGAGTCAATGGTCGTAAGGGAATTCTTGATGATAAATTACAGTTTTAGTGTTCTTATTCCCCTTAGGTGAGCATGATTCAGTGAGATTTTTCAAATGTACTGCGATGTTAATGAAGCAACTTGGTGACTTGTAGGTGAAGGACTTGTGTATGAAGGGAGACTAATAGTGTTTGATTTTCAGAGTTGCCATCTTATAAGATATTTGGAAAGTGTAACTTGCCGTCACATACTACTAGGTACGGTTGAGGACACCAGAATGTGAAACCCCACAAGACGTAAATGGAAACAGCTTATTAACTCAAGCAACTTGATATTTAATAGAGAATCAGTGCGACTACCTCCAAGCTGAAATAACATGACGGTAGGTGAGGATCCCTGGGGACATGTGGTGAGTAAGTGTGTAATCATTATGAGTATCTTATGATAGCAGTAAGTTAGGTACTCATGGCCCTGGACAATGGATTTCTTTTGACAGTATTTTTTTATGTACTTATAGGACGAAGTGTTTATGTGTTTTCTAATAGGATAGGATGATTTTTATTGCCATTTTTATGCCCACTGACCTTTTGCATTAGGCTGATGAATAGATGTTGAAACATTTACCATTTCAGATGTGACTCGAATGAACCTTCTTTGTCTCATTAATCATAACTTTTATTATGCAATGTCCATAGAAAAGAAGTCTCGGAAATTTTTCACGGATCAGCAAACATGTTCTGCAAACCTTGGAGGAGCAGTCAATGAACAACGATATGGGTATTGGTGTTGAAAGGAATATTTTGTTTATATGTGGGAATTGTAGTTGGGCTATATGGTGATGGTGACTAGTACGAGCTGTGTAGATTGTGTGTGAGAGCGTAGTTAGGAGCAGGTAGAGTTTTGTGTCTGTAGCTAGCAGCGGCGCCAAATCCTATCCAAATCCTGACCAAACCTTGTACAAGATCTACCCTGAATGATTGACAGCAGATGTAATGCTGGAACTATATTTTATAAAAAGGATTTTTTGTTTGTTTGAATATTGGTTATTTAATTTTCTTCGTTGTTCTTCTTATTAGTAATGTTAAGAAGGCCCTTTTTGTCAAGTTAATTTTGGGCACTATTCCATGTATTGATCAGGAGTGATAAACTCCGAAGATTTTTTGGTAATCTGTACACATGATATTTTGTAACGATCCCTGTGAGCGCAGTTCTTAAGTGGGTGCAAGGCCGCCTAGGGAGCCTCCGCCTCAGAAAGCACAGGGCTTGGTCCACCGGCAGGCGTTGCCGAACCCTGGTATCAACGGCGAAGCAGTGATGCGGCGAGCGGTCACAGCTGTTTCCCCGTCAGAGGGGAGGGGATGCTGGTCTTCCCCCAGGCGCAGGCTCACACCGGAGCCCGCAGGCGTGTCAACACGGCAGCGCCAGCTGATGGCCGGCGTTCCACCCCATGCGCTAGTCATCTGACAAGCGAAAGGGAAAGTATGACGCACACCAGGCGAGGCCGCCGATTCCTGAGCGCCGCTAGTCCAGACGGCTGCTGCGGTGAGGTAACGCCCACTGCCCGGAGGGACACGGGTCCCACCACTGACGCATCAGCTGAGACGGTGCAAAGAGGTGATACGCGGGTCTCAAGCTCGACACCCGCACGAGTTTACGTCGACCTCGATGCGACGCAGAAGAGCGCGTGTCTCCCCATTGACACGACAGGAGACGGGGGCGTGTGTCAGTAAAACACATTCCTCCACAACACACGGACGACAACCGCCAAGCCGCCTTCTCGATGATGAGGCAGGGCCCACAAGTGGCGATGTCCTGCAAATCTGCAACGCCGAACCATCCCACAGTATGGACGCAGAGGGTGGAAACGGGCACGAGGCAACGTCGCGGGGTGCTGTCTAGGATGATCAACCTGGGTTACAACGGACGTTACAATCAACGCCGCTGCGAACTCCCCAGTTCAGTGTTGTGGTCCCCTAGTAGCTTATCCTCCAAGTCGCCTTTAGAAGAGACGCCCACCCCAGCACCTAAAGAGAATACCCAGTGAAACAACCATGTGGCGAAACTGAAAAATGACAGCGTGTCAACGAGTTGATTTCTGGATGTGTTTTTGTACTCATGTCTTATTTTCCATAGGTGATTATTTACCAGCTGTCATACCATTGGGTTCATTAATGATTTTGTATCACTGTATTTGTTGTGAATATTGTATTTTGCACTTTCACTTGCATGTTTTTATATATGTCAGCACCAGATGATACTGCTTTGGTTCGTGATAATGATTTTGCATCATTGTATTTGTTTATATATTTATATATATTATGTACCTGTTCACCTATGTCTCTATGTTAACTTTTGATAGTTGGTTAAGGCAATTTTAAAATAATATCTCATGGTTGTGGTCGTAGTAGGTCAGATGACATGATGTTAGCGTAGGATATCACGCTTAATTTAATTTGTTCTGTTTGCTTTGCGGACCGCATGAGGTCACAATTATTGACTAAGGTCAGATAAAGCTCACTTGGATATAAGAGATTAATCAACTCTTTTGTGCTGCTGTTTACTGTTGCAATTGTTACTCGTTAGGGTATGTTTGTTTCGAAGACTGTTGGCGAATCTCCTAGCATGGCGAGAAAATTCGCGGCACAGTCTTCTCCGGGACGTTTGGGGTGATGAAAGGGTCCTGTAGCCACCTTTCATTGCCAACTCTCGTAGTGGTCAAGTCGGCAAAGAGGTTTCCGCTACTTGGGAGAAATCCACCTGCGTTAGGTTGGTGGCGGAAATGGCATCCTGGGGTTTTCCGGTCCACGCGGAGCGTGGAAGAGGCTGGAGAAGCGGGAGGCAGTCTGCCGCCGGTACGGGAAGCGTACACAGCTGTGCTCCAGTCGAAGAAGGGTGAGTTGGACTGACCGCGTGGCGCGTTGTCGCATAGAGAGGGGAGCTTTTAGCTTTTGGTCTCGAATCTCGTCTTATAAAGATTTATTTGCTGGGTTGCAGCAGGGAATGCAAGGCTTTTGTAAACTTTCAGTTTGATTTCCAATGCAGTCTTGACTTTGATCCGTGAGAGGAACGCAGCACAAAGGAGTTGCATATGTTGAATTGCCCTCGGTTCAGTGTGAATGTTTATGTGCCTACAATTGTGTGTGTATGCTTCTAATCTTTTCCGGATCTTGGTAATTTTTGTGTATTTGTGAATTTTCTTTGTCTCATGTGATTAAAATTTGGCCACAGTCCATAGAAATTGTCTCCACGGACCGAGTGGGCCCGCGAGTCTGTTATGAAACGTGTCGTATTTCACAAGCAATTGTACATAGTTAGCATGCAACAGCAGGCTATAGATGCACTACATCAATGTTTTAAGGAATAAATAATTTTGCCTTCAATCTTATCTTGTGTACCGATGTTACGTCGCCGTTACCTTCGCCATTTACCTTGTAGTTTTCCTTGTTGGCCCACCGATAGCGTTTCCATGTGCACAGGTGTAGTGATTAGTGTCCCTTTTTTTATCTGAAGCAAATGCTCTGGAAGAGATTGTGTTTTCACGAATCTTGCTGCAGGCTGCACTTACGCATGGTGTTCACGTCCTATTTACTTTACTCAATATTTGATTCACGGGAAGAATGCCTGGATCATATTAATAACTTCATCCCATTCTTTATCAATGACTTTACAATGAATGTTCTTTTGTGAGTTTTTATTATTAATAAATTAAGTAATTTTCCGACTCAGTGCTACCTCTTTTTGTCGTGTGGCTAGAGTTGGTGGCGACCCTATCTTTTATATTGATTTCAGTGTCAAGTAGCATTTTCTTATTCAAAGTGCGCGTGGCTCTTTTAGCTATCAGGATACATTCAAAGGGCGCTTCATGCTTCTTGCACATAGCGTCCTTGTATTCACGCTACTTACAATCTGATCTACCTGCACTTTTGTCTCTGATTAAAACGGAACGATGTTGTCATGTGATTGAGTTTCTCTGATCTCCACTAATTTTTGTTTGACTGCATACTCACTATTTTTAATTAGCCAAAGTTTTGAAACTACTAAGTATTGAAAAATTCTAAACTTATTTTTTTAAAAATTTCTTTAAATTGTAGGTCAGTGCATAAGTTCGTCCCATTTTTACAATGACAATTTTATTTTCTTAGTGTAAAATATACTACATTATATTAAAATACAATACACAAAAACAAGACTGATACACTACTCAGTGATGTTATCACCATGTTTGTCAGTGGCCGCCTGTCAGTGTTCAGCTATGAGTTCTGTGTCTGTCCTATAGGACTGCTGTGGTTTAGAGTTGAAGAAACAGCCAGTTGCAAAGAGAAGCTCCATGATGCTACACTTGTCTCAGAATGTTGTCAGAGAGAGAGACCGGAAAAATGATGGCCAGCAGGGGCTACATCTGCTGAGTAAGGAGGATGAGGAAGTAGTTCTCAACCAAGTTCAGAAATCGCATCTGTGATGGTTCAGCGAGCTGGCACTGTCGAGGAATAGCAGCAGATGTTCACCAGGTCTTTTGTTTCCAGCAGCAACGGCGAGTCGGCTTAGCTGTTCAGTATACGCAGAACGTGTTGACGTTTCATGCCTTGGCCGCAGTGGTGAAGAGCATCAGGTTGTTTTCACCATACGCGCAACATGAGTTTTTTTGGTGTGTGCATCAGCCACCGCACGGGATGTAGCATTTTTCGATGGCCCGAGAAATTATTTTTTTCTTTAAGTTTACATGTGGATACCATTTCTCATCAGCTGTAACAATGTTCCGAAGTAATGACTTGTGCTTACATCAAGGCAAACGGTAACGCATCAACAAAGTTAAACTGGTTATTCTATGGTTTTTGCTACAGTCAAAATGGTTCAAATTACTCTAAGCACTATGGGACTTAACATCTGAGGTCATCAGTCCCCTAGACTTAGAACTACTTTAACCTAAGGACATCACACACATCCATGCCCGAGGCAGGGTTCGAACCTGCGACCGTAGCAGTCGCGCGTTTCCGGACTGAAGCGCCTAGAACCGCTCAGCCACAGCGGCCGGCTTTGCTACAGTCTCTTAACACATGTTACACCCATGTACTCAGTTTTTGCACTTCACACAATGATGGCAAAGGGCGCACAATGGTTGAGTTATCGTACTCCATAATTTTGTTCGAGTTGTTTGGCGAGGGTTATTTTGAATCAACTGATTTAGGCAGTTTGCACGGTAGAACGCGTTTCATCATACAAGTCGAAATTTCCTTCTCGGGAACGAGAAAACCATTTCCGTGCCATAGCCCTCTCATTAACTGATTCCTCCAAAACACACCACGAATTCTCCTCGATGTTTCAGCAGCACTAGATCCTCGATTAAAGACGAAGAGTAAAGAAATGTATGAAGCGTTGATTTTTCTCTGCTTGACACTCCATATTGATTAGTTTTCAAAATGGCCAAAACGAGCTGTTAGCTACATTAAAACTCCGTCAAAACTGAAGAAAAAACTAAATAACAAAAAACGAAGGCTTCAGAATAATGTGATACCAATGACATGCACACCAACCCAGTATTTGATCACTTCAGATATGGAAAATAACATTTAGTAATAATACATTTCTTATAATTTGTCTCGAATGAACCGCAATAGTAAGGGCCCCAAACAAAAACCCCCAGTTAGATTTAAGATACCAGTATAAAAGCACCGTCTTGTGCTCTAGATTGATTGCATTAAAAAAGTGTTCCGCCGCTATGGGCGCCGCCATCAAAACACTTTCACACAAAATGTTAATCCTAAGAATAAATGTTCGTCTTAATCACCAGCACCGATTTAAGAACTGTGCATTTCCTCTGAAAATATGTAATCGCTTCTACATTAGTTAATTTGCTAAATATATCTTCATTCATTCATTTAAAATACAACGTATTCTTCAATAACTTTACGGGCACTGCACCTCGTAGAACTAACTGGAACGAGCTTATTTGGCGAATGTTATTGTGTTGTACCTTTACTACTACTAATGGTTTAGAGTTCTGTAAAACTTTAATGAAGTCAGTACGTATTTTTTCTTATTTCTGTTTTGTTTCTATTTTCCCTGTTAACGTTGGTTATCTTAGAATGTACTGATTTTAAGTGTACATATGCAATGTAATATATTACGTACACTCAAAAGTGTTATTTATTGTGTAATGTTAATTCCACGTATGTATGTAACTTCGTTGTAATTTTAGGAGCTTCGGCTCGTTAGGATAATTAACATCTCTGGATAATGTTACGAGGAGACAGTTGAGGAGCGTCGGGAGCTATGGCGCATTGCAACTACGAGTTCAGCTATATATTATGAGTGAAACGAACTGTCTTCGTATCCTGTACACCTCCCGTAAACTCGACCCTCCTCACCCGCTCGTCTCCCGGATCCTCTCCCACCCCCGCCCGCTGCCGCGCCTGTATTCCCACGTCCCGCCCTGTCTCCATCTCTCCACCCTCCTTACGCTCTCCGAAGGTGGCTTCCGCCAGCTCCCCTCCCTGATGATGCCCTCCTCCCCTCCATCTACCCCTCCTACCAACTTTGATCCTCCCGCCCTCCTCCTGTGCTTGCTCCTCTGGGCACCCTCCCTCCCTTCTCCCCCTTTTTTCCCCCTTTTCTCCCCCCTCCTCCCCCGGGCCTCCCCTCCCCTGTCCCTCTCCTCCTGCCCCCGTCTCCTCCACCATTGGCATCCTTTTTCTCCCCTCTCCCCCACCTCACCCCTGTTCCCCTCTTGGCAGGTCCCCGGACTCGCACACGCTAAGTGGACATTCGCGCGCCGGAGATCACCGCCATCAGTGTTTCGTGTGTGCCGTCGTGTTTAGTGTTCAGTGTTCCCCGTCACACTCCATCGTTCACCAGTGCCATCGTCATCTTCAGTGTTTGTGCGTCGTCTCATCAGTTAGCAGTGTGGATTATCGACGAGTGTGAACGGCTCCGTGTTTGTCTCTATGTGTCTCCTGTTTTATTGCCCACCATTCTGTAACTTATGTGTCTTCTCCTGTTGTTGCTGCTTGTATACTCTATGGCTGAAGAGCAGCGTAGTGTGCTGCTGACAGCCTGCCTGTTGTACAGGCTTTAAAATAACAATAAAGTAAAAAAAAAAAAAAAAAAAAAAACTGTCTTCGTTTGGAGCAGTGAGCTGTCTACGATCTGGTTTAATATGCTCAAAACTGTGTTGGAATCTGTGAGAGGGCTCAGTTCCTGAACGGTTTAATTTCGATGAAGTGAAAAATAAACGGGTGGACTGCACTTCGGGTTTGGTGCTCGGCCGGCCGTCCAGTGTCGTTTTTGGAAAACTGCGTTTTTTGCATTAAATTAACTCGATTGGCCTTGTCCCGTTCTGCTTTTGGACCTGCAGGGGTTGACTTATGGTGTATTCTGACGGAGCTGTGTTCGGCGAGACAGCGGAACGTCGGCACCAGAGATCTTGCAGCAGGCATCTCAGGTAGGATGACGTCACTGCAGTCACACTGCCGGCTATCAACCGACATTTCTTTGCTGCGAAACATCAGTACAAATAATCTCCTATATACAAGTATTAGTAAAGTGTGTTACATAGGTTCAAGTCAGTTTTCAATTTACCTCTTAAGAGTTTTACTTCAATAACACCTCAAATTAAAACTACATTTGTGATGTTAAGGGCAATTTAAATGTCTGAAATTTACATATTTGTTATATAACAAAGTCTTATTAGCCTAATGGTTATAAATTTAACTATCGGTATTTTGAAGTCACTAGGAATAAAGACTGGAACAATTTTGCTCTATTGATGCTGTGAACTCACATTATTAAAGATAGTGTTTGGAAAACAACAGAGGCATTTATAATCAGTTAACAAATACTTGGAGTTGAAGGTGCTAACAACTGCGTCGTTTCAGGGCAGGTCATCGGTCTATCTTCAGTTCTGAGATTAACCCTATTCCAATCCAGTATTAATTTCTTGTTTATTGATCGCACTGCTTAATAATTAGTTTCCCATCAAGGACATTATGAATTCTAACACATCTTGACTGCTATCAGTAAGAATCCAATATGCACCAAATTTACTAGTTTTGTGAAAGACGTTTTCCTACCCACATAGCCATTCTCAGCAGCAAAAAACAACCCAGAGTTATTTGTTGTTACGGCAGCTCTCGCTAAATAATATTCATAGCTATTTTTCCTGTTTATATGTCTGACTTATACGTATTTATTCTGTATGTGTTTCAAGTGTGCTTTTGTCCTGTACATGCGATGTCCGTCAGTGTTTCTTAGACATGGAGGCAATCTACCAGATAATATCAGAGACACATTAGTTCAGGATGGAAACAAACTGTCGAGGGGTTGGGTTGAATGAACAGGTGTATGGCGCTTTAATCCCAAAGGATTATCGTGTGTTTTGGTGAATGTTTTGCTACAGAACCTTTATGTGTTACGTGCAGTAAGGTACTTTCAAATTTTACGAGCTAACTAAGGGGGCGGGAGAGAAAGGTATCAGCTACTTGTTTACTTGTATGACACTGTGCAAATCGCTACGAACGCGTAGCCGAATGACAACCCCTTCAACTTTTTCATAAACTGTCTTAATCGAACAGTAGTAGTAAATCGGAATCAATCAAAGTAAAGAAGAAGAAGTTAGGACCGTTTTATAACTTCTTGGCAGTCTTCAAAACATGTTAATGAGTTTCGTAGCAGCAATTGGGCAGTCATAAACCGATCAGTCCAGAATGAATACAATGCAGAAACGCTGACTTTATTACAATGCCATATTTATCTTGGTTCTTGAGAAAACAAAGGTTAACTGTTGATGCCATTCCTCTTAAGGCGGGTACACGGTAACCAACGAAGGACTACGAACAGCAGCCAACCGCTTCGTTGGCCGAAATTTACTTGCAAGGGAAACTCCCTATCGCACCCCTCTCAGATTTGATGATAAAATGGCGCAGTGGGTAACCCGTCTATCATGAATACAAGAAGAATGTGTACTGAACTGCGAAAAAAAGAAGCAAAGTAGAAACAGAAAACGGTCCAAGCTCAAGATCCTCGACATCGGGGGAACTGCAAGATTGAGGACGTCGAGGTTGTGTGGTTGACGTGCTCGACCACAAAACGGGAGATCCGTGTTCAAATTTCCCTCGTGTACAGTTTTTTTCACACATTTGTGAACTGTCCGTCCGGTCTTTGAAGTATCTGTTCTCCTTCCGTAATCTTGTCAGTTGCTATATATATTGGTTACACAATACGAGTCATGTAGTAAGTATATATTACCGCCGCAAGTAAATGTGATGATTAGTGAGAGCAGCCGAAATGTCTCATAGACCTCTCACAGAAATGAAAACTACAAATAAAGGGGTGTGAACAATGTTACAACAAAGGAATTCAAGAGCCAAAAACGGAACACAAGGGTCATAACATGTGGTACTTGTGCAGAACAGCCGGCCGGGGTGACCGACCGGTTCTAGGCGCTACAGTTTGGAACCGCGCGACCGCTACGGTCGCAGGTTCGAATCCTGCCTCGGGCATGGATGTGTGTGATGTCCTTAGGATAGTTAGGTTTAAGTAGTTCTAAGTTCTAGGGGACTGATGACCTCAGAAGTTAAGTCCCATAGTACTCAGAGCCATTTGAACCATTTGCGCAGAACAAATAGTAGGTACGTACGTCTGGAGGTCTATCCTTACATGCTGCCTTTGCGAACGGATTTTACACCGCCGCCGAGACACATCACTGACCGGACGGACAGTTCATAATTTTGTGAAAAAAGAGTCTTCCCCTTCGTAGTCTAATACCGTGACCACATAACCACAACACCGTGATTATTGTAGAGTGCTCGATGTTGCATTTCTTGAGCTTGGATCGTTCACTGTTTCTATTTTGCTTCCTTTTTTCACAGTTCAGTACAGCTTTTCCCCGTTTTCGTGCTTGATCTGTGTTCAGTTTTTCACGGGCTGTCCAATGGCCATCTTACCACAAAATATGAGTGGGATGCGATAGGGAGTTTCCCTTGTTACTGTGTAGTAATCGGACACCATGAAGCGGTCGGCTTGGTTTTGGTTCGTACTGCCGGCGGTAGCACCAAAGCGTTGGCAGTGAGTTGGGTTTGGGACCCATCTCCTAGTGTGGACGCAGGGTCGAATGTTCGTTGGTTAAATAGCGATTTGTTGTGTCTGTCGAACGGGTATGTATTGTTTGTGTCTAAAAATATTAGTGTGTTGACTGGAATAGAGAGAGAACATGAAATCTGATAGTTTTATCCTGAACGAAAATGTTTATGGGACCCTGCCAACTGCGATTGGGCACTTCGAGGAAATAAGTGATCTGTTATAAAACAGTGCGCACAAGGTGAAAGAGAAAATGGAATTTATACAGTTATTTTTTACTGCAGATACAGCTCTCCTCAAAGAGATGTCATCTTTGGAAATTTTAAGGCTCAGACAATTAAAAAAACAATTTGCAAACAGCTCTCACTCGCAAAAAATCATGAAATGGCACATATCTCAAGTCTACTTTAAGGTCATACATTAACTTTGTCCACGAGCGTCATTTCTTCTTCTGGTGATCAGCTTCTTGCACTGAAATAAATACTGCCAGGCGACGAATGCTAAATTCTCTTCTTGCCTCACGACATCGGGCAGTAATATTGTCATTAAACGCTACTTTATAACAATAACAAAATAGAGCAACCTCGGCAAGTCATCAAAGCGTATTGCGTTTCCACAGGGCCGAATACCTTTGTCCCAACCCCTCGGGTTGTCGAGGATGACAGGCTGGGCGCCAATGCCTTGGCGACCAACGCTAGGCTAAACGCACTGTCTGTTGTCTGTCTGCCTTTGTTGGATTACTGTGTACGCGCCTTTACAAGGATTTACCACCAACTTGACCTCATACGATAAGGAGAAAATATCACACTTGCAAGATATCAGCTCCAGCAATCAATCTCGCGAGAAAACTTGGGCCATAATTCTGACAGCAAGCAATTAAGATTTTCTGAAGTACAGATTTCGCTCGCACTGTTTGTCACTGGCTCCGCATCAATGGAGCCGCTTAATGCCCGAAAGCGAAGTGCTGTACACCGTAGTACAAACTGACGTTGGTACTGTGCTCCGTTCGTTGTATCAAAGTGTACGGTTTCTAACCTGTAGCCTGTCCCAGAGACCTCTTTCCTACCAACACTTTTATGTTGCGATTCCAAATGTAGTGTAAATGAATGGGACGAATGAGGGGATTAACTCTTCCCTTGCTGTCAACATCCCGCGAATAGGAGGGCTCTGGTTGTGGCTCCACTGAGCAGTATTTGGCGTTCGTGCATTACGCGGCTGCGGCTGCAGTGGGGCCTAGCGAGTGACATACAAACGGTGGGTGCGAAAGGTTAGGTGCTGTGAGTTCAGAAGGTCATAACTGAGTGCTATCAGAATTAAAGCCCAAATTTTTGTGACGATAGTTTCTGGGACTGACGTCTTGCAAGGGTGTCCTTTCCTTTAAGAAGGAAATATGAATTCGGGTTGCAGATGCTTCCTTGCCGGACCACTGTTCCATGCCTACACCGCATTCACGTTCAGCTTTTCAAGTGTTTGCATTCCACGGAACGCGCAGCTGAATGGTGGCTCGGATTTGGCTTTAACTCCTTCAGTCTCGTATTTGGCATGCAACAACGCCGAAAAGTCACCAAGCACCTCGGGAGTCGCAGGAACGCAGCCTGGCAGGGCCGCTCATGGTGGGTGTTCCGATTTTTAAAACTATTGTTCTATCAATAAAAGAAGTGTTTGGCACTCGAGGTCTGATACCCCTTTTAAAAATAATACGAAGTTCACGTGGTGTGCGCTAGAGTAGTGTTGTTTCTGTGCTGTAGTTGTAACTGTTTGTGAAAATGTGGGTGGGGAGAAAGAAGCAGAACTCTCGCCACAGGTAGAGTCAAGGGTACCTCCGAATTTTACATCTACATCTACATCTACATCTACATCCATACTTCGCAAGCCACCTAACGGCGTGTGGCGGAGGGTACCTTGAGTACCACTATCGGTTCTACCTTCTATTCCAGTCTCGTATTGTTCGTGGAACGAAAGATTGACGGTATGCCTCTGTGTGGGCTCTAATCTCTCTGATTTTACCCTCATGGTTTCTTCACGTGATATGCGTAGGAGGGAGCAATACACTGCTTGACTCTTCGGTGAAGGTATGTTCTCGAAACTTCAACAAAAGCCCGTGCCGAACTACTGAGCGTCTCTCTTGCAGAGTCCTCCACTGGAGTTTATCTATCATCTCCGTAAAGCTTTCGCGATTACTAAATGATCATGTAACGAAGCGCGCTGCTCTCAGTTGGATCTTCTCTATCTCTTCTATCAACCCTATCTGGTACGGATCCCACACCGGTGAGCAGTATTCAAGCAATGGGCGAACAAGTGTACTGCAACCTACTTCCTTTGTTTTCAGACTGCATTTCCTTAGGATTCTTCCAATGAATCTGTCTGGCATCTGCTTTACCGACGATTAATTTTATATGGTCATTCCATTTTAAATCACTCCTAATGCCTACTCCAAGATAATTTATAGAATTAACTGCTTCCAGTTGCTGACCTGCTATATTGTAGCTAAATAATAAAGGATCTTTCTTTCTATGTATTCGCAGCACATTACACTTGTCTACATTGAGATTCAATTGCCATTCTCTGCACCAAGCGTCAATTCGTTGCACATCCTCGTCCGACACACGACTAACCATCGACAACGTCACACGGCGCACTTCACAGCACACTTAAGACACGTTCGATATTTCATCCATCACATTATGGTTTTGTCTAGTGATCAATTAACATTAACCAAAACGGCCTTGCTGTGCTGGTACTGCGAACGGCTGAAAGCAAGGGGAAACTACAGCCGTAATTTTTCCCGAGGACATGCAGCTTTACTGTATGATTAAATGATGATGGCGTCCTCTTGGGTAAAATATTCCGGAGGTAAAATAGTCCCCCATTCGGATCTCCGGGCGGGGACTACTCAAGAGGACGTCGTTATCAGGAGAAAGAAAACTGGCATTCTACGGATCGGAGCGTGGAATGTCAGATCCCTTAATCGGGCAGGTAGGTTAGAAAATTTAAAAAGGGAAATGGATAGGTTAAAGTTAGATATAGTGGGAATTAGTGAAGTGCGGTGGCAGGAGGAACAAGACTTTTGGTAAGGTGATTACAGGGTTATAAATACAAAATCTAATAGGGGTAATGCAGGAGTAGGTTTAATAATGAATAAAAAAATAGGAGTGCGGGTTAGCTACTACAAACAGCATAGTGAACGCATTACTGTGGCCAAGATAGACACAAAGCCCATGCCTACTACAGTAGTACAAGTTTATATGCCAACTAGCTCTGCAGATGATGAAGAAATTGATGAAATGTATGACGAGATAAAAGAAATTATTCAGGTAGTGAAGGGAGACGAAAATTTAATAATCATGGGTGACTGGAATTCGTCAGTAGGAAAAGGGAGAGAAGGAAACATAGTAGGTGAATATGGATTGGGGGGAAGAAATGAAAGAGGAAGCCGCCTTGTAGAATTTTGCAAAGAGCATTACTTAATCATAGCTAACACTTGGTTCAAGAATCATAAAAGAAGGTTGTATACCTGGAAGAATCCTGGAGATACTAAAAGGTATCAGATAGATTATATAATGGTAAGACAGAGATTTAGGAACCAGGTTTTAAATTGTAAGACATTTCCAGGGGCAGATGTGGATTCTGACCACAATCTATTGGTTATGAACTGCAGATTGAAACTGAAGAAACTGCAAAAAGGTGGGAATTAAGGAGATGGGACCTGGATAAACTGAAAGAACCAGAGGTTGTAGAGAGTTTCAGGGAGAGCATAAGGGAACAATTGACAGGAATGGGGGAAAGAAATACAGTAGAAGAAGAATGGGTAGCTCTGAGGGATGAAGTAGTGAAGGAAGCAGAGGATCAAGTAGGTAAAAAGACGAGGGCTAATAGAAATCCTTGGGTAACAGAAGAAATATTGAATTTAATTGATGAAAGGAGAAAATATAAAAATGCAGTAAATGAAGCAGGCAAAAGGGAATACAAACGTCTCAAAAATGAGATCGACAGAAAGTGCAAAATGCCTAAGCAGGGATGGTTAGAGAACAAATGTAAGGATGTAGAGGCTTGTCTCACTAGGGGTAAGATAGATACTGCCTACAGGAAAATTAAAGAGACCTTTGGAGAGAAGAGAACCACTCTCCCCGATGTTATTCAATCTGTATATTGAGCAAGCAGTAAAGGAAACAAAAGAAAAATTCGGAGTAGGTATTAAAATTCATTGGAGAGCTCAGATGGCAACCCAGTTCTAAGCAAAGAAGGGAAGGCAGAAAGGTGGAAGGAGTATATAGAGGGTTTATACAAGGGCGATGTACTTGAGGACAATATTATGGAAATGGAAGAGGATGAAGATGAAATGGGAGATAAGATACTGCATGAAGAGTTTGACAGAGCACTGAAAGACCTGAGTCGAAACAAGGCCCCGGGAGTAGACAAGATTCCATTAGAACTACTGATGGCCTTGGGAGAGCCAGTCATGACTACCATCTGGTGAGCAAGATGTATGAGACAGGCGAAATACCCACAGACTTCAAGAAGAATATAATAATTCCAATACCAAAGAAAGCAGGTGTTGACAGATGTGAAAATTACCGAACTATCAGTTTAATAAGTCACAGCTGCAAAACACTAACGCGAATTCTTTACAGACGAATGGAAAAACTGGTAGAAGCGGACCTCGGGGAAGATCAGTTTGGATTCCGTAGAAATGTTGGAACACGTGAGGCAATACTAACCTTACGACTTATCTTAGAAGAAAGATTAAGAAAAGGCAAACCTACGTTTCTAGCATTTGTAGACTTAGAAAAAGCTTTTGACAACTTTAACTGGAATACTCTCTTTCAAATTCTGAAGGTGGCAGGGGTAAAATACAGGGAGCGAAAGGCTATTTACAATTTGTACAGAAACCAGATGGCAGTTATAAGAGTCGAGGGGCATGAAAGGGAAGCAGTGGTTGGGAAAGGAGTGAGACAGGGTTGTAGCCTCTCCCCGATGTTATTCAATCTGTATATTGAGCAAGCAGTAAAGGAAACAAAAGAAAAATTCGGAGTAGGTATTAAAATTCATTGGAGAAGAAGTAAAAACTTTGAGGTTCGCCGATGACATTGTAATTCTGTCAGAGACAGCAAAGGAGTTGGAAGAGCAGTTGAACGGAATGGACAATGTCTTGAAAGGAGGATATAAGATGAACATCAACAAAAGCAAAACGAGGATAATGGAATGTAGTCAAATTAAATCGGGTGATGCTGAGGGTATTAGATTAGGAAATGAGACACTTAAAGTAGTAAAGGAGTTTTGCTATTTAGGGAGTAAAATAACTGATGATGGTCGAAGTAGAGAGGGTATAAAATGTAGACTGGCAATGGCAAGGAAATCGTTTCTGAAGAAGAGAAATTTGTTAACATCGAGTATAGATTTAAGTGTCAGGAAGTCGTTTCTGAAAGTATTTGTATGGAGTGTAGCCATGTATGGAAGTGAAACATGGACGATAACCAGTTTGGACAAGAAGAGAATAGAAGCTTTCGAAATGTGGTGCTACAGAAGAATGCTGAAGATAAGGTGGGTAGATCACATAACTAATGAGGAGGTATTGAATAGGATTGGGGAGAAGAGAAGTTTGTGGCACAACTTGAGTAGAAGAAGGGATAGGTTGGTAGGACATGTTTTGAGGCATCAAGGGATCACAAATTTAGCATTGGAGGGCAGCGTGGAGGGTAAAAATCGTAGAGGGAGACCAAGAGATGAATACACTAAGCAGATTCAGAAGGATGTAGGTTGCAGTAGGTAGTGGGAGATGAAGAAGCTTGCACAGGATAGAGTAGCATGGAGAGCTGCATCAAACCAGTCTCAGGACTGAAGACCACAACAACAACAACAACAACAACTAGTGATCTGGAATGGATCTTCGTTATGTAGTGGTCTGGTGATCTGGACCAATAAACCAATTATCTTTTCTACCCTTTTCGGCCAAATGAAACTTTTTTTCACCAGTACGATTCGAACTGACTAACCCTCTGTTGACTGTCATCGCAATAACATGTGTTAGCGTCCACAGCTGAAGAGTCAATAGTGTCATTAGTCACACTGTCATCAGTGATGTGTCTACATCTTTTCTTTTTATGGTTCCATTGTTTCTGATGTTGAAGAAACGAAGATTAGGGTTAACGTCCTGTCAACGATGTAGTCATTAGAGACGCAGCTTAATATCGGAATGGAGAAGGAAATTGGCCATGTCCTTTTCGAAGGAGACATTCAGGTATTTACCGTATCTGATTAAGGGAAACCAGAGAAAATCTCTAAAGTCGGACGGAGGTCTAATCCGCAGTCGTCCGGATTGAAAGACCAGCGTCTTACCACGGCGCCGTCTCGCTCGGTGGGTTTGTTATTATCCGAAATACGCTGACGGAAAAAACACAAGAAATAATTAATG
Source organism: Schistocerca nitens (assembly GCF_023898315.1). Taxonomy (NCBI): domain Eukaryota; kingdom Metazoa; phylum Arthropoda; class Insecta; order Orthoptera; family Acrididae; genus Schistocerca; species Schistocerca nitens. The sequence continues at coordinate 1,297,878,357 of NC_064614.1, forward strand.
TAGAGTAATGAAATTCTAGGAATACATTTGTCTAGGTAACATATCTAAGTGGTTAACATTGCAAGCTAATTGTGTCGTACAGGTGCCGGATGTGAGTTTGTGGTATGGAGTTCCACGACTGTTGCACTTGGTCGGTCAGTACGACAACGGTTAATGCTGATTGTGGATGACGCTAGAGTTGTCGTCCGATGATGTCCCATACGTGCTGTAGAACATGCAGGGTTAAAGCAGCGGTATGTGGACGAGCGATATCCTGTTGGAAAACACCCCCTGGAATGCTGTTCATGAGTGGTAGCACAACAGGTCGAATTACCAGATGACTAACAAATTTGTAGGCAGGTTGCACGGGATAAGCACGCGATGGCTCCTGCTAAGGTACGAAGTCACAGCCCAGGCGGTAACTCCAAGTGTAGGTCCAGTGTGTGTAGTATGCAGACAGGTTGCTTGCAAAACCTCAACTGGCCTCTTCCTAACCAACACACGGCCATCACTGGCACCGAGGCACAACCAACATTCACCAGAAAACACAACAGTCTTCCACCTGGATCTCCGATGAGCTCTACTTTGACACCACTAAAGTCGCAAACGGTGACTGTTTGGGACAGTACACGCTACAGGGCGTCTGGCTCTGAGCTGTCCTTGAAGTAACCGACTTGTAACAGTTCGTTGTGTCACTGGTGCCAACTGCTGCTCGGACTGCTGCTGCATACGCTGTGCAATGCGCCAGAGCCGTACGCCAAACACGATGCTCTTCCCTCCCGGTAGAGCCATGTGGCAGTCTTTTAGCCACCGTTCCCGCCCGTGACCACCGCTGCCGGCAGTCGTGTACAGTGGCTACATTCCTGCCAAGTCTTTCTTTAGCATCGCAGGAGGATCATTCAGCTTCTCGTAGCCCTATTACGCGACCTCGTTCAACCTCGGTGAGTTGGTAATAATAGCGTCTTCGCTCTCTTAAAGATATTCTTGAATACCATTTACTCACTACGTCGAATCTCAAAGTCAGCCACAGTTCACGACCGTTACAGCCTGTTGTGCATCTTTATAGCGGCGTTACTAGCGCCACTTTTATGCGACTGACGCGAAATTTGAATAGACGTAATCTTTAAGATGTAGAAACACGCCTACCACAACTTCTTCTTTGTGTTGAGATTTTTTCCCGTCACTGTAGTTTGAAGTGCAATCTGACATAGAAAGTACTTTTCACAGCTGAGCATGGCCGAAGACAGTTTCAGTGATGATAGCTAACACAGGCCGATGTAAATACAAATGAGGTACAACTTGGGCTGCGGCTCCGCTGCAGAGTAAGCGAGGGCAACTGCAAATGCGGTACTAGCGCGCTGTAATTCAGCCAACTAGCGCGTAAATTTAGAGGCGCCAGCGCGCTCCGTCGTGATTTGTGGCGCCACTGCATGCACTGGCGCCAAAACCACCACACCTGCTGGAGCCGCCACGCAGTGGGTGTGGGTGTGGCCAGGTCGACACACGGGACTGAGTACACAAAAGATCGTACCGCGGCTTCTTCGAAATCTCTGCGCAGTGTCAGGCTCCAGTGACACGTCACAAGTTGTTTGAGTGTGTGCGCTGTAGCCTACGCTTCATAACACTTCTGCAGTGACTGTCGATTCATAAGCACTAGAAAACGCAGTGACGGTTGGAAAGGTAAGGAGCACATCTGTGAAACAATTTTTTTAGATGACTGACAGTGCATAGCTTCTCCCAAGACAGGTATTCGCCCGCTGAAGAAAACTGTCCGTATATTCCTATGCAAAGATGTCGCGTGATCAGAGGAATAACATTTCTTGTTGCAGTGGGCGGATGATCGTGACCAGATACGCCGTTATCCGAGCGAACGACTGCTCGACACATGCACAACGTAGAACAAGAGCGGTGGGAACATTATTATCCCATGGCAGACGCTCCAGTGAGCTTCCATGGGATCTGCGATTGTAATCGAAGGCACCATGACAGCTCTGGACTATGTGAACGTTGTGGAACACTCGCATCCTTTCATAAGTGATACCTTTCCTGACGGCTACGGCAAGTTGCAGATATAGACTGGGACACTCAAATGTTTAGGACGGTTGGTAGGGACAGAGCATCGAGTGACATTATACTGAGTGCACTATCCGAAAATTACCTCGAGCGATTAAACAGAGAACCGACTCGTGGAGATAACATCTTGGACCTACCGATAAGAAACAGACCCGAACTTTTCGACGCTGTATGTGCAGAACAGGGAATCCGTGATCATAAAGCCGTTGCAGCATCCCTGAATATGGAAGTAAATAGGAATATAAAAAAAGGGAGGAAGGTTTATCTGTTTAGCAAGAGTAATAGAAGACAGATTTCAGACCACCTAACAGATCAAAACGAAAATTTCTGTTCCGACACTGACAATGTTGAGTGTTTATGGAAAAAGTTCAAGGCAATCGTAAAATGCGTTTTAGACAGGTACGTGCCGAGTAAAACTGTGAGGGACGGGAAAAACCCACCGTGGTACAACAACAAAGTTAGGAAACTACTGCGAAAGCAAAGAGAGCTTCACTCCAAGTTTAAACGCAGCCAAAACCTCTCAGACAAACAGAAGCTAAGCGATGTCAAAGTTAGCGTAAGGAGGGCTATGCGAGAAGCGTTCAGTGAATTCGAAAGTAAAATTCTATGTACAGACTTGACAGAAAATCCTAGGAAGTTCTGGTCTTACGTTAAATCAGTAAGTGGCTCGAAACAGCATATCCAGACACTCCGGGATGATGATGGCATTGAAACAGAGGATGACACGCGTAAAGCTGATATACTAAACACCTTTTTCCAAAGCTGTTTCACAGAGGAAGACCGCACTGCAGTTCCTTCTCTAAATCCTCGCACGAACGAAAAAATGGCTGACATCGAAATAAGTGTCCAAGGAATAGAAAAGCAACTGGAATCACTCAACAGAGGAAAGTCCACTGGACCTGACGGGATACCAATTCGATTCTACACAGAGTACGCGAAAGAACTTGCCCCCCTTCTAACAGCCGTGTACCGAAAGTCTCTAGAGGAACGGAAGGTTCCAAATGATTGGAAAAGAGCACAGGTAGTCCCAGTGTTCAAGAAGGGTCGTCGAGCAGATGCGCAAAACTATAGACCTATATCTCTGACGTCGATCTGTTGTAGAATTTTAGAACATGTTTTTTGCTCGCGTATCATGTCGTTTCTGGAAACCCAGAATCCACTCTGTAGGAATCAACATGGATTTCAGAAACAGCGATCGTGTGAGACCCAAGTCGCTTAATTTGTTCATGAGACCCAGAAAATATTAGATACAGGCTCCCAGGTAGATGCCATTTTCCTTGACTTCCGGAAGGCGTTCGATACAGTTCCGCACTGTCGCCTGATAAACAAAGTAAGAGCCTACGGAATATCAGACCAGCTGTGTGGCTGGATTGAAGAGTTTTTAGCAAACAGAACACAGCATGTTGTTCTCAATGGAGAGACGTCTACAGACGTTAAAGTAACCTCTGGCGTGCCACAGGGGAGTGTTATGGGACCATTGCTTTTCACAATATATATAAATGACCTAGTAGATAGTGTCGGAAGTTCCATGCGGCTTTTCGCGGATGATGCTGTAGTATACAGAGAAGTTGCAGCATTAGAAAATTGCAGCGAAATGCAGGAAGATCTGCAGCGAATAGGCACTTGGTGCAGGGAGTGGCAACTGACCCTTAACATAGAAAAATGTAATGTATTGCGAATATATAGAAAGAAGGATCCTTTATTGTATGATTATATGATAGCGGAACAAACACTGGTAGCAGTTACTTCTGTAAAATATCTGGGAGTATGCGTGCGGAACGATTTGAAGTGGAATGATCATATAAAATTAATTGTTGGTAAGGCGGGTACCAGGTTGAGATTCATTGGGAGAGTCCTTAGAAAATGTAGTCCATCAACAAAGGAGGTGGCTTACAAAACACTCGTTCGACCTATACTTGAGTATTGCTCATCAGTGTGGGATCCGTACCCGGTCGGGTTGACGGCGGAGATAGAGAAGATCCAAAGAAGAGCGGCGCGTTTCGTCACAGGGTTATTTGGTAAGCATGATAGCGTTACGGAGATGTTTAGCAAACTCAAGTGGCAGACTCTGCAAGAGAGGCGCTCTGCATCGCGGTGTAGCTTGCTGTCCAGATTTCGAGAGGGTGCGTTTCTGGATGAGGTATCGAATATATTGCTTCCCCCTACTTATACCTCCAGAGGAGATCACGAATGTAAAATTAGAGAGATTCGAGCGCGCACGGAGGCTTTCCGTCAGTCGTTCTTCCCGCGAACCATACGCGACTGGAACAGGAAAGTGCCCTCCGCCACACACCGTTGGGTGGCTTGCGGAGTATAAATGTAGATGTAGATGTATGACAACTGTCGGTGTCACGAGGTCAGAGTTGTGCTGCCGTGGTAAGAGGAGGACAAATTGGCCTGATCTGAACCTGATGGAACACACGTGGGACGCTGTCGGGCGCCATCTGCACGCCCACAAGCCACCGGCTCCCATGCGTAGACACCTGATGCCACATACCCCCAGAGCCCAGCTATAACTTGTCTAAGTTATGCCACTAACAATCACAGGTGGGTGTGCCATTCAAAGGCGGAGCAACACCCTGTTGAGCAGATGGTTATAATGTTTCGGCTGACCAGTGCAAATACCTGACGGTACTGCACGGCATTCCACAGCTGTCAGCTACACTTCTGGGACTCCTATATAACCAGTTACGTTAGACAGTTTTAATCGAAAAGCTGTAATTATTTTTATTTATTTGATATTTTCGTTCAGTCTGTTATCTAGATATAAGAACAGACCAAATGTTACACATGTGTTCGCGTGAATATAATACATAATATTTTAATATAATTTAAAATGTGTTAGAGTAACGTTATGGTGTTTAAACTGGGGGGCTCTACATAAAATATCTATATAAAAATTAAAAATTTTAAAGAAGTTCTACATATTAATCTTTGCCGATCTGGTTCGCGGATATATGTTCATTCAGAATCCAGAACGCACATGCTACTGGTCTATGCTACTTTTCTGTAACACAAATTTTGTAATTTATAACTGTGGGCTACGCTACTATAGAACAATAGGCCTAATACTACACTTCTGTACTTGGTATCAGATCAAGCTAGATTGTTAGACGTGGAGCACTGAGGCAGAACATGATTCACAGGGGCTGGTGCTGCGCCTCCGAAGGTTTGGTAGGGTCTCAGAAAATACTTCCTGGTTCCCGCCGAGGCCCATCTCCTCACTGCTTCCGGAAGGTTGTTGTAGGTGGATGTTCTCCAGTGGTGCGTCTCGTTGTCTGATGTATGGCCTCTTCTTGACTGTCTCTCATACAAGTTTATAAGCTGATATTTTAGCTGTAGGCGAGTTCAGCCTACGCTACACTTCCTCATTCCTTATTATGTTCAAGAATTCCGATTACCAAAAACTTTCCTGTCCATGTCTGTAACACACCGTCTAATCGCAAACTACCAGATCATGTTGTACAGTGTGCCGACTGTTCCACATATACAAGTGTCTTTGGCGTGTTGTCGAATTTTCAGCAAGCAGTTGGCAGACTGACCATGTCCCGTCAGGAACTGTATAGCTCCTTTGGTCGGAAGAAAGTGTGACATTTTGGATCTTTCTTTTACGTTAGGGAGGACCTGCTACTCTTGTTTCTGCCCTGACCTAGATTTTTTGCCATACTCTATCAATGCATGTTTTAATTAGCTCATTCGAGTGGTTATTGTGGCCATTATCTACTTAATCTAATCATACTAACCTACTTTGAGCCAACATTGTGCATCTCACTTGCTTAAGGCTGGGTCCAGAGGCAGATCTACCAAGCAAACAAGTCTACTGGCAGAGATCAGCTAAGCGCATATTCAAAGCATGAACTAGTGTGACCGCACGGGACGTGGTCTTTGCTGGAAACAGTCAGGGTACGTTAAAGACAACTTTGCCTTCTCCCTAAAAGTGAGCAGTGGATAGATACGTTGGTGATTTTCTGCGCATCAAAAACTGTTGCAGATAGTGATCGACCAATGTATGGAGCTGTCCAAAGCATCTGATAAATAGTTTCGAAGGATAGAGATCAGTGCCATGAAGTAAGGAGGAGGAGTATTAAGGTTAAGTTCGTTAGGGACGGAAAACAAGGCCACGAAATAGGGAATGATATTTTCTAGGGAGTTGTTCTGGCGTCATCCTTGAGTTACTATAAGAACTTGCGCAATACCACATTTAGGATAGTTACAAGGGAATTTGAAACACACTTCCCAAGAATGCAGGCTTTATCACTACGCCAACTCACTTGGCTATTTTGCTGACATAAAACGGTAATGTAAGGTAGTCTGCAGTGCAGAGCTGTCCTAGCATCCTTTGTGTACTAAACGTAACTTGAAGTTCAATATCTCTAAAGAAACGAAATAGAAAAATTACATTTCCATGACTGATGGACGGCGGTAAAGGTAACAACGAATCAAAGCGTCAGTCTTCGGGCAAATTAGGAACCAATACCGAGTACAGCTACTTCGTTACAGGGACAACTGTATTCGACTTTCTAAAAACATTGTCTAGCGTTTCAGGGTTCGATTTGGATTAATGAACGTTGTAAGACGCTTCTGGCAATCGCAACTCGTGGAAGGAAACGGGAACCTCGTGATCAGAGCCGAAGACCACTCGATGGTGGCCGATATGGCCTGGAATGGCATGTTGCCTTTTCCAGCCATTGTCATCTTCCTGGAATTTGGAGCCGCTACTTATCACTCACGTAGCTATTCGACTGGCCTCACGAGGCTGAGTTCACCCTGTTCCAGACCCTCCATCAAGGAAAAACACCTGGCAGCACCGGAAATAGGACCTTTTGTAACGCCGGAAATGCATATCCTCCTATTTCCATTTTAATTTTTTCCTTATTTTGTTACCTGAAGATATGCCATTTCTGTGTCTTTATATATTGTAATTGTTTTGCATATGCATTTATGTCGATGTATAATTGGTTTGTTTTGTAAATATTATTTGAATTTTTACAGTGCGTCTTGCTTAGGAAAAACTACGCTATCGAACGATTACATCGATAGGTTGTGTGGAGAACCAAAGTGTTTACGATCTTGGGTAGTGTTAACTCTGCCGCGTGGAGCGCGGGCAGAGCGCAGTCTGGCTGGAGTAGGGCGGTGGAGCAGGTGTTGTGTGACGCTCCCATGAGTTGCCGCACTTTCGGGGTTTGGCAGCATGAATTGCTCTCGACTTACTATGATAGTTTCTGGCACGGTGTCGCGGACAGGAAACAGTAGCTGGCAAACATCAAGAGCCCATTTCGCCTGGTGACTGTGTCGAGAAGAAGGTGCGCCAACATCCAGTTTCTGCAACAGCTACGTCCTCGATCGATGACTTCAAACCTTCAATCAACTAACAAGGAAGACTGAAAGCACGTAAAGTTTTAGAACTGTATGGCAGACCTCAGCTTTTCAAACTATTCCATTAGCATCACTAAAATACAGCAACTTAGCATGAACCTTTGTTGCTCATTGTCCCAATTGCATTACCAAGCAGGGCCCCTTCCTTTTCCGAAATGAACTCGAGTGTCGTTGAAATTCAAACGCCAGCATTGAGTAATATCATTCGATTTCACTGCTTTAATTTCAAAGTTCAGTTAAGGTATTCGTAGCTGGCTACAATATTTAGATTACACAAGCACAAATTAAGAGTGCGAGTTTTGTTACCATATTTTAGCTTACCTGTGACTGCAGCTCAGCTCGGTACGTACTAAATTTTACTCTTGTTAATTGTTCAGAATCATTTAATTCAAGTTCAAAGTTCAATCTCTTATTTCTAAATTGCGTAGATTCAAGTAGCTTTTGAAATGATTGTTGAGGTAGCCCATGACTAACCTTATTTTACTGAATTTCGCAGTGTTTCAGAAACAAAGTTCACTATTAATTTCAGTCACTAAATTAACTTTCAATTTTCCAGTTTTATTAATTCTTTTGCTAAATTAAGTCAGAGTGTAGCGAAATTTATTACTCCTGACAAACATTCAGTTTTCGCACAACACGTGTCAGCCTTTAGTTGCCACGCTTTTAGTGCTAATTATATGTGCAGTAACCTTTCTTTTTCAGTTATTATAGTAGTTGTCCATAGGACTGGCGACCGTAGTTTTCCCCAAATCTCAAATATCTAATTAACGCCAGTTAATCGTTAACGTAATGACCTCACATTTGCTTTCTTTATTAACTTTACTCTTTTTCAAAATTAATTTCCACCAGATTCATTTGCATTTTTCCTTTCATTTAGATATTTAGATGTAACCCTTTCCTCCCTCTTTACCGACAGATTAACTTCGGTGACGATTGCTTTTCCCAAATTTCCATTAGGTACACGCGGTTTAATTTTTACTGTCATTAAGGTCGATAAGTGAGGGGGAGGTTACACTGTGGCCTCTGTATGCCAATCATACAACTCACGTACTTAGCTTCTATTCATTGGCGTCATATTGTTTTTGTGTGGAAAGCAACATGATCCTTCTGACAAATAGCCCAAAATGTCGAACCTGATGTAACAGTTGTAAATCACTGTTGTTACTGGAGGTCCGAGAATCGTGCTTATGCTGGTCTTCCGGGTTCGTGACGCCAGCAGCATACAGGCTAATGACTGGTTAACCACGATAGACTAGTAGCCATTGCTGTGCGCCCAGCGAACAGCACAAATTAGGATCAATGTTGCACCTAGCGTGTCAACTACAACTAACAGAGCCAGTTTTCTGAAAGCCTTCGAACCTTACAAAGAAAAGTGAGGCAAGAAACACTGCTAAAATTTAAGAAAAAAAAGCATTTTCACTCCCAGCAGCAACGCATGGAAGCGAAAATTAATTAACAACAAAAACGGTGAAATAATAATCTAGTGTGCAGAAATTATGTTTGTCAAGATACACAAGACAAGGTATAAGCAAACTATTGAGTAATGCCTCTCAATGAAAGGTCTAGAAACGATACTGAAAAGAGCATATCAATAGGTTGGAGAACGACAGATTATCAAAATTTCTATATAAATACAAAGCAACAAGCTGAAGAAGCGTAATAAGCCCAAAAATCACGTGGAAAGCTTTAGACCACGCAAGTAGGCGCAATAGGGAAAACGTGATACTTGCAAAATGAGTTTAAGAAGAAGAATTGCTTCAGAGTATGGAGGTCGAAAGTCGGACAGCTATGTCACCTAATGACACGCACACCTATCCCAGTTACCACTAAATTATATGCAACTGCTGTGAGAAGGTGTGCATCAATCAGAAAAACGGCCTGCTCTTTATACCTGCCACCCATTGACTCTGTAGATGTAGATTTTCCCGAAGCATCGTGTCCCCAAAGCCTTGATTCCTTCCGCTTGAAGATTTCAACCACACGAGGTGCTGTTGGACTCTGTTAACATCTGCCGCTGTGATCTGCCACTGAACAGAGGTAGGGTTGCACTGATTTGTCCTTCTGGTGAACAGCTCAGTGGAAAGAAGTTATCAAGGCTTTGTACCCTTCCCACTACGGATTTGCCTTCCTGAATCAGCAGCACTCGAAAGGAAGCCATCTAGTTGGATACAAACGACGGCAAACTGGACACATTACGGCCACTGAAAACTCAGACAGCGCTCAGGACATGGTGGATCACACGGACACTGCGACTAACCAGACTACAGAAAAATCCAGCCCTAGGCTATCCGACCAGCTTGTAAGCCTGCCTGTTCCGTAATGGAATGGGAAAGAAGGCTAGTCAATCAGTGACATGCGTGGAGCTCTACTGTAGTTTTGCATGTGGCCCATCAGTAGAAAAAGTGAGAACTTTTCGAATTGCAAGAGAAAAAACCACAAGAGATAGTTGGAAGAATTCCATAATCTCACTAACCATTGACGTAAGAATCTGGAACTACTTCTATAATGACAAGGAAACAAGGAAACCTATTCGGCACATGGGAGCTAGAATTTAATCTGTGCGTGTCTCGAGAAGCAGCCGTAGGGACAGAACAAATTAATTATGTCATTGTTGTGTCATCTGTGTTCGGACACTGAAGAGTAACTCCCTGCCTGTTTTCACGATCATCGGGGACAGAAAACATCCTGACAAGTGGATAGAGGCAATAATGTTACTTCGCAGAGATCGTACCAGACGAAATAGGTAATTGAGTGTCAGCGTACATATGTGTACGCAAAGATTCATGAGCGTGTGCATTGTCGTCTTCGGGAACATCCTGAAACTGATTCATCTGTCCTTGACAGCCTAATTCTACTGGAAGTGGCTATAGAAGAGCCTTTCCTTCTGGTTATATAATACCTTTCACCAACTTAATGGAAATGAAGCTGAGACCATACGATCTTCCCTAAGAAGAATTCCTGCTGTTATCATCTCCGTGATGCCCAATGAGATTGTTTTAATCAGAAGAATGCCGTCCTTAGGCCAGCTTAAATGTACATTGAGGTGACAAAAGTCACGAGATACCTCCTAACATTGTGTCACATCTCTCTTCGCCGGGCGTAGTGCAGCAACTCGACATGGGATGGACTCAACAACTCGTTGGAAGTCATCTCCAGAAATACTGAGCCATGCTGCCTCTATAGCCGTCCATAACTGCGGCAGTGTTGCCGGTGCAGGATTTTGTGCACGGACTCACCTCTCGATTACGTCCCATAAATGTTCGTTGGGATTCGTGTAGGACGATCTGGGTGAACAAATCACTCGCTCGAATTGTCGAGAATGTTCTTCAAACCAATCGCGAACAGTTGCAGTCCGGTGACACGGTGCATTGTCATCCACAAAAATGCCATCGTTGTTTGGAAACACGATGTCCATGAATTGCTGCAGGTGGTCCCCAACAAGCCAAACCTAACCAGAGGACCCAATCCATTCCATGTAAACACAGCCCACACCATTAGGGATCTACCACCAGCTCGCATAATGCCTTGTCCACAACTTGGGTCCACGGTTTTTCGGGATTCCTATCATCAGCTCGTGCCGAGTGAAATCAGGACTCATTTAACCAGCTCGTGGTTTTCCAGTCGTCTAGGGTCCAACTGATATGGTCACGAGCCCGTATGGTCACGAGCCCAGGAGAGGCACTGCAGGCGATGTCGTGCTGTTGGCAAAGGTACTACTGTCTGTCGTCTGCTGCCACAGCCCACTGACGCCACATTTTGCCACACTGACCTGAAGGACACGTCCGTCGTACGTTCCACATTGATTTCTGTGGTTACTTGATGCAGTGTTACTTATCTCTTACCACTGAAAACTTTACGCACATGCCGCTTCTCCTGGTCGTTAAACGAAGACCGTCGCCCACTGCATTGTCCTTGGTGAGAGCTAACACCTGAAATTCGTTCTTCTCGGCACACTCTTGACGCTGTGGACCTCAGAATATAGAATTCCCTAACGATTTCCTAAATGGAATGCCCCATGCGTCTAGCTCCAACTACTTTTCCGCATTCAATGTCTGTTAGTTCCCGTCATGCAGCCGTAATGACATCAGAAACCTTTTGACATGAACCACCTGAGTACAAGTTCCAGCTCCGCCAACGCACTGCCGTTTGATGCACCGTGTAAGCGACACCACCGCCATCTCTATATGTGCGTACAGCTATCCCGTGACTTTTGTCAGCTCACTGTATAATACAGATGGTTCATCTGACCATCAAATGGCTATAAGAATGGGCAGAAAAGATTCGTTTTAGATTCATAGATAAATACGCTTTTCTACAGAGGTACTAAAATGACTACGGCAGCACTATTTATAGATAATTAATGGCGTGTCTAAATGAACGCATTAGACCAGTAATAGGTATCTACCCGTATTAGGCCATCCCAATTTTACATGTTCAAAAATGGTTCAAACGGCTCTGAGCACTATGGGACTTAACATCTGAGGTCATCAGTCCCCTAGAACTTAGAACTACTTAAACCTAACTAACCTAAGGACAGCACACACATCCATGCCCGAGGCAGGATTCGAACCTGCGACCGTAGTGGTCGCGCGGTTCCAGACTGTAACGCCTAGAACCGCTCGGCCACCCTGGCCGGCATTCTACACGTGCAAAGGCTGGAAGAACTGCCGTTAGCGACAGACAGTGACTTGCCTCTCATCGAGATACATTCTAACAGCCATTGGCGTTTACACAGGGTTAGCCTGAAAAACCTTGAACGGGCATACAGGAATGGGCCACAACTCGCAGAAGTTGACGTCAGGCCAGGATAGCTGCCCGCTGCGCCGCAGGCGGTGTGCGGTGAATGGTGTACCTGCAGGGCGCGGCTGTCGGCCCGCGGCAGGTCCGGGTGCAGCGTCGCCAGGGGGCTGGCGGCCAGAGAAGCGCCCAGCCGCGGCTGCACCAGGCACTCCGGGGTCCCCGAGAACCGAACCTCCGACGCCGGCGTCTCCGACAGCGCCGCCCTGCAACACCGAACACAAATTACAAACAGAGCATTTGGATGACAGCACCAGAGCGAAATTAAACTGCGGGGCAATAATTTGGAAATTTGGCTCAGATGTCAAACTACCAGATGTTGTAGATACGCCCCTTCGTGACTGCACAGTAACAGTTGTTCATGTTGTGCTCTTCAGTCTAGAAACTGGTTTGATGCAGCTCTCAATGCTACTCTGCCTTGTGCAATTTTCTTCATCTTCTAGTAATTACTGCAACCTACACCCTTCTGAATCTGCTTAGTGTATTCATCTCTTGGTCTCCCTCTACGATTTTTACCCTCCACGCTGCCCTCCAATACTAAACTGGTGATCCCTTGATACCTCAGAACGTGTCCTACCAACCGATCCCTTCTTCCAGTCAAGTTGTGGCACAAATGCCTCTTCTCCTGAATTCTATTCAGTACCTCCTCATTAGTTACGTAATCTACTCGTCTAGTCTCAGCATTCTTCTGTAGCACCACATTTCGAAACCTTCTATTGTCTTCTTGTCTAAACAGTTTATCGTCCATGTTTCACTTCCATACATGGGTAGGCTCCATACAAATACTTTCACAAAGTACTTCCTGAAGCTTAAATCTATACTCGATATTAACAAATTTCTCTTCTTCAGAAACGCTATCCTTGCCATCGCCAGTCTACATTTTATATCTTCTCTACTTCGACCATCATCAGTTATTTTGCTGCCCAAATAGCAAAACTTAGCTACTTCATTAAGTGTCTCATTTCCTAATGCAATGCAATAAGCATCACCTGATTTAATTCGAGTACATTCCATTATCCTCGTTTTTCTTTTGTTGATGTTCAACTTATATCCTCTTTCAAGACACTGCCCATTCCGTTCAACTGCTCTTCCCGATACTTTGCTGTCTCTGATAGAATTACAGTGTCGTCGGCAAACCTCAAAGCTTTTATTTCTTCTCCATGGATTTTAATTCGTAATCCAAATGTTTCTTTTGTTTCCTGTACTGCTTGCTCAATATACAGATTGAATAACATCGAGCAGAGGCTACAACCCTGTCTCACTCCCTTCCCAACCACTGCTTCCTTCATGTCCCTCGACTCTTATTACTGCCATCTGGTTTCTGTACAAATTGTAAATAGCCTTTTGCTCCCTGTATTTGACCCCTTCCACCTTCAGTATTTGAAAGCGAGTATTCCAGTCAACATTGTCAAAAGCTTCCTCTAAGTCTACACATGTTAGAAACGTACGTTTGCTTTTCCTTAATCTATCTTCTAAGATAGATATGCCTCCCGTGTTCGCCCGCATCTCGTGGTCGTGCGGTAGCGTTCTCGCTTCCCACGCCCGGGTTCCCGGGTTCGATTCCCGGCGGGGTCAGGGATTTTCTCTGCCTCGTGATGGCTGGGTGTTGTGTGATGTCCTTAGGTTAGTTAGGTTTAAGTAGTTCTAAGTTCTAGGGGACTGATGACCACAGCTGTTAAGTCCCATAGTGCTCAGAGCCATTTGAACCAACCTCCCGTGTTCCAACAATTCTGCGGAATCCAAACTGATCTTCCCCGAGGTCGGTTTTTACATTCTTCTGTAAAGAATTCGTGTTCCTATTTTGCAGCCGTGACTTATTAAACAGTTCGGTAACTTTCACACCTGTCCACACCTGCTTTCAGTGACATTGGAATTAGTATAATGTTGTTGAAGTCTGAGGGTATTTCGCCTGTCTCATACATCTTGCTCACCATATGGTAGACTTTTGTCATGGCTGGCTCTCCCAAGGCTGTCAGTATTTCTGATGGAATGTTATCTACTCCTGGGGCCTAGTTTCGACTTAGGTCTTTCAGTGCTCTGTCAAACTCTCCACTCCGTATCATATATGCCATTTCATCTTCATCTACATCCTCTTCCATTTCCATAATATTGTCCTCAAGAACATCGCCCCTGTATAGACCCTCTATATACTCTTTCCATCTTTCTGCTTTCCCTTCTTTGCTTAGAACTGGGTTTCCATCTGAGCTCTTGATATTCATACAAGTGGTTCTCTTTTGTCCAAAGGTCTCTTTAATTTTCGTAGTGGGATATGCCTCTACTTCCTTACATTTGTCTTCTAGCCATCGCTGCTTATCCATTTTGAACTTCCTGTCAATCTCATTTTTGAGACGGTTGTATTCTTTTTAGCGTGCTTCATTTACTGCATTTTTATATTTTCTCCTTTCATCAATTAAATACAATATTTCTTCTGTTACCCAAGGATTTCTACTCGCCCTCGTCTTTTTACCGACTTGATCCTCTGCCACCTTCACTATATCATCTCTGAAAGCTACCCATTCTTCTTCTATTGTATTTCTTTCCCCTGTATTTGTCAATCATTCCCTAATGCTTTCTCTGAAACTCTCTACAGCCTCTGGTTCGTTTTGTTTATCCATGTCCCATCTCCATAAATTCCTACTTTTTTGCAGTTTCTTCAGTTTTAACCTACGTGCCGTAACTGAGAGACTAAAAACCCAGTCTTTCATGGTTGGTACTAGAATTTCATTTAACGTGACTCTCATTTGTGGTAATGCTTTGCATATGGTGTTTCCATGATGATGGCGATGATGATGATGATGATGATGATGATGATGATGATGATACTAAGTCGCAGTGATGATAGAGAACAAATGTATCAATTTGAGATAAATGAATGAAAGGAAGTTATGATTTAAAATTCTTACGACTACGAGTTCAGTCATCAAAAACTGAGCACGGTCTCGAATTAGTACAGAAAATTTAATGCGATCTTGTTCATTAGAATCATTTCAGCATTTGCCTTATGAACTTTTGAGAAACTATAAATAATGAAGTTCTGGATCACCGAACGAGGAATTGAACACTTGTGCTTTCCAATTAGAATCCAGCGACGTGTGTACTGCGTCGCAACGTTCAGTGCCAGTTGAAGGAAAGTCTGCCAGTCCAGAAATGACGTCAAAGTAGTGCCAGGACAACTCTGTCAGTGGTTAATGAGAGTCTACGAATCATTGTCTATAGCATTGTCTATAACCGACGTGTTAAGTACTTAAGACGGATGACACAGGACTCGCATTCGGGAGGACGACGGTTCAATCGCGCGTCCGGCCATCCTGATTTAGGTTTTCCGTGATTTCCCTAAATCGCTCCAGGCAAATGCCGGGATGGTACCTTTCAAAGGGCACGGCCGACTTCCTTCCCCTTCCTTCCCTAATCCGATGAGACCGATGACCTCGCTGTCTGGTCTCCTTCCCCAAAAACCAACCAACCAACTTAAGACGGATGACCTCTACTCCTACGTCATCTGCAATGTGATTGTGATATTCAATGTAAGTATGTTGCGACCCACGTTAGGTTACGACAATACATCCTTCCTACAAGAGTAGTTGCATTTACGTTTCACTAAATGCTTTAAAATATGATCACCCACTCTTAAAGCCACACCGTCAGGTGGACTTAGCACCAGCTCTGCAGCATGCGGCAGTGTGGCTTCGAATCAGTGGCTTCCATTGGCTGCCGACTGTAGCCGTCTGTCCAACGTGGCGCGAGATGCGCTGTCAATACAGCTGACACCTCAGCATTCGAGAGTGGTGGCTGACGGCCCAGTCCTCCGACTCCGGCATGGTGTGAGCGGGCAGCACTCGCGCTTGCGAGCACATCGCTGGAACGGACTTGGCACGTGGTCCAGAAGACACCATCCCACATTTGTTTAAACAAAGATAATAAAACTTCCCATCATACCCCAACAGTGGTGGCAATTGCTTAAGCATTTAAATATTAACATAACATAAGTGGACTTAAGCTTGAGACAAGTCAGCTCCAAACTTGGAGTGCCAATTGTTTAAACAGCAGTTGTTGAACAGTTCAAGGAAAACTTAAGTGTTATTTCAAATAGGTACCCCATTCATACATAGTAGTAGGTGGTGACTTCGGTGTACCCTCTATATTTTGGTGAAAATACATGTTTAAAGTTGGAGGAGGGCATAAAAGGTCGTAATGAATGCGCTCTCAAGGACGCACTCGAAGGGTAGATGGTTATGGAAACATACTTGACCTCTTATGGACAAACAAATAAGGAGCATCATGATGGATACAGGGATTAATGGGCAAAAGGTTGTAACATCCAAACCCACCAAAAATAAACATAAAATATAAAATATGCAGATAAAAGTTAACTTGACGCCTTCCTAATACACAGTCTTCACACTTTTCAACCTGATTATGTAAGCCTAGACCAGATGTGATTTAAATTCAAAGAAATAGTATGGACGGCAGTTGAGAGATATATACAAAACAAATTAAGAACAGATGGTCCTGATCTCCATGGTACAAAAAACATGTCAGGACACTGTTGCAGAAGCAGCGAAAAAAACATGCAAATTTTAAGTAGTACAAAACTCCACACTGGCAAAGTTTAACAGAAGTTCGAAATTTAGCGCGAACTTCAGCGCGAGATGCTTTTTATAGTTTCCGCGACGAAAATGGCAGAAAACCAAAAGAGATTGTGGTTGAATGTAAAGTACACCAGTGGCAAGACGCAATCAATACCTTCACTGTGCGTTAACAATAATGATATTAATGATGACATTGTCACTACAGCCGAGTTACTAAACACAGTTTTCAGAAATTCCTTCACCAAACAAGACGAAGCAAATATTCCAGAACTAACATCAGAAACAACTGCAAACATGAGAAAGTTAAAAGAAGATATCCTTGGTGTAGTGAAGCAGCTAAAATCAACTAAGCAAGATTGTCTAACAATCACTTTACTTTCAGAGTATGCTGATAAAATAGTTCCATACTTCGCAATCATATAATACCGCTCGCTTGTCGAAAGACCCGTGCCTAAAATCTGAAAAGTTGCACAAGTCACACCAGTATACAAGAAAGGAAATAGGAGTAATCCTCTAAATTACAGATCCATATCGCTAATGTCGATTTGAAGTATAATTTTGAACATAGACTGTGTTCGAACATTATAAGTTATCTCAAAGAAAACGATTTAATGACAAACAGCCAACACAGATTCAGAAAATATCATTCTTGTGAAACACAACTATCTTTTTATACTCGCGAATTAGTAAGTCCTGTCGACAGGGGATGTCAAATCGATTCCATATTTTTAGATTTGCAGAAGGCTTTTACCGTTCGTCACAAGCGACTTTGGCTATGGAATATCGTCTTAGTTGTGTGACTGGATTGGTGATTTCCTGTCAGAAAGGTCAGAGTTGGTAGTATCTGACGCAAAGTAACTGAGTAAAACAGATGCGACATGTGGCGTTTCCCATGGAAGTGTTATACGCCTTCTTCTTGTGTTTATCTACTTAAACGATTTAGGAGACAATCTGAGCAGCCCACTTAGATTGTTTGATGATGATGCTGTCGTTTACTGTCCTCTAAACTCATCAGATGATCAAAACGAATTATAGAATCATTTCGACAAAATATCTGTCTGTTGTGAAAAGTGGCAATTGACTTTAAATAATGAAAAGTGTAAAGTCATTCATATGAGAGCTAAAAGGAATCCGCTAAATTTCGGTTGCATCATAAATCACACATATTTAAAGGCTACCATTTCATATATATAATTAGAAGTTACAGTAACTAATAACTTAAACTGGAACGATAACATAGATAATGTTGTGGGGAAAGCAAACCAAAGACTGCGAATTATTGACTTAGAAAATGCAACGTGTCTACGAAGATACTGCTTACACTATGCTTGTCGACTCTCTTCCAGAGTTCCGTTGTGGAGGGTCCGAAGCGCATCAGTTAGGACTGATGGAGGACATCGAAAAAGCCGAAAGAAGGGTAGATCGTTTTGGATTATCGTGAAGTAGGGGAGAAATAGTCATGGATATGATACACATATTGGAGTGGCAGTCATTAAAACATAGGGGTTTTTCGCTGCAGCAGCACTTTCTCATGAGACTTGACTCGCGAACTTTCTTCTCATAGAGAGGAATGATGATAACAATGTAATAAGAGAGAGCTGCTCGAGCGTGGAATGGTAGAGAAGTAGCTTTATGGTGGTTCAATGAACTCTCTGCCAGGCACCTAATTGTGAACAGGAGAGTGATCACGTAGCTGTAGATGTAGCACAAGTGGGGCGAGGGAAATTGTTTGAACACTGTACTGCTTTAAATTTAGCTGTGAACTGTAATGTCAAGGGGGATCCAATTATATTGAATGTCCCATGATTTTAAATTTAGGATTTGATTGTGTACTTAGTACAAGTAACCATACTGAATTTTTTAAATTCCCTAATGTTTTAAAAGTAGGAGTCTTTGACGTCAGGGGAATGTCTAGTGGCTATCTTGAATTTTAAACCAAGAAAACAAGTGACATGGTATCCATGCAGGCTGTCCCAGTATCCACAAAGTCCACTACCTCAGGTTATGACATCACACAACGGATGCGGAAAATCTGACAAGGATCCTGGATGACCCAATATTCTTAACCCCACCATCTTGGATTGTGACATCGTAGGGATGGCAAAAACCTAGTACAGGAAGTGGCCTATGTCTGCCTGTTATATTTTATATTTAGGACAAATGGGCTTGGTCCACCGTCTTGAATTATTTAATTTACATACATAGGGCAATTGGCCTATGTCAGGGGGCAGGTTGGTTGGTTGATTTTGATGGAGGAGACAAAACAGCGAAGTTATCAGTCCCATCAGTTCCTTCCAAAGGAATCATCCCTTCACTTGCCTGAAGCGATTGCGAGAAATCACGGAAAACCTGCACCAGAAAAGTCAGATGCAGGTTTGAACCATAGTCCTCCCATGTGTGAGCCCAGTGTGCGAACCACGGGGCCACCTCACGCGGTGAAGGGGGTGGAAGGAGGGGACAAGTCTGTCGACAGTGTGTGATGACATAATCGAAATCTGGCAAGAATGCAAACTGTTGTGAAATGACCACAGCCCCACAAGTATTATTTGGAGTTTCTATGGAGCTCGAATACTTTAATTCCACAAAATATTTCTGAAGAACCTTACAGAACCTACAAGTGACTAACCTCCACAACAGGAGGTAGCCAACAGTGATAACTTAAATAGATGTTTTGGAGGGCCCTGAACCGCATCAGAATGGGGAGGGCACTAGTGAAGAGAATCTTGATCGAGCGAGGCCTTGTAGATGAATATGATGACAGATGTTATTGTGGCAAATATTAGGATATGCAACAATGCATGATCTGTCCTAACTGCCCCACGAAATTGACCCTTGATTATTTGTGGCCGGAAGCAAGGGAACACTGGATGTGGCCTGATTTTGCACTGAGAGACACTGAACTGCAGACTGTAACTGTGCTGCTGCGTGGCAATGTGCAGCCTGGCCGCCTTGTCGATGAGCCTGGCGGCTGACACGCCGCCTTGCAGCTGCAGGTTGTTTACTGATTTGCAGCTCATGCTGTGCCTCTTTGTCTGTTATCTCCCTGCTAGCTGTCTGTCTGTTTACCTGTGCTGCTGCGTGGCGCCGCGCAGCCTGGCTGCCTTGTCGGTGAGCCTGGCGGCTGGCACGCCCCTGTGCAGCTGCAGGTTGTTTACTGATTTGCAGCTCACGCTGTGCCTCTTTGTCTGTTATCTCCCTGCTAGCTGTCTGTCTGTTTACCTGTGCTGCTGCGTGGCGCCGCGCAGCCTGGCTGCCTTGTCGGTGAGCCTGGCGGCTGGCACGCCCCTGTGCAGCTGCAGGTTGTTTACTGATTTGCAGCTCACGCTGTGCCTCTTTGTCTGTTATCTCCCTGCTAGCTGTCTGTCTGTTTACCTGTGCTGCTGCGTGGCGCCGCGCAGCCTGGCTGCCTTGTCGGTGAGCCTGGCGGCCGGCACGCCGCCGTGCAGCTGCAGGTACTTGGCGACACCCCGGTTGCCGCGGTGCAGCGCCGCGTCCAGAGGCGTCAGCATGGCGCCGCGCCCGCTGCGCATCACCGGGTTCAGCAGCGCCCCGTGGTCCATCACCACCTGTTGGCACAGCCGGGCACCATCAGCGCATTTCTCCTGTAGCACTTCCTGCCTTCCGTGCGTGCAGTGGAGCCACTCTGCAGACAGTTCTACATCTACTTACGTACTCTGCAAGCCAGTGAGAAGTGCATGGCAGTACCACATACTACATGACTGCTTAAATTCTTATTTTTGCACTGTAATAAGTCTGTTTCAGGGAACGATTCACATCGGATTTATAGTGAATTCCTTAATTCTACAGATAATTCAGATGCTTGAAACTTTGACACTAAAGCTTCGCATGACACTCGATGTCCACCAGATCAGATTTTTTAGTATGCTGTACCAGTCTCACATGAGTCAAACAACCTTGTGTCATCTGTGCTGACATTCCTTAAATACGTTCAGTATCGCTTGTTACACTTACTTAATATGGCTTCCACACACTACAGCAGTAGTCTAGAATACACCTATTTAAATAGCTCCCATATACTACAGCAGTAGTCTAGAACAGGTCACGTAACTGTGTTGTAAGAGTGACTGCTTTTTCCGAGTATCCCATCAACTAACCAAAGACTGTCAGCTGCTTTGCTCATATTCCACATCCACACAAGTTGTTACAGACAGGTTTATCTATGAGTTGAGTGATTAAAACTGTGATTAATTGAAACTGTAGACATAGGATACTATGCATTTTTGTTTTGTGAAGCACTTGCAGTTGTACAAGTTACTAATGTGATCAGAGTATGAGTGAATATTTGTGCAAGACTTTTCGGATAGCAAATCACTGTAGACAACAGCATCGATAGATAACAGTATCGTCTGCCAAAATCTGAGATTGCTGTTGACATTGTCCTCGAGCTCATTAACAGATAATATGAACAGCAAGGGACGGAACACACTTTCTTGGGATGAACCCTCCTCCGCTCTTGACACTGGACACAGTTTCTCATTGAAAGGTTCTATAGTATATTATAGTTAACTCGAGGCTAACTCAGTTTCAGCAATTTCAGCTGGTTCTCAACGCCGTTGATATTAACCCTTGACACTAATTAATCTATATACTACTGGTAAATAACTGAAGTTACCATGTATAATTGTTTTTCTCGTGATTCATTAGTATGGATTTTACCACCACATACTTCATGGGAACATTAAATGCATAATAAACTTAGCACGTCTATTTGGTTCAAATGGCTTTGAGCACTATGGGACTTAACATCTATGGTCATCAGTCGCCTAGAACCTAAGGACATCACACACATCCATGCCCGAGGCAGGGTTCGAACCTGCGACCGTAGCGGTCACGAGGTTCCAGACTGAAGCGCCTAGAACCGCTTGGCCACACCGGCCGGCTAGCACGTCTATTTATTGTGATTTACAAAGACTACATGCTTTCATGGTATTTCTGAAAATTTATTTTGCCACTTAAAGGATTACCATCTTTATCAGTAATCCCTGCAGTGGTGCGAGAAATATAAAGTGATATAGTACTCCTGGATTCTATTTTGTAAAGGAACATTTGAAAACGGAGCCCATCATTTCTGGTTCTGCGTTGATAGCTCGTATAAAAAAAACTGACAAAACTAATGCTAAGTGACATCTCCTGTATGATACGAGTGATCCTGATTATGTGACAAAGACACCAGATTCAACTTGCCAAATAACACCTACAATTTTTGCTATCGTTCGAACTTTTACTCTTGATAAGAAACAAAATTAAGATAGTAACATTTATTTATAGCTCTATTTATTAAACCTATTCCTTATTATCTAAAATAAGTTGAAATCTATTCAATGTTTAAAACATTTACATTAAATATGTTTCTTAATTTTTTAATCAGTTCGCAGCTAAAAGTATTTGTAATAAAGAATAAAAGACAGTTTTATGCCTAGGATTAACAAAGAATTATGTCGAAACAAAAACAAATAAAATTGATAAAAAATTAACTACCATAAAAAAGAAATAAAACTGATAACCCACAAACTCTCGCCATCAGCCGCCTGGCTACGTGAGTGTCGTGGAAAAAAAAAAAAAAAAAAAAAAAAAGCTTACTGTCTGCACACAGGCCAGCGGGCGTGTAATTCCTACTGTCAGTAGCGCGACTACATATGCTGTCCGTGTAACTAAGTCTAGTGCAATCGGTACATTCCACCAAATTCCCGAATGGTTTCCAAGGCAGACTATGGTTTCATAAAAGCACTAAAGCACTACTACAAGAAAAACACTACCGCTTAACCAGATTAACATTTAGGTGAAGGCTCAGGAGCCTTCTGCTACACTGTGTGCGACTATTCAGATCAACAGTGGCCCTATGGTGCAGGTGTCACAGCAAGAAGTTCGCCGGCAAGATAAAGCCGCGGCTCAGGGTGAACTGTGCGTCGCTGGCAGAAATGCATAACGCAGGTCTTGGCAGCCGAAAACTTGAAGCCATGCGCTACAGGCCAAGACTGCGCCTTGCGGATAGCGCTCTGAAGCTGACGTTCAGCAGCTGCATTGCCAATTGAGCTATACTAGAGGCAGAAGTCGTCAGCATACACTACGAGCCGGAATCCAAGTGACAGCAATGGAATGACGACATGCGAATTCTCCATCGAAGAAGAAGTTTAAGACACAGCCATGTGAAAGGAAAGTGATGTGCACAGTCTTCTGGGATAGCCAGATGTCCTGGAGCCTGCAGCGACTGTCAATGCAGCACGCTAACAGACGGCACTGACTAACCTGAAAGCCCGAATTTCCAGGGTGAGGCCTCAGAAGATGACCAACTTTACCTGCAACGTGGTAACGACAGGCCCGACACCAATTTTACGACGACGTAACTCACTGCAAAATTCGGCCAACTGTCTTCCCACATCCGCCGTACAGTCCCGATTTTGCGCCTTCAGACTAATATCTCTTTGGACCTCTGAAAGATAGACTACGTGGCGAAGATTTGTACGACTCGGATGCCGTTCTCAAGGTCGTAAGGAAGTGGTTAGCCTCAGCTGGTTCCGATTTTTACAAGCGCGGTATGCAGGCTCTGGTCATCGTTGGTGCATAACGAATGGTGCTGACTATGTGGAAAAATGACAGTCTGTAGCTGCGGTGTTGTGGTTTATGTATGTCCTGTAGTTTCCGTCAAAAGGAGGCATTACTTTCGGAACGGCCGTCGTGTGTCTCCGTATGCTGGTGTGAAGTTGAACATTTCGTTAGGAGGCTCACCGCGTGTGGAACTCTTTCCGCTCTCCGGCGTTAGCACCAGGGTGGCCGCACGCCTGCAGGGCCGTACCTTGCACATCTCGACGTTGTTGTGTATGGCGGCGACGTGCAGCGGGCAGCGGCCGTCGTTGTTCGGCGCGTCGGCGGCGTCGGGGCGGCGGCCCAGCAGCCAGCGCACCAGCTCTGTCCGGCCCGAGGCGACGGCGTCGTGCAGCGGCAGGTCCCCGCGCACGTTGCGCAGCCACAGCGAGGCGCCGTGCGCCGCCAGCAGCCGCAGCGTCTCCAGCTGGCCCTTGGCCGCGCCGCAGTGCGCCGGCCTGCGTCGACAAACGACTCCCTCTAATTCTCCACAAGCAATCGCCAACAACTGTGCACCGTTGACACGACGCACTGTCATCCGTAAAAATTTCGTCGTTGTTTGGGAACATAAAGTCTACGAATGATTGCAAATGTGTGAGGCTGATGCCGGCGGAGGTTCGAGTCCTCCCTCGGCATGGGTGTGTGTGTTTGTCCTTAGGATGATTGCGGTTAAGTAGTGTGTAAGCTTAGGGACTGGTGACCTTCGCAGTTAAGTCCCATAAGATTTTACACACATTTGAACATTTGAATGATTGCAAATGGTCTCGTCAATGATCGGTTCAGTTGGACTAGATGTAAACACAGCTGTTTATTTTCTTGCCGTCAGTATGACAGAGCACCAGGGACCCATCCTCTGTATTGGAATCTGGCAGTTTTCAATCTACGATATACTGTCTTTTAGTGGTGTTTTGTTCTGACCGACAAGGAATGTTGGGTAAAAAGTCTCCGAGCTTTTCCGCCCTAATGTCCTAATCATATGTTCACCCGAAGGGGGGAGGGGGGAGAGATTTCAGTGCCACGAAACCGGCTGTGATCCAGTAATAAAGGACTAAATAAAACTGTAGCGGTTATTAATACCCAAGACAGCGCATAGCGTTATGGAGCTACGGCCACCTTGCACAGTGCCTTATTTACAAAGTAGGTCCGTAGCTTCGTGGGACATGCGCGACTCTCGAACCCTATCGTCAGCCCTTATCAGCTCAAATAGGGACTCATCTGACCACGTCCGCAGCTCGTGGTCGCGCGGTCCCGTTCTCGCTTCCCGAGCACGGAGTCCCGGGTTAGATTCCCGGCGGGCTCAGGGATTTTCACCTGCCTCGAGGTGACTGAGTGTTTGTGTTGTCCTCATCATTTCATCGTCATTCCTGAAAGTGGCGAGACTGGACTGAGCAAAGGTTGCGAATTTGTACGGGCGCTGGTAACCGTGCAGTTGAGCGCCCCACAAACCAAACATCATCATCATCTGACCACGCCACGCTTTCCCAGTCCCCTAGGATCCAACCGATATAGTCACCAGCCCAGCAGAGGCGCTGCAGATCTGCTATTAGCAAAGGCACTCGCGCAGGTCATCTGCTTCCACAGCCCATTAACGCCAAACTTCGCCGCTCTGTTATAACGGATACGTTCGTCGTACGTCATACACTGATTTCCGGTTGTTACTCCAGGCAGTGATGCCTGTCTATTAGCCCTGACAACTCCATGCAGACGCCACTGCTCTACTTCGTTCAGTGAGGGCCGTCGGTTACTGCGTCGTCCGTGGAGAGGGGTAATGCCTGAAATATGGTTTTCTCGCAACGCTCTTGATACAGTCGATCTAAAAATATTGGCTCCGCTAAAGAATTCCGAAATGGAGTGTACGATGCGTCTAGCTCCTACTACCACCCCGCGTTTAAAGTATACTTACATTACATTCCCGTAATGCAGCCATCTTTTCACGTGAATCATCTAAGTGCAAATGACAGTTCCGCCAACACACTGGCCTTTTATACCTTGTGCATGCGATACTACCGAATTCTGTATACGTGCCATGAGATTCTTGACACTGTAAACAAGAAAGTGGTCCTGGATATGTTAGAACACAGTGTAAAAAAAAAAAAAAAAAAAAAAAAAAAAAAAAAAAAAAAAACTTTCTGAGACTGACCATCTACAATATGAACTTCAGCATCTGAGACGCGTTTTCTGAGATTATAATTACAACAAGAGAGAGTCTGCAAACTCTTTCCAGTGAAGCCGACGAAGGGCACCTCGTGAATCAGCTGACGAGGCTAAGTGCTCTGTGTTCATTCTATTATCTGGGCGATGACCAGCGAGATAGGATGCGTGCTGCAGACATGTGGATTCAGACACGTGGTCTAATCTGCCTCAAAGGTACAAGACACATTATGCCCACTGAAGACGTATATCTTAGAGTGCACAGTGTTTAGGGTATCCCCCACAGCATCATCTGTCTAAGCTGCTCTCACTGTTGCCGAGTGTTGTACCGCCCACACGCCACACCTCGAACGAGAGCTAGAGAATTCAGCCATTGCTGAACACTGTCCAGAGAAGCTGCACAAAATATTGTTTGGAAAAACGAGAGTCTTAGCTCATGGATCATCATATTCTAATTCCATTATAAACGGAGTGGCGAAGATTAGAAGAAACTGCAACAATTTCTACCGAGGCCAAGAGTACACACTTCATAGAGCATGGTGGAGGCTTTGGACATGGACCAAACGCAAAGACGGATGCTTGACGCTTGCAGAGAGGTGAGGGCATCAGACATGACGCCAGTCCCTCGCACGACCTGACGCTACTCGGTCCAGCTGTGCCCCTTTCTGGAAGGTTCCAGACACCGCTATCGCGTCTTTGTAAGCGGAACACTATGACA
Organism: Schistocerca nitens; assembly: GCF_023898315.1. Classification (NCBI taxonomy): domain Eukaryota; kingdom Metazoa; phylum Arthropoda; class Insecta; order Orthoptera; family Acrididae; genus Schistocerca; species Schistocerca nitens. Next base: position 1,297,904,643 of record NC_064614.1, read on the forward strand.
GCTCCGCCAGTCTGTGGTTTCTTACTCCTCATGACGATGGCGGGGACAGCTGTGGAAAGCACAAATGTAATTTCGACTCTAAAACCACGATTTTATTCATGTGCGCCACCACGAAGACTTCGACGACACTGCCACCTAAGTTTTTTATTTGGTTTTGATATACTGAACAATACTGCGAACAGCTAGGTATAAACGTAAAATCACCTACGCAGAGATTTGTCAACATATTTAGGTTAAAGTATGATATAATATCATCTTATAGTGGACACATAGACAGATTAATTGTAGCTATGGAAACTTGGCATATTAACTACACACAAAATGTAATATAAAAAAGAACTCATCAGAGATTAGGGAGCATGCAGCTAGAGATTGCAATCATTATACAACCATACACACGATATGGAAAGGTTTTACAAATACCGATTAAAAGTTAATATGCCTTCAAATTGTCATGTGCATGATGAGTGATTATTACAGGTGCAAATGAAAGTAGCAAGTAGAGGAAAATGAAACAAGCAAATAATCCTAATAAATATAGGTCTGGAAACCAATACTATCCCTGATAGGACTTGTGCACTGTTGCGTCACTGTTAATGTCTAACGTCGTTTTTATTTGAAACTTATGGTAGAACAGTGCGTATGTGGTACATGCATGATGGAGTGCTAACACACTATCCTCTGGATGTTTGGTAACACATAATACCAGTCTTCGACAACAACTGTATCGGTCGTATCTAGCCAACATCGTGGTCTCCCTGGTCCCTCGGTTGAACCCCTTGGATATTTTTGTGTGGGGTCACTTACACCGAATAGCCAAAGAAATTAGTACACCTGCCTAATATCGTGTAGTGCCCCCGTGGGCACTCAGAAGTGCTGCAACACGACGTGGCATGGACTCGACTAATGTCTGAAGTAATGCTGGACGGAACTGACGCCATGAAGGACTGTCCATAAATCTGTAAGAGTACGAAGGGGTGTAGAGCTCTTCTGGAAAGCACGTTGCAAGGTATCCAAGATATGCTCAATAATGTTGATGTCTAGGGAGTTTGGTGGCCAGCAGTAGTGTTTAAACTCAGAAGAGTGTTCCTGGAGCCACTCTGTAGCAATTCTGGACGTATGGGGTGTCGCATTGTCCTGAAGTCCGTCGGAATGTACAATGGACACGAATGTATGCACGTGATCAGACAGGATGCTTATGTATTATCACCTGTGAGAGTCTGTCTAGACGTATCAGGGGTCCCACACCATTGAAAAGCCTCCACCAGCTTGAACAGTCCTGCGCTGACATGCAGAGTCGGTGGATTCATAAGGTTGTTTCCATATGTGTACACGTTCATCAGCTCAATAGAATTTGAAACGAGACTCGTCCAACCAGGCAACACGTTTAGAGTCATCAACAGTCCAATATCGGTGTTGACGGGCCTAGGCGAGGTGTAAAGCTTTGTGTCGTGAAGTTATCAAGGGTACACGAATGGACCTTCGACTCCGAAAGCCCATATCGATGATGTTTCGTTGAGTGGTTCTCACGCTGGCGCTTGGTGATGGCCCGACACTGAAATCTGCAGGAATTTGCGGAAGGCTTACACTTCTGTCACGTTTAACGATTCTCTTCAGTCGTTTTAGGCCCCGTTCTTGCAGGATCTTTTTTCGGCCAAAGTGGTGTCGGAGATTTGATGTTTTATCGGATTCCTGATACTCACGGTTAATCCCAACTTCATCGCTACCTCGAAGATGCCATGTCCCATCGCTCGTGCGCCTACCATAATACCACGTTCGAAGTCACTTAAACCTTTATAGCCTGCCGTTATAGCAGCAGCATCCGATATAAGAACTGTGCCAGACAGTTGTCGTCCCATATAGACGTTGCCGACAGCAGCACCGTATTCTGCTTGTTTACATGTCTCTCTATCTGAATACGCAGGCATGTAACAGTTTCTTTGGCACTTCAGTGTTAAGGATTTGGTGTACTTCAGCCATGTTGTTAGTGTCAATGAATCGCTAGACATAAACAATGTTGTAACATTGTCACGAGTACACTTGTGAATCTGTAGTATCAGAGAATCCATTGGTGTCCATGCCTGTGTATACTATGATTATTTGCTAGTTTAATTCTCCTCTGTTTCCCTTTGTAATACTCAGACAGCCTGTTTATATTACGAATATCCGTGACAATTTTTAAAAAAGGCATACAGACTGGAGAGCAGGTTGACGCTGTGTGACAGAAGGAACAGAGGGGGAGAGGAGGTGCACGGACTTACGTGCGGCCCTTGCGGTCCTGTCGGTTGGGGTCGGCGCCGTGGCCGAGCAGCAGGCGCGTGGCGTCGGCGTGGCCCAGCGTGGCGGCGTAGAAGAGCGCCGTGCAGCCGTGGCTGTCCATCACGTCGACCTGCGCGCCGCACAGCGTCAGCAGCGTCTCCAGGCAGTCGGTGTGGCCGCGCGACGCCGCACAGTGCAGCGCTGTGGGCAGCACGGCACAACAGGCCGCCTCACCGCTGTGCTCGGCTACTACTACCACACGGTTCCGTTCTGGGTCCGCTCTCGTTTTCTCGTACAAGTAGGTGCAAGTTTAGTCCTCGATGAGACGGTACAAGTATAGGAATAACGAAGAGTACCACTCTGCGTACTGCAAATATTTGTAAACAACAGCGGCTTTTTCGAGGTAGTCAGTATAAATTTGAAAACTCAATAAACCACGGAATAATTTAGATAGAGAGGTAAAAATTGACAGACATGATTGGAATGACGTGAGGTTTTATTAGAACCAAAATAAAAAAAAGTTCAAAAAATGTCCGACACATGGCGCTGGACAGCAAAACGTCAGTGACTGAGCAGGACAATCGTGTATAAAAGGAGCTGTAATGAGAGAGAGAATCAGATGCCCAAGCAGTCGCAGCATGTTGACGTTACCTGAAAAGGCGCTTTTAGTGAAGCTTTATTATCAGAATGGGGAATGTGCTAGTTGAGCGTTACGATCCTATCTCCATAGGAAGGGGATTCGAACGGTTGACAAATGCAGCTGTGACTAGAATGATTTCGAAGTTCGAAGCCACAGGTTGTTTAGACGATAGACCTGTAGTGGCCGACCGAGCACAAGGCGTAATGCTGCTGAAACAGTTCAGGAAGAAATGGAGACTGTAGCGGATTCGTCTATGCACGGGGAAGTCAGCGCTCGTGCAGTCGCACGTCGCACAGGCATTCCATACACTACTGTTTGGTTGGCACTTAGGCATACCCTCTGATGCTATCTGTACAAAATCCGTCGGCATCATGAAATGTTACCTGACGATTTAGTGAAGCGGAGGGCATTTGCGGTGTGGGCGGTGTGGACCGACGAAGCTCATTTCATTCTCTGAGGGTCTGTCAAAGCCCACAATTGCATAATTTGGGCAACCGAAAACCTTAGAACTGTCGTGGAAACTCCATTGCACGACGAGAAAGTCATGGTATGGGTTGGATATACCACATCTACAATTATCGGGCCTCTTTTCTTCGAGGAAATGCGTGATTCTGGTTTTGTAACTGCTACCGTGACGGATGAGAGGTACGCCGATATGTTACAGAGTCGCATCATCCCCAGCCTGGCTGATAAACACCTGCTGGAACGTACGATGTTTATTCAGGATTACGCTCCACCCCATATTGCTAGACGTGTGAAAGATCTCTTGTTCGCGTCGTTTGGTGATGATCGTGTGCTCAGCTACCACTTTCGTCATGCTTGGCCTCCCAGGTCCCCAGACCTCAGTCCGTGCGATTATTGGCTCTGGGGTTACCTGAAGTCGCAAGTGAATCGTGATCGACCGACATCTCTAGGGATGCTGAAAGACAACATCCGACGTCAATGCCTCACCATAACTCCGGACATGCTTTACAGTGCTGTTCACAACATTATTCCTCGACTACAGCCATTCTTGAGGAATGATGGTGGACATATTGAGCATTTCCTGTAAAGAATATCATCTTTGCTTTGTCTTACTTTGTTATGCTAATTATTGCTATTCTGATCAGATGAAGCGCCATCTGTGGGACATTTTTTGAACTTTTGTATTTTTTTTTTTTGTTCTAATAAAACCCCATGTCATTCCAAGCATGTGTATCAATTTGTACCTCTCTATCTACATTATTCCGTGATTTATTCAGTTTTCAAATTTATACTGACTTTTTGATCACCCGGTATCTACCAGAACCTCTCACGAACTGTACAAATAATATAGTCAGATAACAAAATTCCCTGATGGATCATGACAACAAAACGGTCGACAGTTGAGTACGGGAGGTGAGGATGTTATCAGTTTGCTGTTACGCACAAATGTAATACGGTTCTAGTTGCAGCACTGTACAGTTCTGTAGGAGTATGTCCATATGTTCCCATTTGAAATCCAATATTTAGTTCTCTTTGGAGGATAATCATAGTCTTATCACTTTCCTCAGCAATTTCATTGTTACCTTCACACACTCTATAAAACAAAAATACAGTACTGAATAACATGTTGTAGAAGCACAGCTCATAAAAATTATGTAACGCTGACCCGTAACCGGCAGCTGAATTCGAAGAGTGACATGACAGCTGTGCACAGCACAGAAGGCGCCACAAACCTCGTGGTCTGATTGGTTCTTGTTAAGGTGGCTGACCTGTAACGACTTGCTGTCAGTCGATTTGTTATTCCGCTGCAGGTATAAAGACGGAGGATTAAAGTTACAAGTAAGGCGCTTGCTCCGCCTAAATGAGCGCTGGAAGATGAAGGTGGCACCTGAATCGGGCAATTCAGCAGAGGTGATACTGCTCTACAGAAAATGAAGAAGAAATATCTGTGATAACTGTAGACAAATAAGCCTAGAAAATGATTCTTGCAACTCTATGCAAGAATTATTGACAACTGAATGAGAAAAATACGTGAAACCCTGTAAATGGTGAACTAAGTGGCTTTACCAATGGGCGATCAAGTATTGACAATGTTACTGTTCTACAAGTAGTTGAAAAACAAAGAGAATACAACCCAGAGACTCACATCACATCTATAGGCTATGAGAGGGCTGTCTATCGTCTGAACAGAAGGAAGCTTTTGAACATTAGGAAAAAACGAAGGTATCCGAGATATTTATTACAAGTAGTAAATTGTTTGTATCACCACACGCAAATTATAAAAGAAATGCAGGGAAAGAGAAGACAAGACTAATAAAGAACAACGGAAGACAGCGACAAGGGCGTAGCCTTTCACCCATAGTATTCGATATATACTTCGAGGGCGTTGTTTGACAGCGCACAAGAGAATTTGAACAAGGTATCATATAAATACTTTGCACTTTGCAATGACCAAATAATTATTCAGAAGACAATACATCGTCCGAATCAAATTTGTGAGAGCTATCATCTAAAAATTACAGTAAAAAAATAAAGTAATGGGCTTCAAAAGAAAATTTCAGCACCGTTCAAAAAAGTACTAGACGAATAATCAACAGAACAAGCGTCACATTTTCAACTGTTAAGCTGCGAGATTATCTATGAATGTGAAAACAATATCACCGATAAATCAGATAGGTTTGAAATGATATGTGGCACAGTAAAAAGAGCACTGAGTCACAAGACAAGGAACGACACGAAGCTAAAATACTACAAAACAAAAAGTACTCATATTTTATTATATGGAAGTGAAGACGGAAGAAGAACACAATCGACTGTAATGAAATTTTGATACTAAGTTAAAGCAGACAAGCTCACAGATCAAATACAAAACCATATCACAAGGAAATAAACAATATATAATGTATAAGTGAAAAAGATAGAGCAAGGATGCGTCAAAAGAAAACAAAATATCAACAGAATAGGGAAAGATATACTATTGAAGCAATTAATTATGAACCAATAGGAAAGAGAGACATAGGACAATCGAAGAAGAGATGGCTTTGGTGAAAACGGGACGGGCTGCAAGTACACTCCATGAAATTAAGAAACAGAAGAAGATAAGGAAATATGAGAAGTAGATAAGTTTCCTTGATCATAACCTAAATTGGAAAACCACCATCCAGAAATTAATGAAGTAGCTTAGATAAGTTACATCTGCAGTACGTACGAGTACGTGTACTTCTGTAGGTGCTTTAAAAATAAATAAACTAGTTTACTCGGCACATTTTCGTTCGTGGGTTGTAGAATTATTTTGGAGTGTAAATCAACTGACGGGATTGATATACAGGGCAAGTCGAAGTGAATATTGCGATTACAAACCTATATTTTTAATGCATAGCGCTACATCGATAAGAAATAAAGCTAATGTGAAAAAAGAAAGTGAACAAAATAACATACATTATAGGAGCTCTACATGATTCCCCTTGGACACATAAACATGTGCTAAATTCTGGTACATATGTGGGGGAACCGACGCTAATGCATTAGAAACGCAAATTTTTCGAGTTCTGGGATTGTTTTTGGCAAATCAGGTACATACACAAGACCTTTCATATAACCCCATGAAATGCACGGATGTGAGATCCGGAGATATAGACTAGGTGATCAAGGATAGAATACAGCGTCTCCATGTCCAGCACAACCGAGCTTTGGAAGATGTTGCATGTCCAGGCAAATGTTTTTTTAAACACTCAGCTCAATGAAGAAACACTACAGTAGAATTTTTGTGCTGTCATTGCAAAGAACAAATTAACTTTCGGTGAGTCACGCTAATGTTCAGTTACACAGGAAGGCTTTTCTGTATGCCATATAAGAAATTCGTGCTGGTGAGCTTTGGCACTTACGTGGAAGGTTGCTTCATGGCTAAAAATGAGACCGTAGCAAATGTTTCTTGCTAGAGTGCACGTAGAGTAACGTGGCTTCTAGATGTGCAACTGGCAGAGCACACATGGAGAGGGCGCTAGTGGTGGCGGCTGTGGGCAGGCGCTGTAGGGGAGACGCCGAGCGCTGGAGGGGAAGTGCCCTTCTAAACTGAACCCTATGCTCGAATTTGTCGTAAGTATTAAGTGGAGTCCCACCACGCCCACGCTTGCATGCTGACTACTGATAAAAGATTTACTATTGCGTCTGCTTTGGCTAGCATCTAAAAATAATTCCGGTGAAAATATAGCAAGCAGCGATTTACTTCTGCCTGGATTGTTAACAATTTTTAACTTTCAGAGAAGCAGCATGAGAGGCTAATTTTGAGTAAATGCTTACGGCTCTCTTGTTGACATGTTAAAATTGCTTCTTTTGCCAGAACAGAGTGGAGTTTACACAATGTCACCTCATTAAAAGTTGTAGACACAATTGCAGGAGAATTTTGGAACTGTGGTTTATTAAATGAGGAACTAAGGATAAGTAGGGTCAATAGTTTATGAAAAAGCACCTCTCCAGTACAAAAATTAACTTATGTTGTTCGAAAACCCACAGCATATCACACTTCACCAGGTATCGATGACCTTTAAAAATTACATTCTTCTGTCGAAAAAGTCTGCAGTTAGTGGAATAAAGCGGTAGCTATGATGTTTTGCGTAATAACCAAATGGCAAAATAGTCTGCTCTTTGCGTGTTATTTGCCAAAATCTCATTTCGATATCTCAAACTGTTCATGAAATATGAGGAGTGTTGTGGATATTTCATTCTGGCTTTATCGCTGGCGCATTCGATCGCAAATGACTGTTCTACATCAGATGAATTTTCTCGAAACTGGTGACAGAGACCTCCACCCTAGTGTAAAGAAAACTATATTTCATACTCAGCAACGTATTACGTAATATGCACCAAATGGAAAATCGTAGAGATCTCTATTTTTTGTTTCAACCTTTCTTCAGATCTCTCAGAGTGTCTTACTTAATTGCAGATATCACAATCAGTGTGACCATTAACGAAATTACGGACATGTGATCATGAAGTCGAGTGATAAACCTACAAGTAACGCAAAAACGAAGTTTTTTTTTACCAAATAGCTTCTGTAAAATCGCTTGAGAATTATTTCAGAGCGTGCGCCATGATTCTGTCATCGCAGAGCGTCCACTTCCGAACAAGCGAAACAAGCGAATGATTTCGCCCAGCGCTTTTGACGAAAACTGGCTCAGTGCGCATCAGCGACCACATCCTGTGTGGACTTTACACGGCTTTACAGCGTTGCCGTAGCAAGTACCAGCTTCCGATTCACACCACTTCCAACTGAAATACTGAAATTTATTTTACATTCTCTGCAATTTTTATCGTTGTATCACTGTGCATTAAATATATTATTCTATGAATTATAACTGATGTTAGCCCTAGAACATCCTGCCGAGGTGGGCAAAGGATTCGACGGTCTCCATTCACTCGTTGGTAAGTGGGCACTGGGCAACGGTATTTTGTCTGTTCACCATTAGGATTTTTGTTTTACCTTCACTTATTTTCATATTATAAGAAGAGCCGAGGGCGGTTTCCACCTGGACCAGCATCACTTCTAATTGTTCTGCATCTTCATTTAACACAGCGATATCATCGGTAAATCTCAGAGAGCCCCTTCCCTTACCATGAATTTTAATTCCTCCTACAGCTCCTAATTTCTCACCAGCTTCATTAACTGCCCTCTGAATGCGCCCATTTAACAAGACAGGAGAGAGTGAGCATCCTGCTTAATAGCAGCTTCTTCTTGATGTTCTCCACACCATATCACTGTCACTTACATAGTCTTTGACTAACTCTTCTGTCCTTTTACTTTATACCAGTCTCTCTCACCATCTTAAGAAGCTGCCGCCTCTCTTCTCTGTCAAATGCTTTTTCTAAGTCGATGAAGGTAATATACGTGCCTTGACTCTTCCCTAGTATTTTCTCAAGAATTAATCGTAAGCCGAGTTTTGAATCTTGTGTGCCTACACCTCTTCTAAAACTGAACTGGTCGTCCGTAATTATTGCATACATCCATTAACTATTTCGTCGTTAACAATATTTCTATTTGTCTGACCAACCAGAACAAAGGATAAATATAATGTGACGACTAAAAAGAAGTTCTACATAGATGTCAAGGATTTAACAACATTAGTACGGAAAGGAATAAGATATAAAGACACATACGTATATTCAACCACTAACCATTACTGAATTGAAAAAGCTGTTGTTGGACAACTGTGTCCACTATACTGAGGAGCATCTTCACAGAAACTATTAAAATAATGTATTAGGTTTTAAGGTAATTAATATTAGCACTGCAATACTAAAGACGTTTCATTTTATTACACTAAAATAAAATGTGCATACTTTAATTCTTTCCACACCCTAGAGAGCCCTCTTCACATAATGCATTGTTATGAAATATTCTCACTACTTTCTAACTTCAGCTAATCTCTTCATCTCAGTCACGGAAACAATCGAATAAACACAATTGATTCAGTAGGCTGTTGAAAACAATGGACTGATTCGGTTGTGGTTTTTCTAACGTTTGAGTTATTCATTCATTCTTTTTGATGAAACGAGGCTACAGAGTAATCAGATGAAATAATAGATTCAATCATCTGTCCTTTTTCGTATCTGTTGAACTATTTATTTATTTTTAAGTGAAACTGGCCTGTGGAAGCAAACTGAATCTAAACTCTCAACGCCGTCCCGCGCATTCAGTTCTGAAGGGAAACATTCGATTCTTTGCCATTGTAAAGCCAGTATTATTGGCTACACTGTTTTGTTGTTGCTGTTCCGATATATGCTTTTTTTGAGTGTGAATAAGGAGCTTTTTGTTCATTTTTTCTTCCATGGTTATGAATGTGCGTTTTTCTAATAGTGGACACTGTGTCTTGATAAGAATGCTGAAATGCTCAGTGGTCATATGATCAGATAAAAAATTATCCTCAAGATAAATTCAGTCTGATATACAAAATGTGCAAGGATCATTCATGCAATGAAACTATATTAAAGAAATTCAACAACAGTTAACGGACGATGACAAATATTTCTCTCAAAAAAAAAAATACTTCCAACAAGTGACAGTATATGCTTGAAAGGCAAGTGAGTGGTTACGTTTTTTCTGCTCACGTCACATCTGATTTTACGATATAGAATTATCAGGGATGGGCTCAAACCGGCGAGAAGAAAGAGGCACAGTTTCAGTGAATTTAAATAAAAAGTATTTGTCCATTTACACAAACATGGATTTATAAAGTACCACCAGTTCTTAACCTTTTAAAACCAGCCCAAAAATCCATATTCGCTGCTAGAAGTACGAAAATTTCGCATTTATGTACATAAATACATACATTTTAAAAATACTTCGTTTTTAGAAATATATTATTTATTCCTCTTTCCTTCAAATAAGATATATTTGTCTCTAAAGAAGTTGGCAATCCTAGTGGTGATTCACATAAAAACGATAAGGTTGAAAAAGTATGTAAATGAATTCACTCAAACTCGGAGAGTGAGTGAAAAACATTGTTATAACTGACGTGGCCCCAGGCGCTAGTTTCAATCGGTTGTTTCATTGGCCGAAAAAACCGACTGATCGAAAAAGCAATCGACTGGCCAATGTATTGTTAAAAATAGTTTGTGGTTTCATCACTAGTTGAAAGCGGGGATGACCTGCACGTTTTAGAACAGTTTGGAACGCTATGGTCTCAGCGATATACAGTAAACTGCTGCTAGTGCTACAACTGGGGGGGGGGGGGGGGTTTGCCTATAAGCTACAGGCAGGGTAACTTTTTGATGCACGTGAAAATGAAGTTATTTGCGTATTTTGCGAGCAACATGCTTCGTTTAGGCAAATCGGTTCCACAAAACCTTTGTAATGACTTCCTTTTAGACGTCAATTAGTTTTATGTAGTCCCAACTTGTCCTCTGTGAGCTACATAAAAGCAGCAATAGATCAGAAAATATCGGTTTCAGTGAAAACTGGTATATAATATCCAGACCCCTTACAACGTTCAGCCGTACAGGGCTTGATTTTTTTGTACGAATTGTATAGGCGCCTGTAAAAGGACTGGTATCCGACTAGGTTCATCTGTGGAAAGTACTGCCATCTAATGGCATCACGTGTAGATATGGGGACAGAGCTGACAACATGGAATCCTGTCCGGCAGACTTGCTCGTGTTTTGGGAGCACTTTCAGCTTCGGCTGCTCTTGTGCATAGTGTGTCTCGTCTCGGCGATACAAGCGAGTAACTGACTTGTGGTCACAGAGAGCCGCAGCCTTACCGACAGAATTCGACGAAAGAGCAGTGGTGGTTGCAACAGCCGCCATTCCGTCGGACTCTGCCCAATAATAGCGGCGCCGTACTCCCAGAATGGCTGCGCCGCAGCCGAGGCGGTGTCCTCGCGTGACTGGGGGCGCTGCTGGCTGCCCACGCCCACGCCTACTCCCACACCCTGCCTACCAGTCTACCTGTCTACCTGCCCCTCACGTGTCAGCCCACAAAGGTGGACGTGTGACACTTGAGGCAATGATAATATTCCTACAGGAGACAGTACTGGTCAAGTTCCAGTAACGATATCTCCGGAAACCTGTAGCCGCGTAAATACGGGTTAATCTCTCCTGTCATTCCCATCCGTATGTTACGTAGGAATAGACGCAATAGGAAGTGCTGCATACGGTTGCCACACCTCCTGAGCCACCCTACAGCCCTTCTTCGCAGTGAATCACGTACTCTTTCAAATACACCTGTCTCAAATCGGACTGCGTCACACGGTACCGTAACATCAGTACATTATCGGTGGATCGGGCGTACACCAATGTCTTTAAATGTTGTCATAGCCAGAAATGGAAGAGATAGGGAACCCCGTATTAGTGTGAGAATTTAAGAGAGCTTTGGCAGACTTGCGATTAAATAAGGCAGAAAGGGCATAAAACTACATCGGAATTTCTAAAATCACTCGGGAAAGTGGCAACTAAACGACTAGTCAAATTCGTGTGTAGAATCTATGGCACCGGCGAAATACCATCAGTCTTTCGGAACAATATCACCATTTCAGCTCCGAAGAGAGGAAGAACAGGTAAGTGTGAGATATATCGCACAAGGAGATTAACAACTCAAGATCCAAGTTGCTGACAATAATAATATACGGAAGAATAAATAAGACAATTGAGGAACTGTTAGATGACGATCAGTTTGGCTTTAGCAAACATAAAGGCACCAGAGACGCATTTTTGGCATTGCGGCTGATGATGAAAGCAAGACTGAAGAAAAATCAAAATTTGTTGATAGGATTTGTCCATCTCGAAAAAAAGTTCGACAATGGGAAATGGTGCAAGATGTTCGAAAACCTGGGAAAAATAGGAGTAACTATAGGAAAAAACGAGTGTATACAAGAGTGGTTTACAAGAATCAAGGGGGCACAGTAAAATTGGAAGAGCAAGAACGAAGTATTCGAATTAAAAAGAATATAAACAGGGATGCAGCCCTCCGGCCCTACTGTTCAATTTATACACTGAAGATGTGGTGTCATCGCTAGACACCACACTTACTAGGTGGTAACTTAAATCGGCCGCGGTCCTGTAGTACATGTCGGACCCGCGTGTCGCCACTGTGGGATCGCAAACCTAGCGCCACCACAAGGCAGGTCTCGAGAGACTGAGGAGACCTCAGCCCCAGTTGTACGGACAACATAGCTAGCGATTGGACGTGCTAAGCCTTGCTCTCATTTGCCGAGAGATAGACAGTAGAATAGCCCTCTGCTAAGTTAACTGGCGACCACCTAGCAAGGCGCCATTTGTATCAGTGCCTATAGCTTACTAATATTCAAGAGAGATGTATTCCAAGGACTAATTAAAAGTTAAGTAACAAGCATCTACGTACTTTTCTTCTTATTCATTTATAAGTCTCATGTTCCAGACTTCACGCCCGTCTGCGTTAGCATTGCGTGCCCTATCGGCTACAGCATTGTGTCTAGGCTGTATGGTCTAGACACAACAGAAGATATAACGAAGGAAGTAATAGAAAGGTTTTAGAGTGGAATTAAAATTCAAGGTGAAGGGATATCAGCGATATGATTCACTGATGACATTGCTACATTGCTAACCTCAGTAAAAGTGAGGAAGTATTACAGGATGTTTTCAGTGGAATGAAAAAAAACTAATGAGTACAGAAGATATTCGTGGCGGGCTGCAACAAATGAGTAAGAAGACTGATGGGGAAAAAGAGAGTGAGAGAAGAAGAAGAAGAAGAAGAAGAAGAAGAAGAACAAGAAGGAAGAAAAGGCCTGGTACCCACTGGATTGAAGTCCGGTGGATGTGGAGGCCATGTTACCGGACTTTCCTGACAAATCCATCGTCCATGAAAGGTCGCGGTGAGGCACTGCCGCACGATGCATAGAAAACTGAGTGCTGCCCTGTCGTGCGTAAATTGCAGTTGTTGCGTTTTTGCAAGGGAAATATTTTACAATGGCGCTGGCAGTTCATCGCGAAGAAATCAGTGATATACGGACCTGTTAAACCGTTCGCTTAAGTGTGTGGCCGTATGCGCTTATCACCGACAATTCCTCCTCGTACATGAATACTGAAGTGCTCCCGATGCCTCGCCTCCACGATTGCTTGACGATTTGTTTCGGCTCAGTCGTGCGTACTGTGGTAATTTATGACGCCATCCCTTGAGAATCTCGACCTATCTGTAAATAAAACAAGGGCTCTGAACTGTGTTTCTTCAGCCTTATCTCATCTGCTATTCGTTCCTGGACATGTAATCGGAGGAACTTTTCTTCTAGTTTTGGTCAGTAGTACCTTCTGGGGGAATATGCGATAGTTTTTTTAAACATCTTGTGTAATATTTGAAACTATCGATGACGGAAGTGGGGAAGATGACAGAGAAACAGCATGGCGGAGATTTTGCGAGTCAGGACTTTAGTCGCGCTTTGGGAGGAGTTCCCTACAACGGCCGCTTGTTGGGACAGGACTCTGCGTGTCTGTGATCACACCACGCTGAACATGTGTAACACGCGACCGCGTCTTTTACGTTATGAACTCCTGAAGCTTTGACCGCCGCTATGTTATTACCAGACATTTAATTATAACAAATGTGTTGTTGCCTTTAAAGGGCATACATTCATGACACCCACGTTAGGGTGCGAAAATAACCGAATATGAAAATTCTGTAGCTACCAATATTACAGTTCCTAAAGCGTTATCGCAAACAAATCGTACCAATGTCGAGGCGTTGTGGTGATATTCTAAATGTGCTAGTCCCTCGAAACGGCATATATTCGTAAGTCATAATATCAACAGAAAACGACGAAATTCAATACGGCTCTATAACCTCTCACTGGTTAAACGTTTCATTGCACGTTGTCGAAATATCGCAGAACTTATTTCGTATTCCACGTGCACCAATACTTCCTCAGCGTGAAGTAACAGGACCGTATGTCACGAAACCCGTGCAGCTCCACATTCATATCAGGATTCACATGCCATATGGGAACAGCTTTAGATGAACGGGACCATAGAGGAGACGTGTCATGCACCCGCGTTCATGGTAAATGAATTGCAGTTCCTCCCATGCACATTCGATTTCTGTGGGTTTTACCATAATTACTTCGCACTGAAATGCATTAAGAATATAAACACTTTTTACCAGGAAATTTCCTGACTTAAACTCTTTGACATGACCTGCCCAAATAACAGGTTGTGTGTTACAACTCCCATCCGTCTTGCAATTGCAGCGACGAAGGCCTTGCAGTACTGTGGTCGCGTAGTTATCTAACCCATCAACACCTCATAAGCCTATATATAACACATTAAATGTATTCACAATTGCGTTTATGGACCACCGGCAGCTGTTGAATGGTAGGACGACAGTGAAAGTTTTTGCCGGACCGTGACTCGAACCCGGATTTCCCGCTTATCGCGTCTGGTCGCCTTACCAGCTGGCTATCCGAGCAAGACTCACGGCCAGACCCAAACCTCTGTAGTCGTCCATCCGATATGTATATTACGGTACAGGGGAGAGATTTTACTTGACTGTCGCTTGCCCAGTGTTATTTTTTTATGTCGGTGGATAAATGCGTGGATGTCCAAAGGAACTTTGCATAATAAATCGGAATAACACAGGCGCTGCAATATCGTATAAGTGTTTAAGCCTACAGCATGACAGTTCATCAAGAAAATGGGAGAGAGAGAGAGAGAGAGAGAGAGAGAGAGAGACTCACCTGTGAGGCCGTCCTTGTCCTCGGCTTCGACGTTGGCGCCCGCGTTGACCAGGGCCAGGATGGCGTCGGCGCTGCCTGAGGGACAGGAAGCACTGGCGCGTGATTCTGCGACCACAACAACCAACCACCACAGGGGATACTCGCCAAGCGGGCGCGTCAGCGGCGGCGACAGCGTCTCTCTACGTGCTAAGGTCTTTTGTTTCACGTATACACAGTGAGGATGTAGACTGTCGCACAAAGCAGGAATACATAATACACATTAAAATATGGTAGTGTCTGTCATGCAGATGTTAACTGAAACAGTCCCCGTGGGTGTGGATGGAGCGAAAATACGTCGGAACTAATTTTCATTTAAGGGATAACACTAAAACTTGTTACTAGCATTTCAGTGTAAGCTAACAGGACAAAATGTGAGTGACCCTCTGGTCGCTTTGGAGTGCTGTACATGGAGCAGAACAGGTACCGTGCAGTTACGTGACACTCCTCCACTGACCCAAGTCATCAGCACAGTAAGGTGTGACGACGTGATGTGGCAGAACGGCAGTTTCTGGACGTGCCCGTCACTACTAGACGTCCGTATGTGGCGTCTGTGCCCACTCGAGCTACACGGTGCAAGTAGTTCTGCGGAAGTCCGTCAGATGTCAATACGTCCGCTTTGAATGGGGGGGAGCAACCTCAGCAGACTTTCTTTGCCCTCGTACGAGCATCCCACGCTCGAATGGCTCGACCGGCTGTTCTGGACTGGTAGTGAGGACAAAACCAAGACAAAAACTTGCAGTAAACATTGGTCCCAAATGCATACTTTAAGAGCTGCGAGCACTTGTTTATCTTCGATACTGTGAAACACATTTCTTCTTTTGTAACCTTTTTGTTGTCCATATTTTTGGAGGGGGTTGTGTGGACCAGAGGAAGGAAACATGTCCAGTAAATATGGGCTCCAAAATGCTCTTGTTCATCTTCGCTATTGTGAAACACATCTCCTCTATTGAATAAGCGTTCATACCTCTTAACGTATCCGTTTTAGAGCCCATCTTTACTCGACTTTTTTCTTGTTTTGGTCCACACTACCTCCGCCAAAAATATGGAAACCCAACAACCTGCACTAGAAAAGATGTGTTTCTTAGTCTCGAGTATGAAAAAATGGTTCAAATGGCTCTGAGCACTATGGGACTCAACTGCTGAGGTCATTAGTCCCCTAGAACTTAGAACTACTTAAACCTAACTAACCTAAGGACATCACAAACATCCATGCCCGAGGCTGGATTCGAACCTGCGACCGTAGTGGTCTTGCGGTTCCAGACTGCAGCGCCTTTAACCGCACGGCCACTTCGGCCGGCGCCGAATATGAACAAGTACACAGCTCTTACGGTATGCATTTTAGAATCCGCGGTTACTTGACACCTTTTCTTGCTTTGGTCCACACTACCCTCTCTGAAAGTTGCCTGCCGTAGAGTCTTAGAAACTACTCTACCGGTATGTGTATTTCACTGTCAAAGGTATCGGGACAATTTTCGCTTGTAACTTTCGACTCGGTCGTTTCCAGCCCAAGTCTCCTACCTCAGGCTGATAAATTTACCCTTCTCCATCGTCCCCGAAGACTTGTAACATCATCACGGAATCACACTATAGGTGCGGTGTTATAGCTTTTTAAGCTGCAAGTAGTGGTCAGTCGACGTCCGTAGGTCGTCGTTAGCCGGAATTCGTAGAGCGTCGACGTTTTATGTGTTGCGCAGTACTCGTGAGTGATGCTACTTAGTAATATATTGAGGCTCATTTTGGAGACATCAACTTGTAAAAGCTTAACGACGTGGGTAGACTGGAAGATAATGTATATGTTTACTGCAATGGAACATACACTTTCAGTGTGAAAGTTCGAATAGTAATCGCGGCGTCTAATAGAATAACAGACAACTTATGTGATACAGCAGCAATACATATACTATTCAAGGGTCTTCAAAGACATTAGCGACATGCCGGCAACGAGGTGAATCAGTAGCAACAGATGAAAACCTGTGGCGGATCGTGACTCGAACTCAGATCTCCCAATTAACGCCAGCGATCGCCATATCCTTGGCCATCCGCGCACGCTCCCACACGACACAAATTCACAGCCTCGTGCACACTAACAATTTGTCCATTTTATTTGGACTGTTGAGCTCCGTGGCCGTGGATAATGATATTTCACTATAAAAATACAGCAACCAGCCACTTTTTAATGCGTTTTATTTATGCCAATATGCATTTCGGGTTTGCACCCATCTTCAGCTGGCAAATTGCATGTATCTTCAGTTTCTATAGTGGTACAATCTCGACAGCAGTTTGGATTCTGCAGCTGGCCTGTGCAAAAGCAACGAACCCAATCATTTGCTTCAATTTCGCGAGTTTAAAGTTACGCACTATCAGTTGTTCATTTTACTTACACTCTCCTCTCCTTGTTTTTTCTTGGCTTTTCTTCTTTTTTGCAACAACACAAACACTTTTTGTCACGTATTTTACACAGGTGCACTGCGTTATCCGCCATGTTGTCGACTGACAGTTTTTGTTCACATACAAGCGGTTTATCTATGGACAGAGTTATATTTTACGAAAGTTTTGAGGTTCTAAGATAAGCTACTGTTTTCTAAACATTGCCTTGAGTGATAGAAGTATTCTAAGTACTATGTATACAATTTTTTTGCGGTATTGAAGATAATAAACTAACATAACACATTTCTACAAAG
Source organism: Schistocerca nitens (assembly GCF_023898315.1). Taxonomy (NCBI): domain Eukaryota; kingdom Metazoa; phylum Arthropoda; class Insecta; order Orthoptera; family Acrididae; genus Schistocerca; species Schistocerca nitens. Next base: position 1,297,922,421 of record NC_064614.1, read on the forward strand.
CAGTAATTCATACATTTACAATATAACAAAGATAGAATTAAGATTTTAGAATTAAGATTTTTAAGTTGTATATTATTACATGCATTTGTTAGGTTTATATTAGATTATGTTATTTCTTGATTGTGCTTAGTAAGTGGTTTGATAAGTAGAGTGTGGAAGTTTTTCAGAAATATTCGGTTTGGTAGCTCTTTTTGGTCGAAGTATGTAAGAAGGGGATGCATGTTTATGTGAATAAATTTCGATTTCTTCTAGGAGGTTCATTCTTTTTCCTTTGTTGGACATGCATCCCCTTCTGACATACTTAACGATCAAACAGAGCTATCAAACCGAATATTTCTGAAAAACTTCCACACTCTACTCATCAAACCACTTACTAAGCACAATCAAGAAATAACATAATCTAATATAAACCTAACAAATGCATGTAATAATATACAACTTAAAAATCTTAATTCTAAAATCTTAATTCTATCTTTGTTATGTTGTAAATGTATGAATTACTGCTTTGTAGAAATGTGTTATGTTAGTTTATTATCTTCAATAACGCAAAAAAAATTGTATACATAGTACTTAGAATACTTCTATCACTCAAGGCAATGTTTAGAAAACAGTAGCTTATCTTAGAACCTCAAAACTTTCGTAAAATATAACTCTGTCCATAGATAAACCGCTTGTATGTGAACAAAAACTGTCAGTCGACAACATGGCGGATAACGCAGTGCACCTGTGTAAAATACGTGACAAAAAGTGTTTGTGTTGTTGCAAAAAAGAAGAAAAGCCAAGAAAAAACAACTCGCGAAATTGAAGTAAATGATTGGAATCGTTGCTTTTGCACAGGCCAGCTGCAGAATCCAAACTGCTGTCGAGATTGTACCACTATAGAAACTGAAGATACATGTAATTTGCCAGCTGAAGATGGGTGCAAACCCGAAATGCATATTGGCATAAATAAAACGCATTAAAAAGTGACTGGTTGCTGTATTTTTATAGTGAAATATCTCTTGCACACTTTTAACACTGCGTCACCTTCCCATGAACCCCTCACTCGCCATTTCGGATTCCCGCAAGAGATAAGGCTTGAAATAATGGATCTTCGGGCAAATCCGTTCTGTTTACGTCCCTGTGCCATAGCGCGCGCGCCATGTTGTGATTTACGGTCGTCTCCGTACTTCCTTCGACACACCATAACATATTCACAACGAAAATCGAAATTGTAGTTGATTTTTAATTCCGAGTGTAAGCGAGCAAAAACGTTGGAAATTGAGTAATTTTTACGTGGTGACGTAGTAGGGATTCGTGTCTCCATCGTGAGTAGCGTGGTCTACGTGAAAACTGTGGACGTCGCAGCTTGTGATCCTGCATAAGACGAGCGACCTTCAATTCGGGCAGTGAAAGTGGGATGTGGAAGTCTCGACCAGGGCGTGGCATGCGTATTCGAGTTGCCGTTGGGAGTGCCAGCAGAGGTGGCGATTGCGGCATTGGGGTCCTATGGCACTGTGATAAACCATACGGCGGAAAATTGGGCACACCCATTGTCAACGGCGAGGCCTTCTTTGGGTCTCGCACTTCCACATCTCCGAAAATGATATCATTTCAAACCTTTTATCAGTTTCAGGAATAGAAAAATATCACAAGGACTCAGATCAAATGAACAAGGGGAACTGTGGAACGATAGGACTCCTTTTTGAGGTCAAAAATTTCGTGACAGACGTGGCCGTTGTTTTGGCACACCACCACGTGTATGGAATGTCCGGTATCATTCGTTATTCATCCTTTCCCTGAGCCTTTCAAGGTCATCTTTGTAAATCACGATGGTGACATTTTGTCCAGGAGGAACAGGTTCACAAGAGCATGTACACGCTCGACGTTTTCGTCGTTTTGACGTTGAGGGTCCCCGTGAGTGGAGTTTGCCTTAAAGTTGTTCTCGACGTGCCAAAAATTTGATAAGGAATGTTCCCCACAGGCCAGTTTCAACTTTTCAAAGGTGACACTCGCAGATTCCCCAAGTTTAACATAAAACTTGATGGCATAACGTTCCACTAAATTACGCTGTTCCATCTTCGTACCACACAATAAAAACACTTCTTCACGCTCAGTGCTCCCAAAAAAACACGTGAAGGCTGCACGGAGCGGACACTCGGACTGAGCGTTTGGAAAGGATGGACAGACTGGTCTACACGAGTAGAACAACACAGCGTTGCCAGATTGCTTGCAGTGTTGTCAGTCTCCTTACTCTTTTCAGACACCTCTTATGAATCGCCCGAGACTCCATTCCATACATGTGGCAGACTCACCGCAATGTCTCCTCTGCCATCTGCCTTATACAGGTGAACATCACCTGGAATGTGGGTCTGGCATGGAGACTGACGGGAGTGATGTTGGTCCTCATTCAGTGCACGAATCCTTCTGGACTGACTCCGATTTCCCTTTTCTCCCTGGATATTACGTTTTATCCACGTACTAAGATCCATGGTGTGACATAGATCAAGGGTTTGACCATATTGTGTATCTACCTGGATGGTGACAAGCACTTTCTTGATTATTTGGACCTTCCTATTGGAAGGATTCATTCGTCTCTGACGCCGCCCACGCTATTGCCAGTACTACGACAATTATCTGGGTAGTATCTTCTTGAATCCTTCTCGCAGTTGGGATGTGCCGGGTATGAGTTGTTACGTGCGTGTCATTTTTACGGGCCTCAGCAAGTGACAGGACTGTACGGACCCTATCTTTGTGTAGTCGTGCCCGGCCCAATGACGGGTTGCAAGGATGTGCGTACGTCTTGTCGGTAGTCGCCGCGAATGAAGATTGTTTGTTTAGCCTACCTTCGTGTTAAAAATAAATAGTTTGACCACTCGCGTCAAGCGAGAGATCCGGGTTCGAGTCCCGGTCTGGCACAAATTTCTACCTGTTACCATTGATTCAGTTCAGATCCCACATGCGGCTAACGATATTGAAAACCCTTGAACATAATATACTGTTGCGTGTGATGAATTTAGTCGTATATATCTGGAATAGTTAACTAACTAGTTATTAACTCACATGTTAATAGTCTTGCAACAGTATCAAAGAGAACATTCCGTGCGCCATTTTCCTGTTCAAGCATGCCGACTAAAAGAAATAAATGTCAGTGAAAACAGTGGCTCGTAACTATAGACAACAGTCAGTAGCACGAAGTATAAGCGATAATAAAGGTCAACTGTAAATTCAAGGATATATTATAATGCGACGTGTGACAAGATAATACCATCAGAAAGGAAAGTACAGCAGTATAGGGTTCGGAGCAGACGGCTTATAGCGTGGGGTTCCAATGTGAGGACTGTACAGCTTACTTTACACATCTACACTCCTGGAAATTGAAATAAGAACACCGTGAATTCATTGTCCCAGGAAGGGGAAACTTTATTGACACATTCCTGGGGTCAGATATATCACATCATCACACTGACAGAACCACAGGCACATAGACACAGGCAACAGAGCATGCACAATGTCGGCACTAGTACAGTGTATATCCACCTTTCGCAGCAATGCAGGCTGCTATTCTCCCATGGAGACGATCGTAGAGATGCTGGATGTAGTCCTGTGGAACGGCTTGCCATGCCATTTCCACCTGGCGCCTCAGTTGGACCAGCGTTCGTGCTGGACGTGCAGACCGCGTGAGACGACGCTTCATCCAGTCCCAAACATGCTCAATGGGGGACAGATCCGGAGATCTTGCTGGCCAGGGTAGTTGACTTACACCTTCTAGAGCACGTTGGGTGGCACGGGATACATGCGGACGTGCATTGTCCTGTTGGAACAGCAAGTTCCCTTGCCGGTCTAGGAATGGTAGAACGATGGGTTCGATGACGGTTTGGATGTACCGTGCACTATTCAGTGTCCCCTCGACGATCACCAGTGGTGTACGGCCAGTGTAGGAGATCGCTCCCCACACCATGATGTCGGGTGTTGGCCCTGTGTGCCTCGGTCGTATGCAGTCCTGATTGTGGCGCTCACCTGCACGGCGCCAAACACGCATACGACCATCATTGGCACCAAGGCAGAAGCGACTCTCATCGCTGAAGACGACACGTCTCCATTCGTCCCTCCATTCACACCTGTCGCGACACCACTGGAGGCGGGCTGCACGATGTTGGGGCGTGAGCGGAAGACGGCCTAACGGTGTGCGGGACCGTAGCCCAGCTTCATGGAGACGGTTGCGAATGGTCCTCGCCGATACCCCAGGAGCAACAGTGTCCCTAATTTGCTGGGAAGTGGCGGTGCGGTCCCCTACGGCAGTGCGTAGGATCCTACGGTCTTGGCGTGCATCCGTGCGTCGCTGCGGTCCGGTCCCAGGTCGACGGGCACGTGCACCTTCCGCCGACCACTGGCGACAACATCGATGTACTGTGGAGACCTCACGCCCCACGTGTTGAGCAATTCGGCGGTACGTCCACCCGGCCTCCCGCATGCCCACTATACACCCTCGCTCAAAGTCCGTCAACTGCACATACGGTTCACGTCCACGCTGTCGCGGCATGCTACCAGTGTTAAAGACTGCGATGGAGCTCCGTATGCCACGGCAAACTGGCTGACACTGACGGCGGCGGTGCACAAATGCTGCGCAGCTAGCGCCATTCGACGGCCAACACCGCGGTTCCTGGTGTGTCCGCTGTGCCGTGCGTGTGATCATTGCTTTTACAGCCATCTCGCAGTGTCCGGAGCAAGTATGGTGGGTCTGACACACCGGTGTCAATGTGTTCTTTTTTCCATTTCCAGGAGTGTATTTGTAAACATCTGCGACAGCTGTTCCGTGGAAGACGAACAGGAAGCGGAGGTCCTGATCCGCGGCCAGCCGCTTCTGCGTCGTGTAGCGCTCTTGTTGGGCTCATGTGAATCGCCTTTCGTATGACACACTTGTCGCGGCTGAACGGGGCCTCCTCTGAATTATATTCTACCTGACTTCTGACCTTGTTCCAACAACTTCGAGATTCCAGACTGATATTTTCACTCTGCAGCGGAGTGTGCGCTGATACGAAACTTCCTGGCAGATTAAAACTGTGTGCCGGACCGAGACTCGAACTCGGGACCTTTGCCTTTCGCGGGCAAGTGCTCCTCGGTTCGCAGGAGAGCTTCTGTAAAGTTTGGAACGTAGGAGACGAGGTACTGGCAGAAGTAAAGCTGTGACGACGGGGCGTGAGTCGGGCTTGGGTAGCTCAGACGGTAGAGCACTTGCCCGCGAAAGGCGAAGGTCCCGAGTTCGAGTCTCATTACGGCACACCGTTATAATCTGCCAGGAAGTTTCAACTTCGAGACTGTTCGAAGTTGTAGGACAAATGTTTCTGCTGCGATGTCATAACTGCACAGAAGCTGGGGCACGCCACGTTGAACAACTGTTGTCGATTTTTGAGCTAATGAAAGATGGCTGGATAAAAAAAAGTAATTTAAAAAATACCCCTTCTTGAATTTTTTAACATCTTCAGCAAAGTAAAGGAAAGTTTGGAATTTTCTCACTTTCGGTTGAAACTTTCGAGTTAGTAGACCTGAAACTGAGCGTCGAAAGGACGGAAACGCGTGGTCTGAAGTTAAATCTGACTGCTGAGAACGCCTGGACCGGGCTAACAGCGCGTGGCCAGAGAGGCCGGGCCGCCCCCTTTGAGGTGAAGTAACGATCCGCTTGTCTCGTTAATACAGAAGCAAGGCGCCGGCACGCTCGCAGCGCAAACATTTGCTTCCGCGTCGTGTAGCGCTCGGTAAACTGGAGTAAAAGCTCCCCGGCAGGGATACGACCTAGATGCGACGTCATGTGATGTAACGCTTCACTGCATGTCAAACGGAATTGGCTTATGTTCCCTAACTGCCGGAGACCGTCCGTGACTCGACTGTCACAGTTGCGTCACACCAACGTTAGTGCCCAGTACAGAAGTAAGTCATAAATTGCGTCAGATGACGGAATACACCTTCTCGACTCGCAGGACTATGCACGAGTAGTCCGGAAACTGCGGTTTACAGCTGCGCGGAGTAACCAGCCGGTCTAGGGCGTCTTGTCACGGTTCGGGCGGCTCGGGCGGCGCCCCCCCTCCCCCCCCCCCCTCCCGATCGGAGGTTCGAGTTCTCCCTCGGGCATGGGCGTGTGTGTTGTCCTTAGCTTTAGTTTAAGTTGGATTAAGTAGTGGGTAAACGTAGGGGGCGATAACATCAGCAGTTTGGTCCCATAGTCCTTACCACAAATTTCCAAATTGCCCTGGTGTACGCCCTCGCTCTAGGGATAAGGTCAACTAACCCGCACATTCTTAATGGGTGGTTCTGCGCCGTGGACTGCTCAGCGATGGTAATAGCACTGTTACACTATGATTATGAGTATGGGGTGGCTACAATGACTTTCGCAACGAAGATATTGGATTCAAAGTTCTCGGTTATCCTTCCAAGCTTTCAAGGACTGCCTCCAGAATTATCGTCTGGGGTTCAGACTTAAAGATGGAGATACTCATCGAAAGCTTGGCGTTTTATCTTAACCTGATGCGGAAAGTTAACCGTAAACTTTTTATCCACAGGTAAGGGTGCTTCACAATGTAACTGCTAGCGCAATTAGTAAATCATTTTGAGGCGACAGTTGTTCAGATGTTACACTCGTAATACTTATTGTTCGATATGTTCGTTTAACTGAGACTCGATGTCATTCACTGGCACTTAATTGATACTCGGGCATCGGCCCTCGATCCCCCAAAACTTAAAAGTTGCTGGTAGCATTTTGTATACTTTTGTAACATGAATACGTACTGAAACATGATCTGAGTAAAACAGTAGATTAGTCCTGGCTGATCACTTACACAATGATGAAATCAAGAAACCGTTACTGGAACACCAAAACTATTTTCTTCCTGTTGCGAGGGTCCTGTAGTAGACGCCGCAGCCTGCACCTCTGTCGCCAAAGGCCTCGATTCGCCGTTCTTCCTCAGCCTCTTCTGTACCTCTTAATCTCCATCGCTTCTTCGATACTACTTAGCCACACTTTCCAAGGGATTCCTCCTCTTCTAAGAGCTTTCTATGAAAGCATTCTCTTGGGACATTTGTCTTCTTCCATTCTTTAGACTTCCCCAAACCATCCTAGCTGTATTTCTTTTGTTCCGTTCCTAATACCATAATGTGTCTGCGTCCTTTCTCTTATTTACTCATTTTTTACGTGGTCAACTCGGGAAATTGTACATGCTGTACTTAAGTGGTCCATTTCTAAAGCTTTTCTGTAAGTTCCCAGCACTCACTCCCTTAGCTTGTTATTCTTCAACGTTGGATTTGCTTAAATGCATTTTAACCTTTAAACTTATTTTTGAAGGAAAAAGTATGGAGTTTAATTTTTAAATAGTCGCCCTTCCCTGCCTTATCGATTGTTCGATACCTCTGTCACATCTTCAGTCGCGTCATAGGATACTACCTAGGGAAATTCTTTACATACTTTAACAAGATGTTGGCCAACGTCCAAGTTATTTCCCTCTTCTTCGCGACACAGATATTCCTTCTTCCCAAAATTAATTTTCAGACCCCTCTTTTTATACTCTTCCAACAACTTCCTAAAGGTGTAAGCTATATCCTCTTCATCGTTTGCTGCATCGACCTGATCGTCAGCACAGAAAGGTATGTACATACAGCAGTTCCCTGTTCGAGTCTCCATGGCCTTGCAGTTTCTACACCACATACCCAGTGACTTCTGGACATATATCTTGAACAATAAGGTAGACAGACAGGATCCTTGCTTCAGACCTTTAGTTATTCTAAAGGTCTCTCTAGAAATTTCTTTCCCCACTTTAATGATATATTCTACCGACTTGTTACGATACTTATACATTTTTAACAATTCCCCTGATTATAGAACCTCGAACAATGGCTTTAGTGACACTCTTTAATATGATCTGTCTTAGGGTAAAGACGTTATCTACACATGACCTGTCTCTTCTAAAGTCCCTTTACCCTTCCACTTCCAGTACAACCTGAGCAGCCTGATAACTGAACTTTTGACTCTACTGCGAGTATAACTGCTGCACACTATATTGCTTCCTTCTTTGTGTATGCGTGTTAGATGCGCTAAATTCCGCTCTGCTGGAATTTCCTCCCCAAACGACATACATATAAACAACTTGCTTTGATATTCATATAGAATGCTTGGGCCATAACTCGCTTATTCTGCTCGTACATTTCCAGACCATGATGATTTTCCAATTTTCATTTGTTTAACTGCCTTCTATACCTATTTCGTAGTTATTATCTCTGTCCCTTCACCCTCTCGTTCTCCCGTATCTGTCGCTTTATTTCCTTGTATTCTAGCCTTTCATCTGTCAGCAGACCATTAGAATGCTTTCCCTGCTCTACCAGGCTGATAATCGGTAGGTTTGCTCTTTCTATTACTTCTTCCCTCAGCTCTGCAACCATTTTCCATGCTGCCGCCACTTCTGTGTCCCCAGTACATGAATCGACTTCCTAGATTTCGTTTTACCTTTTGCAAGTATCCTTTTTTACTTCTCTATTCGTTCTAACACACAAGGCCCTATCATGCTTGTCCCGTGTTCTCAATCAATCACTATAGAACGTCCATTTTAGGTTTACTTTTTCTTCAGTTCTTTGAGTCTGCCTTTGTGAGGGCCGCTTGCTTTCTTCTTTTTGCTTCCCCCATTGGCTCAAGAGCTGCTTCATATATGCATTTTTTTTTCCTCGGTGTATATGCTCCGCTGTTCTTTCTTCTAAGTGCCTTACTTTGTTTGACAGTTGTAATTTGAAAAGAAATTGACAGATTCGTTTTTCAAGCTATCTAAGTTGTGTTTCATAGCACGCACTGTCCTCTCGGGAATATCTGCCTCTTTTAATCTCTTTAAAATCTTGCGAAAATTTACATGGAAGGGCAGTTACATATCACTCATAAAATATTTACCAAATTTATCGTATCATCAAATCAAATAATTTTCAGATCACACGATATCATGAGTGCTATGGATGGAGGTAGCCAGTTTCATACTGTGTTTCTAGGCTTTAGAAAAGGCTTTAGTTAAGACCATACCGACGTCTGCTCAATAAAACAAAATATCTGACCAGGGTTACGACTGGACTGAAACTATTTTACCAGTCAGAACGCAGCACGTTCTGCTACACGGAAAATTACCAATAGACATGGTGGCGTGCGTCACATAGAAAAGCACAGGAACCATGAGTACTTATGGCATACACTAATCAATTAAATGATACTATTAGTTGGACTGTCATAGTCTTGGAAGATAATACGTTTATCTATGAGTACTTTTATCTAATACAAATTACAGAAAGAAGAGATATGAAATATTAAGCAGATAGCTTTCAACACTTTTCTCAGGGAAGTAGCACTCCATCTTCAGTCTAAATTTCTTTGCAGTAACAGCATCAGCTTATTTACTGTCGACACAACCTTACTTAATGAGTAGGACTCTTAAATACCGCTTCGAGTCTCCTGCCTGTGAAATTCTTTTACAACACTTTGAAGGTCACCACCGTCTGACGGTAGGTTACTCCTTTATTGGAATTCCTTGTGCAACGTTATACCCTTAGCTATACACTCACAATACTGCACGCTGTTCATTCGCGACACACACGCGACAATCAACGAATTATCGGTTCAGTATTCGAGGGAAGTGTGTGGGGTAAACGGAGAGGAAGAGATGAAGTACAGTAAGCAGATTCAGAAGGATGCAATTTGCAGCAGTTATTGGAAGATGAAGAGACTTGCACAAGATAGAAGAGCGTGGAGAGCTGCATCAAACCAGTCTTCGGACTGAAGACCACAACAACAATAACAATCGGAAAGTTATTGTTAAATATTGTACATATATCTGACTCTCCAGTAACAATAACATTTCTCCTGCATACCGATTTTATCTCCTCGACCTCGTATTGATGGCGAGACACTTCCTTCACGACACATGGTTTTAATTTTATGCTGAGGATTAGCTATTCTGTTTTCCCTATTTCTTGCTAATGACATTTTTAAGACCCTTACAGTACTGTTTGTAACGGGCTACTTTAGTTCAGTTGTGAATATTTGATATAGTACCCACTTTATTGAACATGATATCCTTATCCCATTAATCGGCCCACCCAGATTGCCTGTTATAGTAGCCTGTGTTCAACGTCCTAACGGGAAGTATGTTCTGGAAAAAGAGTAAGAAGTGTGTTGAGGAAGGCACTATTAATATCATTTATGTTATCAGCACTATAGACACCCGGCCACTCGAGTTCTTTAATGACTATCACCTGCTGCTGAATTAAGTGTGAGGCAGTTCTTTTCTCACGGTTGTGTTGCAGATGTGAGTACTTCATAACTGGAACGCCAATGATTGTTTACTTTGGTTGCGTTCATTCTGCTATCTCGTTTGGTGTTATTAAGTGGTACTCAGAGATGAACAACTAAATCTTCTTATTAGGCAAGAAATAAATGCCAATGTTAGCGACCCATTCCCCACATGCTACTGGCATAAAGACAATAAAAACGAAGGCGAGACAAACAACAAGAGAACGCTGGTTGAGCACTCTGACAAAGATATGTAACAATGTGTTCAGTTAGGAGGATTTCCGTTCAGAATGGAAGCAGGCAGAATCACTTAAAGACGATCCGACGTATCCTAAGTCTTTCAGATCCACTGACCTTGTTGGTAACGTCTTTGAAAAGCTGGTGTTCGATGAATTGACGAGATACAAAAGACTGTTTGGTGTGAATGAGTGGTTTCAGCAAATGAAAACCCACAGAAATGCCATAAACCAAGCCTATCGCCCTATCTTGTACGCTCATCAACGTGCGTCTGTTTGTAGGGAATAACGGACGACATTGCGGGTACCTTCGTTAATAACGTGTGGTGCCTCTCGCCAGAGAAGTGACCATTAAAGGTCGTCCACAGCAGTGAGACTGGGGCGCCACAGGGTTAAGGGGTTGGAATGTCCAGAACTGCTGTGTGGTTATCGGAAGGACCACTGCTGAGATAGAATTGCATAACTCATGTCCACACATTCGTTACAATAGGGGCGACCAAGAAATGACCGCAAGGTTTCGTGTATGGTCCAGTATTTATACATAAAACCAACAAGACAGGCTTTTTTTGACAGGTCATGGGCCATATTTAAACCGGATAGAGAAAACTCTGTGTAAAGTGGATATCGGATGTCTAGCAAACGAGGGACACTTGATACTGCAGTGTTCGACTGCCCAAATTACGCCCCACTTATCTTCCAGAAGAGGAGCCGGTCTCTGTGGCCGAGCGGTTCTAGGCGCTTCAGTCCCGAACCGCGCTGCTCCTGCGGTCGCAGATCCGAATCCTGCCTCGGGCATGGATGTGTGTGATGTCCTTAGGTTAGTTAGGTTTAAGTAGTTCTAAGTTCTAGGGGACTGGTGGGGACTGATGACCACAGATGTTAAGTACCATAGTGCTTAGAGCCATTTGAGCCATTTTCCTGAAGAGGCAAAGAGTTCAGATTAGGAATACATATGAAAATATGGGCAACTCAGAACAGACCATTGTGTTTGCAGTCTTGGTCTACAAGATAGCATCTCCAGCTCACAAAGAATATATTAGAAAATTAGGAGGACAGCGGCACTACTGGAAATGCCGTCCCGTCCACGTTGAGTTAGAGGTCTTAATTCTGACGCCAGTGGAGAACGTGTGACGGAAAAGCGGACCGCCATAAGACTTGGACGCAAGGGATGACACTGCCGTACTAGTGGATACGTGCCCAACACCCAGACTTGACGGCTTGAATGAGAGCGGAGAGACTGTTCGACATATACCTGATAATCTTCATTTGCTCATCGGCGTGTATGTAATGCATTACATTCCACGTGGCTCTGGCATAACTCTTCTTGTTTAGCTTTTTGAAGTTGAATATACCTTTAGTCTTTAGTCGTAATGTATTTCTTTATCATTGACAGGCACTCGCTCGAGCAGTTTTTATCTCTGCTGATAGGTCATTTTCATTTGCCGCAAAATAAATGAGAATACGGAGAGGCAACTGTATCCTCTCTTCTCCAGGAATCCGTGGAACAGATTCAACGCAAGCAGAGGCGCGCTCATGTCTTTGTACCATTACTGTGTTTACATTGATGGGCTTCAAAGAGATCCGTGATGTGGACTACATTACTAAACTAACATGCATAAAAAATTTTCACGAACGTTTAAAGATAAAACTAGAGGCAGTGGGAGAATCAGAAGAGATTGAAGTAAAAGAAAGATATATTAGAAGTGTTAGGGTATAGTGTACAGGGTGTCCACAAAGTCTGAGTACACAGGGAATGATAATAAACAGCAATAAATATTTTATATTCTGTAAACATTAATAAATAAATAATAATGAAATAAATTCTAACAATTCTAATAAATTTTGTTTCTTTTACCAGATTGAATGATGGTTGTATTTAAATAAGTTGGTACTCTTACATGGACGAGAAGGATGGTCGTACCGCAAAATTGCGGAAGAATTTGACTTTCGGCATCCTCATCGTCAACCTACTTGTTTTACTGTCGTCGGGAAATTAATCGTCAAGTTCGTTGCGGACGATCAAAGACTTCAGACGAAACGAAAGAGACTGTCTTGGCCAAGGTTTTAGCTGGAAATCGCTTCATCGGACATCCACGGAAATGGGTGTTTCAAGGTCAGCCACCCACAAAATCCTGGCAGAGGAGAGGTTTCATCCGTGCAAGTTACAGATATTACACCACTTAAATGAGGATGACCCTGATAGATGCATGCAGATGGGTGAATGGTTTGTAGATAAACTGGATGAAAATGTCAATTTCACTAAAGAATGTGTGTTCTTCAGTGATGTTTCCGTGTTTTGTGTCAAGGTGAAGTAAACAGGCAAAATCCTCGATACTGATCTCAAGACAATCCACGTTTGAAGAGCCCATCAAAACAACAGGGCTGCCAAAATGTGATCGTGTGGAGTGGTTTGTGGAAAGCTCATGTTCTACGACCTTTCATCTTCGATGAACATTTGACAGGTGAGACTTATCTGAACATGCTGAGAGGTAAATTTATGGCTCAAACTCAGTGTTTGCGTGAGGGACTTCCAGACTTATTTGAGGTGGATGGGGCCCATGCCCATTTTGGTGCAGCTGTTATAGACTGGATGAGTGACAAATTTCCTCACTGGATTTGGAGAAAATGTCACGTGGAGTGGTTACCTCGTTCGCCAGACCTTTCTCCCCTTGATTTCTTATTCTAGGGTATGCTGAAGAGAGCGCATTATCAGTCAGTGTGCTAAAATCGCTAGTATATCAGACCTATTCCATCGAGATTAGCTTAATCTTGCAAAGCGCACCAAATTATGCGTTGGAAAGGTTGAAAACCATAGCGAAAATATTATTTATTAACATTAAAGTGACTAAAACGTTCTTTGTTATTATTTCTTAGAATTCTCTATGTACCCAGACTTTATGGACACCCTTTAGTTGACTCCCTCCCAAAACTGTAACACATATAATATATAAAGTAGAACAGTGGATATGCATAGAGCATCTTTCATTTTCATATTGGAGCTAACAGCTGAGAATATAACTATTTATTTAGAATTGTACTTGACTCCATCACTTCCTAGTTTACGGCATTGCCCATTTTCTAGTTGTCCTGTACGAGATGTGGATTGTAATGTGTCCGCATGTGGCTCCGTTCGCCAACTCGCGGCCACCCTGGGGCCCCCGAGGAGAGGACAGTGCAGTCATTCTGCAAGCACACAGCGGGGAGCTGGGCGGACGTCCTCACCTCGCTCAAGGAGGGACACGTTGCGAGGCGCCCGTCTGACAACGGGAAGGGTGCCGAGAACTGATGGACACCTGCAGCTGTTAGGACGGAACGCGAAGAATGTACGCGTGAAACCATCTGAGTTCCTCTGGCTGGCGGCAGCGATTTTACCTGCCTTAGGAAACAGGGATGTGCCGACAATTCCAGCACCCCACGGGCACAGGGAGGTGCGCAAACAAAGCGTGGGGAATTGGCGCAGGGAGGCGTGCGAAACAAGTCAGCGTTCTTAAGAAGATGTTTTTCCCGTCAGTGAGGACATTCCTTATAAATCACAGACGCTGGCAGATTTTGAGACAGAGCCCAACATGTGCCTGTCCAGGCCTCACGCAGAGAGAGCGGTTATAAAGAAGTGTTGTGTAGCTGCTCTGCCCGCATCTCGTGGTCGTGCGGTAGCGTTCTCGCTTCCCACGCCCGGGTTCCCGGGTTCGATTCCCGGCGGGGTCAGGGATTTTCTCTGCCTCGTGATGGCTGGGTGTTGTGTGCTGTCCTTAGGTTAGTTAGGTTTAAGTAGTTCTAAGTTCTAGGGGACTTATGACCACAGCAGTTGAGTCCCATAGTGCTCAGAGCCATTTGAACCATTTTTGTAGCTGCTCTCCCCACAGCTTCAGAATGCAGGAAAACATCTTAAGAACAGGTAGTCGTGGGAAAGATGCCGATTGACGAGCCACACGCCAGCCCACGCCAGATAGCTACTTTCCACCCCGCATGGAGAAGCGTGGCAATGAAACGGCGATTTGTCACTGGGCTGCAATGACAACGCTGAAAGAAAGAATATTTCGGAGTTGAGCTGAAAGATGGGAGGAGAAGCGAAGGGGAGTCACGGAGACACCGCCGAGGCGAGAGGACATGGGCGCTCTTCCACCATCGCCAACATCTGCCTTCCGACACGTGGTAGCACAGCTTCAACCACGCGACTGACGCCGGCCGGCGTGGCCGAGCTGTTCTAGGCGCTTCAGTCTGGAACCGCGCTACCGTTACGGTCGCAGGTTCGAATCCTGCCTCGGGCACGGATGTGTGTGATGTCCTTAGGTTAGTTAGGTTTAAGTAGTTCTAAGTTCTAGGGGACTGATGACCTCAGATGTTAAGTCCCATAGTGGTCAGAGCCATTTGAACCATTTAAATTAGAACACTCTTCTGGTGAATTATTCTTCTACACCCGCCGCAGACCCCCGATTGCCGAACAGGGCAGCCGCCTCGAGCCGCACAGCTCCGAAGCGACGCGCCGTACCGACGCAGCGCCTGCCGCCGACAGCAAGCAGTACACGACGAACGATAACGAGGCGTGATGAGACCATTCGCCCCCTCCTCCTTCCCCTTAATAACTGAGTCCTGTCCACAACCAGTCAAATCGGCTCTGAGATTTGTAATTTTGTTTCGGTTAGTGTAAACAGCACGAAAATAAATGCATTTCTTTTCACCTTTTGATCATATAAGCAATCCTTTATATTCATACATGAACACTAATTTAGTACCCTTTGTGTTTCATTTCACTTAATTATTGATATCAATTAATTGTTGGCTCCTAACGTGGGGCAACCTCATCAGTCATCTGCTCGACATTTCACGCCCGACAGCAGTGAGAAGAATTCACAGCTCACTACATTTTTGGCGCCCGACGTGGGGCGAGCTGATCGGTAATTTTCATGATATCTAGTGTCATATATTGTACTCATCTCGTCTTGCGAAAATCGTGTGGCATGCATGATTGCGCAAAGGTGTGTTTCGTGTCTATTAACCACGAGAGCAAATGTAGAAAAATGTAAGTTAGCGCACATGACAGGGAAAAACAATCCTGTAATGTCGAGTTGCTGCAAAAGTGGTGTGCAGCTCGGCAAAGTCGCGTCGATTAAATACCCACGCGTTAACTTGTAAAGGGATATGAAATGGAACAAGTACGTGAGGACGATAGTGGAGAAGCGAGGCGTCGACTTTGGTTGATTGGGAGCGATTTAGGAAAGTGTAGCTCATCTTCAAAGGAGACCGAGTATAGAGCATTAGTGTGACCCATTCGTGAGTACTGGCTCGAGTGTTTGGGATCGCCTCTAAGTCTGATTACGGGAAGACATGGAAGAAATCCAAAGGCGTGCGCTGGATTTATTAGCGGTAGATTCTACCAACACGCGAGTATTACGTACTTGCTTTGTGAACTCAAATGGGAAACCCTGGAGGGAAGAGCACGTTCTATTCGTGAAACACTACTGAGAAAATTTAGAGAACAAAAATTTAGAGCTGATTGTGAAACGATTTTACTGCGCCCGCGTACATCTCGCGTAAAGACCACGAGGATAAGGTACGGGAAGGGAAGGGCTCATGCGAGGGCATAAAGACAGTCGTTCGTCCCTCGCCCCCTTTGGAAGTGAAATAGGAAAGGAAATGACTTGTAGTTGTATATGTCACCGTCCGCCACACATGATTCGGTAGCTTGCGGAAATATGTATGCAGATGTAGATGGTGCGCTTTTACGATTATGATATCCACAATTACGCATGAAAAGCTATTTTTATATGATGGGACGACGGCGATGAATCTACATCTGCTAAAGTTGCACGGAAAATGGGCCATGCCCGAAATTAGTAGAGCTAAATAAAATACAGCCAGGTGAAATGATGCATTTCCTGGAACTTACTGTGCCGTTGTGCCCACCCAGAAGAAAATGTCCATTAAGTGTCACCTATTGCAAAACCACGCTGAGCCCGTCGATTTCGTACGCACTGAGACGTTATTCTTGGTATATTCATGGTAATGTAATCTGCCACAGTTCTAAAATACCATTATTTACCGAAGTGTTACATGGCAGACGTCACTATACACCACCACGGTTTCGGGGTTATAACCCCATCATCAGGTGTATCTGAAATATGAAGTAAAACAACAGTTTCCAATTTTTTGTTTAATGTAATATGTTACAACTGTTGATTTACTGTATTTCAGACTTCATATACACTTTATGAAGAGACTACGACCCTAAACCATGTATAGCGAATTCTGTCCTGTAAGTCTTCGGTCAGTAACAGTATTTTGCAGCTATGGCGGTTTGTTTATTTTGAACATATCGCAGATCAGTTGTGGACGTCACACAAATTAAAAAAAATATGTTATTTATAGTGTCGACCATTAAAACTTCAGCAGCGTGAAGACGGTATGCAACACACGCGTAACTGGTTTGAAACATATAACGTGTCTGGATATCCACATGATTAGGAATTACGTGATGCCAGAAAAATTAGGCAGAAGTAACGCCGGCTACATTTTGTACATCGGAAAGATGACGCAACGCGTTTCTCAAGCAAAAATCGCACTTGACTGGCAGTTGTTTGTGACTAGATTGTGCTACGCTTCGCATAAGAAAGAGAATAGTCTAACAACACATGTCGCAATTCGACAGGGACAGCATCGTCGTCTGTCGAGACTGGAGTTAATCGTTCCGCGATAGTGGTGCCGGCGTTGGTCAAGAAGCCACGACTTTCACACGAATATGGAATCGATATGGCCACACACGATCTCATCGACCTCGCGCGACTAGCGCCCGAGAAGACAGACGTATTGTTCGCTAGGCGGTGCTACGGAACCGTCATATACTCTGGGGCAGGAAAGGTTTGTTTGCAGCAAGGCAAGCATCCTTATGAATAGTATGACGACATCTGGACGACCATGGACGGTCAGCAGGGCAATCACTGTTGCGGCTTCCCCTGATGCGGCAGAAGATAAAAAAGGAAGGAACGAAAATCAGGATTTAACGTCTCGTCGACATCGAGGTCATTAGCAACGGAACACAGGTTCTAATTGTAAAAATTGCGAAGGAAATCGGCAATGCGGTTTCAAAAGACCTATCCTGTACTTGCCTGGAGCGATTTAGGGAAATTATGGAAATCGTACATTGGAACGGCTGGATAGGGACTTGAACCGCCGTCCTCCCGCATGGGAGGCCAGTGTCCTGAGCACCGCGCCACTTCACTCGGCGGAGGTTCGAGTCCTCCCTCGGGCATGGGTGTGTGTGTTTCTCCTTAGGATAATTTAGGTTAAGTAGTGTGTAAGCTTCGGGACTGATGCCCTTAGCAGTTAAGTCCCATAAGATTTCGCACACATTTGAACATTTGAACTTCACTCGGTGGCAACAGAGGGAGGAACACTGCCAGTGGTCCGCCCAACGACAGCAAAGGGCAGAGGAGCAGCACCGGGTCGTATTTCAAACGACTCCAGGTCCTGTGCACACCATCACGATGGACGGCTGTGTATTCCGATGCTCCGAGCAGAACGAACTTGGCCCTACTGCATTCGTCATCATCACGTGGTCGCAGCACCAGGCGTGATGGTAGGAGGTGCAACAGGGCACACAACGCAGTCACTGTAGGCAACTATTTAAACAACAGACGTTTGCATTTCTAGCGTGTCGACTCCAGCGGCTGTGCCCCGTCTTTCTTGGTCACGGGTTGCCCGCTGGGTGTCCTCTGCAGTTGTTGAACCCTGGCGTAAATATGAAGCAGTGTGAAACGACGTACCCATATCTGTGATCCGAGCTGATTTCTACTGTGTTAGAAAAGTTGCTGCTGCGAGAGGTGGCTGTACTGTGTACTAAATTTTTCACACTGCGTATCCTCAAAATACTTATAAATTCAATCACGTACTCTTATGACTGTACTGTAAACACGCAATATGTAAAATTTCATCACTTGCAACCATTTGTGGTGTCGCAATTTTAATGTCCAGTACAGCTACATACATCAAATCTCCCGACGCAGAAAGGCTGAGCCAGGAGAGGCTGTCTGCAGGTAGTTGTGCGGGTTGCGTGACGGGCAGGCGAAGCCGCGTGAGAAGCGATACTCTGGGATGGAGAGGGGTGGGAGAGGGAGAGAGAGGGAGAGAGAGAGAGAGAGAGTGAGAAATGCGAGGTGGGGGTGAGGCAGGGAGGGAGGCGGCGTTTTTCTTGCGCGGAGAAAGTCTGCAGCCAGCCACGCGCCGCACAAACCCGTCGGCGCAGGCCACTCCAGAAGCACTCCGTGACAGCGCAGTGGCGACAACAGGTAGCACGGAAGCCCCGGGAGCCTGTCACCCTATCACCGGCTCATATCGCGCTTCATATTCACTCACGGGAAAAAAATGAGACACCAGGAAGGAGCTGTGCGACACACACCGAATTGGCAGGCGTGTTTCCACATTTGAAAGATGATGTCTACTCAGTCATGTAAGAATGGCGCAAGTAGCGCGACTATGAGAATGCAAAACAGGTTTGCTTTAAATGCACGCGGTAACGGTCGTGGTGAGTTGATGTTAGTCAAGAATGCCTTTAAGGTGACAAAGATGCCATTATGAACTCTCACTGAGCGAGATCATGTAGTAGAGCCATGAGAAGCTGGATGTTCCTCCAGTGATATTGCAGAAAGACATGGCAGGAATGTAGCCACTGTGCATGATTGTTGCCAGCGGTGGTCACGGCAATGTACGGTTGCAGGAAGACTGGGCTCCGGGCAGCCACGTGGCACTATCGAAAGGGAAGACCGTGGTCCCAGCGCATTGTACTGCATCTGCAGCAGCAATTTGAGCAGTATTTGGAACCACAGGTACACACGAACTGTTACAAGTCGGTCAATTCAAGGAGAGATCCGAGCCTGTCCGTAGACCACCGCCAATTGCGACTTCAGTAGTGTCAAGCGTGATCTCATTGGAGGACAGGGTGTGGGTCTGTTGTGTGTTCTGGCGAAAGCTGGTTCTGCCTCGGTGCCAGTGATGGCCGTCTGTTGGTTACAACCTGTCTGAGTGCTAGGCACATTCGACCTACACCTGAGTCACGGTCTGTGGTGCGATTTCGTATGATAGAAAGAGCACTGTCGTGGCTATTCCACGCAGTCTGAGTACAAATTTGTACGTCAGTCTGGTGATTCGACATCCTGTGCTGCCATTCATGAACAACATTCGAGGTGGTGTTTTCCAACACGATAACGTTCACCCACATATCGCTGTTGTAACCCAACATACAGTACAGATTGTCGCCTTTTGGCCTTGGCCTGCTCGATCACCAGATCTGTTTCCAATCGAGCGCATTTGGGACATAATTGGACGACAATTCTAGCGTCATCCACAAACAGGAAACAGCGTTAACTGTCCATGTATTGACCGACCAAGACCAGCAGGCGTGGAACTCTCCCCCCACCACCACCACTCATACCCGGCACATCTACAATGCTTGCACGCTTCACGCTTGCATTCAACATTCTGCCGGTTACAGCGGTTATTAAAGTATCAGCATTTCACAGTTGCAATGGCTTATCTCGCCCTTATACTAACCTGTGATCTTGCAATGTTAAGAACTTAGATATGTTACCTAGACGAACATATTCCCGAAATTTTATTACTGTACATTATTTGTTGGTACTGCGATTTTTTTTCGTCAGCTTACTGTGGAAAGATTGAGACTCCAGTTTTACCAATCTACCCCACATCTTCGTCCTGTCCAGGGAGCATTGAAACCGAACTATTTTTTTATTATTATGTAGTACGATGATTACACTCAAAATTCAATGAAAGTTGCAGAAGAAAACTTTAATTACATGTGCTGC
Organism: Schistocerca nitens; assembly: GCF_023898315.1. NCBI lineage: Eukaryota > Metazoa > Arthropoda > Insecta > Orthoptera > Acrididae > Schistocerca > Schistocerca nitens. Next base: position 1,297,942,760 of record NC_064614.1, read on the forward strand.
GTAGGATAAGAGTTTATTCGTGCAAACACAGCCAGTTATCCTTCATGTTACTGACGGGAATACTGTATCTGCAGAATTTTTTCCAAAAGAAAGCAATATTCAAAAACTGACTCTTTTTATGTAATTCATACAGAACTTAATTTGAGAGCGGTTACATGATATGTGCTTATCTTAGACGATTAACAGGTATTTTTTAAGCCGAATAATTTGATAGCAAAGTAGGATGCATATTTTGTTAGTAGGCATTGATATATACAGCGGTTGGACAAAAATATGAAAACACCGCGAGGAACGCATGCTTGAGTATAAATGCAGATACCTGCCAAGCTTCGAGAATTGTGTTGTTGTGTGGGCACCAACGGCGCCTGTGCAGCGTCCTCAAAATAGTTCAAATGGCTCTGAGCACTATGGGATTTAACATCTGAAGTCATCCGTCCCCTAGAACTTAGAACTACTTAGACATAACTGACCTAAGGACAACACACACACACACACCCATGCCCCAGGCAGGATTCGAACCTGCGACGGTAGCGGCAGCGTGGTTCCGGACTGAAGCGCCTAGAACCGCTCGGTCACACCGGTCGGCGCAGCGTCCTCACCACACTACAAGTGTCAGTGTTGGTCAGCACAGTGTCGTGTGTAGTTGTGAGGACACTGTGTCGGAACCAAGGGAACTAGAACGTGGGGAAGATGTTGGTGCTAGTATGGTGGGTGCTTCCGTAACCTTGGAGCCGAAGTGTTTGGTGTTTCAAGGGGTACTTATCGAAGATTTATACCGGTTACTGGGAAAACGGAAAAACATGAGGGTACTTATCGAAGATTTATACCGGTTACTGGGAAAACGGAAAAACATGATCACTAAGTCACAGCGCGGACGAAAGTGTGTGTTGAATGATCGTAACAGATGGACACTTAACAGGATTTTGCCGAGAAATAAGAGGACAAAAGCTTCAAAAGTCATTGCAGAACTTAATATCGCACTCGCGAACCATGTCAGCACAGAAAAAGAAACCCACTAAGGAAGGAACATAACTGGGGAATTAAATGGCGAGCTTAAATTCCAAAACCTATCATCAGTGATGCAAATGCCGGTATCAAGAAGCCGGCCGAAGTGGCCGTGCGGTTAAAGGCGCTGCAGTCTGGAACCGCAAGACCGCTACGGTCGCAGGTTCGAATCCTGCCTCGGGCATGGATGTTCGTGATGTCCTTAGGTTAGTTAGGTTTAACTAGTTCTAAGTTCTAGGGGACTAATGACCTCAGCAGTTGAGTCCCATAGTGCTCAGAGCCATTTGAACCATTTGAACCGTATCAAGAAAACATGGTGCCGAAGCCTTATAACGTGGGCAGTAGAGCAATGGAAGACAGTCATTTGGTCGGATGAGTCGTGTTTCACGCTCTGTCCAACTTCCGGCGTAGTTTACGTCCGGAGACTGATGCATGACGGGGTTTCGGTGATGATCTGAGCAGCCATACCATAGTACTTCAAGGGCCACATGGTTAGTCTGCAAGGTGGCATTACTGCCAAAGATTGTGTCACCCTTTTGACTGTGGGCTCCATCCAATGGTACAATGTTTGTTCCCCAGCGCTGTGCTGCAATGCGACAAGGCTGCTGTCCACACGGCTCGCATCGCCCAGGACTGGTTTTGTGAGCACCAGGATGAGTTTTCGCACCTCTCCTGGGCACCACCGTCACCAATTCGCAATATTATTAGGCCTTCGTGGTCTACTTTAGAGAGTACGGTGCGTGATCAGTATCGACCTGCATCATCATTACACGGACCTGCCGCTATTTTGCAGGAAGAGTGGTGTAACATTCACGTGAAAAACGTACGGAACCTGTATTTATCCATTCCGAAAAGAGTGGAAGCCGAAACTTCCTGGCAGGTTAAAACTGTGTGGCGGTCCGACACTCGAACTCGGGACCTTTGCCTTTCGCGGACAAGTGCTCTACCAACTGAGCACGACTCACGACCCGTCCTCGCAGCTTAAATTCTGCCAGTACCTCGTCTCCTGCCTTCCAAACTTCACAGAAGCTCTCCTGCGAAACATGCACAAGTAGTACTCCTGGCAGAAAGGACAGACACGGCTTAGCCACAGCCTGGGGGATGTTTCCAGAATGAGCCTCGGACCGGCACACAGTTTTAATCCGGCAGGAAGTTTCATATCAGCGCAGAGTGAAAATCTCACTCTGGACTGGAAGCTGTTTCGACGCGAATGTTTTCCTACACCGCATTAGGCATGCTAATGTGTTGTGTTTTCTGCGTACCCACATTTTTGTCCACGCCTCTATACGATTAATATCAATATGAAATCCACCATTTACATGTGAAATTAAATCATTTTTGATATTAATTCCAGTGTATTGGAAGAATTACTCACAAGAAATGTTTTCGCTAGTGTACCAGTAAAGTTGGTTATTCATTGGAAATAATAATGCGCGTATGGCATTGGTGGCTGGGAGACCCCTCGCGGGGCGGTTCGCCCGCCGCTCCACAAGTTCTTTAACGCCACTACAGCGAGTGAATGAGGATGAAATGATGATGAAAGACACCCAGTCATCTCGAGGCAGAGAAAATCCCTGACCCCGCCGGGAATCGAAACCGGGACCCCGTGCGCGGGAAGCGAGAACGCTACCGCAAGACCACGAGCCGCGGACATCATTGGAAATAAAAATCTGAAAAATTCGAGTCTGCTGAGCAGACTTTGTTGCAGCGGTGTCGGGAGAAGGAAGTGATGGGCTACTTTCGGCGACTCGTACACACGAAGGAACGAGCTGCACATGAACCCGACACCTAGCCTAAAGATAACACTGTATAATATTGTATCGGTGTCCAGTACCTTTTGCGATTGAGAGCCCTTGGAAGTATTCAAAATCTTTCGATACCAACCGTCTACTTTGACTCCTGACGTCAATAAAAAAGTGGACGTAAACCATTAATCTAAATCCGTTATCGTAAAATACCAGTATTAAAAAGAATGACGCAGGGTGAACACAAACTCCCATCGACGAAATTTCCAAGTTTGTCCAGGGACATTTTCTGAATACTTTGGCATAAGCAACCAATAATATCCGAACGATCTACACTACGGTGCAGTGTCGGCGGTAAGCGTCGTGTGTTACGTTCGAAATCAGAAATGTCCCATTGAATCAGGCTATCCGCTGGTAACAACACTATTACAGCGACTTCATTTTTCGCCCTCTACCTTGCATTCATTGAAGCTGAGTTCTGTCTCGATTTTTTCCAGCAGCATTAGCTGTACGGTCACAATTATACACAGTAGTATGGATAGGCTTACTGATGGAGAGATGGCCGATGTGCGTCTCGTGTAAAGGGGCACTGGATGCAATGAAAGAGCGGAAGAGCGGCGATTGGCCGATCCGTTCCCACAGCGACAGCAACCACGTCACAGTAGTTCGCATCTTTCTGATGACTGTTGCATTACTCTTCGTTTCGTGATGTATGTTTTGGTGGTTGCAAACTGTTGTGGCGTAACAAGACAGCCACGCCACTCGTAAGTAGCCGAAAGGCACGCGCTAACTCACGCAGGCTAGAGATAGGTCTGAAACAGGATACGTAATGAATGCTATAAAGAAAAGTACGTAGCTCTTGGAATACTTAACTTTAATCCATCCTTGTGGTACATCGCTCTTGACGATACAAGTGAGACTCTTTAGATACAAGCTATGTAAGGCTAATGGCGCCTTGCTAGGTCGTAGCCATTGACTTAGCTGAAGGCTATTCTAACTATCGGCTCTGCAAATGAGCGAGGCTTCGTCAGTGTGCATCGCTAGCTACGTCGTCCGTACAACTGGGGCGAGTGCTAGTCCGTCTCTCGAGACATGCCGTGTGGTGGCGCTCGGTCTGCGATCACTGACAGTAGCGACACGCGGGTCCGACATGGACCGCGGTCGCTTTAAAGCTACCACCTAGCAAGTGTGGTGTCTGGCGGTGACACCACACATACTACGGACTTTTTCACTAAATAACTTAATTAGTCTCCATCGAACCACCTAAAAACATGGGCGATGGGCGCGTTTCACCAAAATACCCCTAAAATATCCCTAAACAACATCAGAAATTATGTAGCTGGGATTCGGGTTCACCCTATGGTTATTCTGGTAACACGACATTCATTCGTTAGTTTCGCTAATTCTCAATGAAAATGTCACCTTACAGCCTGATCTAGACCTGTGCCTGCTCTACGGATCGGTCTGTCACCACACCTGCATCCCAAAAAATAACATACAGTTGCCACCATTCTATTCTACCTCTGTTCGTGCATGTATTAACGTCATATGTGACGACATAACTACGTCACGGGACAAAGCCGATGTCCAATATCGATAGCTTCAGTTGGCCTGAGACCGTTTTCGCCGAAAATGGGTGACCCGGCTGAATCACGCAATTTGACTCTTAGTCTGATCATGAGGTGTGGCCATTCATTGCATGCGTTGATCACGTAGGCTGTCGTGAGGATCAATGAACTATATTTGACGGGATGAATCTGGAACATCTTAGGTGATTAGAAAGTTAGTAGACAGGAATACAATTAAATACTTAGCTTTAATTCAGCATCAGCGGTGAACGTCGATCTTGCCTATGTACAATAATATTTACCAGTGCTGTTATAGACTGAACTGCGAATACTTCTTTACAATTCTGATTGCTTCACACATATAGATCAACTGTCAATGCATAAACTGTATGTGGCGCCTGGCTAGGTCGTAGCTACTAAGTTAGATGAAGGCTATGCTATCTAGCGTCTCTGCAAATGAGATCTCTGAAGCCATAACAAGTGAACCATTCCTATTAAGGTCGTCTGTAGAACTGGCCAATGCGCTAGCTTGTCTCGTAAGACCAGCCGAGTGGCGGCGCTCGGTCTGCTAGCGTCGACAGTGGCGACTCGCGGGTCCGATGTGTACTGACGGACCGCGGCCGATTTGAAGCCTACAACCTAGCAGGTGTGGTGCCTTGTGGTGACACCACACCGACTGCCACAGTAGGTGGATGGACCACTGTCTACATCTACCTGAGATCTCTGAAGCTACACTTACATCCAACAACTTTCAGCCAATTTCTCTACCGTTTCCACTCTCCAGTAGCACATAGGAAAATTAACACCTAGATCTTTCCATGCCAGTTCTGATTCTCTCATTTTATTATGATGCCTATTTCTCCATATATAGGTTGGCGACGATAGAATATTTTCGCATCCACAGGACAAAGTTGCTGATGTAAAATTTTGCAAAAAATGATCACGCCATACCGAAAAACGCCTTGTTTCAATTCATTCCTAAGAGCGTATCATATCTGTGATACCCCCCCCCCCCATTTCACGGTAACACAAAATGAGCTGTCCTATGAAGATTTTTGATATCCCCCGTCATTCCTATCTGGTAAGTATCCCTTACCGCGGAACAACACTTGAGAAGAGGACGGACAAGCATTGTGTAAGCAGTCTCTTGCATCTTGTAAGCCTTCGGACAATAAAACGCACTCTTTGGTGACCCATCCCCAAAATATTTTCTGTGTGTTCTTTCCAGTTTAGGTTGTTAGTAATCGCAGTTCCTAGGTATTGAGTTGAATCGGCATGCTTTAAATTTGTGTGATTCATGTTGTAACAGAAAGTATCTGATTGTTTTTTAATACTCATGTGCAGGACGTCACACTTTTCCATATTTAGTGCCAGTTGCCAGTTTTCGCACCATACAGGTGCCTTGTGTAAGTTATTCGGCAATAGGTTTTCATTCTCTGATGACTTCAATAGAGGGCATCATCTGTAAGCAATCTAAGAGGACTGCTCAGGTTGGCTCCGATGTCGTTTACATATATTAGGAACTGTAAAATGCGTGTAACACTTGGTTGGGGCAACATATCGCTTCTGTTTCACTCTATGACTTTCCGTCAATTACTACGATCTGTGACCTTTTTGACGCTGTCAGAAGGCTTCTAGAAATCAAGAAAGATTGAATGAACGAGAGATGCTCTGTTGACAGCAGTAATTAGTTCGTGTAAAGCAAGAACCAGTTGTGTTTCACAACAACGATATTTTATTGATGTCTGCTGGCTATGTGCCATCCGATCGTCTTCTTCGAGGTATTTCAAAATGTTCGAGCACACTATGTGCCAAATTGTAAATCGGTGTCAGTGGGACTATGTTAAAAAAAATGTGTGTGAAATCTAATGGGACAAGGTTATCAGTCCCTAAGCTTACACACTACTTAACCTAAATTATCCTAAGGACAAACACACACACCCATGCCCGAGGGAGGACTCGAACCTCCACCGGGACCAGCCGCACAGTCCCTGACTGCAGCGCCTGAGAATGCTCGGCTAATCCCGCGCGGCAGTGGGACTATGGTTCAACGGATTAGTTCTATTTCCTTTCTTGTGTATTGATGTGATATCCGCGACTTCGCTAAAAATGGAGCTATTTCATCAGCATATTCCGAAAAGAATGTAATTCGTGTACAGTCTGGACCGGAAGACTTGCCTTATAGACTTAAGTACTCCAGGGTTGTTTATGCCGTGGTTGTTTCAAAAATTTGAAAAGAGTTTTCAGAGACTGTTACTAGTTACAGTACTTAGATTATTTAATAAAGCAACAAGTTTCGAGCCACAAACAGCATCTTCAGACAGCAATTGCATTTCAAAAACAAGTACACATAGATACTGACGCCGTTAATTACAAACGGTCTTGTCCTGGGCTACTGCCATCTTACGGAGAAAGAGAAGGATATCCTAATATGAGAGAATACTGGAATATTTTTCCGTCGTTTAATATAATGTATGTATAAACAAATTAAGTAATCACTCACTCTGTCAAAATCAAATGGCTGTCTTCTTGTGGCATGTTCAGCTACATCCATTACTAGGCTTCTTGGATATTGTTCACGATTGTATGTAAATTTGCGAAGGGCAATTGGAACCCATCATCACAATCAACTGTCCTGTGCGCTGGAAACAAGATGGCGGTCAAAACAATAGTTGTTTGGATTCAGCTTATAACTCCTTGTCTTGCTGATACATCTGTGATGTTGGGGGCAAAATATATTACAATAAGAGAGCCTGCGACAATTTGATGTTAATATCGACAGTATAAAAACTTCGTACTGGAACACAGAATCATAGATATTGTTAATCGTTCCATATTTTCCATTTTAACAGTATTTAACTGAAATTGGTGAAGAAATGTAAGTTCTTGAAATTTGTCATTTCGTTTAGGATCTAATTTTCACATTTTTGAACACGATGAATATTTCAATTTGCTCCAATACGTCCATTTTGTAATTGTTCTCTAAATCTTGCAGTACTTTAAGATCGTTATCTGTTGCAGGACTGTGTCATGTTTCGCCTGTATACTTCGCTGCAGCTGTCGCCTTAACCTGAAGTTCGTGTTAGTGAGGGTATTGGACAAGGGTAGTCCATGCAGATCTGTTACCTATAGTGGTCTGGAGGTGTAATCTGCCAAGTAAGTGGGAGATCCACATTCGAGTTCCAGCTGTGGTATAAATTTCAGATCGTTTCTTCAGCTTCAATCGTTATCGTATTTACAGTTTTATTTTGGGACACTGTTCGCATGTGCAATACAGGGCGAACCAAATCAGCTTTGCTCAACAACTGAGTACGATATGTAAAATACGTATTAAATGAGGAGAAAGTTTTTGAAACAAATGTATTTAGATTTCTCACACATATGGACAATTTTTTTACAGAAAGCTTACACTATATTTTACCAAGTACTCATCCATTTTAACTAATACCCAGTTCAAAAGAGCCACTACTCTATTGTAGAAATATGCAGGCAACTGGCAATACTTTTCCAGCAACAGTAACAGCATACTGCATACGGGTCGTTTACTTTGTTCAAATTTTGATTTATTTGTAGCGTAGCTAATGCAGGAATCGAAAATAAAGAAAAATTGCAAAAGTTTCCATGTAGGTACTTGAGCGCATGATCCTTAGATTTCTACTCTGCAGCTATCCCGCTGTGCCCACTGCTGCCTGTAAATTAAACTAACATCAATGTTTCATGCCTCCTCCAACCCACGCCAACAATGCTATCTTTTCTATACCACATTTGTCATTTTAATCTCTGTCCAAGTCCCCTGTGTACCATAAATTTGGACGAAATTGGTGATGACGACTATGTGCGATCTCCTTGGAACCACAACAAAACAGAACAGCCGCTTTATTTGAACCAAATGCGTGATAATTAATTTAAAGAAAATTTTATGTAAACAGCAGACTAACAGTAGAGGTAAAAATTCCATGCTGCGTTATTCTTCTCTTGATCCACAGAATGAACACAGCACATACCATGACCATATAGAACAACCAAGGGCGACTTACGCGAAAATGAGCAAAATTGTAAACGTTTTTTTATTAGATCATTTACTACATGTCATTGAAATTTCAATTCCTGAATATTGCATTCCAATTCCACACCTAAGTGTGATAATAATTATAATCACCTAAAGCTTGCACGGGTCCAAGCACCTTTGTTGATCTGTATTTCCTCATATTGATGCGGTGTTTTCTTCCAGTTTTATGCAGTCACAATGTGGGGGTATTTAGCAGATCCAGAACTTCTGGAAAAGTGTGTCCACGGAAAACTAAAAATCCTAATGAAAGTTACAGTTCTCTGAAAGGAAAACTGTGCCCCAAGACAACATTTGTTTCCCCAACTGCTGATGGAGCTGCAGCGTATGGTAATTGTTTAGTTTTTGAGTGTGCTAATTTTGGCATACTACTGACTCTGCAGAAGCTAGGGTTTGATCCACGCTGTCGATTTTGAAGGACATCGATAAGAGGAGAGTCGATGCAGCTCACGTTACTGTTATTCGGTTTGAAAATCAGTTTAACCTAAAAGGACAAGCAAAGAAACGACTGCTTCAGAATGAAGAGGTGACTGCATATACTCCAATCAGGCCTAATACAAACACTGTCAACTCTTTGATTCAGTTTTCCCGTAATTTACATTTTGGCAGTTTTATGTACCTTTTCCTCGCAAACCAATGACACTATACAGTAGTTAAATTTGGCATGCAATTAGTCAGCGGTACAGTGAAACACTCTATTGAAGGAATTGTACCTTTTCCTCACAAACCGATGACACTATACAGTAGTTAAATTTGGCATGCAATTAGTCAGCAGCACAGTGATACGATCCATTGAAGGAATTTTCATTTATTACAGTGGTAAGACACTTGTGTAAGAGGAAAGGTCTAAGATTTGGTAATTTTTTTTCACAGAAATTGGGAGAACTGTAAAAATCTGCCAAAAGAAGATTTCAATATTCTGTTCCACAGATATTTGTAATACTATTGGATCCGCCTGGTTAGCCGAGAGCGCTAATGCGCTGCTTCCTGGACTCGGGTAGGCGCGTCAGCCCCAGATGAAATCCGTCCGGCGGCTTAACGACGGAGGCCGGTGTGCCGGCCAGCGTGGATGTGGTTTTTAGGCGGTTTTCCACATCCCACTAGGTGAATACCAGGCTGGTCTTCACGTCCCGTCTCAGTTACACGGCTCGCAGACATCTGCACACATTCACGCTATTCCATGGATTACACTAGACACAGACAGTTGGGGTACATCCCAGGGGGTACGGGTTGGCGGCAGGAAGGGCATCCGGCCACCCCTCCAAATTAACATTGCCAATTCGGATTAACCATGCCGACCCTGCGCCATTGCAGGACAAAGGCACAAGCAAAAGAAAGAAATTTATTTGTAATAAAATTATATCAAACTTTGTACAAAAATAAATTACTTTCGTTCTAACAGATTTTTGAAAACGGAGTATTTGTACTCACCTTGTTGAAAATATTTCAGTTGTTTAACGTATGTGTGTATCTACATAGCATTTCTTAAGAACTGTGGCGAATTTAGTTGCATTGCCTTGAAAACGTTGGACTTCACAAGTTTTTTATTTCAAAGGATTGCAACTTTACGTACCTCCCACCCCCCGCCCCCCGTTAAGCCCTTTTGTTAAATTCTTTTGTACTGCGATCCGAGCCTGAACATGAGCTCAATACCCCGAAACATGTTGCTTTCCTTCGTTAAATAATTTACGCAAATCAATGAAAATTAGGTCTGTGAAACACCTTTTTATACAGGGTGCGCAGCTTAAATCCGCACAAATTACAATCAAAATTTCCCGCCATGTCGTAGTTCCGCCGGAGATCGCGATTGGCGTTCTTGAAAGCCATAGGGATCTAGTAAACATTCATAACCTCGAAATGGCCACGATTTTACGCAGAAGTCCGAAGAGCCGCGACTATCGGAAGTCTTTGCACTGGACGTTCGTCCATTAAAATCACTGAAATAGTTCGATTCTTCGGGTACCCGAGATCCACTGTTTACGATATTGTGGCCAAGTATAATGCTTCGGAGAAGTGTGGGGTTCAAGTCCTGCGTGTTGTGTCGAGTAAGGGCGACATCACGCCGCTACATTTGTTAGAAAAGGGGCAAACTGTCAAAAAAGAAGTATATCTGCAAGTTTTGAGGAATGTCGTGAAATCGTAAACGCTAACTGTGGCCTCGGGGCGGGGGGTGGGTGGGGGGGTGGGGGTGGGGGTGGGGGGCAATATGTCTTTCAGCAGGACGGTGCACCGGCTCGTGCGAGTCATTTAGTTCAACATTGGCTCTCGGATAACGTCGACACGTTCTGGCCAAAGGAGTTCTGGCCCCCGAGTAGCCCGGATTTGAACACAATCGACTACTATGTTTGTAGTCGAGAGAGTTACCGGCAGGACGAGGGACCCTGATGTCGCGTCTCTACGCTCCGCTATCGAAGCAGTATTCACGAATGTGGACAGCACTGTTCTAAAGAGTGCGTGCGATCGCTTCAGGGAAAGACCGGAGGCGGCCATTACGGATGAAGGGGGTCACATCGAGTAATGTTACTGTTGATAGATACCACTTCTTATACGTAAAGGTATTTTCATTTTCGTATGTAATTTGTTTAAGATAAATTTGCTTTTAAGAAAGAAAGTTTGATTTGTTCGGATTTAAGCGCCGCACCCCGCCGTGTGTCGCGGCAGCAGCGGGCAGGCAGTTAGGGTGCCGTGTGGTTGTTGCGCCGCTCACCCGCGCTGGCGGCCCACAGGATGGGCTGCCGGCCGTCGCGGTCCCTGACGTTGACGTCGACGCCGGGCGCCTGCAGCAGGCGGCGCAGCACGGCCAGCCCGAAGCGCACGTCGTTGCCCATCTCGGAGTGCGGGCCGCACATCTGCGCCGCGTAGTGCACGGGGAAGCCGCCGTGCACGTCCGCCGACGACGCGGGCGCGCCCGCGCTCAGCACGATGTCCAGCGCCTCCACCTCGCCGCACACTGCGCACACACCACGCCCACACACCGTCAACACACCTCGCACACCTCTGCACCGCAGCAGCAGCCTTCACTTAAAAGGTTTCTCTTGTACTGAAGGGATCACCCGGTAATTGTACGGTAATTTGGTTACTGTTGTCCAAGAACACCTGAGTGCAAGCAAATACAGGAGAGGAGAGCAGCTGGAACACAGTTCCAGACCAGATACCTATGGGAAACTCTCGACCGTACTTTCAAGCAGCACCCTCTCTGTGCAAAACAAAAAGTATCTGCAAGAAACAACACGCTACCTGGAACTGTGGGAACACGCTGAGCTGCAGCAGCAAAAAATAATTATTCAACTCCTCCACCGTACTTTCAGGCAGCACCCTCTCAGTGCAAAACAAAAAGTACCTGCAAGAAACAACACGCTACCTGGAAGTGCGGGAACACCCTAAGACGCAGCAGCTAAAAATAATTATTTAAACTAAAATAAATTTTTAGTACACCACTTTCCTAATGAAAGTATAATCTACAAAATAATTTCTCTGGGCCCACACAGATTCCTAATCCCATACAGGTAGTACTAAACAATTTTGAGTGTGAATTTTTAATACGTACCATAAACTTGTAAGATTTAAAACAAAAAACACGAGGCACACACAATAGATAACAGTAAGAAGGTAAACTATAGTGCATCAATTAATATATAGTCTAATACACTACTCGCCATTAAAATTACTACACCAAGAAGAAATCAGATGATAAACGGGTATTCATTAGACAAATATATTATACTAGAACACATGTGATTACATTTTCACGCAATTTGGGTACATAGATCCTGAGAAATCAGTACCCAGAACAACCACCTCTGGCAGTAATAACGGCCTTCATACCCCTGGGCCTTGAGTCAAACAGAGCTTGGATGGTGTGTACAGGTACAGCTGCCCATGCAGCTTCAACACGATACCACAGTTCATCAACAGTAGCGACTGGCGTACTGTGACGAGCCAGTTGCTCCACCACCACTGACTAGACGTTTTCAATTGGTGAGACATCTGGAGAATGTGCTGGCCAGGGCTGCAGTCGAACATTTTCTGTATCCAGAAAGCCCCGTACAGGACCTGCAACATGCGGCCGTGCATTATCCTGCTGAAATGTAGGGTTTCGCAGGGATCGAATGAAGGGCAGAGCCACGGGTCGTAACACATCTGAAATGTAACGTCCACTGTTCAAAGTGCCGTCAATGCGAACAAGAGATGACTGAGACGTGTAACCATACCATCACGCCGGGTGATACACCAGTATGGCGATGACGATTACACGCTTCCAATGTCTGTTCACCGCAATGTTGCCAAACACGGATGCGACCATCATGATGCTGTGAACAGAACCTGGATTCATCCGAAAAAATGACGTTTTGCCATTCGTGCACCCAGGTTAGTCGTTGAGAACACCATCGCAGGCGCTCCTGTCTGTGATGCAGCGTCAAGGGTAACCGCAGCCATGGTCTCCGAGTTGATAGGCCATGCTCCTGCAAAGGTCGTCGAACTGTTCGTACAGATGGTTGTTGTCTTGCAAACGTCCCCATCTGTTGACTCAGGGATCGAAACGTGGCTGCGCGATCCGTTACAGTCATGCGCATAAGATACCTGTCATCTCGACTGCTAGTGATACGAGGCCGTTGGGATCCAGCACGGCGTTCCGTATTACCCTCCCGAATCCACCGATTCCATATTCTGCTAACAGTCATTGGATCTCGACCAACGCGAGCAGCAATGTCGCGATACGATAAACCGCAATCGCAGTAGGCTACAATCCGACCTTTATCAAAGTCGGAAACGTGATGGTACGCATTTCTCCTCTTTACACGAGGCATCACAACACCATTTCACCAGGAATTGCCGGTCAACTACTGTTTGTGTATGAGAAATCGGTTGGAAACTTTCCTCATGTCAGCACGTCGTAGGTGTCGCCACCGGCGCCAACCTTATGTGAATGTTCTGAAAAGCTAATCATTTGCATATCACAGCATCATGTTCCTGTCGGTTAAATTTCGCGTCTGTAGCACGTCATCTTCGTGGTGTAGCAATTTTAATGCTCAGTAGTGTAGTAAGCAGATGAACAACCCATGCACCCTCGCCTCCCCCAGGCCCCTTTACCGTTTTAAATTTGATAAGTAGTGTCGTAGTTATTAAAAACTCACAATAACAAATTTTCAGAACTATCTGTAAGGGATTAGAAATCTGACTGGGGCTAGGAGAAATTATTGTACACTTTCTACTCGGATTTATAAACGTGGTTTATTAAAAGTTCATTTTTATTTAAATCCCTGTTTTCTACTGTTTAATCTGGTGCATGCCTAATTTTGCAGTTTCCTTTAAAGATTTTGGTGAAATTATAAGAAACATGTAAATTTCACGTTTAGTTCAGTCTTTTCACCTGATAATTTTGTGGAATAGACTATAGTTATACTTACCTACCAATGACATATCTGCTTAGTTATTATTTTCCTAAAAAAAAAGAAAAATCGGAAAGCAACAGAAATTAAATTTATATGATTTTTATGAGATATCTATTTCAGTACTACTTTGAAATTAAAAGTTGTACCCATATGTCACAAATAAAGCATAGATCTCCTCGTGCGCCATTTGTCCCTTCATCTGTCTTCCACACTTAACCCATCTCCTCCTCGCCCCCCCCCCTCCCTTTGTCAATCGACTCCCTCCTCTTCTCTCTGCTCGCCTCTCTCTGTCTATCTGCTCCTTTGCTCTCTCACTCTTCATTCCCTCCTCCCACTCTCTGTGTCCACTTCCACATCTCCCTCTCTCTGTTCATATCCTTCTCTGTCACCTCTCCTCCTCCCTTTCTCTCTCTTTTTCCTCCTTCCGTCGATCTGTCCATCTCCTGCTCCCCCTTTGTCCTGTCCATTTTATCCTACCTCCTCTCTCTAGCCATCTCCTCCTCCTCCCCTCTCTCTACTCAGCTCTGCTCATCTCACATATGCCCCCTGAAATGCATTCTGATACTACCTGCATAACATCTTGGTCGTGCAAAGGAAACTTGCATTACCAGTCTTTTTCACCCCGACTGTGACCCCTACCTATCATACCGACAAGAAATCGAGCTAAATTGTACTATCATCCATTCCTGGGCTCTGTTTAAAATTTCAAATCTCTAGCTGACCAGATAGTTAGTTGAAAAACATTGCAAAATTTGTAATAAACTAAATAAAAACGTGGTTCTTTGGCAGGAGGAACAAGACATTTGGTCAGGTGAATACAGGGTTATAAATACAAAATCAAATAGGGGTAATGCAGGAGTAGGTTTAATAATGAATAAAAAAATTGGAGTGCGGATAAGCTACTACAAACAGCATAGTGAACGCATTATTGTGGCCAAGATAGACACAAAGCCCATGCCTACTACAGTAGTACAAGTTTATATGCCAACTAGCTCTGCAGATGACGAAGAAATTGATGAAATGTATGATGAGATAAGAGAAATTATTCAGGTAGTGAAGGGAGACGAAAATTTAATAGTCGTGGGTGACTGGAATTCGAGAGTACGAAAAGGGAGAGAAGGAAACATAGTAGGTGAATGTGGATTGGGGGGAAGAAATGAAAGAGGAAGCCGTCTGGTAGAACTTTGCACAGAGCATAACTTAATCATAGCTAACACTTGGTTCAAGAATCATAAAAAAAGGTTGTATACATGGAAGAATCCTGGAGATACTAAAAGGTATCAGATAGATTATATAATGGTAAGACAGAGATTTAGGAACCAGGTTTTAAATTGTAAGACATTTCCAGGGGCAGATGTGGACTCTGACCACAATCTATTCGTTATGAGCTGTAGATTAAAACTGAAGAAACTACAAAAAGGTGCTAATTTAAGGAGATGGGGCCTGGATAAACTGACTAAACCAGAGGTTGTACAGAGTTTCAGGGAGAGCATAAGTGAACAATTGACAGGAATGGGGGAAAGAAATACAGTAGAAGAAGAATGGGTAGCTCTGAGGGATGAAGTAGTGAAGGCAACAGACGATCAAGTAGGTAAAAAGACGAGGGCTAATAGAAATCCTTGGGTAACAGAAGAAATATTGAATTTAATTGATGAAAGGAGAAAATATAAAAATGCAGCAAGTGAAGCAGGCAAAAAGGAATACAAACGTCTCAAAAATGAGATCGACAGGAAGTGCAAAATGGCTGAGCAGGGATGGCTAGAGGACAAATGTAAGGATGTAGAGGCTTATCTCACTAGGGGTAAGATAGATACCGCCTACAGGAAAATTAAAGAGACCTTTGGAGAGAAGAGAACCACTTGTATGAATATCAAGAACTCAGATGGAAACCCAGTTCTAAGCAAAGAAGGGAAAGCAGAAAGGTGGAAGGAGTATATAGAGGGTTTATACAAGGGCGATGTACTTGAGTACAATATTATGGAAATGGAAGAGGATGTAGATGAAGACGAAATGGGAGATAAGATACTGCGTGAAGAGTTTGACAGAGCACTGAAAGATCTGAGTCGAAACAAGGCCCAGGGAGTAGACAACGTTCCATTAGAACTACTGACAGCCTTGGGAGAGCCAGTCATGACATAACTCTACCATCTGGTAAGCAAGATGTATGAGACAGATGAAATACCCTCAGACTTCAAGAAGAATATAATAATTCCAATCCCAAAGAAAGCAGGTGTTGACAGATGTGAAAATTACCGAACTATCAGTTTAATAAGTCACAGCTGCAAAATACTAACGCGAATTCTTTACAGACGAATGGAAAAACTGGTAGAAGCCGACCTCGGGGAAGATCAGTTTGGATTCCGCAGAAATGTTGGAACACATGAGGCAATACTATCCTTACGGCTTATCTTAGAAGAAAGATTAAGAAATGGGAAACCTACGTTTCTAGCATTTGTAGACTTAGAGGAAGCTTTTGACAATGTTAACTGGAATACTCTCTTTCAAATTCTGAAGGTGGCAGGGGTAAAATACAGGGAGCGAAATGCTATTCACAATTTGTATTGAAACCAGATGGCAGTTATAAGAATCGAGGGGCATGAAAGGGAAGCAGTGGTTGGGAATGGAGTGAGACAGGGTTGTAGCCTCTCCCGGATGTTATTCAATCTGTATATTGACCAAGCAGTAAAGGAAACAAAAGAAAAATTTGGAGTAGGTATTAAAATTCATGGAGAAGAAATAAAAACTTTGAGATTCGCCGATGACATTGTAATTCTGTCAGAGACAGCAAAGAACTTGGAAGAGCAGTTGAACGGAATGGACAGTGTCTTGAAAGGAGGATATAAGATGAACATCAACAAAAGCAAAACGAGGATAATGGAATGTAGTCAAATTAAATAGGGGGATGCTGAGGGAATTAGATTAGGAAATGAGACACTTAAAGTAGTAACGGAGTTTTGCTATTTAGGAAGTAAAATAACTGATGATGGTTGAAGTAGAGAGGATATAAAATGTAGACTGGCAATGGGAAGGAAAGCGTTTCTGAAGAAGAGTAATTTGTTAACATTGAGTATAGATTTAAGTGTCAGGAAGTCGTTTCTGAATGTTTTGGTATGGAGTGTAGCCATGTATGGAAGTGAAAAATGGACGATAAATAGTTTGGACAAGAAGAGAATAGAAGCTTTCGAAATGTGGTGCTACAGAAGAATGCTGTAGATTAGATGGGTAGATCACATAACTAATGAGGAGGTATTGAACAGAATTGAGGAGAAGAGGAGTTTGTGGCACAACTTGACAAAAAGAAGGGACCGGTTGGTAGGACATGTTTTGAGGCATCAAAGGATCACAAATTTAGCATTGGAGGGCAGCGTGGAGGTTAAAAATCGTAGAGGGAGACCAAGAGATGAATACTCTAAGCAGATTCAGACGGATGTAGGCTGCAGTAGGTACTGGGAGATGAAGCTTGCACAGGATATAGTAGCATGGAGAGCAGCATCAAACCAGTCTCAGTGAAGTCCACAACAACAACAAACAACAAAGTGAAAGATGAGTTCTGTACACCATGGGGCAACACCACCGGAAAGTCTACAGTTGGTTTCACATAAGTATGACCTATGTGGAAAACTCTAAACGGGTTCACAACACCGGTTGCAACTTCTCACGACAGTTTGCAGAAGTGAGGTTGTTCCAGATCATCAACTCTTTGTTACTGCGAAGTTCAACAACCCACAGAGCACTTACACCAGTTTAGACTATGTCCTGCAAGATGTATCGTTGATGACCTGCTGTCTGCGAGTTCTGAAGCCATAGTGACTGACAAATACTGTGCTAACGTTGCTTACATTGTCTTTGTCTTTATTTCTTCTTTCACAACATTCCGTTAAGATATTCTTCAAATTGAAACTCAACATCACTTTAAAAGTGACCGTGACTGTGTAGTTCAACAAACTCTACCAAGGTGGACTATTTTCTAGAAGATGTGCCGCAGTCTTCAATTTTTAAATTAGCGTTTGCTTAGTAAGTGGTTTATGTTTACCGATGATGCTGTAATTTTGTCAGAGACAGCAAAGAAGTTGGAAGAGCAGTCGAACGGAATGGACAGTTTCCTGAAAGGAAAATATAGGATGAATATTAACTAAAGCAAAACGAGGATAATGGAAAGCAGTCGAATTAAATCAGATAATACAGAGGGAATTAGATTAGGAAATGAGACAAAGTAGTAGATGGATTTTGCTATTTAGACAGCAAAGTGGCTGATGATAATCGAAGTAGAGAATATGTAAAATGTAGACTGGCAATGCCAAGAGAAGCGTATCTGAAGAAGAAAATTTTGTTAACGTCGGGTATAGATTTAACTGTCAGGAAGTATTTTCTGAAAGTATTTGTATGGAGTGCGTACCCATTTATGGAAGTGCAAAATGGACGATAAACAGTTTACACAAGAACAGAAGCTTTTGCAATGTGGTGCTAGAGAAGAATGCTGAAGATTAGATGGGTAGATCATATAACTAATGAGGAGGTACTGTCTAGAACTGGGGAGAAAAGGAATTTGTGGCACAAGCCGACTAGAAGGAGAGATCGGTTGGCAGAACACATTCTGAGACATCAAGGGATCACCAGTTTAGTACTGGAGGAAAGCGTGGGGGGGGGGGGGAGGGGGGTAAAAATCGAAGAGGGAGACCAAGAGGTGAATGCAGTAAGCAGATTCAGAGTTATTCTGAGATGAAAAGGCTTGCACAGCATAGAGTAGCATGGATAGCTGCATCAAACCAGTCTCTGGACTGAAGACCGCAACGATATGTATGTATCTCACATACTCAACTTTGATGCTTTTGCCAAGAATAAATAAAATGAAAACTACAACAGTACCGTTAGTTAGATTGTGCGATCTGATGTTTTCCCGACGTATTTCTAGTTCATAAAAATCTCGGGTGTTCCGCCGGGTGACGTTGTAGTTCCTCCACGATGTTTCGGCAAACAGAGCTGTTGCCATCTTCAGGTGCTCCCTGATTAATGCTGCTCCGGCGTCCTATGTGCGCTGGCCGCTTCCCCCACCAACTCCCCGCTCCGCTCGCTGTCCGCGTGGCCGCCGTGGCGGACGGTGGTGGCGGTGGTGGGGGAAGCGGCTCGCGCAGTGTCGGCGCTACGGCCGTCGGGCGCGCATACCACCATCCGGGAACACCTCTTTCTTCTCAGGTTCAGTGCAGGGTTGCGAGCGTAACTGAGTTGTAGGCCACTATCTTTATTAATTACGCCATCTTGCAACCCAGTTTAGATGGCCTCTTCAATTACGCAGTTGCAGAAGGAGCAGCATTGCCTAAGTATTTTGGTGTTCTCGTGTTCCTTAGTATGGCCAGTTTTAGATTATGGTCGGCCACTACGTTCTTAACGGAGCTGTGGCTAGCTCACACCGCTGACTTCCACAGCTCTTGCAATTCCAGGCGGCGGTGATGAAACGAGCGTGCCCCAGTCTGCGGGTGCGGTGAATGTGAACAGGTCTTCTTAATTTGATTCCCTATCGAGTATTCGACCATGTTAGTCGTCGGCGACGTTCCTGTCTGCAGGGAATCCCTGATTTCTTGGATTCTAGGAAAAGGAGTCAAGATATCGCAATTCTAACAAGCAGTAATTCTAATGTGTTCTGAAATTAGAATTAAGCAAAACTCAATGCTGAGCCGAGGGCAGCCTTCACTGACGTTACACAAAGAAACGACTTAGGGAACGTACGTTGGAACCATAGCGCGGTACGATGAAACTGAGACAAGATACCAAGGGAAGAGAGTAGATCAAGGTGATAATGGGGGACGTTTCAGAAAGTCTTATCACACAACAGCCGCCGTAGCAGTTTTTCGGCAGTAGCGAGAGACACGGAGTCTGGGCCAGACTATCGAAAAACCGTGAGAAGTGTATCCTCGAACATTAACGCAGATTCTAGCCAAGGCCGCAAACTGCACTGTTGTTGTCACCTCGAAGGGCACCTCCTCAATACGTCGCAAGCGTCAGTCGTTGTCACAACTGTGTTCTGTGTAGTGGTGAGTGCATTATGTGGGAGCTGAGTGGATTCGAAGGTCGGCAAATTCTTGGTGTTCGGATGGTATTTGATCCCGTAACCAAGGAAGCCAAAGTGTTTGCTGTTCCAAGAGGCACCGCACCGAAGATTTGTACCGCATACAGAGAAAGAGGAAAAACATCGTCCGCGAAATGACGCCGACGAAAGTGTGTGCTGAATGATCGTGACGCACGATCATCGAACAGGACTTTGGCAAAAAATAAGACGTCAGATGCAAAAGTCACCGCAGAAAAAAAAGAAAGTCGGTGTAAACATAAACATTGTAGATAGTGTCTAAAATATGAGCACAATCGATCTCATTAGTCAAATATTAGCGCTTAAAGATTCCAAAAATAGTGTGCACGGGCTGGTACCAATATTTAGTAGTTTTTAGAAATGAACATCAAATCTGTCAGTGTCTACTACAGCTGTCTCTTCTGACTGCCACTGTTCCGCCTTACTCCTTTACTGCGACTGTCACATTCGTTCCTCGCTGTGGCTGATGCCTCTTCTCACTTTCACTATCTCTCTCTTCCTCGTTGTCATAGACATAGACTATGTCTCTTACCATCACTGACTTTCACCCATTTCCACTGTCTCCTTCACTCTACCTAACACAGTTCTGTCACTGTCAACCATGTTCCACTGACACTGAGTCCCTCTCTTTCTCTGCACTGCAATTGTCGCCTTTGCTCTTTCTATATAACAACAATTAACTACAGTCTGTGTTTCACATAATAAATAACAGCATCACGGTAAGGAACAATACAATTATTTCACAAAAATTACTCTATCAGAAAACTATTCTGTGGAAATATCTGATTTTCAGTCGTCAATCACACTTTGTTGTGTCACTACTGCATAACGCTTTTCACAATATGAATATCACACCCTCAGATACAAATTTGCTTATGTGGTAACCTATCAAATATCGCAACAGTTTACAGAAATTAAGAGAATTATTACATTAATATCAGTTAAATATTAGGCAAAATGGTCGTGTTCGAGGGTGAGAAGACAGTAAGACACCATAAAATTTGTGCCTGCTAGCCTTCTTAATCTGCCGCGGTAAATGTAATGCACCGACATCCTGTGACCATGTTTTACTCGTTGATCTACACCGAGCTGACGCAAATCGTGAAATACCTCCTAATATCGTATGGGAGATTTTTTTTGCCCGGAGCAGTACTGCGACTCGACGGAGCATAGATTCAACAAATTGTTGGAAGTTCCTTGAAGAAATATAGAATCATGCCGCTCGTATAACTATACATCATTGTGAAAGTGTTGCCGGTACAAGATTTTGTGCACAAGCTGACATCTCGATTACGTCCCATAAATGTTCGATGGTATTCATGTCGGACGATTTGGGTGACGAAACCTTTCTCCCGAATTGTGCAGAATGTTCTTCAAATCATTTGCGGCCTGTCGACATGCCGCATTTTCATGCATAGGAATTGCGTCGTTGAATGGGAACATGACATCCACGAATGGCAGCAAACGCTCTCCAAGTAGCTGAATATCAATAGGACCCAGTCCATTCCATGTACAACAGCCGACACCATTATGGAGCTACCAACAACTTGAACAGTGCCCTGTTGACAATTCGTTGTTGTTCGTTGGTTGTTTTTGGGGAAGGAGACCAGACAGCGAGGTCATCGGTCTCATCGGATTGGGGAAGGACGGGGAAGGAAGTCGGCCGTGCCCTTTGAAAGGAACCATCCCGCCATTTGCCTGGAGCGATTTAGGGAAATCACGGAAAACCTAAATCAGGATAGCCGGACGCGGGATTGAACCGTCGTCCTCCCGAATGCGAGTCCAGTGTCTAGTGTCTAACCACTGCGTCACGTCGCTCGGTAGACAATTCGTGTCCATGACTTCGTGGGATGTGCGCCACACTCGAAGTCCACCACCAGCTCTTACCAACTGAAACCGGGACTCGTCTGACCAGGCCACGGTTTTCCAGCAGTCTACGGTCCAATTGATATGGTCACATTGCCGAGAGAAGCGGTGCAGGCGACGTCGTCCTCTTACCAAAGGCATTCGCATCAGTCGTCTGCTGCCATAGCCGACTAATGCCAAAGTTCGCCGCACTGCCCTGACGGATACGTTCGTCGTAGGTCCAACATTGATTTCTACGGTTATTTCGATTATCGCCTGCCTGTTAGCACTGAACGCGAACGCCGGTGCTCTCGGGAATTAAGGCGAAGCCGTCGGCCACTGCCTTTTGCGTTGTGAGAGGTAGTGTCTGAAATTTGGTATTCTCAGCGCACTCCTGACACTGTGGACCTCGGAATATTGAATTCCGTAACGATTTCAAAAATGGAAGTGCAATTACCATTCCGCATTAGAAGTCTGTTAATTCCCATCTTGCAGCTATAATCACGACGGAAATCTTTTTGGATGAATCACTTGAGTAAAGATGACAGCTCCACCAATGCACTGCCCTGTTATACCTTGTGTACGCGATGTTACCGCCACCTGCATATGCACAGATCTCTATCCCATTGCTTTTGTCACCTCAGTGTATTCATAAGTATACATCTACATTTATACTGTGCAATTCATCTTAGGAAGTAAGGGAGGGAACGTCTGGTAGCACATCCTCACATTCCTGCTCCATTCGAGCATGGTGTTTGGGAAGAACACCTGCCGGTGAACCTGTGGACGAGCTCCTGTTTCTCTAGTTTTCCCATCATGGTCACATCGCGACATTTACGCGTACGTATGTACACTACTGGCCATTAAAATTGCTACACTACGAAGATGACGTGCTACAGATCCGAAATTTAACCGACAGGAAGAAGATGCGGTGATATGCAAATGATTAGCTTTTCAGAGCAGTCACACAAGGCTGGCGCCGGTGGCGACACCTAGAACGTGCTGACATGAGGAAAGTTTCCAACCGATTTCTCATACACAAACAGCACTTGACCAGTGTTGGCTGGTGAAACGTTGTTGTGACGCCTCGTGTAAGGAGGAGAAATGCGTACCATCACGTTTCCGGCTTGGATAAAGGACGGATTGTAGCCTATCGCGATTGCGGTTTATCGTATTGCGACATTTCTGCTCGCGTTGGTCGAGATCCAATGACTGTTAGCAGAATATGGAATCGGTGGGTTCAGGAGGGTAATACGGAACGCATCAGACAGGAGCGCCTGCGATGGTGTACTCAACGGCGAACCTGGGTGCACGAACGGCAAAACCTCATTTCATCGGATGAATCCAGGTTCTGTTTACAGCATCATGATTGTCGCAGCCGTGTTTGGCGACATCGCGGTGTAGGCACATTGGAAGCGTGTATTCGTCATCGCCATACTGGCGCATCACCCGGCGTGATGGTCTGGGGTGCCATTGGTTACACGTCTCGGTCACCTCTTGTTCGCATTGACGGCACTTTGAACAGTGGACGTTACATTTCAGATGTGTTACGACCCGTGGCTCTACCCTTCATTCGATCCCTGCGGAACCCTACATTTCAGCAGGATAATGCACGACCGCATGTTGCAGGTCCTGTACGGGCCTTTGTGGATACAGAAAATGTTCGACTGCTGCCCTGGCCAGCACATTCTCCAGATGTCTCACCAATTGAAAACGTCTGGTCAATGGTGGCCGAGCAACTGGCTCGTCACAATACCTCAGTCACTACTCTTGAGGAACTGTGGTATCGTGTTGAAGCTGCATGGGCAGCTGTACCTGTACACGCCATCCAAGCTCTGTTTGACTCGATGCCCAGGCGTATCAAGGCCGTTATTACGGCCAGAGGTGGTTGTTCTGGGTACTGATTTCTCAGGATCTATGCACCCAAATTGCGTGAAAATGTAATCACATGTCAATTCTAGTATAATATATTTGTCCAATGAATACCCGTTTGTCATCTGCATTTCTTCTCGGTGTAGCAGTTTTAATGGCCAGTAGTGTACATTTTCACACTTCTTTTAATGCCGAGCGAGGTGGTGCAGTAGTTAGCACACTCGACGGTTGAAATGCACGTCAGGACATGCACATTTACGTTTAGCGTCATTTCCCTAAAGGGCTGCAGGCAGACACCAGGATGGTTCCTCTGAAAGGGCACGGCCGAATTCCTTCCCCACCCTTGAAACATTCTGAGCTTATGCTCCGCCTCTAACGACCTCGATGTCGTCGGGATGTTACACCTTAAGCTTCAGGACTTCTTGTAACTTACACTCTCGGAATTTCAAGAATAAATCAATCCGTGACTCTGCTGGGGTGTGGCTTGTTCCGAACACCGCTCGTCTTCTTTTTGATACCTTTTCAGAAAAGCCTTTCGGAGCAGTTGGTGCACTTAAATAGAAGCACGAGGTCAAAATATATCGATTGAGGTACTTAGTTTCACTTAAAAGACGACTTTTCAATAATTACTTGAATGATACCTGCTATATCTCCCACGGGGAGATGCTTGATAAGAAATAATAAGACACAGGTAGACAAGAACAAGCGTTTATTACGATCACAGTAGAAAGATTTAATAACAAAGGAAAACTTTTCTGCAACAAAAATAATACAACTTCTCTGTCACTAATAGGCATACGTCTGGAACACACAGTGAATAAACGTGGTGGAACATGAAGACTATGAACTGGCAATCCCTAACGAAAGAGGTTGAGCTTTCGGTGTAGTTGGCAGATGTCTCGGGATATCGCTGGAAAGTCGTAAGTCCCGCTGCACTGGCTTCCAACGGGGCTCTGATGGGCTGCTAAGAGTCAGCGCATGAACTGGCCCAGGGCTACGGTGAAGCGAACTACCAACGTGTTGGATTGCGCCGCCATATATAGCCGGGGCACACAGGAATTCGTGCCGATCCTGTTCCACACACGTGACACGGCGAAGGAAATAGTTCCTGTCACGGAGGACCTCTGCCGGCGCTTGTCTTGCCGTCTGTCGTACTAATTGTAATCGACGCAGTCCGGTGAGGTAACGCCTTGTAAGTATGCAAACCCGTGATGCTTCAGTGTGTGGGCGGTTGTGGTTTTCTTAGGCGAACGGCGGGTACCTACTCGTGATTCAGTTACACAGTACATCCCAGTCGATGGTATAACCGCTCTTTGAATTAAGAACAATATTATCAGGCTTCTTTTCATATAGGGGAGAGGTGATCGATAATATCGGTAATGGTTAACAGCATTAAAAAGGTTTCAATTAAAATTATCGATACATAATCTCTCATCAGATTAACGCCCGCAGCAAAGTAGCACTTCAGGAATATTAAAGATGGCTCAACGCGGCTACTTTTGTTTCTAAATTCTACTATATAAACCATGGGGTATTGTTAGCTCTCTTGTCTTGTTTTCTGCGCTCTGAATGAGTCTACGTAGCTGCGGCGTGCGTTATAGCGGGAATTTCCCTGTTATATTCTACGGAAGCGATCAGGGCACTTTTGTTAAATTGCAAGAAAATTGACTATAATTAACTTATAAGGGACAAACTTTTGCCATAAGGTCACGAACTCAGAATATCTGAGGAATTGTGAGAGCGAGAAAAAGTAGCACACAGTATTAAATTCTATTAAACGATGATAGGATGTGTAGACTATATGAAAGGACCTTAAAAAGAACGGAACTGGACACTTAGCTTTGTGAAAATAAAAGTGTACGACGCCTGAATGAGCCATAGTTCTTGCTATAATATCTTTGAGCGACGATCTATAAAAATCACGGACATTTTAGTTGCCGTAATTGCTGAGAGTAATTGTAGGATCAACCCCCCTTTTCCCTCTATACAAAACGCAATCATTTATGATCATTTAATTAATAACTCGAGCCCCACGTTGGGCGGCAGTTGTAGCCGCCCTCCGTCGATCTGCTGTCGTCGACTTCTGTGACGTATGATGTTTATGTTGTTCTCTACTGTATATGCCTCACTGTAACGGCGACTAAATTTCTGGCCGTCATTTATTGCTGCGTTACCGAAGACACGATAGTTAATAACGTCTTTGGTTGTTACTTATTAGTTATTAATAGCACGTAGTTATGGAAATCACTTTAGTTTTTTCTATTAACAACATTCAATAATAATTAAATGATAATGAGTGACTGCGTTTTGTATAGAGGGAAAAGGGGGATTGATCCTACAATTACTCTCAGCAATTACGGCAACTAAAATGCCCGTGATTTTTATAGATCGCCACTCAAAGATAGTATAGCAAGGACTATGGTCCATTACTATACGTCGAAACAGTCATCCAGACTTCGTAAGCATTTATTTTCACAAAGCTAAGTGTCCAATTCCGTTCTTATACTCAATTTAACGTCCTTTCGTATAGTCTACAGATCCTGTTATCAGTTAAAAGAATTTAATACTGAGCGCTACTTTTTCTCGCGCACACAAATCCTCAGATATTCTGAGTCCGTGACCTTACGGCAAAAGTTCGACCCGTATAAATTAACTATAGTCAATTTTCTTGCAATTTAACAAAAGTGCCCTGATCCCTTCCGCAGCATATCACACGGAAATTCCCGCTAAGTCACACGCCGCAGTTACGTAGACTTATTCAGAGTGCAGAAAACAAGACACGAGAACTAACAATATCCGCGCACGGTTTATACAGTAGGATTTAGAAACAAAAATAACAGCGTTAAACCATCTTTGATTTCCCTGAAGTGCTTCTTTGCAGCGGGCGTTATTCGAATGAGAGATTATATATCGATAATTTTAATTAAATTCTTTTTAAAGCTATTAACTATTACGGATATTATCGATCACCTCTCCCCTATATGAAAAGACGCCTGATAATATTGTTCTTAGTTCAAAGAGCGGTTATAATGGCTCGACTGAAATGGAGCCTGTTGCTGGTTTGCATGTGGTAAGTCTCAATCAGTTAAGTTTATGAGATGATTACTAATTAAATCAATTAGAGTACACTGAATTACTGTGGTATAATCTTTCTGATTAACATCCGATCAAACTCGGAATAAAACTTTCGTATTAACAGAAAATAAAATATTAAGAAACCAAATAGTCAAATCAGATAGCTCTGAGGAAACCTGTTGGATCTAAAGAACACAATTTTAAAACCATTTACATTTATTCACGAATAAAGTCACAACTACTTCAATTACTAACAACAACAATCATTACAGTACTGCTTGAGTCTCTTTGTAGAAGACAGTAACAGCTTCAATGACTTTGTCAACACGTGGGAAAACCCACGGTTTGGTATAAGGAAGGAGTCGTCTCATTTACATGTACACGTACATTCATCCCATAATACACACACAAAAACAAAAGCAAGTAAATATAAAAATTATACACCAGACCGACCCACGATGCCTCAGGTAAACGTTAGATTTACTGACCAACCGTGTGGTCGGTAGTTCGCGTAGAAATTCTGCATTTACGAGGTACTAAAAAATACAGAAATACACTCCTGGAAATGGAAAAAAGAACACATTGACACCGGTGTGTCAGACCCACCATACTTGCTCCGGACACTGCGAGAGGGCTGTACAAGCAATGATCACACGCACGGCACAGCGGACACACCAGGAACCGCGGTGTTGGCCGTCGAATGGCGCTAGCTGCGCAGCATTTGTGCACCGCCGCCATCAGTATCAGCCAGTTTGCCGTGGCATACGGAGCTCCATCGCAGTCTTTAACACTGGTAGCATGCCGCGACAGCGTGGACGTGAACCGTATGTGCAGTTGACGGACTTTGAGCGAGGGCGTATAGTGGGCATGCGGGAGGCCGGGTGGACGTACCGCCGAATTGCTCAACACGTGGGGCGTGAGGTCTCCACAGTACATCGATGTTGTCGCCAGTGGTCGGCGGAAGGTGCACGTGCCCGTCGACCTGGGACCGGACCGCAGCGACGCACGGATGCACGCCGAGACCGTAGGATCCTACGCAGTGCCGTAGGGGACCGCACCGCCACTTCCCAGCAAATTAGGGACACTGTTGCTCCTGGGGTATCGGCGAGGACCATTCGCAACCGTCTCCATGAAGCTGGGCTACGGTCCCGCACACCGTTAGGCCGTCTTCCGCTCACGCCCCAACATCGTGCAGCCCGCCTCCAGTGGTGTCGCGACAGGCGTGGATGGAGGGACGAATGGAGACGTGTCGTCTTCAACGATGAGAGTCGCTTCTGCCTTGGTGCCAATGATGGTCGTATGCGTGTTTGGCGCCGTGCAGGTGAGCGCCACAATCAGGACTGCATACGACCGAGGCACACAGGGCCAACACCCGGCATCATGGTGTGGGGAGCGATCTCCTACACTGGCCGTACACCACTGGTGACCGTCGAGGGGACACTGAATAGTGCACGGTACATCCAAACCGTCATCGAACCCATCGTTCTACCATTCCTAGACCGGCAAGGGAACTTGCTGTTCCAACAGGACAATGCACGTCCGCATGTATCCCGTGCCACCCAACGTGCTCTAGAAGTATGCTGGCCAGCAAGATCTCCGGATCTGTCCCCCATTGAGCATGTTTGGGACTGGATGAAGCGTCGTCTCACGCGGTCTGCACGTCCAGCACGAACGCTGGTCCAACTGAGGCGCCAGGTGGAAATGGCATGGCAAGCCGTTCCACAGGACTACATCCAACATCTCTACGATCGTCTCCATGGGAGAATAGCAGCCTGCATTGCTGCGAAAGGTGGATATACACTGTACTAGTGCCGACATTGTGCATGCTCTGTTGCCTGTGTCTATGTGCCTGTGGTTCTGTCAGTGTGATCATGTGATGTATCTGACCCCAGGAATGTGTCAATAAAGTTTCCCCTTCCTGGGACAATGAATTCACGGTGTTCTTATTTCAATTTCCAGGAGTGTATATAAGATGAAAGCAGATTCTCATGCTATTTAGTATTCAAGTTGGACAGCATACTTAAATGAATAACAACATTGAGGTGAAGGCTCTCCAGATGGCGAAAAGACACGTGGTCATGAAATAAATTTGAAATTGAAACATGGTAAAAGTATTCTAACACGACAAACACACACGCACACTCAAACGCGCACGAGGATGTACGAACGCACGCACAACGCATTCACAAATACAGGATTCACACTAAGTAAAGTGAGACATAGACTGCACGAGGCACTCTCCAATTAACAAGAAATAAAACTTTAATAAGCATAGTCACACTCCCTAACAGGAATAGATACTCCGGTACGATTTACCATGGCTTTACTGCTGAGAAACGTATTAACACCGCAACCTCGACCAAATCCTTACATATCCCGACTACCTAAATTACGTAACAAGAGATGACCAGAGCAGACACCTTCACTTTCCGATTATCCAGCGAACAGTGTTTCTCCGGTAAAAATCAGTTCCAGCCACCTGTACCAAGGTATACACCAGCCGCTCACCAGTCTCCCCTAACGTCTCTTTGGCCCAGCAGAAGCTACTTAGTCTCCACACATAAGTCGACTAAACGGGCACTGCCACTCAAAGACTCACTGCCCAAGAACCAAATTACATGCAAGCACCACGCGCAGGCACCCACACACTCTCTGTAACAGACGAGACAGGGAATGGAAAATGGAAACACACAAATACAACGCAGAAATGTAATAAAGAAACTGGAGAACGAAGCATAGGACTATATATACACTTAGTAGTATAGGAATGCACTGTTCAGCCAGGACATTATGACCACCGTCTTACTATCGATATAAATCCGTCCAGGTGATAACAGCGTCACCTGGCGAGGAATGACTGCTAGTCAGACGCACGTACAGTGCATATAGTACCAGTACGTGTGCTGTCCGCGTGTGGAACGGGAGAGGCGACGATCTATCGAGTCTGACTGAGGGCAGATTGTGATGGCCCGCAGCCTCGGCACAAGCATTTCGGAAACTGCTCGACTTGTCGGACGTTCGAGGAGTGCTGTGGTGGGGTTGGGCGGTCACCCCTCGTTACGTATGTCAGACACTGTAGGCTGGACAGACTGGTAAAACATGACAGCCGGATAACTGTGGCGGCGCTAACATCAGACTTTAATGCTAGGCAGAGTACAAGTGTGTCTGAACACACAATGCACCGAACACTCCCAACGATGGCCCTCCGCAGCTGACGACCCATGCATGTGCCAGTGTTAACACCACGACATCGGCAACTAGGACCGAAATGGGCAAGTGCCATCGGCACTGGACGTTGCGATGTGGCAGAGCGTTGCGTGGTCTGACGAATCCCGATACCTTCTTCATCACGCCGATGGGAGGGCGCGAGTCCGTCTTCTTCCAGCTCCAGGACAACTGCACTGCGCGGCGGCGACAAGCTGGAGGCGGTTCCATTACGCTCTGGGGAACATTCACGTGGCGTCCATGGGTCCAGATGAGCTCGTGCAAGGCACCATGACGGCCAACGAGTAGCGTACATTGGTTGCACACCACGTACACCCCATCATAACGATCATGTTTCCCGAAAGCAGTGGCATTTTTCAGCAAGATAATGCGCCATGTCCCGAGGCCAGGAGTGTGATGGAGTTATTCGAGGAACACAGTGGCGAGTTCCAATTGATCTGCTGGCCCGCAGCTCGCCAGATCTGAAGCCGATCGACTAACCCGGAATGTGACTGAATGTGGCACCAAACTTCTTCGCCCCCCCCCCCCCCCCCGAAATTTACGGGAATCAGGTGTCTTGTGTGTGCAGATTCAGTGCGAACTCCCCCCGGCGACCAACCAAGGTCTCCTAGTTTCACGCCACGATGCGTCGCCGCCATTATCCGTGGTTATTAGGTAGGTGGTTGTAATGTTCTGGTTGATCAGTGTATATGCAAGAAATGTGATGCATAAATTGACAAATGGGAATATTCGCCTATTAATGTGCCACTGTGGCTGTCCCGTGAAACACTCATGTGCTCATCCCACTCCCCCGAATCGAAAGCACGGCGTACCTACCAATGGAGGTGCAGTTAAGTACGCAAAGGCTGGATGCAATCGAATACGGAATGGCTCACGCTGACAGCTTTCATATTAATTAATCAAAACATTGATAACGAAGCTTCGATAACTCTCGTAATACTTTTCCTGGATAAAATCAAATTTCATAATGCACTGGTAAAAAGAAAGATAACATTCTGATTTATTTTAATTTTGGTGTTATTATGGTCACTTGTATTTTCGTGAGATTTTAGCCCGTCCACTCCACTTTCAACTGGGTCCAATTAATATATCAGAGACAAGATTTGCATGCAAAAAGGACTAGGAATTTGTGAGGGGCTCTCAATGTCATTTGGATGCGCTGTATAACTCGTCATCAAAAAACTTAAAATTACGTGAAACTTTATTAGATTCCTAAGACACATCGTAATTCTCACGTACGTGTTGTTAACACCATGGGAATGACTTCACAGCCTGCCTGTGTGGCCGAGCGGTTCTAGGCGCGTCAGTCTGGAACCACGCGGCCACCACGGTCGCAGGTTCGAATACTGCCTCGGGCATGGATGTGTGTGATGTCCTTAGGTTAGTTACGTTTAGGTAGTGTTAAGTTCTAGCCGGCCGCGGTGGTCTAGCGGTTCTGGCGCTGCAGTCCGGAACCGCGGGACTGCTACGGTCGCAGGTTCGAATCCTGCCTCGGGCATGGGTGTGTGTGATGTCCTTAGGTTAGTTAGGTTTAAGTAGTTCTAAGTTCTAGGGGACTTATGACCTAAGATGTTGAGTCCCATAGTGCTCAGAGCCATTTGAACCATTTGTTAAGTTCTAGGGGACTGATGACCTCAGATGTTAAGTCCCATAGTGCTCAGAGCCATTTGAACCAATGACGTCTCAAACCTTTAGAATGGAAGCTGTTGAGGTGATAAGAGAGACAAGACGTGGACGGTTGTAGCCAGCAGACAGTTTGGCAGCTACAATGATGATGTTTTCATGACGGCACTCTATTGGTTTTGCCTATGATGAAGGTTGCAACAATGAGATAATTCATCGCGTCGTTCTCGTGTTATTGTTTTCGTACCGAATAAAATAAACAAATATTAGATCTAAGTTTTGTTTGTCATTTATAAACGTAAGGTCGCGTCTAATATACTGCATAACGGAACAGTGAACCTGCAACCCTGGATGAGCAACGACCAGAAGATAAATGTACGCTTGGGAGTTGTGTGTTTGACAATTTTCAGACGTACGCTCACCTTTAATAAGCTAAACATCTGAGCTATGGGTGGGTCTCCCACATCCCTTCATAACATTCAATCGCTCTCCTTTCCTTTTTGTGTTCTTCTATTAGCTTGTTAGATTTAATATTTTAAAAATTTGAGTTGAAAGACAAGTGGACAAAATTATCTATGTCTTTAACAATTCAGTGTTTATGCGAATTGAATGGTGTGCCAATGATATTATCTCTCTCTTCGACAATTCAATTTGTTTACTATTTTTCATTTTATCGTTAACAAAGGAATAAAAGTAAGACTAAATCGCCTTTTTTCTTCTTTGCTTTAGAGTATAAGTTAAAAAGAAAACAGACTAAGTTTCGTTTCTGCGGCTGCATAATGTAAATTGTAGAACAAATTTCCCTGCTGCACATCCTCCTTTTACACTAAAAGTAGCCGCCAGGATAGCCGTGCGTGTTAAAGCGCCGCTTCCGGGACGGGGAGGTCAGCCGGTCCCGTTTGTAATCCGCCCCACGGATTAAAGACGAGGGGCGTTGTGCCGGCCAGCCTGGAGGTGGTTTTTAGGGGGGTTTCCCACATCCCACTAGGCGGATAGCAGGCTGGTATCCAACTCCCACCTCACTTACACGATTTTCAAACCTTTAGGAAAGTTTCGCTCACTTCCACACGAATAATGCTACAGGCAGACAGTTGCGGCACACATATTCGTTCCGGGGCAACGGGGTGGCGTTGTGGAGGGCACCCGGTCACCCCTTGAAGTAACCAGGTCAGACAGGTAAACAGAAACGCCGACCCTGCCCTGATGCACGAAAAAGGCACCGGAAAAAGAAGTGGATTTTATGCTAAAAGCAATCATTGGACTAAATGGTACTTTTCTTATTTCGATTCGAAACCTGAAACATTTATGAGCTTTTCTTGCTCTCTAATGAATACCACTTTCCGGTGCGCAGTGTCTCGAAAGAATGTTTGTAGCCTCGGTGTGTATTTCTGTCAGGAGTTTTTCGCTGCGCTCCTTCGTGTGTGGCCCTCCCCCACGTTCAGCATTCTGCCTCAGGCTTAGCGGCTTCCGTAACGATTACAGGGCGCTCGCAGCCCCCACCGTACTTCACGCAAGAAAGCAGTCCCCTACGTCTGGTTAATCACAGTCGTAATTTGCAAGTTCTTTCGAATTTGTCCTATTCCTGTTCTGTTACAGACAATGCTCAGCATGTTGCCAAACATTTACTTTTGTTTACCATAACGGGTTTATTTGTAGTGCTCCACATTAGTATTAGTCATCCACGATATTATTTCACTCGGCCTCCCGTGAACGTTATCGCAAACGAATGCCGAAGTTACAGTAGCAAAGTACGTTAGCGGCTAAGGAAAACGCACCACACTCTGAATGGCAGCTGTATATATACTATCAAGTGGCTCAGCGTGTCCTCATAAATATCACGATAAAAACTTGCAATAAACCAATCGAAGCGTTATTACTCTCATGTGCAATAATGTTGTGGTCGACTAACATATATCATGAAGTCCACCCTAATGTTTTCGCGCAATACGTTACATTCATTTACGTTGAGCGCCCACTGCCAATGTCTCCACAGAGGGGGGTAGGCTCTCTACAGGCTTCGCTGCTTTTTGCTCCAGTTGTCTGCCGTTGCCTCCTTACGTCTTACGTATATTGAGTAGAGTGAGTGTGCGAAAGAGTGCCGTCGGAATTCTAGCGTGTTCTGCGGCAAGAAATTCGCGTCAAGAGTTTGCGTGATCCTTCAGTTCCTCGGCGTCGGCGGACTGACGGCTCAATATCTGAAGAAAAATTGAGCAGCTGTTTTGTTGGTCATATTTTTCTTCCACTCAGTTCCCGTGGATTTCAAAGACGCTCCCTCGTCTCCTTGCTGTTCTAATACGCTAATTCCAAAGCGTCGCAAACTGTAGTGAAACGGACCTGACGCTACTCTCGAGACAGCTGTATCACAATGACGTAAACGTGACACTAGCGTAAAAATGTCGACTTTTAAATTGAAGATTGTGCCGTTCAGACCACGCAAAAATGCTTGCAAATGGTTATCAGAAGTACGTATCGGAACTGTCTATACACGGTATCCCTCCTAAGAGTGGTCAGGGGCATTTTCTCGGGTGTTTTCGGCAGATACTTGCATTTTCGTTTATGCAACGTGTAGCTGGAGTCCGTCCGAACAAATACAGCCCATCACGTCTTTCATGCGAAACCCAGCATCGACGGTAAGCGCCACTTTTTGTTTTCCTTTACAAACAAAATGATTTTTAAACCGGAATTTGACGTGTTCACTGGACAGAGCACTACCACGTTGGTCGAGTCCGAAATTCGTTATACTTGTTAACAGGGAGAGTAGAACGCGGAAAAGAACGAGTACTACAGCACGGTCTGAGCAGCGCCCTCGGCCACGCTGCAGAAGCGCGCTGCTCACAAAGATAGTTCTCCGCGGTTTGCTGTCCCTGTTAATACGTGTCGGTAAGTGAACGTTGCACTAGACCAACCTGGTAGTGCTCTGTCGAATGAGCACGTCAAATCCCGATTTAAAAATCATTTTGTTTGTAAAGGAAAACAAAAAGCGGCGCCTACCGTCGATGCTGGGTTTCGCATGAAAGACATGATGGGCTGTATTTGTTCGGACGGACTCCAGCTACACGTTGCATAAACGAAAATGCAAGTATCTGCCGAAACACCAGAGAAAATGCCCCTGACCTCTGTTAGGAGGGAGACCCTGTATACGTTTTGGGAGCGAAGTAGGAATAAAGTCCACATAAACATACAACCGAAAATCCTTCGTTTTTGAGTCAGAAAAGACAGAACATTCTACAACTTCCTCAAGTCAGAAGTTCACTACCACAACTTTCATGACTGGTCAACCGCGGAAGTCTAAGGTTAATAAGTGGACTGGAATTGTACGTTACTTTCTAATATGTCCCTAGCTGCCCTGCATATGTTATAGATGCCATGTAAAAAGACATTACTCACACTTGGAAGAGGGTGCCGCCTACAAATAGGGGGCAGCACATAGTTTATGCATGATGAGCCCCGGGCGCTTTTCAGTCATGTCATGTTCCACCACAACAGGGTACCAGTAGTTCGATGATCTGGACGTTTCACTGACTTCAGGCATTATCTGTTGGCCATCTAAAACAGTATGTAAGACTTAACATCATCAGGAGTATGGAATACATGATCTTTATCCACACATGCACTACTGACCATTAAAATTGCCACACCAAGAAGAAATGCAGATGATAAATGGGTATTCATTGGACAAATATATCATACTAGAAGTGACATGTAATTACATTTCACGCAATTTGGGTGCATAGATCCTGAGAAATCAGTACCCAGAACAACCACCTCTGGCCGTAATAACGGCCTTGATACACCTCGGCATTGAGTGAAACGGAGCTGGGATGGCGTGTACAGGTACAGCTGCCCATGCAGCTTCAACGCGATATCACAGTTCATCAAGAGTGGTGACTGGCATATTGTGACGAACCAGTTGCTCGGCCACCATCGACCAGACGTCTTCAATTGGTCAGAAATCTGGAGAATGTGCTGGCCAGGGCAGTAGTCGAACATTTTCTGTATCCAGAAAGGCCCGTACAGGACCTGAAACATGCGGTCGTGCATTATCCTGCTGAAATGTAGGGTTACGCAGGGATCGAATGAAGGGTAGAGCCACGGCTCGTAACACATCTGAAATGTAACGTGCACTGTTCAAAGTACCGTCAATGCGAACAAGAGGTGACCGAGACGTGTAACCAATGGCACCCCATACCCCCACGCCGGGTGATACGCCAGTATGACGATGACGAATACACGCTTCCAATGTGCGTTCACCGTGATGTCGCCAAACACGGATGCGACCATCATGATGCTGTAAACAGAACCTGGATTCATCCGAAAAAATGACGTTTTGCCATTCGTGCACCCAGGTTAGTCGTTGAGAACACCATCGCAGGCGTTCCTGTCTGTGATGCAGCGTCAAGGGTAACCGCAGCCATGGTCTCCGAGCTGATAGTCCATGCTACTGCAAACGTCGTCCAACTATCGTGCAGATGTTTGTTGTCTTGCAAACGTCCCCATCTGTAGACTCAGGGATTGAGACGTGGCTGCACGATCCGTTACAGCCATGCGGATAAGATACCTGTCATCTCGACTGCTAGTGATCCGAGGCCGTTGGGTTTCAGCACGGCGTTCCGTATCACCCTCCTGAACCCACCGATTCCATATTCTGCTATCAGTAATTGCATCTCGACCGACGCGAGCAGCAATGTCGCGATACGACTAACCGCAATCACGATAGGCTACAATCCGACCTTTATCAAAGTCGGAAACGTGATGGTACGCATTGCTCCTCCTTACACGAGGCATCACAACAACGTTTCGCCAGGCAACGCCGGTCAACTGCTGTTTGTGTATGAGAAATCGGTTGGAAACTTTCCTCATGTCAGCACGTTGTAGGTGTCACCACCGGCGCCAACCTTGTGTGAATGCTCCGAAAAGTTAATCATTTGCATATCACAGCATCTTTTTCCCGTCGGTTAAATTTCGCGTCTGTAGCAAATCATCTTTGTGGTGTAGCAATTTTAATGGCTAGTTGTATATTATAAAAATGTATGTATATATGTTCCACATCTGCTCCTAAATCACATGACCGATTTCAACAAAACGTGGTACACATATCACTTACTGTCTGGAAAGAATCACTGTGGGCGTAAGAACCACGTACCTATGAAGGTGGTGGGGTGCAGATGAAAAACATGTTTAGCTCACCACGCGCGAATACCCAGACTTGGTTCGTTCGTTATTTGAGAATGAGAGTAGTTAGTGAACTACAACAAACTGTCGTGTCAGGTATGACGTTTTAATTCATTACCTCTTTACTACTAAACTGATTCACGACACATTTGGCATACAATATTCATAAATACAACTGAAAGTACCTACAAAATTATATAAATGCATGACAAATAATTCAGGAGATATGACGTCATAAACAATGAGTTGCGTGAAAACTAAACTTCCGGGCAAAATTCGCTACGGATGCAGATACAGATAAGTGTGACGCACGTTAAATGTATGTGAAATACGTGTGACATACGTGTCCTTTAGCAAAATGGCGAAGGGTAGCTTCTCCTAACTCAATGAATCGATTTTGATCGAATTTGGTACACATGCTCATGTGGTGATGGTTGATAGCTTGGTGATGCTGAGAGAAGGTGTGGAGGAGGAGATTGACACAGAGGGGAAGGACAAGATGGACATAGAGTAGGGGGGGATGGGGGAGGAGGGGGACGGAGATGGGGGGAGGATAAAATTGACAGATAAATGGAAGAGGTTAAGACGGACAGAGAGAAGTGAGGTGAGGAAAGAGAGGGGGGGGGGAGGATATGGGCAAGGAAGGGGAGGAGGCCACTGACTTAGGAGGAATGAGGAGATGAAATTAGGGAAGGTAATGAGAGATGAACTTAGAGGGGGGAAGAGGGGAGGCAGGAAGGAGGTGACTGACAGACGGGGAGGAGAGGGGAGAGAGGCAGCGAGGTGCAGATGGGAAGAGAGAGAGAGAGAGAGAGAGAGAGAGAGAGAGAGAGGAGAAGCAGAAGAACAGGGAGAAGGGTAAGAGAAGATGGACAGTACACGAGGAGAGGATGAGCTGTACAGAGAGGAGATGGACTAACAGAAGACTGGAATAAATGCATACCTGGGCAACGCCGCGTACTCTGCTAGTTTTCAGTGTAACAGTTATTTGTGTACTTCGATTTATAAAACGATACGATCGGTTTGTATTGCTCAAGCAGCCATCTTCAGATCATTAAAATATCGTTACAATACTACATATGACGAGTTACTCACTGTAACGGTATTTTAATTATCTGAAGATTGCTTGAGCAATCGAAATTGGTCATGTCATTTTACAGATGTGCGATGTGCGATCTACACAAATAAATTTCATGATTCGTTCTATGCACAAGAGGTTTCCATTACAGAGACACGCCATCAGCGTGTCGTGGAAACTTAGGAAACCGTTTGACTTCGTCCAAAGGTGGCAAGAGTCCGTGATACGAGTGCGTTCAGGTATAGGACGAAGTTTCCGACTTGAAAATTTTGTAAAATGCAGTTTCATTAACAACTCAGAAACTAAGGGCCTTAGGTCGTACTGTTTACGTATGGATATCTTTCCTTTATTTGAGGAGAGGATGAATTTCTAAAAGTATCTCTGATAGCCACCCCATGAGCTATGGATTTTGCCGTTGGTGGAGAGGCTTGTGTGCCTCAGCAATACAGATAGCCATTATGTAGGTGCAACCACAACGGAGGGGTATCTATTGAGAGGCCAGACAAACGTGTGGTTCCTGAAGAGGGGCAGCAGCCTTTTCAGTAGTTGCAGGGGCAACAGTCTGGATGATTGACTGATCTGGCCTTGTAACACTAACCAAAACGGACTTTCTGTGCTGGTACTGCGAACGGCTGAAAGCAAGGGCAAGCAGCTTTACTGTATGGTTAAATGATGATGGCGTACTCTTGGGTAAAATATTCCGGAGGTAAAATAGTCCCCCATTCGGATCTCCAGGCGGGGACTACTCAGGACAACATTGTTATCAGGAGAAAGAAAACTGGCGTTCTACGGATGGGAGCGTGGAATGTCAGATCCCTTAATCGGGCAGGTAGGTTAGAAAATTTAAAAATGTAGAGGATAGGTTAAAGTTAGATATAGTGGGAATTAGTGAAGTTCGGTAGCAGGAGAAACAAGACTTCGGGTCAGGTGAATAAAGGGTTATAACTACGAAATCAAATAGGGGTAATGCAGGAGTAGGTTTAATAGTGAATAAAGAAATAGGAGTGCGGGTAAGCTACTACAAACAGCATGGTGAACGCATTATTGTGGCCAAGATAGACACGAAGCCCACGCCTACCACAAGTTTATATGCCAACTAGCTCCGCAGATGACAAAGAGATTCAAGAAATATATAAGATAAAAGAAATTATTCAGACAGTGAAGGGAGACGAAAATTTAATAGTCATGGGTGACTGGAATTCGGTAGTAGGAAAAGGAAGAGAAGAAAACATAGTAGGCGAATATGGAATGGGCATAAGAAATGAAAGAGGAAGTCGCCTGGCAGAATTTTGCACAGAGCATAACTTAATCACAGCCAACCCTTCGTTCAAGAATCATAAACGAAGGTTGTATACATGGAAGAGACCTGGAGATACTCGAAGGTTTCAGATAAATTATACAGGGTGTCCCAGCTATCTAGTCCACCCAAAATATCTCTGGAACTATTGGAAAACGACTTTCACCGGTATCAATGTAGGGCTGGGGCCCATGAATGTACATATTTGGAAACATTCTAAAACGATAGCATATGTGTTTTTTAACACAAACTTATGTTTTTTTAAATGGACCTCCTATATTTTTTCTTCAGCAATCCATAGCATGACAAAGCACATACACAATGGCGTTGATTGCATCGCAATATTCCCATTACATTCGGAGATATTAAGACGCGAAGGTGACGCTTGAAACATCCGACATGCGCTGCTAGCGCACGTCCTGAGGCTCAGGCGTGAACCCCATGCTGCCCGTAATCGCGATGTGATTGACATGTGTAATCACACTTCCATACTTATCAAGAGGTCCGAAAAGAATAATACGGTCTGCTGCCATCAACTCTCATAAGAACATAATGGTTTCCCTAGTGCACGTTTTACGTATCTACGTACACAATATGAACCAGTACCGATCGGTGTACACCTGTCAGGTTGTCTTATTTATCCTGCACATCCAAAATAAGGTTTATCTAATGCGTTATATGACCCATTGTGCCTGTCGCGCAGGCCGTGGCTCTACCTAGTCAAGTGTCCAACGTAGTTTCCACTACTGCCACAGTTACCACTTCGCCTTGTATATGATTTGCGACCCATACAAACTCCTGTACTCCACCACCCTCCGAGCATCCCATTTGTTGTTGCTTTGGCGTGCAGTACACCGCTTGCCAGTGTAGTTGTGAATCAGAGTAATCTAGTGACGGCACGGAGGTAGTACACATTGTGAATAAACGTTGTGTTGTGGAACTTATACTGTACACTATAATGTACACACATGAAGATATGGTAGAAATGCTGCTGATCTATGGAGAATGTACGTTGACGGGAAATACGTTATGAGATTGCTTGTTTGTTTATAGTACTGTTAGCGAAAATTATGATTATTAACTTAATATGTCTGTTTTCTACCCTACTCTACATACCTGTACTGTACCCTGTTGTAGGTGGACGAAATGCTGTTCAAGCAGAACGACTGTACAGAAGACGATTCCCTGACAAGCCATCGCCTTCGCGCCGGATATTTGGTCGTCTCACATCTCGTCTACGTGAAACGGGAAGCTTAAATCCAAGACCTCGACATCGTCCTAGAACACGCACAGATGAACGTGCTGAAGTTGCTGTGCTCGCTACCATAGCTGAGAATCCTCAAATCAGCACACGTCAAATTGAACGTGAAGTTGGTGTGTCGAAATCAAGTGCACAGCGTATTCTTAAACGTCATAAATTTCATCCCTACCATGTTCATTTACACCAGGATCTTCATGGAAATGACTTCCGCGATAGGGTAACATTTTGTCGGTGGGCTCAGCAAAAACTTCTCACTAATCCAAACTTTTTTGCAGATGTTCTCTTTACCGACGAGGCATCATTCTTCAACAAAGGAATTGTCAATATGAGGAATATGCATTATTGGTCCGCAGACAATCCAAAATGGCTCCGTCAGGTAGAGCATTAACGTCTGTGGAAAGTTAATGTTTGGTATGGGATTATTGGAGATACCATTATCGCACCTTTCTTTATAAATGTCATCCAAAATGGCAGACAATACTCCAGATTTATACGACACAATCTTCCTGTTCTCTTGGACACCGTACCTCTGAACCGGAGAATGGTCATGTGGTATCAGCATGACGGATGCCCTGCACATAACGCCTTACGAGCACGACGACTTCTGAACCGTAAGTTCCCTGGTAGGTGGATTGGACGAGGTGGCCCAGTTAGGTGGCCTGCCCGATCTCCGGATCTTACACCGCTGGATTATTTTCTTTGGGGAGCAGTGAAGGATGCTGTTTACCAACATGAACCAACAACACCAGAGAACATGAAGCAACGCATTATTGATGCTTGTACAGCCATCAAAGGGGAAACAGTAGCACGAAGTAGGGCATCCTTCATCCGCAGAGTGACCCTATGTATGCAAGCCAATGGGCATCACTTTGAGCGTGAGATGTGAACGCTATGTTTAGTATGTAGTGCTGGTATCACAGTGGAAGTTTCTACAAAGGGCCATTTTACCCAGTGATGTTAATAAACATTTGTTTGCAACAATTTGTCATTTAACGCATTAGATAAACATAACATTGATAATTACGTGATAATAAAACTAATTGATTAAACATGTTTACATTCATCTTCTATGTCCCACCTGAACTTCCCAAATCAAAACATTGTTACCTAAACAACTGTAAAACTTTTAGTCCACCTGCTCGTTTCACTAAAACCATCAACATGAATTTTACTATTACGAGTGAATGATTAACTGTCACTTGCGCTAGATCTACAGTAAAGTAAAGTTTTAACGTTGAACGGCATTACCTTTTTAGTAACGGATTAACGATAAGCGAAGTTAACTTTGTGAGTAACGTTGCGGTACACAGATATGTTACAGAACCGCATCACCCCTAGCCTATGGGATAAATACCTGCTGGAATGTACGACGTTAATGCAGGATGGCAGCAGACCGTATTATTCGTTTCGGATCTCTTGATAAGTATGGAAGTGTGATTACGCATGCCAATCACATCGCGATTACGGGCAGTATGGGGTTCACGCCTGAGCCTCAGGACGTGCGCTAGCAGCGCATGTCGGGTGTTTCAAGCGTCAACTTCGCGTCTTTATATCTCGGGAAGTAATGGGAATATTGCGATGCAATCAACGCCATTGTGTATGTGCTTTGTCATGCTATGGATTGCTGAAGAAAAAATATAGGAGGTCCATTTAAAAAAACATAAGTTTGCGTTAAAAAACGCATATGCTTTCGTTTTAGAATGTTTCCAAATATGTACATTGATGAGCCCCAGCCCTACATTGATACCGGTGAAAGTCGTTTTCCAATAGCTGTTATTGTTCCAGAGATATTTTGGGTGGACAAGATAGCTGGGAGACCCTGTATAATGGTAAGACAGAGATTTAGGAACCAGGTTTTAAATTGTAAGACATTTCCAGGGGGCAGATGTGGTCTATGACCACAATTTATTGGTTATGAACTGTAGATTAAAACTGAAGAAACTGCAAAAAGGTGGGAATTTAAGGAGATGGGATCTGGATAAACTGACAGAACCAGAGGTTGTACAGAGGTTCAGGGAGAGCATTAGGGAACGATTCAGAGGAATGAGGAAAAGAAATACAGCGGAAGAAGAATGGCTATCTTTGAGGAATGAAATAGTGAAAGCAGCAGAGGATCAAGTAGGTAAAAAGACGAGGGCTAGTAGAAATCCCTGGGTAACAGAATAAATATTGAATTTAATTGATGAAAGGAGAATATATAAAAATGCAGTAAATGAAGCAGTCAAAAAGGAATACAAACGTCTGAAAAATGAGATCGACAGGAAATGCAAAATGGCTAAGCAGGGATGGCTAGAGGACAAATGTAAGGATGTGTTGCGGCCACATGCAGTAAGCGTTGCTTCACACGGTGGAGAATGGCAAAACAGAGGCATGCCGGCGACCGAAGTAGGCAGGCACAGATAGCTTTGGTGACAGCAGCAGTCTACCGACAGGCTGACGCAAGGACGCACACAAACGGAGCTCCGAGCGAAGCCTGGTGAGTGCTGAGTAAGGGGAAGTGAGCCCAGCGCGCTAAGTTACGCTGCAATATTCTGTGGGAGTAATAACAAAAAGCTTCCACCTAGGGTAAAAAACGCCCTGCCAGATATAAACAGTGGAGCGCAGGCAGCAACAGACAGAAGCCATTAGGAAGCAGCTCGGATCTGAGGACGGACGTGATCCGTGTCCAAATGTTCAATATTCGTAGGTGACGATTCCGGAAGTCTGTTCCAGCTCGCAGGAGTCATACGTTCGCCACCAGATGTCAACTTCAGCTCTGGAGGTCGGCCCGACTTCGGTCGGCACCACGGCTAACTAACTACAGCGAGAACTTCCAGCAGGACCGGCCGCAGGGCAGTCTCGGTCACAGGCGCTGCCAGGGACTGACGCCCGGACTTCACGGCGACCCGGCACCACGGCGCGTGGTCCGTCCGTGACGGGATCTGGCGGGCATCG
Source organism: Schistocerca nitens (assembly GCF_023898315.1). Classification (NCBI taxonomy): domain Eukaryota; kingdom Metazoa; phylum Arthropoda; class Insecta; order Orthoptera; family Acrididae; genus Schistocerca; species Schistocerca nitens. Next base: position 1,297,986,001 of record NC_064614.1, read on the forward strand.
CGGCTGACGGCTTCCCAGCCACTGGAGCAGCAGGCGTCGGCAGGTGACCACACGGCGACGCGGCTCCGTGGGCGTGCCAGTGCTGGGGCGCCGGGCTGCGACGAGTTCCATCTCAACCACAGGGCGTCCCGGCTTCAGCGCAGCACTCGTGGCGCGAGTGCGATTAGTTGTGTGCGTTGCGCAAGTTGTCGGAGGATCTACACAACAGCAGCCAGGTGGAGGAATCCGCAGGGCTGGGCAGCGTCGACGAGGGAGAAATTGTAAAGAAAGTTTAATAAATAATTGTAAAACTCCACGCCGTCTCAGTCTTTGGCGCAGCCATTGTGTCTGCTGCTAACAAGTGGCGCAGAAAGCGTAACGGTAAGATACACTCCTGGAAATGGAAAAAAGAACACATTGACACCGGTGTGTCAGACCCACCATACTTGCTCCGAACACTGCGAGAGGGCTGTACAAGCAATGATCACACGCACGGCACAGCGGACACACCAGGATCCGCGGTGTTGGCCGTCGAATGGCGCTAGCTGCGCAGCATTTGTGCACCGCCGCCGTCAGTGTCAGCCAGTTTGCCGTGGCATACGGAGCTCCATCGCAGTCTTTAACACTGGTAGCATGCCGCGACAGCGTGGACGTGAACCGTATGTGCAGTTGACGGACTTTGAGCGAGGCCGTATAGTGGGCATGCGGGAGGCCGGGTGGACGTACCGCCGAATTGCTCAACACGTGGGGCGTGAGGTCTCCACAGTACATCTATGTTGTCGCCAGTGGTCGGCGGAAGGTGCACGTGCCCGTCGACCTGGGACCGGACCGCAGCGACGCACGGATGCACGCCAAGACCGTAGGATCCTACGCAGTGCCGTAGGGGACCGCACCGCCACTTCCCAGCAAATTAGGGACACTGTTGCTCCTGGGGTATCGGCGAGGACCATTCGCAACCGTCTCCATGAAGCTGGGCTACGGTCCCGCACACCGTTACGCCGTCTTCCGCTCACGCCCCAACATCGTGCAGCCCGCCTCCAGTGGTGTCGCGACAGGCGTGAATGGAGGGACGAATGGAGACGTGTCGTCTTCAGCGATGAGAGTCGCTTCTGCCTTGGTGCCAATGATGGTCGTATGCGTGTTTGGCGCCGTGCAGGTGAGCGCCACAATCAGGACTGCATACGACCGAGGCACACAGGGCCAACACCCGGCATCATGGTGTGGGGAGCGATCTCCTACACTGGCCGTACACCACTGGTGATCGTCGAGGGGACACTGAATAGTGCACGGTACATCCAAACCGTCATCGAACCCGTCGTTCTACCATTCCTAGACCGGCAAGGGAACTTGCTGTTCCAACAGGACAATGCACGTCCGCATGTATCCCGTGCCACCCAACGTGCTCTAGAAGGTGTAAGTCAACTACCCTGGCCAGCAAGATCTCCGGATCTGTCACCCATTGAGCATGTTTGGGACTGGATGAAGCGTCGTCTCACGCGGTCTGCACGTCCAGCAGGAACGCTGGTCCAACTGAGGCGCCAGGTGGAAATGGCATGGCAAGCCGTTCCACAGGACTACATCCAGCATCTCTACGATCGTCTCCATGGGAGAATAGCAGCCTGCATTGCTGCGAAAGGTGGATATACACTGTACTAGTGCCGACATTGTGCATGCTCTGTTGCCTGTGTCTATGTGCCTGTGGTTCTGTCAGTGTGATCATGTGATGTATCTGACCCCAGGAATGTGTCAATAAAGTTTCCCCTTCCTGGGACAATGAATTCACGGTGTTCTTATTTCAATTTCCAGGAGTGTAGATACTGCCTAGAGGAAAATTAAAGAGACTTTTGGAGAAAAGAGAACACTTGTATCAATATCAAAGAGATCAGATGGAAACCCAGTTCTAAGTAAAGAAGACAAAGCAGAAAAGTGGACGGAGTATATAGAGGATCTATACAAGGCCGATGTACTTGAGGACAATATTATGGAAATGGAAGAGAATGTAGATGAAGATGAAATGGTAGATACGATACTGCGTGAAGAGTTTGACAGAGCACTGAAAGACCTGACTCGAAACAAGGCCCCGGGAGTAGACAACATTTCATTAGAACTACTGACGGCCTTGGGAGAGACGGTTCTGACAAAACTCTACCATCTGGTGAGCAAGATGTATGAGACAGGCGAAATACCCTCAGACTTCGAGAAGAATATAATAATTCCAATCCCAAAGAAAGCAGGCGAATGAAAAAACTGGTAGAAGCCGACCTCGGGGAAGATCAGTTTGGATTCTGTAGAAATGTTGGAACACGTGAGGCAATACTGATCCTACGACTTATCTTAGAAAATATATAAGGGAAGGCAAACCTACATTTCTAGCATTTGTAGACTTAGAGAAAGCCATTGAAAATGTTGACTGGAATACTTTATTTCAAATTCTAAAGGCGGCAGGGATAAAATACAGGGAGCGAAAGGCTATTTACAAATTGTACAGAAACCAGATGGCAGTTATAAAAGTCGAGGGGCATGAAAGGGAAGCAGTGGTTAGGAAGGCAATGGGGATTGTAGCCTATCCCCGATGTTATTCCATCTGTATATTGAGCAAGCAGTAAAGGAAACAAAAGAAAAATTCGGAGTAGGAATTAAAATCCATGGAGAAGAAATAAAACCTTTGAGGTTCGTCAATGACATTGTAACTCTGTCAGAGACAGCCAAGGACCTGGAAGAGCAGCTGAACTAAATGGATAGTGTCTTGAAAGGAGGATATAAGATGAACATCAACAAAATCAAAACGAGGATAATGGAATGTAGTCGAATTAAATTGGGTGATGCCGAGAGTGTCAGATTAGGAAATGAGACGCTTATGTAGACTGGCAATGGCAAGGAAAGCGTTTCTGAAGAAGAGGAAATTGTTACGTCGAGTATAGATTTAAGTGTCAGGAAAGTATTTGTATGTAGTGTGGCCATGTTTGGAAATGAAGCGTGGACGTTAAATAGTTTGGACAAGAAGAGAATACAGGCTTTCGAAATGTGGTGCTACAAAAGAATGCTGAAAATTAGATGAATAGATCATATACCTAATGAGGAGGTATTGAATAGAATTAGGGAGAAGAGAATGTTGTGGCACAACTTGACTAGAAGAAGGGATCGGTTGGTCGGACATATTCTGAGGCATCAACGGATCACCAATTTGGTACTGGAGGGCAGCGTGGAGGGTAAAAATCGCAGAGGGAGACCAAGAGATGAATACATTAAACAGATTCAGAAGGATGTAGGTTGCAGTAGGTACTGGAAGATGAAGAAGCTTGCACAGGAGAGAGTAGCATGGAGGGCTGCATCAAACCAGTCTCTGTACTGAAGACCACAACAACAACAACAACAACATCTCTTACAGGCGCTGCATAAAAGACTATAGTGGGACACAAAGAGCTGTGTACTTTTAATTACCAGCACAATTCACCTTACGCGATTTAGGGTGGAGATTTGAACCACGTTCTTCTCGAAAGTGCATCCAGTCCCTGAACCTCCCCATCTCCCTCTGCCACTCCGTTGAATTTACAGATTGACGGTGGAACCACAGTCTAGTGATCACTCTTGTATTAAATAATACTCTTTCAAGTCATTATGTAACAGCAGTTTCCATTATGTATTCGCAAATACGAGGGCCGTTCAGAAAGTAACCTCCGGTTGATTTAAAAAAATACACCAAGTTAAATAAAAATATTTTAATATATACATCTTACAACTACATCTTTGCACTTATTTTCTACATAGTCTCCATAGCGATTGAGGCACTTATCGTATCTCTTCACAAGCTTTGAAATTCCTTCTGCATAAAAATCACCCGCTTGTGCCTGGAGCCGGCCTGTGACCGCATCTTTGAGCTCTTCGTCGTCATCAAACCGCTGTGACCCGAGCCATTTCTTCAAATGCATGAAGAGGTGATAATCACTTGGCGCCAGGTCTGGGCTGTAAGGTGGATGGTTGATAACGTCCCACTTGAAGGACTCAAGAAGGGCCGTTGTTCTGCGAGCAGAGTGAGGACGGGCGTTATCGTGCAAAAAAACGATACCGGAAGTCAGCATACCACGGCGTTTGTTCTGTATAGCCCGTCGTAACTTTTTTATTGTTTCACAGTACACGTCTTGATTAATGGTCGTACCACGTTCCATGAATTCAACCAACAACACCTCTTTGGCATCCCAAAACACCGTTGCCATCAGTTTTCTGGCAGAAAAATCTTGCGAGGCTTTTCTTGGTTTGGTAGGCGAATTTGAATGTGCCCACATCTTTGATTGTTCTTTTGTCTCAGGGTTCACGTACTTAATCCAGGTTTCGTCACCGGTCACGATTCTGTTTAACAATGGTTCTCCTTCGTCCTCATAACGTGACAGAAAGTCTAATGCAGAGGCCATTCTTTGAGTTTTGTGGTGGTCGGTAAGAATTTTGGGCACCCATCGTGCACAGAACTTACGGTAACCCAATCTTGCTGTCACTATCTCGTACAAGAGAGTCTTAGAAATCTGTGGAAAACCAGTAGACAACTCCGACATTGAGAAACGTCGATTTTCACGAACTTTTGCATCAACTGTCTGAACGAGTTCGTCAGTCACCAATGATGGTCTACCACTCCTCTCTTCATCATGAACGTTTTCTCGTCCACTTTTAAATAAACGTACCCATTCACGGACAACTCCTTCACTCATAACTCTTGGTCCGTACATGGCACAAAGCTCACGATGAATAGCTGCTGCAGAATATCCTTTGGCTGTAAAAAAACCTTATGACAGCACGCACTTCACATTTGGCGGGGTTTTCTATTGCAGCACACATTTCAAACTGCCACAAAAACTAAACTAGCGCAGGTACGACGTTCACTCGACCACGGCTTGATGCCGACTGACCTGTTGAGTGCGTGAACGCACAGATGGCGTCGCTACTCCCCCCACAACCCGCACTGTGACCAATCGGAGGTTACTTTCTGAACCGCCCTCGTAATAAAGAGTGCGCATGTCCTGTTTGTCGGAAAACTGATTCAAATGTTACTTAAGATGTAAAATACTTCCAACAAGGATAGTGCTAATTCATTTCCGAAACAAACAGTTATCCGTTCTCCAATAAGAGATAATATACTGTCAGTTGTGATGAGAGTAATAATATACAGTAGCATGCTTCTGTATCCTGAAAACACCGTCAGTCTCAGTGCATATCAGGATGTGACAGAGAATGCAATTCTTCTCCGCCATGTATGACTGGATCTGTGTCGTTCTAACTTCGGTTCCAGCTACAAAAGTAATATGCTGCTTTCTCACTTTCTCACTGTGTTTGCGTAGTACTTTGTGTGTCGTAGTAATCAGGAATGCCTGGACCCATCTTTTAACTATAGATTTCTATTTATTTTGTTTTCAGGCTTGTGGTTCCACCACGATTTCCTTTCTGTGACGTCCAACCTCCTAAATTATTAGTATTATTTGTTTGTTTGTTTTGATCTCTGCTTCTGTTACAACTTCTCTCCTCTTCAGGTCTCTTTCATACCATCGAAATCATTCCCTGTTATCGAATATTCTCTCATCACTTCCCTTCTTCTCATCAGTTTATCAAACATTCATTTCCTCGCAAATCTGATATGGGCTACCCATTTCCTTATTACTCACTTAATTTTTGGCATCCTTTCGAAAAATCATATCGAAAACTGTTTCATTCCTTCTTATCTGCCTTTCCCACCGGCCTTGATTCTATTACATACAGTGAAATATTCCAGACAAACATAGATCACCGCCTTTGTTAGGTGTCAAAGAGTACTAATCACTCACTCTCGGACTCACCGAAGATCGATTGAGGTGTGTGCATTTAGCAGGTGGAAGACACGTTTGCTGGTTTTCTAGACATAAGATACACCTTAGTTGAGTTTGTAAATTATATTGATGATATGGAATCTGTTACATCGCCGACATCAGTATTCGAGAGTGGAAATATCATTTTCCTCTATTTGTTTCGAGTTCTCACGTATAGGTCCTCACACACAGGGTAAGTTTCTAGTTACTTAGTGGTCTAGATCATGCGTCACCTAGATAAAGTTTCGGGTTTATAGAGGCATAATTCCCAGTCTATATCTTCAGAATTATGTTGTGCGAGTGACTGGTAGGAAACTGCTGTGTGCAAACCATGCGAAAATATAGTTGTTCTTGTAATTCCAGAGTATGGAGATGGGTGTAGGAAAGAAGCAAGCAGAGAAGCATGTCCAGACCAGAAACAGTAACGCGTTTGTGCCGGGGGGAGGGGGGTGGGAACGAGCCCGAATTTGTAGAACAGTTCTGAGGGTGACTTCAGTCCCTTGAGGGCGCTCTGGTCACCTGCCGGGGGTGGATGACCGCCGACCTCGCAGGGTGATCTCTACTGCTGCGAGGAGTGTATACGATGCTGTCTGTCTTCGTGGTATATGTGCAAATGATGTAAAAGGGACGATTTTTTATGTTTACTACATCGAGACGGTATGTTGTGATATATTTCTGGGTTGGAGATTGGTTTCACTCTCTAGTATTCAAGCTCCTGTCCTCAGTGGGAGAGCAGTGTAATTGAGTAAAAGTCTTTCCGAATTGGACTACATGTAGGACATGTTGCATGGTTTAATTGCATGTGTAATATAGTGATCTGTACAAAATACACTCATAATGCTCTATTTATTCACAAGGCATCCTTTGTGTTGGGATGTAGAAGCATATACAAATTGATTCAAACAATATTGGGGGGCAAGGTATGTACAGAAAGTTCTGAGAAAGGAAGTGTTCAAACACAGGATCACAGAATGAAGGAGACCATCCATCTCTGGCAGGGATGCCATCACTCATCCGCCACTGTGGCATTAGGACATCTCCAGACCTGTAGCTGTAGGATACTGAAAATTCCGGCCATTTTTTTTCTCTTCTGTATGACAGTGCTTCGAATACTGTTTGCGCAATTGTTCTGAATCACCACATCTGTGGTGATTCAGAACAAGAATGCGTTTATGATTAACACTGTTTTCGAGAGCATGCACAGACTTTTGCGGTGAGAACATTTGCTTACATTGAAAGCAGGAAGCGTAACATGTGATGCATGGGGTGCCATGTTAGGACCACAAGGAAGAATACATTCTGCATCATTCCACACTATTTTCATAAACAGGTTCTGTTAGGGCAAGAATTTCTATGCATACAAGCTGAGACATCAAGAAAGCGAGCATTAACTATTTTTGGGACACTATATAATTTCCGAGAGGTCGACATGGCTCTTATTTTACATAGCCATGTGACATCAGAATAACATTGAGAACCTTTTAGATGGTGAGTCGCCACACGGACATTTCGCTGCGAGGTGTGAATCACGCTGTGGCAGTTACACATGGCTGCATGCAGCTCGTATGCTCTGTTAGGATCGCTAGGGAAAAAGCAGCCTGCACTGTTCTGGAACAGATTTCTATAGAGCAGTCTGTGATCTCAGTATCCATAGGTATAGCATCAGCAATGGTAAACACACGTGCTGCCGGGGGGTATTATGCAAATGGGGTTGGAGTGAGTGCACCTTGGAGTTCTGTGGTGAGGTGGACACAGGTGTGTGCTGTATCTCACGTGTTGGTGAGGATCTGATTGCACAGGAGACGCTGCAGGATTGGGCCACTGCGAGCCGCCTGGTTGCTGCAGCCCTAACATGCTAGCCTGAGGGAGGGCGACCCATGGACGCCAGAAAGATGCTGTGGCGGCCGAGGCTGGGGTGGGGTCAGGGCTACGGGCAGCAGCAGCTGCGGCTGCAGCTGCAGTGGCAGCGTCGGTTGCCGAGTGGTGAGATGTGTTTTTTATCTCTTGTTTAAACCGTATTCCATCGATTTCACCAACCATTAGGATGCTGTGAATTAAAAAAAGCTGCCCCATACATGTGAAAATATAGATTTAATTAATCTGCATAAATTTTTTATATCAACATGGTGTTAGCAGTACAATAGTTAAGGGGAGGGTGTGCGTGAGTGTGTGACATGGAGCAGAATGGCAAGTTAAGTGCAGAACACTAGGTTAATTTGCACAATTTTTATGTAAAATGGAGTGCAAACGTTTAAGGGGGTATGTGACAAAGAAGAAGGCGCCAGAAATGGCATTCAAAAGCATGTTAAATTCGAAAAGTGTACCAGAAAATGGTGGGAGGACATAACTATTTACTTAATTTGGTATCAATGGTGGTAGAACAGTTTAAGGAAATGGGGTTGACATGGAAAACCACTTAACAGAAGACTAGGTTAAGTTCCAACAAAGGGCCAAACATTAAGGTAAGACACCCAGATTACAGTGCCAAACATTGGGTTATACAACATGTTTACCCCATGTAATTACTTCTTACAAGACCTACATGTTTCCAAACAGCAGAGAATGATGTGCAAGAGAAATCCAACCCCCACAAGTTGATTTTTTAAAATAAACAATATACACTTGAATTTCCTGTTATGAGACACTTCCTCTTCACCACCAGACCGCCATCTTGGATTGTGTCATGGAAGGGACGACAGCGCCCTATGGTGGCGCTACTGTGTACTAGGTCAGTTGGACTCTGGAGCCCATGGCGTCCACACTGTTTCCCACCATTTTCCCAGCCATCTTGGATTATGTCATGCAACGGACGATAGCGCCCTCTGGTGGCAGTACTGTGTACTAGGTCAGTTGGAGTCTGGACCTAATGGCGAACACTGGATTGTGGTACTGCCTCTAATTGTTTAAGTAAGTAGTGCATGCAAAATAAAGACTTACATCAAGTGCAGGCTGAGTCCTTTTCCCACCAATCCCTAGGAAGAGATGACAGGTGGGTGACTTAGGTTAGTGGAGGTAGCTCAAGTGCCCTTTCTTTCCCGCCATTTTCTTAGGTTAATATAGTCGAATTGACCTATCTTGCCACCATAATTCAAACTTCGCGCCAATCGCTAGGAAGAGGTGGCGGTTGGATGACTTAGGTTACTGAAGGTAGCCCAAGTGACCTATCTTCCCACCATGTTCTTAGGTTAGTATAGGTTGCATTGTCATGATGGAATTTGAACTTCCTGATGGGTGGGGGGGGGGCAGGGGCGCATAGCACTTTCCTACCAGAGAGGTTAATTACTTGCTCAATTTAATTAAGTATTCAATCAAATTGATAAGAGTGAGAGAGGGACCTATTCCAAAAACTGGACCTGAAAGTGTACCTGTAGAAGTGAGGGCGAAGGGGTTGGAGGAGGGGGAGGGGGGCAGGGGGGACAATAGGTTATGTGCCTGTCAATCAAAAGGAAATGGTGGTGATATGGAAAAGCACTTAACAGAACAATAGGTTAAGTACCTGTCAATCAAAGGAGAACACTAGATTAAGTATTTGCCAATCAAAGGAGAACAATAGGTTTGCCCTTAGTGCATACATGCCTCTGATATAGGTAACCAGCACTAACAAAATGGGCTCGTACCCCTGTAGCCCTACTACTGGGGGGTGTCATAAAGCCGTTGTATCTTGCCCTGATCCAAGCTGTCCTGTCCTACTGATCCTTCATACCTGGGATAGTGGCACTGGAATGGAGTTGACATCCCAGCTGATCTCACACATGTTCTATCAGGGCATCTGGTGATCTTGCTGGTCACGGGAGAAGTTCAACATCACACAGACAGTTCATACCAACATGTGCCATGTGTGAAAATGCAATGTCCTGTTAGAAAATGGGATGAGGATACTGTACCATGAGAGGTACCATGACAGGTACTTAACCTATTGTTCTGTTAAGTGCTTTTCCATATCACCACCATTTCCTTTTGATTGACAGGCACTTAACCTATTGTCCCCCCTACCCCCCTCCCCCTCCTCCAACCCCTTCGCCCTCACTTCTACAGGTACACTTTCAGGTCCAGTTATTGGAATAGGTCCCTCTCTCACTCTTATCAATTTGATTGAATACTTAATTAAATTGAGCAAGTAATTGCGGCACATGATGCCCGTGATGTACCATTTTGCCGTCAGTTTCCCGAAACACCGTCAAAACTGCGGCCATTCTCGACGACGATGGTCATCCATGGTAGTGCAGAGTCTCGATTCATAGGAGAACACAGTGCGACCATGTGCTTCCCGGTCATGGCCCCATTCCCAGTCTCTGACATGTGGTCTTGAAAATAGGACGTTCATATCTTCCATTGATTCTGCTGTTGCGCGCATACACAAACTCTGAGTGAGTGAACAGTTGTTGAGAGTAGTCGGACGTAGCCTGGAGTGGAGAGAAGCCGCGCGTCAGTAGAGGTCGCAGCCTGCCTTGACCAGGCTACTGGCTCCAGAGGAGTTCGTATCAATCGAGGATTTTTGACAATTTGCTTTTTAGCTGGGCATAGTTGCTACTTGTTTGCACACTGGAGTGATTTTGATTTGTGTATGCATACATTGAAAGTAATATTTGTATCTTTGTTGTGACATGATACATGATTATTGATTAAAGACAATGTGGAATATTTAAAGTTCTTGCTAATAAAACTGGTCAAGGAAAAGAAAGGTCCGAGTTTATATATATAGGCCTGTATCTCCCCTGCCTAAAATCGTAGTACCGATGAGCACACCTCACTCCATTTGGCATGAAAACAAATTCTCTGTATGCCTCTCTAAATTGATTAATGTTCACAATGTAATTGTTTTCGAGGAATTCGACTGGCTTCGTTGGCGTCCATATGCTTCTATACTGAAGCGGATTGTAGAAGGACGTCCTGTTACAGTTAATGTTAAAATATACCTGGTATGGTTATAAAGCATACAGGACTTCTTATATTTGTGTCGAATGACTTTACTATTGGCGATGAAGCTTTGATATCACGTCTGAATGTAATACATGCCGATTATCACATAATTCATTGTCTCAATGTTAAGGAGGAGATGGCGTCGGACACGTCGGACGCTTCAGTATAGGAGCATATGGACGCCAACGAAGCCAGTCGAATTCCTCGAAAACAATTACATTGTGAACACGTGGGTCATATCCACATAATACATTGTCTCAATGTTAAGGAGGAGATGGTGTCGGACGCTTCAGTATAGAAGCATATGGACGCCAACGAAGCCAGTCGAATTCCTCGAAAACAATTACATTGTGAACACGTGGGTCATATCCACCAAAGCCACCAAAGCCACCAGTCGAATTCCTCGAAAACAATTACATTGTGAACACGTGGGTCATATCCACCAAAGCCAAATTCCGAACAAAACGGAAGATATACGTGTTGTTTCCGAGATAGAATTTTCTCAACAAGAGTGGATTTGCCTATATTTGTGTCACCATATATATATATATATATTGTTAATAATATTTCACAATTGTTGTTGTTGTGGGTTTATCGTCTATGTTTCACTTCCATACATGGCTTCACTTCGTAAAAATACTATCTACTTCGACCTTCATCACTTATTTTGCTCCCCAAATAGCAAAAATCATTTACTACTTTCAGTATCTCATTTCCTAATCTAATTCCCTCAGCATAAACTGATTTAATTCGGCTACATTCGATTATCCCTGTTTTGCTTTGTGATGTTCATCTTATATCCTCCTTTCAAGAAGCCGGCCGCTGTGGCCGAGCGGTTCTTGGCGCTTCAGTCTGGAACAGCGCTGCTGCTACGGTCGCAGGTTCGAATCCTGCCTCGGGCGTGGATGTGTGGCATACAGCAAACCAGTGCTTAACATCATTGGTTAAAAACAGTCTTGTTTGCAATTTCAGTTCTTTTATTTTTCAACGACGCTTTTCGCCTTATTTAGGCATCTTCAGGTTATCTACATAGAAAACAGAGAACAAATACATCTATTTAAGAATCGCGATCGCGTTGTGCAGACTTGGATGACCTATAAGCATATATAAACAGATCAGCTATTGAATGAGCAAATACCTTAATTTGGTATTTCTTAGAAGAATCCTTTAGTCAGTGTAGCCAAAGGGCATCGTCGAATATATCAGGCCAACATAGCCTTCGTTAAACTCAGTAAAAACTAGAAATATAAAATAGTTAAATCATTACCTTTTCTAGATGGACGCGAGAGGCACCAAGATCTGCATAATGCGTTCCCGTTCACAGGAGCGAGTAACGGAGTAAGATGGGGACTCAGGTAGTAAGCATAATGCACCACAGCGTCGTGTGCCAGTACTGAAGCCTCTAGTACAGAATCACCTCAAGAGGTGGCGCTGTGACGCAGCAGTGATAACAATGAGAGATCGGAAACTGGATATACATACCCACTAAAACTTTATAAATGTAATGCACATAAACCATTGATAAGATGGAATTACTAGGGACAACACCTATGCAATAACTTTTCGTAAAATTCTGACGAAGTAAAATATAAATGAAGGCGGTAAATTTAAAATGAGAAAACAAGGTGTATAATACAGCACACAGATGCAGTACATAAACAGATTTTTCGTATCGTATACCACTAGAACGAGAACATTAAAAACACAGGACCGTAATTTCAGATAAAGAGGCCGCACATATAACACTCAATACTGCGTCATTCGGAGATAGAACTTCTAGCAAGAAAACTTTTTTTATAAAATACAAATAAAATTATTAGGTTTAAAAAATACACACCAACCGTGGAAGACGGACGTTATGCGGGTAAACTCCCCCCCCCCCCTTTTTTAATTTATAGCTGCATTGAAATGTGTAAAATGCGTCATCATTTAAAGGGACAAACTCGCAAGTATCCTATTTGAGTAAAAAAAAACACTAATGGCTTGGCTAAGAAGACGACATGAGACCAGAGAGGAACAGGGCTCATATTTAGGCAGAATTACGAGAGCTCCTGGATTACACTAATAACACCGATTTTATAATTTCTAAAAAGGCCTGATTAGCGCCAAATATTTGGCCGTTAAGGAGAGACAAATCTTTGTCTTCCATATGTCTAAATAATTGTCACCCTGCAGAATATTCACGCAGTTGCAGCGGCAAGACGAAGTAAGTTGCCTGTTGCGTGCAGGAACATTGCAGTATAATTGTTAGGAGATGTTAGAGAATATTTTAAAATTGGCAGTCAGATACAAGAGTATTGATTTTTCATGATTGGTAGGAAGAATAATTAATTTTTTGGTTTTTGTTCTCTATGGGAATACTGACATGTCCGATGGTAGGAAGTGACAGAAACTGTCTGAATACTGACATGTCTGTATAAGGATTTTCATGATACAAGTTGTACGGCTACCCATCGGATTTTCTGACAATGATAATAAAGTTTCACTAGATAGCCTAGCAATTTTTAGAGAAAAGGTACAGATAACGATAATTTTGCCGGAGATAGAGCTTTAGCCATTTCCGTATGCCTGTTGCCACAACAATAATTTTTTATAGAAAACTTTCAGTGTAGGATGACAGGACGTCGGAGGGAGTCCATTACTTGCTTGGTGCACAATACCGCGATTCTCCCACGTAGTGGTCACACGAGGTCGAACAGCACCTTGACGATATGTTTAGCTGCCCTCTCATTCCCATACAGACCAACATCTGGCCACTTCACACCCGAATGCCCCACAAATCTGGATATTGCACGATTCGACCAGCCGCCCAAACTGAGGGCCACAACACCGCCCTTCAGAGTCTGTCAGGTGCTGGAACACTGACAACGAGCACGCCGCATCTCCGTGTCTTCCGCAGTAAACACTAAACATCTGAAGCTATTCACGATCCTTAATTACCCTACCAGACCTGGTAACAACACTGAATACGAACAGGAAATTTAGTTACTCAGGTCCTGTTCAATGATGTGGAAAAATTCCTTGTATAATTGTGAATCGTCCAGTCTAGTATTACAGACGTCTCTTCTGTACAATGGAAATAAGTAAAGTTCTGAATTTTTGGCCCTCCATATGACGTGTTGGACCTGCTGTCCGATATCTCTTTCAATGTTTATAGTTCCCTTTTCTCGAAGGTGTTGACACTGCTGCTTAATGACGATGCGCCAGCCGCGCAGAGTACTTCAGGGAGAACGGCAGTCTGGTAGCGCCCAAGTCTGGTCTTGTGTGAAGAGGGATTTTGTTAACCACATATTCCAGTCGATTGACTGGACCTTATGCAGTTTATGCTGCATGAGTTTCATTGCCCAGCCTGTCATTCCCAGGATTGCCGATAACATCGCCTGTACTGTTTACACTGAGGTGACAAAAGTCACTGGATACCTGCTAGTATCGCGTCCGACTTTCCTTCGCCCTCTGCAGTACAGCAACTCGATGTGGCAGGGACTCAACAAGTCGTTACAAGTTCTCTGAAGACATACTGAGCCACGCTGCATAATTGCGAAATTGCTGCCGGCACAGGATATTCTGCATGAAATCATCTCTCAATGATGTCCGACAAGTGTTCGATGAGACTTATGTCGAGCGATCTGGGTGGCCAAATCCGTCACTCGAACTGTCTAGAATGTTGTTCAAAGCAATCGTGGACAGTTGTGGTCCAGTGACATGCTGCATTGTCACACATAAAACTTCGATCGTTGTTTGTCCACGAATGGCTGCAAATAGTTTCCAGGCATCCGAACATAACTATTTCCACTCAGTCCTCAGTTCAGTCCACCACCAGCTTGGACAGTGCCTTATTTACAAACCTGTTCAATGGTTCAAATGGGTCTGAGCACTATGGGACTTAACTTCTCAGGTCATCAGTCCGCTAGAACTTAGAACTACTTAAACCTAATTAACCTAAGGGCATCACACACATCCATGACCGAGGCAGGATTCGAACGTGCGACCGTAGCGGTCTCACGGTTCCAGACTGTAGCGCCTAGAACCGCTCAGCCACCCGGGCCGGCCCTGTTCAATGGCTTCGATGGGTCTGCACCACACTGCAACCCTACCATCTGCTCTTACCAACTGAAATCGGGACTCATCTGATCAGGCCACGGTTTTCCAGTCGTCTGGGGACCAACCGATACGGTCACGAGAGGCGCTGCAGGCGATGTCGTCCTGTTAGAACTCGTGTCGGTCGTCCGTTGCCACTGTCCATTAACGCCAAACATCGCCACACTACCCTGACACATACGTTCGTCGTACTCCCACATTGACTTCTGCGGTTATTTCAAGCACAGTTGCTTGTATATTAGCATTCACAACGTAGCCAATCGCCGCTGCTGTCAGTCGATAAGTGAAGGCCGTCGGCCACTGTGCCGCATTCAAAGTCTGTTAATTTTCGTCGTGCGTCGGAAAGCTTTCCACGTAAATCACCTGAACACAAATGACAGCTTCGACAACGCACTGGTCTTGTGTACCTCGTGTACGCGATATTACCGCCATCCGTGTACGTTCATATCGGTATCCCACGGCTTTTGACACCTCACTGTACTCATTTCGATGTTGCCATACCTCTCCATCAGCGATCCCAGATTTGCAGCTCGGAGTGCATGATCTGCGTTGTTTCGTGAGAGATTTGCAAGCCGTTTTGACAACGATTTCGTGAAACTTTCCTAGAGCGTGAGTCGGGCGTCAGTTAAAAAAAAGGCTCTGAGCACTATGGGACTTAACTCCTGAGGTCATCAGTCCCCTAGAACTTAGAACTACTTAAACCTAACTAACCTAAGGACATCACACACAACCATGCCCGAGGCAGGATTCGAACCTGCGACCGTAGCGGTTGCGCGGTTCCAGACTGTAGCGCCTAGAACCGCTCGGTCAAACACGCCGGCGCGGCGTCAGTGGTAGTCCTTAAAATTAATACTAGTTCATAAACAAAGATGAGGTATGCCATTTGATATTCACTCGTTTATTTATTGGAGCTACTTATTTCGCCCAAATTTTGATAACATCTAGCAGCTGAAAAGGAGTGAAGAAAATCCATCAATATCGTCAATTCCTATTTTCATTCGGAGATTTCATCCATGTATTTTATATTGAATGTCATACTTGTTAAGGACTGCTCAATTAAGTAAATTGTTTTATTATCCACACCGTCTTCCTGTAATACATTAAAAAAGATGATGTGATCCATAGACTGGCGGTCTTGTAGTGTCATACTATCGACGAGAGTATAATTTCTTACAAGATGGCCTGGAGTACTTCACGAAGTCAGCAATGTTACTTACATTGCTGTGTCATGTTGAGCCACGTTACTCCCTCGCTTTGTTCTCAAACGTCGTCTGTGGCGCACGACAAGACGTTTGTTTTCCCCCCTGCAGAAACCGGGACGACCTGAGGAGTGGGGCTCGCATGTCTGGCTTCTTCGGCACGCGCGCCCCTGCCCCTGCCCCCTGGCACTCTTATTCCATTAAGTTCTTCCGTTTCTGCGTGCCGGGGTAGCGGCGCCGCCAGGTAATGTCGCCAGAATGGGTTTCCGACTTCTAGGGCGCCCTCCGTCAAGCAGAGGGGAAAGCGAGCGATCGCAGCCGACACGCGCGACTATCGATTGTGCGAGCGGGACAGAGAGTCGACACAGATGGGAGGCGGATGCGCTGATGGAGGCGGGCAAAGGGCCTCTTAATCCCCCCCCCCCCCCGCGAGTTGCCGAATTAGTTCACTTAAGGAGAGCGATGGGGCGTACTCGCACAAATTTCTCTGCAGACAAATCCTTGTTGTAGCACTCAGGAGGACGAGGATAAGTTGAATGTTAAGATAAGGCTTCACCGTGTTCCTTTTCAATAATGTTCGCACGAGCATTTGTTTTGCGCTGTATTTAACGTCGAACAACACTGCTGCTACGAACGGAAATCTACTCTTTTAACAGAGAGGCGAACAAAAGAGGTTTCACTTTTTATCACTTTAACTGACAATATTTCTGGTAAGCATCCCTTATTTTCTGTAGCCAGTGCTTTTTTTCAAAAAGAAAAGTTTGAGGGTACTCCGCCTTTGGATATAATCCAGCGAAAATTACTTATAACTGAAGCATGGGATACCACCCATCTGCATTTAGCCATGACGTCATCAACAAGTAGAACTATAAAAAAATGGTATCGGACTCTTCAGTTTACTTTACAGCTGAAATGAAGCAGGCAATACCGACAAACACCCAAACATACGAGAAAATGTGGTATCGAACACTTCAGTTTACATCACATCAAATGAAGCATGCGATTCCCATCAACTCCTGAACAATAAAAGAAAGTGGTATCGTACACTTCAGTTGACCTATGATCCACCTTAAATGAAACAGCAAACGGAATGGGAAACGCAAGCGAATAAAGAACAACAAAACAAAGATGCCAATGAAACGCGAAGGATCATGGTAGCGGGACCATAGAGACATCTGTCAGTAGCTCGGCTTTGTGCGTACGCATATCCGTTTTGCACTACCATCGCCCACTGTTAGCGGGCGAGGGCACTACATGCTTGTCGACCTGGCTACCGGCGATTCAGTTGTCGAGGACGGTTGCCGCAGCTTCGAAATGCTGGAAACAGCCAATGACATCTCTTTTCCCATTAAAAACTGCACTGGTATCGTTCGTATTGCAATTACCAACACGGAAAATTGAAATAAATCTTTGGAACTCTTCCAAGTTCTCAACATCGTAAAAAAATTATTTTGTCGACGAAAAAGTTTAGGGGTACGCATCCCCCAGCGTTCCCCCAGAAAAACAGCGCTGTCTCTAGCTATTATATCACACTAGGCGTTTTAGTGCATTTTATCTGGCAGTGTTGCTTTGAGTAATACTTTGGCTACGCACAGTTAGCAGCACCTAACTTTGTATCGTGGCACTTCTTGAAAAAATATGTGGTGGAACGGTTATAGCACGATAACTGTCAGCCGCCAGGGAAACGCGCTTTTTTATTATTGGTCCGATCGTGAATTAGAGCACATTTGTTTACTTTTATAAAAATATACAGATAAGTTTACAGTAAAATACATAAAAATAAAGATTCTAGTCCCTGGAAGGACTTAACTGCTTATGAGAAAAATCCTACATTTCTTAAATAAAAAAAAATATATACACCTCACTACATTCAGAAATATCGATTTATTACAAAAATATTTTAATTCAAATTTAAAGTAGAACCAAAATAAAGGGTTATCTAAAGCCATAATCAAAGACATTTTACACAGATCACTTGGTTTAGCTGAAAATGGCAAGTTTCAGATCACACTGACAATGAGTGATATGGGTGACTGTTGGCGCTTGATACGTTTTTCCTGTGAAATACCTTGTGATTGTGTCATCAAACACCTTCGAAAATTTTCTGTCAGTCAGCATTTTTATCTTCGCTACGACAAAAATGTCACATTTTCCACAGTTTTTCACTTTGATTAGTATGTTCACAAACGGATAGATCCGTCAGATCAATAGTCATCGAAAGTAGCCAAATTATCCTTGTGATCATCAGACCATAATAGTGATTACAAAAGAGAGAAATTATTTTTTAATCACGAATGGATTGTCAGTTGCTTAGGCCACTCTTAAATAACAGCTAATGGCCATAACTCCAAATAAATATCTATGGGACAAAAATGATCTCACAAACTTTTGATTATGTACATTTACTAATTAATTGTTCATCATACACTCTGCGTATTTTCCACTTTTTTTTAATAAAAGAAAGGCTGTTTCTAATGTAGGTATTGACTAAGTTTTTAAGATAAACTTGATCCTAATTTTTTTTTCCTAAAAGAGACATGTATTTGTCTGAGAGTGCCGGCCGCTGGTGGCCGAGCGGTTCTGGCGCTACAGTCTGGAACCGCGCGACCGCTACGGTCGCAGGTTCGAATCCTGCCTCGGGCATGGATGTGTGTGTTGTCCTTAGGTTAGTTAGGTTTAAGTAGTTCTAAGTTCTAGGGGACTTATGACCTCCGCAGTTGAGTCCCATAGTGCTCAGAGCCATTTGAACCATTTTTTTGTCTGAGAGTGAGCTAAGAGGTAAATATTGAGAATGTGAATAAATGCAGAGCATGGAGGAAAGTATTTTTGTGCTTTTTAGATATCATGGAAACTCATTCATTACAATTTCCGAAATTGTTCAGAAGAGTTTGTCACACTGTGGTCTATGTAAAAACTACCCACTGGCGTTTCTTCCCCATTTGCAACAGACGTCTTAAGAAATAAACCCCATTTTTCTGCAGACACCTCCCGCAGACGGGAAAAAACATTATTAAGGGGACATGCTCGTGAAATTGACCAAAAAATTTGAAAAAAAAATTTCTTGGTCTATGAAAAAGAGCATTTCATGCTGATTTCAAAAATGTGTAATTTATGGGCATTAACATTTTCTGTTCGTTGGTTGAACGTAATGTTGCACAGGGGCTACGCCCATCTGTCAGTTTGAAGTGTGTCAGAATACGTGATGCATTATTTTGTTCTTCCGTTTTTTCCGTCGTTAGCTACGGATCGTTAACATAGGTGTATTCTAGAAGGTACTGACTCCCAGAACGAAAGTACAGGCATGTCTAAAAGGCTATGGTTCGAATGTAAACAAAGATCTGAAATTCGGAATTTCTACACGTGTGCTTTTGTAGTTATTGTGTGTTGTTTTGTTTCTGTGTGTGTGTTTCCTGTGCTACAAATGCCGAGAGTAAAGAAATTTAGCACCAAACGAAAGTTCCAAACAACGGAATAGTACAGATCAATTGCTTCAAAAGTCGCCTGCGGAAACTGTGTCTACAGGCAGTGCTTCTAGACAAACTTTCGCTTTCTGAATGTAATAAGAACAAGCGTAGTAGTACTGTGAGCAGCAATAACGACAGAAACGCTATTGTGAACCTAAATATGCTGTGGAAGACTTTTGAAGAGTGCTGTGAAATGTAAGTACTGCAATTGTGAAGATAGTATTGACGTTTCTGAGGACATTTCAGCAAGGAAGGGTCTTTCACGTCGGTTAGTGATTGCCTGTATCTCGTGTAAGATGCACAGTGATACTATGGCATCGCCAGTAACTGATAGTTGACATTACAGTGTCAATATTCAGCTTGCTTTTACAATGCGATGTATTGGAAGGGGAAGGAGAGCTGCCCAGACTTTTTTTGCAGTGATGGATTTGCCTCCACCTCCACTGAGGTTTGACGGATACAATAAATTAATATACAATGCTGTATGTGGTGTAAGTGAACATTCAATGAAAAGAGCAGCAGATGAAGCAGGAGCCTTGTCTGAGAATACAGACACTGCAGCAGCATTTGATGGATCTTGGCAGAAGAGAGGTCATATTTCTCTGAATAGGGTTGTAACTGCCACATTTACTGAAACTGGTAAGATACTAGATTGTGAATGTCTAAAAAAGCACTGCCAGGGTTATTCAAGTAAATTTATTGGCACCTGTGTTTGTGTAAAGAATTTTGACGGCCCAAGTGGAAACATGGAAACGAATGGAGTTGTAAACACTTTTAGAAGATCAGAGGTCAGTCGTGATGTGAGGTATGGAGACTGTAAAGCACACACTACTGTTGTTAATGTCAGACCATATGGGGACATTCCGATAGAAAAGCTTGAATGTGTTGGGCATGTACAAAACAGAATGGGAGATCGTCTGAGACAATTATGTAAAGACTTCAGTGGGAAAAACTGTCAGACGGAAATCACATATGTGGTCCAGGTCGTCTTACAAATAGTGAAATTGATTCTTGGGCTCAATATTATGGACTAACAATAAGGAGAAACGTAGGAGACTTGGAGAACATGAAACGAGCTGTTTGGGCAACATGGTTTCACAGAGTGTCAACAGATGAAAGCCCACAGCATGGTTTGTGTCCAAAAGGGGAAGATTCGTGGCGCAAGTACTGGTTGAGCAATGCTACAGGCATACAATATACCCACAAGCATTCCTTACCACTTGCTGTAATGGAGACAATTAGGCCTATATATAGTGATCTGGCAAATAAAAATCTACTTAGGAAATGTATGCATGGTCTCTCTCAGAATGCAAATGAAAGCTTCAGCAGCTGTGTATGGGAGAGAATACAGAAAAAAGTATTTGTCGGGCTGGCAGTGCTGAAGATTGGTGTAATGGATGCAATAATAACATTCAATGATGGTGCAATTTCAAGGATCAATGTTATGAAGAAATTGAACATCCAGATGGGAAGGAATATGGCGTCAGCTCTAAGTGCTATTGATAAGCGGCGGATAAGTGAAGCAGAGACAGTTGCAGAAGCTGCTACCAAGGAGTCAAGGATAAAGGAAAGAATGAAGAGAAAGAATACGGAGGATAAGGAAACAGGAAGACAACTGGAGTATGCAGCTGGAATGTTCTAAACGAGCATAGTGGTAAGTTAATAAATCTGTAAATCTTTTTTAGCGATTTACCGAAAGCTTGAATTATCATCATTCAGGTACACTTTTCTCCTGACTGAAATTAAAGTCAGAAAAATTGGTACAGATATTTAGAATGACCTCTACTTCCTTTGTCTACTATTTCCTGAAAAAAATTATAACATGGTGATGATGATGATGTCTGTGATATTTGAGCTACATTTTTAAATATTTTTGTTGTAGGAAAATAAATTACGTGTCTTTCTCACAGATCAGCATCAGGGAAGGAAATTGGATGCACAAAACACTTATGTGAATGTTGCCTGTACTCTGACTCTTTTTCCAAGCAGTGCAGTCAGTGGTTCCAAAGAAAATGGTACCGCAGTGAAATAGTGTTCCGTTTTTTATACTATTATAATTATTGTTGTCACTACCAAAATATAATAAATATCTCAATGATTTTTTTGGAAATGTTTTGAATAATGACCCTAATTGTGTATAATAATTTTGAGCTATCTCTCATTTATAGATCAGTTGCACTATGAGGGTGAAGACAGTGCTAAAGATGCAGCCCGTTCAGGGGCGTGTCCCCTTAAATGGTTTTATAAGACAACCACATCCTCTCAAACCGGAAATTTTAGCAGAAAACAAAAAAGCTACTACATTAGCATCGGCATATTTTTCATTCATTTCGTTTCTGATTTTATTCGTGCTCGCCTTTTGATTTATAGTGTCGATAACTTATTTTCCGATTTAATTGGTATCTACCATGAAGGTAGCTATCATTAGATCACAAGAAAGTACAGACATACAATGTATGTTCATCACCTTCATTTTCTCTTTCCCCCAGCGTAGTTAGACCCTCTGAAAATATGCCAAACAATTACAAATAGAAAGGCTTCAGACATTAGAATTAAGTGTCATCACAGATTTTATTACCTGATTCACCGCGAGAGTGAACAGAAATGGACACTCAGTATTTATTTGCTTGAGACATTTATCCACTTCAGATAACTTTGAACTGTCATTCGGTGTTTGGATACAATGATGAGAGTTGTCATAAAACACCTTTATTATGCGAACCAAGCGCTTTGAAGCAATCATGTTCTCCAAACACTAGTGTATCATTTGTCTAAGACCGTTGCTTACCGGCGTTTTTCGTTGCAGTGTATTTATGTTTTCGCATTATACAGGACAGAAACCCTTTCTCATAAATTCCTTGGCCTATCTTCGCTACTTTCATTCAAGCGTTCTACACTGTACCACATTCTATACCTTTACCAAAGATCCAAGGAAGGAGGTTCTCAAATATGTGGTAGGATAAATGTTAATAGTATGTTTCTTCACGTGGACTAAATATCCACGTGTAACATAGGACATGACGTGAAATGGAATGAGCAACAGCTATGTTTTATTGGTAGATTTCTGGAATAGTTTAGCGTGTCTATAAAGGAGAGCGCGTGCGGAATGTTTGTGCAACCCATTCTTGAATACATTCCATATACGAGGGCTATTCAGAAAGTAAGTTCCGATCGCTCGCGAAATGGAAACCACTGTGAAAATCCGACGAAGTTTTGCACAGCTGTGTTGAACAGTGTCTCTACTATGCCCATGGATCGCGGCACGTCGCTCTTTTCAGTTCTGAGCGCACAGTGAGCACCTAAAGATGCCCAGAAAATATTCTCTCTCGCCAAGCACGAGGGTGTGGTGAGAGATTTCGCCTGATGCCACGCAGCCCACCTAACATAACTCCATGCGCTCCATTCTTCGTGACAATTCTCGGTCGAACCCTGGAGGGACTATGAAGATGTTCCAGCAATCTTTTCGACAGAAAGTGTTTAATCGCCCACAACACAGCCCATAATTGGCTCGTTCTGTTACATCTCTCTTCACATGAATCGCTGGCTATGAAGACAACATTCTGGGACAGACAATGAGTTGTAGACGAGCGAAGAGAATTGGTGGAAAGCAAACGCGGCTGTCTTCTATGACAAAGGTGTTGAAAACTTGGTACAATGGTACGACAAATGACTAAGTCGGAGCGGCGACTAGGTATAGAGGTAGTTGTAAGTTAGTTTAAATTAGATTAAGTAGTGCTTAAGCTTAGGGACCGATGACCTCAGCAGTTTAGTCCCACAAGACCTTACCACAAATTTCCAGTTTTTGAACTGTTTGGAATTTTCATTGCCACATACATATATTATGGTTGCACACCATGTCTTTTCAGTACGGCGATGCAGGAGGTGTACACGTCAGCACAGCTATTGCTTTACTTACTGAAAATTCAACATGGACAGGAGTATCTTCTGAAAATGTTGTCCCATTCCAAAGCTGCCCTACCCGATTAGGACGACGAAGCTTCTGCCGATTTAAGGTTTCAATGAAGCATTGGAGCCATTGTTAGCCTACATTACAGAACTGGAACAACATTTTGTGGCTTTCAAAACTCAAGGTAACATCTGACGAAAAGATTTTCTACTTGCTTATTCTGATGCTAATTTCTTCAAGAATTTAATTTCTTCAGCTATTTAAATGAGATGTTGACCCTAGTAAACTAATGCACAGTCAATTGAAGAACCAGATTATTATGTTTCCCGTAAGATTCATGACGTCATCCATGAGCTCCCACTCGTACTTCAGGTTTGTAAATAAACTCGAAACCCGACGTACTTCTGCTACCGAAAGGCCAAAATCTGCCCTACAGGTGTAGCCAGTCTACAGGTTCCCAAAAACAAACGCTCACACACTTATTGCCTAGAAGATGACGTTTCCAATATGACGCCAACGCAGGATACCAGTCTTATACATGAAGAATAAACTGGCCGTCCCAATTAGCAACTTGTTTTTCATTTCACTGAAGGTCACGAATAGCTTCGTGCCAGTTCTGCCAAATGTAGGAGATTTCACATTGGACGCGCACAGATTCCACGAATTCCTCCAATCCATTGAATGCCAGTACTGCTCCATCATGAGAAATATCAGCTGACCATTTGTAACATGTTAGTGAGATTCTTCTCCAACGGTTTTCGATTGCAGAAATGACACCCTTTATAGCACCATCACTTCTGTCTGTGGACAAACTTTCAACCATCCAGTCATACCAGTGGTTGATGTAGCTTTGTTCGCCAGAACAATCTACTAGGTCCACAGGCAGGTCTTTTATGGGTCTTTGGTTGTTCCCACTTGGAGAAATAAATATTGGCCAGTGCGAGGATCCGCTTCCATCACCACAGTCTGCCATGAGCTGTGGTCTTCCATGAAAAAGATTATGCAGATATGCTTTGTTCGGATCAGCTCCAAATGGCTCACATTCAGGCCCGCCACATCCTGGCTGACCACAGCATTGTGACCTCAGGATCACAGCTACAGGGCCAGGGACACATCTGCTGAGCACACCTTCACCCATGGCTGGCAACTAAAATGACCTTGTCGACACTTGACACTATGTCATCTAGATGGCTCTGTCATCTGTCCCACAGGATGCTGCATCCTCGTCCGACAGTGAAATGGCTCCAATATTTCTCCCCTAGCGGGGAAATGATACTGTATCTCTGTGTTTATCCTACAATGGTGGTTACACGGCAATACAGCTAAGACAGACCGGTTGCGCGACTAACAGGAATTCACCATAAGCATCATAACAACGGCTGGTGTACACCACTTCTAAATGCTTACAGTGAGCAGTGAATATGCACTGAAATGAGAAACTGTTTACAAGCTAGCATGTAAATAGCTCCATTGAAACTTACGGCACTAGCATCGTCGGTCGTGGCGCTACAGTCGCGGAAGTAGCAAGTAGCCATATGCCTGGCGTGCACTTCAGGGGACATCAGTGGCTAGCAAACCCGTTAATGAAGCCACATCTGTGTCTTCTCTTTGTAGCCCTTGACCAAGCAACGCGTCGCCATATGCAGAGTCCGCTTACCAGCAACCACTGCCTCACAGGGCTGTGCCTGCCAGACGTTCCTCGAGCAGCAAAGCTGTTACCAGGTACAGCTACCACTTACCACCGACCACTGCATATTGGGACTCAGTATTCATAAACAGAAACTCCTCAGTTGGACTTTCCCTCAAAAAGGACGTTACTATATTCAATGTCAGTGTTCCACTTTCAGCCAGAATTACGTTTTCAGTGATATCCGACCTGTCTTCTGGTACTGCACCTACAAGTGAACTTTGCTCTTTCAGTTGTTGGAGATTTAGACTGTTCAGCAAATAGTTCCTCAAACAAGTAGTGCAGATTCGTTTTGCAATTAAGTGTGTTACCGTATTATGTTTAGAGACTTTAATGAAACTGCTATTGTTCTTTGTTTTCCGGGCATACTAGTTAGAACGTGTTGCTCCATATGGTAGTATCACTGACCTTAGTGAAACTGAAGGAGAATTACAGAGCGTATTTTGAATGAAGTGAACAGTCTAAAGGGTATGTAATAAGCATTGAGAAAAACCTTAGAAATACGAAATATTAAGCAGTAGCAGAAATGAAATTAGCGATAAACTTAACACCGTTGTTGGTGATCTCGAAGTACACGACGTTAAGTAATTTGCCACATGAAAGCAAAATAACACATGACAGGCGAAACAAGGAGAAAAAGAAAAGCAGGTTAGCACAGGCAAAGGGGGCATTCCTGCCCAAGAACGGCCTGCTAGTATCAAACGTCGGCCTTAATCTGAGGAAGGAATTTCTGAGAATGTGCGCTTGTAGCAAAGCACTGTGTGATAGTAAATCATGCACTATGAGAAAACTAAAAAAAGGAATCGAAGCTTTTGAGATGTGGTGCTATAGAAAGATTAAAATTAGATGTCCTGATACGGTAAGTGATGAGGAGGTTCCCACAGAATCGACGAAAAAAGGAGCACCTGTAAAAAACTACCAAGAAGAAGGGAGAGGATAATACGACATGTGTTAAGATATCAGAGAATACCCTACATCTTGAGGTTGCAGATCTTCTGTCCGTGTTGTCTTTTTGCAGAGGGTCCAGCTCGAACAAATCACAATTTTTATTTTTCTTCCCTAAACATGTTTCATTGGAGTTTCATCATCGTCAGTCGATTTTTGTTATCTTCTATAAAACAGGAAAAATGCTTTTACTACTTGTGAACAACAAACTTTTGAGCTTTTAAAGATAGTATTTACATATTTGAGAGACAGGCAACATTTTGTTTATATGCGTTATTACCACATGCTGTGGATTTCTTGTATTTTATATAATTTGATAACCTTGTTTTGTTTCAAAGTTTGTCATCTGCAAAAATATAGAATGTAGGGCAATTATTTCCTTCGAAAATTTACGACTGGGCATGTTGCGGTTATGTCTACCGCTGACTAGTACTATGTGGAAGATTCTCTCTCTGTGAAGGCCTGCAGCAAGGAACTTTTCGTGTCACTGCTTACAAACAACTCACTGCTTACAAACAACAGCAAAATGGTGAACAGCTGAACAGTAGAATGATTTCTGGGCGGGAGTTTTGAATCTTCGTGATGTGTATTAGTCATGTGTGTGTGTGTGTGTGTGTGTGTGTGTGTGTTTTAAATGGGGTTTGAGGTGTTAATGGGCTGGTGTTGTCTGATATTTCTTTGAGGGTAGAGAACAGTGTTCAAAATGGTTCAAATGGCTCTGAGCACTATGGGACTTAACTGCAGTGGTCATCAGTCCCCTAGAACTTAGAACTACTTAAACCTAACTAACCTAAGGACATCACACACATCCATACCCGAGGCAGGATTCGAACCTGCGACCGTAGCGGTCGCGCGGTTACATACTGTAGTGCTAGAACCGCTCGGCAACTCCGGCCGGCAGAGAACAGAGTCCCAGTGCAGAAAACTGCGATTCATTTATTACTTGTTTTCCTTCAGTTACGACTTTTTGTATTTGATAGTTTTCTTCAAATATTAACTTTTGTGGGGAGCTGTTGCTCCATTTTGACGTCTGTTGGACTTTGTTTCATGACCATTGCAAATGTAGAATGAAAGCTCTTACTTTTTAATGCTCTGCTAATATTAAAGTTTCTGTTTGTCTGTCCTATATAAACTGATTTGTAGTCTTGGAATGACGGTTGGTAAATACTAGATGTGTTGTGTTTGTATGTGCTTGTGTTGGTTACTGTCAGCTTTGCCGTATTGAGTTGTCTGTCCTATGGCTAATTTTAGTTCTTGTTTTTTGAAAGCGTTGCCTGCACTATGGGCTGCTTTTGTTGTTGTAAATGAGAGTGTACCATTCGTTTGTTGTTATGGGTGTTTCTTGTTTATGTGTGTGTCCTCTATGTTTATCTCGTGTATGTTTACGTTATGTGTATCTGAGTTTGTAAGTTGGTGACATATCGTTTGTTTTTGTGTGCAATTGACCCCTTTCTTTTTTTTTAAATTTTGTGATTCAGTTCCTCTATAATGTTTGCATCATATACATTCTCTATACCTATTTGTCTGATTGCCCGTAATTCACTTTTCTATTTTTCTTCACTGAGTGGAGTTTTGTTCAGTCTGTGTAGCATACACTGGAAACTGGCTAGTTTTTGCACAATCGGATGATTAGAGTATTTGTGTAATGTTGTGATGGTGGTGGTGACTTTCCGAATACGGAGAGCTGGTGTTGGTCGTTGTCTCTGTGTATAGTGAGGTCAAGGAAATTTAACATTTTGTCATTTTCTGTCTCTATGTGAAGTTTATGTTGGGGTGAACTGTGTTTATATGATTGTGGAATTGTTGGATGCAACTGGGTGTTTCATCTAGAAGACATCAATACACTTTCCTGTATTGTTTCGGTTTTACTATTGCTTCGAATGTTTTGGCCGGCCGGGGTGGCCGAGCGGTTCTAGGTGCTACAGTCTGGAAACGCACGATCGCTACGGTCGCAGGTTCGAATCCTGCCTCGGGCATAGATGTTTGTGATGTCCTTAGGTCAGTTAGGTTTAAGTAGTTCTAAGTTCTAGGGGACTGATGACCTTAGAAGTTAAGTCCCATAGTGCTCAGAGCCAACTACCCAATGTTTTGTTTTCAATGTGACTCAGGAAGATGTTGGCTAGGAGTCCACTGAGTGGTGACGTCATAGGAAGTCCACCCTGTTGTAAGTAAAAATTGTTGCTTGGTTTTAGAACTATTTCTTTTATGTGCGGTTTAGGAATGACATTCTGCTGTTCTAATTGTTGATGGTTTCAGTGGTGGGGATATTCGTGTACATAGATGTGATGTCGAATGATGTGAGTATGGCTGTTGTGGTTGTGTTGATGTCTTTGATTTTCTGTATCACCTCTTTGGGGTTGTATATGCTTCTGTTGTTTGTGTATACTGAATATTTCTGTAAGTACGTGTGTATTTCTTTGTCTAGGTGATACGTAGGTGCACTTCTGAAAGTTACCACCAGACATATCGGTGCGTCCTGCTTGTGGAGCTTTAGTAGGCTGTTCGGTGTAGGTGTCTTGGGGTCTTTTTGTTTTAGCCATTTCACTTTCTGTTTTGTGAATATGTGTGGGATATTTTTTAGAAGTGTCTGTGTATTTTTCTGGTATCTTTGTGATGGGTCACTGGTTAGCTTTGTTATGCTGTTGTCTTCTAGAAATTCTAAGGTTTTGTTTTAGTATTCCTCCTATGATGGAACAAAAACTGAAGAAGAAAAACTTCAGAAAAAAAGGAACACACTTAAAAACAACGGGACTCTCATTACAAGTTCAGACAAGGGCAAAACCAGGACACTGCGATACATCAAATGTTCCCCCCCCCCCCCCCCATGCCCCCCCCCACCCCCCACTCTCTGCCCCTCCCTGGCAGCCTTCCCCCATTATTTTGTTTAACCCTCTCTCTTATCCTCCTCTCATCCACAACTGTTAATATTGTGCATTTGAATGCATCACTCAAGCAAAAGAGAATTTTAGACAAGAGTAATTTTTTTATACCTGTTCCGACAAGAAATCACCAGACTTCTAATACCAAATCAACCAATTCAAACAAAACGGTCAAAACCAGCCAATTTTCTTCGAATTGCGATGAGGAAAAGGTTAAGCAAGTATAATCAATTACAAACAATCCTATCGGAGGAACATCCGCAACTGCGGATTAAACCAAAGAAAATTTGCATAAAAACTTAAAAAAATTTTTTTTAATTTAAAAAACCACCGGTCGTGCTGTAAAACCTAAGTCAATGCCAAAGTGACACCAGACAGTACTACAGACGACTGCATGAGTAAAGAAATACGCAAAGATTACCAGGACACTTACACCTGGTGGTGTGATTCCGAGCACCGCGGTGGACGAGTACAAGACGCGGTGTGCTGCCAGCGAGGACAGAGTACGGAGTATCGGACGCGAAGGAGGAAGCAAACTGGTAAACCAGAGTGGCAAAAGTACTGCCATCGTCTGACGGGAAGAAGAACGCGGGGCCACTTGCCCGGCTGTTCACAATTCGAATTAGTGATTTACATTCAAAATGAAAAATGGGAAACATTACATAGTAAGTTACATGGAAAACGTTAAAAGTGGTAAAGGAACATGTTGAACAGGGCAGTACAGAACTGTAGTAAAACTGAGTGGAAGCTGGCGATATAAAATTTATGTATAGACCGTAAAACGCAATGAAACTTTTCCCTTTACACGAGTAGCATGCAAGTTATTAATTTAGTGAGGATATACAGGGTGTTACAAAAAGGTACTGCCAAACTTTCAGGAAACATTCCTCACAAGCAAATAAAGAAAAGATGTTATGTGGACATGTGTCCGGAAACGCTTAATTTCCATGTTAGAGCTCATTTTAGTTTCGTCAGTATGTACGGTACTTCCTCGATTCACCGCCAGTTGGCCCAATTGAAGGAAGGTAATGTTGACTTCGGTGCTTGTGTTGACATGCGACTCATTGCTCCACAGTACTAGCATTGTTGGTGATGTCTTGATTGGGCCCCATGTTCTTCCACCTACGCTCAATGGAGCACGTTAAAATGATTTCATACGGGATACTCTACCTGTGCTGCTAGAACATGTGCCTTTACAAGTACGACACAACATGTGGTTCATGCTCGATGGAGCTCCTGCACATTTCGGTCGAAGTGTACGGACGCTTCTCAACAACAGATTCGGTGGCCTATGGATTGGTAGAGGCGGACCAAGTCCATGGCCACGCTCTCCTGACCTCAACCCTCTTGACTTTCATTTATGGGGGCATTTGAAAGCCCTTGTCTACGCAACCCCCGGTACCAAATGTAGAGACTCTTCGTGCTCGTATTGTGGACGGCTGTGATACAATACGCCATTCTCCAGGGCTGCATCAGCGCATCAGGGATTCCATGCGACGGAGGGTGGATGCATGTATCCTCGCTAACGGAGGACATTTTGAACATTTCCTGTAACAAAGTGTTTGAAGTCACGCTGGTACGTTCTGTTGCTGTGTGTTTCGATTCCATGATTAATGTGATTTGAAGAGAAGTAATAAAATGAGCTCTAACATGGAAAGTAAACGTTTCCGGACACATGTCCACGTAACATATTTTCTTTCTTTGTGTGTGAGGAATGTTTCCTGAAAGTTTGGCCGTACCTTTTTGTAACACCCTGTATATGTGGCGACGTGGAACAACACGCCACAGCCATTGGTTAAAAGAGCATACACATGTGCCACTCCTTTTACAAGCAACTCTCTACTGACCAAAAGGGAAAGTAGTGAGACCTTACAGTTCACACTGTCAGAAGCTGTTATGTCAATTAATAAAAAAATGGCTATGAGCACTATGGGACTTAACTGCTGTGGTCATCAGTCCCCCTAGAACTTAGAACTACTTAAACCTAACTAACCTAAGGACATCACACACATCCGTGCCCGAGCCAAGATTCGAACCTGCGAGCGTAGCGGTCACGCGGTTGCAGACTGTAGCGCCTAGAACCGCACGGCCACTCCGGCCGGCTTAAATTAATAGCTACCAGCAATAGGACTAAAAGCACACAGCTATTGCTAATTCGCATATCAGTTTAACAGAAACAATATACATCAAAAACGCAAATTTTACACAAAATATTTTTTCCGTTGCATGAGATTGCGTCTTTTTCACAATAAATTTTTTTTGACGTTTTGGTACATCTTAAGTATATTAAAAACGTGAAACAACATAAACACCGGGCGCAATTTTGTTGCAGTGAATGGTTGAACTATATATTTTATGACCAAAATAAAATAAAATTATTAAAACTTTGACCATCGTTGTACCTGTAGATGAGCGACTTAATTAAAAACAAAAGCCCACAGCTTTCGCTGCTGTGAAGTGCTCCGTCACTCCGCCACTCCGTCAAGATAACATCTTTACGTCGCCTACTTTTCGATACGGAGCACAGCACGTTAACGGAGCGGACTTTGTCTCAGAGATGCTCTGAGATACGAAAGTTGGAGCTTACGTTTGCTGCAGGACCTCTCGCAGCTAGCAGCGGCCACAGGAACTGTCAGCACGATGTAGACGAATCCGGAAGATGCTATCGTCGCCATATTTAACAATAAACGGCAAGACTTACTCTTTCTTCATAGCGGATTGACAGGCACCTTTCTCCAGTCATAAATTTCTACATTTGTTCACCGTTCGCATCACGGCTGTAAATTTTGCCAACATTTTCGTAGTTGGCATTCAGGTCTTCTTTGTCAGCACTGTAGTGGAGAAGAAATCTGAAACTACAGTGTTGCATTCAGTGAGGAGAGCCTCCCTGTCATTTCATCGTTTCTCACTCCTTCTTTGGCTCCCCCAACCGTCCTCCATCTTCCCCTTTTCATTTGATCTTCCTCTTATTTTTCCGCCCGTGACAAAACTGCGCCCCCAGCGAAACGACACCCGGGGCAGGCGAAAGTGTTCCAAACCACACGGGCCCTCGAATACTGCCTCTGTCAGTAGCCATTTCCCTAATTCCAGAGTGGAGGGTACTCGAGAAATCTGCTACTCTACAGGTAATAGATTGCTCACCATAATAACTGCGACACCAAGAAGTCCACATGTAACGAACATACATACGAATACTTTCTTCTATAAATTTTAAATAATTTTATCTTGTTTTCAGCGATTAGTTTGCTGACATTCATCTACCTACAAGCTTTTAACATACAGTTTCACGTTAGGCAGAGATATGCCCATCAGAGAACAACTAATCAGCGATACTCATGGTGGTCAAAAAGAAGGGAAGTGTCAGTATGTCACAAAGCCGATGTCCACCATATTAACTACCCCAAAACATTAGGTTCACCGCATTCACACTTCCATAGTTCACCGTTTAGATACCTCCTCGTGACGCTACTCTGACGAGCCCCTGCCCAGATTCGACAGTGTTGGGTGATTTGGTCGTGTGCGGCCGTAGTTGTTTCATAATAAAAGGCCAGCTTGCGTCGTGTACGGGTGTACATTTTAATACTCGTTCACTTTGTTGAGATGCACAAGATACGATAGCATGCCGAGCTTGTTTCCTCACTGTATACGTTTATAGGCTAACAAAGAACTCGTAGGTACGTTTTCTGTAAATGTGAAGATTAAAAATGTTGTGCATACGAGCTGGAAGCTGGAAATTTAACGAACAAGAAGCAGTGCCAGTAAGTAAATAAGCACTGTTTTTGTGGTTCCAACTTCATTTGCTATCGATGCAGATAAATTGGACTTACATGGGTTACGAAAGCATCCTTTTCACAGTATAACCTTCTCTTCTTGGTTATTTGAAATATATCAAGAAATGACATGTCGTGTGGCTAAGGCCACCCGTCGGGTAGACCGTTCGACCGGTGCAAGTGTTTTTGAGTTGGCGCCACTTCGGTGACTTGCGCGTCGTTGGGGATGAGATGATGAAGACAACACAACACACAGTCCCTGAGCGAAGAAAATCTCCTACCCAGCCGGGTGTCGAACCCGGGCCCCTCGGCATGACAGTCCGTCGCGACGACCACTCAACTATCGAGGCGTACCAATATATCAACAAACAACAAGTTACATTTAAAGGCCAAATCTATCGTACTAGCAGAGCAAATATTCAAGAGCAGAAAAACGTTCGAAATTGCCTTTTTGACACTGTGTTATTCCTGTAATCTCTATGATTTTTAGTATTTAGTTGTTGAGCACGCACGACAGAATTAATGTACAAGAAGCAGTCGTAAGCGAGAGTCTGCTAATGTTTTGGGCTACCGCGCGACCGCTACGGTCGCAGGTTGGAATCCTGCCTCGGGCATGGACGTGTGTGATGTCCTTAGTTAGGTTTAAGTAGTTCTAAGTTCTAGGCGACTGATGACCACAGCAGTTAAGTCCCACAGTGCTCAGAGCCATTTTGGGCTACTGAAAATGCCGGCAGGCCCCGCCCACTCAAAACAGCGTACAGAGTAAGTCTGTAGTGTCACCTCCCTTCTTTTTTATTTACCTCCATGGCGATACTAGTCAATATTCCAAACTAAATACGTTGCTTTACCTTATTACGGTGCCATATCAAACAGAACAGTCGATAATTTTGGTAAGAGTAATGTACGAATGGGGTTCGACACGAACAAGTAGGGATAAAAGTCAGACACACCACCAAGAAAACAAAACCATTTACACAATCAGGGATTCAGAAAATCAAACGTGGTCAATGGGAAAATTTCTATATGGGGCAAAACAAGTAGATGTTCTCCACTAGATTCAGAGACCACGCAAACTGTAAATCTTCATTTAGTGTACATCTACGTAACTACAATTATAACGCCAGCAACATAGAGAAATCTTTAAATGCACTAGATGAAGTAGAGAAATGGAGATTGAAGGACGCTCTAGAAGAAACTGAAATTTGTAGCACTTTCAAAGAAAAGGCACAATAAAATCTTAATGAGCAAGCATACTTGAAAAACAGAAATTTTCTTGAGTGTTGTAGACATTTACTGTAATGTATTACAAATGAACACTTGTAATGTGAACACGTTCTGATATATTTACGGTCCACTGAAGTATATGAAGTAGAATATTGACCAGTGTTGCTGACTAGTTGTTGTTTGATATGCGTATGACGTTGTTATCTCTGTCTAAGGGAAACGTGTATGTCGAAACCTTGTACGTATTTGAATGTCGACAAACTACAGAACTGGTTGTACATAATATTAATGCTACATTACATTGTTGTCATTACGTTCTGTCATGTTTTGAACATGATGAAAAATGGATTACTGCAGACATTTCAATCGTAAAATAAAACACCAATAGCTGAAAGCAAGAATACATCATTTAAAAAATGACCAAGTGGCACGACGCATACTACTTGCTTGAATATGCAAGTGATGACCATTGCAGTGAACCGGCCGGAGTGGCCGAGCAGTTCTAGGTGCTGCAGTCTGGAACCGCGCGACCGCTACGGTCGCAGGTTCGAATCCTGCCTCGGCATGGATGTGTGTGATATCCTTAGGTTAGTTAGGTTTAAGTAGTTCTAAGTTCTGGGGGACTCTTGACCTCAGAAGTTAAGTCCCATGGTGCTCAGAGCCATTTGAACCATTTTGAACCATTGCAAACTGGTTCAAATGGCTCTGAGCACTAAGGGACTTAACATCTTAGGTCATCACTCCCATAGAACTTAGAACTACTTAAACCTAACTAACCTAAGGACATCACACACGTCCATGCCCGAGGCAGGATTCGAATCTGCGACCGTAGCAGCCCCGCGGTTCCGGACTGCAGCGCTAGAACCGCACGGCCACCGGAACCATTGCAGTGAAACCGCACAAAGAAGATACTAGTAATGCCATGTACAGGGTTATTACAAATGATTGAAGGGATTTCACAGCTCTACAATAACTTTATTATTTGAGATATTTTCAAAATGCTTTGCACACACATACAAAAACTCAAAAAGCTTTTTTAGGCATTCACAAATGTTCGATATGTGGCCCTTTAGTGATTCGGCAGACATCAAGCCGATAATCAAGTTCCTCCCACACTCGGCGCAGCATGTCCCCATCAATGAGTTCGAAAGCATCGTTGATGCGAGCTTGCAGTTCTGGCACGTTTCTTGGTAGAGGAGGTTTAAACACTGAATCTTTCACACAACCCCACAGAAAGAAATCGCATGGGGTTAAGTCGGGAGAGCGTGGAGGCCATGACATGAATTGCTGATCATGATCTCCACCACGACCGATCCATCGGTTTTCCAATCTCCTGTTTAAGAAATGCCGAACATCATGATGGAACTGCGGTGGAGCACCATCCTGTTGAAAGATGAAGTCGGCGCTGTCGGTCTCCAGTTGTGGCATGAGCCAATTTTCCGCGGGCTTCGCGTGAAACTTGCCCGCACGCGTTCAACCGTTTCTTCGCTCACTGCAGGCCGACCCGTTGATTTCCCCTTACAGAGGCATCCAGAAGCTTTAAACTGCGCATACCATCGCCGAATGGAGTTAGCAGTTGGTGGATCTTTGTTGAAATTCGTCCTGAAGTGTCGTTGCACTGTTATGACTGACTGATGTGAGTGCATTTCAAGCACTACATACGCTTTCTCGGCTCCTGTCGCCATTTTGTCTCACTGCGCTCTCGAGCGCTCTGACGACAGAAACCTGAAGTGCGGCTTCAGCCGAACAAAACTTTATGAGTTTTTCTACGTATCTGTAGTTTGTGGTGACCATATGTCAATGAATGGAGCTACAGTGAAATTATGAAATCGCTTCAATCATTTGTAATAGCCCTGTACATGCCGTACTTACGGAAAAGTAACGCAGAAGGCTTCTCATTCAGAAACCGCTTTTGAAGGCCGCTTGTTTGTGAGGTGACCGTGTTATGACTCGTATTAGGTGGAGAATCGTGTGCCAACACTTGTCGAAATCCGACAATGACAGTACAGTGGCCTGTCGATATTGTGGTATATCGGCCGATGTTGCTGCTCGCTTTGATAGGGATGCGACGACTGCCATTCGAATATCGAATCGATGTGTTCAGGAAAACAAAGGTCAACGGCACGCAGGATGTCGGCAGCTCTGCGCGACTAGCGCCCGAGAGAATGTGTACGTTGTTTGTTTGGAGCCAAGACACGTACCTTGAGTCAGGAAATGGACTTGACGCCAGTGAAAACAGGACTGACTCCATATAAATCCCAGTTCTGGGTAGAGCATGATAATGGACATATCCGTGTGTGGAGGCATAACGGTACGGGGTTTCACTGGGTAATGAAGATGGCAACCTCTGGTTCTCATAGCAGACGCGCCTGAGGTCAGCGGTTGAGTCCTGTCTTTGAGTTCTCGATG
Source organism: Schistocerca nitens (assembly GCF_023898315.1). Lineage (NCBI taxonomy): Eukaryota > Metazoa > Arthropoda > Insecta > Orthoptera > Acrididae > Schistocerca > Schistocerca nitens. Next base: position 1,298,022,310 of record NC_064614.1, read on the forward strand.
ACGTTTTCTTTCAACGAGTCCTTGCGTTGCCCCTTTGTCGCGACCTACCTACCTACACCGATACAAAGGGTGTTCGACTGAACTCCACGCTCAATTCGATTCCATGCTCAGCCGATTCAGAGCCGTTGTTCCTTCCAGAGTCGACACCATTTTAATCTTGTATTCTTCCTACTGTACTGTATGTACGCAATAAATAAAATTTCGTTGTTTGTTATCCTTTATGGTGTTGCAGTTTTAATAGGCAGCAGTGTACGTTGCAGCAATTTCATAGCTGGCCTTTAAGCCAACCACTGGACCGTAACTCCATGAAAATTTTGCTGGGGATTAGTTGCTACAATCGGTTACGAGTGGTTCTGTTACTGGGCAGCACTGTCCGTTGTGATAGTGATGGCATTAGAGGGGCAGAACTAATGGGAATGGTCTTGGGCTAAGCAGTCTCAAGCCACAGTGCTGAAAGGCTAAAAGGTAACAACAGTTCAGAAAATTTCGGAGTTGTTCTTAACTCGGGAAAATGGGAGAGTCGAGAGTGGAGGCTCGTGGAGGGAAGAAGGCAAGTGGTGCAGTAAGTGGTATACACGATCCGTTGACAAACATTTTCTTTTTAGTACTGGAGTGCCTAGAGCATTGATAGTTGATGGCGACTGGCCACTTTAGAGGCTGAACAGACGACGATTTAGCCCAAGGAGATATTACACGGCGGCAGGTTTTTAGTGCAGAGGGACGCCAGTATGCTGGTGTGCTATTCGTAGAGATGGACTCGGTACCGTGTATTAAAGGGGAAATATACAGCTCTAGTTCAGTGGAAGCTGAAATGACTTCAGGGTGATTTTCTGACTTTCGTAGGTCTGGATTCTCATTCCGACAGTTCTTCACTGCTGAAATAGAAGAAGACGTGGTAGATTACCCACTTGAAGGTAAAAAGGAGAGTTTTGCTGTTGGATGTTTCTAGTCCAGTGCTGCATTTTGGAACACCTCTAAGAATAATCAAATTATTACTGGACAATTAGCGGTGTTATCGGAGCTGTGTAGGCTGAACAATGTCTCGCAGGTTAAAACCAGGCTGACCACCCTTATCAAAAAATTTTGAACACAGGACTGATACGGGTTTATCAAGTAATATTTTCTTTGTCTATGGTATCATTACCTGTTTCAAGTAATTACCAGGTTGTCATCGGATGTTTCAATATGTTACTTTGTAAAACGTCAGCATTCGGTGAGTTACTACGTAACGCAAATGAAGCCAGTTCTGGGTTTGTCAGTCTACATTTTTATTTCCTCATTACTTCTCTACCCATTAGTCTTTTTTTATGCCCAAAGAGCAAAACTTATTTACTACTGGATACGAAAACTAAATTCGATCCTCTAGTTATGAGATGGAACATACAGAATGTAACATTAATTTGGTAGTGTCACGGCGTTGTTTAAGCACATCCTTGCCGGATTCCGGTCGGTTAAAGTTTGTGCGTCACACATGACGCCGCTATGCAGTGAAAAAGCACTGAATCAAATTGGGGAGAACGGAAATTTACGGCATAGGGATCGATTGATGGGACACATCCTAAGGCATCAAGAAATCGATAACCTGGTAGTGGAGTGGTGTGTGTAGGATAAAACGTTTTTGTTGACTACAGAATACAAGTTGAAATCAGTATAGGTTTTACGAGTTATGCAGAAATGAAGTGGCTTATACCTGATAGACCAGTGTGTGTAGGTGCATAGAACGCGTTTTAGGAGTAAAGACAACAACGACAACAAAAATAAAAACATTCATTTGGCCATCAGCAGCCGGACAGGTCTCACCAGTAATAAGTATACTGCAGTAACAATTACCGAAGAGTAACCATCCGAAGCGACTTAAAGCGGAATAGCTGCTTGAAAAGGAAAATCAGAACTCAGGTTGAGATTCGCCGGAAGAACCTTAAGGAAGAAGTAACTTACAAAACACTTTTTCGACCGATTCTTGAGTATTGTTCATCGGTTTGGGACGCTCCCCGAGTGGAATAAACAAAAAATGGATAGAAAAGATCCAAGGAAGGTCGGCGCGTTTTCCAGTGGCATCGTTTAGTAAGCGCGAGGGCGTTACGGAGATACTTAGCAGGTTCCAATGGAAGACGCTACGACACTGGCGTCACACATTTGAAATTTTTTTGAGCGCACGTTCCAAGAAGGGTCGTGCAACATATTACTTCCTCCCACACATATCTCGTGAAAGCACCACGGCGGTTAAGGCAGAGAAATTGCAGCTTGTACTGTGGTTTACCGTCCTCTAAACGCGTCATTCGTGAATGGGTCAAGAAGTGGAGGGAAGAAGACATATGGACACATCTTCAGTAGAAGAGGTGTTTCGCAGTATCGAAAATGAACAAATGCTAATAGCTCTTAACGTATGCATTTTAGGGCGCATGTTTACTGCACTTTTTTTGTTTTGGTCCATACTGCTTCCTCTCAAAACATGAAATCCAAAGACCTTACGGTAGAAGAGGTCAACTGTGAGAGGTATCTTCAAATTGGTACATATACTTTTCTCCATCATTCTTAAAAGAATTTACCATCATTATGGAATCACCCAGTGTAGACATGTTACAACAACTCCTAGTCGACATTTCTCTCCATCTTCACAACACAGATTTATTTCGGTCCTCCAATGAGTCGATTTCTAAAATATTGCCTTAACATCGTTTCTCTCCTAAGGAACAGTTGTTGTTGTTGTGGTCTTCAGAGACTGGTTTGATGCAGCTGTCCGTGCTACTCTATCCTATACAAGCTTCTTCATTCCCAGTACCTACTGCAGCCTACATCCTTCTGAATCTGTTTAGTGTATTCATCTCTTGGTCTCCCTCTACGATTTTTACCCTCCACGCTGCCCTCCAATACTAAATTGGTGATCCCTTGATGCCTCAGAACATGTCCTACCAACCGATCCCGTCTTCTGGTCAAGTTGTGCCACAAATTTCTCTTCCCCCAATTCTGTTCAGTACCTCCTGATTAGTTACGTTATCTACCCATCTAATCTTCAGCATTCTTCTGTAGCACCACATTTCGAAAGCTTCTATTCTCTTCTTGTCTAAACTATTTATCGTCCACGTTTCACTTTCATACATGGCTACACTCCATACAAATACTTTCTGAAACGACTTCCTGACACTTAAATCTATACTCGATGTTAACAAATTTCTCTTCTTCAGAAACGCTTTCCTTGCCATTGGCAGTCTACATTTTATATCCTCTCTACTTCGGCCATCATCAGTTATTCTGGTCCCCAAATAGCAAAACTCATTTACTACTTTAAGTGTCTCATTTCGTAATCTAATTCCCTCAGCATCACACAATTTAATTCGACTACATTCCATTATCTGCATCTGTATGTAAATTCTAAACACATCCCTCGAGTATTCTCTGTTTTATTCGTCAACGTCTTCTGATCACGGTTTAAATAAGAACGCCTGCACGATCAGCATGTTCTGGGCTTCACCGCATTTCTTCCCATGCTTGGCTGAATATGTTATTTTCTGCAGTTATTCACACATCTTTCATGAAAAAGATGCTTTTCTCTGTATCTCTATGATTACCTCTTTAAGTACTGTCATTCCACATGTAATCCTGCCCCGTGCCCCATGTCATGAATCTCAAGAAATGCACTTCAGCCAAAATTTCTCACTGGAAAGTCACCCATGCTTGCTGCACGTAAACCAGGGTTGGAAAAGCCAGTGGTTTTACTGAAATTTCGTGGCAGATTAAAACTGTGTGCCGGACCGAGACTCGAACTCGGGACATTTGCCTTTCGCAGTCAAGTGCTCCACCATCTGAGATACCCAAGCACGACTCACGCCCCATCCTCACTGCTTTACTTCTGCCAGGCAAAGGTCCCGAGTTCAAGTCTCGGTCCGGCACACAGTTTTAATCTGACAGGAGATTTCATATCAGCGCACACTCCGCTGCAGAGTGAAAATTTCATTCCAGTGGTTTTACTGTTTTTACTTTCATTTTCACGTTTTTTATGCTTCAATTTGGTTTATTACACATCAGCGTTTTTAATTTTGATACCTTTGCTATGATTCAAATTTTATACATAGGGGACAGTCAAATGAAAACGAGATAGTTGGAAAAAAAGTAAGTACTGTTTATTATTTCAGAAGTAATCGCCATAATTGTAATACACTTATTCCGCTGTGATATAAGACGTTCAGTGCCTTCATCAAAAAAGTCTGGGGCGGTCTACGAAACAGTGACTGTACCCAGGAAGGTACCTCTTGGTCCTAAAGTAAATCGACGGCCACGTACATTTTTCTTCGAGACTCCACAAATATGGGAATCGTATGGGGAGAGATCGGAACTGTATGGAGGACGTGTAAGGGCTTCCCAGCGAAACTTCTGTAGTGTAGCCGAAACAACAGGCACTCCAGCTCATGTAAAGTCATGATGACCTTCGTCTCTGGCTGCAAGGACTCGCTGACTTTATGGAACACGGAACCACAATTAACGCACAGTGATACGTGGAAACTTTTGAAAGTTTCACAATGTTGACGGACGGCGTCACTCAGTTGCAGGACAATGCTCCCCCGCCCTCGCTCCCCATCTGCCCACCCCCTCCCACACGTTGACCAGATCGTTTCGAATACGCCGTAGAAGTTTCTATGGGATGGCCTTACACTTTCTCTATACAGTTCCGATCTCCCCAACTGCTATTCCCATATTTTTGGAACCCTGACCGTCGATTTGCTTCGGACGTAGAAGTGGCCACCTGCGTACAATCATTGTTTCCTAGGCTGCCGCAAACGTTTTTCTATGAAGGCATTGAGCGTCTTGTTTGACAGTGGTGTAAACGAATTAACAGTTACGGCGAACACTTCTGAAATAATAACCAGATTACCTCCCTTCTTTCATCGGTCCCGTTTTCATTTGCCTGTCCTTTATAAAATAAGATGTTGTACGTATGCAAACATACAGTTATCTACCAATATTTTAGACCTCACTGGGCATGTCATGGCCTTTGTTTGTCTGTCGATGTTTTAAAATTGTATGTAGCGGATATGGGATGCAGCTGATTGCGCTTGACGGATCATTTCGTCTTTTCTAGACTATGATAGAAATGTAAACTGGCTCAAAGTTACTTAAATATATGTTCCGGAGTGTTTTCACTTCTAACGGTGTGTTTGTCGATCACGTACAGAAAGTTTCGGGTTTGTACGACGTCGACCTGTACACCACGGGCTTTCAGTTAACGACTTGGAGGAAGAACGACAACAAAGTAAAGTATTTTATGTGTGTCTGTTCAGAACACACCGAAGAAAACGATGCTTTTGAAACCATGATCGTACTTCAAGTTCACGCAATAATAGAAAAAACTGATTTCGTTCCTGTTGCTGCTGTGGTCTTCGGCACAAAGACTGGTTTGACACTTATCTGTTGCTTAGTTGCTGACATCCACGATGTTATAGTAGCTGAATGTTCCAGAATAAGATTTGTCATAAATGACAGTACATAAAGAGTGCGATTACTCTACTTCCCAATTAACTGTCCAAGTTACTTCGTGCCTAACTGATTTTGGAAAGAGGGCTTAAGTCTTCTAATAATTTTTAATTATATAATTCACCGCACAGGTCACACAAGCAGTATCATACCTCGTTTCATGTAATTCCCAAGTCGTCATCACCTGATTCAAATATGTTACGTAGTAACTTGTCAGCAGTTGGTGAGTTACTACGTAACGCAAATGAAGCGAGGGTGACAGATTGATTGTAGTTTAGCCTACGCTCTCTTAGCCTTCTTCTCATGCAACTTACGCAGACGCTATCAGCCGAAGAATCGCTACTGACAGTCTTTGATACTTTATTTCTAAATTGTCACGGCAACGTTTCATGATAATACACTGGTGGTAAATCAAATCGTAACACTGCGAAGGAGAGCAAAAAGCGGAACTGTAATTATTCTGCTTACACAGCACACTAGTAACAAGAAAAGTTTAGGGCTAAGCTTGTATGTATACGGAGTGAGAAATTAGATACACGGGGCTACCAACACTAGCAGTACCAATGCTGGCTGCGCATCGAATTGAACTGAGCCTGGATGCAGGTACGGGTACGTCACTCCTTGTTGCTTCAGCCCTACAGCTGAGTCAGCGTGTAACTTGATCCCTGACAGCTGCGTATAAAGTGATTTTGTAAACGTCTCTATGGCAACGTCTCTTTGTTGTCACAGCTCTGGAGACGGCCACTGTAGACGCTTACAGCAGGTAGTGCTTCACAGTTGAAAACTGTCAACTGTACTGCGAGCTGTCAGGGATCTTCATACGCTGTCTCGAGTACAATGCAGAGTTCATCAGCGGCTGGCAAGTGGTGGCACCTGATGACCAGATACTTTTAGCAGTCAAACAACCATTACATCCAGGTTACTCAACACAGTACAGGAAGCATGTGGTCTGCATTATCTTCTTCAAAGACAACATCACTGATACCTCAAAGATGGGGCACAATCACCAGCCTTAACATGTCAGAAACGCATCGGCTGCTGCCCAAATAAACAGCTATGCGAACTGTAGATGATCGTGTTGTGTACCTCATACTATGGCGTCATGTGTTGGGCCCGTATGATAATGACAAATGGAGTCTCGCCACTAACGTTACACTCATGGCCTCCACACACATAAACGTCCCTAATGATGCTGTATGCAAACTGTAAGTCATCTGAAAAGGTGACATGGGGCCACTTCTGCGTCGATTCTTGTCACACTCATTTCATGACTCGAGCTACTTGATATGGGTCTTGTGCTGGCGTAAGCTGTCGCCAGCACACCGGTCGTGAAAGAGGTTGCAAGAAGATCGATAACAGGCGCTAAATCAAGCGCACCTTGCAGGAGAGAGGCCAAAGACAGACTCACAAGGAATGCGCCGCCAACGCCGTCTGGGCCGCCAGTATTTTAGACCGCCACCGCGGACCAGAGAGTCAGTCAGTCGTAAACAGAGTCACCAGTCGCAGCCCAGTCACCAGTCACTTGCAGTAGCCGTTTCAGCCAGTGAGCAGTCACAGTTGACAGTCATCAGTTGCAGCGCGTTCGGTAGCAGACAGTCAGTCTCAGTCAGTCATCCAGTGGATCACCGAGTCAAGTCACCTGCAGTCGCAGAGAGCCACAGTCGCGGACAGAGTGTCACTGTCAGGCAGCGCGTAACGACCAGAGTAGTGTCCATAGCGGAACTTGTACTTCACCAGCAGTGAGGCTAACGTGGACTGTTGTAGAAGAGCTTGCACAACACATCGACTAGCTTAAGATAACTAACTTGTTGTCTGGTTAATAAAGAACCCAGTTAAAACATGCACGCAGTTGTGTTATAGAAAGACGACACCAGCCACCAAACAACATCCTCTCCTTGCTTCCGAAGGTACAAGTCTACAGTGACAAAACGAGACGACACAAAAGCTCTACGATCCTCTCTGGCGTTAGTCACTGGGGGCAGCTGAGATCCCACACGGCGCTGAATACATCCCTCCTGCACCCATCAGTTCCACATTTGGACTACAGTCGTGTTATCGCAACATGCAACAACAACAGTATCACGGAACGATAAGCCGCAGTCTCGATAGATCGTGGATATGGCGTTGTGGAATTCACATGCTCCCTGGAAACGTTTCCCCTTCTTCTACGAGGCATAAGACAATCTTCTCAAAAAACAACTACAATTCAAATACGATTTCTGTATGACACACCCTCAGCATAATCTTTCCCTATACGCAGAATGCAGATGGTGTTAGTCCTCTTTACTTTGTGTGGTTGCGCAGAAATGCTAAGAATTTGCATAGCCAATCGTGTAGTTAACTTCACTGACAATAGTATGTCGGTTGCGTGCCGCCTTCATGGTACTGAAATTTTAGTAGCAAGCAGTGTAGTATCCTGCGTCTTCCAATGCTACGGACGACAGTCCCTTAACGTGTAATCATATTTTGATGATGCTTCCAATAACTATTGTACAACCGTATTTTATTCTATTTTAGAAGCTAGATACCACAGATAATACAAAGCAAAAGTGAATTTAAAATAATGCCGTTCAGTTTCTCATTATACACTGCCATCGAAAATAATTGGTAAGTAAGAATGTACTGAGATTCTTCAGCACGGTCCCTTACTGCAAGCTCTGTTTAGATATTTTAAAAACTTATGGTATATTTACAAATCTACTTCAGCAATCACACAATATCGCTTGAAACAAGGCGGTAAATGGATAATTAAGTTTTCATCTAGTCATTCCGTAACAGTTGCACAGACGGAAAAAAATCACAATACCCAGAAGGAATTGCACGACATAAACGAAAGTTGGTAGGCGCGTTTCTCCATCCGAAAGATGATGTGCTGTTCAAATTTGGCAGCAGTCGCTTGAGAATGGCGCTAGTAGCGCCGCTATGGGGTTCCCCATCAGGTTTGCTAGAAATACACCCTGGTAGTGGGCGTGAGCGTTAGTTAGCTTTGAGATTCGAGGTGGTGAGTTGACGTTAGTCGAGAATGCCTTTAAGGTGACACGCCATTATCAGTACCTCAACTGACTTTGAACGGGGTCCTGTTATACGGCTACGAGAAGATGAATGTTCCTTCTGCGATATTACAGAAAGATCTGGCACGAATGTCGGCACTGTACACGATAGCTTGCAGTCGTGGTCGCAGGTCACAGGTATGTACGGTCGCAAGAAGATCGGGCTCCGGAAGGCCACGTGGGACTACCGAGACGGAAGACCATCGAGTTCGGCGTGTGGCTGTAGAGCATCGTACCCCATCTGCAGCAGCGCAGTGGCTAGCACACTGGACTCGCATTCGGGAGGACGACGGTTCAATCCCGCGTCCGGCCATCCTGATTTAGGTTTTCGGTGATTTGCCTAAATCACTCCAGGCAAATGCCGGGATGGTTCCTTTGAGAGGGCACGGCCGACTTCCTTCCCCGTCCTTCGCTAATCCGAAGAGACCGATGACGTCGCTGCCTGGTCTCCTCCCCCAAACAATCCAAAGCGACCTGCAGCAACAACTTGAGCAGCAGCTGGAATCACAGTGGCACAACGAACTGTTACAAATCGGATAGTTGAAGGACAGCTCCGAGCCAGACCCCAGGTAGCGTGCGTTCCACTGACCCCCCAAACCACAGCGATTTCCGACATCTAAGACGTCAAGCGAAAGCTCATTGGAGAGCGGGGTGGAGGTCTGTTGTGTTTTCTGGTGAATGGCTGTTCTGCATCGGTGCCATTGATGGTCGTGTGTTGGTTAGAAGGAGTCCAGTTGGCCTGCAAGCAACCTGCCTGCGTGCTGGACACAGTGGACCTGCACCTGGAGCTGTGGTCCGGGGTGCGACTTCGTATGAGAGCAGCGGTACTCTCGTGGTACGTCAGTCTGGTGATCCGACGTGTTGTGTTGTCACTCATGAACACATCTCCAGCAGGTGTTTTCCAACAGGATAACGCTAACATACACACCTTTGTTGTAACCCACCATCCTCTACAGAGTGTCGGCATGATCAGCAGATCTGTCTCCAATCGAGCACACATGGGATGTCATCGGACGACAACTCAATCGTCATCGACAAGCAGCATCAACAGTCGCTGTGTTGACCGCCCAAGGGCAACAGACATGGAGCTGCATCCCAGAAACTTGACATCCGGCACTTGTACAACAGCATGCGCGTTTGCATGCTTGCACTCAACAGTCTGGAGATTACACCGGTTATTAATCTACCAGTATTTCATCTACATACATACTCCGCAATCGACTATACGGTGCGTGGCGGAGGGTACCTCGTACCACAACTAGCATCTTCTCTCCCTGTTCCACTCCCAAACAGAACGAGGAAATATGACTGCCTATATGCCTCTGAACGAGCCCCAATCCCTCTTATTTTTGAGCTCTTTCTGCGAAATGTAAGTTGGCGCGGCAGTAAAATTGTACTGCAGTCAGCCTCAAATACTGGTTCTCTAAATTTCCTCAGTTGCGATTCACGAAAAGAACGCCTCCTTTCTTCCAGAGACTCCCACCGCAGTTCCTGAAGCATTTCCGTAACACTCGCGTGATGATCAAACCTACCAGTAACAAATCTAGCAGCCAGCCTCTGAATTGCTTCTATGTCCTCCCTCAATCCGACCTGATAGGGATCCCAAACGCTCGAGCAGTACTCAAGAATAGGTCGTATTAGTGTTTTATAAGCGGTCTCCTTTACAGATGAACCACATCTTCCCAAAATTCTACCAATGAACGGAAGACGACTATCCGCCTTCCCCACAACTGCCATTACATGCTTGTCCCACTTCATATCGCTCTGCAATGTTGCGCCCAAATATTTAATCGACGTGACTGTGTCAAGCGCTACACTACTAGTGGAGTATTCAAACATTACGGGATTCTTTTTCCTATTCATCTGCATTAATTTACATTTATCTATATTTAGAGTTAGCTGCCATTCTTTACACCAATCACAAATCCTGTCCAAGTCATCTTGTATCCTCCTACAGTCACTCAACGATGACACCTTCCCGTACACCACAGCATCATCAGCAAACAGCCGCACATTGCTATCCACCCTATCCATAAGATCATTTATGTAGATAGAAAACAGCAGCGGACCTACCACACTTCCCTGGGGCACTCCAGATGATACCCTCACCTCCGATGAACACTCACCATCGAGGACAACGTACGTATTTGCCATCTGCAGTATCTTATCTCGCACTTCCATTAACCTGTATTCTTGCAATGTTAATCATTTCATTGGAAATTGATATGAGCGTTTGGCGTCACTGGCCGGGAGGCCCCTTGCGGGGCAGGTCCGGCCGCCTCGGTGCAGGTCTTACTACATTCGACGCCACATTGGGCGACCTGCGCGCCGGATGGGGATGAAATGATGATGAAGACAACACAACACCCAGTCTCTGAGCGGAGAAAAGCCCCGACCCAGCCGGGAATCGAACCCGTGCCTGTAGGACGGCAATCCGTCACGCTGACCACTCAGCTATCGGGGCGGACAATCATTTCATTATGTCACCTAGACAAATATATTCCCGAATAATCACTGAAATATGTCACCTAGACAAACCTCGAAATATCATGACTCTGCATTAACTATTTTGTGCTGTTGCAATTACGTCAGTGCATTTCTATTGTAATACATTCCTGGAGCGCCGACAGTGTGGCCGAGCGGTTCTAGGCGCTTCAGTCTGGAACCGCGCTATCGCTACTGTCGCAAGTTCGAATCCTGCCTCGGGCATGGATGTGTGTGATGTCCTTAGGTTAGTTAGGTTTAAGTAGTTCTAAGTTCTAGGGGACTGATGACCTCCGATGTTAAGTCCAATAGGGCTCAGAGCCATTTGAACCGTGTGAACCATTCCTGGAGCAAGAAAAATTGTTTGAAACTATGTAAACAGTATACATTTTGGCAGTTGAGAGTAGCTTGTGAAGATCGCAAGGCCAATGATATATGCGTGAGATACATATGGCAAAGCAGTCGTTGCTATTTAGCTGTGTTATCATTATATTAATTTTTAAAATTTTTAACACATGGAAATTGAAAATATAAAATTAGCCACTTGCGATGCAATATAAAGAAGATGATTTTCTAACAGTATGCCTGGCAAATATCCTTCATTGTATGTAAAGCATTGTTCGAGTCTGGCAAGACATATTGGAATGAACTCTCACATCATACTGGTTTCTACTATCTAGTTCTCTATACGGGATTTGAAGACACTGTTGTGGGTACACTGGCCTGAAATACTCTCGTTTTTATGTTTTCCTATAAAACTATCGCAGTGAGTAAAATAGCGTGAACGAGGTGGGTTATGGGATAGAAAAGGGTCAAGTTGGGGTGCATCATTTCAGCCTATTGATCAGAATTAACTACTACGATACCAGAAATGGAATGGTCACGCTGTTAGCTGAAATTTATGTTCAAGAAAAAGATGGTTTCCCAGTGCCTGGAATTGATGAAACCATAGAGGAGGAAGTCACGCACTTGGGCGCCATTGAGGGGTTCTGAGCCGTCAGCATTAAGAGGTTGCACAGTCTGGTGTGTTTAGAGTTAAAGTGCTCACGAACCATCATTCTCACCGATGTCTAACTTATTCCAAGGCGTAGGGCATGTTCTTTGGCTGTTCGTTATGAACTTGTAAACATCGGACGTGGATGCAGTTTTCTGGATGTCCATTCTGCACTCAAATGGCGTTATCTGGTGGAACAGGTTCCTTATGCGGTATGCTGCAGTAACACCGAGAGGGACGTCATGTTTTAACCAATGTCTCACCATTTTGATATTACGCTTGTACTGGGTTGCCAAGTTGTTCATCCGACCACGGACACACTGCCACTAAGTAGTTCCATTGAGTAATCTTCATCCCCACCACCTCCTAACTGTCCCATCGTCTCCCGAAATCTTTCGCTTACGTGGGGGACCCTGTTGTTGTGGATGACGTTGTGGTCTGGTGTGATGGATCTCTCCACGCTAGGCTGTCCTGTGGAAGTCTCTTCATTTTTTCACAACTACTGCAACTATACCGATTCTAACCTGCTTACTGCCTACGAGACTGAATCTTCCTCTTTAATTTTTAACTACCGTACTTCCTCCATTACTAAACTCACGATTCCTCTGGATGTGTCCTATCGTCCTATCCCTTCTTTTAGTCAAATTGCGCCACATTTTCCCTCAGCTCGATTCAGCAAATCCTCATCAGATATGTCATTTGCAACATAGCACTGTAGCACTACATGCAGAAACTTCCATTCAGTTGTTGTTTGAACTCCTTATGGTCCACATTTCACTTTCGTCGAAGGATACACTCCAGGAAATTCTCTGAAAACACCTCCTAACATTTAAATTTACAATCGATGTTAAAAAATTTCCCTTTTCGAGAAATGATTTATCATGCTGAATTTTATTTCCTGTCTACTTGGGCCATCATCAGTTACATTTCTGTCCAAATAACAGCTCATGTATTACTTTTAGTGACTCATTTCCTTATCTAATTCCCTAATTTAATGGGACTACATTCCATTACCCTTATTTTACTTTTTACTATCTTTTCCTCTGGTAATCTATTTTCAAAACGCTATCCTTCCCTCTTAACTCACTTCAAAGTCATTTGCCATCTCTGACAGAAATATAATGTCGTCGCAGACCTGAAAGATTTTATCCCCTCACCCTGAACTTTAATTTCCTTTAATTCGTCTTTGGTTTGTTTTACTTCATGCTCAATGCACAAATTCTATAACAGCGTGGAGAGACTACAAGCCAGTCTCGATCACTTCTCAAGTACTGCTTTCCGTTCATATCCTAATTTCTTTTCTCTCACTGAAATGAATAATTCAGCTTTTGACAATACTTGGTTGTAATAGCCAAGAAACTAGCAAATGTCTGAATAATGGATTTAATGAAAGCAGATGTAAGTATTAAACCTGTAAATATTAGAAATTTAAATTTATTTCATGTACATAATTTTACTGTTTATTGACTGAGGATCGTTAAAATTAATGAAACTCAAGTTTTTCTTGTGGTGTCACCGCCAGACACCACACTTGCTAGGTGGTAGCCTTTAAATCGGCCGCGGTCCGTTAGTATACGTCGGACCCGCGTGTCGCCACTGTCAGTGATTGCAGACCGAGCGCCGCCACACGGCAGGTCTAGAGAGACTTCCTAGCACTCGCCCCAGTTGTACAGCCGACTTTGCTAGCGATGGTTCACTGACAAAATACGCTCTCATTTGCCGAGACGATAGCATAGCCTTCAGCTACGTCATTTGCTACGATCTAGCAAGGCGCCATTATCAGTTGCTATTGATCTTGTGATTCATGTACCGTCAGACAGACGTTCACCATTAATGGATTAAAGTTAAGTATTCCACCAGCTACGTCCGTTTTTTCTAAAGTCTAATTTCCTTGTCCTGTTCCAGACCTCACGCCAGCCTGCGTGAGCTAAAACGCGTGCCTTTCGGCTTCCTCTATTATTGACAATACTTGGTTGTAATAGCCAAGAAACTAGCAAATGTCTGAATAATGGATTTAATGAAAGCAGATGTAAGTATTAAACCTGTAAATATTAGAAATGCCAGGTCTGGCTCTCCTGCCAACCCACAACATTTCTAATTACATTTTTGTAGTGTGTTTATCTGACATGTTCTACACCCAGGAGGATTCCCTCTTTTATGGGTCTATGGAATGAATAATTAATCTAATCTAATCTAATCTTATGCCTGATACTTTTAGAATTTCAATAAGTGTAATCCAATCAACATTTTCAAAAGCTTTCTCTAAGTCTAGAAATGCTTTAAAGATAGGTTTGCCTTTCTTCCGTCTGTTTTCTAAGATAAGTCGTGGAGGTAGTATTGCCTCGCTTGTTCCTACATTTATTTGGAACCCAATCTAATCTTTCGCGAGTTTTTTAAACTCTCTTATGGACTGCAGTGAATAGATGTTTTTACCAGCAAGAGACAGAGCAACAAGGGTCGCCATCAAAAATACGAATTTCAGATCCAAAATAAGTGCGCTGCTACAACGAACAGCAGCAAAGATAAGCCCTCGGTGCACAGTGGTGCCCTTTGTCGCTCGTGCCCTTGGCGTGCGACGTTAAGAGCCCTGTTCTCCGCGCGGCCGGAATCGGCCCTACTGCGGGCGAGGCGGCCTTGAGCACCGCTGATGATGGATAAGGCCGCGGCGCGGCCCTCAGGTCGATGGTGACGTCACGGCGGTCAGCGACTTCCGAAGGGCGACTCGGCAGCCCGCGGTTGCGAGCAATCGATTGCCCGCAGTGGTCGGCAGGGGAGAGGGGGAGGACGGCCCGAGGCGTGCCCACTGAGTCACTGAGCACCAGAGTCACTGATGCCAAGCGGCGAGTACACCCTCCGTCTCCCCAAGTCTGTTCCAATCAGAAGTCGTCAGCTACCAGCCAGTAGTTCTCCAGGTATTTTAGTAAAGGGAGCACTTGTGTCTATGATTTGGAAACGTAATACCCTAGCCTGGACTGTTTTAGAAGTCAGACAGGGGAATCTGAGAAGTTGCCTTTCAGTGTAGTCTTCTTCCTCGGCCATGCATGACACGATGGCATGCGACTGTTGGAATGACAGGCTTTAACGTCATGCCAGGTCTGACTCCTTCATTTATCAGGTTCTTACAAACATTTAAAAGCACAAAGATTCCCAATATGGTTAAAAGTTCCTCCGGACACCTCAGCTCCAACATCGAATTCCTACAATCACCACACAAACTCTCATATTCTATGTTTTTTCCGATTTTTATGTCCATCTGGAGGCCTTCATGAACAACGTAGGGTATTTCAAGCGAAAAAAACTAGACTACTACTGGAAACATAAATAGTTTTTGAGAATGATGTTTCTCGCGATGACATAACTGTACAAAAGATTCTCCGTTTTCTTGCTAACCCAAATGTGAGTTTAAAAGTCGAACTTCCGACAATTAGCTCCATCGTCTTGGTCAGGAGCAACTGACGATTATGTCTACTTGTGCGGTGGCCTTATATATAGCGCAGAGATGGCTTATGACTGGTGTGATTAATAAGTGCATATAATCATTACACTATGCTTCCACAGATCTTTTTGTCGATGTCTGCGCTGGTTACACTCCTACTTTACGGATCCACACCTAAATAACTACGTTTTGCTACACGGACGCTGCAAGACGTGCAGGAATAGAGTCACTGAGGTTCTGGAAGGTGGTGCCATATGGACTCCAGTGACAGTCACGCTAGGTTTCTCGCTGAGGATACAATGTACAAAAAGCACGATCGATCTGGTGACACAGTTCTCGACTGGGTTTCAAATACGGGGAGTTTGGTGGCCAAGGGAGTACGGTAATCTCATCCTGGTGCTCACGGAACAACTCAGGTACACAGCCAGCTACGTGACACGTTGCACTGTCCTGGTGGCAGATGCCATCCTGCCCAGGAGAAACAAGCTGTGTGTGGGGGTGGACATCGTCCCCAAGGATGTATGCATATATATGTTGTTGAATAACCAGATCACCCAGAGAATGCCACGAAAACTTTGCGCAAACCATAACGCTACCTCCTTGTTTGCTTTCAGGCGTTTCACGCCGTACACACCAATGACTGTTTATCTGATTCAGCGTGAAACGTGATTCATAAGACGATGTCGAGACCGTGGGATTTACTGGTACTCTCTCCTCAGAGGACGCACCCACGTAACATGACTCCGACGATGACGTCATCAGTGGGAGCGAACTGCGGTCGAGTTAAGAAGGCTGGGTGTCTCTGGTTTGTCCTTCCATATCGATACTCGTGTTGGGAAGGAGGGTGGGGAGGATGGGGGACGAATAACTGTTAGATACTAAAAACTCTCACCTCCTCCGCCGTGATTTCATAGTCAACTTTAATGACAGCAGTGAAATTGGGGAAGTTCAAGGTGGAGTATGGGATAGCTTGGAGCGGGTGTTTGTGGAGAGGCGTGGGGGCCAAATGCGATACGAGGAATTTTGTAGAGGGTTATGCCTGTAGTCATCGTGGTCTTTTGTAGCTCAATGACGACTTGTGGCTAATTAGCTTACATCATCGCAACGTCATGCTGCCAGAGATTATTTCTGTATCTGTACTGTTGGCTACACCACCAGGATGAGCTTACCGTACTCCCCTGGCCACCAAACTGCCCGTATTTAAAACCCAGTCGAGAATCTGTGAGACCACCTCGATAGGGCTTTTTGTACAATGGATCCTCAGCGAGAAACCTAGCGCGGCTGTCACTGGACTCTACATGGCACCACCTTCCAGAACCTCTGTGACTCCATTCCTGTACGTCTTGCGGCGTCCGTGGAGCAAAACGTAGTTATTTAGGTGCGGCTCCGTAAACTTTCCCGGCCTAGTAATTGATGAAATTAAGGTCGGGTATCCAGCCGGAACATTATGCCGTCTGGACACAATATTCCGGCGGTCCACCTGGCCGCCATCTTCAGGTGAGTAGGCCGTCGCAGTAACTGGTCGGAACTGGAATCAAACACGCCGCGGCGGCTCCTTTGTACACCGACCGTGGGTCCACGGTCCGTGCGCGAGCGTGACTGCCCTCGAGAGCAAGGCACAACAGCGCACCGGTGGTGAAGCCTCGCGGAAACGATAAGTCGATATCAAACATTACTGACAGCTTTTGGTGACCGAAACGAAGACCGGTTTTTTAATGTCAAACAAAACAGGGTTTCGACTCAAAGGATACCCCTTATCTCTGTTTGTAATACTGTCAGATAGCCGGATTTCAAAAGCTTCCTTCACTAGAGAGTCCCAATACCGCGACGCAGGTGCAACCACTTGTGTCTCATCGCACAACATTTTATGTCCTTGAGTAAGACAGTGCTCCACCACTGCAGACTTTTCTGGCTGAAATAAATGCGTGTAGCAATGGTACTCCACGCATCGATCCTGGACCGCACGAATCGTTTGTCCAATAGAGGCTTTTCCGCAGTGGCAGGGAATTTCGTAGACACCGGGCTCCCTCAAACCAAAATTATCCTCCACTGAGCCCAGCAGATATGCTTCCCATGAAAGGCACGAATGCCACCGATTTGCTTGTATCTTCTGATGGTTCCCGCGAAGGTCCACTCTGTAGAGCACGACGGATCAGATCGTCCGCATAAAAATTCTGCTTAAACATAACTTTCAGACGATCCAGCTCCTGTGTCAAACTACCTGCATCAGAGATGGCACAAGCTGCGGCGTGTTTTATTTCACTTCCGAGTTAGTGCGACGGTTTACTTACCTGAAGATGGCGACCGCCTAAGTGTTGTGTCAAGAGGACGTTACGTTCCGACTGAAGATCCGACATGAATATCATAATTAACTATCCAGGCTTTTGACAGGTGGTCTCATTAATGTGACTGGACAGTTTAGAAAGGTCGTACGGGTACCAGAGTTATTAAAACATAGTCTGAGAGAAACCTGATCTATAAAATTATTGCAATATTTTATGTAGGACTCAACATTATGTTAAAAACATTGTTTCCTCTGTAACAAACGTAACAAACGGTGTCTATGATATTCCATTTGTAAGTTAGTTTTCCTCAGTTAGTACATAAAGGCAATAAAGTAGAGCGCCACTCCTTTTAGTGGGCATAAAGCCACAGCGTACCTCCGAGACCACGAGGGTTAGGAACGACGTGTATGCTATGTATTCCTAAGGCGACTATAAACACACATCAAAAAAAGTTTTACATCACCTCGGTTCCGAGAATTCCGGAACCTGTACAGAAAATTGGAATAGAGATCAACATAAACATAATTTCTGCCCTTTTTATTGCTCATGAGAGCCACACATCGCATGTTGTACCACCATACAGCGAGACCTTCAGAGGTGGTGATCCAGATTGCTTTACACACCGGTACCTCTAATACCCAGTAGCACGTCCTCTTGCATTGATGCACGCCTGTATTCGTCGTGGCATTCTATCCACAAGTTCATCAAGGCACTGTTGGTCCAGATTGTCCCACTCCTCAACGGCGATTCGGTATAGATCGCTCAGAGTGGTTGGTGGGTCACGTCGTCCATAAACGGCCCTTTTCAATCTATCCCAGGCATGTTCGAGACGGTTCATGTATGGAGAACATGCTAGCCACTCTAGTAGAGCGATGTCGTTATCCTGAAGGAACTCATTCACAAAATGTGCACGATGGGGGCGCGAATTGTCGTCGATGAAGGCGAATGCCTCGTCAATATGCTGCCGATGTGGTTGCACTATCAGGTCAGAGGATGGCACTCACGTATCGCACAACCGGTACAGCGCCTTCCATGACGACCAGCAGCATACGTCGGCCCCACATAATGCCACCCGAGGACATCAGGGAACCTCCACCTTGCTGCACCCACTGGACACTGTGTATAAGGCATTCAGTCTGATCGAGTTGCCTCCAAACACGTCTCCGACGATTGTCTGGTTGAAGGCATATGCGACACACGCCGCTGAAGACAACGTGCTCAGCGCTCCATTCGGCATGTTTTTCGGCACATCTGTACCGCGCTGCATGGTATCGTGATTGCAAAGGTGAACCTCGTCATGGACAGCGGGAGAGAAGTTGCGCGTCATGCAGCCCATTGCGCACAGTTTGGGTAGTAACACGACGTCCTGTAGCTGCACGAAAAGCATTATTCAACAGGGCGGCGTTGCTGTCAGGGTTCCTCAGAGCCATAATCCGTAGGTAGCGGGCATCCACTGCAGTAGTAGCCCTTGGGCGGCCTGAGCGAGACATGTCATCGACAGTGCCTGTCTCTCTGTATTTCCTCCATGTCCGAACTACATCACCTTGGTTCACTCCGAGACGCCTGGACACATCGCTTGTTGAGAGCCTTTTCCGGCACAAGGTAACAACGCGGACGTGGTATTGACAGTCTAGGCATGGTTGAACTACAGACAACACGAGCTGTGTACATCCTTCCTGGTGGAATGAGTGGAACTGATCGGCTGTCGGGCCCCCCTCCGTCTAATAGGCGCTGCCCATGCATCGTTGTTTACATCTTTGGGCGGGTTTAGTAACATTTCTGGCCAAAGGGACTGTGTCTGTGATACAATAATACAATATCCAGAGTCAATGTCTGTCTTCAGGACTTCTGGGAACGGGGGTGATGGAAAACTTTTATATATATTGTAAGGTGGATATAATTTCGCACCTTACAAGCTCTCATCTACATACTTTGGCATGATTTACAACCAGAATTAGACGACCAGAATTAGATATCATTTGGTAGGTCGTACATCGTATATAGGAATATTTAAAGAAGACTGACTTTGTCAAGTACACCTTGTAAATAGTTGTTGACGCTTATTTCATGAAAGGTGACGGAGTGTCTTTATTATCAAAACGGCGTAATGAATTATTGCCTATACTAGTAGAGGTTTGAACGCCAGTGGAAATGAAATTGCATGTGTAGCGCAAGCCCTCGGTGTAAAAGCCCGCACAGGTGTGTTGGTGCTGCTTGACACAGGAGGTAGCCAAGATGGACGGTCGGGGCACCTGAGCGCTCAAGCACAATAGAGCAGCAGCCGTCCGGTATTATAGCGGGGGCCACGAGGAGAACCGGATAATACTCTGGAAACTCTGAAAATATTACGCAACAGAGAAAAATGGTTCAAATGGCTCTGAGCACTATGGGACTCAACTGCTGAGGTCATTAGTCCCCTAGAACTTAGAACTAGTTAAACCTAACTAACCTAAGGACATCACACACATCCATGCCCGTGGCAGGATTCGAACCTGCGATCGTAGCGGTCTCGCGGTTCCAGACTGCAGCGCCAGAACCGCGCGGCCACTTCGGCCGGCTCGCAACAGAGAGGAACGAGGAAGCGTTACCTCATAAATCTAAAAAAAATGGCTCTGAGCACTATGGGACTTAACATCTATGGTCATCAGTCCCCTAGAACTTAGAACTACTTAAACCTAACTAACCTAAGGACATCACACAACACCCAGCCATCACGAGGCAGAGAAAATCCCTGACCCCGCCGGGAATCGAACCCGGGAACCCGGGCGTAGGAAGCGAGAACGCTGCCGCACGACCACGAGATGCGGGCTCATAAATCTCAGGCTGGATTATTTCCCAGGATTTTTACTCAGAAGTGTACCATTGTATGAGTATAGGTATTTCCTCGCAAACTTTCCACACAGGACGACAAAAGACTAAAGTATGGTTGGTCGGTGATCAGAAGAATCTGTAGAGAGGGAGAATATTCCGTGGTTTCGAGAATATGATTCGCTTTCTGAGTCACGAGGGAGGGGAGCCGAGCTTTTCTGTAAAGCCAGTGGTGGAGAGAAGAGGTCTTCCGTTTTGAGTGCCCAGGTTTGACGGTCGCTCAGTATCAGCTTTTGCTGGTACAGACGGACTTGCTGTCTTTGCTCTCAGGATATTTTATAGCTAGAATGGCAGGTTACTGTAGTGTTGCCAAGTTATACGATTCTGGTCTTCGCCTCTGGGGCGGGAGTCGCCGTTGAGGACGCAACGTTCAGTGATTGAGAGAACTTCTTCTGTCCATACTCACTTTCAGACGTTATCTCAACTCCGTCCTTGTGGTTGGGAGTTCACGTTTCTCGTCTGTAGAACACAGAGAGGAAAAGACAGTATTGGATTATACTAGTCGGAGGACCGTCTTCTGCCGTCCTAGTGTTTGAATGAGGTTTTTATTTTATATTTTGTGGCGGAGTTCTTCCGTCGTCGCAGACGTGTACGAGAACCATGACTCCGACGCACTAGACCCAGTACATATATTGCTAATTGCTTCGGCGTATTAGGGCTTTAAAGTTAAACAGCTGTGATAACGTAAATTTTATTTCCACTGGGGTTGCACACCATTGTAGATCATTTTTGAAAGTAGTGTCTTCCAGTGTTTGGTACGTAGGTGATGCGTCAGTCATCTCGCTTTATTTATATTAGATCGCGTAGGCATAAAAGGGGCAGAGTTGGGCAATTTATCAATAATCTTACGTAGGAAATCCATTTGTATCTCTTTATGTCCGTTGGACATTGATATATAAACATTTCTAACTGTACAGAGGGGTTTTAATCTACAATAAATGTATAAGCAGAAACAACATTGATCATTAGTTACTAGTTCCCTTAATCAGTCATTACTGTTTATGTTGTAATTTATATGTTAAAGAGCAAGAAGGAGGAAGTAATTAAGAGATCCTAGGATCTGCTTCAGGAGGTAGTGAGACAGGACCAAATATTCATTTTCGCGTTCCGTATTACCGTTGCGCACATTCATTTTACATCCACCTGGAGCAGCATCATGGAAAATATATGTTGTAAATAATTATTACATAACAGGGCAGGAAACTTGGTGAACATGGTTGAGACGTGGACAGTGCCCTTTTAAAAGAAATGGTCATGCATTTGTGCACTTCTTAGTCAGCTATCGCTTGAGAATGGCATGATTGGCCGGAATCACGACCCTGATGGATACATACACTCAATAACAGTCCAGGAGTAAAATGTTGACCTTTGTAAAATGTTGCAGGACCGTGGATGCAAGTATACAGTAAACAATTCTCAAAGGTTGTTATTACCTTATATACGTCGTTATTGATATTTCTTACTCTACTTACTTATCACTATCAACTGATGACGAATATGCACGAAAAAAGTATATTGTGCCTTGTAATGGTAGAATATACCACATCATACATATATGAGAGAAGCCATGGGTCAGCATCCTAACTTAATGTGAGCGCTTCCGATAGCATTTTGTTGGAAATGGTGGAAGGATAGAGATGATAGCCAAATCTAAAATTACCTACTGCCTTAGAGACCAAAAGAGGATTTGTTTGACTACAATGAGTACTCTTTCTACGGCAAAAGGTAGGACTGGTGAGAAGGAAGCTATTTTTTAAAAGTGCGTTGATGGGAAGGTCATTAAAGACGGAGCGCTAGCTCGCATATAGAGAGATAGGGACGAACAACAGTCGTGTCATTTTCAAAGGGACCATCCCGGTATTCAACTGCGAAACAACGGAAAACCTAAACCTGACTGATTGGACGAGAATAAAAACTCTATTCTTGACGAAAGAAAAAAAAAAAGGTTCAAATGGCTCTGAGCACTATGGGACTTAACATCTGAGGTCATCAGTCCCCTAGAACTTAGAACTAATTAAACCTAACTAACCTACGGACATCACATACAGCCATGCCCGACGCAGGATTCCAACCTGCGACCGTAGCGGTCCCGTTGTTCCAGACTGAAGCGCCTAGAACGAAAGGAAAAGCCCTCATCTCCCACAACTCGATCATTCCACAGCTCCAGTCACCAAGGAGTTATGAGTTGCGTTCGTTGATCAAATTTGAACACTAATAATGTGTATATAGGTCCGAAATGCTTGAAGTCCTTCGGAGGTACGAAGACAGGAATCTCGCCGATCCAGACCGGCACACAATCTGGTGAAAGAGTTTAATGGAACCTTGTAATGACGAGTTCATGCTTAATTTTCCTCGCGTTACAACAGCTCTGAATTACCTGAATGTATAGGGCATTACCTGAATGTATAGGGCATGTCGTTGACTAGTTATACAGACCGCCTAACAATCCTCGTGCTCTACACGCTTCATACATGTCACTGAATATCTGTTGTTATTCTCATATGAAATTCTAAATCAGCCACACCAGACTTTCACACGGTAAAGACTTGCAACGATGAACTTTAGCAAGTGTGTCTATTGAGTTCTCATGAAATATTTTAAGATACTAGTTGGATATGAAGATTCATACATCCAAACTGATTGTGTCGGATGCAGCTTTGATGCTGTTCGGATCTGTGACTCTGTTCAAGTACGTTGTTAGACTGGAATGCTAAGGCAACGGGGGGTCTATTCTTCAGCGTAGACCACAGTGGCAAAGTCCATCTGGGAAGGCGATCGTATCAGCTGGCGCAACAACCCCCGCAGAAAATCGATGCCAGGGGCGCCGGAGATGTTATCTCGCCGGCGTTGCCGGCCCACCTTACGGTAGACACACCGACTCAGCCACCAAATTAGCGCCGTCTCCAGTTCATCCTCTCCACTGTGTAAGAGCTGCACTTTTCCCATAAAATAAGAGTGAACTGAAAACGACAGTCCCAAAAACCTTGCTACAATGGCTGCTCATCAAAACTACGACGTCATACAGAAAGTTATGAGAAACTTACTGTTATCAACATTAATTTTCATTTTCTAGGCAAACTACGTACATTATTTTAATCTACAAACGCTTCTGTCTCCATCTGGACACTTTTTCCTACCGTTCTGCAAGCCTTAAAATTCTTTTGCAGCCGAAGTCCACTCTGGCTGCCTGTGAGAAATGAAGTGACGCTTTCTGGATTTCCCTCAGTGTTACGAGCGATGGCCCTGTAGTTGTTCTTTTGCCGAGCTGAAAAACTGGTAACTGAAGGGTCCCAAGTTGGCACTGTAGGAAGGGCATGAAAGACTTTCCCATCAAAACGTCCGAGCTTCCTCCACAGTGATAGGAGCACCGCGTGAGAGTGTGTGCTATCTTACTGCATGATTAGTTTCTTCGCGCAAAGTATTATGGTACACGACAAGGTTTCAAAATGGTACTGATATAGCGTACACAATTTACCATCTGTTCAGGGTCAAGAAAATCAACCATAACGCAGCCATCTGTATTCCAAAAAACACTGCCTCTAACTTTGCCACCGCAATGCACACTCTTTGCTTTTTTTTTTAAATGGGAAATCCAAATGGTGACATTCCATACCGTGACTATTCGCTTCAGGTTACAAATGATGATGCCTGTCAACGCTCATCGACAAATCGTCTCTTTCAGTTCGAAATCTATCATGAAGGCTTCGGCTGATGGTTCTTCTAGCTGTGCGGTCTTTGCTCAACAAACGTGAGACTCAACTGGCAAAAACTTTTAGATACTCCAAGCTTTGAATCATCTTCTGCGCTGTATTACATCTTATCGCAGGCTTTGTTGGGATTAAGTCCACAGTAACACGTCTGTCCTTACCAACGATTCGTTAGCTGTAGGTCATCTATAGATCTTATGATTAAATTTTCCTCGAGACATTTGAGTCTCATCTTTATCTACGATAGTGATGGATGCTGAAGATGAGACTCAAATGTCTCGAGGAAAATTTAATCATAAGCTCTATAGATCACCTACACCTGAGGTACGGGATTTCCCCCATACGTGCTATTCCAACGCTGGAGGGCCTCCGCCATAGAGACAAGCTGAAGATGTGAGTTGGAGTTTGTGTTGGGGAGCGCATTGGACTTGGGTAGTCCACGCAGCATTGTTAACTACAGTGCTCCGATGGTGTATTGGCTAGCATTACTGCCGAGTGAGCGAGGAGACCGAGGTCCAAGTCCTCGCTGTGGCGCGAATTTTAATTCATTTCTTCAGCTTCCATGATTATTGTAGACTCGTCAGCTGTTTCTCCCAAATGGAAAATCACTGGATACGGTAACTGCTGTACAATATCCAGCAGTAACCATCCGGGGCGAGCTAAAGGGGAATGAACACATAAGAAAACTGCAGAAGCTCATGCCAGACAGATTCGTAGTGGAAACGTAATTCATCCACGAAAGAAGTGGAATGGAAAACATTTGTTCGACTGCAATTTGGGGGCCTTACCAGACTGTATTAGTAGAAGAGATGATTAAGATACAACGAAGAGCGGGTGTTTCGAAATGGGATCGTTTCGTCGGCGCGAGAGGAGATGGACGCTACAAGAGAAGCGTTGTGTATCGAGGGGAGGTTCGCTATTGAGACTCAGCAAGAGTACGTTCCGGGAAGAGCCGGGCACTATGTTAGTTCCTCCGACATATGTCCCGCGAAATGACCACAGCGAAAAGATCCGACACACTAGAGCTACCAAGGGGGTTTTTCGACAATCATTCTTTCCGCACGACATACGCGACTGAACAGCGAAGGCGGCAACAGGTAGAGGTACCAGAAGTACTCTCCGCCCCACACCCTGAGGTGGCTTGCGGAATACAGATGTGGATGTAGACGTAGATACACCGTGGAAACACTGGAAAATTTTCCCGAAACCTATCGTGTTTAAAATAAAACAAAATCACAAGTGAAGCGAATATTTTTAGTATCACAATTCATCAGATGTTTGTCGTCATGTACACTTGATATGGGCTCGAAACACTGGAACAGTACTCTTGAAACAATCGCACTAGCGTCTTCAATGCGTTTTCATTTACAAATTCATTACATTTTCCTGGAACCCTTCCAAAAGGTGTAAGTCTTCAACTCGCTTTTACTGACACTGATTGCAGGTGATCGTCCCACTTCATATCGGTTCGTATTTTTATCCGTAATTATTTATACGGTTTGATGTGTTCAAAATACTCACCGCGCGGGGTCCCGGGTTCGATTCCCGGTGGGGTCAGGGATTTTCACCTGCCCCGAGATGGCTGGTGTTGTTGTGTCGTCTACATCGTCATCATTCATCCCCATTGCGGTCGGAGGAAGGCGACGGCAAACCACCTCCATTAACACCTTGCCTAGTACGGCGGTGCGGGTCTCCCGCATCGTTCACATACGTTTTTGTAGACGCTGACGTTCACAACACCACGTGAGAACTTTGTCCAAATCTTTCTGTATATCCTTACGGTCGTCCAATAATGATACTCCGGTACACAACACCGTCGTCAGCGAAGAGCCCAATAGCCCTCTCGTCTGATAAATCGTTTGAGTCTTTTGACAACACTAGAGGTCCTTCCGCTTCCTTTTCGCAAACTCGATGTCACTTTCGTTTGTGTGGCATATGCGCTTTTCAATATAACATACTGGGTTCAGTTAGTCAAATATTCTTCGAGCCAATAATATATTTCCGAAGTTATTCCATATGACCTTATTTTTATTAGCAGTCGGCGATGTGATTCAATGATGATAGAATTCAAAAATCTAGGAAGCTGCGCCGGCCGGGATGGTCGTGCGGTTCTAGGCGCTACAGTCTGGAGCCGAGCGACCGCTACGGTCGCAGGTTCGAATCCTGCCTCGGGCATGCGTGTGTGTCATGTCCTTAGGTTAGTTAGGTTTAAGTAGTTGTAAGTTCTAGGGGACTGATGACCTCAGAAGTTAAGTCGCATAGTGCTCAAGGCCATTTGAACCATTTAGGAAGCTGCAATATTCATGTTGAACTGCATCTGTTGTTTGAAAGATGGCGTTTATGAAAAACACAAACTGTATTTCAGACGAGTAGTTTTTCCTGAATCCGTTCCGCTTTTTTGAGTCTCACGTTGGATGCTCTTGCACGCTGAAGTTTGAGACGAATTTCAAAACTGCCGGTTGAGGGTGTGCAGTGGTTGACGTAATGGGCTTTTTCCTTGTTAATATGACATGCAATGATAGGACGTCGTCGAAGAGGAACACTGATGCCACCAATATTGTAAATATAGCTTGTGGTCACGTGATAAAAGTTGTTCGTTAACACGTAATGCAGTGTCTGTCTGTAGATTGCTACAATTCAGTCACGTTTACCACATTGCTGCAACTCCATTTCTAACAAAGGTTTGCTCAGCATTTTCAGAATTACCCTCGCAGTTCATAATCCTCTTACAGTTACTGCAACAACATGTACGAATACACTCCTGGAAATGGAAAAAAGAACACATTGACACCGGTGTGTCAGACCCACCATACTTGCTCCGGACACTGCGAGAGGGCTGTACAAGCAATGATCACACGCACGGCACAGCGGACACACCAGGAACCGCGGTGTTGGCCGTCGAATGGCGCTAGCTGCGCAGCATTAGTGCACCGCCGCCGTCAGTGTCAGCCAGTTTGCCGTGGCATACGGAGCTCCATCGCAGTCTTTAACACTGGTAGCATGCCGCGGCAGCGTGGACGTGAACCGTATGTGCAGTTGACGGACTTTGAGCGAGGCCGTATAGTGGGCATGCGGGAGGCCGGGTGGACGTACCGCCGAATTGCTCAACACGTGGGGCGTGAGGTCTCCACAGTACATCGATGTTGTCGCCAGCGGTCGGCGGAATGTGCACGTGCCCGTCGACCTGGGACCGGACCGCAGCGACGCACGGATGCACGCCAAGACCGTAGCATCCTACGCAGTGCCGTAGGGGACCGCACCGCCACTTCCCAGCAAATTAGGGACACTGTTGCTCCTGGGGTATCGGCGAGGACCATTCGCAACCGTCTCCATGAAGCTGGGCTACGGTCCCGCACACCGTTAGGCCGTCTTCCGCTCACGCCCCAACATCGTGCAGCCCGCCTCCAGTGGTGTCGCGACAGGCGAGAATGGAGGGACGAATGGAGACGTGTCGTGTTCAGCGATGAGAGTCGCTTCTGCCTTGGTCCCAATGATGGTCGTATGCGTGTTTGGCGCCGTGCAGGTGAGCGCCACAATCAGGACTGCATACGACCGAGGCACACAGGGCCAACACCCGGCATCATGGTGTGGGGAGCGATCTCCTACACTGGCCGTACACCACTGGTGATCGTCGAGGGGACACTGAATAGTGCACGGTACATCCAAACCGTCATCGAACCCATCGTTCTACCATTCCTAGACCGGCAAGGGAACTTGCTGTTCCAACAGGACAATGCACGTCCGCATGTATCCCGTGCCACCCAATGTGCTCTAGAAGGTGTAAGTCAACTACCCTGGCCAGCAAGATCTCCGGATCTGTCCCCCATTGAGCATGTTTGGGACTGGATGAAGCGTCGTCTCACGCGGTCTGCACGTCCAGCACGAACGCTGGTCCAACTGAGGCGCCAGGTGGAAATGGCATGGCAAGCCGTTCCACAGGACTACATCCAGCATCTCTACGATCGTCTCCATGGGAGAATAGCAGCCTGCATTGCTGCGAAAGGTGGATATACACTGTACTAGTGCCGACATTGTGCATGCTCTGTTGCCTGTGTCTATGTGCCTGTGGTTCTGTCAGTGTGATCATGTGATGTATCTGACCCCAGGAATGTGTCAATAAAGTTTCCCCTTCCTGGGACAATGAATTCACGGTGTTCTTATTTCAATTTCCAGGAGTGTATAACTGGCGCAGAACACGTCAGCAAGGCTAACCAGAGACGCACTATAACGTACTCTTAGCCACCGCCGCAGCTGATGTGCTGGCTCAGAGCGGCAACTTTGATATAGTCTTGACCTTTATCACAGATATACTAGAAATCAACGGGAATACTTGCACGGAAACAGGAACGAGAAAAGCTTGTATTATGAAGACGGAAGCAAAGGTATTAATGGTTGGAGTGCGCTGCAAGGTTTTCCGCGAGATCCCATAGATATTTAGTCGGATCCAAATCAGAATTCCAATCAGGTAAGCCCATAACCAGCAAGTTTTATATCACTTCCACCTGAGCTACGCATTATGAACGTGTTACTCCGTCTTGCCACGCCAAGTACTCATTACCGTCACGCTCAATGACAAACAGCATGTTGCTCCATGAAATGCGCGAGTAGGCGAGCAGCTTACCACACGAGCGAAAACAGAGTAAGAACAATAGCAGAGGGATGTTATCGGTGACCAGCTCACGTTAGAAGGCCGCACGGCATCATCGTCCATTAGCGGGCTACGGAGGAACGGAAACAATAGCAACACGAGTAATAGTTGCTGCATCGACAGTACTTTCATACAAAAGAATGAAAGCTATGAATTCTCTACTGGTGTATGGCTGTTTTGGTTTGCTAGGCGGTTTTCGATGTACCAGAGAAATATTTGGCGTGATGCCGTTAACCAGTTACAAATACAAATAAACAATTTCCGTGTTAAGTTCATTGGAAACAGAGAGCTGTGCTAAAGGTCGCAACTGGCTCAAAGGAAGGATGGTATAGAATCAGTACAAAATGAAATGGTAAGGATAGTTATCCAGGCCTTAGATTAATAACAGTCAAGATAAGTATTGTAAGAAGTCGGAGAAGCAACAATAACCACGTGTTAAACATCGAAATTCGGGAAGACGTCTTAGAAGTAGGAAAGATTATACAGAGTATTTCAGATAAAGTGTATGCTTCTTTAACTTACAAAATAATAGGTTGCAGGAATATTAATTGAGGTAGGTCCACATACGAAATGTTACGCATTCTGCGGGGTTATGAACATAGCTTATTATCTTCCAGGGAGTTACAGCAACAAGATACAATTTTCTGAGTAGAACTTAGTTTTTTTGTGTCATGTATCTATTGTATTTAAAACAGCTGTGTACAAATCAGTTTAAATAATATTCCCATCACGTTTAGTCTGGGGGCTAGAAACAATGAAAGTGTTAAGGGTGGCTGCCACATGCTGTCAGCCGGCCGGGGTGGCCGAGCGGTTCTAGGCACTTCAGTCTGGAACCGCGCGACCGCTACGGTCGCAGGTTCGAATCCTGCCTCGGGCATGGATGTTTGTGATGTCCTTAGGATAGTTAGGTTTAAGTAGTTCTAAGTTCTAGGGGACTGAAGACCTCAGATGTTAAGTCCCATAGTGCTCAGAGCCATTTGAACCACATGCTGTACATAACACTTGGGCGTGTGCAGATGGATGTTCTAGTGACGTAAGTGAGGTGCTCAAATGTGTGCCAACGTTCCTGAATGAACAACGCACGGCGCCTTGTAAAGGACCTGAGGACAAGATGTAACGCCGCTAATATCGTGGGGTGACAAAATTACTCGATGCGCCGTTTGAAGTAATCTGGGGTTCTGGTCTCAGATTCTTTAGATATCGTCGCACAAAGAGGTGTACTGGAGTTACATCGGGCGACTGTTCGGGATATTCCTGAGGACCGCAGCGTTCTGATCCCCATTCCAGAAAATCTATTGTCCAATTCCCGCGCAGCATCACGAGCAGAATAGGCTTAGGGACAATCGTGCTGCATTCACATACGGCCACTAATGTGTAGACGGACATTTTCGAGGAGAGCACCTAAATTATCGTCAATAAAACCTCCATATATCTCAATTGTCAGTGCACCTGCGAAGCAATGTGGACCGGTGATGTCATCTCGATGAATTCCACAGCAGAGATTAATAGACCACCTCCGTTGACGATAGTCAGGACGTACGCACCTAGGATTTTCTGTGTCCCAGTAGTGCATATTATGACGGTTCACTGCACCATCGTTTGTGAACGTAGCTCTTCCGGAGAATATAACGCTTTGTAAAGAGTCCAGAGTAAAATTGCACACGGCCCATTTACTGAAAGTAGCTCTCCGATTGAAATCGTCCCACACAACTCGTGTGTTAGCGACAGGTCTGACCCTGTCCCATAAGCCGTACAGCTGTAATGCTGATACCAGTGACTGTAGCAACGTCTCGTAAGCTGACATGAGGGTCGTTGTGTACTGCAGCTAAAACAAAAACCTTCGTCTCCTCACTTCTTGCCGGTCTTCGTCTGTTACTGCCGCGCCAACTCAAACCACTTATTTCCCAAACTCGTTGTTCAACACGTAGCGGCTGCTGGAGCTTTTCGACCAGGGTTTCTCACGGGATACATCACGGCTGCTTGATTGGCAGCGTGTAGGCGTACGCCGAGCGTCAGCAACATGTCAACATACTCGCTGGATGTTTATGCCACGTTCATTCGACTTCACTGTCCGCGGCACATGAACACCGTTTGTTTGTGCGGTCCGAGCTGTTGTGTTTACGGCGGTGTAAGGCGACGAGGGCAGTCTAACCGAACGTGGCTTCTAACAGCGAGTGGAGGAAGCTTGTCGCTCCTTGATATCGGGGGCGTTACATGCTGTCGCTTAGAAGCCGCACTGAGTTGTGCATTAGGGAACATGGTCGCACATATGAACACCTAACTTATATCAACATTCCACCACCAGAACATCGATCTGACGAAACATAGTACTATGTACACCACGTTGCGTCCATTCCTGACACTTTGAACGTTGGTAGCTCTCAAACTAAACGTGGTAGAAATGTGCTTTGAACTGATTTGCATACAGCTGGTTTAAACACATAAGGCACGTAATAAAAATTAATATTCTATTTTTAAAAAATTTCCCTTGTTGCTGTAACTCTCTGGAAAATGTTCAAATGTGTGTGAATTCCTAAGGGACCAAACTGCTGAGGTCATGGGTCCCTAGTCTTACACACTACTTAAACTAACTTATGCTAAGAACAACACTCACGCCCAATGCCCGAGGGAGGAGTCGAACCCCCGGCAGCAGGGGCCGCGCAATCCGTGACATGGCGACTCAAACAGCGCGGGCACTCAGCGCGGCTCTGGAAAATAACTCGATAAACTATGTTCATGAAGTCGGAGAAAGAGTAACGTTTTTTATGTGGACCTATCTCAATAAATATTCCTGTCGCCTATTATTTTGTAAGTCACGAAGCATACTCGTTTTCCGAAACACAATGTACGAATGAAGATGACAGAAGTGGACGATGAGAAGAAAAACCAGTTTTTTGCCAGTGGGGAATATTGCTGCAGCACTAAACAGACAAAAACTTTTACACGCACACACCATTGGCTGCTGTGTAAATGGTTTAGAGATGCAGATAAGATTAGATTTACTTTCATTCCAATTGATCCGTAGTGAAAAGGTTCTCAAGGACGTAGAACATATCAGATAAACAATAATACATGACAAATATTTACACCTAAAACAAATAAGCTAATGTACCTTCTTCCACAGGTCTCAACACTATATGAAAGGATCATTTTACAACACTCATTTATGAAGATCGCATTAATGCACTGAACTTAAAATTTAAAGAAGTGGTTTTTTTATTCAGTTCCCTGTAATAGGTACAAGATCACCAGAGATCATTAGCGTTGTTCGTGGTTAACGTTGTCATCAGGCGTGGTACGGTATATACGAGGAGTAACAGCTGCGTCAGATGTAGAGTGATCACTTTCGAGGACGCGGAGACAGCGTGATCAGCACCTGACGGAAATAAAGGGCCTCGTTGCGCGCTTCCGTTTGGCTGGCTGGTCGAACCGTGTAGTACCTAGATTTGTGGAACATTCGGATGTGACGGTGACCCTCACGTGACAGCAGGTGTAGTCGTCGTCGAGGTTCCAGTGGACCACGTATGACCACCCCTGTACTGTGGACCAAGCACGTCGTAACCTCTTCACATCCGCACCCGCCATCCGAGAACGGGTAAAGGAGTCACCGTAGCATCCCGTGCCACCCCACACAAGTGGCCGGCTGTACCAGGGAAGTAACCCGTTTACGCGCAGGCCGCAACACAAACAGCCGCCTTTGGAGTGGTGCCGTGACCAGGACGCACGAACTGCTGGTGAATGACTACGGATGTTGTGAGGAATGTTAAGAAAGGAATTAAAGTAGGAAGTATGACAGCATACACAGTACGGAGTTTCTCAGCAGTCAGCGTCAAATGTTCAGTGACGAGGACGAAGATGTCGGGTAAAAATGGAAAAAATTCGAAAGTGTCGCTCAGTATGCCTTACAAGGAGAGATCCCCAAAGGTGTGATCGACATTTTTGAAACTATCTGTACGGTGATGTAGGTTAAAATCCCAGGTATCGCACACACTAGCCATTCACACCAGTAGGGCCTCATTTGCGAGTAAGTGACAAAAATGTGGTGTCACCGCCAGACACCACACTTGCTAGGTGGTAGCCTTTAAATCGGCCGCGGTCCGCTAGTATACGTCGGACCCGCGTGTAGCCACTGTCAGTGATTGCAGACCGAGCGCCACCACACGACAGGTCTAGAGAGACTTCCTAGCACTCGCCCGAGTTGTACAGCCGACTTTGCTAGCGATGCTGCACTGACAAATACGCTCATTTGCCGAGGCGATTGTTAGCATAGCCTTCAGTTACGTCATTTGCTACGACCTAGCAAGGCGCCATTACCAGTTATAATGAGATTATGTACACACAAGAGCGATGTTCTACAATTATGGATTAAAGTTAAGTATTACAGCAACTGCATCCGTTTTTCTAAGTTCTCATTTCCTTGTAATGTTTCAGACCTCACGCCAGTCTGCGTGTAATTAAACGCGTGCATTTCGGCCTCCTCTAGCAATACGGTGTTGGCTCTTCTGCCAACACACCACATGGCGACGAGGATGGGATTTCCTGCGATGTCGACGTAGCAACTCCGTCCTACGACGAAATTTTGTCGGCATTAGATGCCTATTTCAAGGAATCAGTCAATGTAGTTGCAAAAAGGTATACTTTCTTTCGTACAAAACGTGCGGCTGGTCAGACTAATCGGGGGTGGGTTGCAACTTTGCAAGGCCTTACTAGGGATTGCGCTTTTGAGTGTGAATGTGGACTCTCTTATTCAGATACAATGGTACGTGATGCAATTGCACAGAACGTTTCTGATGTTCGTATAAGGGAACAGATTTTGAAACTAGTCAATCCCTCCCTTCAACAAGTGATGGACATATTGGATCGGCAGGACACACTTGACTTTGCTCAGGAATCATTTGAAACTTCGCCAGCTGTGTGTCACATTCACTGGCCCGCCGGGCGAGCTGCACGGAACAGTAAACAGCCCTCGCGCTCGTCCGCGCAGCTGCCGCCAAGCTCTCTGCTACGTTTGCCGCGCAAGCAAGCAAATGCAGTGCTAAAATCATGCCCGCGGTGTGCTACTAGACATTCGCGTGAGAATTGACCGTCACCACGCCAAGCTATTTGCTTTTTCTGTAAAAATAAAGGACATGTTCAGAGTGTTTGCCAGAAAAAGCTCAGATCGGACACTAACAACCATTCCAGGCCCATTGCTTCGCGCCGGAATCGGAGTCGAACCAAGAATACTCAGGCTCGTGAACCTTCGCCCATGGACGTTCATGTAGTTAATTCCACTCCGCCCAGTGCCACTCTCTCTAACAGTTACTGTGTTTGTCCCACAAGTAGTGTGCGTCGTCAACGACGGAAATCACGTCAAGTCGCAAGTGATTCTGTACCACTGTCTGTTCACGTTACACGAGACAGTCGCTCTTGTCGTCAGCAGGACGATAAACTTTTTGTAGATTTGGACATTCTTGGCCACGTGATACCATTCCAGCTCGATACCGGAGCTGCAGTTTCACTAATCAATCACGACACGTACCAACAGCGTGCCGCAAATGTTAAGCTAACTACATATTCAGGTCACAATAACCCTGTGTTAGGACAGTGCAGCCTTCTTGCAACATACAAGGGACAAACAAAACTTGTGTCATTTTACATCCTTCGTTCTTCTTCTGCAGTGAACTTGTCTGGTTTCGATTTGTTTCAGTTGTTTAACTTGTCTATAGTAAATCAGGTCCTATCAGTGAACCAGACTGTGCCTTCAGCCAGTGTTTCTCGTCTATGTGAAGAATTTGCAGACATTTTTGCACCGGGCCTTGGTTGCGCTAAGAACTATAAAGCACATTTGGAACTGAAAGTCAACGCGCAACCGAAATTTTTCAGAGCGCTCAGTGTTCCCCATGCATTGCGTGATGAGGTCGCAAGAACATTACACGAATTGGAATCACAAGGTGTAATTGAACGTGTGCAGGCTTCTCTCTGGGCCTGACCCTTAGTAATTTTGCCAAAACCTTCCGGAAAATTGAGACTTTGTGTGGACTTCAAAGCTACAGTGAATCCACAACTAGTGATTGCAACTTTTTCTTTACCCCGCCCAGAAGATCTTTTTGGCAAACTGTGCCCGGGTACATATTTTTCGAAGTTGGACCTAGCAGATGCGTACTTGCAAATACCAGTGGACGACGAATCCCAGCGCGTCTTGGTGGTTAATACGCATCTTGGTTTGTACCGATTCGAAAGACTGCCATTCGGGTGTGCATCCGCCCCTGCAATGTTTCAGCAATATTTACAAACTGTTTGTGCATCGGTCCCTACTGCAGCAAACTATCTGGACGATATTGTGATCTCCAGAAAGACGGGAGAAGAACATTTAGCCAATCTCAGAACATTATTTCAGGTCTTGCGACAAAATGGTCTTCGCTTGCGGAAGGACAAATGTGTGTTTTTTGCTCGTGACTTAACCTATCTGGGACATGTAATCAATGCCCAAGGCATACATCCCAGTCCAGAACACCTCCGTGCCGTACAAGACTTGCCATCGCCGCAGAATTTGAAGCAGCTACAGAGTGTGCTGGGAAAAATCAACTATTATCATAACTATGTTCCCCATGCCTCTTCCATTTCAGCTCCGCTTCATCGCTTACGCCGTAAAGGTGTTCCGTTCGTCTGGACGACGGAATGCGAACGCGCCTTTCGCCAGTTGAAATCGGCGTTGCTTTCAAATACTTGCCTTACGCCATTCGATCCCCAGAAACCCCTTTTGTTGATGGTCGATGCATCGGATTTCGGGATCGGTGCTGTGCTTGCGCACAAAGATGGATCGCACGATCGCCCTATTGCCTTTGCGTCCAAATTGGTCTCGTCTGCGCAAAGACATTATTCACAGATCGAGAAAGAAGCTTTGGCTCTCGTATTTGGTGTTACAAAGTTTCATGATTTCTTGTATGGTCGTCACTTTACCATCATCACAGACCACAAACCTTTGACATCGCTTTTTCATCCGAACAAGCCTGTACCTCCACGTACAGCGCAGAAATTTATTCGCTGGTCAATTTTCCTCTCGCAGTACCGCTACGATATCTTGTATCGGTCCACTGCTAAGCACGGAAACGCTGATGCGTTGTCCCGTTTGCCTGTTGATGAGGATAGAGCGTTCGATTCCTCCGAACTTGCTTGCCTGTTCATTGATTCGGAAACCGATGACGTGGTCGAATCGTTTCCGATTGATTTTCGTCGTGTAGCTACAGCCACAGCTGCTGAACCTGTCCTTGCTACCGTTTTGCGTTTTGTTGCTACGCAATGGCCCTTGTCAAAGTCACGGATCGAGTATCTGTTGGTTCGCCGATTTTTTGCTCACAAGGAGAGACTTTTTGTGCGACGTGGTGTTTTGCTGTTGCGTTCTGATAATGATCAGTCTAGGGTCGTGGTCCCACGTTCGTTACAGTCCTCTGTCTTATGGCTTCTCCACCAAGGACATTGGGGTATAGTGCGAATGAAACAACTTCCTCGTCAGCACTGTACTTGGTTCGGAATCGATGCTGCGATTACGAATATGTGCTCTTCTTGCATGGCGTGTGCCGAACAACAATCCGCATCACCGCGGAAATTCTATGCATGGCCACACGCCACTTTCCCTTGGCAACGCTTGCACATCGATTTTGCTGGTTCGTTCTGGAATGCTCAATGGTTGGTTGTTGTCGATTCCTTCAGTAATTTTCCTTTTGTTGTCCGGATGTCTTCCACGACGTCATCTGCCACCATCCAAGCGTTATCCGCTATCTTTTGCATTGAAGGTCTTCCACAGAGTTTCCGACAATGGCCCACAATTCATGTCCGCAGAATTTCAGTCATTCTGCAAGGCCAATGGTATTCAACATCTGACATCCGCGCCGTTTTCGCCTCACTCAAACGGTGCCGCTTAACGATTGGTCCGGACTTTCAAGTCACAGATGTTGAAGTTGAAAGAGTCGCATTCTCGGGAGGACGCGTTATTGCTCTTCTTGTCTTCGTATCGCTCTCAGCCCCAAGATGGTCGCTCGCCGGCTGAGTTGCTCCACAGTCGTCCTCATCGAACCTTGATGTCTTTGCTACATCCGCCGCATCAGGTTCCTGTGCAGCGGCAGCCACCTGCTTTTCCTCCAGGCGACGTTGTATACTATCGCAACTATCGAGGTCCACGGCGTTGGCTCGCAGGGCGCATTCTTCGCTGCCTCGGCCGCGCTATGTATCTGGTTTTGGGGGCCTCTGGTGAGGTGCGTCGGCATCTCAATCAGCTGCGCCTCTGTCGTCGCACGGGTTCGGCCGCTCCCCGTCTGCTTTCAGCGACGGTGCCGTCCGGTCAGCGCCCTGGGGACCCATCTACTGGCTCGCCTCATCCCCAGGTGTTACCGACGATGCCTTCCATTTTGCCCCATGGCGACGCGCCGCCGCCGCCGCCCTCAGTGGACGCTTCGCTGCAGCCGCCGGGCGCCTCCCTGGGTCACGCGCCGCCGATCGCTTCCCGTGACCAGTTGTCCTCCGACATGGAACTCTTGCCCGCTCCGGACCAGATGTCGTCTTCGCCCGTCAGGTACCCCGACGCGATGGAGGTCGACCCTTCGGCCCCTCCTGTTTCTCTACGGTCGCATACACCGCATGTTGACGTGCACCCTGGACTAGGTTTTCAGGCGTTTCCTAGCTCCCCTCGGACCGAATGGCCGGGTGCGGGTGGCACAGCCTCGCCTGTTGTTCGGCTCCCCACCTCGTCGCATACGTCAACATGGGGTCCTCCCCACGGCGGGCGGAAGCCTTATAACACAACCGTTCGCTGATT
Organism: Schistocerca nitens; assembly: GCF_023898315.1. NCBI lineage: Eukaryota > Metazoa > Arthropoda > Insecta > Orthoptera > Acrididae > Schistocerca > Schistocerca nitens. The sequence goes on from NC_064614.1 coordinate 1,298,060,045, forward strand.
TGCGGGGGAGGAATGTGGTGTCACCGCCAGACACCACACTTGCTAGGTGGTAGCCTTTAAATCAGCCGCGGTCCGCTAGTATACGTCGGACCCGCGTGTCGCCACTGTCAGTGCAGACCGAGCGCCCCCACACGGCAGGTCTAGATAGACTTCCTAGCACTCGCCCCAGTTGTACAGCCGACTTTGCTAGCGATGCTACACTGACAAATACACTCTCATTTGCCGAGACGATAGTTAGCATAGCCTTCAGCTACGTCATTTGCTACGACCTAGCAAGGCGCCGTTACCAGTTATAATGAGATTATGTACACACAAGAGCGATGTTCTACAATTATGGATTAAAGTTAAGTATTACAGCAACTGCGTCCGTTTTTCTAAGTTCTCATTTCCTTGTAATGTTTCAGACCTCACGCCAGTCTGCGTGTAATTAAACGCATGCATTTCGGCCTCCTCTAGCAATACGGTGTTGGCTCTTCTGCCAACACAGCAAAAAAAAATATTCGGAATTTTGTATGACACTCAACAACGTTAAAAAAGCTGCGTTTTGCAATCCAGTTGTGTGGTGTAGCAGATACAGCAGAACCTTCACTTTTAGGATGTTTTGGGCTCGAATCTCGTGATATGCAAAGACTTTTTTAATTTTTAAATCTTTATCAAGACGAATTTGATAATTATTTTTACTGAATTAATTTGTTTAACTGTAGTTGTTTATTTCTATTTCTTAGTCACATCATTTTAATCACCGTATGAACTCTTCCATTTGTTTCATTTTTTTCAAAAATGGCTCTGAGCACTATGGGACTTAACTTATAAGGTCATCAGTCCCCTAGAACTTAGAACTACTTAAACCTAACTAACCTAAGGACATCACACACATCCATGCCCGAGGCAGGATTCGAACCTGCGACCGTAGCGGTCACGCGGTTCCAGACTGTAGCGCCTTTAACCGCTCGGCCACACCGGCCGGCGTTGCATTTTTTCTTTACATCCCGCTTTTTCCAATCGGAATTTTAGTGAATATGAATTTAATTCCATTTATCCATTACAATAGTCAATCATTTCAAAATTCTGATGTATCAGCTAAAAAAAACCAAAAGCTGAAATAATCGATTTGTGCAATGGTATGAAAAATGTATCTTCGTTACCAAACGTGCAATTTTTTTGCATCGTCATGCGAACATTTAAAACATATCCTACATACCCGTTGCCCTATGTACAAAATTTAAACAAAAGACGGGATTATAAGTAAAACAGATTTCAAGTAAAGTGAAAAATAGATATAGCGAACTCAACAATGTGGACAAAACAACAGGATTATAATGCAAAAGAAATTAAATCGAAATTAATATATCACTAAAATTATGTGACAAAGGAAATGAATTAATTACATTTAAGTCAATTAATTGAATAAAAATGATATTCAAAGTAATTTCAATAAAGACTTAAAAGTAAAAGAATATTCTTAGCGTATGACAAAATTTGAACCCACAACATCCCGCCTGTGACGCTGCTACCCTACCTATCACACCACGCAACCAGACTACAGAATGCAACATTTTTTATTCTATTGAGTGTCACACAAATTCCCAATGTTTTTCATCAATTACTCGCAAAGGAGGCCTCACCAGAGTGAATGGCTGCAGTGTGTGATACATAGGATCTTAAGCTACATCACGGTATAGAACCCACGAAAAAGAAAAAAAAAACTGCTGCATAAACAAAGAGACCATCATCTCAGATTCAAGAGAAGTCTAAACCTAGCTGACGAACAAAAGCTGAACGTAGTGGGAATGAGCGTAAGGACAGCAATGAGAGAAGCGTTCGTTGGCTTTGAAAGTAAAATTTTGTCAATCGATCTGAGAAAAAACCGTAAGATGTTTTGGTCTTATGTAAAATCAGTAAGCGTTTATACATCATTTATTCAGTCACTCCCGAGGCCACACTGACACAGAAACGGAAGAGAACACATAGAGGGCTGAAATTGTGTTGCTGCGAAAGATAGTAGCACGGTCCTTCCTTTCAATCTTCGTACGAACTTCGAAATGGCAGATACTGAGATAACCGATCGCGGAATGGAAAAGCAAGTGCAATCGGTTAATAGTGCAAATACATCAGGCCCACATGAGATACCTTCAAGATTCTATAAAGATTATGCGAAACAACTTGTTCTTTTAGCAGCAGTCTATTGCAGATCGCTGGAACAACGAAGGGTACGTAGCCACTGGTAAAAAGCGCAGGTCATTCCCGTTTACAAGGACAGATGAACACAATTACAGGCCTATACCGTTGACGTTAATCCGTTATAGAAATGCGGAAAATGTTTTATGCTCAATAATTATGCCGTTTTTTCGAGAACGGAAATGTCTTCGACTAAAGTGAACATGGATTACGCAAACAGACATCCTGTAAGCTCAGGTCGTCTCGTTTCCCGATGAGATCCACGGCGCCGAAGACAACGGCGCTCAGGCTGGTGTCCGTTCCTCGACTTCAGGAAGGAATCTGACTGTGTCCGGTATTGCCATTTAGTCAAAAAAAGATGCGAGCTTATCGACTCTGGGAGCAGATTTGCGACTGGGTTCAAGACTTCCGTGCATACAGAACTCAACACATCGCTCGGAATGGAACAAAATCAACGGACGTAAAGGTAATTTCGGGAGTATCCCAAGGAAGTGCGACAGGACCGTTACTGTATACAATATATAGAAACGCTGTAGTAGAACGCATCGGATACTCTTTAAGGCTGTTCTCTGATGACGCGTTTGTCTACAACAAAGTCGCAGTGCCAGAAAATAGTAGTGATTTGCGGAATGACCTCCAGAGAACTGATAAATGGTCCAGGCTCTGGCAGTTGACTCTGAATGTAAATGATGGAAACAGTATCTAACGTAAAATATCTGCAGCTGTTGTTGTTGTGGTCTTCAGTCCTGAGACTGATTTGATGCAGCTCTCCATGCTACTCTATCCTGTGCAAGCTTCTTCATCTCCCAGTACCTACTGCAACCTACATCCTTCTGAATCTGTTTAGTGTATTCATCTCTTGGTCTCCCTCTACGATTTTTACCCTCCACGCTGCTGCCCTCCAATACTAAATTGGTGATCCCTTCATGCCTCAGAACATGTCCTACCAACCGATCCCTTCTTCTGGTCAAGTTGTGCCACAAACTTCTCTTCTCTCCAATCCTATTCAATACCATTAGTTATATGATCTATCCATCTAATCTTCAGCATTCTTCTGTAGCACCACATTTCGAAAGCTTCTATTCTCTTCTTGTCCAAACTATTTATCGTCCATGTTTCACTTCCATACATGGCTACACTCCATACAAATACTTTGAGAAACAACTTCCTGGCACTTAAATCTATACTCGATGTTAACAAATTCCTCTTCTTCAGAAACGCTTCCCAGTCTACATTTTATATCCTCTCTACTTCGACCATCATCAGTTATTTTGCTCCCCAAATAGCAAAACTCCTTTACTACTTTAAGTGTCTCATTCCCTATCCTGAACGATATTAATTGGAATGACCACATAAAACAAACAGTAGGAAAATCAGTGGAAGAATCTTAAGTAAATGTAACTCATCCACGAAGGAAGTGATTTATAACGCGATTGTCCGGCCGATTATACAGTATTGTTCATGTCTCCCTACCAGGTAGGACTGATAGAAGAAATAGAGAAGATCCAACGAAGAGCGGCGCGTTTCGTCACGGGATCGTTTAGTCGGCACGAGGGCGTGACCGAGAAGACCAAAAACTCCGTATGCAGACGTTACAAGAGAGTTGTAGTGCATCACGGAGAGGTTTACTACTGGAACTTCGAGACAGCACTTTCCGGGAAGTGTCAGACAAGATATTACTTCCTCCTGCATACATCTCGCGTAATCACAACGAAGGAAAGTTTCGAGGAATTAAGAGTCAGTACAGAGGCTTACCGATAATGATGCTTCCCTCTCGCCATTCGCTAATGGAACAGAGTAAGGAGGGGGGGGGGGGGGAATCAATTAGTGGTACCAGAAATACCCAGTCAGTATGTGCTTGCGGAGTATAATGCAGGTGTAGATGTGTTGTGTACATAGTTCGGCGTAGTCAGCGCGTACACAACTTTCCCACTAGAGCGCGCCCCACTAAGCACGACAGCGCAGGCACAGCGCTCGTCCTTCTCCCCACTACGAGATGGCGCTGCCTTAGAGACGGACCAAATTCTGCTTCCGCCGATCCGCGTATCAATATGTCACGCAGCCAATGAGATTGCTGCTAACGTAGAACCTTTTCTCCTCGCGGATCACACTCGCGCAGTGATACATGAACGCGCGATGTATTATAACGAGTGTACAGACCTCCGATTAGTGAGTCTGCATTAGTCTGCACCAGTCTATAGTCAAGTTTCAGTCTGTGCCTAATACGATTATCATATTCCTGTACATAGCCATGAAGAGAAATGTATAGACACTTTGTCAAGTATGAGAGACATGTGAGAATAATATTAACGTACCAAGACCAAAGGAACTTCAGATTGTCAATTGTAAACAGCATCCAGAATCAAGTTATGTAATGTCTATGCTTTTTATTATTTTAATAAATGTGTGTGAAAATTAATCAAGTTCTGTTTGAAGTTGGTCATCGTCAATCTGCTACTCTAAGCATGGAAGTGGCATTTCTATCGTCTGCCGGCCGCGGTGGTCTAGCGGTTCTGGCGCTGCAGTCCGGAACCGCGGGACTGCTGCGGTCGCAGGTTCGAATCCTGCCTCGGGCATGGGTGTGTGTGATGTCCTTAGGTTAGTTAGGTTTAAGTAGTTCTAAGTTCTAGGGGACTTATGACCTAAGATGTTGAGTCCCATAGTGCTCAGAGCCATTTGAACCATTTCTATCGTCTGACCTAATGGCAGAAGATAAACACGCCACGATAAGACCACGAGACATTTTGCTGACACTCGCCTACTTCGTTAGAGCGACAAGTCAAATAATCTGATGGTGAGTGTACCGAGGGTCTTACAGTACGCACACCACAAGACGTATATGACGCCGCATTTCGTTCAGCGATAAATCAGGTTTCTGCACTACCCCGGATGACTATTGTCGACGGGTATAACGGCGAGCGGCGAGCGGGAGAGAGGACTCATTCTTGCAACGTTTGGTGAGCCACAGCGCTGATACCCCTGACGTCGTGGTGTCAGAAGCGATCGGGGATGACTTCAGGTCAGGGCTGGTCAGAGACTGAAGGGCACAACAATACAACACGGCGATCCTGCGTCCTCATGCCTCAGGGCTAATGCAACGGTATCGCGGTGCCATTTTCCAACAAGACAATGCTCGTCCACACACGGCACGTGTTTGTATGCACTGTCAGAGTGATAGGTACTCCTGTGGCCAGCAGGATGCCCAGAACGTGTCTGGGGACCAGCGGCAGCACCAGTACGCAGGATAACAAGGTCGAGTTACTACAGTTGTGGGCCAGCTTTCCTCAGGAGAGGACGAAATGACACTATGGCACCCGTCCCAACCGAATCAGTGTACAGATCCTGGCCGTAGAAGGTCCAACTCTACACTGATGAATATGCTCGTACTGTTACGTTGTCTGTAAATCTGACTAGGTATTCTAATCAATGTGATACCATCACATAATCAGTTTCGTTTGGTTGCTCCTCCTATTCTGTTTTTGATTTCCTTCTCATGCAGTAAATATAAAGCTAATGCAACATGTACAGAAGTAAAAAATATCAAAGTGTCGAGGAGAGGACCACTCAGCACACACTAACTTGAAAAAACAAGGAGGTTGTCGCACTGTGTGGAGAGGTGTTCAAGACAGATAAATGGAGCGTGCAGAAGAGCAACATACGACGTACGGATTATTGAGAACGCCAAGAAATAAACGAACTTGCGTTAAAATGCGGCTCCAAGTATGAATTAGTGGTCTGCAGGATGATGAAGCAAAAATTCCCAAGGGCAGCGGGGCTATTCAGAAACAGTTAAGAGGGCTACGTGATGGCGCAGGAACCAATTTGGAAACCAAACTAGCGCCACAGCAGTCATGCAAATGGGGACTGCCTGCTTGCTGCAATTTATCGTAATCTATAGGCTGGCGTCTGCAAACTAGTTTTAGATATCACGTCCCATTTACTGCTAACCTCCATATATACATATTACATTCATTACAGTCGCAGTTACGTGTTAATCTCCAATCTTCTCCGTAGTGTATTTCTTTCATTTCTTGTTTCTTCTACTTCTTTCCAAAGTGCGCTTCTCCGTCATAGGCTGAGTAACCAAAAGTTTTCGAACGTTGTTCTTTTCTTCCACTGCCGTTAAGTCAAAATTAGTGTAAAGGGTCCTTTTCAGGAACATGGGTTGTTTAGTTCTGAAGTCGCTATTTAGTTTACCTACCGCCTGCCAAGCCACATCTAGTTTTCTGTTTATTTCTCGTGCCGTCCAACCCGCAGTTGTCTTCAACTGTCCTAAGTACAAAAATATATCATATGATTCTGTAACCACTGTTAATTCGTACTATTTACTTCTAGATGTGTTAGTTACACGTTACTTTTGACTAATTATGATTTTCAAGCCTATTTTCAAACTTGCTCTATTAAAGTCTTCCACCTTTAGGGTTCCGTGCCTCAATCTGGAGAATGGAAGCCGTACAGGATCGATTTGTCGTGCATCTGTCTGTCCGTCAATCTATCTGTCTGCCCGACTGTTAAGAATCATTTCTCTCAGGACCGGGTACGTATCAAGTTCAAATCTACGTCACATATTGAGGTCTGTGGTCCCTTGGCATTGTTAGGACATTAAGCTTTTAAGTCAGTGCAATCAAAAGATATGGGCATTTATGTCAGGTATTTTTATATTGGAAATCTCGCTCATCAAAGCCTGTAGGGTACTTCCCGTTGACCTTGAATGATGAAATTTATCAAAAAGCGAGATTACACAGTACAAATAAAGGAAAAAATTCTGAAAGTGTTGATTTGTAGTTACATTAGACGAAAACATATTTTTTGTCATTTTTCATCAGTCTGTCTGACTGTCCGTCTGTTAAGACCTCCCTGTTCTCTTGAACTGTTTGGCGAATAAAATTCAAATTTGTGTCACATTCTAAGGAGTATGGTCCTGGAACCATTTTAAGCTTCTAAGTCTACGTAATCAATTTATTTTGTTACTCGGCAATCCACTCGTCAAAGGCTGTAGTGTACTTGCCGTTGACCTGGAGCCCAGTTTCATGGCACAACTAAAACAAAAGATCCGAACGTTGTTAATGTGCAGTTATATCACACGAAAAGAACATTTTTCCATCTGTTATGACCCCTTTCCCTCTTGAACAGGTTGGCGTATCAAGTTCAACCTTACGTCACATACTAAAATCTAGGGTACCTTGGCAGTGTAAAACATTTAAGCTCCTAAGTCAATGCAGTCAAAAGATTCGGCCATTTACGTCACATATTTCGATACTCGCAAACTCACTCATCGAGTAGTCCCCAGTGATGTAAGCAAGAAACAAGGTTTCACAATACAAGTAAAAAATCCGAAAATTATTAAACTGTTGTTATATGACACAAAGACGTACTTTTGCCATTAGAACAGACATTGCATTCATCATCCGTCAAAATTATACTAGACGAACATAAAATGTAAACTGTAGTCACGTTTTAATAAGTAAACAAAAAACATTTTATTAAATTTTCTGTACCTACATGTATAAAGTAAAGTCTTCTGCTCGCTTCTTTTTTGCATGTCCAGGCTAGTCTGGATGAGCCATGGACGGCTCATGTTCGTGCCATTTATTACTTGACATCTTGTCTTTGCGGTACTGCTGTCCCGTTTCTTATTCGATTTACTGGCGTCACTATGTTGCTGGCTTGCCTGCCCGTGAGTGGCAGCAGCAGCGCTTAGCGATAAGAACACTGTCGTACTATCTTTGCAGCGACCGCTAGTATTTTTGGGTCCTCGTGTGTTGGGAGTTGAGTCGCGACAGAGCAGCAGTGACGTCCGAACAGTCATGACTCGCCCGACCTTTGATGACACCCATGACTTGAGTGGGGACGACCTTGGTTAGTCGTTTGGTCGGTCGTATCATCGGACAATGTCTATTTGGTCGCTGACCGCTTCTGGGTTCTTTGTGTGTGTCGACTTCTGTTTCGTCCTTGTTGTTCCACAGTCACTGGTTTTAGTATTGTTCGAGTTGTTTGTGGAAGTGTTTTCGTGGAACCGTGTGTAGCTTGTGTGGTTTTGACTGAGCAGCTATTTTAATGTTGTCTGCATGCTGCAAGTAGTCGGTCGGTTGGGACAAAGCCGTGAGGAAGTCTCTGCGGTGCGAGGTCAAGCCGGAATCGCTGGCGGCGTGCACGCGTGGTCGAATTGTGAGACGCTAGCTGCGAGACCTACAAGGTTCGTTGCCCAACGAACCTGGACACTGAAGTTGAGTGACCAGTTAACCTGTTATGAAACCTCAACTGCTGCGACATCTCTTCGTTCATTGCTGGTTGTTGCTTCCTGGCCTGTTCCAGCTAGCAGCGATGTATGGTGTGTTGGAGTCGGCAAAATTTTGGAGCTGACTTCATGTGTGGTCTTTAACTATTAAATTGGTTGTTACTTATCAGTGAAGTGCACCAGTGGAATTTTCTGCCTTGTGGCCGTTAACACCCCAGTTACCTGTCCTGGTCGTTAGCGCAGTTTTCCGGCAGTGTGTTTTTCCTCGCTGTGCTGATGCTGTCTGGCATGGCATGTAGTTAGAAAGCCTTTTAGTTGTTTGTTCATAATTTTTTGTTAGAGTGGTTATTGTGCTTGGCTGTTTTTAGATACCCATTTTGAAGTCATAATGCTGCTGGTATCTTCGTCCTCGGCTGGTACTTTCTGTTGTCATGCCGTTGGTCGGGAGGAAGGGAATTGATTAGGTTTTTGGTCGGTCCTTCAGCCCTCACTGGATCAGGTTGCCATCCAATTATTTAACCTTACTCTTGGCTGCCTGTCTCACTTTACGTTGGAGCTACCTCCTCAGGCTGACCCTTGGAACACTTCTGAGCACCCCTGTTCTGTTGGTTTTAGATTGTGATTTTCATTTTAGTCTGAAGTACTGTGTGTGGCCTTCAGCCGAGCTTAAGACAAGGCCTTCAGCCGACTTAAATTAAAATTTAAGATTGATTTGTTTAAAACTAAATGTTGAAAGTTTGTTCTATCTGAAATTCTTGTTACCCAGGCCTTAAGCCCTGAGTTGCTCAATGTTCAGTGTGTGGGCTTCAGCCGAGCTTTTACGTGAAATATTTTTAAGATTAACGTAACGAGCTACAACGGATTTCGACTTGGAGTTCTTCCTATACCTGCGTACCTACCCGATCTAGCCGCCCCACACCAAACTGCACTCAACTAAACCTCCAATTCTTCTTCTGTTAACTTATGCACAACATTGCTGCTGTCCAGTGTTGCAGACCGATAGTGCAACCATATTGGCAGCATATTGGCGAGGCATTCGTCTTCATGGGCGACAATTCGCGCCTCCATCGTGCACATCTTGTGAATGACTTCCTTCAGGATAGCGACACCGCTCAACTAGAGTGGCCATCATGTTCTCCAGACGTGAACCCTATCGAACATGGCTGGGATAGATTGAAAAGGGCTGTTTATGGACGACGTGACCCGTTAACCACTCTAAGGAATCTACGCCGAATCGCCGTTGGGGAGTGGGAAAATCTGGACCAACAGTCCCTTGATGAACTTGTGGATAGTACGTCACGATGAATACACCCATGCATCAGTGCAAGAGGACGTGCTACTGGGTATTACAGGTGCCGGTGTGTACAGCAATCTGGGTCACCATCTCTGAAGGTCTCGCTGTGTGGTGATACAACATGTAATGTGTGGTTTTCATGAGCAATAAAAAGGGCGGAAATGATGTTTAAGTTGATCTCCATCCCAATTTTCTGTACAGGTTCTGGAACTCTCGGAATCGAGGCGATGTAAAACTTTTTTTGATGTGTGGAGAAAGACTAAGATGGATTCTTACCCTCTACTAGACATCGCAGAACCGATTGACAATCTTGGGCACTGCTGATACTTCTCAATAACGGGCTTGAAGAGTGGATACCATGTTAGAGGTGGCTCCGGGGGGCAAAGCGAAGACAGTGTTTCCAGCACCTTTGGTATATTGGCAGTATAGAGGAATGGCTTTTGATTTGAAAAATGCACCAACAATATTCCAGTATTTAGTGGACACAGTGTGGAAAGGATTAAAACCGCGTCAGTGTCTGGTATGTCTGGACGACATAATCGTTTTCTCAAGAGATATGCAGGAGCATAGGCAACAACCAGGGGAAGTATTCAAGAGGTCACAGGCAGCTCATTTAATGCAAAGTATGGAGAATTGTAACTCTGCATCAGAAGAAGCCAGTTATCCTGGTCGTGTAAATACACTCCTGGAAATGGAAAAAAGAACACATTGACACCGGTGTGTCAGACCCACCATACTTGCTCCGGACACTGCGAGAGGGCTGTACAAGCAATGATCACACGCACGGCACAGCGGACACATCAGGAACCGCGGTGTTGGCCGTCGAATGGCGCTAGCTGCGCAGCATTTGTGCACCGCCGCCGTCAGTGTCAGCCAGTTTGCCGTGGCATACGGAGCTCCATCGCAGTTTTTAACACTGGTAGCATGCCGCGACAGCGTGGACGTGAACCGTATGTGCAGTTGACGGACTTTGAGCGAGGGCGTATAGTGGGCATGCGGGAGGCCGGGTGGACGTACCGCCGAATTGCTCAACACGTGGGGCGTGAGGTCTCCACAGTACATCGATGTTGTCGCCAGTGGTCGGCGGAAGGTGCACGTGCCCGTCGACCTGGGACCGGACCGCAGCGACGTACGGATGCACGCCAAGACCATAGGATCCTACGCAGTGCCGTAGGGGACCGCACCGCCACTTCCCAGCAAATTAGGGACACTGTTGCTCCTGGGGTATCGGCGAGGACCATTCGCAACCGTCTCCATGAAGCTGGGCTACGGTCCCGCACACCGTTAGGCCGTCTTCCGCTCACGCCCCAACATCGTGCAGCCCGCCTCCAGTGGTGTCGCGACAGGCGTGAATGGAGGGACGAATGGAGACGTGTCGTCTTCAGCGATGAGAGTCGCTTCTGCCTTGGTGCCAATGATGGTCGTATGCGTGTTTGGCGCCGTGCAGGTGAGCGCCACAATCAGGACTGCATACGACCGAGGCACACAGGGCCAACACCCGGCATCATGGTGTGGGGAGCGATCTCCTACACTGGCCGTACACCACTGGTGATCGTCGAGGGGACACTGAATAGTGCACGGTACATCCAAACCGTCATCGAACCCATCGTTCTACCATTCCTAGACCGGCAAGGGAACTTGCTGTTCCAACAGGACAATGCACGTCCGCATGTATCCCGTGCCACCCAACGTGCTCTAGAAGGTGTAAGTCAACTACCCTGGCCAGCAAGATCTCCGGATCTGTCCCCCATTGAGCATGTTTGGGACTGGATGAAGCGTCGTCTCACGCGGTCTGCACGTCCAGCACGAACGCTGGTCCAACTGAGGCACCAGGTGGAAATGGCATGGCAAGCCGTTCCACAGGACTACATCCAGCATCTCTACGATCGTCTCCATGGGAGAATAGCAGCCTGCATTGCTGCGAAAGGTGGATATACACTGTACTAGTGCCGACATTGTGCATGCTCTGTTGCCTGTGTCTATGTGCCTGTGGTTCTGTCAGTGTGATCATGTGATGTATCTGACCCCAGAAATGTGTCAATCAAGTTTCCCCTTCCTGTGACAATGAATTCACGGTGTTCTTATTTCAATTTCCAGGAGTGTAGTATGGATAGCGTGAGGACTGGTCCTAGACTGGTTCACGCAGCGAGAGATTTTTCAGTACCAGTAACTAGCAAAAAGTTACAATATTTTCTGGGTCTTGCAAACTGTTATAGAAAATTTGCGAAATGATTCGCAGGCATTAACATCAAGTCCAGTGTTGATGTTTCCATACTTCCAGAAGGTTCAAATGGTTGAAATGGCTCTGAGCACTATGGGACTTAACATCTGAGGCCATCAGTCCCCTAGAACTTAGAACTACTTAAACCTAACTAACCTAAGGACATCACACACATCCATGCCCGAGGCAGGATTCGAACCTGCGACCGCAGTAGTCGCGCGGTTCCAGACTGGAGCGGCTAGAACCGCTCGGCCACACCGGCCGGCTAACCAGAAGGAATTTATACAGTCATGTGATGCGTCGAACCATGCTCTCAGGTGCGTTTTGAGTCAAGAGGTCGATTTCCTTGAACAGCCTATTGCTTTTATGTCAAGGCAGTTGAACAGAGCGGTGGAAAGTAATGAAACAACATAAAGAGCTATACTTAGCGTGGTGTGTGGTGTGATATGCTTTCAGTGTTACCTGTATGGCAGGAAGTGTAAGTTGGTGATGGACCATGCCGCTGTGAAGACTTTACTAGGCTCGAAAGACCATCCAGAGGGAGACGAGGTCAGGATCAGAAGTGGTTGTGCCAGCAAAGTTGATGAAAGAAACAATGAGTGAAATGCATGATCACGTCTTATCAGGCCGTGGGGGATGCAGGGCGACAAATCAGAGGGAGGTAGGGAAGTGGATTTCAGTTGGAAACAGGTGCTACTGCATAGGTTGCCATAAGCGACAGAACCTTTAGTTTTATTGGGATGGATGTGTTATGATCGTTCAACTGCGAGTTGTTCCCACGCGTTGTTTCTTACGCATCCAAAGAATCCTGACGTTTCTCTAACAGTGTTAAGAAAAGTGAGAATTATTGCCGAAGATTTTCTCTAATCAGGACACAAAGCATGTACACATGGCATGTCACGCGGCACCGTAAGACAAAATGGAGTGAGGTGAGACCAGGTGAACGGGGTCTTCATTATACTGAGACCACATACGTCGAGGAAAGTAAAAAAAAAAAATGGCTCTGAGCACTATGGGACTCAACATCTTAGGTCATAAGACCCCTAGAACTTAGAACTACTTAAACCTAACTAACCTAAGGACATCACACACACACCCATGCCCGAGGCAGGATTCGAACCTGCGACCGTAGCAGTCCCGCGGTTCCGGACTGCAGCGCCAGAACCGCTAGACCACCGCGGCCGGCAGGAAAGTCAAGTATGATGTTTTGCAACAACGTGAAGAATATGTCTCTCAGAAATATGGAGTGTATTGGCGTAGTTAATCGAGCAGGAAGTAGATAGGGGTAAATTAACCCATCACTGACTGTGGTCAACAAGAACCAGATTGCGATCTGTATTGATGTGTATAAGACAAAGGATCTGCAATGGGAAGAGCATTATGGAAGACTTGCTTGCCATTGAATTCTTTGGCTCCAGTATCTGAGATTTGTACTATGGCTAAAGCCATGGGAAACAAACTAAAGCTTTAAAGCAGCAAACAGAAACAAAAGAACGAAAAATGACGAGAGAAGTAGGACCAAGAGTAAACGATAGAATATATCTCCTAGAACACAGTGCAGAAATCCACAGAAAAATTCTAAAATCGCGGTTGCAATGCGTATGCCAATGTCAAACTCATGGGACACATATTGGCAGTGGACTCAAACCGGTTAATCCATCAGATTTACACATTCTTGAAAAATAAGATTACTAGAACCAACTGATACAAACAAACAGAAAAGAACTTAACGTATTAACAATACTTAAAAGGCTCAGATGTAATCTGGAAAGTCACAGAAACACGGTGTTTGGAGGAAGAAGAGAAAAGGACCAAAGAAGAAACATAGACGGAGCAAAGAAAATGAACTGTTTCGTTGCGCATGAAAGATACTCGGTGAAAAAAAGGACAACAAATGTTGATTTCACGTTGTCCGAACCGATCGATTCGCGAGAAAAAGAAGTAAAACGCTTTGAGATAGATGTAATCCTCCCAGACCAGATGTGCTGTCTTCATTTTACTTTAATTAGAAGTTGAGGCAAAGGAATCGCTGAGCGATGCACATACTTGCTCGCATTTCACGATGGTTCTTAGAGACTTAATTTAACTTATTGAAAAGGGGAAAGATTGGCCAGTTATGGATAAGTACCATCTGCCCTCCCTGGGCCTCTACCGAGTATCTATGACAGGGGGCTAAACGGTAAATATAATGAGGGCGGCTTTGATTACGGGCAGCGTTTGTAGCTTTTTCGCTGTCAGAGAGACTTCCAGAGCCGCATCGCGTGTCCCATTACGACCCCCTCGGGCTGCACTGTCCGAGATTATTACCTCGAATTCAGCAGCAACTCTGCGGTCACGTCATGTTTCGTCAGCCACCCTGATAAGCCGTCTAATACTTTGATGCTGATAGGCGGAGACTGCTTTCAAAGCGTTTTTTTCCCACTGAAAACTGTTTCATTATCTTTAACATTTGAGACACTGTTAAACTAAGCCGAACACACTACTGGCCGGCCGTTGTGGCCGAGCGGTTCTAGGCGCTTCAGTCTGGAACCGCGCGGCCGCTACGATCGCAGGTTCGAATCCTGCCTCGGGCATGGATGTGTGTGATGTTCTTAGGTTAGTTAGGTTTAAGTAGTTCTAAGTTATAGGGGACTGATGACCTCAGATGTTAAGTCCCATAGTGCTCAGAGCCATTGAACCATTTGAATTTGAACACACTTCTGTTGAATAACTCTTCTAGTCGAAACGATTACATCCATTCCAGTTTTCGTGAATTCGTTTGTGATGTTTAGGGTAAGGTGGATGGACTCCTTTCTAGAACGTCACACTATTTGACCAAGCCTATCCAGACAGCTACTACTGGATAGTAATACGGAGTGTGTCCACCTTTCATGTTTATGATTAATTGGATTCGGATGGCTACACTTTCAGTGAGGTCTGGCTGTAAGTGGATGAATGTCAGTCCACTGTTCCTAAAGTGCTCATACCAGAGAAGGTAGTGACATTGGACGCTCGGGTCTGGAGCGAAGTCAGCGTTCCGATTCATCCCAAAAGTGGTCCACTGGGTTCAGATCGGGATTACTGGCATTAAGGGCCCATTTCAGGGATGTTATTGTCCACAAAACATTGCCTCATAGATGCTGCTTCATGACAATGTGTATTGTCATGATGATACAAACGAGCGTATTCTCCGATCTGTCCCTCCACTGCACGGTACACAGTACTGTAAACTGTGTACGTATACTTCCTCTGTTAGGGTTTTCTTAAGCGCAATAAGGGGACCACAGCCTAACGAGGAATGCCGCCTCCTCTGTACTTTACTGTCGGCACTACACATGATGGGAGGTAGCTTTCACCAGGCACTTGCCAAACCCAAACCCTTCCACTGGATTGCCACAGGGTACAGTGTGGTACGTCACTGAAAACCACTAGTGTACACTCATACACTGTCCACTGGTGTCGGTCTTCACTCCACACAAGTGTCGTTTAACACTGACTAAAGAAATGTGTGACTCGTTAGTAGCTGATCGGCCATTGTACTCCCCATTGTTTTTAGGTCCTACTCACAGTCGTTCTGCTGGCTTGACTGCTGCCAGTGCTCTGAAACTCACCAGTGACTCCTTTCGCTGATTTCAGTACTCGAAGGCCCTCGTCCTTCAGTACAACAGATCTGGCTGCTCTTGGTTTGGCTGTGGTTGTTCCTTCACGTTTCCACTTTACAGTCACATCACCAGCAGTCGAGTTGGGCAGCTTTAGAGTGGTTGAGGCGACCCTGGTGGTTTTTTCACTCGGATGACATACAATGTGCAGTCCACGTTGGAAGTCACTGAGCTCTGCTGATCAGTCTGTTCTGCTGCTGACTGCTTCTGTGCTGACGACGCCATACTCTCCGCCTCCTTTTAGACTGGCGGGTCCGCCTCTTCAGACATCCAATGGTCAATTCCACATTACGTAGCAGCGCCTGTAACGGGACGTCCTCCTCCAGCATCACTTTTCCTCAACAGTAGTTGTCGATACCAGTATTATTTTTCGAATTTTGGACAGGTCAATATTATCTCGGTTGCTTTTCTCAAAACTTTTATGTAATTTTATACACAGTATGTTATATTTCAAGCTAAAATTTATGAAAAGGAAAAACTTTACCCAATATTTTAGTTTCGATATTAGAATCGTTAAGTACTCGTTCTGAAGGCAGAGTAAATTTTTTTTTTTTTTTTTACAAACGTTTGAAATTACGAGTTATTTGCACATTTAAAATTTTTGCTATTAATTACGCAATCTTGTACTGTTTACTATGCTTATTTCTGGATTCGTCTATGAAATAATAATCGAAATTAATAATGTAACCAAAACTAGTAGGAATTCACTTGTTAAGAAAGATTGTAAAACCTTGGGAATATTGTTATTTCCGCAGAGCGTGACAGTCGTAAACTTGCCCCTGATGTGACCGGACGTAGTTTTCTATAATAGGTGCGAACAATGTAATTGCGGCTTTGTAATGTGAAAAATCAAAATACTGTGTGATATGCTAAAGTGGGAGAAAATATATTTACGTAAAAAGTTCTGCAGGAGCAATCTTACAATTTATTCAGTTCAAACCAACCGTGAGGACCTGATGATAAATTTTCAGCTTCGAGAATCAGACCCCTAGACAAGAAGAACTGGAGCTATCTCAACATGACAAGCTAAGTAAACTTGAAAGTTTATTCTAATCTTCGCACCTCTCAAACCTTCATTAAAAACTTTGCTTATTAATTACTTGGACAGGGCACAGTTTAATATGGACAACAGATGAAAGAAGAATGGAGAGGGGAGATTAGATACCCGAATACTTTCTAAGATTTTGTGGAGTCTGGGTAACCCCATTGCAGGTGGTGCCTTACAAGTAAGTTGTCTAGTGGTGTTGTTAAGATGTAAATCCAGATCTACGATACAAAATCTGGAACGTAAGAGGAAACCTGTTTGAGATTCAAAATAACAAATAGGATATAGAATAAGTTTAGGGTTTAAGCCCTTCAGCACCTCTGGCTACAACTGTGTACATTATCTTTTAATGTGTCTTAGCTGCTACAGACATATTCCTACCCAGTAGAAGCCCTCATGTACACATTTGTGAATGTTCGATCTGTTCATCATTAACAAGTGCTACCAGCTGTTGGGCCTCACTGTAAAGACATTAAGAAGTCAACGTGGCAGCGCACCCAGCTCGTGACCGCCAGAATACACAGAATGGTTGGTTAGTTACAGTCCGCTGAATAACTGAATATTATTGTTGTCACTCTGCGTGATAGTGGATGATCAGTTTATTTATTAAAATTTTGAATATTTAAAAAGTTATTTATTTTGGTCCATAAAAAGAAGCCAAGTGTAAAAAGTATAAGTTTGAAAACGGGTACATATTTTTGTATAGATCTTGCGTCTAAAATCATTACAACGTAAACAAAACATTTTCTTCGTAGAGAAAAGATTCAGCTCTTAAATGGTTAATACCCTGTCGACGGCGGCAGCTACGGCAGCGCAAGGATGCGCGAGGAAACTGGACACGTCTTTCTCAAAGGAACCATCCCAGCATTTGCATTAAGCGATTTACCGAAACGACTGAAAACGTGCATGCGGATGGCCCGACAGGCATCTGATCTGGATCCTGTGGAACGTCTGAGAGGACAGCCATGTTGTTCACTTGGCCATGCGGTACCGTACAGCCATGTCACGTACACTGAGCCTCGAAACCGTCTCGCTCGCTGCAAGACAAGTGCGAGGACGTCTGGTGTACCACGGGCTGTCAGCATGGAGACCATTGCTGCGGCTTACCCACATGCGGCAGCAGAAAGAAGCTGCAACAATAGCTCTAGGCTCAGGAGTGGCATGACGTCATTCTTTTAGACAACCTTGTGTTACAGGAAGCAACGCCAGCTCCCAGAACCCGCCTTCGT
The DNA here is from genome assembly GCF_023898315.1 of Schistocerca nitens. Lineage (NCBI taxonomy): Eukaryota > Metazoa > Arthropoda > Insecta > Orthoptera > Acrididae > Schistocerca > Schistocerca nitens. Next base: position 1,298,077,888 of record NC_064614.1, read on the forward strand.
GAGTTTGTTCAAATGGTTCAAATAGCTCTGAGCACTATGGGACTTAACATCTGAGGTCATCAGTCCCCTAGAACTTAGAACTACTTAAACCTAACTAACCTAAGGACATCACACAACATCCAGTCATCACGAGGCACAGAAAAATCCCTGACCCCGCCGGGAATCGAACCCGGGAACCCGGGCGCGGGAAGCGAGAACGCTACCGCACGACCACGAGCTGCGGACGATGAGGCGCTTTACAACGTGGGGAACCCTGAATACAAAAATGGATTAAGAAGATTGTAGACCTGACCTGACCTGGCCTGACCTAACCTAACCTAACCTAACCTAACTCTCTCCTGTAGCAAGGTATCGGAGTGTTACAGTGAGCCTGTCTTCTGGAGGTGAAGCAGTTCTTAAGTGAATATTGTGCTTTGTGATATGAGGATACACTTCACTGAGCACATACAGAAATGTCTGCTCATCCATTCTTTAAGTAATTGATGTACGACTTGACGTCCTCCACTATAAGCTCACGTAACAAGTTTTGTTGAATGCTTTTATCGTGTCGTCGTAAAACCGACGGCTTCACACAGGTACGTTTCCTTTTTTTCCCCCACTTCTCTTCTGCATGTGCACATAGTGCAATTGTGGTGCACGCAACTATTGCTGTTAACAACGAGTTGTTGTTGTCAGCCATCTTGAACTTTGACGAAAAATGTGAAGACATTGTAGCCCCCCCTTCTAGCGCTACGTCAAAGATCTTTGTCAAATATATTTGACGGGATATTTGACCACATCCACGCGACTCACCTGTGGCCCAGTGGACGACGGAGTGTTGCTCGAGGTCGCGGCAGTCGACGTCGGCGCCGGCGGCCAGCAGGTGGCGCACGAGCGCCGCGTTGCCCGCGATGACGGCCAGGTGCAGCGGCGTGTAGCCGTCCTCGTCCGCGGAGTCCAGCAGCTGCGGCGCCGCCCGCAGCACGGCGTCCGCGCACGCCGCCGTCGCGTTCTCCGCGCAGTAGTGCAGCGCAGACTTGCGCGTCCGGTCGCGCTCCAGCGCCGCCTCCGGCTGCCGGCAACCACAACAACAACACGCGTGACACGGCCGCCCTCTGTACCTTGTACCTATCGTGTACCGGTACAGTACCGTCTGCTGTAACAGAACAGAAGCCTTACAATTAAAAAAAAAAAAAAAAAAAACTACTCCCTCGTCCGGCCACAAGTGGCCCATCGGGACCATCCCACCGCCACGCCATCCGCAGTGGAGGACGCGGATAGGAGGGGCGTGGGGTCGGCACACCGCACTCCCGGCCTTTATGATGGTACTCTTGACCGAAGACGCTACTATTCAGTCGAGTAGCTCCTCAATTGGCATCACGACGCTGAGTGCACCCCGAAAAATGGCAGCAGCACGTGGCGGCCTGGATGGTCACCCATCGAAGTGCAGGTCACGCCCGACAGCGCTTAACTTCGGTGATCTCACGGGGACCGGTGTATCCACTGCGACAAGGCCGTTGCCAGAAGCCTTACAATGAATTTATAAAATAATTTTTCTTCTTTCGTCCCTTTCTGAGAATATTTATTAGCACATGTTTCGGCGGCGTGCTGCCATCATCAGGCGCTATGCAGTTACAAGTACGAAGCGCCAAAGAAACTAGTATAGACATGCATATTCAAATACAGAGACATGTAAACAGACAGAAGACACAACAAGTGTCTGGCGCAGTTGTTACATCGGTCACTGCTATTACAATGCATTTAATTGAGTGTGAACGTGGTGTTATAGTCGTCGTAGGAGCAATAGGTCTCAGCATCTCCGAAGTAGCGATGATGTGGGTATTTTCCTGTACGACCATTTCACGAATGTACCGTGAATATCAGGAATTAGGCAAAACATCAAATCTCCGACATCGCTGCGGCCGGAAAAAGATCCTGCTAGAACATGACTGAAAAGAATCATTCAACGTGACAGAAGTGCAACCCTTCCGCAAATTGCTGCAGATTTCAATTTTGGGCCGTCATCAAGTATCACCGTGCGAAACATTCAACGGAACATAATGGATATGGGCTTTCGGAGCCAAAGATCCACTCTTGTACCCATGATGACAGCACGATACAAAGCTTTACGCCTCGACTGGTCCCGTCAACACCGACATTCGACTGTTCACAAAAATGTTCAAATGTGTCTGAAATCTTATGGGACTTTACCGTCAAGGGCATCAGTCCCTAAGCTTACACAATAGAATTATCCTAAAGACAAACACAAACACACACACCCATGCCCGAGGGAGGACTCGAACCTCCGCCGGGACCAGCCGCACAGTTCATGACTGCAGCGCCTCGACCGCTCGGTTAATCCCGCGCTGCCATTGGACTGTGGAGTGGTCGGACGAGTCTCGGTTCAAATTGTATCGAGCAGATGGAAGAAAGAGTTCGGGGATGGAGACAACCTCATGAATTCATGACCCTGCATGTCAGCAGGGGACTGTTCAGGCTGGTGGAGGCTCTGTAATGGTGTAGGGGGTGTGCAGTCGGAGTGATATGGGATCCTTGATACGACTGATACAACATGGAGAAAGTTGCAAGAACCGTGGCATCGTGGTTGTGTGGTCATGGTATTGGACTACAAACATGGAGACGTGTGTTCAAATCTACCTCATGACCCTTATTTTTTCACAAAATTACGAAGTCCGTCCGGTCAATGACGTGTCTGTCCTGATACGTCTAGACACGTCTCTGACAGCTGACACGTACGTAAGCATCCTGACTGTCCATTTTTGTCCATTATGCATTGCGACGGACTTGGGCAATTCCAGGAGGACAATGCAACACCCCACATGTCCACAATTACTTCAGAGTGGCTCCACGAATACTCTTCTGAGTTTAAACACTTCCGCTGGCCACCAAACACCCCAGACATTATTTAGCATATGCCTTGCAACGTGTTGTTCAGAAAAGATTTCCAGCCCCTCCTACTCTGATTTATAGACAGCCCTGCAGGATTCATGGTGTCAGTTCCCTCCAGCACTACTTCACACATTAGTCGAGTGCTTTCCACGTCGTATAGCGGCGATATTGGATGGGTGTACCAGTTTCTTTGGTTCTTCAGCATAGATTCTTTCCGAGTGTGCTGACAATTGAAACTCGCCATTCCACCCCCCCCCCCTCCTCCCCAGATTTAGTGGTAAAATGACCCACTAGATAGACAGTCAAAAACGGAACACAGGTCAAGCACAAAAACAGAAAGAAGGTCTATTAAACCGTGAAAAAAGAAGCAAAACAGAAACACTGAACGGTCCTAGTTTAAGATGTGCAATATCGAGACATTTGCAAGAACCGTGGTATCGTGGTTGTGTGGTCACGGTGGTGGACTGCAAAAATGGAGATTTGTGTTCAGGTCTCCCTCGTGTCCCTTCTTTTTCCACAAAATTATGAACTGTCCGTCCGGTCACTGACGTGTCTGTTCTCCTTCTGTAGTCTTAGAAACTGTCAAGCTATATGTTGGTCTTAGAATATGGGTCTTGTGGTAAGAATATACGAGGGCAGTTCAATAAGTAATGCAACACATTTTTTTTTTCTGAAACAGGGGTTGTTTTATTCAGCATTGAAATACACCAGGTTATTCCCCAATCTTTTAGCTACACAACACTATTTTTCAACGTAATCTCCATTCAATGCTACGGCCTTACGCCACCTTGAAATGAGGGCCTGTATGCCTGCACGGTACCATTCCACTGGTCGATGTCGGAGCCAACGTCGTACTGCATCAATAACTTCTTCATCATCCGCGTAGTGCCTCCCACGGATTGCGTCCTTCATTGGGCCAAACATACGGAAATCCGACGGTGCGAGATCGGGGCTGTAGGGTGCATGAGGAAGAACAGTCCAGTGAAGTTTTGTGAGCTCCTCTCGGGTGCGAAGACTTGTGTGAGGTCCTGCGTTGTCATGAAGAAGGAGAAGTTCGTTCAGATTTTTTTGCCTACGAACACGCTGAAGTCGTTTCTTCAATTTCTGAAGAGTCGTACAATACACTTCAGAGTTGATCGTTTGACCATGGGGAAGGACATCGAACAGAATAACCCCTTCAGCGTCCCAGAAGACTAACCATGACTTTACCGGCTGAGGGTATGGCTTTAAACTTTTTCTTGGTAGGGGAGTGGGTGTGGCGCCACTCCATTGATTGCCGTTTTGTTTCAGGTTCGAAGTGATGAACCCATGTTTCATCGCCTGTAACAATCTTTGACAAGAAATTGTCACCCTCAGCCACATGACGAGCAAGCAATTCCGCACAGATGGTTCTCCTTTGCTCTTTATGGTGTTCGGTTAGACAACGAGGGACCCAGCGGGAACAAACCTTTGAATATCCCAACTGGTGAACAATTGTGACAGCACTACCAACAGAGATGTCAAGTTGAGCACTGAGTTGTTTGATGGTGATCCGTCGATCATCTCGAACGAGTGTGTTCGCACGCTCCGCCATTGCAGGAGTCACAGCTGTGCACGGCCGGCCCGCACGCGGGAGATCAGACAGTCTTGCTTGACCTTGCGGCGATGATGACACACGCTTTGCCCAACGACTCACCGTGCTTTTGTCCACTGCCAGATCACCGTAGACATTCTGCAAGCGCCTATGAATATCTTAGATGCCCTGGTTTTCCGCCAAAAGAAACTCGATCACTGCCCGTTGTTTGCAACGCACATCCGTTACAGACGCCATTTTAACAGCTCCGTACAGCGTTGCCACCTGTCGGAAGTCAATGAAACTATACGAGACGAAGCGGGAATGTTTGAAAATATTCCACAAGAAATTTCCGGTTTTTTCAACCAAAATTGGCCGAGAAAAAGAATGTGTTGCATTACTTATTGAACTGCCCTCGTATTACCGTCGCAAGTAAATGTGATGAATAGTGAGAGCAGGCGACATGCCGCGTAGATCTCTCACAGAAATGAAAACAACAAATAAACGGGTGTGAGTTACGTTACAACAAAGGAATTCAAGAGTCAAAACTCCCAAAACGAAACGCAAGGGTCGTAACATGTGATACTTGCGTAGAACAAAGAGGAGGTACGTATGTCTGAGCCTCCCTTTGTTCCACCTCGCTGTTGCAAGCAGATGTTACACCACGACCCAGACATAAATTTGAATTCAGCGAATAGACACGTCAGTGACCGGACGGACGGTTCATAATACTGTGAAAAAAAAAAAAAAAAGCAGGCACGAGAGAGACTTGAACACGGATCTCCCCCTTCGCAGTCCAACACCGATCACATTGCCACAACGCTGTTCTTAGGAAAATTCGCTTGATGTTGCATTTCTTCAGCTTGGAACGTTCGCTGTTTCTGTTTTGCTTCTTTTTTCACGTTTCGGTACACCTTCTTCCAGTTTTCCTGCTTGATCTGTTTTCAGTTTCTGCCGGGCCACCCACTGGACCGTGTTAACACTAAACGTGAGGGTGGTGTGGTGGGGAGTTCCCCCTGTGAGGTCTATTTGCCGCTAACGCCAGTGACCTAATTCCACTGAACTTTATTTCTGCATAGAAAGATTAATTTATTTCACTGTGTACCATAAGTCAGTTGTATGTTTAAAAGATCTCACTGATGCTGTTACATGTTTGCTGAATATGTATTTCTCTGTGCAGTCAGAGCACAAGAGTAAACACACCACTATCACTTAAGACTTTCACATAAGGTTCTTTACATTTCAAAGATTGTACCTATGTGGTAACAGGTTCTTAAATGATAAGCCAGAACGTTACGATGTAAATTTCTTCAACAGTTCGGTGTGGAACGCTTTTTTATTGATCTACAAAGACTTAGTTAGTTGGAAAAAAAATCTTAACAATGGTGAATAACTAAGAAATACCGTTGAAATGTTGTTTGTGCTACCTTAGCAATTGATGTAAGTTTTACCTTAGCATCTAAGAATATTCGGAATGTAAACAACTGAACGTGTAACTACTGTGTCTGCCAGACAAATACATATTCAACCAAAACGAGAGAAAAGGCATCACTGAGATTATCGAAACGTACAACTCACTTAAGGTACACACTGACGTGCAATAACCTTTCCATACAGGAATACATTTCTGTACATAACATCACTGGCACGCGCAGTAAACAGATTCATCACAGAATGAGATTTTCAGTCTGCAGCGGAGTGTGCACTGATATGAAACTTCCTGTCAGATTAAAAGTATGTGCCGGAGCGAGACTCAAACTCGGGACCTTTGCCTTTCGGGCCTTGCCGATGATGATCCACGAACAGATACACAAGCATACACATATCTTAGGGAGATAATGTAGAGGGATTACAATACGGAAACGTCCCAGTCCGTTTGCGCGAGAGAAGGTCGCGCGAGCTCGAAAAAGAAGAAAGCACGAGGTCAGACAGTATCCACTCGGAAACATCGTGTCAGGTCTCACCGCAGCTAATCCAATACTTAACACATCTAATAAACGATGCCTTGAGGATGGGACACGTGCCTCTAGTCTGGAAAACAGCCAACACAGCAATGATTAAAAAGCTGCAGATACGGATCCATGAGAACTCTAATCGTACCCACCAATCTGCTTGTTAAATACATTGGCTAAGATCCAGGAGAGGCTTTAGATCAGGAAAATCTACTGATGACTCATTAAATCTAGCTTTCCAAATTGTAGAACAGATATTAGAGAAGTACTCAGTTACTATTCTTATTGACATTTCTGGCGGCTTTGATGATCTTTGGTGGCCAGCAATGCCTGCACTATTTCGAGAATTACAGGTACCCGAGTGCTTGTACAGTGGTCTTCGAGACTATTGTAGGAACAGAGTGGCTGAGTGACAAGAGGGCAACCGCAAGGTTGAAACTAGGATTACCAAAGGATGTCCACGAGCCTCTATCAGCGGACGCGGCTTCTGGTATATCGCAATTGAACCGCTCTTGAATTTAATCAAGGGAGATGAACGTTCAGACGGGATCGTTGCGAATGCTGACCATCTGTTAGTTGTGATATCAGTCAAGACAAGAGCAATGTTGGAAAACAAATCCGTGGTATGCTACACAAAATAAAACTGTAGTGCAATCATCCATAGCAGCACAAAAAGCAGCGTACATAATGCCTAAAGGACCACTACAAAGACATCCAGCAATAAAAATAAACAATACAGACATAAAAAACAAAGTAGTAACTGAATGTATTGGGTTACATACTGACGAAAGAGGAAGCTTCAACGAACACGTATGACTAATCACAAAGCCGCAAGTACGCTTCACAAACCAGCGGTATTGAATTCGACACGACAGAGACTAGCACTCACACGCACAATAAAGGACCACCGTGCACTTGTCCAGTCGGTATTGAGCTTTGCAGATAGTACATAGACACGTTCTCATCACGAAAAGGATAACTGTTAGGGGGGGGGCAGAAGAGACTATCTGGGGCGTTCGGCACCACATCACTCGATTCGCTGTATGCGGTGCTTGGAATATACACGCTCGATATAACCATCAGATATCAGGCTGTAAAGTACTGGCTGAAGATGGGGAGACCTGATAGAGGGTTACAAATCACTCGGCAGAACATTGGCATATGGACGCTTGGCAAAAACCATAGCACGAGAGTTATAAGAGCCACTGAGTCTATTCATTTTCGCCCACATTAGGGAGTTGTTACTGTTGCGCCATGTCAACCCTGGCCAGCGCATGGTTCCTTGTCTGACTAGACATGGCCCTCATCCCACGCACTTGCAGTGCGTACCTTGTAGAAAGAAGTCATTTCACATGCTTGGAAATTGATTCCCCAGAGCACTTCCTTTTGAAATACATTAGATTGCGGAATAACATAGAACACATAACGGAAACAGCATTATACGATCGACTCAGGAACCCAGATATAGCGGAGCGCACTAGCCAACAACATCTCATAAGCAGAACATGAGCTACAGAAACAGACCCATCAATACAGAAGGCGCAGAAGTCGAAGAGCTCCAGTACTGACGATGAACAGAGTTACAGTGGCAACACTGACATCACATAGAGACACAAAACATACGTAATACAAAACATGAGAAACATGCACAGCCAACCACTTAAGCATTAATCATAGATTGCAATTTATATCTTACTATAAATGAATCTAATTAAAAGTAGAAGTAATCAGAATAGACTGAGGATAGATAATGTTCTAGAATCCACGTTAAATCTATACCCAACATTGTTAAGCAGTTACATAAATAAACACATCATCGTAAGTATAATAATTTGAATATAATATAAATTAAATATTAGGTAAGCAAGCAAAATCAAACATATCAGAAGCATGCAGATTACGCAACTATACAAAATTAATGAAACTACTACGAAAAAAGTCTAGTGTTATTCTACAAAAATGTTTTTACAGGATTAATAATAGGTGAGTGGTGGCTTGTTATTTCTGCTAGCTAGGACATAGCCACCTATGGTAAACTAACATACGCAAACAGCGACAAACGTCGGTAAGTCCCTGCATATCAACAACACTGACTGGCAACTACCAGCTGCTATTAGAGCCGACCAACAGGCCACAGCAGGGACACCGACGAGCTCGCCCACAGACGCACAAACAATCCGCCAACATTCCCTCACACTGTGCTTCCGGTATATGACCTATCGGACACAAGATCGATAACAAACCTAACTGTTGCAGGTTGCTGGCGCTGAACAAGGACTCTGTACCAGCACCCAGCGCCAGCCGCCGAGCAGCACAAACGCACAACGTCAAGGTATCGACATGCACGATACTCACTACTAACAAAGCCTATCCTTGCACGACCTGTCGCAGGCAGCAAGACAACCGCTACTGCTCTTACCACCCGACCTAACTATCGCAGAGGTTTTTTTCCCTTGGCTCTTGCCTCGGCACTTTTTTTCCTCTGCCCTTCAAACCGCTACTCTTCGTCAGATTTCGAGCAATCTATCTCCAGATGAGCGCGTATTAATGGTTAATCCTAACCAGACGTACGCAAACATCGCAGCACCCACATCCTGCGATACCTCACTTTAGTGAATACTAACCCTTATGCAGAGATGGCAGTAGACCTTTTGTGTTGGCCATCATGCCGGTGTGGGCGTGGAGGGGCTCCACCTCTTATAAAAATTTAAAAAATGTTATTTCTCCTACAAATGAAATGATCGTGTTGCTTTGTTGGCCGGGGGAGCCTTTATCCAGGGGAGTTCGGCCGCCGGGTTGCAGGACTTATTTCTGGCGACGCCACCTTGAGCGACTCGCGTGACGGTGACGATGATGAAATGAAGAGGACAACACACTACCCGGTCCATGAGTGGAGAAAACCTCGAACCCGGCCGCGAATCGAGCCCGGGCCCAATGCATGCCACTCAGCTAAGTAGTCATATAAGAACACTACGTAGGTTAAGTATATAACTTCACTAGATTACATTGTGGCAGGATATTGTTCCAAAGCCAGGCAGAATTCGTGTATTAACTAACCTAGTCGTAGTAGTAGTTGTGTAACCTAACAAACATCAACTCACACAGTACTCTAACGAACAGGATACAGATCGGATCGGCAAGGACTGAACAAATCGAGTTTTCCCGAAGAGGGTTGTTCATGTGGGTAATACTAAAATGGGTAGCATCCCATGTGGACGCTGGACATAAAATTCAATACCAAATCGCCTTCATCAGGTGGTGTTGATGGAGGGAAATCTATGTATAGTCTGTCCTGTGTTGGTTTATTCTCTTCTTAAGTTACACCATACATTTATAATATCCTACTTTCAAATTCCTGTATGTTTTTTAAAAAATAAGTGTAATTGTTCTAAGTGAATAAGAGATAACACCAAAGTGCAGACAAAAGAAATCCGCACAGCCCCACTTCCATGTGCTGCTGCAACAGCAACAATGCCCATGCTTGGTCTCAGCTACGTAGCACAATTTTGCTAAGAGGTCTGTGATATACTTCTGTAGGTGCACTTAGCGGCGTATGTGTCTACAGCGTACCGAATACCGGTAGTAGCACAGAAGTGATATGTTTAAGCATCATGCTCGATGCTGCAGTTTTTCGCAGATCTTATTGCTTATGATGTCATACCTGCGGTACTATGATAGTTGGGTAGTTCTTAACCCCATAGAGGCTGATGTCTGACAGTAAGGGATATAAGTTTGGTTGAAATTGATCTTGTGATTTAGGAGGACGTGTGGGACATACGTAGACACACACACACACACACACACACACACACACACACACACACACACACAAACACAGACACACACAAACACACACATTTTTATAGTAAGTGTGGATTTTCGTGATTTTGTGGTTGTGATTTCAGATTTTAGTCTATCCATGTCCGAAACCTGCAATTTCCTGTAGTTGTTCCGTTAGCTTCAGTGTTTGTTTTTAAGAATTCGCAATTGATGTTTATATTTTTATGCAATGGAAACAAGTTGTATCGAAGGCTCAGGTTGATCCATCGCTGCTGGTTGTGCGTTTTGCTCCACAAGCCTCTATGGCACGAGTATTTTTTGTCCAGCGGTCTTACTTGTGAGACATTTGTGTATTATACATTTTTGGAAGGTGGCTATTAAGAGCTGTCAAGCAATGTACAAAATGCATAAGTTGCTTTTTTATTTAAAACGCAAATATCGGTTGGTTTCATTCACAGACCATATACACGCATTAGGATTAAAACACTTTAAGCCACAACATCACATCTGCCATTACTAAATAATGGCCACATGTCATATGAAGATCATGTCAGGAGTTCCGGTGTACCACACAAGACTTTTAAAGGCAAACATAGCCGTGCGGGATTAGCCGAGCGGTCTGAGGCGCTGCAGTCATGGACTGTGCGACTGATCCCGGCGGAGGTTCGAGTCCTCCCTCGGGCATGGGTGTGTATGTTTGTCCTTAGGATAATTTAGGATAATTAGTGTGTAAGTTTAAGGACTGGTGACCTTAACAGCTAGGTCCCATAAGATTTCACACAACAAAGGCAAACATACTAATGATATGCGAAACAAAGCAGTACCCAAGACCCAAAGGCAGTACCGCTTTGTTTCACATACTTCTTAAGTAACAGAACCCAGTACGTTGTCCTCGATGGTGAGTGTTCATCAGAGGTGAGGCTATTATCTGGAGTGCCCCAGGGAAGTGTGGTAGGTCCGCTGTTGTTTTCTATCTACATAAATGATCTTTTGGATAGAGTGGATAGCAATGTGCGGCTGTTTGCTGATGATGCTGTGGTGTACGGGAAGGTGTTGTCGTTGAGTGACTGTAGGAGGATACAAGGTGACTTGGACAGGATTTGTGATTGGTGTAAAGAATGGCAGCTGACTAAGTATAGGTAAATATAAATTAATGCAGATGAATAGGGAGAAGAATCCCGTAATTTTTGAATACTCCATTAGTAGTGAAACGCTTGACACAGTCACGTCTATTAAATATTTGAGTGTAACATTGCAGAGAGATATGAGGTGGGACGAGCATGTAATGGCAGTTGTGGGGAAGGCGGATAGTCATCTTCGGTTCACTGGTAGAATTTTGGGAAGATGTGGTTCATCTGTAAAGGAGACCGCTTATAAAACACTAATACGACCTATTCTTGAGTACTGCTCGAGCGTTTAGGATCCCTATCAGGTCGCATTGAGGGAGGACATAGAAGCAATTCAGAGGCGGGCTGCTAGATTTGTTACTGGTAGGTTTGATCATCACGCGAGTCTTACGGAAATGCTTCAGGAACTCGGGTGGGAGTCTCTGGAGGAAAGGAGGCGTTCTTTTCGTGAATCGCAACTGAGGAAATTTAGAGTACCAGCATTTGAGGCTGACTGCAGTAAAAATTTTACTGCCGCCAACTTACATTTCGCGGAAAGACCACAAAGATAAGAGAGATTAGGGCTCGTACAGAGGCATATAGGCAGTCATTTTTCCTTCGTTCTGTTTGGGAGTGGAACAGGGAAAGAAGATGCTAGTTGTGGTACGAGGTACCCTCCACCACGCACCGTATGGTGGATTGCGGAGAATGTATGTAGATGAAGATGTAGATATCATTAGCATGTTTGCTTTTGAAAGTGCTGTGTGGTATACTGGAATACATGGTATGCTCTGCATATGAAACATGGCCTTTATTTAGGTCATGACAGATGTGATGTTGTGGCTTAAAGTGTTTTCACCCTAATCCGTGAAGATGGTCTGTGACTGAAAGCAGTCGATATTTAGGATTTAAATGAGAAAAGCAGCTGATGGTCAAACAAGCATTTTACACACACTTGTGTATGGATAACGATACGATTAAGAAGTGTGGTAGGTAGGACAGGGGGAACATGATCAGCTTGCAGCGGCCGTGCTCACCTTGGCGGCGAGCATGTCTCGCACCTCCTTGTCGCGGCCCTGCTGGCAGGCGTACATGAGCGCCGTGGCGCCCTCGCCGATGGCGTCTATGAGGCGGCCCGGGGGCGGCGGCGCTGCGTCCGGCATGGCCGCGGCTGCAACACCGAGCCACCTGTTACGTCTTGTAGCATCCACGAGATAAATTTTAGCTACAGTGCGACGAGAGGAAATTATGCCTCTAACAGTTATAAACATTATCTATTCAACATATGAAAAAACCGAGAAAACTGTGATAAATATTAATTATTTATGTAATATTTTATGATGTAATTGGACATATCGATGTGTATCATACAAAGACAATGATAATTGTAAATTCCTTTTATGATCTGCGTTTGTCTTTTGTTTTTACCTTTCGTTGGTTGGCTTTTGTAGGTTACGGACGCATATCAAACTGAGGTCTGTTAAGAAATTGTAATTATTTATTAATTATTACTTGAGAATAGAGTTCATTATTATTATAATAAATATGAGTGAATATTTATTTGTAACTTTAATTCCTCTCTCAGTAAGCATTATCTGTGTTAATTATTTCTTTCCGCTGCAAAGAGCGCAGCCATTGATGATAGCGATTTGTGTCCCGCTTTTGTCTGTGTTTTCCTTAGAAAAAAAATCAAATGTTTGCTTGATGAAGTCTAAATTGTGCACAATACGAAAGTAAAGTTTAATAAGCATTTCAAATACTTATCTTATTTGCTCTAACAATAGAAAGTCTCTATCAACTGTCTGCCGCCATCTTAACAATTATCTCAGCGGCAAATTCAAATTACGCAACTCTGCAGACATAAACACCGAACGTAATACAAATGTGTAAAACTAAATGTGGACCGGTGGTCCCGAACTCATTTTAATTAAAATAATTCAAATCAGATTGGTTCTTTAAAAACAGTGTTCATAGCACGATCCATATAACAAACTTTTCTACCTGATGTATGGACCCGAAATTAATTAAGCACGAGTTGCGAAGAATATTATTTCAGGTAACATACGTCAGTGTTGTGCGCGGCTGATATTCGGTGGTTTTAATGTTCATTTTGCTGAAGATAACTGCTTCCATCATAATCAATATTTGTATAGAATCTGTTGTATGAACTGTGATGTGGTGACACTTACACAACTTAACAGACAACACTTTAACACGACGTTAACTTGGAGTTCTTTAGCAACTTGACCAAATCTTTATCCGGGAGAAAAATTATTTGGTAATTACTCAATGTAATAAAATAAGATTATCATTTTCATTTACAAATTAATAAAATACCAAACCACCGAATAAAACAGCGAACGCCACAATTTCTCACCAGCACTACTGTACAAATACCAAAAGTACACCGCACTCGTTCTACAGACACAAACCCTCGTACTGAGACTGACAATGTACTAATCACTCAGCAGTGGTCGCTTTCAGGGCACCTGAAACATTAATTGTTGTACAGCGGGCTAGCGAGCTCAGATAACGAAAGAAACCTGACAGCAGCACTTGGAACACTGTCGAGCTACTACAATCGGAACCAACTCAAGACCAAACCCCTCGAAGACACAAGTGTGCGCCTTTCATTTAAGGAACAGGGAAGCTAATCGTGAGCTACATATTGCGCGGTCAGGCATCCAACTGCAGCATCATCACGCACCTAAATACTTGGGAGTCGCTCTCGATGGAACTCTGACATTCAAAACTCACTGCGAGAACACCAAAATGAAAATCTCCGCTCGAAACAACCCAATTCGCAAACTAGCGGGGACACAGTGGAGCTCACATCCACAAACTGATCGGTGTTCTGCAATGGCACTGTGCTTTTCTACTGCTGAATATGATTCTCCAGTCTGGTACAGGTCGCCTCATGCCAGACAAGTAGAAAAAAAATGGTTCAAATGGCTCTGAGCACTATGGGACTTAACATCTATGGTCATTAGACCCCTAGAACTTAGAACTACTTAAACCTAACTAACCTAAGGACAGCACACAACACCCAGTGATCACGAGGCAGAGAAAATCCCTGACCCCGCCGGGAATCGAACAGGCAAGTAGACATTGCTCTCAACGAAACCTACAGGTTCATCACAGGTTGCTTAAGGGGGGTAGGACGTCAAACGGGCCGACTTCGAGAAGGAGAGGCACCACAGGACACTTTAATTTGCACTGTCTATACTTTAATAAATAAATTCATAAAACTTTGTCAGCATGACCAGGAAGGATTCAGGATTCACACTCGTAGCAGTGGAAGTTCAAAAACACGAAAAAATAATACTTTTTAAATGTGAAATTTCACGATTTTTTTTCACTTACTGTTGGCTGCATTTGTTGCTATAGTTACACTTTTCTTCATAAGTAAGAGAGATTCTTCGATGAATTTTGCACAGCTTACAAACCATACTTACAGGTGTATGAAACTCTAGAATGAATTTAATCTATGGAAAAATGAATGGGCTGTTACGTTTTAAACATCGTGTTTAGAGAAAACTCGAATGTAATAGTTAATTATCTCAATTTTTACCACAGTTTTTAACAGATTTGGGAAATTCTAGAGTTTCATACACCTGTAAGTATGATTTGTATGCTGTGCAAAATTCATCGAAGAATCTCTCTTACTTATTAAGAAAACTTTACCTACAGCAACAAATGCAGCCAATACCAAGTGAAAAAATGATGAAATTTCACATGTAAAAAAATTTGTTTTGTTATGTTTTTGAACTTCCTCTGCTACGAGTATGAATCCTGAATCCATCCTGGTCATGCTAACAAAGTTTTATGAATTTATTTGTAAAAGTATAGACAGTGTAAATTAAAATGTCCTGTGGTGCTTCTCCTGCTCCAAGTCCGCCCGTTTCACGTCCTACCCCCTTTAAGACCTACCCCAACTGATAAGCTCTACTGCCTGGCTGAAAAAACGCCACCATGGGTACGCAGAACAGTGGCTGCCAACAAGGAGAGACTGTAAGTGGAACAGGACAGTGCCCATCCACTGCACGGACATAATCCACCACAGCAACGGCTGAGATCGCGAAAGAGCTTCCTGAGAACATCCGAGAAGCTCACCATTTCACCAGAGAAGGCAAGGCTGGAGTTATGGAAGAAGTCGACGCCTCACCTGCAGACGCCAGAAGCTGAAGAACTACATCCTGGACACAACGAGAGCTGGCTGGTGTGGAAATCTTTAAACAGATTACGATCAGGAGTTGGACGATCCAGTGACAACCTGAAGAGATGGGGCTTCATAACAGAAGATACGTCTTGTGATTGTGTACAAGAACAAACCACAAGCCACATGCTCCAGTGCCTTTTGTCTCCTACATCCTGCACGAAGATTGATCTCCTGCAAGCCACTCCAAGCGCCTTGGAGGTTGCAAAGTACTGGGCACATGTAATATAAATACAATATATATATATATATATATATATATATATATATATATATATATATATATATAGGGTGTCCCAGCTATCTTGTCCACCCAAAATATCTCTGGAACAATAACAGCTATTGGAAAACGACTTTCACCGGTATCAATGTAGGGCTGGGGCCCATGAATGTACATATTTGGAAACATTCTAAAACGAAAGCATATGTGTTTTTTAACACAAACTTATGTTTTTTTTTTAAATGGACCTCCTATATTTTTTCTTCAGCAATCCATAGCATGACAAAGCACATACACAATGGCGTTGATTGCATCGCAATATTCCCATTACGTCCCGAGATATTGAGACGCGAAGATGACGTTTGAAACACCCGACATGCGCTGCTAGCGCACGTCCTGAGGCTCAGGCGTGAACCCCATGCTGCCCGTAATCGCGATGTGATTGACATGTGTAATCACACCTCCATACTTATCAAGAGGTCCGAAAAGAATAATACGGTCTGCTGCCATCAACTCTCATAAGCACATAATGGTTTCCCTCTTGCACGTTTTACGTATCTACGTACACAATATGAACCAGTACCGATCGGTGTACACCCGTCAGGTTGTCTTATTTATCCTGCACACCCAAAATAAGGTTTATCTAATGCGTTATATGATCCATTGTGCCTGTCGCGCAGGGCCTGGCTCTACCTAGTCAAGTGTCCAACGTAGTTCCCACTACTGCCACAGTTACCACTTCGCCTTGTTTATGATTTGCGACCCATGCAAACTCCTGTACTCCACAACCCTCCGAGCATCCCATTTGTTGTTGCTTTGGCGTGCAGTACACCGCTTGCCAGTGTAGTCGTGCATCAGAGTAATCGAGTGACGGCACGGAGGTAGTACACATTGTGAATAAACGTTGTATTGTGGAACTTATACTGTACACTATAATGTACACACATGAAGATATGGTAGAAATGCTGCTGATCTATGGAGAATGTACGTTGACGGGAAATACGTTATGAGATTGCTTGTTTGTTGATAGTACTGTTAGCGAACATTATGATTATTAACTTAATATGTCTGTTTTCTACCCTACTCTACATACCTGTACTGTACCCTGTTGTAGGTGGACGATATTCTGTTCAGGCAGAACGACTGTACAGAAGACGATTCCCTGACAAGCCATTGCCTTCTCGTCTACGTGAAACGGGAAGCTTAAATCCAAGACCTCGACATCGTCCTAGAACACGCACAGATGGACTTGCTGAAGTTGCTGTGCTCGCTACCATAGCTGTGAATCCTCAAATCAGCACAAGTCAAATTGAACGTGAAGTTGGTGTGTCGAAATCAAGTGCACAGCGTATTCTTAAACGTCATAAATTTCAACCTTACCATGTTCATTTACCCCAGGATCTTCATGGAAATGACTTCTGCAATAGGGTAACATTTTGTCAGTGGGCTCAGCAAAAACTTCTGACTAATCCAAATTTTTTTGCAGTGTTCTCTTTACCGAAGAGCCATCATTAACCAACAAAGAAATTATCAATATGAGGAATATGCATTATTGGTCCGCAGACAATCCAAAATGGCTCCGTCAGGTAGAGCATCAACGTCCGTGGAGATACCATTATCGGACCTTTCTTTATAAATGGCATCCGAAATGGCAGACAATACTCCAGATTTATACGACACAATCTTCCTGTTCTCTTGGACACCGTACCTCTGAACCGGAGAATGGTCATGTGGTATCAGCATGACGGATGCCCTGCACATAACGCCTTACGAGCACGACGACTTCTGAACCGTAAGTTCCCTGGTAGGTGGATTGGACGAGGTGGCCCAGTTAGGTGGCCTGCCCGATCTCCGGACCTTACACCGCTGGATTATTTTCTTTGGGGAGCAGTGAAGGATGCTGTTTACCAACATGAACCAACAACACCAGAGGACATGAAGCAACACATTATTGATGCTTGTACAGCCATCAAAGAGGAAACAGTAGCACGAAGTAGGGCATCCTTCATCCGCAGAGTGACCCTATGTATGCAGGCCAATGGGCATCACTTTGAGCATGAGATGTGGCGCTATGTTTAGTATGTAGTGCTGGTATCACAGTGGAAGTTTCTACAAAGGGCCATTTTACCCAGTGATGTTAAGAAACATTTGTTAGCAACAATTTGTCATTTAACGCATTAGATAAACATAACATTGATAATTATGTGATATTAAAACTAATTGGTTAAACATGTTTACATTCATCTTCTACCTGAACTTCCCAAATCAAAACATTTTTACCTAAACAACGGTGAAACTTTTAGTCCACTTGCTCGTTTCACTAAACATTTGTCATTTAACGCATTAGATAAACGTAACATTGATAATTATGTGATAATAAAACTAATTGGTTAAACATGTTTACATTCATCTTCTACCTGAACTTCCCAAATCAAAACATTTTTACCTAAACAACGGTAAAACTTTTAGTCCACTTGCTCGTTTCACTAAACCCATCAACATGAATTTTACTATTACGAGTGAATGATTAACTGTCACTTGCGCTAGATCTACAGTAAAGTAAAGTTTTAACGTTGAACGGCAATACCTTTTTAGTAACGGATTAACGATAAGCGAAGTTAACTTTGTGACTAACGTTGCGGTACACAGATATGTTACAGAACCGCATCACCCCTAGCCTATGGGATAAATACCTGCTGGAATGTACGACGTTAATGCAGGATGGCAGCAGACCGTATTATTCGTTTCGGACCTCTTGATAAGTATGGAAGTGTGATTACGCATGTCAATCACATCGCGATTACGGGCAGCATGGGGTTCACGCCTGAGCCTCAGGACGTGCGCTAGCAGCGCATGTCGGGTGTTTCAGGTGTCAACTTCGCGTCTCAATATCTCGGGATGTAATGGGAATATTGCGATGCAATCAACGCCATTGTGTATGTGCTTTGTCATGCTATGGATTGCCGAAGAAAAAATATAGGAGGTCCATTTAAAAAAACATAAGTTTGTGTTAAAAAACACATATGCTTTCGTTTTAGAATGTTTCCAAATATGTACATTCATGGGCCCCAGCCATATATATATATATATATATATATATATATATATATATATATATATATATATATATATATGGCTGGGGCCCATGAATGTACATTAGTCACAAACTTGAATATGACCTGACTCCGGAAGTTTTATTCTCGAGTCAGAAACATACAAATTTACAGTAGCCATACACATCAATATATGATGCGGAACCAAGTCGCTCGCGCTCTTTCAAAGGAACCATCGTGGCATAAAGGGTTTTAGGGAAATCATGGCAAACCTAAATCGGAATCGTCGGATGCAGGTTTGAACCGTCGTATATATATATATATATATATATATATATATATATATATATATATATATATATATATATATATTGATGTGTATGGCTACTGTAAATTTGTATGTTTCTGACTCGAGAATAAAACTTCCGGTGTCAGGTCATATTCATATTCAAGTTCACCCCCCACAACATTCCTTCTCCCCTCCCCCCCCTCCTCTCTCCTCTCCCCCTATCCCTTGGAACTTTAAGATTCGTGCTCCCCTCACTCCTCGCCATCTTTTACTACTAGAGAAAATGCATAATTCGAGGTCCTGCAGTATTGCTGTGAAAGGATCATCATGAAGCATCAGCAGGGCCCAGCACCTCTCTCCCCACCCCCCACCCCTTCACCTCCCAAGCAGAATAAGAGACATGTGAATGCAATTATCGTATTTATTTCATACTTAATTGCTATTTTCAAGTTTAGCTAATTTACTGCATTTGTACTGTTTCTCCAAATACCTACATCTCCATCCCGAGACATACGCAAAATCCATGTTGAAAACTACTACGGCACATTGTTTAATAAATTATGTCGATATTCTGAGTTACAAAATTTCTGCAATGCCTCATTTAACAACAGATACGCTACTGCTGACACTTGAAATGTTAAACAAATAAACTCTTGCTACATTCAAAATCTACGTCATCCCAAAATCACTACTGTGTGTGTCTGACGTCATGGTGTATGTGTTAAAATGAGCACATTGTCCTATAGCCACAACTACAGTAATGTAATGATGTCACAACGTATTCTGCAAAATCTTGGTAAATGATAACAAAATCTGTTTCATTGGTTAATTTGCGAGAAGGGAGCAAACAACTATGTCATCGGTCCCATCCGATGATGGAAGGATGCGGAACGAAGACGCTCGCGCTCTTTCAAAGGAACCATCGTGGCATAAAGGGTTTTAGGGAAATCATGGCAAACCTAAATCGGAATCGTCGGATGCAGGTTTGAACCGTCGTACTCCCGCATGCGAATCCAGCGTGCTAACCATTGCGCCATCTTTCTCGTGAAATTTGTGATGTGTGACACTCTCAGAATAGAGTGGGTGACTGCAACTAGGCTGAGTTATTATAATTTAAAGATGTCATAGCAAATTCTGAAAGTATTTCGACCACCCGTTGCAATGTACAGATTTTAAGTAATTTCTCTGCATTTTTACGTATTTCGTCCATTTTTCAAGGCTGTCAACCAAATAGACACATAAATATGATACATAACAATTAACATAGTGCAGTAAATTAACAAATATACCCACATTCCATGATTAAAAATAAGAGAGTGTTGCAAATACACAGTACATTACAAGCATCTTCAAAAATGGTTCAAATGGTTCTGCTCACTATGGGACTCAACATCTGAGGTCATCAGTCCCCTATAACTTAGAACTACTTAAACCTAACTAACCTAAGGACATCACACACATCCATGCCCGAGGCAGGATTCGAACCTGCGACCGTAGCGGTCGCGCGGTTCCAGACTGAAGCGCCTTGAACCGCTCGGCCACACCGGCCGGCTACAAGGAACCCTCCATTGTTTTATTAGCTTGTTGCATCACTATAACATTAACTTAAAAGGTATGCCACTACAGAATTATTGTGGACTTGTAAAATAACGATGGAAAAATATCGAAGTCTGTACACACATCACTAAATTTATGCTATAAACAACTTTCCTAGAAAACCGTATTGGATAGGAATGGATGGAGAAATGCACTTTGATTAAAACAGACTAAAAAAAATTGCTACACGGAGGTCTGCACACAATGTTGTCGCCACACACCTCTCCAGCTACCCTGCACAGGACCAGCTGCCATTAGCAATGTCTGGAGCTGTACACCATCTGTGTACGCCCCAGTCACAGGGATTAGCGACGGTCCGGGCTACAGGACACGGCAGCACACTGCAGTCGCTGGCGTCCATCTAAAGCACCTAGACACACTAGAGATAGAGCGATTGAGAAGGAGAACATCTCTGTCGCAGTAGGCACCAATAATGGAGAAGTCCCTCACATAGAACAGTTAGTGGGCAGAGGGAAGTAGTCGGCAGGGCCGCATCAATCATGAGACAAAAACACACGCAGACAATACGGACCGAGCTTCAATAAACACATCTCCCTGGAATTCTGTTCGTATTAATTGCTCTCCCCATATTTCGCACTGCCTCCGCCAACCCCTGGCGTGTATCACATTGGCAAAGTTAGCCTCGAGGAAACACCAAGCAGGTTTCTTAAAATATGTGCTGGATTGGTACCACTGAGCAATGCTCTTGACACGATGAGTTCGACACTCAGTTCTAGGACCAGCTGCATTTCGCACTGTGCCTTCAACTCAAGCACTTATTGTCTCTGAAAAAGTGCATTTTAACCATCTGCTGTTTTTATTTATTCTTTAATATCTAACGGTTTTAGTCGTGGGCAACTTCACAGGGTATAAGGCAAAAACATATGTGAAATAACAGATCGTTTTCTATTCTAGCTCACTGAAAATGCAAAACGTCATAATAGCTATAAGAAAACATCACGTTCCACAAAAGTGTAATGGACATATACTCTACGTAACAACAGCTAACCTAATCGATGTGTAATCGATGTATGCTCAGCGTAACAATAGCTAAGATACAAATAAAAACAGGCGATAGTTAAAATGCGTTTTCTGAACTATAAAGCGTTTGAGTGGAAGGTACAGTGCGAACTGCAGATGGTTGTAGAATTATCTGTCGAAGGCATCGTGTGAAGTGCGCTGCTCCCAGTGCAAACTGAACTGCAGTTCCTACAAGACGTGTCTCACCTCTTCCCACTCTTGCCCAAATAAGATGTGTAATACAGACTTCTGACGAGATTCCAAAAAGAGTTTAAACAGAAACCTCCATCCCTTTTAATGATGTTGCTTGCTAATTTAATCTCAACTGCTTCCTTAATAACAAAGCAGAGAGGGCTGCTTTACGCTCTCTCAAAGCTGATCTTGATATTGTTATTTTAGCTGCGGACAAGGGCAATGCCACCGTTGTTTTAAATAAGCAGGATTATGTACAAAAGATGCAACGTTTACTATCTGATTCAGTGAATCGCGGAATCGATGCTGACCCCACAAAAAGTGATGAGAGAAAGACCAACAGCCTCCTGAAGAAAAGTGGCTTGTCGCAGGACACTATCAACTGACTGAAGGCACATGCTGTAACCGATTCCCTTGCTTCAACGCAAAAAAATAGAAAAATAAATAAAAAATGGAATCAAGTAATCACTTCATCTCTATGGATAGCAGGCCGTTTTTCCAGTTTCAAAGAGTTATATCTCGAAAAGAATAATACACATAAAAACATTCTTCGGCTTCCTATGACGTCACAGCTTAGATAAAATGACGACTAACTTACTCGCCTTTCCGAGCTGTACTTTTCCAGGAAAACCTTTGTTGCCAGGGAATGCAACCCATAACCAAGTATGACCAGACATTGGTCATCATCGAAGAAAATTGCACGTGTGTCTCTTATAGTAATCACAGTGGCCGGCTCCTACTGACGGTAACGTCCAAATCTATGCTTGTTGAAACCTCACGCTATCAGTCTAGATGTCGATACTGCATCAGGAAACATGAATTAAAAAACAATGTCTCAAAAGATAAAGTTGATTATAAAGTAAAGTTCTTACTCACACTAAGGTGGCAAAAGTCGTGGGATACCTCCTAATGTCGTCTAGGTCCTGTTCCTCCGCGGCACAGTGCACCAGCTCTACGTCGCACGTACTCAACTAGTCATTGGAAGTCCCCTGCAGAGATATTGAGCCAGGCTGCCTCGGTAGTCGACCATAACTGCAAAGGTGTTACCGGCGCAGGATTTTGTGAACCAACTCACCTATCGACAAAGTCCCATGAACCTTCGATGGATTAATGTCCGGCGATATAGGTGGCCAAATCATTCCTTCGAATTGTCCAGAATGTTCTTCAAACCTGTCGCGAACAATTGTGACTCGGCGACATGGCGCATTGTCATCCTTAAAAATTCTATCGTTATTTGGGAGCATGACGTCCCTGAATGACTGCAAACGGTCTCCAAGTAAACGAATATAACCATTTGCACTCAATGATCAGTTCAGCTGAATTGAGGACCCAGTCCACTCCGTGTAACCACAGCCCACACCATTCTGGAGCTTGCATAATACCTTGTTGACAACTTGATCTATGGCTTCATGGGGTCGGCGTCACACTGGAACCCCGTCATCAGCTCTGACTAACTGGAATCGTGACTCATCTGACGAGGCCACGGCAGGGTAGAGCAGATTTGGTCACGAGGAGGGGCTCCACAGGCGATGTCGTGCTGTTACAACGGCACTCGCGTCAGTCAACTGCTGTCAGAGCCCATTAAAACTAAATTTCGCCGCTCTGTCCTAGCGCATACCTTCGTCGTACGTTCCATGTTGATTTCTGCGGTTCTCTGACTCAGTGTTGCTTGTATGTTAGCGCTGAAAATTCTACACAAAAGCCGCTGCTCTCGGTCGTTAAATGAAGGCCTCGGCCACTATGTTGACCGTGGTGATGACTGAAATTTGGTATTCTCGGCACACGCTTGACACTATGGATCTCCGAATACTGAATTCCCTAACGATTTCAGAAATGGAATGTCACATGCGTCTAGCTCTAACTACAATTCCGCGTTCAAAATCTGCCATAATCACGTCGGAAACCTTTTCACATGTATCGCTTGAGTACAAATGGCAGTTCCGCCAATGCACTGCCCTCTTATACGTTGCGTACTGCATACTACCGCCTTCTATATATATACGTATCGCTACCCCATGACTTAATCCCCTCAGTGTATGTTTTGTTTGAAGTAGCTTTAAAACGGAACTATGTCAATAAAGTACCACATTTACGAAATTGTTTTCTTTTTTTCACTAAATGCACGGCTATAATGGCTTCTATTATCAGCACCAACCGCATTGCGCGGCACGAAAGCTAATGACGACAGCTGCTAACGTGTGGCCACCGATCAATACACAACATGTCGCAAAATAAAAGCCCTAAAGTAATGTGAGTAATTCAGCGGAAACGCAGAACATGCTACCACACAATTTTCAATGTATGTTCCAGAACCGACTGCGAGGATGTTAAATGAGCAAGTCTCCATATTTCTGTGATTATCCAACAAAACACTACATATCGTTACACGTCAGCCGACGTATTCCTGTGAGAACATACTCAGTGGAACTTTACATATAAAGTACTTGTCAACACGTCGTTTTATGAATATAACGCGTTAAGTCAGTTTACAATTCCGAGATCCTTTTTTAACACACAAATACTTCAAAATATACCGGGGTTTCACCTAACTCTTCATCAGATTCGGTGACAAAATGGCAAACAAAGCTAATCAGACAAGACTCTAACATAAAATAATAAGCACAATACAACTAGCCGGCCGCTGTGGCCGAGCGGTTCTAGGCGCGCAGTCCGGAACCGTGCGACTGCTACGGTCGCAGGTTCGAATCCTGCCTCGGGCATGGATGTGTGTGATGTCCTTAGGTTAGTTAGGTTTAAGTAGTTCTAAGTTCTAGGGGACTGATGACCACAGCAGTTGAGTCCCATAGTGCTCAGAGCCATTTGAACCATTTTGAACCACAATAAAACTGAAAGCTATAGCATACTTTTTTACAGTGTCTTTCTGAGGCAGTTTGCCGCCGGCAGTGCTGCGAGGCGGTCACGCGCCAGAGCGCTGCGGGCGAAGCGCGCACGGTGTGTTTGTGTTTACTTCGGCCGCTGTAAGTGCCGTTTTCTCTTCTAGACCACCATGGCGCACAACTATCGGAAGAAGACACTACGTTTCAACTTTTGTTCCGACTTCGCCCGACCCAAGGCCCTGGAGGTAGAACGATTTATACGCGATGAAGTTAAGATACCTCCAACGGATCTAATTGGTATCCACTTGTCCATAGTTAGCAGTACCGTCTACGTCAAAATGATCAACGATGCGGCGTGCGACAAGGTGCTTCAAGAGGCCAAACGTGGACTGCGCTTCTGTCATTCCGACGGCAACGTCGGACCCGTTACCGTCGATCACGCAGGTCTCGGCATACGGACGATACGGATCTTCGAACTGCCGTTCGAACTACCTGCAGACGTCGTCATCGAGGCGCTCCGTCCCTATGGCAACGTTCTGGAACATGTTGCCGAACGATGGGTACAATTTCAAACCTATCCCGTTTTAAACGGTGTTAGACAGGTCCGCATCGAGTTGCAGAAACACGTGCCTTCCTATCTACGTATCGGAGGCTGCCGTGCCATTATAATGTACGACGGCCAACCTCGGACCTGTTCCGGTTGCGGGAAAGAAGGTCACCTACGGTCTGAATGCATTCAACGACGTGTCGCGCAGCTCCCGTTGTCGGAAGCGTCCGTCACACCCACGATGACCGCCCTGCCGGTCACTTACGCAGCGGCTCTTGCCACGTCTACAGTTTCATCCCGTCCGTCGCCCGGTCCTTCCGATCGGCACGTCCCACCGTCCCAGTCACCTATGGACGGTGCGGACGTCCCACCTGACAACCTTGCCGCCGAACAGGCTCCCGCACCGGACGCTGAGGAGAACAGTACTTCTTCACAACACCTGTTTGACAATCTCGTTGTACCCACCGACGCTTTCGAACCAGGTCGACGTTCCTCCTTGCCGTCGTCCGACACTGAGGAACACGTGCGCAAACAACGCTCGCCACGTAGGCGCAAACGCCGTCGCCGTTCACCCACGGGCTCTCAAAGCATCGCCACCCGCGACGACGAAGACGACACCCAGCCAGCCGACATCTCGACGCAGAGGTCGGCGGACAACTTTCAAGATGAACAAAACGTTTCGCAGGACGAGACCACCATGGAGGTCGCCCCGCACAATGTAACGATCGGTGCGCAGGTTGAGACGCCTGTCTCCCCGCCGACAACTCCAGATCTCTCTAACCACGACGCCATTCCCATGGACATTGGACAGACCCACGGCACAGGAACATGGGCCGACGACGTTGAGGAAGATACGCCCCCTCCTCCGGATGAGTTGCCTCCGTCGGACAAGGCTGCCTGTTAACATCAAAAACGAGGCATTGCAGCTGATGGGACGGGACTTCCTGTCGGTGCCCTCCCCTTGGTGATGGTAGATGCGCGTCCACCACCACTGAAACAAACGTACCGGTTTGCCACACTGAACATCAACATGATCGGCACTGCACCCAAGTTGCAACTCCTATGTGACATGCTTCGGGCCTCTGACGTCGACGTCGCCCTCCTTCAGGAAGTACGCGTTGCCACACTACCACCAGTCTACGGCTACGACTCATACACTTCCACATGTGATCAATCAGGGCGTGGAGTGGCTTTCTACATACGCGAAGGAATCCCACTCACGGACACGACAATCCTTCCCTGTGGAAGAGGCATGGCTGTTACCATCTTCGACACGCGCGTCATCAATATCTACGCTCCGTCTGGCTCCACGAACCGTCGGCAGCGGTCCACTTTCTTCGGACATGACGTGGCGCCCCTGTTTTCTGGCCGCTATGATCGCCTTATCATGGGAGGCGATTTCAACTGTGTCCTCCATCCGCAGGACCAAGTGCCTGGTTATTCGCCATGCCCGGCGCTGCTCACCTTAATCGAAGATTTTCATCTAGTGGACGTTTGGGAGAAAATTCATGGCAATACCCCCGGTTTTACCCATTATACAGCACATTCTGCGAGCAGACTGGACCGGTTTTATGTCTCTGCCCAACTTCGCCATGAAGTCGCCCAAGCTGAACGATGGCCCCTTGCATTTTCGGACCACTGCGCCGTCATTTGCTCCCTGGCTCTGCCACCTCAGTCAGTGTGGCGCGGCAGGGGTTACTGGAAGCTTAATACCTCCCTCCTTAACGATCCACACTGCCGACAACGTATTGCCACTACATGGGCGTCTTGCGAAAGACGCCTTCCGCAGTACACATCCACGTTCCATTGGTGGCTCAAATGTGCCAAACCGGCGATCAGAAAGGCCTTCATACAATGTGGCAAGGACGCAGCAGCATGGCATCGAGACACCACAAATTTTCACTACGCCGTCCTCCGTGAGCTCGATGCGCTCCCTCCATCACCTGACACCCATAGGGAACGACAGCGTACTAAAGCTCGTCTCCTCTCTCTTCAACGTGCACGACTGCATGGTGTCGTGGTGCGTTCCCGACGACAAGACCTCCTCCACGACGAAGCCCCATCCACAATCCATGCCGCATCCGACCATAGTCATCGACGTCGACTTTTTGTCCCCAACATCACGACCTCCGATGGTGTTCACCACACAACACAGGCGGCGGTGGTGTCTGCCTTTGCTGAACATTATCGCCAATTTTATGATGATGAACCGATGGCGACGCCCATTCCTGATGATCTCCGTCCTTCCCCTGATCGGACGCTCACCGTAGCGGAGTCAACGTCCATGATGTCTGCAATCACCGCAGAAGAGGTGGTAGATGCGATCAACAAAGGGGCCAAGAACAAATCACCCGGACCAGATGGTCTCCCAGTGGAGTTTTACCGGGCGTTCACCACGTTAATGCTTCCTCGCTGGACGGAAATGATTCAGGAACTCTTTACTCCGTCCTTCCCAATTCCACCTGAATTCGTCACTGGCATTCTTCTACCTGTGCCTAAACCGAAAGGAGGGTCTCATGTCTCTGCATATCGCCCCCTTACACTACTGAATGCAGACTATAAAATCTATGCACGCCTCTTAGCAGCGCGCATACGCACCGTCTTACCTACGGTCCTTTCACCTGAGCAGACTGCACGTGGTTGTGGGGCCACCTTACAAACAGCCCTAGGAGAATGCCGTGACCTCATTGCACTGGCGTCGGTTTGTCGCCTTCGTGCAGCACTGGTATCCGTCGATTTCACGAGTGCCTTTGATCGCGTTCGACACCCATTCCTCCTCATGGTGGCGACACGTATGGGGTTCCCATTGCTTTTTGTGGATGCCATTCGCCGGTTACTACTTCCCGCGGTCTCGATGGTACAAGTCAATGGGAGGCTTGTAGGACCGATCCCTATACGCCGCTCTGTGCGACAGGGATGCCCTATGTCTACTTTACTATATGCCATTGCACTTGAGCCCCTCATCACTGGACTTACCTCTAGACTGCAGGGCCTCACTTTGCGCGACTACACCTTTCACTGTAGGGCTTATGCGGACGATCTCCTCTTTCTCACCTGCTCCCCCACGGAACTCAATGACGCCATCCAATGGATCCACCAGTATGGACGTCATTCTGGTAGCATTCTTAATGTCCGTAAATCGACTATGATGCACATTGGGCGCGGCCTCCCGGCTATGGTGCCGACCCCACTCCCAGTCAGTGCCACCCTTCGTTACTTGGGTATCGAATTTGCGAGCTCCACACACCGCACAGCGGCCCTGGCTTACCGGCGGCTTTTGCAGTCGATTCGGCACCATGTCCGCGGTCAAGTGCACCGTAACTTAAACCAACTCCAACGTGTGTCCTATGTCAACATGTATGTCGCCCCTAAACTGGTACACGTCGCCCAGATACTCCCAATGCCGTTACTCCTTGGCCGCCGCATCCAATCAGCCTTTGGATATTTCGTGTCAGCAGGGGCACTTTTCAAAGTCCGCTACAACACTCTAACACTGCCTCCTGCAAAAGGTGGCCTCGGACTCGTCAACGTGCGGGCACGATCTTCCGCACTCTTTGTCCACACTCTGTTGCGGCACTGGCAGGGGCCGGTCCCGTCCTTAACACGCAGTCTCTTAGATATCCTCCGACCAGCTTCTCTCGATCCACCGATCAATGTGGCACCTATTTCTCCATTATTGTACTACGTCGCCAATTGTTTCCTCGAACTCAGCTACGTTCGGGCCGATCTTCCAGTCACCCGTCCTCACCGTACAAAAGATTACTATCGTTTGTTTATGCTGTCCAACCCTTGCGACCCCATGGTGCTACAGCATCCTGATATTAACTGGCGCACGGTTTGGGGGTGTGTGCATGCACCCTTTTTACCGTCGTCTGTGTCTGCACTCTGGTATGTTTTAGTCTATGGAAAATTCCCGACTAATAGTCGACTTTATCGCATAGGACTGGCCACCTCCCCACTCTGCCCTGACTGTCAGCTCGAAGACACCGACGAGCACCGTCTTACGTGCCCCCTGAAACAACACGTATGGCTCCTCATCCAACGAATCGTGGGCTTTTACCTCCGTGCCCCGCCGACGACGGTAACCCCGGATTTCCTTTTGTTGCCCCAAACATTTCATTACCCTCTTGCTAAGCACCATACCCTAATCTGGTTTCGAGGACTGGCTTTAGAATACCTCTTTCAGAGTGGTCCGCATACTGCCCTTGACTTCTGGTACAAAGTTGTGACCGCGCATAGCACCCTCAGCCGAAAACCATCTTACCGACAAACTTTTGCCGGTTTTCTCCGCAGCGTCTTCCTTGACCCCCCTCAAAGTTGGGGTGTACCATGCCTACCTGTCACATGATGCAACACCCTTATCCACGTTCTCATGCATCGACCAAGAACACAAACAAACTTACAAAAAAAAAAAAAAAAAAAAAAAAAGGAAGAAGACGGAACATGTTATATTTTGTTGTATTTAATGTTTTCCTTTTTAATATTTTTTTGTTTAACTAACAGTCATTTGTATGTGTTTCAATGGTACCTTGAAGAACTCTTGCATAGTTAGTCTATATGTACTTTTAGTTGGTTCAATAATTAGAAAAAGAAAACAAAAAGGAGAAACAGGATGTGTTACATTTTGTTGTATTTAATGTTATTCTAATAATTTGTTTACCTAACACTCATTTGTATATGTTTAACTGGTACCTTGAAGAACTTTTGCTTTGTGTATATATATATGTACTCTCCGTTTATTCAATAAAAAAAAAACAAAAAAAAAAAAAAAAAAAAAACCAAAAGTGGCTACCGTCGTTCCTTCTTAGCATTGATTCCCGTGTTCGAGACCATATTGGGTTTTTTAATTATTTTATTTTCCTGCCTCTCTATCAGAATTATCTTCGAATGTTTTTTTTCTAATTTATGTTGAAATAATGTTGTCATTACTCGACAATTAACTTTATGTGTAATTAATGAATTAAACAAATAATAAACGAATGAGACAAGCTGATATAAAATCATCTCGTCTGCCTCATGAAAAAAAAAAAAAAAAAAAAAAAAAAAAAAAAAAAAACGGTTCTAGGCGCGCAGTCCGGAACCGTGCGACTGCTACGGTCGCAGGTTCGAATCCTGCCTCGGGCATGGATGTGTGTGATGTCCTTAGGTTAGTTAGGTTTAAGTAGTTCTAAGTTCTAGGGGACTGATGACCACAGCAGTTGAGTCCCATAGTGCTCAGAGCCATTTGAACCATTTTGAACCACAATAAAACTGAAAGCTATAGCATACTTTTTTACAGTGTCTTTCTGAGGCACTGTAGTGGGTCAATTTTAGGATTATTAACAGCTTTTCACTAAAACTTTTATAGCGTTAGCAGACATACTGTAGTGCAATGAATATTGCGCAGATATTTCGATATCTAGCAAGGTTTTGTGCGAAATTCGAATAGTTTGCTATGGAAAATAGTGGACCCCATCCGTTTGCGTTAGATGCATGCCACATCACACATCACTGCGTAAGAAATGGAGACGACATTTATATCCATCGCCAGTCCGTACAAAATGGATTGTATATAGTGCACTCACTTCGGATTGTGTGAGCAAACGACGGAGTGGAAGTGAAATATTCAGAACATCCCTCATATCTCATAATCGGTTCGAGACATCGAAACGAATTTTTGGCAAATTATTGCGTATAAAGTAGAGAGTATTTTGCCACATAGCTAACACGCAAAACTTTTTAATCTAGTGCAGTATAAAACTGTCTACAGATTTTTTTAATGAAATACAGTAATTCTTTTAAGGGCCATCGATAGTAGCTGCAATGAGGATTGGCATGGGTTTGTAACAAAATGAAGGAATCACACTTTTATTTTTATACCAAACATGAGCTTGTTTTCAGTTGGATGTAGTAATGCAATTGTGAACCTGCTACCATTTCACAGATTTCTGGTTCTCTGTTGCAAACTACGATGAAATAAGTGTAGAATGTCACGCAAAATAGAACCAAATCGATCCCACAACGTGCTTCTCTCTACAAGAGTCTAAAACAATTACAAGGCGCTGTATCCATGTGGCAGTCATTTGCAGTATGGAACCAAAACGGCAACTCTGTTAACTGCAGAATCAACACAGGAAAAAATAACGAAGTTCACTGTTATGTGGATTGAAGGACCTGCTGGTCATGGAGCTTAAGAAGCAGGATTTTGTCTGGGGAGAAGTATTCTTCATCAGTTTTACTGAACAAGTAAATACTTTTGTGGTTTGATTCTTATGGAGGCAGAATACAAACGTAAAAATTATATTGATATTGAAGACTGCCCTACAGGGACATGCCAACTTTAAAACGACTGCCATAGAATTTCTTCTCTCCAGTCATTCTTTCTTACCAAATGACAGCGATTTTCGTGATATAGAAATTGCACTAAACATTCAAAAAGGCTGTACACTCCAGAAGATTACATCACTGTCATGCGACAAGCCAGAGAAAACACCCTTTTCATATACGTAGGATGGCAAACGAAAACTTTCGGAGTACTTCACCATCAGAAAAAGCATAATCGACAGAAGCTATGACATACACAACAACAATGTTAATTCGCTGGAACTTCGCCAAATAAGAATAACCGAGGAGAAACCTTATTCAGTGTTCATGAACAAGAACTGCGATGAGAATTTCGTTGAACTAAATATTCAGACCCGTACTGTAGGGCGCCCAAAGTCTTGGACAGACCAAAATAGCATTGTTGCTACCTTTATGACCAAATGGTAAACCAGTATCACTGACAAAATTGCGAGACATAAAATCAATAACGCATGTCATTCCAAGGGATGCCAGACAGTTTCATGAAAACTTAAGACCCTCACATTGTGGATAATGTTGACGGTACAATTGATTTCACTTTTGAGCAGTTTTCAAGCATGTCGCATGTAAAAGAATCATACGGTCATTAAATATTTATATAATTAACTGTAGCAGTAATAATTATGTTACCTTAAATATTGAAGTTACTACTTTAGTAAAAATGTATAAAAATAATAAAACAGTTGTGAATTTAATATAATTTTCAACTATTTGTATATTTACTTCCTCGTCTGATTGGTCATTCATCACTTGTAATAACTTATTGATACGTAACCAACACGGATTCAGAAAATATCATTCTTTTGCAACACAGCTAGCTCTTTATTCCCATGAAGTAATGAGTGCTGTCGACAAGGGATCTCAGATCGATTCCATATTCCCAGATTTCCAGAAGGCTTTTGATACCGTTCCTAACAAGCGACTATTAATCAAATTGCGTGCATATGGAGTATCGTCTCAGTTGTGTGACTGGATTCGTGATTTCCTCTCAGAGAGGTCACAGTTCGTAGTGATAGACGGTAAATCATCGAGTAGAACAGAAGTGATAGCTGGCGTTCCGCAAGGTAGTGTCATTGGCCTTCTGCTGTTCCTGATTTACATAAATGATCTAGGTGATAATCTGAGCAGCCCCCTTATATTATTTGCAGATGACGCTGTAATTCACTGTCTAGTAAAATCATCAGACGATCAATTCCAATTACAAAATTATCTACAGAGAATTTTTGTATGGTGCGAAAAGTGACAAATGGCACTAAACAAAGAAAAGTGCGAGGTCATCTACATGATAAATCCGATAAATTTTGGGTATACGATAAATCGCACAAATCTAAGGTCTGTCAATTCGACTAAATACCTAGGAATTACAATTACGAGCAACTTAAATTGGAAAGACCACGTAAACAATATAGTTGGGAAGGCAAACAAAGATTGCGCTTTATTGGCAGAACACTTAGAAGATGCGACAAACTCACTAAATAGATAGTCTACATTACACTTGTCCGTCCTCTGCTGGAATATTGCTGCGCGGTATGGGATCCTTACCAGGTAGGATTGACGGCGGACATCGAAAAAGTGCAAAGAAGGGCAGCTCGTTTTGTGTTATCGCGCAATAGGGGTGAGAGTGTCACTGATATGATACGCGAGTTGGGGTGGCAGTCACTGAAACAAAGGCGGTTTTCATTGCGGCGAGATCTATTTACGAAATTTCAATCACCAACTTTGTCTTCCGAATGAGAAAATATTTTGTTGACACCCACCTACGTAGGGAGAAGTGATCATCATAATAAAATAAGAGAAATCAGAGCAGGAACGGAAAGATTTAGGTGTTCCTTTTTCCCACGCCGCATTCGAGAGTGGAATGGTAGAGAAGTAGTATGAAAATGGTTCGATGAACCCTCTGCCAGGCACTTACGTGTGAATTGCAGAGTAACCATGTAGATGTAGATGTAGATAACTACTGACAGTATGCGAGACGACGTCCATGACCTTATGGCTTTAATCCTTGCACATGCTTCAGGTGGTTCGGACGAAGACTTTGCCGATTAAGTGCTCGGACAAACAGATCTGTGAGGGAGCCCTCAACGTCGCCCGAGACGCCTTGTCCTGACAGGTGGACGTGCTACAGCAATATCAAAAGTAGATTATTCGTGATCCGGAGCATGTCTCGGTCGATCGACATGATGCTTAGGTCGTAGCATTCCTGTATCCCCGCGTGATGGTGAAGTGTTTGAAGTACTCGTCCCTTGGGAAGGCGTCGTTGCGGAAACCTGTCTCGGAATTCTCTTCCAGGAGCGGCCGCATTACCATTGCAGAAACTGTAAACAGTGTGCACATCCGGTACTCCGCGTTACCAAACACTATGGATGTGCGTACACGCACTTCACCTTCGCAACTGATGCTTTCAGCCGTCTCGTCCAGGAGCAAAAAGACTAAACTAAAGAAACACAATATCTGTATGCTGTATGTAGCTACAGAACTGTATACGAATGGCAGCTAAAGAAACCCACACAACAGCTGGCAACGTGTGACGTTCAATACGGTGTACAAACATACCATCTCCCAGACAGTAATTTTTTCGTTTGCAGGGATGAATACAGAAAAATGGTATTCAAATTTTATGTTGCAAATGAGGTCCTATATCATCTCAAGGACTGACCTTACCTCTTTGATACGTCTTGTATAATAACAGTAGTCATGAAAATTCATGCATGAAAGTAAACTACCGTTTTCACGCTTGGATTTCATTAAAAAAGTGGCAAATTTCAATTTATATCTTAATAAATTCAATATGTCAAGTGTGGTGTCTTCTTATTGCAACTGATTACACACTAAATTCACAGTAAACTGTTATTTGTGAATTTTGTCAAATGTATGATCTGTCTACATGTATTCGTTATTGGTTTCAAGTGGTAGAAGCTTCACTGTAAGCCAGCGTTGATCCACCTTACAGAGTCGAAGAGTATTTACGTCTGAAAGAACAACCTGCAGTCCGGCAGGTTGGCAGGCGTCGATACATGTGGATAGACAGGGAATGCTTACATTTCGTACACAGTGAATTGAAACACATGAAAAAAAAAGTTTTGCATCACCTCGGTTCCGACAGTTCCTGAACCTGTACAAAAAATTGGAATAGAGATCAACATAAACATCATCTCCGCCCTTTTTATTGCTCATGAGAGCCAGACATCGCATGTTGTACCACCATACAGCGAGACCTTCAGAGATTGCTTTACACACCGGTACCTCTAATACCCAGTAGCACGTCCTCTTCCATTAATGCATGCCTGTTTTCGTCGTAGCATACTATCCGCGAGTTCATCAAGGCAGTGTCGGTCCAGATTATCCGACTCCTAAACGGCGATTCGGCGTAGATCCCTCAGAGAGGTTGGTGGGTCACGTCGTCCATAAACAGCTCTTTTCAATCTATGTTCGATAGGGTTCAGGTCTGGAGACCATTTGACCACTCTAGTCGTGCGATGTCGTTATCCTGAAGGGAGTCGTTTACAAGATGTGCACGATGGGAGCGCGAATTGTCTTCCATGAAGACGAAAGCCTCACCAATATGGTTACACTGTTGGTCGGAGGTTAGCATTCACGTATCGTACAGCCGTTACGGCACCTTCCATGACCACCAGCGGAATACGTCGGCCCCACATAATGCCACCCCAAAACAACAGGGAACCTTGCTGCACTCGTTGGACTGTGTCTAAGGCATTTAACCTGACCGGGTTGCCTCCAAACACATTTCCGACGATTGTCTCGTTGAAGGCACATGCGACACTCATCGGAGAAGAGAACGTGATGCCAATCCTGAGCGGTCCATTCGGCATGTTGTTGGGCCCATCTGTACCGCGCTGTATGGTATCACGGCTACAAAGATGGACCTTGTCACGGACGTCGGGAGTGAAGTTGCGCATCATGCAGCCTATTGCGCACAGTTGGAGTCGTAACACAACGTCCTGTGGCTGCTCGTAAAGCATTATTCAACATGGTGGCGGTACTGTCAGGGTTCCCCCGAGCCAAAATCTGTAGGTAGCGGTCATCCACTGCAGTAGTAGCCCTTGGGCGGCCTGAGCGAGGCATGTCATCGACAGTTGCCGTCTCTCTGTATCTCCTCCATGTCCGAACAACATCGCTTTGGTTCACTCCGAGATGTCTTGACACTTTACCATGTTGAGAGCCCTTCCTGGCACAAAGTAACAATGCGGACGCGATCGAACCGCGGTATTGACTGTCTAGGCATTATTGAAGTACGGACAGCACGAGCTGTATAGCTCTTTCCTGGTGGACTGACTGGAACTGATCGGCTGTCGGACAGCCTCCGTCTAATAGGCGCTGCTCGTGCATGGTTGTTTACATCTTTGGGCGGGTTTAGTGACATCTCTGAACAGTTAAAGGGACTGTGTCTGTGATACAATATCAACAGGAGTTCTGGGAATCGGGGTGATGCCAAACTTTTTTTATGTGCGTATAATACAATACACTGTGAAGCGAATATGAAAGGATCACTTGGAGTGACTGTCAGTATTTGGTGAACACGGACGATGTTTGTGAGACCTGACAAGACGCGTGAGTAAGTGACAGGTGTCAGTACTTATTTATGACACTTATACTTCATAATTAAACAGTGGAAAATCCAGGATGGAATAATGACAATATTTAGTTCTTTTTTGTTGTGCCTGTCTGTGACTCAATATAGCAATATTATACTTCATACCATCATTCAATAATTACCGATAATCGTTATGATTTACTTGGCTCCTGGTTGCTGAACAAGCCGTGCCGTGTCGATGTCCGGTGTGTTGGCCAGCCTGTGGTTGGTTTTTAAGGCGGTTCTCCATGTGCCGCGTCGAATGCGGGCTGGCTCCCCTTACTCTGTCTGCGTCTGTTACACTACTGCGCAAACACTTTCTCTACGTAGGCCCCTACGCGTACACCATAATTACTCTACCACGCAAACACTGGGGTTACACTCGTCTGGTGTGACACGTTCCCGGGGGGTCCACTGGGGGTCGAACCGCACAATAAACCAGGGTTCATTGTGGAGCGGCGGAGGGGTGAGTGGACTGCTGTAGCCTGTTGTGCGGTTGTGTACCAACTAGGCTACGGCGGGGACGAAGCCTCTCCGTCGTTTCT
This sequence comes from Schistocerca nitens, assembly GCF_023898315.1. Lineage (NCBI taxonomy): Eukaryota > Metazoa > Arthropoda > Insecta > Orthoptera > Acrididae > Schistocerca > Schistocerca nitens. The sequence continues at coordinate 1,298,114,615 of NC_064614.1, forward strand.
AGGTTATCAGTTCAATACAATACAATACAATACAATACAAGACTAACATTCGTTTAAGATGACGTATTTAATTTAAGATTATACATTATTGTTTTAAGCACCAATGCCAAAGCGTATTGTAATTTATAAAAAGCTCTATTATAGACAGATCGTTCATTTATAGACGTTTATGGATATAAATTTTCCATTCAGCTGCCACGCAAACATCCCGAAGTTTGCCAAAGTCGTATCTATTGATACCAGTTCAGGGTTCAGTTAGATTGCTTTTTCATTGAGATAGCTCTTCACGTTATACCCCACCCACTAGCGCTGCAGTCAGCGGGTTACAGGCATGTAAATGTACAGGGTCGATGCACGGGCAGCGCAGATGGAAATTTAACAAATATTTCGAGAAATAACCGTACGCAGACAGCACACGTCTGCTTGTCAACGACTGCTTGCAGCACTGAAACAAGACCGCGTCCTCCCACAGTTGGAATAAATTTGGCCTCAAAGAGTCAGCAGTACAAACTGCATGTGTCAGTTCCGCAGGTAAACGTAATATTTTGACACAGTGTGGCAGCCTGTTCCAGCAATATGCACCGATGTTGTGGGCAGTGATCGTGTACGAAGCAGGGAAAGAAACCATGCCTGTGGTCGCACGCTGAATTCGCAGCGAATGACGGACGACTCAGCATACGGCTACGGACTTCACTGCCTGTCATAATGTGGGATCAGCATGATCTTCTAGTCACCTCAGAACCATATCGAAGAAAACGTCGTCGGACAGTGAAACCAACAAGAGCCAACTCAGAGTGGCAGTGGTCGATGCACAGGTTAGCTGGCAATGGGCAACCAGACGGGGACTTGAACCGTTACATCCTCCCGAATACAAGCCCAGTAAGGGACACCTCCCTCACTCGACGGCTTATAAAAATGCCAGTTCAGGATTCACACCTGCATGACTACCTGCGGTAGGCAGTAGATCACGTGTCATTTTTATCTGGTAATTAGTTTCTCGTCGCAATATTTTTTTGATGGCGTGCTGGAATTTTTTCACTTCCATCCTGGCCCTCTGTGTGTTGCGGGTCGGCGGAAGCGAAATTGAACTTGCCACATCGACCCGGCGGTCCTGCGTCAGCTCGGTGGGAGGAAGTGTTTCCCAGAAACGCCTCGCGTGCCTTATTGCGCTTTTTCTCTGCCAGAAGCTGTCGAGGGCGTAACTCGGAGGAATGGCTGGCTGTCAGCGGAACTCCTGCCGCTCCTTCCCACTTAACGAGAGTTCGCGGTAGGCATTACTCACCCGCGTCCGCTGCTGCTATACACTGAGTGTGAGCCGTCCATTGTAATCTGCACGCAACGAATCCACGGAACAGAGCATTTTTACAGACGCATTGTGAAGTCCACTCTCACCGCTTTGTTGTCACTTTGCTTTCATCACTATACTCCACCCGTCTGAGCTCGTGCTGCGGCTAATTCCTCGACAGGACATTAATTGCTACGTTTTCTTCCCTTTGATTCCGAGCACGTGTGAAAGTAAATACACAGGACACCTGAGTACAACAGCACCAACCGTCGTCATTTCTAAATATTTATATTTTGTCATCACAAGTTTAGTTAGATGCTTGGTGTCCACTATTGCGTATTCGGCGAAACGATTCTTTAGTCATCTCAGATGAGTCGACGGCAATTGAAGGTGATAATTTTAGCACCAAAAGCCGGAGAGGACAGCTGAGTTTCAGTTGTCAAATGAAGTTTTTGTTGCGATATACTGCATTTTGTATCCTGTCGTAGGCTGCTGAGCATTCGTGAAGTATGTCTTGCTGCTTCTGCGAGTTATCACTGAGTTTATGAAATTCGTGTTTTATAAGGGAGGCACCATACGTCGACCGTCTAAAATCGCTTAAAATTCTTTTAAAATACGAAGATGTGTGTGTTTTACCTCACCTTAGAGTCATCTATCAGTAAGACTCTGCATTCGTGTACGATCTATGTTTGAAGGTTACCTGATGCAAAGATAACAAAAGCACACATCGCTGAAGAAACAACATCTTGAAACAGACAGATCTGACTAGGAGACTCACACGAGTCCCAAATGAGGCATTAGTTGGGAAAAATCTAAAAGTCAGCAGTGTATGTCAACACACGCAGTACTTACAGAGTCGTATTTTCAAAATAGAAGATGATGTGTTTCGGTATGTTCTTGCCTAATTCGTCATCGAAGTGCAAATATGGAGTCTCAGAGAAGTGTTTAAACAGCAGAGTAATAAAGTAATAATAACACTTGAGAAGGGCAGATACAGAAATCTACACACATTTCTAAATTAAAATCCCTCACCGAGTTTTTCTGTCTTTATGTGAAGGCTAACCTCGGCAACTACTGCAGGGATTTTGATACGGTTTTCACAAATAGAACGTTTTACCAGGAAAATTTGTGTACATAATTTTTTACCGCTGCGCTGACAAGTCATCCGGTCTTAGATTAGTGCTTCATATTCTAAACCGTATAGATTTAAATGTCAGGAAGTCGTTTCTGAAAGTATTTGTATGGAGTGTAGCCATGTATGGAAGTGAAACATGGACGATAAATAGTTTGGATAAGAAGAGAATAGAAGCTTTCGAAATGTGGTGCTACAGAAGAATGCTGAAGGCTAGATTGGTAGATCACGTAACTAATCAGGAGGTATTGAACAGAATTGACGACAAGAGGAGTTTGTGGCACAACTTGACTAGAAGAAGGGATCGGTTGGTAGGACATGTTCTGAGGCATCAAGGGATCACCAATTTAGTACTGGAGGGCAGCGTGAAGGGTAAAAATCATAGAGGGAGACCAAGAGATGAATACACTTAGCAGATTCAGAAGGATGTAGATTGCAGTAGGTACTGCGAGATGAAGAAGCTTGCACAGGATAGGGTAGCACGGAGAGCTGCATCAAACCAGTCTCAGGACAGAAGACCACAACAACAACATTCTAAACCGTGGCCGTTAGCTAGTACTACATAATTCGTGAGTATCGACCATGCGGTATTCCGATCTCAGAAGGCTTATTATCAAATGATGCAATAACAACAGCCGCACGCTCTGAGGGTCCTTGTCACGGTCCGTGCGGCTCCCCCGTCAGAGGTTCGAGTCCTCCCTCGGGCATGGGTGTGTGTGTGTGTGTTGTCCTTAGCGTAAGTTACTTTAGGTTAGGTTAAGTAGTGTGTAAGGCTAGGGACCGATGACCTCAGTAGTTTGGCCCCATAGGAACTTACCACCACCTACATAGCTCGACGAAACTTAGACCACACATAAAAATAACTGCTACGGTACAGTACACAAGTTACATGGAAGAAATAAGGAATGAGATGAACATAAATGAGACTTTTATTCAAAGACAACGATTGCTCTGAAGTCACCACAATTTCTAACATTTCTCTGGAAATTATAAACGGCGGGATATGGTTCTTCATAAGGTATGTGACGGCCATGGATAGCGACGTTCTCCCAAGCCGGCACAGGATTCGTGGCAGGGTTCGTTTCAGAGCGTTGCGTTCCTCCTCCAGCGGGGTTGACAGTTGCTGCAGGGTCGTCGGTGATGCGGTCGCACTAACACATCCCACACGTGCTCGAGGGGATTTAATTCGGGAAGAACGAGCAGGCCAGTGTATTCCCAGAATTTCCTCTCGTTCCAAGAATTCCCCCACCTGCGCTGTTCGATCCGGTTACGCATTATCATCCATAAAAATGAAGTCGGGGTCCACTGCACCCCTGAAAAGACGCACCTAGAGGAGCAGTTGTCTGGTGAGTATACAGTGTTCAGATTCTTGTAGATCACTACACCCGCGCAATATTGTGCCTGCCCACGCCATAACACCTGGACCGTCAAAACTATGTCCGACGTTGTTCCCGGTTGCACTACGTGTTCCCCGGTCTCGCTACATGTTACGTCCAGAATTGCTACTCAGACTGAACCTGCTCCAATCCTAGAAGAGCACGCGATCCCACTTCTCCTCGGTCCACTCCCTAGGATGTTCCATGGATCATTTTCCACGATAAATCTTAATGATGTAGAACGAGTCATTCTACATTCACATAGCAGATTAATTGTACATACGGTTGTATTCTGAACATTACTAAGCTTTTTTTTTTTTACAAAAAGAAAAAAAAGGATATATAGACGTGAGTTAGTAATTCCTACCCACAATCTTTTACATGTTATAGTAACAGAAATACTTCTACGAAAAAGTAGGAGTTGTCAAGGAGAAACTTTCTCAGTTTACTATCAGATTTTATTTTGCTGTCTGTCAGACACTTTATAGCACTGGGTCAGCGAACAAAAATTTTTGCAGCAGCATTGTACACCCCTTCCTGTGCTAAAGACAACCTCAGTGTGGAATAATGAATGTCATTTTCCCTTCTGGTATTGTAAATACGTACCTCTTCGTTCCTTTTGAACAGAAGTGGATTATTTACAAGAAACTTCGTGAAGGAATAAATATATTGTGAAGGAATAGTCAGAATGCCCACCTCCTTGGGTGAGCACCACACCCCTTTACTTTCTTACAGCATGTTTTTGCGCAGTGCAGACTTTTCTTAAAGATAAGTTACCCTAGAGCATTATTCCATAAGACATTATTGAATGAAAATATGCAAAACATGTCAACTTATCAACTTACTGATTTTTCTTTTCCCAAGATTTGCAATGATTCTAAGCGCAAATGTGGCTGAATTTTTTTTTTTTTTTGGAGAACGTCTTTTTTTTAATTTTTTCAGTTTAAATTCACATGAGTCTGGACCCCTAAGAATTCTGAAGTTTCCACCCTATTTATTATTTCCTTACCATGTTACACTTATCATTGGTGTAGTACCTCTATATGTCTAGAACTGAATATGTTGTGTCGAGGGTGACACAATTCGTAGGAAACCAGTCAATGATATTTTTAACAATTTTTTTACCCTTTCTTCTTTTTTGTATGTATTCTTGGACTGATTACAATCTTAGTGTCATCTGCCAAAACAACTAATACTGCTCGTTGTATACTAGACGGCAGACCGTTTATGTATATGAGCAACAGTAGTGGATGTTTAGGATCCTCTCTGATTAGCTTGATATCAATTTATCATGGAATTGATTAAAATTTATGGTAGCATTTGGTTCATTACAATTTACATCCCAAGTCATCTCCTGTAAACATTTGTCCTGGAAGCATTAATTACTCTGCTTTACACTGGGGAGTATCCATACTGTAAGGCGCTATGTTATTTATCCTAACTGTGCATCATGATCAGAGTGAGCATTTGTTACTGATTAAACAGTTATTTTCTTACTTCGAGCTTCATCAAAGAAAATATTATTCATTAGAGTCCTACTGTCATTATCCGCCCGTGTTGGAAGGTTAATCTCTGAGATCAAATTTAAGAATCCGAATAAGGTTTCCAGATCATTTTTCCTAACAGAATCTTTTAGAAAATCCACACTGAAGTCACCACAGATTATTAACTGCTTTTTCCTGTTTGACAGATAGCACAGTAAGGAATCCAGGTAGTTCGTCCTTCTTTTACACTACTGGCCATTAAAACTGCTACACCAAGAAGAAATGCAGATGATTCATTGGACAAATATATTATACTAGAACTGACATTTCATTACATTTCCACGCAATTTGGGTGCATAGATCCTGAGAAATCAGTATCCGGAACAACCACATCTGGCCGTAATAACGGCCTTGATACGCCTGGGTATTGAGTCAGAGCTTGGATGGCGTGGACAGGTACAGCTGCCCATGCAGCTTCAACACGATACCACAGTTCATCAAGAGTAGTGACTGGCGTATTGTGACGAGCCAGGTGCTCGGCCACCATTGACCAGACGTTTTCAATTGGTGAGAGATCTGGAGAATGTGCTGGCCAGGGCAGCACTCGAACATTTTCTGTATCCAGAAAGGCTCGTACAGGACCTGCAATATGCGGTCGTGCATTATCCTGCTGAAATGTAGGGTTTCGCAGGGATCGAATGAAGTGTAGAGCCACGTGTCGTAACACATCTGAAATGTAACGTCCACTGTTCAAAGTGGCGTCAATGCGAACAAAAGGTGACCGAGACGTGTAACCAGTGGCACACCATACCATCACGCCGGGTGATACGCCAGTATGGCGATGTCGAATACACGTTTCCAATGTGCGTTCACCGCGATGTCGCCAAACGGATGCCACCATCATAATGCTGTAAACAGAACTTGGATTCATCCGAAAAAAATGATGTTTTGCCATTCGTGCACCCAGGTTTGTCGTGGAGTACACCAACGCAGGCGCTCCTGTGTGTGTTGCAGCGTCAAGGGTAACCGTAGCCATGTTCTCCGAGCTGATAGTCCATGCTGCTGCAAACGTCGTCGAACTGTTCGTGCAGATGGTTGTTGTCTTGCAAACGTCCCCATCTGTTGACTCAGGGATCGAGACGTGGCTGCACGATCCGTTACAGCCATGCGGATAAGATGCCTGTCATCTCGACTGCTAGTGTTAGGACGGCCGATGGGATCCAGTACGGCGCTCCGTATTACTCTCCTGAACCCACCGATTCCATATTCTGCTAACAGTCATTGGATCTCGACCAACGCGAGCAGCGACGTCGCGATAGGCTACAATCCGACCTTTATCAAAGTCGGAAACGTGATGGTACGCATTTCTTCTCCTTACACGAGGCATCACAACAACATTTCACCAGGCAACGCCGGTCAACTGCTGTTTGTGTATGAGAAACCGGTTGGAAACTTTGCTCATGTCAGCACGTTGTAGGTGTCGCCACCGGCGCCAACCTTGTGTGAATGCTCTGAACAGCTAATCATGTGCATATCACAGCGTCTTCTTCCTGTCGATTAAATTTCGCTTCTGTAGCACGTCATCTTCGTGGTGTAGCAATTTTAATGGCCAGTAGTGTAGTTTCGCGATTATCGCAGCCAGTATGAAGTCTGCGGTCGTATAGTAATGAAGAACACCAGCACAGGGCCCCGTAACTGCTCGCTAAGTGACACACACTGTCTTTTCCCGTTCCTTCATCTGCCACGTGTTGCGGGACCAGCCCTATTTGGTGTCCAGCTTTCTGTGCACGATTGGGAGGCTCCCACAGTTTGATTCATTTCCACCGAGTTGTTATCATGTTGTGTAACTTCATCTACTTGTTCCTTAAGTTTTGCAGAGCAGTGTGTTATAACATAGCTGTGTACCTCTGTGCTGAAACCTGATTGTCAAGAATAGAGTGAAGACGGATGATGAAATATCACCTAATGCGACCTGTGTTTTACGAATTCGCCAGCCTACAAAGTCCGCAAGAATTCTGGGATATAATTTGTGTGGTGTTTCCATAAGAGCGTGCAAAAATGTAGCAGGACATAGAGAATGCTCTATTGACAATATGAGGCAGGGAACCTGAGATCGGAGAAGCCAGCCTAAGGAGATATGAAAGTAAACTTGTGTATCGCTTCGTCTAGTATTCCGGTTTATTTACAACTAAGACGCGTACAAGTTTACACGTGCTGGGCTGTTTATTTACATGTGCATTCTTTATTTCCCTTGTAGGAGACGAGAAGTATTGGTCTGATTACCAGGAAGTCACGATGTAGGTTTACTTTACTTGCCCATTAGGTGGTTTTGTTATATCGTATTTATATTGTCCTATAACAGAACTTGCTATGAATCAACGACAGACCCATTCATTACTCACTACTATCCAGAGACGTACAGCACAATACGATGGAGCAGTGCCGGTACAGTATTTCCTAGTCGCTGGATTTGAAGAGGAGGTCCTACTCCATGTCCTGAAAGGTCACCTCACCTGAATCCCCTTATTATTATTTCCTATTGGGATATGTAAGTCACTTGTGCAGTGGATATGGAGATGGATTCAGTTGCCAGAATTGTTGCTGCCTGTGATGTGATTCGAAACACACTGGGGATATTTGTCAGGGTGCGTCAGAAAAAAAAATGGCTCTGAGCACTATGGGACTCAACTGCTGAGGTCATTAGTCCCCTAGAACTTAGAACTACTTAAACCTAACTAACCTAAGGACATCACACGCATCCATGCCCGAGGCAGCATTCGAACCTGCGACCGTAGCGGTCTCGCGGTTCCACACTGCAGCGCCTAGAACCGCACGGCCACTTCGGCCGGCTGGTGCGTCAGAATCTTGTTCGCCGATGTCACGCTTGTATTGGGATCGATGGCCGTCAGTTTCAGCGCAGTTTGTAAGATACGGTACAAATGACACGTTCACTGTGTCACTGATAGTATTTGCAGTTAACTGTAACTAATCCAAATAAAAAAGTACACAATGCGATTTTATTCCTATCAACTCCTTAAGCTGGGCCTCCGACTGCAGGTTCTCTATCTCAAATCGTTCAGTGGAGCATCCTCTATGCCCTGTCAAATTTTTGCACGCTCTTACGTATAATCTGTGTATACATTCACATACAACGTCCAGCGTCGACGGAAAGCGCCGTTTCGTTTCCTCTTAGAAATTAGACTATTTATGATAACTTTTTACGTACCCATTCGGTAGAGCGGTCCCCGACTAGTCTACTGCGCTATTCGTTTTATCGCTACGTATTACCAGCGACTATAAATCACGACACAGCGACTCAGCTGAGCTTCTCCGTGGCGGTAGCAGTCAGCGGGGACGAGGCCGCTGCAGCCCCCGCTGGAGTAATGGCTATTCTTCGTGTTTCATTGACCTTATCGACAAACACTGATAAAACTAATAACGGACTAGACTAATTCTGGAGTGCTCTCTACTGCATGGACACGTAAAGTTACGATTTAAAAATCATGTTTGAAAGGGTACAGTACCGCCCGACATTGAAAATAGGTACAACACTCTTCGTTATTCTTGTCAGAACAACATATTTTGTGTAATAATAACTCAATTCCACTCAATACACCGAAGCCGGATACCAGTGTAAGAAAGAAGGACAATTTGTTTATTTAATTGATCACATGTGCACTCCCACAAAATAAATCCCTATACCCAATTTGGTGAAATCTGCGAAATGAATGAATGTATGGTCGTCTGCTAACTGCAGATAGTGAATGTGCAATATAAGATCATCTTTGAGACGGTCCTTTGGTCACCTTTGGTGGAACCAAAGAGATGAAATTTACCTGAGCTTTGAGCGCCTGAAATATGGCTGACCAATACGGTAGCATGGTGCTCCCCCATCTCGGCGGAGGTGCGAGATGAAGAACGGCCATGTTTCAGCACTCTGCCGCTGGATCTAGTGTTGGTAAGACCTGTCTTAGGTGTGCTCCGTAAAGACAAAACAGTGGAGAGAATGGTATGCATGTGGAATACTTAAGAGTAGTTTGGAATAATAATTTCTCTATTTCAGGAGCTTTTGGGGGGAGAATTAAATGTCATGCAGGTAATATTAAGGGGATCGTAGTAATCTTCGGAAATGACCAACGGTCACAATGAAACCACGTGTAGTAATAAGTTGAAATACTTCCGAGTGCTAAAGTTAAGCTGAATTACTGGCGTGTGTACTACAAGTTGGAAATATTTAAGAAATGGCGTGTGCAGGACTTGAAATTAGAGACGAGCACTTCCACGTGGTGAGTACTGTGTGAGTCTCAATCTGTGTATGAGACAAAGGATAAAGAGAAGTACTCGTCCATGGTATCAGTTGAGGACTCGCGTGTGTGTCGAATATGATCTTAATATTACTTTGCATGTTACGTTTCCGTGTGACGCTAGATTCAAACTCTAATACTCTGAGAGAGAAGCAAGGTGAGTCAGCCGTCTATCCAGTAACGCCACTTGGCTTGCATTGCACAGGAAGACGTGCATATATCCTCCAGAGTTCGTTGTAGGAAAGAAAAGCTACGAAGTGGGGCAGTGTCGTGTGAAACTGGGATGAATACTAATTGAAGTGGGAAAGCTGAAAGTGATGTGATTATAACGTTGTGACTATTCTTTGTGATGCATGTTGCCAGTGTGGTGTATTTCGTGTAATTTAAGTATGTGTGGTTTGGATGGGAGAGTAGCAAGATAGGTTCAGAGGCAGTGGGTTATGCATGTTCGTTTTCGTACCGCTCGGTCGGGAGTAAATTTTCGTGATGATGGGTGTGAGAGTCGAAGTGTGTGATATAGAAAAAGATCCACCATCCTACCCAGAAAGTGCACTGTAGCGTTAGATAATTACGAGGCCATAAGATAGAGAATCACCAATGTAAAGCCATGCCCACTGGGCGGAGTTTCTCATATGTAATTGTTGTATAAACTGTAATGGTGTGTTTAGGTTATCTTTGAATCATAATAGAATTTATCGGAATAAAAAAGATAGTGAAAAGAAAAAGATAGGTCGCCTTGTTCTTCGAATAATGTGTAGTCATGATATCCAGAATTTATAATGTGTGCGCCATTCATATTCAGTGTGATGGCCACGTGTTGATCAAAGCCGATGGGTAAGAAAGAAAAAGGTGTATTGCCAGTGCGTAGTGAACAATCAGAGTTGTGTAAATTACTAATAGTCAGATGTGCGTTATCCGTTTCCGTTGCGTAATATTCAAACAAGAGAATAATTTTTAGCTTCACTGTGAGTACTAGAGCTCATAATCAGTCATTGGTGTAGCTCGATAAATAAGAATGAGTCCACTCGCTTGGCAGACCACTCATCTTGCAGGCCTGACTGCTTGATGAAGCAGTATGAGCAAGGCATGTGGGCGCCTCTCATGTTGTTCCTAACGGTACACAAACCGACCACTTCCATGGACGCTGGGCTTCGCATAGAAGAGGTGATGAGCAGTATTTGCTCAGGCTGACTCCAGCTACATATTGCAAAAACAAAATTGCTGATACCTTCTGAAACATCACAGGAAATAATACGCCTGACGACAATTAGGAGAGAGACCGAGGTGTGACCAAAGAGCAACGGGAATTTTTTAATAACGCATCCGATTTTCAATTTATCTTATCGGTACACATGTTCCTGCTATATGTTTGCATTTTCGGCAGTTTTGAACATTTTGTTTATTCTTGACGGTAGAAAATGTAATGCGTGTTTTCATGCGCTAGGGAATTCTTACTTACGAAAAGATGGTTCAAAGAATTCGCATTAAATTTTGCTTGAAAAATGAAACAAAGTACAGCACAGCATTATGAATGTTGGGTGTGGCTTTTGGTGAATCTTCTACGAGGAAAACAAGAGTTTAGGAGTGGTATAAACGTTTCAAAAAAGGTCGAGAAAACGTTGCAGACGACGAACGCACTGGGAGTCCTAGCACACCAGTTGCTGACTACTGTGTGGCAGTAATAAGGAAAGTGGCTCTGGAAAATGCCCGAGAGGATGCTGATGAATTGTTCCGAAACTGCTAAACTTCGAACAAAAACGACGTCGCCTAGGCATCGCTCAGGAATTGCTGAATGAAGCCGATAACGATCCAGATCTTCCAAAGAAGGTCATAACAAGTGATGAAACTTGGGTATACGGGTATGACGTCGAAACTATGGCCCAACCCCGCCCCAGTGGGAACTGCGCGAAGAGATAAGACCGAGAAAAAATTGCACAAATTCTATCAAATGTGATGGTTCTTCTCAATGTTATCTTCGATTGCACTGACAGAGCACCTTATAATCGTACGATCTATATGGAATAATGTTTTTTTTTTTTTTTTTTTTTTGGACAACTGGTTGTGGAAAGAAGCAGCGATTAGTATGATTAATCAATAATGCAAGAACAGTCTTCATCGCATTTATTATTATTATACCGCCAACCGGTTTCAACTCGACGTAGGGGTCATCTTCTGGGCGTTTACACCACTGGTCGACTGCTGGTGGTGTCACTGCTGTCTACATAACGGCAGTTTCCTGTTCTTGAGTTATTGATATATGGAATACTGCCTGGAAGTTACGCGCGGCTTGCGTGAAACAATCCGAAGGAAACGACCAGAATAGCGGAAAAACCACACGTGAAAATTTCATCAGGATAATGCTCCCGCTCACACCTTAATGCTTGTTTGTCATGTATGGGAGATAAACACAATCATTATGTTGTTCCACAGACCGTATTCGCAGGACCTGGTTGCCTGCGACACCTTTCCATTCCCGAGGCTGAAGAGAATCTTGAATGGATGTCGTTTTGCCACCACTGACGAGATAAAAACAGAAACGCTGAATGAGCTGAACACCATAACTGAGAGTGAGTTTCAGAATTGCTTCCAAGGCTGGAAAAAGCGCTGCCACACATGGATTATACATCTCACACCCTACCTGGAAACAGGCTTTGATATACTTCATTGGGGAAATGTTGAAAATGTGTGCCCCTAGCGGGACTCGAACCCGGGATCTCCTGCTTACATGGCAGATGCTCTATCCATCTGAACCACCGAGGGCACAGAGGATAGCTCGCTCGCAGGGACTTATCCCTTGCACGCTCCCCGTGAGACCGACTATCCCAACATGTCCACAACACTACATTCGTAGTGCGCCTAATAGATGTTTGCCCATCATACTCATTACTCATTCTTTACAGACCTATGGAAAAACTGTTAGAAGCCGACCTCGGGGAAGATCAGTTTGTGTTCTGTAGAAATGTTGGAACACGTGAGGCAATACTGACCTTACGACTTATCTTAGAAGAAAGATTAAGGAAAGGCAAACCTACGTTTCTAGCATTTGTAGACTTAGAGAAAGCTTTCGACAATGTTGACTGGAATACTCTCTCTCAAATTCTGAAGGTGGCAGGGGTAAAATACAGGGAGTGAAAGACTATTTGCAATTTGAAACGAAACCAGATGGCGGTTATAACAGTCGAGGGGCATCAAAGGGAAGCAATAGTTCGAAAGGGAGTGAGACAGGGCTGTAGCCTCTCCCCGATGTTATTCAATCTGTATATTGAGCAAGCAGTAAAGGAAACAAAAGAAAAATTCGGAGTAGGTATTAAAATTCATGGAAAAGAAATAAAAACTTTGAGGTTCGCCGATGACTTTGTAATTCTGTCAGAGGCAGCAAAGGACTTGCAAGAGCAGTTGGACGGAATGGACAGTGTCTTGAAAGGAGGATATAAGATGAACATCAACAAAAGGAAAACGAGGATAATGGAATGTAGTCGAACTAAATTGGGTGATGCTGAGGGAATTAGATTAGGAAATGAGACACTTATAGTGAAGGAGTTTTGCTATTTGGGGAGCAAAATAACTGATGATGGTCGAAGTAGAGAGCATATAAAATGTAGACTGGCAATGGCAAGGAAAGCGTTTCTGAAGAAGAGAAATTTGTTAACATCGAGTATAGATTTGTCAGGAAGTCGTTTCTGAAAGTATTTGTACGGAGTGTAGCCACGTATCAAAGTGAAATATGGACAATAAATAGTTTAGACAAGGAGAGAATAGAAGCTTTCGGAATGTGGTGCTACAGAAGAATGCTGAAGATTAGATGAGTAGATCACATAACTAATGAGGAGGTATTGAACAGAATTGGGGAGAAGAGGAGTTTGTGGCACAACTTGACTAGAAGAAGGGATCGGTTGGTAGGACATGTTCTGAGACATCAAAGGATGTGCTGGAGGGCACCGTGGAGGGTAAAAATCGTAGAGGGAGACCAAGAGATGAATACACTAAGCAGATTCAGAAGGATGTAGGTTGCAGTATGTACTGGGAGATGAAGAAGCTTGCACAGGATAAAGTAGCATGGAGAGCTGCATCACACCAGTCTCAGGACTGACGACCACAACAACAACAACAACTCATTACTCGTGGCAGATTAATCTCCCAAGTCCCGTACGAGTTCGGGCATAGCGTGTGCGTTAGCACACTAAGGATACTCTAAGAAAAATAAAAAAAGTCGTTACTTTTGATTAGACCGAGAGAGAGAGAGAGAGGGAAATAGTATTTGGTTGCCTTTGGTGGCAGTATCTTTAATATGATATCTTTGTTGGAACAACAATCAAAAATCCATCGTGTACGTGTGCAGAGTTTTACGCATAAATGGCGCTGATGGGTGGTGGAACAGAAAGATCTCGGTATCTGAAAACAGTTTTTATTCTCTTTCAGCGTTAGACTGGTCACACACGCACACTCCTGCGGCGATGAGGCGGCCTGTGTCCCCCCCGGCCCGGCCCACGCGGCCCGCCGTGTGTCTGGAGGCGGCCAACAGGTTGTCCCGGGCTCCAGCTGGGCGCCCCGGCGCGCGTGATTTATGCACCGGCCTGTATCGAGCGCGCACCCGAGGTCGAAGCCCCGGCCCACAGCTGGGTGGCCTTCCCCAACACGGGACACTGGTGGCTGACGCTCCATCCCCGCCCGCCACTCTGCGCGGGTGACAGAGATACGCGCGGCGGCACGCCAGAGAGGGCAATGCCCCCCCGTCCCTCCCCGTCCACAGGCACGTTGCTGGGGCGCCGCCACAGCTGGGCTGCTTTATTCATACGAGCCATCGACCGGAGAGCGTTGGCCTCTAAACGGAAAACCGCTGAAGTATGCATGCAGGCCGAAACGCAATCCCAGGCACGTCTCGCCCACCGGTGAGCAGTGCGCATCGACAACCCAGATCACTCCCATCCGTCGAATAGAAAACACCTCGGCTTCAGTCGCTCCCAATACTAGATACGCTGAAGAGGCAAAGAAACTGTTACACCTGCCTATTATCGTGTAGGGCCCCCGCAAGCATGCAGAAGTGCCACAACACGACGTGTCTCAAGTAGTGCTGGAGGGATCTGACGCCATGAATCCTACAGGGCTGTCCATAAATCCGTAAGACTACGAGGGGTTAGACATCTGAACATTGCGTTGCAAGGCATCGCAGATATGCTTAATAATGTTCACGTATGGGGAGTGAACCGTGAGTTTACTTTCAAAATCTTTTCTTACAGAATTTTACTTTATTTATTAGCGATTCATCAATAACATTAACACATTTAATCACACTAGGTGAGCGTGGAAGTAGTCACCAGGAAGTAACTGATGGAAGATGAAACTACTTTTAACAAATGTGAATTTTATTCCTAAATCTTTTTAAAAACAGATTTAAAATTATAAGCAGGAAAGCACCCTCGAAATACTAAGTTACAATTTTATTTAGAGGCACAAAGAACAATATTAACAGTATGAGCCTTCGGGCTGAGAAGCTTGCCTGCTCCCTTTCAACACGGCCGTAGTCATGACCGCTCATAACAACCTCTGAAAGAGTACGCTAGTGCAATCTGCAACACACCAGATTACTGTAAACTAAAAAATTTTTAACAATTCACACAAACACGTAAACGATGCACCCCGTAAGACGGATGCAAATGGTACAGCACTCAAATTATTTGCCACCGAAAGTGCAATTTTTTATTTAAAGGGCTCTTACGGTGGAAGGGTGGCAATCTTATACCCTGAAGTGGCTATTTAAATAAAACCCATAAAATGCAATTTACATAAAATGTACAACATGCTCTACATTACACATATACCACCTCGCAAGATAATAGGCAAGATAAAACATATTTCAAAAATTCGGCCTTTAAGCAATAAATTCGTTAACACCGAATCCGACAAACATGACAGAGGCAGCCATTAACGAACGGCAGACCGACACATTAGCACTCAGACCGACAATCCGACCGATTTCCAACCGTCAGATCCAACTGCACAAACAACAGAGAATATCGGCCGATGTCGAGTAAACCAAGATACCTACACTTTCTAACTCGGACTCACCAAGATCAAGGCCTCAAACACCACTCAACACAAGTTTAAAAGAATACAGAAAACACAAGTCAACTGTCCAATCACTACGGAAGAAGGCTGCGGGTTCTAGACAACAACACACGCCACTTGTCATCACACGCGTGAACGGCTGAGGAAACAACAATCCACAAACAACAAAAAATCGTAATAGTCGAGATTTTAGAAGAAGTCACTAATTACTCTACCTGAGAATCCTGCTTCTGAGGAAAGCGAAGAGTCGCTCTCGCAGCTAGCGCCTCCAAATGCAACAGCGCGTGCCCGCCGCCAAAAGCCCCGGCCTGGCTTCTCGCTGTGGAGACTACGTCGCTGCTCAGTTCCGACGAACCAACAACGTCCAACCACATCCCGACTCGGAAAATGGTGTTCATCCTGAGGATCCAAGACGTCGACTAGACCGACCGAAGAAACAACCAACGGCAGCCCGCTTTCGCCGACAGCGGTCCCGGCGACTACTAACACCATACGGACCCCACTGTTGCTGGCTGCCAACTCTTCCCGACTGATCCTGGTGTCAGTGCTCAGCAGACCACATGTCGCCATCCGACGACCAGCCGACCGATCGACCGACGGCCTTCCGTCTGCGTCGACCACGGTCCCGGCGCGTACTTGCACCGTGCGGACCTGCCTGCTGCTGACTGCCAGCTCGTCCAACAGCGGAGTAACGACGAACCCGACTCAGTGCACAACCAAACAGCGACTGAGACTTAGAGCCGACTGACTAACATGCGAGTGTCTTCCTTCTGACTGTCGCCTCACTGCATCGACTCCCAGACACACAGCCTCACACTGACCCGGCTGACAAACTGACCAGACTCGCCGAGACTCACAGACTGACCGTCTGCCAAACTCATAGCGCCCCTTAATGCACGTGAACAGGCAACTTTTCCCCTTTCCCACCAGAGGGGGACACCAAAGCTGCGACTGCACTGCGACGCCACTGCTTTACACTACGCGCTGCGACGCGCTCTTCAAACCAGCAAATTTTATTACGGCTCAGGGAGTTTGGTGGCCAGCGGAAGTGTTGAAACTCTGTTCCTGGAGCCACTCTGTAGCAGTTATGGGATGTGGGGCGTCACATTGTCCTGCTGGAATTGCCCTACTCCGACCGAATGCACAATGGATACGAATGGATGCAGGTGATCAGACAGAATGCTTACGTACGCGTCACCTGTCAGAGTCGTATCTAGACATATCAGAGGTCCTATATCACTCCAACTGCACACTTCCCACACCATTACAGAGCCTCCACCAGCTTGAACAGCGCCCAGCCGACATGCAGGGTCCATAGATTCATGAGGTTGTCTCCATACCCCTGCACGACCGTTCGTTCCATACAATATGAAACGAGACTCGTCCGACCAGGCAACATGTTTCCAGTCATTAACAGTCCAATGTCGGTATTGACTGGCCCATGCGAGGCATAGAGCTTCGTTTCTTGCACTCATCAAGTGTACACGATTGGGCGTTCGTATCCGAAAGACCATATCGACAATGTTTCGTTGAATGGTTCGCACGTTGACACTTGTTGATGGCGCAGCATTGAAATCTGCAGCAGTTTGCGGAAGGGTTCACTTCTGTCACGTTGGACGATTCTCTTCAGTCGTCGTTGGTCCCGTTCTTAGAGAATCTTTTTCCGGCCGCAGCGATGTTACAGATCTGATGTTTTACCCGATTCCTGATATTCATAGTACACTCGTGACATGGTCGTCCGGGAAAATCCTCACTTCATCGCTACCTCGGAGATGCTGTGTCCCATCACTCGTGAGCTGACAATAACACCACCTTCAAACTGACTTGAATCTTGGTAACCTGCCGTTGTAGCGGTAGTAAGCGATCTAACAACTGCGCCAGATACTTGTTGTCTTATGCAGGCGTTGCCGACAGCAGCGCCGTTTCTGCATGTTTACATATATCTGTATTTCAATACGCATGCCAGTGTAATAAAATTCAGTGACTATTTTTGTGGTGTCACCGCCAGACACCACACTTGCTAGGTGGTAGCTTAAATCGGCCGCGGTCCATTAGTACCTGTCGGACCCGCGTGTCGCCACTGTGTGATCGTAGACCGAGCGCCACCACACGGCAGGTCTCGAGAGACGTACGAGAACTCGCCCCAGTTGTACGACGACGTTGCTAGCGACTATACGGACGAAGCCTTTGCTCTCATTTGCCGAGAGACAGAATAGCCTTCAGCTAAGTTCATGTCTACGACCTAGCAAGGCGTCATTAGCCTTAGATAGCTTGTATCTAAAGAGTCTCACTTGTATCGCCACAATCTCCGGATGTCTCATCAAGAATGATGTATACAAAGGAAGGATTAAAAGTTAAGTAGTCCAGAAGTTACGTATTTTCTTTATAGCATTCATTAAGTCTCCTGTTTCAGACCTCACTCCATCCTTCGTGAGTTAGCGCGTGCATCTTGGCCGCCTCTTTCAATTAGTGTGCGTAGTGTTGGCAAGTCTGCCGACACTACAATTTTGAACCTGCACAGTTTACATCTACGCCTACATGCATACTCTGCAAATCACATTTAAGTGCCTGGCAGAGGGTTCATCGAACCACCTTCACAATTCTCTATTATTCCAATCTCGTATTGCGCGCGGAAGAATGAACACCTATATCTTTCCGTACGAGCTCTGATTTCCCTTGTTTTATCGTGGTGATCGTTCCTCCCTATGTAGGTCGGTGTCAACAAAATATTTTCGCATTCGGAGGAGAAGGTTGGTGATTGCAATTTCGTGAGAAGATTCCGTCGCAACGAAGAACGCCTTTCTTCTAATGATTTCCAGCGCAAATCCTGTATCATTTCTGTGACACTCTCTCCCATATTTCGCGATTTCTTTGAACTTTTTCGATGTACTCCGTCAGTCCTCTCCGGTAAGGATCCCACACCGCGCAGCAGTATTCTAAAAGAGGACGGACAAGCGTAGTGTAGGCAGTCTCCTTAGTAGGTCTGTTACATTTTCAAATCGAAGGCTACGAATACGACATTGATCAACCTCCCTTTCCACGTTTGGACTTGAGATTCGTTAAAGCTCTTGCACTGGATCGATTGAAGACAGTCGATGGTAAGGTAGTTTGTTTCAGTTTATGGCGTTTACTGAACTTTTGACACTCCTACCGAAAGTGAAATTTATGCAGTCTGAGCACTCCGTCAGCATCTGCGAACTGTGAAACTAGGAAGTACCCCATATTTATCATGAATCTCTTGTGTAGCGAATGACTACGCCTGACTACGACATATTACAAATCACTACTTTTTAAGGGGTAACAGTACGTAAGCACAGAATTACAGACTAATATCACTAATGTATGCATCTTGAGGGATACTAGAGCATATCCTGAGATCACATACTAGAGATATGACGTTTCTAGACACGCCTCGTATATACAGTCTGCAGGTATTCAGGAGAAATGAATCACGGGAATTACAGCTTGCTTTACTAATACACGATGTCGTGTCCTGATACAGGATAGAGGGCAAACGGGGGGTTTAAGGTCATTCTGCAATTTCCGATGCCTTAACAGCAAATGCGGAAAGACAAATTCGCAGTGAAGAAAGGTTGACGACTTTGATCAGCGCCAAACACTGTCACAGGACACCTACGAGAGACGCGGATTCTAGGAGTCGACAGGAGGGATTCAGGATCTGATTAACACTATTTACTAGCGATCAGACTAACTGCTACACTGATAGCTGAATCTAAACATTAGAAAAAGCAAAGGAGGCACAACAGAAATCAGTGTCTGAAACCACTGGGATGGGCGCTAACAGAAGTAGCCACCACTAGCAGCACGTTAAGGGCAAACTTGAGAGCAGCACTCCAAGTGAGGAAAACAGACGTGTCGGAGCTTGCCGAGCGACACGTAGTCGGCGCCCCAGCGGTCTGACTGAGAACTCCTTGAATACAGAGACATGGGTTTTTAAAGAATCGTGGCGGAACACCATTTCTCCCCTCTTATGGTCGACGCAGCAACCCACCAGTTGTCGTTCTGCACCTCCAGGGCACCACTGGCCAACACCGTTTGGAGTCCTCCTTTACTCCTACTCGGTAGGTAGAAATGCTTCTGGATTGTACATAAAAAAACTCTAAGTTTGATATCAAAAGCATTCAGCTGAAAGCTACACGTCACTGCCAGGAACAACAGTATTCTACCTCACTTGGCGCCGCCGTCCGCCATTCTGTGGGTGGGGACTGCTGCTGTAGCACTCTACCCCGTCTAAACCCACTGACGTTGCAGTTCTCAGGAGCAAGTAACATGCCTGCCTCTGCTAAGACGTTCCTTTCCGTTGCCATCTTCTACTGTGACGCCTTAGGACAGCGTATAGGTGGTGGATGGAGTTACGAGTCAATTCTCTGATGTGAAACTTCTCCGCTGGATCAGCTGCCCAGAGTGTCTACAGTATGCAGCGCTCTAGTGTTACTCTTCAGCTCCTGTTACCTAAACGCTTCCACTTTTGCCGCCTCTCTGCATTCTGTCTCTGATTTGCTGTCTTGGAGTGTCCTGGATGGCTCCAAATAGCCTTAAGAGTAATAACGTACGATTCACTGTGTCATCAATACATGACAATGACAACTTGCGAAACCGGAGATGCAAGTCAACAGATAAATGGCATAACAAGGTTTCGAACCGGTTACGTCCTACTTCCGTTTCGAGTGGCAGTGCACTGACGACCTTGGTTACGGACACTCTGTGGAGTCGACAGAATGAGTCAGAAAGTGTACGTCTGCGACATAGCATTGTATGGTAATGAAATGTGGTCTGCACTGGAACCAGACGAGAAGAAAATTGAAGTTTCTGAAATGTAAAGGAACAGAACGTGAAAAACCAAGGCGAGACGGAAACTGCGAAACGAAAAGTTACTGGAAACAATATGTAAGCAAAGGAGGACGAGGAAACTCGTCTTTGAATAATTTGCTCGGGAAGCATTAGCGGAGGATGAGAATTGTAAAGAGCCAAGGAAACATAGAAGAGATTATCGAGCCCTGTTTGGGTGTTAATTGGTTCTCATACATGAACAGATTGGCGATAGACGTGAAGAGATAGGAATGAAACCTTGAGATTCGGCATAGTAAATGGACTATACAAGATGGAGAGAACCGAAATGCAAAGCATGTCTCCAGAAAAGTTGTTAGGAAACAGCGGAAATCTTAAATTAGGATCACCCTAGCGGTATTTTAACACTACTACTCTTTAATATGAGTTGTATTTCTTCGTTCGGTGGGTGCCAAAGTTTGCTGATGAACACGTGGCTCTGTTTAATCCAGCAACGTTCATTTTGACCCACACGTCAGTGAGTACGGAAGTTGTATAGTATTAAAAAATTACTTCATACTCGAATAATACACAATCTGAGCTTTTAAATGTGCTAGTGAACGTGACAATGCTCTGCAATTGCTAAATATATATTGGAATTGTACAGGGTGTTTCAAAAATGACCGGTATATTTGAAACGGCAATAAAAACTAAACGAGCAGCGATAGAAATACACCGTTTGTTGCAATATGCTTGGGGCAACAGTACATTTTCAGGCAGACAAACTTTCGAAATTACAGTAGTTACAATTTTCAACAACAGATGGCGCTGCGGTCTGAGAAACTCTATAGTACGATATTTTCCACATATCCACCATGCGTAGCAATAATATGGCGTAGTGTCTGAATAAAATTACCCGAAACCTTTGACAACGTGTCTGGCGGAATGGCTTCACATGCAGATGAGATGTACTGCTTCAGCTGTTCAGTTGTTTCTGGATTCTGGCGGTACACCTGGTCTTTCAAGTGTCCCCACAGAAAGACGTCACAGGGGTTCATGTCTGGCGAATAGGGAGGCCAATCCACGCCGCCTCCTGTATGTTTCGGATAGCCCAAAGCAATCACACGATCATCGAAATATTCATTCAGGAAATTAAAGACGTCGGCCGTGCGATGTGGCCGGGCACCATCTTGCATAAACCACGAGGTGTTCGCAGTGTCGTCTAAGGCAGTTTGTACCGCCACAAATTCACGAAGAATGTCCAGATAGCGTGATGCAGTAATCGTTTCGGATCTGAAAAATGGGCCAATGATTCCTTTGGAAGACATGGCGGGCCAGACCAGTACCTTTTGAGGATGCAGGGCCGATGGGACTGCAACATGGGGCTTTTCGGTCCCCCATATGCGCCAGTTCTGTTTATTGACGAAGCCGTCCAGGTAAAAATAAGCTTCGTCAGTAAACCAAATGCTGCCCACATGCATATCGCCGTCATCAATCCTGTGCACTATATCGTTAGCGAATGTCTCTCGTGCAGCAATGGTAGCGGCGCTGAGGGGTTGCCGCGTTTGAATTTTGTATGGATAGAGGTGTAAACTCTGGCGCATGAGACGATACGTGGACGTTGGCGTCATTTGGACCGCAGCTGCAACACGGCGAACGGAAACCCGAGGCCGCTGTTGGATCACCTGCTGCACTAGCTGCGCGTTGCCCTCTGTGGTTGCCGTACGCGGTCGCCCTACCTTTCCAGCACGTTCATCCGTCACGTTCCCAATCTGTTGAAATTTTTCAAACAGATCCTTTATTGTATCGCTTTTCGGTCCTTTGGTTACATTAAACCTCCGTTGAAAACTTCGTCTTGTTGCAACAACACTGTGTTCTAGGCGGTGGAATTCCAACACCAGAAAAATCCTCTGTTCTAAGGAATAAACCATGTTGTCTACAGCACACTTGCGCGTTGTGAACAGCACACGCTTACAGCAGAAAGACGACGTACAGAATGGCGCACCCACAGACTGCGTTGTCTTCTATATCTTTCACATCACTTGCAGCGCCATCTGTGTTGAAAATTGTAACTACTGTAATTTCGAAAGTTTGTCTGCCTGAAAATGTACTGTTGTCCCAAGCATATTGCAACAAACGGTGTATTTCTATCGCTGCTCGTTTAGTTTTTATTGCCGTTTCAAATATACCGGTCATTTTTGAAACACCCTGTAAATGAGTCCTAAATCCGTTCTCCCCCGTCTCTTTCCACCTCCTTCCCCAAACCCTTTGTTAATGCTCTCTCCTCTCCTTCACTTTGTCTCCTCCCTTCCTTACCATCCATCTCCATCTATAGGTCGATGTCTCTCCATCGCCTCCTCACCCCTGTCTGTGTACATGTCCTTCCTTCCCCCTCTCTCTACCCATTTTCTCACTCTTCCCTTCTCTCTCCATCTCCTCTTCCCCTCTCTCTCCCTCTCACCCTGAGCTTTGTTTATTGTTATTGCAAAAGAAACCTCGATTTGGAAATGAAGTCACTTAAAATGAATGAGTACATCAGTTAGGATCATTAATATAAGGGGTGTAGGAGGACCTTCTCCATCCACTGTATCTGTAAGGATAGTAGCTTCAATGACAATTTCAATCTGTGATGGATAGAACTGCAAGTTTCGGATGATTCAGATTCTACAGCACAGTAGTATTCTAATCATAACTCGATAAGCCATAAATTGAGCATTCCTCTTTCCTCTTAAAATTGACTGCAACGAAGAATACAAAACAGTACACTGTTGCATATAGAGCTTTTGTTTAAAAGTATAAGGAGCAAGCATATATGTGGAAGAAACAATTTCGAAATGGTTTAAATGCCCCGATAACAGGGTGTTCCACAATTCATGTTACACACTTCTAGAGGTTGTAGAGGGGACTTAGTAGATAAAGTTTCATACAGGATCCCTTGTACGGAAACGTCATCCAACGATGCTACAGAGTGTTAAAGTTATAGGCGCCGGCACTTGCAAATGTATGTATATATACAGGATCAATCCACTATGATGTTACAAACCTTCTAGGATGATGGAGAAGGATAAATGTATCAATCTGAAGTTTTCTGTACCGGAAACGAATCAGTCGAAAGCTATAAGCGAGAGTCGTTCCGATACCTTCCACAGTAGAATGCATGTTGGTACCTTTGTTGCTAGACTGTAGTGTACGAAACCTTCAGAGGTGGTAGTGTGGATCATAACAAGGAAAAAATGTCCGGTAACCATGCGCTCCAATATGCATACCTGAGGAGCTATGGTGAAAAACATCTCTTCTATTGAACAAGTGATCATGGGTCCTCACGTATTCATTTTAAAGCCCCACGTTTAGTAAACATTTGGCTTGTTTCTTGTTGCCTACCGTACAGTCTTAGCAACAGCAGTACCAACACATGTAAGCCACTGTCAGTGGTATCAGGACGATTTTCGCTTATAACTTTTGACTCGTTCGTTTCCAGTATAAGGACCCTTACATCAAGTTGATACATTTATCCTTCTCCATCATTCTCGAAAGTTTGCAGCATCATCACGGAATCATCCTATATATACATACACTATGTGATCAAAAGTATCCGGACCTTCATATTTGGTGCATTGTGCTGCCACCTATTGCCAAGTATTCCATATCAGCGACCTCAGTCTACATCTACATCCACATCCATACTCCGCAAGCCACCTGACAGTGTGTGGCGGAGGGTACCCTGAGTACCTCTATCGGTTCTCCCTTCTATTCCAGTCTCGTATTGTTCGTGGAAAGAAAGATTGTCGGTATGCTTCTGTGTGGGCTCCAATCTCTCTGATTTTGTCCTCATGGTCTCTTAGCGAGATATACGTAGGAGGGAGCACTATACTGCTTGACTCTTAGGTGAAGGTATGTTCTCGAAACTTTAACAAAAGCCCGTACCGAGCTACTGAGCGTCTCTCCTGCAGAGTCTTCCACTGGAGTTTATCTATCACCTCCGTAACGCTTTCGCGATTATTAAATGATCCTATAACGAAGCGCGCTGCTCTCCGTTGGATCTTCTCTATCTCTTCTATCAATCCTATCTGGTACGGATCCCACACTGTTGAGCAGTATTCAAGCAGTCGGATTGCATTTCCTTAGGATTCTTCCAATGAATCTCAGTCTGGCATCTGCTTTACCGACGAAAGAGCAGAATGGGGCGCTCCGCGGAATTCACGGGCTTCGAACGTAGTCATGTGATGGGATGTCACTTGTGTCACACGTTTGTACGCGAGATATCAACACTCCTAAATACTGCTAAGTCCACAGTTTCCGATGTGATAGTGAAGTGGAAACGTGAAGGGACACGCACAGCAGAAAAGCGTACATGCCGACCTAGTCTGTTGACTGACAGAGACTGCCGACAGTTGAAGAAGGTCGTAATGTGTAATAGGCAGAATCTATCCAGACCATCACACAGGAATTCCAAACTGCATCAGAATCCACTGCAAGTACGATGACAGTTAGGCGGGAGGTGAGAAAACTTGGATTTCATGGTCGAGCGGCTGCTCATAAGCCACACATATCACCGGTAAATGCCAAACGACGCCACGCTTGGTGTAAGAATCGTAAACATTGGATGACTGAACAGTGAAAAACGTTGTGTGAAGTGACGACTCACGGTACAGTGTGGCGAATGCCCCGTGAATGTCATTAGCCAGCGTGTGTAGTGCCAACAGTAAAATTCCGAGGTGGTGGTGTTAAGGTGTGGTCGTGTTTTTTATGTTGTTTTGCGTGGCACTATCACAGCACAGACCTGCGTTGATATTTTAAAGCCGGCTGGTGTGGCCGTGCGGTTCTAGGCGCTTCAGTCTGGAACCGCGTAACCGCTACGGTCGCAGGTTCGAATCCTGCCTCGGGCATGGATGTGTGTGATGCCCTTAGGTTAGTTAGGTTTAAATAGTTATAAGTTCTAGGGGACTGATGACCACAGCTGTTAAGTCCCATAGTGCTCAGAGCTATTTGTACCATTTTGATGTTTTAAGCACCTTCTAGCTTCCCAGTGTTGAATAGCAATTCGGCGTAATAGTGCAGTCAGTGAAGATCAAGGAATGTTCAATATGGAAAATAATTCGTGTAGTTGCAAATTTTAGTACAGCGATACGTAAGGATGCCATAAACAGCATACTAAAAACCCTGACGCATGGAGGTGAGTATGGAGTTGTACTTTTTTCTTGAATATTTCGAAACGGACTGCCTCTAGCGAAAACCTACTCCAGTACGAAATTAAACTGTGGTGTCACCGCCAGACACCATACTTGCTAGGTGGTAGCTTTAAATCGGCCGCGGTCCATTAGTACATGTCGGACCCGCGTGTCGCCACTGACAGTGATCGCAGACCGAGCGCCACCACACGACAGGTCTCGAGAGACTTACTAGCACTCGCCCCAGTTGTACGGACGACGTAGCTAGCGATGCACACTGACGAAGCCTCGCTCATTTGCAGAGCCGATAGAATAGCCTTCAGCTAAGTCAATGGCTACGACCTAGCAAGGCGCCATTAGCGTTACATAGCTTGTATCTAAAGAGTCTCACTTGTATCGTCAAGAGCGATGTACCACAAGGATGGATTAAAGTTAAGTATTCCAGGAGCTACGTACTTTTCTTTATAGCATTCATTACGTATCCTGTTTCAGACCTATCTACTAGCCTGGGTGAGTTAACGCGTGCCTTTCGGCTACTTCCGAGTGGCGTGGCTGTCTTGTTACGCCACAACATAAACTACATTAAATTTCCTGCAAAAAAACATCCTATTCCTTTTTCGTCTAGGACTAATGGTTTGGGCGAAGAGAGCGAGAGAATGATGGTCTCAGGCGACTCGATGCACTGTAGCTTAAGTGGTTTTTGTAGGCCAGTTTGCGGTGATTTCCCGACTTGATAGACAAGTGTCCAGCAGCAAACCGTTCGTCCCGGCTTCCTCTACGCCGCGGCGGCACGATGTAAACAGTTATCATTTAGATACAACACAACCAGACATGGGCGTACCCAGCGGGGAGCAGCTGCCCCCCCCCCCCCCCCCAGGAGATATTCGCAGTTTTTCACTAGTTTACTGTTTTATTTAATAAGAAGTGCTGCATGTTTTCTTGGATTGTACAAGTGCATTCTTGTATTTAAAATGTTTATTAAAAGCAGTTTTTCACTGGTTTACTGTTTTATTTAATAAGAAGTGCTGTATGTTGTCTCGAGTCCTTGTTTCCTGAGACTAGTATGACCTGCCCCCTCCCCTAGTTCAGATCCTGGGTACGCCCATGCAACCAGATACAATACAACCAGCACTATTACTGCTTCAGTAGTACCCTACCCGATGATTAAATAATTTATGATAGTATATTTCTGATGCGCGCATAGTTGTGTTTTTAATGGTAAATTGGTGTTTCACAGTCTTTTCCAAAAGTCACTTGCTGATCCCCATGTCGCTCTCACGAGAAAGTACTGTGTGTTATTTAAATCACGTCCTAATGTTGAGTCGCACGAAACAGTTGGGGACCCCAACGCTTATTCTGTGGAGGTGACTCGAGAAGCTACTGTGACGAGAGCGCATACTCTGACGTTACGTATCGCCTGCAGCATGTATAATTCCATTCATAAACCACGATCTGCTCCAGAGAGCAGGTTGCACATCACGGCACCGCTGGCTTCTGTGCTGTGTTTCTTCCCACTACTCTTTCCGTGGGTTATACAGGGTGGACCATTGATCGTGACTGGGCCAAATAGCTCACAAAATAAGCGTCAAACGAACAAACTACAAAGAACGCAACTTGTCTAGCTTGAAGAGGGGAACCAGATGGCGCTGTGGTTGGCCCAGTAGATGGCGCTGCCTTAGGTCAAACGGATATCAACTGCGTTTTTTTTTAAATAGGAACCCCCAAATTTATTACATATTCGTGCAGCACGTAAAAAAATATGAATGTTTTAGTTGGACCACTTTCTTCGCTTTGTGATAGATGGCGCTGTAATAGTCACAAACATATGGCTCACAATTTTAGACGAACAGTTGGTAACAGCTAGGTCTTTTAAATTAAAATATAGAACGTAGGTAGGTTTGAGCATTTTATTTCGCTTGTTCCAATGTGATACATGTACCTTTGTGAACTTATCATTTCTGAGAACGCATGCTGTTACAGCGTGATTACCTGGAAATACCACATTAATGCAATAAATGTTTGTCCGCAGCTCGTGGTCGTGCGGTAGCGTTCGCGCTTCCCACGCCCGGGTTCCAGGGTTCGATTCCCGGCGGGGTCAGGGATTTTCTCTGCCTCGTGATGACTGGGTGTTGTGTGATGTCCTTAGGTTAGTTAGGTTTAAGTAGTTCTAAGTTCTAGGGGACTGATGACCATAGATGTTAAGTCGCATAGCGCTGAGAGCCATTTTTGAGCAATAAATGTTCAAAATAATATCCTTCAACCTCAATGCATTTGGCAATACGTGTAACGACATTCCTCTCAACAGCGAGTAGTTCGCCTTCCGTAATGTTAGCTCATTCATTTACGATGCGCTGACGCATGTTGTTAGGCGTTGTCGGTAGATCACGATAGCAAATATCCTTCAACTTTCCACACAGAAAGAAGTCCGGGGACGTCAGATCCGGTGAACGTGCGGGCCGTGATACGGTGCTTCGACGACCAATCCCCCCTGTCATGAAATATCCTATTCAACACCGCTTTAACCGCATGCGAGCTATGTGCCGGACAGCCGTCAAATGGTTCAAATGGCTCTGAGCACTATGGGACTCAACTGCCGAGGTCATTAGTCCCCTAGAACTTAGAACTAGTTAAACCTAACTAACCTAAGGACATCACAAACATCCATGCCCGAGGCAGGATTCGAACCTGCGACCGTAGCGGTCTTGCGGTTACAGACTGCAGCGCCTTTAACCGCACGGCCACTTCGGCGGACATCCGTCATGTTGGAAGTACATCGCCATTCTGTCATGCAGTGAAACATCTTGTAGGAACATCGGTAGAACGTTACGTAAGAAATCAGCATACATTGCACCATTTAGATTGCCATCGATAAAATGGGGGCCAATTATCATGCTTCCCATAATGCCGCTCCATACATTAACCCGCCAATGTCGCTGATGTTCCACTTGTCGCAGCCATCGTGGATTTTCCGTTGCCCAATAGTGCATATTATGCCGGTTTACGTTACCGGTGTTGGTGAATGACGCTTCGTCGCTAAATAGAACGCGTGCAAAAAATCTGTCATCGTCCCGTAATTTCTCTTGTGCCCAGTGGCAGAACTGTACACGATGTTCAAAGTCGTCGCCATGCAATTCCTGGTGCATTAAAATATGGTACGGGTGCAATCGATGTTGATGTAGCATTCTCAACACCGAAGTTTTTGAGATTCCCGATTCTCGCGCAGTTTGTCTGCTACTGATGTCCGGATTAGCCGCGACAGCAGCTAAAACACCTACTTGGGCATCATCGTTTGTTGCAGGTCGTGGTTGGTGTTTCACATGTGGCTGAACGCTTCCTGTTTCCTTAACTAACTTGACTATCCGGCGAACGGCCCAGATACTTGGATGATGTCGTCCAGGATACCGAGCAGCATACATAGCACACGGCCGTTGCGCATTTTGATCACAATAACCATACATCAACACGATATCGACCTTTTCCGCAATTGGTAAACGGTCCATTTTAACACGGGTAATGTATCACGGAGCAAATACCGTCCGTACTGGCGGAATGTTACGTGATACCACGTACTTATACGTTTGTGACTATTACAGCGCCACCTATCACAAAGCGAAAAAAGTGGTCCAACTAAAACATTCATATTTCTTTTTGTACTGCACGAATATGTAATAAAAAATGGGGGTTCCTATTTAAAAAAACGCAGTTGATATCCGTTTGACCTATGGCAGCGCCATCTAGCGGGCCAACCACAGCGCCATCTGGTTTCCCCCCTTCAAGCTAGACAAGTTTCTTCCTTTGTAGTTTTTTCGTTTGATGCTTATTTCGTGAGATATTTGGCCCGGTCACGATCAATGGACCACCCTGTATACTACGTCCGCGCTTTCAGTTCAGATGTGGTCGCAATGATTGAAATCTGGCCAAAGTACTTGCCAGTTGCGTGTTGCGTTCTTTGTGGGGAGAACTCATTTCGTTGAATAGATGCAATCTAGAAAAAGTACACCGAAATTACATTTCTTTAAAGTTCAGTCACGTGCTGTATTACGTTCATTGGATGAACGATGTGTAATCTCCATGTAACTGCATTACTGCAAGCTGATAGTGCAACTAGTGAGTCAGTGAAGTGCAACATCTTGATTAGTCCAACTTGTTTAGCTATCAGGAGAGCCAGCATGATGTGCGCTCCACTTACGGTGATCACTGAAGTGGTCTGAAGAAAGTGATATGAGGGTTTCGCTTCTAGATTAGGAGAATAGTTGATTAACTGTTTTCGACACGACAGTTAATATTTTAGTCGCATATAGAGATTGCATTTGCACGGATGTTTCGAATATGTTGTTTGACATTCCCACTTTTTTAAAGGCGGGGAGGGGGGGAGGGGGTGGGGAGTACGCATGAGGAAAAGCAATTTCGAAGTGCTGATTAATTCGATGAACTAAGCATAAAGGATACATTCCTGTTAATAGAGGGTTACTATTCAGTCCTATTTCTATTTTTGTTTCAAGAGAGGAATGATGATCCATGTGAAGCAGGATATTTAATGTAATGCTCCATAGTTTGAATCCTCAGAAATATAAATTTATCTGCGAGGAACCATCGCCGAGTATTGAAAAGGCGACTCCGCTGCTTCCAGTAGCATGACACTGGTCCGTGATGAAGGCATCGGTCCGATACAGATTCTGACGCAGCTGTAACTTATATTGCGTAATGTGCCGAGTATCAACTTGATGCCACTGTGTTTGAAATGCCTCTGTTGACTGAAAGTGCGGTAGCGTTCTCGCTCTCCGCGCCCGGGTTCCTGGGTTCGATTCCCGGCGGGGTCAGGGATTTTCTCTGCCTCGTGATGACTGGGTGTTGTGTGATGTCCTTAGGTTAGTTAGCTTTAAGTAGTTCTAAGTTCTAGGGGACTGATGACCTCAGAAGTTAAGTCCCATAGTGCTCAGAGCCATTTTTTTGTTGACTGAAAGCAACCCATTGCTTAGACTAGCCTCAGGATGTGTGGCGTTAGCACATCACGTCAACTGACAGACGTAAGTTACTACAAGGAATCCTCCCGCGACAGTTACTGTTATTATGTAGTCTCAAATTCGCCCGCTGACAAGGAAAACTCCTCACCAGATTTAGTGCTAGGAGGGCCCAGTAGAAAACCCGTCAAAAACTGTACACAGATCAGGCATGAAAACAGGAAGAAGACGTACTGAACTGTTGAAAAAATGCAAAGTAGAAACACTGAAAGGTCCGAGAACAAGAAGTTCAGTGTAGAGCAGAAAGGCGGAAAACGAGCTCCGTGGTGAAGTGGTTACGGTGCGGGACTGTCACACGGGCGCGCTTTGTTCAAACCTCCCTGGCGTTTTTTCTGCTGTTCGCTTTATTCAAATTTGTGTCTGTGTCGTGGTGCAACGTCCGATTGCAATAGCGAGGTGTAAGGTAGGGACCTATAATGGCAGATGATTCTGCACAACTACTCTATTAGCAGCCGAAAGGAAGTGGCTTTCGAATGGGAACCACAAACATTTGATGACAAGGCGGCAAGTCAACCGAAGCCTCCACCGGAAAACACGTCTGGTGTGTCACACACGGCATTTGTGACAGTACGTGTGTCATATAATAGGAATCTATTACCGACGCATCTAATTTGTACGACTGGTAAGTGAGCGAGATATGCCTCTTTCCCGATATATGTGTTCATGTAAATGTGAATGTGATCACTCCCAAGAAATGATGAAAACACAATAATCTGTCACATAAGCGGCAACAAATGAACGCAACAGTCTCACAATCACACAGTTTCTCTGTGCTCTGTAAAAGCATATGTTTTTTAAAAGCTTTTGGAGTTGCGTTCCATTTTGGAAGTCTTGACTCTTGAACTCCTTTGTTGTAATATTGTTCAAATCCGTTTATTTGTTGTTTTCATTTCTGTGAGATGTCTATGTGGTATCTCGCCTGCTCTCGCTATTCATCACATTTATTTACGGCGGTAATATTTTCTTACCACATTACTCACATTCTATAACCAATGTGTAGTATGACAACTGCCAAGACTGCAGAAAGAGATCAAACATTTCAGTGACCGGACGGACTGTTCATAATGTTGTGGGGAAAAAAAAAACGGCACGAGAGAGATTCGAACACGACTCGCCCACATGGCAGTACAACACCGTACCCACTCCACATCGACGCTATTTGTATACCCAGCTGCTCTATACTACACTTGTTCTCGGACTGTTGACTGGTCCTATTTTGCTTTTTTCTCAGAGTTTAGTACACCTTCTTCGTGTTTCCATTCTTGGTCTGTGTTCAGTTTTTAACAGACTTTCCACTGGGCCACCTTACCACTAAGTCTGAGGGGGTTGCGATGGGGAGTTTCCCATGCTGCAGACGTTTGCGAGTCAGCACCCTTACTTGTCATTTGCGACGTGATAAGCTCGCTCATTTTTACGATTAGACCGTAAAATGATATGGTATCACAGTCTAGACTGTGACAGGTGCCTTAGTGGGACAAAGCTGTTGATTATGCGCATATATCGTTCGTACATTGCAATGTGAGAGAAATAAAATTGAAGGCGTTATTAAAGAAAGGGAAGAGGAAGACGATGAAGATGAGATCTGGCATGGTACTGCGCGAAAATTGACAGAGCAATGAGACAAGTGGGCGACAGTCCCTGAGAACTGTTGCTGTCTTTGGGGAAGGTAGCCATGACAATACTGTTCCACCTGGTGTGCAATATAAATGAGACTGGATCATACCCTCAGATTTCAAGAAGAATGTAGGAATTCCAGTTCCACAGAGAGCAGGTGATGACAGGTGCGACTGCTATCGAACTATCAATTTAACAAGTCATGATTGTAAATTTTTTTTTTTGTCATCAGTCTACTGACTGGTTTGTAAAATATTGACACCAATTATTTACGGAAGAATGTTACTTCTTAATGCAAAAATAAAGAGAGGGAAAGGTTATTTACAACACGTACAGAAAGCATACAGCTGTCATAAGAGTCGAGGTGGCATGAAATGGAAGCAGTTGAGTAGAGTGTCAGACGTTGTAGCCCTGTAACTTCACTGCTTCTCTGTTTCTCTCTCTCAAAGTGAAGCTTCCTAAAACTGTCTATGAAAACTTCTCAAAACAAATGATTACTGAACAAACTAATTCTTAACTGATACTGGTGTATGTGCAAAACTCTGAACACAATGAATTATAAAAAGACTTAATGTGATTTGCTCAATACTATCTACAAATTGAAGCTAATTATTTCTAAAAAAATGCAATGATCCTCTCAATGTAGTTTGACTTGTGAAATACGTAAATACGCAGCTGAACTTTCAAGAAATTCCTGGCTGTAAAATGTTATTTCACTAAACCCGTCTCTTGATAAACATTTTTGGAGATTTAAATAAAAATGGTTCAAATGGCTCTGAGCACTATGGGACTTAACTTCTGAGGTCATCAGTCCCCTAGAACTTAGAACTACTTAAACCTAACTAACCTAAGGACATCACACACACCCATGCCCGACGAAGGATTCGAACCTGCGACCGTGGCGGTGGCGCGGTTCCTGGAGATTTCAAAGCGACATCAAAACTACGACTGAAATTTCCGTACCACAAAGTGAAACGTCCGTATGAACATAATAAACTGAATGAAGGATGGGAAATTTAACTGGTAATAATTAAGTTCTGACAAAATGCAAATGAAATTCATTATTCAGAAGTAACGCTTTAAAAATCAACTGAATGTTCACCAAAGCGTTTACATAACATGAGTTTAAGGAATAATTTAAGCAACGTAAAACAAGGGGAATCTTATCTTCCTGTTACAGCAATCTATATGACAGTCCTACCATCTGAGCTTCGTTACTACAACCTCAGCACCACAAAACAACGCTACACACTTGCATGCTTACCTCAATCTCTCACCATTCCAGAAAAACTCACAGTCTCCTTAGCTTCTCTCTCCATAACTGCTTCATAAATATTCATACTCCAATTCCATAAATCTCTTATCACCACATATAAAGAATATTTCGTCGCCATTCTTCAAAATACGTCTGCTACTCAACACTGCTCAATTCAGAATGCGTGAACTTTGCTGGCGCTCTCAGGTAGAGATGGTGTATCAATACAAAGATATTGTAACAATATTCAAAGTTTATGCAGCTACATGCTTTTGCTCTGTCTGGGCTACGCATATTTATATTTAGATAAGAAACAGGATTTACAGAGTGAGCAAAATAATATGCATGCCTCACTATCTATCACCAACGTCATTCAGTATCTATACTGAGCAAGTTGTGACAGAAAGCAAAGAAAAATTTGGAAAGGGAGGAGAAATAAGAACTTTGCGGTTTGCCGGCGGCGCTGCAATTCTGCCAGAGACAGCAACGGACTTGGGAGTGCAGCTGAACAGAATGGACGATGACTTCAAAGGAGGAATAAGATGAACATTAACAAAAGTAAAACAAAGGTAATGGAGTTTAATCGAATTGAGTATGCGATGCTGATGGAATTAGGTTAGGAAATAGACACTAAAAGTAATAGATGAGTTTTGCTACTTAGGCAATAAAACAAGTGACGATTTCCGAAATAGAGAGGATATAAAACGTACATTGGGAATCGCGAAGAATGAGTTTCTGTCGAAGAGAAATTTGTTAACAAATACATATTTAAGTGATAGGAAGGCATTTGACTGGAGTGCAGCAATGTACGGAAGAGAAACGCAGATGTAAGCAGTTCACACAAGAAGAGAATAGAAGATTTTTAAATGTGGTGCTACAGAAAAATGCTGAAAATTAAACAGGTAGATCACGTAGCTAATGAGGAGGAAGTGAATAGACCTGGAAAGGAAAGAAATTTCTGGCATAATTTGATTGAAACTAGGGATCTATTGATCAGACACATTTCGAGGCATGGAGGTATCGTCGGTTTAGTATTGGAAGGAAGAGTGGGAGATAGAAATTACAGAGCGAGAGTACAAGATGGGTACAGTAAGCAGTGGATGTGGGATGCGGTAGTTATTCAGAGTAGAAGAGGCTTGCACAGGATAGAATACCATGGAGAGCTGCGTGAGACCAGTCTCCGGAATGAAGACCACAACAACAACAACAACGTTGTAACATTTAGCTGTCACCGGTAGAGAAGTTTCCATACCAGCCTGTGAGAGGAGTAAGTAGCGAGGAGGGGATGTGACATTTTGTGCGGACCCACCATCTCACTGCTCAACCTAATGACATCCGAAGATACCTGTGATGAAGATATCTGGAATTCCATGAATGCAATGAGTAGGTAGTACTCCAGCGACTTGTAGATTGTCCTAGGATTCTGTTTTTTACATTTTTCAGTGGCAAGTTGTGAGAGCAGAGCGGCTGGTTGTGGGATTTCGTCGTCTCATGCAAATGTCCCAGCAGGCTGGGAATGGGGCAGCATGTGTTCCACTCGGGAATGTGAGGATGGGGACTTCCCTTTGTGACATTCGCGTGAGGGCTGAAAGCCTTGAACGGAACTGAGAGATTGAAACTATTTTAATTTATTTCTGACACATTTGCTCATTATCTAGCTGAGATGCAGAGGAACACTGAAATGGGGAAACTGCGTCGTATGTACGACACCACGATATCGTGCGTAACTGGGCTCTTTTCCTTGCTTACGTGTGGCCACAATGGTTTGTGTGAGCCATGTCTCTGGGGACGATTTCGTAGGCAACATTTTGTTGATGACGGTAGCAGATACTGTAATGCCTCTGAGGGCAAATGCGTGCTCATAGGGTTGCAAATTTTGTAAACCCCGGTGCCATTACTAGAGGTCTGGTTGAATGTGAATCTTACTTCCCTCATTGTAAAGGGGCTGCGTACGAAAGTGAATATACCGAATCGAAGTCAAATGACTTTGCTTGAGATTTGACAAATGTCGGAACGATAGTGCCCCAAAGTTTTCTATCCAGACTGTGTCGTGCAGGCAAAAACTTGTGTAACCCGAACAACTGTAGGACATTCCCTACTTAACAGAATGATAGTGAACTCTTATCATGTTACATTCTTTTGTTTGAGGCGAGCCACTGCCGTGCGGAAACAGGTGTCTCGATTTGAGCAGGAGTCAAGTTCTGTACCCATCGGAATGGTAATTAACAGTATGAAATCTTATAATTGTCCAATATTACACCAGGTGAATAGACTGATCATCGTTCAAGCCTTCTGCCACCCCACGCTCGCCGTGGCTTTTGACAAGCGAGCGGCGATAGACGAACGAGTGTCAAACCTTTTTATTTCAGGAAGAAAAACTTGTTATTTCTAATTGGCGACATACACTAGTCTTGGCGATACTAGATTATCAATGTATGTGTGAAATTATCATTAATAATTCACACTAGGACAATAAAAACTGTTCGGCCTGAAATATCACTGACTGGAGTAGAATTGTCTTCTGTGGTGTCCTGCCTCGAACTGAGCCCCCCTGACCGGCGAAGACGTGTCTGGAGAATCCAGGATAGCGGTGGGGCACTAGCCTGACTGTCGCCCGCCATGCTGGTCTGGAACCTGGAATGATGGTCTGGTGTGCCTCTACATCTACGAGGTTTGTCCGGAAAATACGTATAAAGTTGAATAATGTCTTTATGTTACAAGTTGCAGTCAACGCCAGGTGGGACTACTGCTGTAATCAATCCCATCAACGCTCAGTTCGAGTCAGAGCACTCTGCGTGAAGGTGGGAGTGTGCGGCAGCTTGCTGACAGTCACCGATTTTCACCTGCCGTCCGCATGGAGCTCTCTCTGATTGAGGAACAGCGCGTCAACATCAAGTTTCTTGCAAAGCTAGGCAAGAATGGCCGTGAGATTTTTGAGTGTTTGAAACAGGTTTACGGAGACAATTCTCTGAAGGAACCAACCGTGAACAACTGGTTAAAAAGGTTCCGGGATGGCCGAGAAGAAGTGAACGATGACCCTCCCCCAGGATGCCCGTCGACATCGAGTTCCGATGCAAATGTTGAACGAATTCGGGCTTGTGTTCTTAAAGACCGTAGATTGACAGTCAGAATGATTGCTGACGAGCTGTCAATCCTCAAAACAATCTTTCACGAAATCCTGGCACAAGAACTTGAAATGAAGAAATTGTGTATGAAAATCGTACCGAAGCTCTTGACGCCAGAACAGAAAGCAAAGAGGGTTGAGTGTTGTGAGGACTGGTTGGAAGCAGAGGAACGAGGGGACTTTCTCAACCGAGTCATCACTGCAGACGAGTCCTGGTTTTACGAATTCGATGTGGAGCTCCAATCTCAAAGCAAAGGAATGGAAACTAGCGGGAGAACCGAGAACAAAAAAGTCGCGAAAATCAAGGTCCAATGTCAAGACAATGTTGATTGTTTTGTTTGATTCTAGGGGCATCGTTCACAAGGAATTTGTCCCTCCCGGCCAGAGAGTGAACGGAAATTTTTACGTTGAAGTTCTGACACGTCTCAGAGCTCATGTGGCCCGAGTTGGACCGGAGTTGGCAAAAGGGGGCAGGTGGAGCCTTCATCACGACAATGCGCCCGCTCACACGTCACTCGTTGTGCGCGAGTTTTTGGCCCGAAGCTCAATCACCGTGACAGACCACCCGCATTATTCACCCGATTTAGCCCCGTGTGACTTCTTCACGTTCCCGAAATGCAAAATGGTGCTTAGGGGGCGGCACTTGGGAGATCAAGGCGGAAACGGCACGGCAACTGAACAACATCACAACTGAAGACTTTCAGCAATGTTATCAACAGTGGAAACGGCGTTGGCAGAAGTGTATCGCGTCTCAATTGTAAAATGAAGTTAGTATTCAACTTTTATACGTATTTTCCGGACAAACCTCGTACATCTACATGGATACTCTGCAAATCACATTTAAGTGCTTGGCAGAGGGACGCGACACTCTTACAGGTAAACGGTACAACGATATTCTACGCCACATTCTCTTGCTCTTCATGGCATGATATCCTCGGCTTGAATTTCAGGAAGATAATGCCCGCCCTAACACAGTGCATGTTTCTACTGGTTGTCTTCATGCTTGCCACCGAGCGAGGTAGTGCAGTGGTTAGCACACTGGTGTCACATTAAGGAATCCGC
Source organism: Schistocerca nitens (assembly GCF_023898315.1). Classification (NCBI taxonomy): domain Eukaryota; kingdom Metazoa; phylum Arthropoda; class Insecta; order Orthoptera; family Acrididae; genus Schistocerca; species Schistocerca nitens. The sequence goes on from NC_064614.1 coordinate 1,298,152,294, forward strand.
CCATCGTGATGCAGGTTTTCTGTAATTTCTGTAAATCACTTCAGGTAAATGCTGGGATGGTTCCTGCGGAAGGGCACGGCAGACTTCCTCCCCTAATCCGACAGGACTGATGACCTCGCTGTTTGGTCCCCTGCCAAACTTTACCTTCGCCAGCAAGGTCGGCGGATCTCTCCTCCACTGGTAACGTTTGGAACATCACGGGCAGGACCCTCCGACCACCTCGGGACTTTGACGGCCTAACGCGCGCCAGGTGGACAGACCTTGGCACGATATCCCTCAGGAGGACACCCAACAACTCTAGCAATCAGTGTTAAGCAAAGTGGTTGTTCGCCTATGGGCCTGAAGTGAGCCAACACATTATTGACTTGCTCAATTTGTGGAGAGTTTTCTCTTGAATAAATCATCCAGTTTTTCCGAAATTGTAAATGTGGTGTCACCGCCAGACACCACACTTGCTAGGTGGTAGCCTTTTAAATCGGCCGCGGTCCGTTAGTATACGTCGGACCCGCGTGTCGCCACTGTCAGTGATTGCAGACCGAGCACCGACACACGGCAGGTCTAGAGAGACGTCCTAGCATTCGCCCCAGTTGGACAGCCGACTTTGCTAGTAATGGATCACTGACCAATACGCTCTCATTTGCCGAGACGATAGTCAGCTTAGCCTTCAGCTACGTCATTTGCTACGACCTAGCAAGGCGCCATTACCAGTTTATATTGAAATTGAAATTAATGTATCATCAAGAGCGATGTTCTCCAATTATGGATTAAAGTTAAGTATTGAATCAACTACGTTCTTTTCTTCATAGGATAATTACTTTACCTTGTTCCAGACCTCACGCCAGTTTGCGTGAGTTTAAACGCGTGCATTTCGGCCTCCTCTAGCAACACGGTGTTGGCTCTTCTGCCAACTCATCAGTAATCTTTGTTTCTGTCTACATGTACATCACATAAACTGATTTCCGTCACATTCAGATGATTCTTTCGTGGTGCGCTCTCTTTCCTTTTTTTTTTATTTTTTATTTATTTTTTATTTTTTTATTTTTTTTTATTTTTTTTTTTTGCCCTAGAATCATGTGCGATAGCGAGAGATATGAGCGGAAAGTTGTAGAATGACCATCGAACCCAGTTTTCTGCAATAACCAACGACGAGTCATGAGTTGTAGTGTACCGTTTTTACTGTTGGTGGCAGAGAAAGGGGAGCAGTTGAATCTGATGTTAGCAGCCCTGTGGGTGTTCAGTAAGTGGAGGGAAAATGGCAGACTGTCGAGTACTGACGGACATTTAGCTGCAGTCGAGCCGCGCAGCGCGTGCTGTTGCAGTGACTGCCGGCGTTGCCGCCACGCCGGCTGTCTGACGGCAATATACACAGTATTTCTGCATCACGCTCCGCAGTCAGGTTCCTTCTTCACTAGCAGTCAAAACGAGCTTCTGTGACTTAGAAGAGACTGGACCACCTGCAAGAAACACGAGTGGTCGTGTGCTGTCTCTACGTGCCCCAGAAAACATTCGATGCTGTGCAACCTACAGCGGTAACGTGTCCTCGTCCTTCAGTGCGAAAAACTGCCTCGTCACTAGGGCTCTGACGTAGGAGCGTGCAAAGAATACTCCCTGGCGTTAAATTTCATCCTTCAAAGCTTGACACTGTTCAAGAACTGAAACCTAGTGATACCGTATTGCACGTACGATTTTGTGAAATCAATGATGATGCTAACTTCACTGAAAATTTTTGGATTTCAGATTTTCGCCTAAGCAGATATGTGAATAAGCAGAACATGCGTTACTGCACACATACAACACATGTTGCGCTTCGCCAGCATCCTTTACACAGCGCAAAATTTGCGATATTTTGTGCGTTGTCGTGTCGTGGGGTGACGGGCTCTTATAGCTTCCGAGATGTGGGAGGCCCCACTGCTAAAGTGAAGTCTCGGCGTTATGTCAACGGGGTACAGACACTTTTATCTCCATTCTCTTCCAAATCTTGACGTTCAGCACATTTGGTTTAAACGGGATGGAGCCACCTCACACACTGCCACTTCGAGGAGTGGTAACATCCCATGGCTGCTCTGACCTCCGTACCTTCCATTCTGCGACTACTTGTTACGGGCAAATCTGAAGGGCGTTGTGCACCTGACTAGACCAGCAAAACTTGCCCAGATCGAGACTAATATTGAAGAAAACATCAAAATCATCCCGAAGATCTCGTTGCGCGTGTTGTGCATAATATTCAGAATCGACTTACGGTATGTTTAAATGGTTTAAATGGCTCTGAGCACTATGGAACTTAACATCTGAGGTCATCAGTCCCCTAGAACTTAGAACTACTTAAACCTAACTAACCTAAGGACATCACACACATCCATGCCCGAGGCAGGATTCGAACCTGCGACCGTAGCGGTCGCGTGGTTCCAGACTGAAGCGCCTAGAACCGCACGGCCACACCGGGCGGCTATACGGTATGTGTGTGGCGAAATGGACAGCACTTCAATAACGTAAGTTTTCAAAAGGTGATTCCTAATGAATTCTCCATTCCTGTAGAACATACATTTGAACACCAAATAAAGTTTTTATAAAGGGTAGTGTGGCGAGGTCCGTCAGATGGCTGTAGTCGACAGACTCGTTGTTCAACGTCACCTGTAAATGTTCGCCCATGCGAAACGATTATACAAACTCTACCAACTGTTCTAATACGGCGGGCGCAGTTAAGATTTCATTACACAGTGATTTCAAACGGTTCTACGGACTGTGTTTTTGTTGAGCATCCAGACAACTTTCATTTCATATCTTATGTATCGAAGTTCAGATACACCACATGCAGTTGCGACACGCTCATGGTCAGAGAACCAGTGGCACAGGCCGAGTGTCGGGGATCGAGCTCAGCTCAGCACTGTTACGCTCGTTACGGTTCCAAGCAACGCGACGTATCGTGCGTAGTGAAGCTCCAAGTACTCTTGACGTCGGCGTCCCTACCAACTCACGGCAGTGTCGAATGTCAATTTTAAGGCCCTACTGAACCAAACTTTTCAAGTTGCAGTGTCGGTGGCACCACCTTAACAGATGTAGTTAACCTATACTGACCGCACTTATTATGCTATAGTATGGATTTTGTGCAGTCGAATTAAGTCGGGTGATGCTGAGGGAATTAAATTAGGAAATGAGAGTTTTGCTATTTGGGGAGCAAAATAACTGATGATGGTCGAAGTAGACAAGATATAAAATGTAGACTGGCAATGGCAAGGAAATCGTTTCCGAAGAAGAGCAATTTATTGATATCGAGCATAGATTTAAGTGTCAGGAAGTCGTTTCTGAAAGTATTTGTATGGAATGTAGCCATGTATGGAATTGAAACATGGACGACAACTAGTTTGGACAAGAAGAGAACAGAAGCTTTCGAAATGTGGTGCTACAGAAGAATGCTGAAGATTAGATAGGTAGATCATATAACTAATGAGGACGTATTGAATAGGATTGGAGAGAAGAGAAGTTTGTGGCACAACTTGACTAGAAGAAGGGATCGGTTGGTAGGACATGTTCTGAGGCATCAAGGGATCGCCAATTTAGTAATGCAAGGCAGCGTGGAGGGTAAAAATCATAGAGGGAGACCAAGAGATGAATACACTAGACAGATGCAGAAGGATGTAGGTTGCAGTAGGTACTGGGAGATGAAGAAGCTTGCACAGGATAGAGTAGCATGGAAAGCTGCATCAAACCAGTCTCAGGACTGAAGACCACAGCAACAACAACCTGGATTTTGTGCTTCTAAGTGTTCTTATATTTTTATTTTATTGTTTTCTTTCTTTTCGTCACACACATTGCGAAGGTTCCGTGAGGACTTCGCATTTTTCGTACGCATCTTGTCGCACGAAAGAGAAACAATCCCTGTAAGAGAAATTATTTAGGTTTTATAATACATTTACCGAAGGCATACACTTGTGGTGTACAACTGGTCGCTCACCGAAAGATCCGTATCCAAAAACAGGAAAGTTGCACAGGCCACAACATTATCCAAGAAAGGTAGTAGGCCCATATCATTAACGTCTATATGCAGCAGGAGTTTGGAACATGTAATGTGTTCGAACATTGTCAATTACCTCGAAGACAACGGTCTATATGGATTTAGAAAACATCGTTCTTGTGAAACACAGCTAGCACTTTACACACACGAAGTGCTGAGTGCTACTGATAAGGGATTTCAAATTGATTCCATGTTTCTAGATTCCCAAAAGTCTTTCGACACTGTACCACACAAGCGGATTGTAGTGAAATCGCGCTAATGGAATGTCGTTTCATTTATGGATTCGTCGTTTCCTGTGAGAGAGAGCATAGTTCGCAGTAATTGACACAAAGTTAACAAGTAAAACCGAAGTGATTTCTGCCGTTCCCCAAGGCAATGTTATAGGCCTCTTGCTGTACCTTATTTATACAAACGATTTTGGACACAATCTGAGCAGCCGTCTTAGGTTGTTTGCAGATGATGCTGTCTTTTATTGTCTGGTAATCTCATCAGAAGATCAAAACAAATTGCAAAACGATTTAGAAACGATATCTTGATGTTGCGCAAATTGGCAATCGACCCCAAATAAAGAAAAGTGTGGGGTCATCCACAGTGCTAAAAGGAATACGTTAAACTTCAGTTACACGATAAATCAGTCAAATCAAAGGGCCGTAAATTCAACTTAATGCCTAGGGATCACAATTGCGAACAACTTAAATTAGAAGGAACACACAGAATATGTTGTGGGGAAGACAAACTAAAGACTGAGTTTTATTAGAAAATGCAACACATCTATTAAACAGACTGCCTACACTACGCATTCTATCCTCTTTTGCCGGCCGGCGTGGCCGAGTGGTTCTAGGCGCTACAGTCCGGAACCGCGCGACCGCAACGGTCGCAAGTTCGAATCCTGCTTCGGGCATGGATGTGTGTGATGTACTTAGGTTAGTTAGGTTTAAGTAGTTCTAAGTTCTAGGGGACTGATGACCTCAGAAGTTAAGTCCCATAGTGCTCAGAGCCATTTGAACCACTTCTATCCTCTTTTAGAGTACTGCTGCGTGGTGTGGGATCCTTACCAGATAGCATTGACGGAGTACATCGAAAAGGTTCAATGAAGGGCAGCACGTTTTGTATTAACGTGAAATAGGGGACATGATACAGGAATTGGGGTGGTCGTCATTAAAGCAAAGGCGTTCTCCGTTGCGGCGGAATCTTCTCACGAAATTTCAATCACCAACTTTCTCCTCCGAATGCGAAAATATTTTGTTGACGCCGGGCTACATAGGTAGGAACGACCATCGTAATAAAATAAGCGAAATCAGAGCTCGCACGGTAAGATACAGGTATTAGTTTTTTTTCCGCGCGCTGTTCGGAAATGGCTCAAATGGCTCTGAGCACTATGGGACTTAACTTCTGAGGTCATCAGTTCCCTAGAACTTAGAACTACTTAAACCTAACTAACCTAAAGATATCACACACATCCATGCCCGAGGCAGGATTCGAACCAGCTACCGTAGCAACAGCGCGGTTCCGGATTGAAGGGCCTAGAACCGCTCGGCCACTTCGGCCGGCGGCGCTTCTTATGCATCGTTCTTTACATTTTTGGGCGGTCCCAGAATGTAGCGTCTAGAACCGTTCGGCCACCACGGCCGACGCGCGCTGTGCGATGTTGGAATAAAAGAGACTATTGCGAAGGTGCTTCGATAAATTTGTAATTTGCAGTTTCACTGGACGATTCTGTCTCCAGAACTGCAGTTTTAGATGTATGTGTGATCCCTGAAAACACCAATCAGGTAGCCTCTACTCCAGTATGTTACCCGAATTTTTTGGTTCCAGTATTTTCGTTATTCCAATCAGGAAGAATATGATTTGTCGCCGAAACATTGGGTGGCTGTGTAACGTATGATTTTGTGGGTACGTCAGTCGGTGGCGCCTTTTGTTATGGTGTACGCTAGAGCCATACATCGGAGCGAAGTGCGTTTCTGTCCACCACAGGGGCAATCAGCCGGTCTTTCCAGAGTCATCCTAGGTGAACTGTGGTCTGTCATGCTGTTTTCAAGGCCGTATGGTTTTTCAGGATGCGCAGTCCCTTCTCACACGGAAAGTAGGCCTCATCTCTGAATAAAACGTGTGCGTACGTAGGAGACAGAATAAGAAATCGCTGCACAACTGCAGACGAGATGCGATCCTGTGTGGTCCCAGTGGTGGCTGCTTCTGAAGGTGGCACACGCGTAGCTTGTACTCCTGGAATACACTCCAAACGGTTGCGTGCCCTGTATTGTAGCACGCGGCGCAGTACGCAGTCACGGCGTCCTCGAAACCACGTGTCCTCACGTCACACTTTGCACCGCTAACAGTCCGACATTCCTTGTTTCTCGAAGACGAAATGTAGCGAAAGTGCTGTAGTGCAGATTCCTCCTGTTGAGAAGTTAGTGCTCTGTGACACGACGAGCGTCTCTTCCATTGACCCTCGTCTGGTCACAATAAGTGTTAAGTGAGGTCAGAGAAATGAGAGTCCATGCTGGATCCAGAACGTGTCATGTAGGCACTGGCAACTGGGAAGCCGTTGTAAACGTGCAGAAGCCGAGTGACAGGTAAGTGTGAGCTGCTCACGGTGCATTGCGTCCCTCTCATACGCTTAACCCACAAACGATGCTTTCAAAGGGATAAGAATATGTCATGGCTATTGAAAAACTTGCCTCACACCGCTGTTCTGATCTGTGGTTTCCTCCTTACCGCGAGCAGTCGGCTTAACCATCAGGTAGACAATCTTAGCGCGCCTCCAGGCCTGACTCAATTTTTCGCTGTCACAGATGGTTCCGCCTATGCTCTCCGAAAACTCCCACGGGGAATCTTAGCACTACTAGGGAAATGGAAACCTGGAGGACCACGGCCTACCCTGTCGTATAAAATTAAACGCACTAAAATGGAATGAATGGGTCGATATGACTGAAACTAATGAACATGCAGCGAAGTGAAAGGATAGAAGTCCAAACCAATTATATACGCTGAATTTGCAGAGTAAAGAATACAACGTAACAACTCAACATAGTTGTAAGCCATGTTCTCTACAGTTCCCATTTTCCCCAATGGTAGTATTCCCAGGTGCTATCTGAGTTATTCCCTTACGTGTTAACACACGTCCTATCATCGCGTCCCAAGTCACTGTCAGTGTTTTCCATATGTTTCTTTCTTTGCCGAGTCTGGAAAGAATCTCCTCATTCCTTAGATTATCAGTCCATCTAATTTTCAACATCCTTCTGTACCACCACATCTCAAACTCTTCGGTTCTCTTATTTTCCAATTTTTCAACAGTCCATGACTCACTACCGTACAATACTGTGCTCCAAACGCACATTATCAGAAATTTTTCTCTTGGTCAGGAACGCCCTTTTTGTCAGCGCTAGTCTGCCTCTTACCTCTCACTTGCTTCGTCTATCCTGTGTTACTTTGCTTCCAATACAGGACAATTCAATTTTTATGTTAAGTTTATCGATAGTATCGTTGCTGCTACTATTCACTACTTTCGTCTTTCTTCGCTTTACTCTCAGTCCATATTCTGTACTCACATCATTAACACTTTGCCGTACAATGTAGTTCGACAAAATCTGTGCCCATGCGACTGGAGACGAAGCATGCGAAACTAGACAGTTTGATGCGCGGGACAGTAGCAACACTGGTACAAGCTGACATGCGGGTAACTGTTATGTAGCTGCACATTTTTTTTTTTTACCACGTGTTACTGCTCTTGCAGGCGTTACCACTAGTTTATTTCTTCAAGATATAAATATAAATTCTTACACATAAACAGTACTTTAATAAAATTTGTAATCTTCGTGGGCGTCTTCAGAAGGGACGCAATAACATGACGCCTAAACGTAGATATTGTCAACAAAAACTGTAATGACGAGAAGAAATGCTCCTCTTCAACGAATTGCTAATAGCAAAATACCTACAACTCTAAAAATTAGTAGTCCTGCGTGGCATGGTAGTTTCAAAAGAGTTGTGACAGATGTAAACCCTACTTTACACTCCGTGCATTCCTACCTCGTTTCACTTTATACTTTATGTTTCACGCAATTTTTGCACATCCCTATTGGATATTTTTAGGCGTCCGATCGATATGTTTTGAGAAATGGGCGCAATACTGCTCTTGGAGTCAAAGAGGTGTTTCACCTACTGCCAGTTTTCTCGCTTTTCCTAGTCCGGCCATTGGACTTTTTTTAACGTTACCTCTGCTATATTTATTCGGTAAGTAACATATGTTTCCCTTCTCTGACGGCTAGTTGTTGTTTGGATAATATGCGTATTGAACGGAGCCGTATTCGACACATTAAAAAAAAAGTTTGGCTCGTGTTTCGTCCGCGGGAGAGTGACTCCTGATGTTTACGTTTGGTCCACATTTCTCTCCGCGAGCTATATTCGTCAGAGTGCGATAACGGGATAGACACGTAAACCTCCTTCACTTCTGGAGACAAATATCATCGCCGGCCGATGTGGCCGAGCGGTTCTAGGCGCTTCAGTCTGGAACCAGGCGACCTCTACGGTCGCAGGTTCGAATCCTGCCTCGGGCATGGATTGTGATGTCCTTAGGTTAGTTAGGTTTAAGCAGTTCTAAGTTCTAGGGGACTGATGACCTCAGATGTTAAGTCCCATAGTGCTCAGAGCCATTTGAACCATTTGCTCTACCAATTGAGCTACCGAATCACGACTCACGCCCCGTCCTCAGAGCTTTACTTTTGCTATTAGTTCGCAGGAGAGCTACTGTAAAGTTTGGAAGGTTGGAGACGAGGTACTGGCAGAAGTAAAGCTGTGAGGACGGGGCGTGAGTCGTTCTTGGGTAGCTCAATACGTAGAGCATTTGCCCGGGAAAGGCAGAGGTCCAGAGTTCGATTCTCGGTCCGGCACACAGTTTTAATCTGCTAGGAAGTTTCATATGAGCGCACACTCCGCTGCAGAGTGAAAATCTAATGTTCGTGTGTGTTTGCGTCTCCCACCAGGGTTTGTCGGTAACGACATCCAAGACACAGCATATTTTCCCAATGCGTTTTCCCGCTAAGAGACACCACATACAGTTCAGCGGAGCACGTGGAGATGGCGGCCGAGTTGTCCCCGGCGGAAGGCGCTTATCTTTGAGGTCTTCCTCCCGCAGTGCCAGCCAGACCGGCTGGCCTGTTGATGACGTCAGCGGACGCTCTGCAGCGTCGTTGACCCCGAAAGGCGGCGGCGTTGCGTCAGCCACAATGCGTTCGCCTTCACAGCCAGTTAAAGTGTCAGCGTCCTCCTCCCTACCAGAGTGTCTCGGTCGGACCGCACGTGCAAACTTTTTCGTTCTTTCATTCAGAGTTCCTCAAATCACATCCACCTGCGTCATTTTCGATGCCATCGCCGAGATGCTGACGTAAGTCTCAGAAAAATAGGAACGTGAGAGGTTACAGATTACCCTATCACGGACGTATCAGTCAAAGGCATAATCGTAATGGCAGTCCGTTTTTTGTTGCTGAAATTCGGCTTCGTTTATTTCGTTTAACGTCTAATAATCAATGAAGGTATTAACCTGAGCTGATGATACGCTGATCATCACGTATGTCCACGATCACAGGATGCGGAGAAACAAAAGTTAGATTTCAAAGTCTCGCGCAAGGCGAGATCACTAGAGAAAGTCTATGCAGGAGAATATGCAAGGAGAAAAGGGCAGTGGACTTTGCCTTGAACGGTTTATGGAAACAATTGGAAACCTGATTCTCGTTGGTCGGGCAGGGTTCTCCTACTCCCCTTCTCATCTTTTCCCTAATCCCTCCTCTCGGATACGAGTCGATTAACCACTGAGTCACATGGTTGGATACTGAGACGAAACTATCGTCATCAAATGGTAGTGTGGAAAGCCTTGTTTACCCGTGTGCAGCTAGCAAAGGATGAAATGGTTATGGTGTACCAAGTAGGTACGATCACAGGATGCGGAGAAACAAAAGTTAGATTTCAAAGTCTCGCGCAAGGCGAGATCACTGGAGAAAGTCTATGCAGGAGAATATGCAAGGAGAAAAGGGCAGTGGACTTTGCCTTGAACGGTTTATGGAAACAATTGGAAACCTGATTCTCGTTGGTCGGGCAGGGTTCTCATACTCCCCTTCTCACCTTTTCCCTAATCCCTCCTCTCGGATACGAGTCGATTAACCACTGAGTCACATGGTTGGATACTGAGACGAAACTATCGTCATCAAATGGTAGTGTGGAAAGCCTTGTTTACCCGTGTGCAGCTAGCAAAGGATGAAATGGTTATGGTGTACCAAGTAGAGCACTGAATCAAAAACGAAAGTTCTTCGCATGAACTTGCAAAGTGGGTATTGACGGTGAGACATTATGAAATTATCGGAAGACAGACACACGGATAAAAATCTTGTGATTAGTATCAAGATAATATAAATTGAGCTAACAATTGGTACACGCATTCTCGCTGTATGACACTTCGGTTGTATTCCACAGTCAGATGCACCACTCACGAAGTTTTCGTCGAAGTTTTGCTGGTCTCCTGTACTTATCAATAGAATCCTGCACCCTTCGTTGTAGTGACAACCTGCCAAATGGAGCTGCCATTCTATCAGCTACCTGTCATAAGTGAATGTAGTGCCGTATTATCATTTACTGTATTTTTATTGCAGATAAGTTTCGTAATGACACACCCACCTATTGCTATTAATCATTATGGTTAGCAGCTGCTTTAAAACACACACTCGTCCTAGAAAGTGCAGCAGCATTATCACTCCACATCTCGTGTAAGCCATTGCTGCTGCGCTTATTTAGCAGTGTAGAAGTCACAAAGGAGGATAGGCGTGTTTCTACATATGACAGATGATTTCTATTCAGATTTCGCGTCAGTCGCATAAGAGTGGCACTAGTAGTGCCATTACGAGAACACAAATCAGGTTTGCTTTAAATACGCGCTATGACGGTCGTGAGCGTCAGTTACGTTTGAGTCTGGATGCGGAGAAACGATGTTAGTGAAGAATGCCTTTAAGGCGACAAAGACGCCACTATCAACATCTCACAGAGTTTGACGTAGTGTGGTAGGGCTACGGGAAGCTCGATATTCCTTTTGCGATATTGCAAGAAGACTTGGCAGGAATGTAGCCACTATACATGGTGGATGGCAGCGGTAGCTATGAGAAGATACGGTCGCAAGAAGATAGGTCTCCAGACGACCGCGTGGAACTACCAAGAGGGGCATGGCTCTAGCGCTTCGTACTGCATCTGCTGCAGTAATTTGAGCAGCAGTAGTAACACAGCGAACTGCTTCAAATCGGTTATTTCAAGGACAGCTCGGTACCAGACGCTTTGTGGCGTGCATTCCACTGAGCCCAAACCACCGGCATTTGTGACTTAAGTGGAGTCAAGCGAAAGCTCATTGGAGGGAGGGGTGGAGGTCTGCTGTCTTTTCTGATCAAAGCTTGTCCTGTAGCGGTGGCAGTGATAGCCGTGTGTTGGTTACGGGGAGCCCGTTTGAGGGCCAGCAACCAACCTGACTGCGTGCTAGACGCGCTCGACCTACAGTGGAATTTATTTGTACGGCAATCAGGTGACTCGAACTGTTGTGCAAGCATTCATGAACAGCATTCCAGGCGATGTTTTCCAATAGGATAACTCTCGCCTGCATACCATTGTTGTAAGCCAACAAACTCTACGGAGTGTCGGCTTTTGCCTTGGCCTGCTCGATCACCAGATCGTCTGCAATCGAGCGCACGTGGGACATCATCGGACGAAAATTGCAGCGTCATCGTCAAATAGTATCAACCGGCCCTGTACTGAAACGACCAAATGCAAGAGGCTTGGAACTCCATTCCACAAACTGACATACGACACCTGGACGACACAATGCACGCACGTTTGCACTCAACGTTCTGGCGTTATTAATGTACCACCAATTCATATTCGCAATGGCTTATGTCGCGCTTGTATTAAGCTATGATCCTACAATGTTAAAAATATTACCTAGACAAATACATTTCCGATTTTTTTTATGTTTCGGCTTTTTTCCGCCATTGCATTTTTGTTGCTATTAGATCACTAAAATAAGGTAAATAGAAACTATGCTTTTGGATGAGATACAGACTACTTATCTTTCAAAGAAACGAGACAGCTGCCGAAATTAATGTTGGCGTAAGATGGACGGACCACAATAAGCAGATTGTAACATGACACACACGAACAAAGCAGCACGCTACTCTATTCCCTTTATGATCTCTGAAACCTGTGTTATGCTGATCACCTGCCTCATGGAGATAAGTTGCCTTTCTTTGGTCTACCTGCCATGAGAGAATGTAGTGTCGTACTGTGGGTAATATTATATTTCTTCAGCGAGTATTATTGCGGTACTAAAATAAGAGCACGACAGTGTACACGTTTGGATGACAGACTAGTTATGTTTCACAGAACCGAAACAGCTGCCGAAATTAATGTTCCCCTGAGATGGACGGACCACAGTAATCAGACTGTGGTACGACGAACAGCAACAGTGCAATGTAGAGTGGTAAGATACAATCCACTGCCGTCTCTCTTCATTTTATCTGTCAAATCCATTTCAATTCATTTCAAATATTGGTGGTTATAGGAAGTTATCCCCGTTTCTATAATGACGCCATTCGTTGGATTGGCATTTCAGTTTTAGCTTCGTGGCATTCGCTTCACAGCTGTTCGAGAGGTTCGACAGGCAGTAGACCGCTTCATTGGCACTATCAACAGAACAGGCTCGGCTGACAGTATACTACGCCTTCCAAATCGCTGGCAACGGGTTCTACACAACGCTGGTGACTACTTTGCAGGACAGTATCAGGTGCAAACATGTAACTCTTTTGTATCGGTTGTGAATAAAAAGATGCCACTATTTAAGTTCCAACCCTCGTATTCAGAAGAATTCTAGATGAAATGAATTCGTGACAACGCTGTAACATGGAAATTAGTTTTTTCATAATTTGGTAAGATTAAGCGTATGTTTGCCGGCTACGCAACGGAGTGAAATAGTTTTGGAAATTGAAGAAATAGTAATCACGATTTCTCAACATTCTCAGTGGCACGAGCTTTTGCGTACGAAGTGACATCCGTTGGAACAGCATTATAGGGCTGTTTGTAGCTAATATTTTTAAACTTAATTCCCTGATCGTAATATGCAGTCAGTTGGAATCATCCAATCGTTTATGGTGGGACGAACGGGTACAGTCGTATCTTCCGTCACACTTCTGACTGGTCAAATTCCACCCGCCACGAACTCACTCTCTCGTGGCACCCTCTTCGTGCCAGAGTAACACTTGTACACTACGTCCTTAAATATTCGTTGGGTTCTTTCCAACTCCTGTCTTCAATTTTTAACCTCTACAGCTCCGCCTGCTACCATGGAAGTCATTCCCTGATATCTTAACACATGTTTTATCATTTTGTCCATTCTTCCTGTCGGTGGTTTTTTGCATATGTTCCTTTCTTCGTCGATTCTGCGGAGAACCTCCTCATTCCTAAACTTATCAGTCCACCCAATCTTCAGCGTTCTTCTACGGCACGATCTTCCATACATTTCGTTTCTCTTCTGTTCCGGTCTTTCTGCAGTCCATGCTTCACTGCCATAGAATGCTGCGATCCAAACGTACATTCTCAAAAACTTCTTCCTCAGATTAAGGCCAATGTTTGATACGAGTAGACATCTTTTGGCCAGTAACGCCTTCTTTCCTTCGTCTTGGCCGCTTCTTTATCTTACTTGCTTCGACCGTCGTATGTAATTTTGCTCCCAAGGTAACAGATCTCCTTCTATATCTATATCATCGTCTACATAGAAATAGAAAGCACTGAAATCGTTATAGAGACTGAAACCTGCCTAAAGCCGAAATTCTCGCGAGAAATCTAACAGTGTTCCGAAAGGATTCGCTAAACACAGTTGGCGGTGGCGTGTTCGTTGCTGTAGAAGTAGTTTATCTTGTCGCGAAACTGAAATAGATAGTTCCTGTGAGTTAGTATGGGGAGAGGTCATACTTGGTTTCCGACCTCCCAATTCAGGTGATACAATTGCTGAAAGGTTCAAAGAAAACTTGAGTTTAATTTCAAACACATACTCAACTCATACAATTATAGTTGGTTGTGATTTTAATTTAACCTAGATATGTTAGCGAAAATACATGTTTAAATCCGGAGGTGCACCTAAAACATCATCCGAGTTTGTGCTAAACGTATTCTCTGAAAATTATTTCGAGCAGTTAGTTTATGAGCCCACGCGGACAGTAAACGGTTGTGAAAACACACTTGACCTCTTACTTACTTACTTACTTACTACGTTGGACACACAAACCGCAGTCGGTCTTTGGCCTCACCAATCAGCGTCCTCCAGCGTCCTCTGTCCATATATTCTTCTTCAGACAGCCCCAGCGTATTCATATCCTCTCTGACCTGATCGGGCCATCGGAGTCGTGGTCTTCCCCGTGGTCTTTTGCTTCTAATACCTTCCGCCACTACCTGCCTGATGATCTGGCCTTCTCGACGCATTACGTGTCCACACCACTTCAGTCTTCTTTCTTTGGTCACTGCCACGATGTCCCTCGACTTGTATAGCTCCTGCAATTCACAATTCTTTCTTTTCCCCCATTCATCTCCATCCTACACTGGCCCAAAAATCTCTGTGAGGATGACATTCTCAAATGTCAGGAGTTTTCTTGCCATCTTTTGGGTGATCATGCAAGTCTCTGCTCCATATAAGATTACAGGTTGTATTATTGTCTTGTAGATCTTGATCTTTGAGGATCTCGATAGGAGCCGGGACTTTAAAACAGCTTTCCCATAGCAAACCTTGATCTGTTTGCTGCCTGTATTCGTGCGGTAATTTCCTGGTCTATCTCGCTCCTTTCATTGGATAAAACCCCAACATATTTAAAGTCTTTTACCCTTTCAAAGACTTTATCCTCCACCTTCAGGGGTCTGTCATCATTTTCTCTGCTAACTACGAGGTATTTTGTCTTATCCATATTCAACTTCAGGCCTGCTCTCATTGCCTCTTCCATTAATGTTCTTGTCATCTGAACCAGGTCTTGCTCTTTCTCTGTTATTAAAACTACATCATCCGCATAGGCCAGGGTGTTGATCCTTCTTCCCAGCTGTATTCTTGTCTCTAGGCTTGCTACCCCTCCCAGGACTCTCTCCAGTACCAGGTTAAACAGAAAAGCGGACAGGCAGACCCCTTGCCGCACTCCAGCCCTCTCCTTGAACTTCTTTCTATTTACTTTCACCATGCATGTTGTCTCCTGTGTGTATATCTGTCTCAGTTCTATGAGTTTTCTGGCAACTTGAGTCATTTCGAGTTCTTGCCATATTGCTTTTCACACTACCATATGCTTTTTGGAAGTCCACAAAAAGGCAGTGAACATTTTTGCTGAATTCCCAGCTCTTTGCTAGCACTTGCCGTACTGTGTGTAAATGGTCTACAGTTGACTTTCCCTTTCTGAAACCTGCTTGTTGGAATCCCAGTACTTTCTCGACTTGTGGTGTTGGTCGCTTCAGTAACAACATGCTCAAGATCTTGTAAGCTTTGCATAGTAGTGTGATTCCTCTACAGTTGCTACATCTCATTGGGTCTCCTTTCTTTAGTATAGGGCAGATGACAGACTCCTTCCATTCGTCTGGGATCCTTTCCTTCTTCCAAATTAAGCAGATTAAGTGGTATAGTCTCGCTTACAAGTAGATCTTCGCTCCTTCGGCATCTCTGCTGGTATGCTGTTTATTGCCGGCCGCGGTGGTCTCGCGGTTAAGGCGCTCAGTCCGGAACCGCGGGACTGCTACGGTCGCAGGTTCGAATCCTGCCTCGGGCATGGATGTGTGTGATGTCCTTAGGTTAGTTACGTTTAAGTAGTTCTAAGTTCTAGGGGACTGATGACCATAGATGTTAAGTCCCATAGTGCTCAGAGCCATGCTGTTTATTCCTGGTGCTCTCCCCCTCTTCAGCACTTTTACCTCTTCAATGCTTGGTAGTTCATACGCCCCCAATGGTACAGTATCTCTGTTTTCTCTATATCATTCTTCTTCTTCATTTTCTGTTGTAGCACTCATGGTGTTTACATCTACATTCAGGAGGTTTTCGAAGTAGTTTTTCCATTCCTCCATAGCTTTCATTTCATCTGTGGTTATCTGTCCTTCTTGACCTCTGATCACGTGAATCCTTGGATTGTACCCTTTCTTGAAGAACCTGACTGTTCTGTAAAAGTCTCTTGTATTTCCTACTGTCCGGTCTTCTTCTACCATTTTTATTTTACTGTTTATGAACTCTCGCTTTTCTGTTCGAAGTCTTGCTTCTCTAGCTGCTTCCATGTATCCCAACTTTGTTCCTTCATCCTGTTCATTTGTCAGCCATAACAGTTTCGCTGCTTTTCTCTTGGTGACTGCATCTCTACACCTATCATTAAATCATCCTCTGCTCTTCCTCTTTTTCTCCATTGGTTTCAGCACCTCACTTGCAGCATCTTTTAAACCTGTCTTGATTTTCGACCAAAACTTTTCACTATCGTCTTCTGCTTCTGTGGAAGCAAACCTGTTTCCAATTTCAAGTGCATATCTTTCCTTAATGTGGTCCTTTTTCAGTAGGTCTGCATTTATTTTCTGGTCTGCATCTCTCCTCCTGCTGTTACGGCTTTCTATCCTGTCCTGTATGGTTGTCACCACAAGGTAATGGTTTGATCCTATTTCTGCCACTCTTTGAGACTTTACATTCTGGATAGCACTTCTGTGTCTGGCATCCACAAGTATCCGTGGTCTGTTTGGTTCTGAGTCTCTTGGTCAGGTGAGTTCCATGTCCCATTATCGATGTCTTTGCGAGGAAAGTAGCTACTCATAATTCATACGTTTTTTGAAGTTGCCAGATTGACTAATCTCATTCCATTGTTGTTAGAGGAATCATGCAGACTGTGAAGGCCAGTGTAAGGTCTCAAAATGTCTTCTCTTCCTACTTTAGCGTTGACATCACACTTGTCCTCTTAGCTAAAAATTTGCATCCAAACGGATGCAGGGATTAGTGAACACAGGATTGTCGTAGCGAGACTGAATACTGAAACCCCCAAATCGTCCAAAAATAAACGAAAAATATATCTTTTCAAAAAAGCGGATAAAAATTCACTTGACCCGTTCCTGAGAGACAATCTCCACTCCTTCCAAATTAACAATGTACGTGTAGATCAGATATGGCTTGGATTCAAAGAAATAGTATCGGCAGCAATTGAGAGATTTATACCATATAAATTAACAAACGACGGATCAGAAGACTGTTGCAGAAACAACGAAAACAACATACCAAATTTAAACGGACGCAAAATCTCCAAGATTGCGATCTTTTTGCAGAAGCGCGGACTTCAATGCGAGGTGCTAATAACAGTTTTCACAACGAAACTTTGCCTCGAAACCTTGTAGGAAATCCAAGAGATTCTGGTCATATGTGAAGTATGCTAGCGGCAAGACACAATCAATGCCTTCTCTGCGCGATAGCAAAGGAAATAGAAGTCCTATCGACGACAGTGCTGCCAAACCAGAGTTACTAAACACAGCCTTCCGAAATCCCTTCACCAAAGAAGACGAAGTAATACCCCAGAATTCGAATCAAGAACAGCTGGCAACATGAGTAACTTAGAAGTAGATATCCTCGGAGTAGCGAAGCAACATAAATCACTTAACAAAAGCAAGTCGTTCGGTCCACACTATGCTTGTATACCTGTTAGGTTCCTTTCAGAGCATCTGATACAATAGCTCCATGCTTAATAATTGTATACAACCGTTCGCTCGACGAAAGATCCGTACCAAAAGACTGGAAAGTTGCACAGGACTCACCAATATTCAAGAAAGGTAGTGGGGAGTAATCACTAAATTACAGGCCCTTACCATTAACGTCGATATGCAGTAGGATTTTGGAACATATATTGTATTCGAACATTATGAATTACGTCGGACAGAAGGGTCTATGGGACACAGTCAAATCTGATTTAGAAAACATCATTCTTGTGAAACACAACGGCAGTAACTCTTTACTCACATGAAGTGTTGAGTGCTATTGACAAGGGATTTCAAATTTATTCCGCATTTCTAGATTTCCAAAAGGCTTTTGACACTGTACCACACAGGCGGCTTGTAGTGAAATTGCGTGCTTATAGAATATCATCTCAGTTACGTGACTGATTTCCTGTCAGAGAGGTCACAGTTCGTAGTAACTGACGTAAAGTCATCGAGTAACACAGATATCATTTCTGGCGTTCCCTAAGGTAGTTTATAGGTCCTTTGCTGTTCCTTATCTATAAAAACGATTTAGGAGACAAATGCTGTCGTTTATCGAGTAGTAAAATTACCTTAGGAAAGATATCTGTAAGGTGCAAATATTGGCAAATAACCCTAAATAATGAAAAGAGTGACGACATCGACATGACTGCTAAAAGGAATCCGTGAAACATAGGTCACACGATAAATCAGTCAAGTATAAAGGTCGTAAATAGAACGAAATACCTAGGATTATAATTACGAACAACTAAAATTGGAAGGAACGCACAGGAAATGTGGGGAAGGCTAACCAAAGGCTGCTCTACAAAAGATACTGCCTACATTACCCTTGTCCGTCTTCTTTTAGAATACTGCTGCACGGTGTGGGATCCTTACCAGATAGAACTGACGGAGTACATTGAGAAGAAGGGCAGCACGTTTTGTATTATCACGAAATAGCGGGGAGAGTGTGACCGAAGGATTTAGTGTGGATATCATTAAAACAAAGGCGTTTTTCGTTGCAGCATAACCTTCTCATAAAATTTCAGTCACCTACTTTCTCCTCCGAATGCGAAAATATTTTGTTGACACCGACCTACATAGGGAGAAAGGATCATCATAATAAAAGAAAGGAAATCAGAGCTCGTACCGAAAGATATAGATGTTCTTTTTTTCCGAGCGCTATACAAGATTGGAATAACAGAGAATTATTGTGAAGGTTGTATACATGCAAGAATCCCGGAGATACTAAAAGGTATCAGATAGATTATATAATGGTAAGACAGAGATTTAGGAACCAGGTTTTAAATTGTAAGACATTTCCAGGGGCAGATGTGGACTCTGACCACCATCTATTGCTTATGAACTGCAGATTAAAATAGAAGAAACCGCAAAAAGGTGGGAATTCAAGGAGATGGGACCTGGATAAACTGAAAGAACCAGAGGTTGTACAGAGTTTCAGGGAGAGCATAAGGGAACAATTGACAGGAATCGGGGAAAGAAATGTAGTAGAAGAAGAATGGGTAGCTTTGAGGAATGAAGTAGTGAAGGCAGCAGAGGATCAAGTAGGTAAAAAGACGAGGGCTAGTAGAAATCCTTGGGTAACAGAAGAAATATTGAATTTAATTGATGAAAGGAGAAAATATAAAAATGCAGTAAATGAAGCAGGCAAAAAGGAATCCAAATGTCTCAAAAATGAGATCGATAGGAAGTGCAAAATGGCTATGCAGGGATGGGTAGAGGACAAATGTAAGGATGTAGAGGCTTATCTTACTAGGGGTAAGATAAATACTGCCTACAGGAAAATTAAAGAGACCTTTGGAGAAAAGAGAACCACTTGTATGAATATCAAGAGCTCAGATGGAAACCCAGTTCTAACCAAAGAAGGGAAAGCAGAAAGATGGAAGGAGTACATAGAGGGTCTATACAAGGGCGATGTACTTGAGGACAATATTATAGAAATGGAAGAGAATGTAGATGAAGCTGAAATGGGAGATATGATACTGCGTGAAGAGTTTGACAGAGCACTGAAAGACCTGAGTCGAAACAAGGCCCCCGGAGTAGACAACATTCCATTGGAACTACTGACGGCCTTGGGAGAGCCAGTCCTGACAAAACTCTACCATCTGGTGAGCAAGATGTACGAAACAGGCGAAATACCCTCAGACTTCAAGAAGAATATAATAATTCCAATCCCAAAGAAAGCAGGTGTTGACAGATGTGAAAATTACCGAACTATCAGTTTAATAAGTCACAGCTGCAAAATACTACAGACGAATGGAAAAACTAGTAGAAGCCGACCTAGCGGAAGATCAGTTTGGATTCCGTAGAAATGTTGGAACACGTGAGACAATACTGACCTTACGACTTATCTTGGAAGAAAGATTAAGGAAAGGCAAACCTACGTTTCTAGCATTTGTAGACTTAGAGAAAGCTTTTGACAATGTTGACTGGAATACTCTCTCCCAAATTCTAAAGGTGGCAGGGGTAAAACACAGGGAGCGAAAGGCTGTTTACAATTTGTACAGAAACCAGATGGCAGTTAGAAGAGTCGAGGGGCATGAAAGGGAAGCAGTGGTTGGGAAGGGAGTGAGACAGGGTTGTAGCCTCTCCCCAATGTTATTCAATCTGTATATTGAGCAAGCAGTAAAGGAAACAAAAGAAAAATTCGGAGTAGGTATTAAAATCCATGGAAAAGAAATAAAAACTTTGAGGTTCGCCGATGACATTGTAATTCTTTCAGAGACAGCAAAGGACTTGGAAGAGCAGTTGAACGGAGTGGACAGTGTCTTGAAAGGAGGATATATGATGAACATCAACAAAAGCAAAACGAGGATAATGGAATGTAGTCGAAATGAGTGGGGTGACGCTGAGGGTGAAATGAGACACTTAAAGTAGTAAAGGAGTTTTGCTATTTGGGGAGCAAAATAACTGATGATGGTCGAAGTAGAGAAGATATAAAATGTAGACTGGCAATGGCAAGGAAATCGTTTCTGAAGAAGAGAAATTTGTTAACATCGAGTATAGATTTAAGTGTCAGTAAGTCGTTTCTGAAAGTATTTGTATGGAGTGTAGCCATGTATGGAAGTGAAACATGGACGATAAATAGTTCGGACAGGAGGAGAATAGAAGCTTTCGAAATGTGCTGCTACAGAAGAATGCTGAAGATTAGATGGGTAGATCATATAACTAATGCGGAGGTACTGAATAGGATTGGGGAGAAGAGAAGTTTGTGGCAAAACTTGACGAGGAGAAGGGACCAGTTGGTAGGACTGTTCTGAGGGATCAAGCGATGACAAATTTAGCATTGGAGGGCAGCGTTGAGGGTAAAAATGGTAGAGGGAGACCAAGAGATGAATACACTAAGCAAATTCAGAAGGATGTAGGTTGCAGTAGGTACTGGCAGATGAAGAAACTTGCACAGGATAGGGTAGCATGGAGAGCTGCATCAAACCAGTCTCAGGACTTTGCAGATTATCCATGTAGATGTAGGTGTAGATGTACATCAATTCTCCGCAAGCCACCCGACAGTATATGGCGGAGGGCACTTCTGGAAGCACTAACTGATCCTCACTTCCCTGCTCCATTCGCGAATGGCGCGTGGAAGAATGGTTGTCGGTAAGGCTTTGTATTGACGCTGATTCCTCGAATTTGCTTGTTGCATTCATTTCGCCAGATGTATGTCGAGGGAAGTGATACGTTGTCCTAGTCTTCTCAGAAAGAATTCCCTTGAAATTTCAACAGTAAAACTGTCCGTGATGCACAACGGCTCTCTAGTAGGGTCTGCACTGAGTCTGTTGGACATCTTCGTAACGCTCTCGCGCCTATCAGACGATCCCGTAACGAAAAGTGCCGCCCTTTCTTAGTTCTTTTCTATCTACTCTACTTGGTAAGGGTTCTGCGCTGTTGAAGAATACTCTAGAATCGATCGAACAAGCGCCTTGTACGCCTTTTTTTATTTTAGTGGATGACATAGATTTCCATAAGTTTTTTCCTATGCATCTGAGTCTAACATCTGCTTTTTCTTCTATTTGTTTTACATTATCATTCCACTCAAGATCGCTCTGGATAGATAGTCCTAGATATTACTGTTTCCCGAAATTTGTCACCAATACTGTAGTAGTAGTGTATCTCTTTTCCTGTGTATGCGCAATATGTTACATTTATTTACGTTCAGCGTCAACTGCCAGACCCCGCACCTTTCATCAATCCTCTGTTGTTCGTTGTGCAAAGAGATGCTGACTACCGGTGTTGTGGCCTTCTTGTAGTTAACTGCATCTGGGATACGTCTGGAAGAGCTTCCAACGCTTCTAGTACATCGTTTACTTCGTCCAATAAGTTGTCCTCAATTACGATATTAACTTTTCGGGAAGGCTTTATCTTGCTGAAATGTAAGTCGTGAGGGGCAAGAAAACAGATCTCCCTGTGATCTCTTTGACTGTAGTAGAATTGTCTAGAATGAAGAGTCCCGCTTTAAACAGAGCACGGATGGGCAGCGAGGACGTGCGTCGAGACGCTCCGGACAGCAGTGAATGTCAAACTGTCGCCCGCCGTACATCCCGAGAACCACGAGCGGCGGCCTGGGGTGCTGTTACTGGGGGGTTACTGGGAGGGAGACACCACCATTATGAGAATGCCTGCAACAGACCTGGCGTTCGCCGTGCCTAGCTGACGTGACGTCACGAACAAGCGCCGGGGCCTTCCTTTGCGTCGGTGTTGCTAATACCCGAGAGTCGGTGGGTAGCAGTGGGTGGCGTCTCCTGTTCGGTTTGTTCGATGCCCTTCAGCGACGACGCACCGGGTACTGTGCGTACGTGGCAGACAGCGCACACGACCAAGGAGATAGCGCGGTGGGTGTGGCGGGCAGTGCACGCACTGTGACGCAGCGCAGCCCGCTATTCCTGGAGCAGCCCGCGGTGACCCAGTTGCGCGGCTATCACAGCACAGCGCAGAGCACGGTGGAGGGCGGCGCAGCGGGTTAAGATTATGCGCGGCCCCACCCCCCCGACCCCACCCCCTCCACCCTCCGCCGCCGAGGCTGTTTTCTGGGGCGATCGTAATCACGGCGCCCACACGGCTGACGCACGGGCCACCCCGACACCGCCACGTGAGTCGCC
Organism: Schistocerca nitens; assembly: GCF_023898315.1. Classification (NCBI taxonomy): domain Eukaryota; kingdom Metazoa; phylum Arthropoda; class Insecta; order Orthoptera; family Acrididae; genus Schistocerca; species Schistocerca nitens. The sequence goes on from NC_064614.1 coordinate 1,298,175,157, forward strand.
GGCACCAGCCACGTACCTCATATGTGGGTGGTGGAGCGCACTGTATTACACTAAAGGTTTACGTATGTTTGCACACACACACACACACACACACACACATACACACACTCACTGGTCATACCGGACTCGAGTGTCCATTACCGCAGCAACGATTTTCGCCATCTGTCCCTGTCTTGGGCTATTTCCTTCCATTCACCTTCAATACCTAGGCTCCTCAAACCGGCCTTCACATTGTCCTCCCATCTACGCCTCGGTCTCCCCACAGGACGTTTTCCCTCCAAGTGCTCTACCAGTACTCTGCGCGCTGCCCTGCCCTCATCCATTCGAGCTATGTGACCCGCCCATCGCAGCCTACGTGCTTTAATAATACTTGTAACCTCCCCCTCACTTATCGACCTTAATGACAGTGAAAAATTAAACCGCGTGTACCTAATGGGAAATTTGGGAAAGCAATCGTCACCGATCTGTCGGTAAAGAGGGAGGAAAGGGTTACATCTAAATGAAAGGAAAAATGCAAATGAAACTGGTGGAAATTAATTTTGAAAAGGGGTAAAGTTAATAAAGAAAGTAAATGTGCGGCCGTTACGTCAACAATTAACTAGCGGTAATTAGATATTTGAGATTTGGGGGAAATCACTGTCGCCAGTCCTAAGGACAATTACTATAGTAACTGAAAAAGAAAGGTTATTACACATATAATTAGCACTAGAAGCGTGGCAACTGAAGGTTGATACGTGTAGTGTGAAAACTGAAAGTTTGTCAGAAGTAATAAATTTCGCTACACTCTGACTTAATTTAGCAAAAGAATTAATAAAACCGGAAAATCGAAAGTTAATTTAGTGACTGAAGTTAATAGTGAGCTTTCTTTCTGAAGCACATCGAAATCGAGCAGAATACGGTTAGTCTTGGACTACCTCAACAATCATTTCAAAAGCAACTTGACTCTACGCAATTTAGAACAAGAGATTGAACTTTGAACTTGAATTAAATGATTCTGAATAATTAACAATAATAAAATTTAGTACGTACCAAGCTGAGCTGCAGTCACAGGTGAGCTAAAGTATGCTAACAAAACTCGCACTCTTAATTTGTGCTTGTGTAATCTAACTATTGTAGCCAGCTATGCTTTAACTGCACTTGGAAACTAAAGTAATGAAATGCAATGATAGTACTTTAATGCTGGCGTCTGAATTTCAACGACACTCGGTTTCATTTCGGAAAAGGAAGGGACCCTGCTTGGTAATGCAATTGGGACAATGAGCAACAAAGGTTCATGCTGAGTTGCTGTAATTTTGCGAGGCAAATGGAACAATTTGAAAAGCTGAGGTCTGCCATACAGTTCTGAAACTTTACGTGCTTTTAGTCTTCCTTGTTGGTTGATTGAAGGTTTGAAGCCGTCGATCGAGGAGGTGGAGACAGTCACTCATTGTCGGCCGTCGCTGTTGCAGAAGCTGGATGTTGGCGGGCCTTCTTCTCGACACGGTCACCAGGCGAAACGGGCTCTTGATGTGCGCCAGCTAATGCTTCCCGTCCGCGACACCATGTCAGAAACTATCATCGCGAGTCGAGCGCAATTACATGCTGCCAAACCCCGAAAGCGCGGCAACTCGCAGGAGCGTCACACAACACACCTGCTCCACTCGCTACTCCAGCTAGACCCCGACTGCTCTGCCCGCGCTCCACGCGGCAGAGTTAACACTACCAAAGATCCTACACACTTTGATTCTTCACACGACCTATCGATGTAATCGTTCGATAGCAGTTTTCCCTAGGCAAGACCCAGCGTAAAAATACAAATAATATTTACGAAACAAACCAATTATACACCGACATAAACGCATACATATATATATATATATATACAAATAGTAAAACAATTACAATATATAAAGGCACAGAAATGTCATATATTCAGTTAACAAATTAAGGAAAAAACTTACAGTACAACAGATGGAAATAGGAGGATATGCATTTCCGGCGTTACACGTGCCCCACATTGTCTGAGGATGTTCGTGTAACCTAAACAGACTCAGAAAATGTCCCAAAAAATAAACAGCGGAAATGCATATGCTCAAAACAATATCAAAATTTAGCATTCGTCTAATTAAGCATAAATCAATTTTTTTAGACCATAAAAATTGAGTGGAGACAGTCCTAATCTTATTCCACTCTGTCATCTTGCACAAAATAAAACAGGTTGACGACATATTAAAATTCATAGAAAGCATAGAAAATGGTTTAGCTATTCCAAAACCATTAAAATTCGTAACACTATAAGAAATGGAATACTATTTGCAAAATTAATTAGAGTACATGGTCATAAAAACAGGTAGATCAAAATACGCAAATTAATTATTAATTACATAGAATACACATTTTATATAACCTTTTCATAATTATTAACTCGTCATGAGAGTCCACTTAACGCTAAACAAGAAAATAATATACAGTAGATCGACAAAAACATAAATATTGACAGCAGAATTCTTTCACATCAGCTGTCCGGGAAGAAAAACAACTCCGCCTTCCGTACTCGCAAGTACAAAGAATGCCGACAGCGGCACAAGAGCCGACAGCGACCCAAGAGCCGACAGCGGCTCCACCTTGCCAATATTGTTGCGCCCGCCTGTGCGGCACGCTTGATCTCACTCGCCTGTGTAGCGGCATTTCCAGAACGTCCGTTTCACTGAATTCTTTAGGAAAACTCACTCCCGAGTAATCTCAAGGAGTCCCTTAATACTATCACAGTGGATAACCCAACACTGTCCATCATCACACGCATGTACTAGCCTGAAACTTAAAACAGCGTCTAAGTACATCGGCAATGACTAGTAAAACACACATTCATGAAATCTGACAGCTAGTTACAAAAGCATATTTACATTCCTTAACCTACTGTGACTCAGCTGAAAACTTAAACTAGCAGCTTGGATTTTTCAATTGGTTAAAACGTCTAATCAAAAATTAATTACTTGTTAATTACAAGTTCTTTAATGACCTCTAGGTCAGGCAAAAGCATCGCAACATGGCACATCCTTAAATCTTACACTCTATATTACATAATGTACAAATTACCCATTCTGTGGTATTAATCAATCCTAGGTTGGTACAATTTCAAGTCTACAATATTCCGTATACCTAATCGTTTTCCAGAGCTTGGATACTCTAAGCAATAAGCATTTGTGTGAGGTATACCAATGACTTTATATGGTCCATTATAAACAAACTTAAATTTAGAGATTTCATTGTCTATCTCGCTCGATTTCTCATGAGCTTTTACAAGTACTAAGTCTCCGATTGCAAACTTAGAAAAACGCGCTTCAGCGTCATGACGACGTATGCGAGCATCGGCTTTTAGCTTCATTACTTCTCGCAAACGATCTTTTTTCACACCAATACTAATGTCAATCCGTGGAGGGAATTTGATTATCTCTTCCACTTCACTTTCTACACTTTTGTCAATGGTGAGATTCCTCACGTTACGGTAGTTCAAATTCATACCTACGTCAATAGCATCCGGCCAGTTAACAATGTGTATAGGCTGGTATTGCCTATGCACACCGTCTCCTGCCTCGTCAAAACTAACTACTATTGTTTTATCTTGTGACGTACATGTCAAAGTTTTGCTTTCGCAATTAATCACTGCACGGTACTTTAATAGCCAATCTAACCCGATAATTACTTCCGTAGTTAAGTCTGGCACGACGACAAACTCTTGCTCAAATCGTGCCCCACATATCTCGAAGTTGACAAAAATCTGTTTTGCGACCGGTTTACTGGCCTTCCCAGTAGCACCGATAATTTTCACTCCTGTTACTGGCATAACTACGATACCAGGTCTGTCTTTCAGTAACTCAAATATTTTCCCAGATACAGCACTCAATTCTGCACCGGTGTCAATCAACACGTTTAGTTGTAGGTCGTGCATATTAACAGACACTACTATCTGTCTACACTTGTCCTCGACTGTTTCTTTATTTTCCCACAGTAAATCCTCGTCTATATCCAGGTCATTCCAGAATAAACCATCCGGCTTTGATCCTAAATCCGGTTTATCTGGCGGCTTTTTCAGCCTCTGTTCACATACAGTTTTAATTTCAACACGTTTGTCCTGAGGCTTAGTCTGTAGCTTCGCCTCCAATACCGAAACCTTTTCCTGTAACTCGTCAACTAGTGAGTGTTGCTTTGCTATCACTTCACTAATTGTCACCTTCGTTGATTCCACTTTGGCCAGATTGATATCATCCGCCAATCTACCTGGAGGAATGTGCCCAGTAGTCTCTGCAATTACTTCCGCTAGATCTGCGCAACCCACACTGCTATCGTCTGACCGTATAATGTCAGCTCTAACCTCATACACGCTGTAATCCACATGCTTTTCTACCAATCGTGTCCGGCTATCACTAAAATTTTCATAATCTTTCTCCTTAATACTCTCACAATGTTTAAACTGGAGGTTTGCGTCGGATGGGTCGGCTACTTCTACCACTATAACTTTCGGTAAAGTCTGCCGGTTAGGGCCAGAACTTTCCGTTACTACTTCAACATCCATCTCCTGTGGGACGAAACACGACGAACCTTGCTCGTGCTCCCCATTAACATCAACTACTTCTAGTAAAGCCTGCCGGTTAGGGCCAGAACTTTCTATCACTTCACAAATACTATCTTCCTGTGGGACGAGACGCGGCAAATTCTGCCCGCGCTCTCCATAAATACTTCTCCCGTACAGGCACCTATAATGTCTTAGTTCGTCGTATAAGCGACCGAACTGCCTTAACCAGACCTCATCCCTCTCTGCATCCCCTCGCTCAATGACGGACGTGTTATCCGACATCTGATCTTCTCTCAACAATTGCGAATCATTCTTAAACTCAATCTCCAGTTCCGCTGTGGGTATTACAGCTGCCACTTTATAATCGATTTCCGGAACACTACTTAAATTGTTCTCACTGACAGTGAATGTATTTTCTACTGCCGTGTCTACAGCTGATTTACTACCTGTGGGCGCACTCCTTTCTCCTAACACTGGCACACTCTCCCCCCGTTGATTATTCTACACGGAATTTTCATAACGACGACACCTGGGTTTTCTACTGTTATTGGGCCGCCAAAATTCCTCCACGCCCGGTCGGCCCCTCACCGGCGCGGCTAATGGTTTCCCTGTCTCGTCCCAGCAGATACGCTCCCCGGATGCTGCTGAGGCGGCTGATCACACACTCTGGCGTTATTACTATTCTGCGAAGCCCGTATCACGCTAGTATGATACTGGTTTCCGTCATTCCTGTTATTATTTGCAGTGTATCGATTGTCATTACGGCCCGAACCACTATTGTTATTGCTGCCAAGATTGCGGTATGCATTATTCCCATAGTTATGATTGTTGTGGTTGCTGTGGTACCCGTTGTTGTTACCACGGCCTCTACCAGTATCGCGATTATTGCGCCAATTGTCCTCGTCCTCAACTCTTTCCAGGAAATGATTGATTGTCCTGTAATTGCTTCCTACGTAGCGTTTTGTATCATCTGGAAGCTTCTCGTAGAGTTCCCAGACTATTTCGGATTCCGTGCGGCGATCACGCAAATATTCCAACTTGCGGATCCAGCCCTCACAAAACTCCTTCGTCGAGCCGCGCGAGCCGGCCGAAGTGGCCGTGCGGTTAAAGGCGCTGCTGTCTGGAACCGCAAGACCGCTACGGTCGCAGGTTCGAATCCTGCCTCGGGCATGGATGTTTGTGATGTCCTTAGGTTAGTTAGGTTTAACTAGTTCTAAGTTCTAGGGGACTAATGACCTCAGCAGTTGAGTCCCATAGTGCTCAGAGCCATTTGAACCATTTTTTGAGCCGCGCGAATTCGCATCGAAAGGCCTCGATACGACAAATTCGCGCCAGACACTTTGCTGTTTTTGCTCTGACCAGTATTCAGCCAGAAACAAATTTTTAAACTCGTCAAAGGTCAGGTTCGTAATGTTGAGGTTTAAGCCCCAACGCTTGGCATCACCAGCCAACACATCAATAACCGCATTAATTTTTCTCTCATTAGTCCGTGATCTGGGTAAAACTCTTTCACAGTTTTTAATGAAATCCGTCGCGTGTATACCGCCTTTTTTCAAGGGGTCGAACCGCTCCTCTTTCGTCAACAATTCCGAACTATGTGCACAGATTGGCACATAGCTCTGTTTTTCTTCAAGTTTCTTTTCTAATTCCGACACTCTCGTAATCACTTGGCAAGTGGTTGTCGCAAGCGTTTCCACTTCCCTCTTTTTCTCTTCGCAGGTATTAGCCTGCTTCCTCACTTTGGTATCTACTTCGGATACTAAAACCTTTAAAGTTTCCACCTTCTGTTGATCGTCTTTTCTCACTAATTGAATTTGTTCCGTCACCTTATTCTCGATGATCGGAGCAACTGCGTCTCCTACACTTTTCTCGATTCTGCTAATTTCGGAATTAAAACGCGTATTTATGCTTGCAATTTCCGCCTGAACGCCTATCATTTCCTGTTTAAGATTACCGATTTCGGTATTAATCACAACAATATCTTCTTTGATTTTATCAACTTTTGTGTTAACAATTCCAACATTGTTGTTAACAACATTAATAGCGTTGTTCTGATTGTCTAGCTTCCTGTCAATTTTTTCAGACTGAGCTTTAATTTCTGCCGATTGAGTTTCTATCTTGCTAGACTGAGCCTTGATTTCGTTAATCAAAACATTCAATAAATCAGTTAAATTCCCGGAAACTACCGGTTTTATTTCCGTAGCGGCTTCCTCTTTAATTGTCCCCCCGTATTCGTCATCAAGGGATTCCGATTTGATTTTCACTTCCAATTCCGAAACATTTTCTAATGTTTGGAATTCCATTTCTGCTCTTTGTTGCGTCTCGGAGGTCGCGTCTTTCATGCTAGCCGCCTGCCCCTGAACAATGGGTACAGCGGTGCGTGTTTCCCACTGTTCGACCGATTGTTCCGTACCCAAGTCTACCAAATTTTGGTAATTGTTGCCTTCACTCATTTTAATAATTTTCAATATAAATAACAAATCTCAAATCTAATTAGGATTCCTCAGACTAATATTCTCGCTGACGTATCGACCATTTCGTAACCAGTACTTTGTTACGAGATTTGCACAATGCAAAATTCGTGTCCAGAACAACCTCAAATTTGAAGATCGTCCTGTCACCAGGTCGCCACGTGTAACCTCCCCCTCACTTATCGTCCTTAATGACAGTGAAAAATTAAACCGCGTGTACCTAATGGGAAATTTGGGAAAGCAATCGTCACCGATCTGTCGGTAAAGAGGGAGGAAAGGGTTACATCTAAATGAAAGGAAAAATGCAAATGAAACTGGTGGAAATTAATTTTGAAAAGGGGTAAAGTTAATAAAGAAAGTAAATGTGCGGCCGTTACGTCAACAATTAACTAGCGGTAATTAGATATTTGAGATTTGGGGGAAATCACGGTCGCCAGTCCTAAGGACAATTACTATAGTAACTGAAAAAGAAAGGTTATTACACATATAATTAGCACTAGAAGCGTGGCAACTGAAGGTTGACACGTGTAGTGTGAAAACTGAAAGTTTGTCAGAAGTAATAAATTTCGCTACACTCTGACTTAATTTAGCAAAAGAATTAATAAAACCGGAAAATCGAAAGTTAATTTAGTGACTGAAGTTAATAGTGAGCTTTCTTTCTGAAGCACATCGAAATCGAGCAGAATACGGTTAGTCTTGGACTACCTCAACAATCATTTCAAAAGCAACTTGACTCTACGCAATTTAGAACAAGAGATTGAACTTTGAACTTGAATTAAATTATTCTGAATAATTAACAATAATAAAATTTAGTACGTACCAAGCTGAGCTGCAGTCACAGGTAAGCTAAAGTATGCTAACAAAACTCGCACTCTTAATTTGTGCTTGTGTAATCTAACTATTGTAGCCAGCTATGCTTTAACTGCACTTGGAAACTAAAGTAATGAAATGCAATGATAGTACTTTAATGCTGGCGTCTGAATTTCAACGACACTCGGTTTCATTTCGGAAAAGGAAGGGACCCTGCTTGGTAATGCAATTGGGACAATGAGCAACAAAGGTTCATGCTGAGTTGCTGTAATTTTGCGAGGCAAATGGAACAATTTGAAAAGCTGAGGTCTGCCATACAGTTCTGAAACTTTACGTGCTTTTAGTCTTCCTTGTTGGTTGATTGAAGGTTTGAAGCCGTCGATCGAGGAGGTGGAGACAGTCACTCATTGTCGGCCGTCGCTGTTGCAGAAGCTGGATGTTGGCGGGCCTTCTTCTCGACACGGTCACCAGGCGAAACGGGCTCTTGATGTGCGCCAGCTAATGCTTCCCGTCCGCGACACCACGTCAGAAACTATCATCGCGAGTCGAGCGCAATTACATGCTGCCAAACCCCGAAAGCGCGGCAACTCGCGGGAGCGTCACACAACACACCTGCTCCACTCGCTACTCCAGCCAGACCTCGACTGCTCTGCCCGCGCTCCACGCGGCAGAGTTAACACTACCAAAGATCCTACACACTTTGATTCTTCACACGACCTATCGATGTAATCGTTCGATAGCAGTTTTCCCTAGGCAAGACCCAGCGTAAAAATACAAATAATATTTACGAAACAAACCAATTATACACCGACATAAATGCATATATATATATATATATATATTAAAACAATTACAATATATAAAGGCACAGAAATGTCATATATTCAGGTAACAAATTAAGGAAAAAACTTACAGTACAACAGATGGAAATAGGAGGATATGCATTTCCGGCGTTACATACTGATTATGTCACGGCTTGAATAGAGTTCGTGAACCGCTTCGTTATGCAGTTTTCACCACTCTCCGCTAATGTCATCCTTTTTTGCTCCGAAAATTTTCCTCAAAATTTTGTTTTCGAATACTCGAAACGGCTTTTCATTTTGCACAGTGAGAGACCAAGTCTCACACCCATACAGAATAACTGGTAGAATAATAGTTTTGTATATTCTAATCTTTAAATTCCTAGACAATGTCCGTGATGTTGTAACGTATGTTTGCAGGTGGGGATATTCAGCCGCCAAATAATTTTTAAAATTCATGGCGGAACCTTCAGCTGTCATTTATTTTGCACTAGTAGCGAATTGTACAAAGTAAAGACAGCTGAAGGATTCACCAAGAATATTAAAAGACATCGAGATTTGCTTTCTTTTTGGGAGCAAAAAACCTTAGAACAATAATACGAAAAGGTTAAAAGCGACTACACGTGAAGCCCAACAGAAGGAAGGAACGAGAGCTAAGAACAATGACTTCCTCTTCGAAAAAGGTCCACAAAATACGGAGGTACAGAACTAAAAATTGGCTCTGAGCACTATGCGACTTAACTTCTGAGGTCATCAGTCGCCTATAACTTAGAACTAATTAAACCTAACTAACCTAAGGGCCTCACACACATCCATGCCCGAGGCAGGATTCTAACCTGCAATCATAGCGGTCGCTCGGCTCCAGACTATAGCGCCTAGAACCGTACGGCCACTCTGGCCGGCTAACTAAAAATTAAATGGCCTTCGCCACATTGCTACGACGGATAAAAAGTAAAACGCGGTCGACAGCCCGCGCGTTGTTCCCTAAAATCGCCTAAAACTCAGACGCCAAACAGACAACAGAACGGAAGTGGTAAAAAAAAGGTCATTCGGTCAGGAAATGGCGAACAGTCAAAGGCCGAGAACAATGAGCGTATAGTGGTTGGGGATCATCACCTAACAAATGACAGTGCCTAATAGGCGACCTAGCTAAAAGGACCTACCGTCGGGAGGGGCGAAAGGAGCTCGGCTAAACCTCTGGGACAGGTTTAATTCCCGGAGCTTGTTCCCGTCAACAGAAGACCAGTGATGATCCACAAGTGACACCTCCTGCCGACAGACGGCAACACGGGGATCATCGGAAGAAGTGGAAGAGCTAGCGGTCGGGGTAGGAGGACTGCAGCTTTGGCAGCGGCGTCAGCGGCATCCTCTCCTGTCAGACCGACGTGGCCAGCCAGGAAGCCACAGAAACAGCACAGTGGCTCCATCAAGCTTTCTTGGACTCGTTCCACTAAGGGTGTTTATCTAGAAAAGTAACCAGTTTACGTAACTTTTAACAAAAACAAAATTTTTGTATACATTTGTCTTTTACTCCTGGCCTACTACAGGGACAAAAAAAAAAAAAAAAAGGAACGGCCGTTGCAGTTTCTGTTAATAGAATAACTAAAGTGAGTGTAACCTTAACCATAAACTGCAGACAAAAAACAGGTCCAATGGATACAGTAAACCTGCAGAGGTGCATCGGAATGTAAAACAGGTGACACAGGAAACAATCAAAGCATAGACAGTAGGAAGACTCAGTCTTGCTGTACTTAAGTCGGCATTTTGTCTCTTATATTTAATTCCGATGCAATTTCTGTGTTTCATCGTCAATGGGAAGGTCCAAGGGATACAGTAAACCTGCAGAGGTGCATCGGAATGTAAAACAGGTGACACAGGAAACACTCAAAACATAGAACCTAAGAAGACTCAGTTTTGTTGCACTTAAGTCGGCAGTGTGTCTCTTATATTTAATTGCGATGCAATTTCTGTGTTTCATCGTCACTGTGAAGGTCCAATGGATACAGTAAACCTGCAGAGGTGCATCGGAATGTAAAACTGGTGACACAGGAAACGCTCAAAACATAGACCCTAAGAAGACTCAATATTCTTGTACTTAAGTCGGCATTGTGTCTCTTATATTTAATTCCGATGCAATTTCTGTGTTTCATCGTCAGTGTGAAGGTCGAATGGAAACAGTAAACCTGCAGAGGTGCATCGGAATGTAAAACTGGTGACACAGGAAACGCTCAAAACATAGACAGTAGGAAGACTCAGTCTTCCTGTACGTAAGTCGGCATTGTGTCTCTTATATTTAATTCCGATGCAATTACTGTGTTTCATCGTCAATGGGAAGGTCCAATGGGTACAGTAAACCTGCAGAGGTGCATCGGAATGTAAAACTGGTGACACAGGAAGCGCTCAAAACATAGACAGTAGGAAGACTCAGTCTTCCTGTACTTAAGTCGGCATTGTGTCTCTTATATTTAATTCCGATGCAATTTCTGTGTTTCATCGTCAATGGGAAGGTCCAAGGGACGAACTAACTAAACAGATTCTATACCTAGCGTCAGACACATTAACGTTTACATTCCAAGGCACATAAAGTTACATGTTTGTTGAAACACATAAGATATCAAAGCAGAACTTATCAGGAAGGATTAAGTTGAATTTACTGTCGAATACTGCTTTTATGGCCGAGGATTGTCAAGTTGACCGAAATCTATAGTGAAAATAAACAAATAAATAAAAATAGAGAAAATGGCCAAGTGACTGTAGGGCTCGCACCCGATACTCGTAGTGAACTGCTGATTCACCGCCACTGACTTGATTGATTCTGAAAACTTCGGGCGGGATAGGCTTGCATTTCAAGTGTGTAGCTAGAGCATTGTTGTATCCTTTTTCGTAGGTAGTACCTGGCTGATTTAGTCTCTAACTGCTGTTTCACTTGTCAAGAAGCATCGTGTCGCAGTTCACACTGCTGTACGTTGACAGTCTTCAGGTTGCTGCAGTGTCTGACAAGTATGTCAACCTCTCTTGAAGATGAAGCTGAACGGCGAAACGTTACAGAGTGTGTGGCTCCCAATACAGCGGAGATTACACAATAATTCGGGTTGCCCATAGCATAGTGTGCATCTTCAGTACGGCAGAGAGAAAGGTTCCACAGGCGTAAACCGCCGTATTGGACGACCACAAGTGTGTGACGTCACGCCGCTTCCGCAGACCACACTACTGGCTGATCAACGGTCTGCTGCAAGTCAGATTGAGAGGTGTCCATTATGATCACCGATCTTCCATATATTCTGTTTTTACGTAGCTTTCTAGCGAGCAGTTTTCTTTCCTGTTATAGCTGTGGCGTACTGGTCGACTTCCGCATATTCACGGCTGCTTCAGCTGCACGAGCGTGCATCTGCCTGAGATCAGAGCGACTAAGGCGTGTGTAGTCTCCATTCGCAGTACAGTGATGCCACCACGACGAGATTTTGAAAGTATGAAGTTTGTGATTGAGAGCAGCAAGAGATAGCGTGTGGCCACACGACTTGTTTGTTTCGAAGGAGAACAAAGCATTACTCTGGACAGAAGGTATGTTTTGCTCGTGTGTGACAGGGTGTGCTAACGAGCGCGGTTGCATTAGCATACACTGCGAGAAAGAGAAGGAACCATGCATGAAAGCAGCAGTGGACTGATACTGCCGAAGCACTTACAATAAGCATATGCAGCTCATCTCTATGCGCGTGTTTGCAAACACAACGCATTGTGTTTCTTTACTTTACGACCTGCCGATATACACGGGAACAGTCTGATTTCTTAGGCAATGTTACTGAATGAGCAGAAGAGGGACACTCGCAGTTACGATCAGTGTGGGGCACAAAAATTCAAATGGCTCAATGGCACTTAACATCTGCGGTCATCAGTCCCTTAGACTTGGAACTACTTAAACCTAACCAACCTAAGGACATCACACACATCCATGCCCGAGGCAGGATTCAAACCTGCGACCGTAGCAGCAGCGCGGTTCCGGATTGAAGCGCCTAGAACCGCTCGGCCACAGCGGCCGGCCTAGTGTGGGGCACATTCCGGGCCTTTTTTTTACGTGTTGTTTCTGATACGTGATCATATTTAGCAACCCTGATCTCATTTACCAAAAGCTTTTGCATTTTATATGTTTTTCAAATCTGGTTGCATAACTTTGCTGTAGACATCTCGTAATTGGTTCAAATGGCTCTGAGCACTATGGCACTTAACATCTATGGTCATCAGTCCCCTAGAACTTAGAACGACTTAAACCTAACTAACCTAAGGACATCACACAACACCCAGTCATCACGAGGCAGAGAAAATCCCTGACCCCGCATCTCGTAATTCATGTAGCATTAGTCTTATTGTTCTATGCAGAATCATTGTGGTTTTTCGAACGAAATAATAGGTCTCAAGTTAAAGGAAATCTCATGTTTTTATTGGCATTTAGTTCCTTCCATCAATTTAATTTAAATGTATAATTTTTGAAGATGGTGGTATGTGTGTGGCTGGTGCATAAGTACGTAGCTTTCATCTACATCTACATACATACTCCGCAATCCACCATCGGTGTGTGGCGGAGGGTACCTCGTACCACAACTAGCATCTTCTCTCCCTGTTCCACTCCCAAAAAGAACGAGGGGAAAATGACTGCCTATATGCCTCTGTTCGAGCCCTAATCTCTCTTACTTATCTTTGTAGTCTTTCCGCGAAATATAAGTTGGCGGCAGTAAAATTGTACTGCAGTCACCCTCAAATGCTGGTTCTCTAAATTTCCTCAGTAGCGATTCACGAAAAGAACGCCTCCTTTCCCCCAGAGATTCCCACCCGAGTTCCTGAAGCATTTCCGTAACACTCGCGTGATGATCAGACCTACCAGTAACAAATCTAGCAGCCCGCCTCTGAATTGCGTCTATGTCCTCAAATGGTTCAAAGAGCTCTGAGCACTATGGGTCATCAGTCCCCTAGACCTTAGAACTACTTAAACCTAACTAACCTAAGGACATCACACACATCCATGCTCGAGGCAGGATTCGAATTTGCGACCGTAGCGGTCGCGCGGTTCCAGACTATAGCGGCTAGAACCGCTCGGCCACCACGGCCGGCTCTATGTCCTCCCTCAATCCGACCTGATAGGGACCCCAAACGCTCGAGCAGTACTCAAGAATAGGTCGTATTAGTGTTTTATAAGCGGTCTCCTTTACAGATGAACCACATCTTCCCAAAATTCTACCAATGAACCGAAGACGACTATCCGCCTTCCCCACAACTGCCATTACATGCTTGTCCCACTTCATATCGCTCTGCAATGTTACGACCAGATATTTAATCGACGTGACTGTGTCAAGCACTACGGGATTCTTTTTCCTATTCATCTGCATTAATTTACATTTATCTATATTTAGAGTTAGCTGCTATTCTTTACACGAATCACAAATCCTGTCCAAGTCATCTTGTATCCTCCTACAGTCACTCAACGACGACACCTTCACGTACACCACAGCATCATCAGCAAACAGCCGCACATTGCTATCCACCCTATGCAAAAGATCATTTATGTAGATAGAAAACAACAGCGGACTTGCCACACTTCCCTGGGGCACTCCAGATGATACCCTCACCCTTTCTGTTTGTCATGTTGGTATTCCGCTTGCTACGGGTTTATTCCTCAATTGCTATGTTTTATTTGTAGTTCAGTGTTGCTATTTGAGTTTACATATTGTCGTTCTGCCATCTTGAGATAGTGAGTGGAGTTGTGGACGATAGAATATGCAGCGCCAAGTGGAGAAACCGCAACGTTTCGACATATTCTTTCGTGTGAGTTCAGTAGAGGGGTGAGAGCAGCGGAGGCGGCCAGAAACACTTGGGCCCAGCATGGGGACAATGCCACTGGACAGAGCACTTCTCAGGAGGATCGTTTGGACAATAGTGTCTCTCCGCGTTCAGAGACATTCGTGGTATGATGAAGATCGTTTGCACCCATTAATGAACGATGATGAACGTCAGTGTAGTCGAGAGCTGGCAGATGTGATGAACTGTAGCCATTCCACCGTCGTGCGACATTTGCATGCAATGGGGAAGAGTCAATAATCTGGTGTATAGGAACCGCATGCACTAAGCCAAAATTACAAAAATCAGCGCGTGGTCATATGTCCACCTCTGCTTGCTTGTCATCAATTGGCTCGTCAGTAATACCGACAATTCCTATCCTGTATCGTTATTGGTGAAGATGAATGGTGTCTTCATGCTAACATCAGGGAAAGAAGGAATGCTTGAGCCCAAACAAAGCAGCAACTTCCCCTACAATGACCTGCGAGCATCCACAAATTATAATGTTGTGTACTACGAATTGCTTCGCCAAGGTGTAACCATCACTGGTGACTTTTATTGTCAACAACTGACAATCTTGCAGACGCAATCCAAGGACAACGGCCAGGAACTCTGCGTAAAGTGATGCTAGTCCACGATAACTCCCTCCAGCATTCTGTTAGACAGGAAAAAAACCACTACACAGGAGCTGTGTTGGTGAAGTCATCCCGGACCAACGTTATTCGCCTGATCTTCTACCCACGGAATTTCACCTTTTAGCTCTATTGAACAACATTCGAGGAACTTTCAAAAAGTTACCCCAGCGTCTGTAGACTATTGTAAATGGTGAAGGAAAACATATCACTTACGAAAAAAGTTTCTGTTACGTGTATTTGTTGTGTGTATTAAACTTACGGAAAACGTTACGAATTTATGCACCAAACCAATAATAACCATGCGTTGTGCGGAGGTAATTTCAGAAATATTCTCGTGTTGTAATTTGATCGATAGTTCAACTGAAACTACTTCTGCTCCGAGCAATTAATTCAAATACCAAGCACTTGTTAGCATTAGTAAGTTATTTTCAAATTACTGAAGTTAAGTTGGCCTCGAGAGTTTCTGGGCAGCAACTGTTGAGTCGTCCCGTTTTTATGTTCGGTGACAGTGCTACATTACTAGGTCAGAATCAACAGTAGATCAGATGCAAAAAGAATTTCCAGTGTATTACTTATGCGTGTCTGTGACATTCCTGAGGATAGTCATGTTGCCTAATAACATTATGCCCTTTGGAGTTCAATGACATTCCATAGACAGCATTTTTCATTAGGGAAATTGAAAGTAGAACTTGAATGTCCACTGCTACTAGTGAAGTCACATCCAATTTAACAGTGCCGTTCAAGATCTCCGAGGTTTTGAAAGTCTCCCAGAGCTGCATAGAGACATATACAGCGCAGAGCGTTGAGTAGACGCTGACCGACTTACGTCACAGTGTCTCCCAATAATTTTGGCCCTTCATTGTATTTATTCATTACTTGGAAATTTTTGGAAATTTGTGGCAAGTTCCTATGGGGCCAAACTGCTTAGGTCATCGGTCCTTAGGCTTACACATTGCTCAATTGAACTTAAACTAACTTACGCTAAGGACAACACACACACCCATGCCCGAGGGAGGACTCGAACCTCCGACGGAGGGGGGGGGGGGGGGAGTCGCACGAACCGTGGCGGGACGCCCTAAACCACGCGGCTACACCGCGCGGCATATTCATTATTTAAATTTACTTTTATTAAAGTACATTGTTCAAAGTTTACCTGGCTTTGTGCATGGTACAGAAGAGAATCATGTGAACGTAGTGACGGAATATAGACGGAAACGAAAATCACGGAAAAGAAAATAACTTTTTGGGTTCTCCTCCACAAACAAATTTCATTATAGGGAGAAGAATGTCTGCCAAAGTTTGCTCTGAAGTCTCCATTCGCAGTACAGTGAAGCCACCACGACGAGATAGCGTAACAAGACACCCCGGGTTTCGCAACACAATTGGCTTCTGCTCGCTGCTGCGCCAAACTCTGCGTGTAATTTCTCGCAGTCGGCCGGCTCTAATGAATTCACGAGTAGCGTGTGTTTGACACTTAGCACGGAAAAGTGCTCCAGGTGTTCGCTTCGGCGCCAAGGCGCTGCGGCTTTCGGCGCCACACTGTGCCGCGATTTGCATAAGTCCGCACGCCACCCTCGCACAGTTACGTGCAAGTCCAGCCCGATACGTGTGACGCATACCAGCTGACCCTAAAAGACATTCGGTCCTCGAAACCAGTTTGCACCTGTCTTATTTCAAATTACGGTCGCACCAAAGTTTGCTTAGTATTTGTTCTCATGCGTATGTATTCAGAAACAGCCTTGGAGGAGCAACTGGAAACTATTGAGGTTTTCTTCAGGGGTAACGCGACTTTTCTCCAGCGCTAGAGGAAAAATTTCACGTCGCCGCGGATTAGTCCCCACGAACATTCAGTGTTTCTGTGGTGCTGCTGCAGACGATGATGATGCAAACTACATTAGATAAAGGAGATAGACAAACGTTTCAACTTGAGGAAGGGAACGATAGAATAAAAAGTTACGAAGCAAGTCTGCCATTGGAATACATGAACACTGAATGATAGATTGCACGATGTGATGAACTGATCTACACTACTGGTCATTAAAATTGCTACACCACGAAGATGACGTGCTACAGACGCGAAATTTAACCGACAGGAAGAAGATGCTGTGATATGCAAATGATTAGCTTTTCAGAGCATTCACATAAGGTTGGCGCCGGTGGCGACACCTACAACGTGCTAACATGGGGAAAGTTTCCAACCGATTTCTCATACAAACAGCAGTTGACCGGCGTTGCCTGGTGAAACGTTGGCTCAAATGGCTCTGAGCACTATGGGACTTAACTTCTCAGATCATCAGTCCCCTAGAACTTAGAACAACTTAAACCTAATTAACCTAAGGACATCACACACATCCATGCCCCAGGCAGGATTCGAACCTCCTACCGTAGCGGTCGCACGGTTCCAGACTGTAGCGCCTAGAAGCGCTCGACCACTCCAGCCGGAGTGAAACGTTGTTGTGATGCCTCGTGTAAGGAGGAGAAATGCGTACCATCACGTTTCCGACTTTGATAATGGTCGGATTGTAGCCTATCGCGATTGCGGTTTATCGTATCGCGACATTGCTGCTCGCGGTGGTCGAGATCCAATGACTGTTAGCAGAATATGGAATCGGTGGGTTCAGGAGGGTAATACAGAACGCCGTGCTCGATCCCAACGGCCTCGTATCACTAGCAGCCGAGATGACAGGCATCTTATCCACATGGCAGTAACGGATCGTGCAGCCACGTCTCGATCCCTGAATCAACACATGGGGACGTTTGCTAGACAACAACAATCTGCACGAACAGTTCGACGACGTTTGCAGCAGCATGGACTTTCAGCTCGGAGACCATGGCTGCGATTATCCTTGACGCTGCATCACAGACAGGAGCGACTGCGATGGCCTACTCAACAATGAACTTGGGTGCACGAATGGCAAAACGTCATTTTTTCGGACAAATCCAGGTTCTGTTTACAGCATCATGATGGTCGTATCCGTGTTTGGTGACATCGCGGTGAACGCACATTGGAAGCGTGTATTCGTCATCGCCATACTGGCGTTCAAATGGTTCAAATGGCTCTGAGCACTATGGGACTCAACTGCTGAGGTCATTAGTCCCCTAGAACTTAGAACTAGTTAAACCTAACTAACCTAAGGACATCACAAACATCCATGCCCTAGGCAGGATTCGAACCTGCGACCGTAGCGGTCTTGCGGTTCCAGACTGCAGCGCCTTTAACCGCACGGCCACTTCGGCCGGCCATACTGGCGTATCACCTGGTGTGATGGTGTGGGGTGCCATTGGTTGCACGTCTCGGTTACCTCTTGTTAGCATTGACAGCACTTTGAACAGTGGACGATACATTTCAGATGTGTTACGACCCGTGGCTCTACCCTTCATTCGATCCCTGCGAAACCCTACAATTCAGCAGGATAATGCACGACCGCATGTTGCAGGCCCTGTACGGGCCTTTCTGGATACTGTTCGACTGCTGCCCTGGCCAGCACATTCTCCAGATCTCTCACCAATTGAAAACGTCTGGTCAATGGTGGCCGAGCAACTAGCTCCTCACATTACACCAGTCACTACTCTTGATGAACTGTGGTATCGTGTTGAAGCTGCATGGGCAGCTGTACCTGTACACGCCATCCAAGCCCAGGCGTATCAAGGCCGTTATTACGGCCAGAGGTGGTTGTTCTGTGTACTGATTTATCAGGATCCATGCACCCAAATTGCGTCAAAATGTAATCATATGTCAGTTCCAGTATAATATAACTGTCCAACGAATGGCCGTTTATCTGCATTTCTTCTTGGTGTAGCAATTTTAATGGCCAGTAGTGTATTATCTATGCGCATGTTAACAAGATAGGGTTCCTAAACCTAACATACAGCCGTTCATCTTCCTCAGATTCGTAGCTCATCTTGATGTTTTTCCGTGTCTACGATTTATTTTATTTCTTTCTAATACGCCTTATGCAAAACACTGTGTTTTTATTCACCCAGACCTGTATCGACACCTTGACCGTGGGTGAAATTTATTTCTGAAAACAACACTGCTAATGAAAATGCACTTTTACAGATCGGTTTCAATGCTCCCCCCTCCCTTTTTTCCGTCCTGTTGTTTATCTCTGGTTTCTACAGCTTTTGGTTACATTGTTTTCACGCCGTTTTATGTAATTTCACTCTCACATTTATTTCACACGTATTTGTCACAAAAACTGATCTGAACAGCACTCCTTTCTCCATACTACTAATGAATAGTGTAAGACACACATACTCCCTCGTAGTTGCGAGATATCCCACTTGAGCTTCGACCCCGTATGTGGCGCCATTATGATGGACACAGTACCTCTTACTTTGGACATCTCGCTCATGAGCACCCGTGTCATACTTTCCCTACAACATCGCCAGGAGGAGGACGAGGTAATCCTGCATTGTGAACATCTTCTTCACTCGATCTGAGACCACTCCATTTCTTATTATGCGATCGTGTGCAAACCGTGCAGTAGGAATGTGTATGAAATGAGCATATTACTAGCTCCAACCGATGTAGTCACGCGATGTTGGCATGGCACTGTTTAATTTTCGCTAAGAACGAAGTTTCGTTATTATAACCACTCCCTCTTCACACATTTATTTATTAATAACAGCTCAACCATAAAGGTTTTACATACCTAACGTCAAATATTTCGTACGTTAACTTATTTGCGAAATGGTTGCCGGTGCAGGATTTCATAATTGTTGGATAGGATTAATGTCGGGCGATCTGGATGGCCAGATAATTTGCTCGAATTGTCCAGAATGTTCTCCAAACCAATCGCGAACAATTGTGGACCGATGAAGTGGTGTATTGTCGTCCATAAAAACTCCATAGTTGGATGGGAACATGAAGTCGATAAATGGCTGCAAATGGTCTCGTAGTAGCCGAACATTACGATTTCCAGCAAATGTTCGGTTCAGTTGGACCAGAGGACCCATTCCATTCCGTGTAAACACAGCCCACACCATTACGTAGCCACCACCAGCTTGCACGGTGCCTTGGTGACAACATAAGTTCCTAACTTAGTTGTATAAGCGCCAAATTCGAGCCCTTCCATCAGCTCTTACCAATTGAAATCGAGATTCGTCTGACAAGGCCACGGGTTTCCAGTCGTCTATGGTCCAACCGATAAGGTCACGAGGCCAGGTGAGGTAGGCGATGTCGTGCTGTTAACAAAGGCAATCGCGTCGGTCTTCTTCTGAGATAGCCAGTTGACGCCAAATTTCGCCGCACTGTCCTTACGGACATGTTCCTCGTACGTCCCACATTGATTTCTGCAGTTATAAGACTTATCTTTTAGCACCGACAACTCTACGCAAAAGCCGCTGCCCTCGGTCGTTAAGTGAAGGCCGTCGGCCACAGCGTTGTCCATGGTGAGAGGTAATGCTTGAAATCTGGTACACTCCTGTCACTGTGGACCTCGGAATACTGAATTCCCTAACGATTTTCGAAATGGAATGCCCCTTGCGTCTAGCTCTGACTACCATACCGCGTTCAAACTCTTTATTCCCGTCGTGCGCCATAATCGTGTCGGAAACTTTTTCACAAGAATCACCTGAGTAGAAATGACAGCTCCGTCAATCCACTGCTCACATACACACTGTGTTCGCGATAGTACCGCTGTCTGTATGAGTGCACATCCCCATCTCATGACTGTGTCACCACAGGGTATTACAGCATAGGCAGTGACACCTTTCTTACCTGTCTGCAATAAATACGGTTCTCTTGGAGAATTTTTTTTAACAGAATTGAAGAGGCAACGAAAAAGGAAAGGAGAGAGTATCAGGAAGTATCGTCCCGTCGACGTAGAGGTCGTTAGAGACGTACTGACGTGCCACCGACTTTCAATACGTAACACCTATGGCGTGGAACCAGAGCTAAATTGGTCATTCAGACTTCTGCATTACAGAAAGAGTGAAACAGCATTACGGCAAGCTGTGTCGATCATTAAAAGAATAAGCTTCTAATGCAAGGAATGCACTTCCTCAGCGATGTAAAGTTGGTCTGGATCAAAGTCCCCCCAGTCTGTGAACTCAGTCCCTTAAGTGCCAAGTAGCCATCGACCGTTGTCGTAACCTCTAGATTTCATTTGGAAGGAGAGACAGCATTGGTCGTATTTTTTTTGTTTTATTAACAGCAAAATCGATTTTCGGTCACTTAGTGACCATCCTCAGTGCTGTAATATATAATTTAAATTGGTAGGCACTGGTGTCAACAAGCTTAGAGCGATCACAAACTCCATGGAGTCGCCAATCTCTAGATTTCACCCAAAGGGCTTTGCAAAAAAATGGTTCAAGTGGCTCTGAGCACTATGGGACTTAACATCTGAGGTCATCAGTCCCCTAGAACTTACAACTACTTAAACCTAACTAACCTAAGGACATCACACACATCCATGCCCGAGGCACGATTCGAACCTGCGACCGTAGCAGTCACGCGGTTCCGGACTGAAAGCGCCTAGAACCGCTCGGCCACCGCGGCCGGCAAAGGGTTTTGGAGACAAAAAGGCTTTCCCTCCCTTGGTGGAAGTTGGGGATTTGCAAACATGGTGAACAGGATAAATGGTACTACGATCTGTATTTCAGATCTCTCACATTCCCCATTGCTAAACTATCTTCCATGGTATGTAAGCTTACAGTCTCCTAATGGAGATAACACTTTTCTCATTATTACTTTGCAAAGAAGCGTCTCATCTCGTGTTTTTCTACGACCAGTTCCCGAGGGAGATCGATTCACGGAATATCGGTGGTTCAAATCGGCAATTGGCCATCGAGAATTAGGCTTCCGTGGCTACAATAAATAACGTAGCTCAAACATCGGGATGGTTCCTGCGATTAGAAAGCAGCCGATATGCTTCCCCACCTATCCGTAATCCGTGCCGTGCTCCCTCCATAAAGACCCCATCGTAATCTCCTTCCTCCCTTTGTCCGTCGTAACTTATTTCAGTTTCTACACATACTTACACACTTTGTAGATATGTCAAGTGTATAAGAGAGGTAGAGGTACATCTTATTATATGTCTACAATGCCGTTGGTTCTTAGGACAAGGAATCGTCGTAAAATAAATGAATAAGAGTCTGTGTCGGTATGGGTTAAAGGAGCTCTTAATTGTAGCAAGATTAAAGTTTTGGTGACGTCACACTTTATTATAGAAACTGAAAGAAATTACTTATCCTGCCCTTATCTCCCGTCTGATAAAAAAGTTAATAAAAATAATACACACAGAAAAAAAAGAAACCCATTGGGTCATGGTAAATGACCCATCCCATGTCATCCAGATACTGATTCACCAGCAAAGGTTGAGACCTCAGAGGGGGGAACCAAGCCATTCTTCGAGTGTGTGTGTGTGTGTGTGTGTGTGTGTGTGTGTGTGTGTGTAAGCAAGTTTGCTGCCAGTTACTATGATTTGCTAGTGTACTACGTGGCAGCGTTCTAGGTACTTTGCCTTGCCCATCATGGCGACGCTCTAGTTTTACAAGCGTCGCGGGGAACTAAAAATCGTTATCAGGATTGCACAACAGATGACAAGGGAGGAGCTTCACCGGATGCTGCGGTTAGCGCTAAGTGGCAGCTGTGTGAGTGACGTTTCCGGTAAGACGGCGTCAGTCGTCGAGCAGCCGCACGTGCAGCAGCATCGACACAGACCGGTTACGCCGCGTTATTAGAGGAGGAGAACCAGCTGTATTCCCCGTTCATTCCTTACGCCCGTATAATCAATAATCAGAACCTTTTTTGCGTCCCAGAAAACACAGGACTTAACCTCTCTGTCAGTTTCAGGAAAGAAGGTTAGTGTTCAACGTCCTCTCGACATCGAAATCGTTAGAGGCGTAATAAAAGGGGCGATGATGATGATGATGATGATGATAAAGATGATTGGTTTGTGGGGCGCTCAACTGCGCAGTCATCAGCGCCCGTACGAAGTCCCAGATTTTACACAGTCCAATTTTTTACACAGTCCAATCTAGCCACTGTTACGAATGATGATGAAATGATGAGGGCAACACAAACACTCAGTCTCTGGGCACAGAAAATCCCCGAGCCGCCCGGTTATCGAACCCGGGACCCCACGCTCCAGAGGCAGGAACGCTACCCATTAGACCACGAGCTGCGGACAAAGCTGCGAATGTTTCAAGGACGGAGAAGGAAGCCGACCGTTTTCTTTTCAGAGCAACCATTCCGGCATTTGCCTGGAGAGATTTAGGGAAATCACTTAAATCGGATTTGAATCGTCATCCCGAATGCGAGTAGGCTGTGCGGACCACGGCACCTGAATTCCACCTCCCTTTCTTCACGTAAAACCACCGACTTTTACTCACTGCTGCGATATCTATTTCGCTCCTGGCGTTATGCTGTGGTAGTTTTATCCACAGTTACAAATCCGCACACAAAAGCGGTTACAGCCTTTCCAAAACAGCCCAGACGACGCAAAGAAATTCGTTTTGGCATTTATTTTTAGTCAACAATCAAAAAATGTAGTACCCATCACTCATAAACCTTTCCGGAAGTTAATTCCTCATGTGAAATATTCCGTTCTCTTTCGTTTGATATGCTCGTGATGTTAGCTGTAACATACGGTTAACCACTGATCGTCAAATATCATACTGTCGTTACTCGACCGATGTTTTCATCTGCAGTAGCAATGTTTGGACGTTCTCTTGTATATCACATTTTAGAGAAGTACGCACAAGTTTCATTTGAGCTACTCACTCTCTGAGGCCTAAAAATAAGAAAACGTGTCCTTCTCTATACTTATATACACTCAAGAGCCAAAGAAACAGCTACACCTGCCTAATATCGTGTAGGGCCCCCGCAAACACGCAGAAGTGCCGCAACACGACGAGGCATGGACTCTTCTAATGTCTGAAATAGTGCTGGTGGGAACAGACACCATGAATCCTGCAGGGCGGTCCATACATCCGTAAGAGTACGAGGAGGTGGAGATCTCTTCTGAACCGCAAGTTGCAAGGCATCCCAGATATCCTCAATGATGTTCGTGTCTGGGGAGTTTCGTGGCCAGCCAAAGTGTTTAAACTCAGAAGAGTGTTGGGGTGTCGCAGAGTCCGACGGAATGAGCCGGCCTTGGTAGCCGAGCGGTTCTAGGCGCTACAGTCTGGAACCGCGCGACCGCTACGGTCGCAGGTTCGAATCCTGCCTCGGGCATGGATGTGTGTGATGTCCTTAGGTTAGTTAGGTTTAAGTAGTTCTAAGTTCTAGGGGACTGATGACCTCAGATGTTAACTCCCATAGTGCTCAGACCCATTTTTTAAAAATGTTTTATGTATACTCGTATACCCGTCCACCTTGGCTGAGGCATGGACAGCAGGGCCTTCTATATCGCCCAGTTTCCTCTCTGGGCAGCGCCTCCGGAAAATTCAAGTTGAACGACACGGCATAGATTAAACGGTGGCGGGCTCGTCACGGCACATAATTGTTCTTCAACCGGTAAGAATATGGCACGAGCAGTATTTCGTAGAAATCAATGCCATCCTTGTTCAAGACCATGAACACTTCACCTTGTCCCAGTAGTGGACTTGTGTTAGTGCGGAACTTTTGTTGCAGATAGCTGTCTGGAGAACTTTCTATGTCCTGGAAGCGTCATGTAATTTTACGTTTGCGTTCCTCAAGATGTGCAGGTACTTGCCTCTCCTACCAGGCAGAAGAATGGATAAGAAAATTGCTCTGCTCGACTCTAGATGTTAATACAGTGAAGTAAAACTCCTCGCATACGCAGATGATATAGTCTTACTCAGTGAAACAGAAGAAGAGCTGAAGACCGTGTACAAATCTCTCAGGCACAGTGCCAGCAAAATGGGGCTTCTGATTAACCAAGAGAAAACAGGATATATGGAAACAGGTCAAGTCATAACCCAAATCCACACTTTGAAACTGACCACCATTCTAGATTCAGAAAAGTTCATAGGTTTAAATACCTTGGATCGCGCTTCAACACTAAAAATATCATGACACTGGACGTAATTGATAGAGTAGCCTCAGGATCAAGATGTCTGTAAGCTCTAAGCAGCCCACTCAAAAGTGAAGCTTTGTCAGTCACCACAAAGATCAAGACATATAACACCATCATCTACCTAGTAGCACTGTATGGTTCTGAAAGCTGGACGCTTACCAAGAAAGAAAGAGAAAAACTGAATGTTTTCGAAGAAAAGCGATGAGTAAAATCTGGGGACCTGTGTTGGAGAATGGTATATGGAGACTTCGAAACAACACTGCAATGTATCAGTTGATGAAGCAACCCACAATCGTCCAGAAATTAAAAATTAGGAGACTGCAATGGGCTGGGCATGTGCCTTGAAGGGAAACCAACAGAGTTCCTAAGAAGCCATTCGAGGGCACTCTCCAAGCAACATTGTGCGACCTCGCACACGGTGGAAAGATGACATAGATAACGACGTCGCAGCATTAGGCATCCCCGCAGCTTGGAGAGAGACAGCGAGAGACAGAAGAAGATGACAGCAGATCGTAGATGCAGCGTGTGGTGTACAGAGCGTGTGAGCGCCGAAAAGAAGATGATGTTAATGAGTTTACTTTAGGAAAGGGAAAGGCACCATAGAGGTATCTCTGACGTTGCGACTGATAGTGGAAGCAAAATTTAAGAAAAATCAGAACACGTCGATAGGATTCATCGACCTAGAGACAAAGTAAAGTGGGTGCAAGATGTTCACAATTCTGAGAAAAATACTAGCACAAGAGAAAACAATAAGAATGAAAAATGAAGAACGAAGCGATAGGGTTAAGAGGAGTGTAAGACAGGGATGCTCTCTTTCGCCTCAACTCTCTATTCTATGCATCCAAGTAACAATGACCGAAATAATAGATAGGGCAATGGATGGAATTAAATTTCAGGGTGTAAGTATGTCAATGATAAGATTCAGAGATGACACTGCTAAGCTCAGTGAGAATGAAGAATTACAGAAAGAATAGAATGCAATGAACAGTCTAAAATGGCGTAGGGGCAATGAGAGGTGGCATGAGCCCCCTCTCATATTTCTATCTTACGATTCTCCTCTCTAATTGCATGCGGTGGAAAGTTGCTATTCCTTCACACGCGGACCTCCCACGCAGCGTCTCTCGTCACCCGGGTGGTCCGGTGACAGGCGGGCTCTGCTGATTTTGAAAGGGTGTGAGGGAGTCGAGCGAATGCTTTCCAGACGCCGACATTGTCAAAAGACACGCCCGGAGGGGCCTGAAGTAGCGGCTGGGCTAGAGGTTCCGTTACTTCGCAGAAACTTAGCGAAAACACTTTCTGGCGGGCTACCAGCGAGGCGTGGGAATGACTTGTGTACCCAGGCAGTTGTGGCGGGAAAATTCCCGCGCTTTCTGCAAAATAGTAACTGTGATTGGCTTGCTCAGGGCATAGCTCCGTGACGTAGCAAAATCAGCGCAGAAATTGGCGCCAAGAATCTCCATTGGTGGAATGGTAGTGCTCCGGCAATGGAGTGGAATTTTCCGCCGGTTTTCGAGTTGCTGATTGGAACGTTTAACCACGGCCACTGTCGTGGGGGCGGCAATGTTCGGTGTTCGGCATGTACGGGTGCTCTAGGGTAGTCGGCTCTCGCTTTTCGGTCGAGGACGTCGAAGCAACCAGCCATCGCCTCCGGTACGCCAGATCGTGTTCTGGCAGTTAAGAAAACAGTTTGGTAATGTATGTCCGCAGCACCGGCAGATAGGGATTTTCCTAGGTGATAATCAGAGCTCAGCAGAGCGCGCCTGTTCGTCTTTTTCTAATTTTGTTCTGTCTTGGGTAGCAGCAATTAATGTGGGGTTAGCTATGTGTTTTCTCTTAAGATTTGAGTTGCAAGGAATTGGCTCCACATACCACTTCGTCATAATCCTCACAATCTAGTTTAGGCACAACTTCACCTTCACAGCGTTTGTTTGAGTATCCAATTTGAGCCAATTTGATGTATTATAAATGTTTCATGTGTTTTTGTTTATTATTTTGTGTTTAGTCTTAATAAATCATATTGTTATTTTGGACAGAACTTTCATTCTGTTAATCGGTAGAGCAACCCACCATTTCTCACTACGTTAATGAGACCTTCCGCCGGCCGCGGTGGTCTAGCGGTTCTGGCGCTGCAGTCCGGAACCGCGGGACTGCTACGGTCGCAGGTTCGAATCCTGCCTCGGGCATGGGTGTGTGTGATGTCCTTAGGTTAGTTAGGTTTAAGTACTAAGTTCTTGGGGACTTATGACCTAAGATGTTGAGTCCCACAGTGCTCAGAGCTATTTTTTGAAACCTTCCTTTATTTAACTTATTTATCAAATTAAATTATTGCAGGTGCCAAACTCTTTTCTACTCCACTTGCAGGGTTGATTACAGTCAGTTCGCGTATATTTTTTAATCCATGTGCAACAGCAAAAGTCGGAGTTAGAATAGGGAGGCTTAGAGCATCATTTACATATGTAGATTTTAGAAGAATTTAGTGTTAAATACACTGCTAGCCCCGGCACCTCGCAATGTGTACAGAATATGGATTGAGAGTAAACGGAAGAAAGATTAAAACAAGGAGGAGTGCAGGAATGTGAATAACGATTAACATAACATCAAAATGAGGACCACGAAGTAGACGAAGTTTAAGAAGTCTGTTATCTTGGAAAGAAAATAACAAATAACGAACGAAGCGAGGAAGACATAATTAACTGATTATCACAGACAAAGGGGGAATTCCTGATCAAAACAGGTCTGCTAGTACCAAACATAACCGGCCGTTGTGGCCGTGCGGTTCTAGGCGCTTCAGTCTGGAACCGCGCGACCGCTTCCGTCGGAGGTTCGAATCCTGCCTCGGGCATGGATGTGTGTGATGTCCTTAGGTTAGTTAGGTTTAAGTAGTTCTAGGGGACTGATGACCTCAGATATTAAGTCCCATAGTGCTCAGAGCTATTTGAACCATTTAAACAAGTATAAAAAAAATGGTTCAAATGGCTCTGAGCACTATGGGACTCAACTGCTGTGGTCATTAGTCCCCTAGAACTTAGAACTACTTAAACCTAACTAACCTAAGGACATCACAAACATCCATGCCCGAGGCAGGATTCGAACCTGCGACCGTAGCAGTCACACGGTTCTGGACAGCGCGCCTAGAACCGCGAGACCACCGCGGCCGGCCAAGTATCAAACATAGGTCGCATCTTGGAGAAGAAATTTCTGAAAAATGTGCATCTGGAGCACGGCATTGTTTGGTACTGAATAACGGAACGTGGGAAAACCAGAAAAGAATAGGTTTCAGAGGTGGTGTTATAGAAAGATATTGAAAATTAGGTGGAGCTATAGAGTCGCTGAAAAAAGGGTCATATGGAAAACACTGACAAGAATAGAATGGACAAAATGACGAAACTTGTGTTAAGACAACAAGGCATAACAATGATATACGTTTGTAGTAGTAGTGAGAGCTGTAGAGGGTAAAAAGCTTAGGGGAAGGCAGACGTTGGAGTACGGCCAACAAACAGCTGAGGGCAGAGTGTGAAGAGTTTGTTGCAAGAGGGAAGTTCATGGCGGTCTGAATGAAACCAGTCAGAAGGTTGATAACTCTGAAAGAAAGTCAGGCGCTACGGAAAAAGGGGAAGGTGTTGGGAGGAGGAGAGGGAGGAGTATAGCAAATGAAACAAGCTCACCTGGAACGCTTTTGAACAAAGTTTAATGTTTCTTCTTCAGAAGTCCATCAGTGAGCATCGCACACCATTAAACGAATCAAACTTTCTTCGAGCAGTGAAATGAGGAATCATTTTGCTTCCGGATGGTGGAGCTAGAAGCACTCCAGAGCCAGGAGGCGATATCGCTGAGAAAAACGCGACCGGAAATGAGGTGTCAGAGTGGGTCGGCGCTATCCGTCAAGGTGGCGCGGCTGGCTGGCTCTGAGAAGGCGGCCGCCGGCTCGCAGATGGGAGTTTGGCGTGGCGTGGAGCGGGTAGTGGTAGCAGCTGCTGCGTGACCCGGACACTTGGCCGCCGCCGTAATGGCGCGCCCTTGTAACACACCACCGTCTGACCTTCCTCCAATTCCTCCGTGTCTATCGCGAGATATTTCTGCTCCTACACTCACTCACTGTTTTACACTAATGGCCATTAAAATTGCTACACCAAGAAGAAATTCAGATGATAAACAGGTATTCATTGGACAAATATATTATACTAGAACTGACATGTCACTACATTTTCACGCAGTTTGAGTGCATAGATCCTGAGAAATCAGTACCCAGAACAACCACCTCTGGCCGTAATAACGGCCTTGATACGCCTGAGCATTCAGTCAAACAGAGCTTGGATGGCGTGTACAGGTACAGCTGCCCATGCAGCTTCAACACGATACCACAGTTCATCAAGAGTAGTCACTGGCGTATTGTGACGAGCCAGTTGCTCGGCCAACATTGACTAGACGTTTTCAATCGGTGAGACATCTGGAGAAGGTGCTGGCCAGGGCAGTAGTCGAACATTTTCTGTATCCAGAAAGGCCCGTTCAGGACCTGCAACATGCGGTCGTGCATTATCTTGCTGAAATGTAGGGTTTCGCAGGGATCGAATGAAGGGTAGAGCCACGGGTCGTAACACATCTGAGATGTAACGTCCACTGTTCAAAGTGCCGTCAATGCGAACAAGAGGTGACCGAGACGTGTAACAATGCAACCCCATACCATCACGCCGGGTGATACGCCAGTATGGCGATGACGAATACGCGCTTCCAATGTGCGTTCACCGTGATGTCAAAAAACACGGATGCGGCCATCATGATGCTGTAAACATAACCTGGATTCATCTGAAAAAATGACGTTTTGCCGTTCGTGCACCCACGTTCGTCGTTGAGTACACCACCGCAGCCGTTCCTGTCTGTGATGCAGCGTCAAGGGTAACCTCAGCCACGATCTCCGAGCTGATAGTCCATGCTGCTGCAAACGTCGTCGAACTGTTGGTGCAGATGTTTGTTGTCTTGCAAACGTCTCCATCTGTTGACTCAGGGATCGAGACGTGGCTGCACGATCCGTTACAGCCATGCGGATGCCGTCATCTCGACTGCTAGTGATACGAGGCCGTTTGGATCCAGCACGGCGTTCGGTATTACCCTCCTGAACCCACCGATTCCATATTCTGCTAATAGTCATTGGATCTCGACCAACGCGAGCAGCAATGTCGCGATACGATAAACCGCAATCGCGATAGGCTACAATCCGACCTTTATCAAAGTCGGAAACGTGGTGGTACGCATTTCTCCTCCTTACACGAGGCATCACAACAACGTTTCACCAGGTAAAGCCGGTGAACTGCTGTTTGTGTATGAGAAATCGTTTGGAAACTTTCCTCATATCAGCGCGTTGTACGTGTCGCCACCGGCGCCAACCTTGTGTGAATGCTCTGAAAAGCTAATCATTTGCATATCGCAGCATCTTCTTCCTGTCTGTTAAATTTCGCGCCTGTGGGACGTCATGTTCGTGGTGTAGCAATTTTAATGGCCAGTACTGCACATCGCTGTGAACCAATGGCGGTATTTTTATTCGCATTATCGGCAGTGCTTACTGTTAACTTCGCCAACGGCCTCGCCTCGTTGACTACAGATCACCGAAGTTAAACAGCCCCGAGAGTGTCCGGTACTCGCATGAGTGACCCCCCGGCTAGGTCACACGGTGTTGGCAGTTTTCCCTTTGTCTCTGCGGCAAAGGGGTTGAAGCTTCTTAACGGCAGACTTTGCGCCGATTTCGTGGGTTAGGTTCCAGACCTCTCCGCAGTGTCTCATGAAGTGAGGGCAAGTGATGCTGTCGACAGTGAACCGCCGTGGTTCTGTTCGAGACGAGTAAACTGTGTGCCAGCACCGGATTTGACCCTCTTCCTCTCTCACCATCAAACAACATAATAACACAGCACACCACACACGCACATCAGTCTAATACATGTATCAGATACAAACACAAACCTCACGTTTCGTGAAGTGTACGCAAACTGTAGGGAAAAACGTTCCCAATGAGGAGGCTAAACTTGCCCCTAACGGTCGCCCAGACAATCGTGTCATACGACTGTTTACTTTCAGTTTTCTGTGTCTCGATATCAAAGTTTTGCGGCTCAGAATTATGCTACTATCCAATGCTGCCTCTTTTCCCTGCCAAAATTCATAGAGCGTACATTTACTGGAACTGTAAGAACAGTTCAGGATGAAAGGGCACTTGGAATTTCCTAGCGTCTTGTTACCACGCGACACTGAATCTCAAGCTTTTACTGTAGTTATACGTTATCGATGTGCACGTCAGCGAGAGAGAGCAAGTTACGTTTCTGTTTAACAATCTTTGGTCTTGTCGTGGCACAGTCTTTGCTTCAGCACAATCTGCTACATTCTTAGTTGAATTGTGGTAGGTGACGGACGCATTGTGTAGTGCTGCGTTGACTTGTGATTCTATCTGTTCGATGAAGAAACATTTATTGTAAAGGACAGCAAGGATGAATATGATGTATATTTTGGAAGGCGAAAGGGATATAAATTCTGAATAATATTATTTTTGAAGAAAGGAAGTTTGAGGCTACGCAGCTAGGAATGATTACTGTCAGCTAGTTAACTTGCTTGGAGCTCAGAGAAAGACCACCCCACTTCCCTGAGTCATGCATTAAGGTATTAACTGATTAAGTTGTTTGGTTTTTATAGAAATTCTCTGTTGATATTGTCCACTTTGTAAGTCATTGTCCACATAGTTAAGCATAGTATTGTTCAGACGTATGTTATGTGTAAAGATCACGTGAAGTTTTACTCTGTCTTTTTGAATACATACTTCATTCTAAAATCGTTGTCTTGGAATATCATTTCATAGGAATAGTTACTCTCCCCGCTTCACTGCTTATCATTACGCATAACCACATGCAACAGTTTGTATTCAGAAGCAGAAATCTGGCTTAGCCGCTTCCTTTGCTGTTGCGCTTTCGAGAAACCTGCAATAATGTTTTCAACATGCAGAGTAAGTGGAAATTTTGATTAGGGCCAGATAATTATTTTACTTCAGTTACACATTTAATATCAAGACAAATTGCATTCTGATCAGTTATAGTTCACTCCAAATTAGGATGTGTTGGGTCAAAGGTTAGCACACGACTCTAAGTTGGATAACAGTTTGTAGGCACATATTTTTGGTAATACCTAGACTTTTATAGAGTGGGAGATGAAGTTGGGCTGAATTTCACGTAGAAACAAATGTAGTGGGGAGGTTATATGGTGGCGAGGCCGTGGGGGAAGCATGCGCAGGAAACTGTGTGTATTTGTAACACATTGGTACCTATTTTGTCCACATCCCTTCCTGTGCACCCATCTGACTGATTGAACGAATGGCTGTATCTAAAACTTCAGCAGTGAACCAGAGTGCTAACTGTATATCGTTGGCTTTCCCTGCGTTCAGTACTATCAATATACAGTTAGGCATGCCGGAGCTTTACCAACCTAACTATTGTGGTAGCACTGAGCTCAGGGCAAGCCAAAGATATACAGTCTCCCTTTATGCGCCTCTGAGCCACAGACATACATTACTAACCTGCAATACCGCATACAGTATCACTGGTGTCACTGAACCAACAATTTAGAATAGCAATATGGCGGTGAGCAAAAAGTACTTGTGAACAGCTGTTTATTTACCGATAAAACATTCCTAAGAAATGGGAATAAACTGATACAACTACATTACCTTTCGAGTTTAGACATAATGCGTCGTGTTTGGCTGTAATTTTTCGGACAGCAGACGGAAGATAGCAAGGAAAGCAACATGTCTCAGTGCAAGCATAACTAGTAACAGTTTACGTATTTTTGGGTTTTTTTCTGTATGTACGTCTAAATAATTACGTTACAGTTTGTCTTACCCGAAATACTGGCAGTATTTAAATAGTTTGTGTCTGTTTTAGGGAGTTTCATAAACTAGTATTAACAGAGACAATTGCATGATATGTTTTAACCAGTTTCGATCGACTTCAGCTTTTCTTCGAATAGTATGCTCGTTATGAAAGTTCTCCTACAACTAGAACGTGCTATTTGTCGTTAATAACAAGTGTCTTTATTCATCTGAGTGAACCTACGAAAACTATAGTCTGCTTTAAACGTGTATTATTTATTATGTAAACTGATGCTCTTCTCGTTGCACGATTCTACATTGTGTGTGTTAAACTCAACTAGTATGCAAATATTTGCTCAACTTCTGAAATTCTTTAAGCCGCCTCGTATAGCCTACAACACCATTTCCTTTCAAAAAATCATGTTAGTACCACGTACAAAGTTCCTCCACCCGCAATCTTACCTCACCTAGCGTCAGGCTTCAGTAAAAGTGTCAGTCTAGTAGTGTATTTTCTGTGCTATAAGCTAGCGTTGGCACTGCCTAACGATACTATGCGTCCCTCCATTATTCCAGGAGGATGCCGACGGCGAATATTCGCGAACGGTCAGACACTTTGCTTCTGGGACATCTTAGTATAAGACACACTCTCCCGAATCTGTTGGTATAGTTTGGAGCTGGATAACGCCCTGACTTACCCAACGCATTTACACTGCATGCAATTCAGTAAAAGGGAAGAATGTTGTTGGCGGGGGGAGGTGAGAAGTTCGCCAGAGCAAGATGAACTGCACACTCCTCACTAGAGTACACATAGGGGCCCTTGTACAACGCCACTGGAGATGAAACAGCACGGAAGGAAATTGGCAGCACGGCAGACTCGATCGTAAAGACGCTACACCTTCAGTAACTAAAAGAACGACAAAATAGACGTGACATGAGACACGACAAACAATCAACATGACAGACATCTCAGAGGAACATGGTGAAACCGACCCAAGCAGCAATGCAGGCAGTGATGACGCCACATTCGTTGACCAAATGTCGTGGTGTACAAGCCGTGACAGGTTACTGTAACTAGAGCACGGCTCTTTCTACCCTCCATTGTGATGTACGCAGCTCATTACCGTGGCCAAAACCTTGCAGGAAACCCGATGGCACACAAAACAGCCCCTAGTCGTCTTCACGTGCATAAATACAAGTCCTGTGTGGTTTTTGAGTGGAATCTCACACCATTCTTCGTGCAAAATAATGCCAAGTTTAGGTAAATGTGATGGAGATGGCTACCGATCACGCACCCCTCTCTCCAAGGTAGATCACGAAGGCTCAATAATACTGAGATCTGGTGACTGCGGTGCCCAGGGAAGATGCGAGAATTCATCCTCGCGCTCACAAATCCAGTCCTGGACGATGCGAATTGTGTGAACAGGGGTCCTGCCATCTTGAAACACAGCATTGTACCACGAGATAGACCTCATTAGCCGAAATGATAACATAATCGTCGGCAGTAATCCAACCTTACAGAGTAACCACGGAATACCACGATATGGCTGCCCAAAACATCACCAACCCTCGCTATGTTTCACTCTTGGGTGATAAAATTGGCCTTTAGTCGGAAACATTGCGAACAAGATTCATCCAACCAAATGACTTTTTTCTACTGCTCGATGATCCAGGTTTTGTGGCTTCGGCACCACTTTTTCCTATTAAGGCATTAGCATTTTGAAATTCCAGCTCGTCGTGCAGTTCTCAACTTATGGAGCTCCCTTCGTGTTGATTTGGTGCTGATGCGGCCCATGAGTGCAACATTAGTTCTCCAGCGACTTTTGCATCTGTCGTTCCCTTATTTTTCGTCACAGTAGTCTCCACTGACCGTCCATCGCGATCACTCAAGACACACTTCCGTCCGCGTTGTGACTTAGCGAGTGATGTTTTTCCGCTTTCCCTGTGTCTTCGAGACGGTGCCTTTTGAAACGCCAACTGTTTCTTCTGTCTTGGTTACGGAATCACTGACTATATGACACCAACGATCTGCCCAATTTCGAATTCGCTAAGCTCCGGGATGATGCACTCACAACTACACAGAACAGTTTTGTGACGACGACTGACACTTGCAACGTACTGAAGAAACTGAGCCGGCCGGTGTGGCCGTGCGGTTCTAGTCGCTTCAGTCTGGAACCGCGTGACCTCTGCGGTCGCAGGTTCGAATCCTGCCTCGGGCATGGATGTGTGTGATGTCCTTAGGTTAGTTAGACTTAAGTAGTTCTAAGTTCTAGGGGACTAATGACCATAGATGTTAAGTCCCATAGTGCTCAGAGCCATTTTTTTGAGGACACTGCAGGGGTGTCGTCGTCGGTCACATACAACAGAGCAACATGCAGGCTTGCCTTTCACGTTTATGATCAAGCATGCATTTCTCGCGTGTGTCCATCTCTTTGTCCAGCTCGTGTAGTATAGCATTGATTTTCCTAATGCTCAAAACTTTGATCGTGTTATCCAACTATTTCTTTGGTATCACTTTCCTGGAAGAATAAATTACTGTAATTTAATTCACTATTCTCCCCACTACCCGTTTCGGAGGATAATGCCTCATCATCAGATGTGTACAGGGTGGTCCATTGATAGTGACCGGGCCAAATATCTCACGAAATAAGCGTCAAACAAAAAAACTACAAAGATGGCGTCTCCCATTCGTTCTCCCGCCGCCTGCGAGGCTCGGTCCACCGCCCACGAGATTCGGTCAGTGATAAGGTTCCTTAAGACACAAAACATAGCGCCCATCGGAAGTCAACGTCAGCTCTGTCAAGTTTACGAGCAGAACATCGTGAGCAAAACACATGGTGCATCGCTGGGGTAGGCTTTTGTCCGAAGGTCGTCAAAGTGCCCATGATGAAGAGCGCAGTGGGTGGCCGTCCCTCGTAGATGACCACACGGTTGAGCTGGCGCGGCAGCGCATCCTGGAGAACCGTCGCGTCGCCATTACGGAGCTCAGCAGCCATTTTGCGCAGACATCGCGAACCTTGTTGCACAAAATTGTTACTAAACACCTGCTGTTCATGAAGTTGTGTGCCAGATGCGTGCCAAAAAACCTCACACTCGAGCGCAAAACTTAAGGCTTTGGAGCAGCACTCACTTTTCTGCAGGAGTATCGTGATGACGGCGACGAGTTTCGCGACAGGATTGTGACGGGCGCTAAGACGTGGATTTCTCACTCGACGCCGGAAACCGAGTAGCAGTCAGTGCGTTGACGTCACAGTGGATCTCCGGTAGAGATGAAATTCAAACGCACTGCGTCCGTGGAGATACTGATGTGCGCGGTGCTCTGGGACAGGAAGGGCATTTCCTACCCACAGATGAGTGAACGCTGACCATTACTGTAAAATCCGGAAACTGCGACGTGCCATTCACAACGAGAGGCGTGGAAAGCTTACTGCCGGAGTTGTGTTGCTCCCTGACAGCGATCATCGGCGCACAGCAAGTGTTTTGCAGAAGTTCGGGTGGGAGCTGTTCGATCATCCAGCACACAGTCCCGATCTTGCTCCCAGCGATTTCCATCTTTCAGTGCACCTCAAGAAATTCCTGTCCTCTGGCCAGCATTTTGACAACGACGAAGAGCTGAAGGCTTCTGGCACACGCTGTTCCATTCACAGGCAGCAGACTTCCATGACACAGGAATAGAAAGGTTGAGCCCACGGTATTACAAATGTCTCCGTTCTTTTGATTTCGAAAAATAGCTCAAACACTGCTGTACCTGTTGCCAATAAAGTTTTAATGTAAATATGTAGACTTTGTTTCAAAAAAATAGGGAAACTTACTTTATAGATGCACCTCGTATTATCATATCGAGTCCTTTTCTCTTTAAATTCAGCACTGGTCCGAGATCATTCTCCCACACGACCGATGTGTGATTTGGCGCCGTCCACGATTCCTACAGACATTTATCGCTATTGGTAGAGCTCCTGGTACAATCTGTAGCGCAGCATCAGGATGGCGTGTAGTTCAGGCACCGTCCTACGGGTTGTGTTGGTGTGAGCTGATTAGCTGGGTATCAGATGTATGGAGTCTGGCGGATTTCCAAGTCAGCAGTTTCATAGATCCATTTATTCTGTGCCAAAACGCATCAGTCATGGTGTTGCTGGATGTCGGACAGCGCCCCGAGGCCGTGGGCTGGTCTGGATCGGTGAAGTGTGCTCAGCTCAGCAAGCGGCCCCCTGTCAAGGTCAGCATGCGGTGCCGTTTCATCCAGCAGGTGGCAGCTGGGGCGAGGATACGCAGTCAGCACTCTGGTGGCGTGGTGGCACGTCAGCGCCCGGGCAGCCGGTCTGCGGGCCGCAACCACAAACTCTGAAAAGTCTCTCACATTAGGTGGAGAAATGGCCAATTCAGTGTGGGGGATATCTGAGCACAGAGAGTTGAACTGAGGACCCCATCGTAGGCAGCGGCGGCACGGGCTTGCAGTGGTAGAGCGTGCCCACACAATGCAAGCACGCTGCAGTAGAGTTTGCCTGCACCAGGTGAGTGACAGCTCAGTAGCCTGCCTGGCTGAGGTGTGAACCTTGGACCCCTGGATGGATGTCCCTGAGTCGCCAGCGGTCAGCCACAAGATGGTCCCCTGGCTGGAAGGCACCACTTCGACTCCCTGTACCATCAGGCCTAGGTGTGAAAGTATTAGCAGCTAGATGACAGATATCAGGACACTGACCAGCACGGACAGTTCGATGCAGGCGGCGACTGATGCCACATGGCTAACATGTGCCGAATTTATGTGGGTCTGACATGTCACTGTTCTGAAAGGGCATTACTTTCTACCATCTATGCCACAATAGTCATGGTACGAGGCTTGGTAGTGTGGTAATCAGACCGTCATCGGCACCATCTGGCTTCCGTCTTTGTGCTGCGTCAGTAGTGCTATAGCTCTGGCTGTGGAACATCACCTCCTGTGTGGTCTGGGCGGTAATTCCTGTGATATCAGTATAGGCCCCACGTAGTTTTTATGCAAGAACTCCTAGGCAGCTTCGTTCCATCCTGATCCCTGGTACTTCTTGCATCAGCCTCTTTGTGTTAACTCAACCATGCCAAGTAACGAAACAATGCTGCAACAGGCTCTTAAAAGCTATTCTACATCTAGTGATCGTGGAAATTAGTTTCTTGTTGTTTCATAATAAGTACTACACAGACACTACTCTGTAATAAACATGGACTGCCTTGACAACTGACAGCACTCTCCCTATTTTTTTTATTTTTTGTTATTCAGTAATCCAAGTGCCAATGTGCTTTACACACCCATGTTACTCCATAAAAATATTGGTTTGGCGTATTAAGGACCACATGAAACAACTTATGTTTCTTTCTTTTATTCTTTCTTTCCAGTAATTTTTCATTCTTGCCCTATCTTTTTCTCTTCTTTCTCTTGACCATATTGCACCTGTCTTTTCTCCTGGAAGCCCTTGAAATCTTTTCATTGTGCTCTGATCATTTCTCTTCCTCCAATTTCTTTCGCCATTATTTCCATTTCGCTGAGGTCTGCTTTGACTTCTTTTATCCACGTCACTGATGTTTTAGGGTTTCTCTCAAAGAATTTAAAAATTGTTTTTATGGTCCTCTTTTCATCCAGTCTTTTTAGGCGTCCATAGAACTAATCTCTTCCTCATCGTGTCTGATATTTGCTCTGTTTTTTCATTAACTTCTTTCTTACTTCTTACTTTCCATTTCCCATTCTCATGTTTTGGTCTCA
Organism: Schistocerca nitens; assembly: GCF_023898315.1. Lineage (NCBI taxonomy): Eukaryota > Metazoa > Arthropoda > Insecta > Orthoptera > Acrididae > Schistocerca > Schistocerca nitens. The sequence continues at coordinate 1,298,213,802 of NC_064614.1, forward strand.
AAATTTTACTGATTGTTTTCTTTTCCTTCTTTTCTATTTCACGTGATCGTTTGGCCGTATTTAACGAAAGGCATTCCCATGCATAGAAGCTTTCTGGTTTAACATCAGTACTGTAGTGCTGAAGTTTTGCATTTATGGAAATAGATTTCTTGCTATACAGGGTTATTTTTTTAGTTGAAAAGCCTTGCGACGTTAGCTTTTTCGCTTTCTTTCAAAAGATGTATGTGGACTTGCTTTTGAAGCTATCTCTTGTAGGACACTTATCTACATTGTTGCATATACTACATTCTACAGATGCAGCAAAGATGACAAGATCTGCAAAAGCCAGACAATCAAAACTCAGATTATCTCCTTTTCTCCCAGTTGTGATTCTTCTAATTCCTTCTTCTTCTGTTCTTTTCCTCCATTCTCTGATTACCTTATCTAGTGCACAACTGAAGAGCAGTGGAGACAATGCATCTCCCTGTCTTACGCCAGTTTTGTTCTCAAAAGCCTTGGAGGTTTCGCCTAATAACTTAATTTTCCATTTTGTATTTGTTAGTGTGTCTTTTATGATAGCCACTGATTTGTTGTGAGCTCCAAACTTTTTTAAGGTGTTGAATACTTACATATATTGTAGCTTAACGTTCAACATGTCATTCTGGATGGACACATATGTTATTGTTGGGATTTAGTAATTGAATGTTATCATAAATTCAGCCCAAAAACTCACTGCTATTTCCTACTATGGTTCTATAAAAGAAGTGGCAGTACGCATGCTAGTACTATCAAATTATACACTTGCTTGACAGAGGGCACTGAAACAGAAATATGGCAACACAATAAGTAATACGAAACAATGTTAGTAATAACTACGTTACAAAATTGTATTTAACTTCGGTAACAACTTGAACCATGTCACTTCAGGTCCTACACCTAATACAGTGCACTCTAAATAACATTGCTCTCTATTGGCAGTCTATGATATTACCACTATGACGGAAAGTTCTGCGAAGACATTCATACTTGCTCCGTAAATAGCGACTGCGAAATCGGAACTGTTGTCTTCTGAACGGAACTCGCAGAACTGTCGTCCATAGCGTGATTGTAGGAAATGCTGGTATTGTTCGAGCAGCTGAACTACAGAAATAGAGAGAGCGCTCGCAGTGCGTCCGCCTTTGTCGGCACTGGTGTAATAACCTCCATCCGTGCCAGTACTTGGCGGAAGCAAAACAGTCCACTGTTGACTGCACTCTCTCTGGCAACACTGTCTCCAGACGAATACAGCGTGCTGATGGACGTAGCAGAGGGTAGTCGCCATCCAGAGGCAGCTGCTCGGAACTGAAAAGGCGTCAGCTGACTGGTTGAGCCCGTGTGTTGGCGGCACCTCATAGTATTGCTGTGTAGCTCCCATCATGGACACAGTAGTTACCAGAAATCGTTGTTCTTCTTGTCTTTTCTTACATTCCCATTTCTTACTGGTTTTGATATTTGTAAGTTATAATCATGTTATCAGGGTATTTATTGTGTCGTCGTGACGCAAGCCGTCAATTTTCCATTTCTGTGTTCAGGACTGAACTTCAAAGATGTGGAAGAAACTCTCACATGTAGAAATGGAAGACATTCCACATAACATTTTTTTTCAAATATGGGAGAAAGTGATGAAACGAGTCTGCTTTTCACCTCTTTTCAGTGACACATTAACATGACGCTACTCTGTCATTTCCATTGCTGCACCATCTTGCATAGTTCTTTGAACTAGCAGATACCCAGACGTGTGACGTGTCTCATAAGTCTCTTTGGTTGCGGCAGCCAATTAGATACTTTGCTGTGGGACTTCATTTTTATCACAGCTGAACTTGACGTTTTGTGATACACATAGCCTTCTTCCCGCCTTGGTTGTAGTAGGTGGTGAGTTGCTGGTGGCGGAGATCTATACATGCGTTTGGCGTAAGAAATACACTACAGGTACAGTCAGCAGAATTTATTTAGCACGAATTTGTTTATCCAGTGTCGCAGTTACGTACAGCAAATATTTCAATTTTGTTTGGCATTCTGACTGAAATGGAACACAGATTTTTGTGGGCGGGTTTGAGTCATGAGTCAATGTGTACCGGATGACCCATGCACTCTATCGGCGTACATGCCTATACTAGACGCTAAACCACCCTCTCATTTGGTAACTTGTTACTCAGATTCCTTGACACCACCATTTTATGTATTCTGTAAAGTACTGCTCTGCTTTTTTTTTTTTTACTTCGTTCGGATTTCGATGTTCCTCAACGACACTCGAAACTCATTTGCTTACTCTGTGACAAGAGCAGTTTTTTTATTAAAGTTATTAGCAAATGTGGTATCCATACAATTGTTTTCCAGAAACTTCCTTTGTTTTTCCTCAAGCACGTGGTTGGATAAGATCACGGTCTGCAACAGACCATACTGTGGTATCATATCCGGCTCAACTGTATCACTGTCCACAATAACATTTTTCATTTTCCCCTACATTATGAGTACTGGCACATATAATGTGATTTTCAGAAGTTTCCGCTAAGTAATGACACAGGGGCTGATGGTAAATGTAGGTGCATAGTCAATACTCGCCACTGGTCAACTTTCATCAAATGCTAATGTAAAAGTTCGTTTTGCGCCCAAAGATCATTGTTTGTGTACTTCAGCAGTGCTCCGAGTTGTGACACATTATACAAACTGCACAAATGTGTGCCAGGCGCGGATGATTTCGTGCAAGGAGATCTCTGTCTACTAAGAATTCATATCTTGCCCAATCTATAGTTCACTTACATTTTTTACGGGACTCAATAATTAATGTCAAAAGCAACTTTTTCCATCTAATAGTCAAGAGTCTGTTCTCCACCTTGCTTAACTGTTGTCGGGACATAAATAATTGTCAAATGCGTATTTACATGGACCTGCCGGAAAAATGGTTTTAAACCACTTGCTGATAGTACTAATTATAGATTTTGAAGACAACAGTTGGCTTTAAGATTTCCTGTACTAAAAATGTTAACTGTATAAGGCAAATGGCATAAATTCTGGATCAAAACACATACATTGGTGAATAATTTTATGATGTTTAAAAATTTTAGATGGTTTCTCACAACGGTTAGAATTAGACATATTGCTACAATGGAGCAGCGCAACTTTAATTTACTATCTTCACTTTTTCCTCATAGTTCCTTAAAAGAATTATAAATAAACACGTCACGACTAGACAGCAAGGGAGATAACGTTTTTGTTGGGGTTGGTGAGAGGGTGGATTAGCGGGGCGGGGGGGGGGATGACTGGGAGAGAATTTCTCTAGTTTCTAACCATTCAACCATTCCTACCAGATTGACATCTTCCACCCGATCCACCCGACAACATATAATGGAACGTAACGTTTTCTCGCCATATCTGGATCGTTTCTGAGTGGAATAGTAACTCGTCTAAACAGGAAGATTTCGTCTCTAATGTGTTCTTAATTGCTGTAGACCTACTGCTTTAATTACTGCTCCCAAAAGTTGTAGAGAAATGCATTCCTGGTGTGTTAATTTACAGCACTAAAGCACGCAAAGAGACATTGCAGCAGTCCACCCTGTGCTTAATTACAGAATAGAAAAACAAGGAGTTTATCTTCACAGGAGTGGAGCAGTACATATTTCGACGATTTTTTTAAAATTTTCATGCAACCTAGCACAAACACAATGTCCCATAAATTCATACAAAAGACATGTTGCCAGAAAAATTATAATTGTCATCTTTCACTGCACGCTTTTCGTCATAGCTTTTGAAACTCATTTTCATAGCTTAAGTGTATCAGGTAAACTGAAAACAAAAACTGTACAGTGTCAGCTGTACAAGGAGCAGCTGTCATATTTTACGAAAAGATAACGCGGGAGTTCAACAAGGAAAACTTTCACCGTGTTGAAATCAACAACGAAAATATTACCTGCTGCTCTAAGCGCATGTTGTTGCTGTTATATCTTGCACACAAGAAGAATTGAAAAGAAATATTCAGACACTATATACAGTGGCATCGAGGTTCGAGCTGCAAATTAATACTGAAGGGACTGAGGACATGAAAACAGGATCACAAGAACAGGAACACAAGATCTAACAATGAACTGTGCCAGGCACAAACGTGTGAAAGAATTCAATATTGAGTCGATTTTTACTGAAGAAACATCAAGTGAAGTAGAGATTAAGGCGAGACTGCAGGCGGGAAACAGGTGCTATTCCTTGCTAAACCGGTATTAATATGAATAAACATGTAACAACGACTGAAAATAAGACTATATAAAACGTTAATAACTCAAGTAGTACTTTATCGCTGTCAAACTTGGAACACAGGAAAATAAGATTGCTTACATTTGTGAGAAAGGTCCACAGGAAAATTCAGTGATGAGACAAAACATTACGACCACCTGCTTAATAGTGTGTTTGTTCGTCGTTGGAACGAAACACATCACTGATTCTACGTATCAGGGCTCCGACAGCTTCTTCGTAAGTTTGTGGAGGTATGTGGCATTAGATGACTACGCAAAAGTCATGTAATTCGCGCAAATATAGGTCCCCTGAATTTTGTACGCGGTGATAGCGACCCAAATGGGTAGCATAGGCTTTACATCACGCGAAGTTGGTCGTCGAGATATCAACGAGTTCACCACAATGTCCACAAACCACCGCAGCACGGTTCTGGCTCCGAGTCACGGGCAGTCGTACTGTTGAAAGGTGACACCGCCGTCGGCACGAAGGGAAGCAGGTGGTTCGCAGCTGTCAACGTGTCTTCGATTAGTACCACGGGTCCCAAGCTCCCACCAGCCAGCGTCTGTGGCGCGCTGCACGTTTCGAGCCGCCGTTCACATCGATGACGACGTTTGTGGAGACGACCGTCGACATAGTGTAGCAAAAGTTTGAGTCACCCGAAGAGCCGACACGTTTGCACTGACTGACGGTCGAATACCGATGGTCCCGCGCCCACTGGAACCGTAATTGTCGATCCGTGTACGATGAGCAGTGCGTGCACCAGCATTATGCTCTTTCGGCAGAGGTGCCACACATCATCATCTATCCTACTTTACAGAGCAGACGATCCTCCGAACCCCACGTTCTGTGAAGAGTCGTGGACGTCCTACCATTGAGCGCCTAGTGGTAGTTTCACTGTCCTTCTACCCCTTTCAGAGATGCTCACGACAGTAGCACGTGAACATTCGATCACCTACGTCGTTTTCGAGATACTCGTTCACAGGCTCTGTCAAATAATAACCTGCCCTTTGTCAAAGTCGCTTCTCTCAATGGATTTCCAAATTCGCAGTCCATATCTTCGTTAGGGTGCTCCACGCAAGTGTCTGCTCCGCTTACATGCTTTTGTTTCCCTGTCACGTGCCCTCAACGTCACCAGGTGGCATCCAACGTCGCGGTGGGCAGTGGTCATAATGTTTCGGCTTATCAGTGTATATGGACCAGTCCGGGACCCAAATACTGGAGAATGGAGAAGTTGCTACAATAAAAAACAAGGAGACAAGTACAAGGAGTCTAACATCGTTGGAGTGATGAAAAGCAATAGACTTGAATGGGTTGCACGCGTAGTGACAATGCGAAAACAAATGGCCCAATACTGCAGTGAACTGGATCCCATCGGGCAGGAGCAGATGGATTCATGCGGTAGCACAAGACTGCTGCAGATGGGACTCTTGGAGAACTGGAGGCAGGTACCAGAAGATGGACAGTCCTAACTGTGATGTCGCATCATTCTCTGTACTGATCGCCTAAAGTAAAGATTGTAACGGAATAACGAGCACTACGAAATTCTGCAGACCAACTGTAAACACTTTTCTGAAAGCTGTTGGTTACCAAAACCTTTTGAGTTAGACCTTTCAGAAAATCGTAAATAATCATCCGACGAAAACCTTCATGTTCTGCAAAATTATTTCTGCTTGATCACTAAAAGGGTTTCAACTATTTAAGCCTTCGTCATGTGACAGTTAAAACTTAAAAATACATTTCTGACTCTTACAATTGTATCCTGGGTTTTTTTTCCAAGTTGTGAGGTTGGTTGATTTGTGGGAGGGGATCAAACAGCGAGGTCATCGGTCCCATCGTATTTGGGAAGGATGCGGAAGGAAGTCGGCCGTGCCCTGTAAAAGGAACGATCCCGGCATTTGCCTGAAGCGATTTAGGGAAATCACGGAAAACCTAAAGCAGGATGGCCGGACACGTGTTTGAACCGTCGTCCTCCCGAATGCGAGTCCAGTGCTATCCACTGCGCCACCTCACTCGGCTATCACGAAAGTAAGGGCAGAGATCTTTATAATATGATATGGTTAGCAACAGAAGAAAGAAGTGATGAGTAAGATACGAGATAAACCCAAGACTGGATAGCCAAAGTGTTATCAAACGAATAGAGCGAAACGTGTAGACGAAGTAACCGAGTATCTGTGAGACATAGGACTGAGTAACTTTTGAAAGCTGCTCGTGATATAGGCTTCTAATGCGGTCCGTAAGGTTTCTGAACTCGCATAATTATGTACGTGACAGAATGTTTTATCAGGTGAGAGCACCAAGGAGAAAGACAAACGCACGGCAAACTAGGCCAAGAACGCGCCCGCGTATTTTTAAAGGTGTTAATGACCTGTCAGTAAAAGAGGCGCAGTTCAGCGCGTTGAATAGAACTGGATGGTGCTGACTGCTATTGAAAAGTGTTCTTTGTGTTGGCTCCACGCATTAAATTAATTATTTCCCGACAACGGCAAGACGCACGGTGAGGGATGTCGGAGCTGTACGCTAGGACTGCTCCAGCGAAAACCATGTGTTTTCAGGTTTGTTTTTAATGTGTGACACTATTACTTCCAAGCTCGGCTCTACGCCCTACCTCAGTCACTGACCAACACGACAATCTCCGCTGGTCATACAAAGAAATACACCTCGAGGAAGCGTGTCACATCTCTTGTTTGTTGAACGTACCGCACAAGAACAGTTTTATGTTTGCTGAACATAAAGTGAGAATCTAGCCAACGCTGGCAACCAGTAGCGAGTCCTTCAGCGTAGCAGTAATTGTCGGCGTCGGGGAAGCAGCTGGTGAGCACCAAGTGATGCAAACACACGACTCTACTGGAGCCGCGAGCGTAATGGTCTTGAGGACAACGGAACCTCCACAGGGTATTGTGCCCGTCTTCTATACAGAAGTGGTAAACGTGTTAGTTCCTGAAGTGTCGTGTGCGTATGTGGATCGTCTTTGGTCTTTCAAGAAGCGAATTTGTAGGTTTTTGACCTAGTGAACTGATAAAACTGTTGCAGGGAAATTTATTTCCATGTGATATTTGATGGATCTCTTTCTGGATGTTTTGGTAGATGGACGCATCCGCTAAATGTTTACTAACGTTTGTGCGGAGAGTATAGCAGAGAGCGTGCACTAGAACCTGCAAAACTCTGTTTTTGCACTCGTTTCAAGAGTTTGTTGGCGGCCATTCATCACACTTCCAGACCGTGCAAGATGGCCCGAAGTACGACGGCGCGCAGGCAGTCGGTACGACGGTGTCTGACCCTAGGTGCACTCCAAGCAACGCTGACTCCACGACTTATTTTAGTTAAAGATAGACAAACCGACATTTATAGAATTTATAGATTTGTAGAAGGATTTTAACAATGTTGATGAGAAGGGTTCTCTTTGAAATTCTGCGGATAGCGGGTATAAAATACGGAGAGCGAATGGTTACTCACGACTTGGATACCGAGCGAAGCGGCGCAGTCGTTAGCACACTGGACTCGCCTCGGCGAATGCGGGCTGGTTCCCCTTATTCCGCCTCAGTTACACTCTGTCCGTGATGGCTGCGCAAACACTTTCTGCACGTATTCGTACACCATAATTACTGTACCACGCAAAGATTGGGGTTACGCTCGTCTGGTGTGAGACGTTCCCGGGGACAGGAGGGGGGGGGGGGGGGGGCGTCCACTGGGGCCGAACCGCACAATAAACCTGGGTTCGGTGTAGGGCGGCGGTGAGGTGACTTGTGTTCCACTGTGGGCTACGGCGGGGACGGAGCCTCTGCGTCGTTTCTAGGTCCCCAGTTCGATACAATACAACATCCACACACAGGAACGATCTTATGGAGTAACTATAAGGAAGGCGAGGTCCATCTTTGCAACCACGACAACGCGCAGCACGGTACAGATGGGCCCAACAACATGCCAAATGGACCGCTCAGGATTGGCATCACGTTCTCTTCACCGATGAGTGTCGCATATGCTTTCAACCAGACAATCGTCGGAGACGTGTTTGGAGGTTAACCCGGTCAGGCTGAACGCCTTAGACACACTTTCCGACGAGTGCAGCAAGGTGGAGGTTCCCTGTTGTTTTGGGGTGGCATTATGTGGGGCCGACGTATGCCGCTGGTGGTAATGGAAGGCGGCATAACGGCTGTTCGATACGTGAATGCCATCCTCCGACCGATAGTGCAACTATATAGGCAGCATATTGGCGAGGCATTCTTTATGGACGACAATTTGAGAACCCATCGTGCACATCTTGTGAATGACTTCCTTCAGGATAACGACATCGGTCGCCTGGAGTGGCCAGCGTCTTCTCCAGACGTGGACCCTAACGAACATGCCTGGGATAGACTGAAAAGGGCTGTTTATGGACGACGTGACCCACCAACCACTGTAAGGGATCTACGGCGAATCGCCGTTGAGGACTGGAACAATTGGACCAGCAGTGCCTTCATGAACTTGTGGATAGTATGGCACGACGAATACAGGCATGCATCAGTGCAAGAGGACGTGCTACTGGGAGTGTACAGCAATGTGGACCACCACTTCTGAAGGTCTCACAGTGTGGTGGTACAACATGCAATGTGTGGTTTTCATGAGCAATGAAAAGGGCGGAAATGATGTTTATGTTGATCTCTATTCCATTTTTCTGTACAAGTTCCGGAACTCTCGGATTCAAGGTAATACAAAACTTTTTTGATGTAGCGTCGTATGCTCTTTAAGGCTATTCGCAGATGATGCAGTTGTTTATACCAAAGTAGCAACGCCAGAAGATAGTAAGAATTTGCAGAACGATCTGCAGAGAACTGATAAATGGTGCAGACTCTGGCAGTTGACCCTGAACGTAAATAAATGTAACATATTGCGCATACATAGGAAAAGAAATCCACTACTGTAGAGCTACACTATTGATGACAAACAGCTGGAGACCGAGTCTGCTGTAAAATATCTAGGCGTAAGTATGCAAAGCGACCTTAAGTTGAATGACCGTATGAAAAGATAGTGGGAAAAGCAGACACCAGACAGGTTCATCGCAAGAATCCTAAGGAAATGTAACGGATCCACGAAAGAAGTGGCTTATAAGGTGCTTGTTCGCCCGATTTTTGAGTATTGTTCACCTACGTGGGATCCCTATCAGGTAGGAGTGATAGAGGAGACAGAGAAGAAGATCCAACGAAGAGCGGCGCGTTTCGTCACGGGGTCGTTTAGCACGCGAGAGAGCTTTATAGATATGCTAAACAAACTCCACTGGCAGAGGTTACAAGAGAGGCACTGTGTATCACAGAGAGATTTACTACTGAAATTTCGGGACAGCACTTCTCAAGAGGAGTGAGGCAACATATTACTTCCGCACACATACATCTCGCGTATTGACCACGAGGAGAAAATTCGAGCCAATACAGAGGCTTACCGACAATCATTCTTCCCACGCTCTATTCGCGAGTGGAATAGGGTTGTGGGGATCAGATAGTGCCCTCCGCCGCACACCATTAGGTGGCTTGCGGAGTATGATGTAGATCTAGATGCAAAATGACAATTTTACGGGGCCATTTTGACTATTTTTCGACCGTGACTGTCTCAAGAAATATGTAAAGGTTGTTTAAAATTACCGCTACCAGTCACAAACTTTGTCAACTATTGTATTACTTATTTATTTAGAGGCATGTTTCGAGGTAAACCTCATCTTCAGGCTAAATGGCATTACAAAACCAACTTTAAACTATGGCCATAGTGATTTTACATAGTCTTTTCGTAAACGCTGTGGTCATCTTTTTCTTCTGGCGTGGCAGTCTCGTAGTGATGCGCTGGGGTGCCTCCACTCCCGTGGCTCGTGCCTCTCCTGGCCACTCACACTGAGCTCACTGCAAGCTATTTTTGCGGCGTCCCCGGTTGCATTCCTCTGCTGTTGGTAGTCTTTGGAATGTAAAGAATGCTTACTGAAGTGATCTGGCAAAAGGGCAAACAAATTGTTTTAGCCCGGCCAAAAAGAAAGATAGTAGCTATGCAAAGAATGTTTCAAGCCCAAAAGTTTGGCTGACTACTCCACTTCAAAAATTATCAATCGTAAAAAGCTTTCAGGTTACAAGATTATTTTAAACTTGATACGCGTTGTAGTATATTGATATGACTACTCAGATTTTTCCGGCAGATGTGTTTGATTTGTGGCTCTTGGTTCAGCCGTCGGATAACGTTCTGTAAACGCCACAGTAATTCTTCGAGCCAACTGCTCGACTTCGCCGCTTCGTGCCTGCTAATTACTGCTGGAAAATAGCAAGAAGCGGGTGGTTAGTTGGCAACAGGAACCACCAGCCACGGCCTGACGATGTCGAGTAGTTGACTCGATCAAATGCTGCGTGGTTTAGAAAATGTGATCCGGTGACAGAACCGAGAGGCACACAGACGTACCGTATTGTTACTTGAAAGACGCTGTTGGTTGCTGGTAACCGATAAGGGCGTAACGTGACGTGATCGTGCATGTCCTAGTCAGTGGCAGGTGGGTCATGTTTCTGGCTTGTCGGTGGTGTACGCGGCGTTTGATGGTGGAGAAGAGGCAGTGTTTGGTGTATTGCGTAAAAATGTTCGGGAAACTGGGAATTAATATGGACGGTTGCTGCAGAACGAGCGTATTTTACACAGATTAAATTGCCTCTATATCTGAAGTCTGCAAGTGCGTCTGAATTTCATGCAAGGTGGAAAGCCTCTCCTATGTCCAATAATGTTGGTTGGTGATGATGCCGACGAGATGCATCCACCAGAAGTCGGCAGGAGAACTAGGCCAGAGGAGGCACTCAGCGCTCGAGGTTTGCAGTCATTCCGTTTCGTAATCCTGCAGATTGCGACGAGAGGTCGTATGGACGAGTGGTTCTCTTTGTTGAGTGGAAGTTGTTGTATGAAGGATTTTTGGAATTTAGTGGAAGCTTCTAGACATTCTAGACTTACAAGTGCATACTGTAGGTCGTTTTCGACATTCATTCACTGACATGGCGACCAAACGAATGGTAAAATAACACTCGATTTGTCTTCGTGGTAGGAACGACACACTGAAGTAAAAGATGTATAAGGCGAAAGTGGTTTGTTTGCGAAGAAACGGCGTGTGATCGTTGCCAGCCACTCCTGAGCTTGGGGACTGGGTGTTGTATTGTCCTCACAATCGTTCTGTCATAATTGACATCCATGCCGCTGTGAAACTGGCTGGATGGGCACCTCTTGACTGCCAAAATATTGAAAAAAGTTGACATTTCCAGTGTTTTCGGCGTATGGAACCTGTAGTTACAGCGTGACTCGCTGGGGCAGTTACGAAACCCTGTTAAATGCGTCCAGCTTCAAGCGCCATAAACATATGTGGACGAGGACCAAGTATGCTGTCATACACGATGAACACAAGCTGAACAATTAAAACTTCGGAGGTTGTTGAGGGATATTTTCTAAGTATTTTGGTATAATACGGATAGAGTCGTGCCGCGCTTCCACTGCATGGAATGAATCCTTACGCTGGCAACTCTTTGTCAGTAAGCCTATCTACAGTGCTGTGTATCGCGCTTAACCTCCAATTAACATTGCCAGATAAAGAAAACCCGAGACAAAACCGACCATTACTGCGTGCAAGCTTCAGGGCGAAGAGTTGTTGTCAACAGCAGGTGACGTGAGTGAATGGACTACACTGGAGAGTCAGAGAGGCTGGTACAACTGCCTAATATCGTGTAGGGTCCCCACGAGCACGCAGAAGTGCCGCAACACGGCGTGGCGTGGACTCGACTAATGTCTGAAGTAGTGCTGGAGCGAACTGACTCCATGAATCCTGCAGGGCTGTCCATAAATCCGTAAGAGTACGAGGGGGAGGAGATCTGTTCTGAACTGAAGGCGTCCCAGATGTGCTCAATAAAATGGTAGCCAGCGGAAGTGTGTCAACTTAGAAGTAGATGACGATCAGTTTGGCTTTAGAAAAACTAAAGGCACGAGAGAGGCAACTCTGACGTTGCGGTTGATAATGGAAGCAAAACTAAAGTAAAATCGAGACAAGTTCATAGGATTTGTCGACCTGGAAAAAGCGTCCGACAATGTAAAATGGTGCAATATGTTCGAAATTCTGAAAAAAGTAGGAGTAAGTTATAGGGAGAGACGGGTCATACGCAATATGTACAACAGCCAAGAGGGAATAATAAGAGTGGACGACCAAGAACGAAGTGCTCGTATTAAAAAGGGCATACGACAAGGATGTAGCCTTTCGCCCCAACTGTTCAATCTGTACATCGAGGAAGCAATGATGGAAATAAAAGAAAGGTTCAGGAGTGGAAATAAAATTCAACGTGAAAGGATATCAGTGATAAGACTCACTCATGACATTGCTATCTTGAGTGAAAGTGAAGAAGAATTTCATGATCTCCTGAACGGAATAAACAGTCTAATGAGTACATAGTGTGGACTGAGAGTAAATCGAAGAGAGGCGAAGGTAATGAGAAGTAGTAGAAATGAGAACAGCGAGAAGCTTAACATTATGATTGATGGCGACGAAGTAGATGAAGTTAAGGAATTCTACTATCTAGGCAGTAAAATAACCAATGACGGACGGAGCAAGGAGGACATCAAAAGTACTAATATCAAAGATCGGCTGAGAATGTTACGTCTGGAGTACAGCATTGTATGGTAGTGAAACATGGACTGTGGGAAAATCAGAACAGAAGAGAATCGAAGCATTTGAGATTTGGCCGGCTGGAGTCGCCCAGCGGTTCTAGGCGCTACAGTCTGGAGCTGCGCGACCGCTACGGTCGTAGGTTCGAATCCTGCCTCGGGCACGGATGTGTGTGATGCCCTTAGGTTAGTTAGGTTTAAGTAATTCTGAGTTGTAAGGGACTCATTACCTCAGAAGTTAAGTCCCATAGTGCTCAGAGCCATTTGAGATGTGGTGTTACAGACGAATGTTGAAAATTGGGTGCACTGATAAGGTAAGGAATGAGCAGGTTCTACGCAGAATCGGAGAGGAAAGGAGTATGTGGAAAACACTGATAAGGAGAAGGGATAGGATGATAGGACATCTGTTAAGACATGGGGGAATGACTTCCATGGTACTAGACGGAGCTGTAGAGGGCAAAAACTGTAGAGGAAGACAGGGGTTGGAATACATCCAGCAGATAATTGAGGACGTAGGTTGCAAGTGCTACCCTGAGATGAAGAGGTTAGCACAGGAGAGGAATTCGTGGTGGGCCGCATCATACCAATCAGACGACTGATGATAAAATAAAAAAAAAAAACAAAAAAGAGAGAGTTACTGGAGCCACTCTGTAGCAATTCTGGACGTGAGGGGTGTCGCTTTGTCCTGCTGGGATTGCGCAAGTCTGTCGGAATACACAAAGGACACGAATTGATGCAGGTGATCACACAGGATGCTTACGTACATGTCACCTGTCAGACTCGTATCTAGACGTATCAGGAGTCCCATATCACTCCAGCTGCGCACTCCACACACTATTACAGAGCCTGCAGCAGCTTGAACAGTCCCCTGCTGACATGCAGGGTTCATGGATTCATGAGGTTGTCTCCATACCCGTACACGTCCATCCCCTCGACACAATTTGAAACGAGACTCGACCGACCAGGCGACTTGTTTCCAGTCATCAACAGTCCAATGTCGGTGCTGACTGTCCCAGGCGAGGCGTAAAGCTTTATGTTCTGTAGTCATCAAGGGTACACGAGTGGGCCTTCGGCTCCGAAACCCCTTATCGATGATGTTTGCTTGAATGGTTCCCACGCTGACACTTTTTGATGGCCCAGCATTGAAATCTGCAGCAATATGCGGAAGGGTTGCACTTCTGTCACGTAAAACGATTTTCCTCAGTCATCGTTGGTCGTGTTCTTGCAGGATCTTTTTCCGGCCGCAGAGGTGTCTGAGATTTGATTTTTTACGGGATTCCTGATATTCATGGTACACTCATCAAATGGTCGTACGAGAAAATCTCCATCGCTACATCAGAGATGGTGCGTCCCATCGCTCCTGCGTCGACGGTAATACCACGCTCAGTCACTCGAATTTTGATAACCTGCCACTGTAGCAGCAGTAACCGATCTAACAACTGTGCCAGACACTTGTTGTCTGATCTAGGCGTTGACGACCGCAGCACCTAATTCTGCCTGTTTACATGTCTCTGCATTTGAATACGCATGCGTATACGAGTTTCTTCGGCGCTTCAGTGTAATTTTTTCCCAAAGAAGACACACAGCACATATCGTCGATTTTTTCAACGCTGTGTATATATTTTCAACGCTGTGTAGATACAAAGATAAACGGGAATAAGAAATCAAACGAAATGCATTACTGCAATCAGACGCCGGAGACCGAGGGTCCACCCTACCTAAATAGAAAATATCCAAGATACTCAGACTACTTTTACCGTGTGGATCGGGTTCACGCTGCATACTTCAGAGGCATGTGAAGGGTGATTAAATGCGTACCCGAACGTTGATACTGTCTTGCAGGAGAAGTCCCTTCAGTAGATGTTCCGAAATGACTTGAAATTTGATTTCGTAATATTATACAATCAGGCAAGTATGTCATTATTTTTTCGATTTTAGAATGGTGCTGGTTACACAACTGTACGTTTAATTAATGAAAAGCCCTTGAATTGCTAATAAGTAATTTATGAAGTCCACGACTGGTTTCGGCCTTCTTATCCTGGCTATGTTCGAGTGGATGTGAGGCTGCCATTGTCTATGCATAATATGATGGATTTATTTTACATAATGTGAGGAGAAAAACAAAGCTGTTATAGCTGGTCGCGAAATATAGCCTGGAATAACAGTATCGCGGCATGGTCGCCGATAATATTTATAATGTCACGAAGTCTGAAAGGAATCAATTGCCACAAAACGAGGTACTACAAAAGGAAAAAAATCAGCCAAGGACGAACAGAACTCTGTATCCGAGGGTCTCACACAAACTTAATCATGTATGTAGGAAGTGCATCCACCTCATGAATTGAGAAGCTCGACGATGCTTGCCTGTTACCGAGATTGATACTTGCAAGATACGGGTCCCGGCAATTCCTAGACTTTGGAGAACGTTTCAATTCTAAAGTCGGATAGCAAATGACAAAAAGAATTTTTTTAGTTATCTAATGAAACATTAACAATTTAATGATTTTTACTGTACTTATACTACTAAACCGTGCCTCTTGCCATATTTCATGACTCTAGGTAAGTGCCCTATAGGTTTTCGACAAGTCAGTTTGCGTGTATCAAAATGTGTTACACATATGACTGTATCTTTTGATTGCGTACATTTGGACGTTACTACGTGCATAAATTTCAACTTGATACGCCTACCCGCTCCTGAGAAGAATGTCTTTATCAGACTGGGGGACATCATATAATCAGATAACAAATGACAAAAAAATTTTTCCTGTGTTATAATTATAAATTAACAATCTTCGAATTTTTTCCTTTACCTGACTTCTCGGCAAAGTTCATTACTCTAGGCCAACTTTTAGTTCCTTATAAGTTTTGTTGAATGAATTTCTGAGTATCAAAATATGTGACATAAATAACAATATCTTTTATTATCATTTACACTGCCACGAGCCTATAAACATTAGTATGTGACATAAATTTCAACTTGATACGTCAAATTGTTCCTGAGAAAAACGAGTCTCAACGGACAGACAGATAATATGAAAACAAATGTCAAATTTTTTTCACATGATGTGACTATAAATTTACAATTTCGGATTTTTTCCGTTACTTGAACTGTTAAACTTGGCTTCTTCCAAATTTTGGTTTTATGCCGACGGTTAGTACCATATAGGTTTTGATGAGTATTTTCTAGTACCAAAATACGAATTTGTGACATAAATGCCCGTATATGGCATGAATTTCAATTTCATACGTCTGTCTGCTTCTGAGAAAAAGGGTCAGCAACAATCCGACAGACAGACAGACAAACAGACAGACGGACGGACAACAGACTTATCCTAAATAAGGTTTCCGTTTTTACCGATTGAGGTTCGGAACCGTAAGAAGAATTTACATCGCTTCCTTTCTATGGTCAGGTCTTGTGCAGACTCAGAAACTTTCTCAGAAACAATAGTGTACGCATCGCATATCGTATAAATTTGTTCTTTTAATACATGACATTAACACAGCTCAAGACTTATACCGAAACTGTGACGTATACAAAATTTACTGCTCTTATTGTAATGCTAGATACATCTGACAAAGAGAGACAAATTTGGTAAAGCGATTCAAGGAACACACAGAATTGAAAAGAAAAAAACGTAAGAAGTAAATCCACCTTCGCATATCGCACTGTGCACAGTGTCGAAAACAGCATAGCAATCCTTCGTACGGTGATGAACGGAAAGGAAGAGCAATGCAACGAAAAGACGCTCAATGACCAACGCACACTAAGGAACTCCAATTTCTTGGACACCTGCGGCCCCGTTATTGACAACTTCCCTTGTAAGTTACTCCCTAAGATCGTTCCTGTGTGTGGATGTTGTATTGTATCATGCAGCGTATTGCGCACAGTTTGGGTCGTAACACGACGTCCTGTGGCTGCACGAAAAGCGTTATTCAACATGGTGGCGTTGCTGTCAGGGTTCCTCCCAGCCATAATCCGTACGTAGCGGCCATCCACTGCAGTAGTAGCCCTTGGGCGGCCTGAGCGAGGCATGTCATCGACAGTTCTTCTCTCTCTGTATCTCCTCCATAACCGAACAACATCGCTTTGGTTGACCCCGAGACGCTTGGACACTTCCCTTGTTGAGATCCCTTCCTGGCACTAAGTAACAATGCGGACCCCATCAAACCGCGGTACTGACCGTCTAGGCATGGTTGAACTACAGACTACACGTGGAATGACTACAACTGATCGGCTGTCGGATCCCCTTCGTCTAATAGGCGCTGCTCGTGCATGATGGTTTACATCTTTGGGCGGGTTTAGTGACATCTCTGAACAGTCAAAGGGACTGTGTCTGTGATACAATATCCACAGTCAACGTCTATCTTCAGGAGTTCTGGGAACCGGGTTGATGCAAAACTTTTTTGATGTGTATATATTTTGAACAGCGACGTCCAATCACACTACCCTGTGGTACTCCGGATATTACCTTTATTTCGTATATAACTGATTAGGTGAGTTCGAGAATATGTCCAGCCCAAATAAATTAATTTAACGTGAAATACATAAAACATTTGTATCTCAAACGTTTGACAGAAAACCAAAAATTTTTTAAACATAGATTGATTAATTTCACTCTTCAACGGTAAGCAAATGTGCAAAGTCATCTACATCAGTACTCAGCAAGCCATCTGTTGGTGTGTGGTGGAGAGTACTTCTGGTACTACTGGCCGATCCCGCTATCCCTGTTTCACTCGCGAGTGGTGCGTGAGAAGAATGATTTCTCAGCAACTCTCTGTGTTAGCTCTAATGTCTCGAATTTTTCATTCTGGTCATTTAGCGAGGAGGTGAAGTAGTATTCTGTCCGACTCTTCCCGAATAGCAGGCCGCTGTGGCCGACCGGTCCTAGGCGCTTCAGTCTGGAACCGCGCGACCGCTACGGTCGCAGGTTCGAATCCTGCCTCGGGCATGGATGTGTCTGATGTCCTTAGGTTAGTTAGGTTTAAGTAGTTCTAAGTTCTAGGGGAGTGATGTCCTCAGATGTTAAGTCCTATAGTGCCCAGAGCCATTTGAACTATTTTTTTCTTCCCGGATGGTACTCTCTGGATATTTCAACTGTATACCTCTATGTGATGCACAGCGCCTCTCTTGTAGCGCCTGCCACTAGAGTTTCTTGAGCTTCTCTATAGCGGTCTCGCCGCTACTAAACCATCCCGTGACGAAACGCGCCACTCTTCGCTGGATCTTCTCTATCTCTTCTATGACTCCTACCTGGTAGTGGTCCCAGATTGATGAACAAAGGAATCGATCCAACAAGCGCCTTGTGAGATACTTCTTTCGTGAATGACTTACATTAAGATTCCTCCTCTGGCGTTTGCTTTTCGGGTATTAGTTTTATGTGGTCATTCCACGTAAGGTCGCTATGGGTAGTTAATACTGTTAATACGCATGTGGATGTGACCTTTTTTTATTTAACGACGTATCATTACACGTCGTTGTTGTGTGATCTTCAGTCCGAAGACTGGTTTGATGCAGCTCTCTACGCTACTCTGCCCAGTGCAAGCGCCTCTGCAAAACTTCGGCAGCCTACATCTCTTTGAACGCTCTAACAGTATTCATCCCTTGGTCCCTTCTAGAATTTTTACACCCCACATTTCTTACCATTACCAGACTAACGGTTCCTTAACGCCTTAAGGAGTGTTCTATCGACTGTTCCCTTCGTATAATCAGGTTGTGTCAAAAATATATTTTCTCTCCAGTTAGATCCTGTACCTCCCCATTGCTTACTCGATTTACCCACCTAACTTTCAACATTCTCCTGTTGCACAACATTTCACTCCTTGTCTGAACGGCTTATCCACGTTTCACTTATGCACAAAACTACAGACCAGTTCCTTCAAAAAAATAGTTCCTAGATTGGCATTAGATGTAAGTTTTTAATTTTCAGAAACGTTTTTCGTTTTATGTCCAATCTGCATTTTATATCCTCTCTGCTTCGGCCATCATTAGCTGTTTTACTGCCCAAGTAGCGAAACAGATTTACCGATTTTAGTGTCTCATTTTCTAATTCCCTCAGCATCGCCTAGTACAATTCGGCTTTATTCCATTACCCTTGTCTTGCTTTGGTCGATGTTCATCTTACAATTTCTTTTCAAGACAGTATAAATACGTACTTCCGTGAGTAAAAGCAGCAAAACAAGCTAGGAAATTTTCGCAAAATTTATATACACCTTCTATGCTCGGTTGGCACTGAATATTAAAAACCTGAAATAGAAGAAAAAAATCTGATCCAGTGAGGAAATCGTATAGCATCAAAAAAACTAACCAGTAAATAATGTCACTCATTAGCATGCCAAAAACTGGAGGAACAGGAAATAAAATATCATTCGTTGTATTTCCGTCTAAAACGCCTTTTTTTGCTTTGGAAACTTGTCATGTTAATGGAATTATTATTAACTGTCATGATAAAAACTGAACACAATGTGTTTTTAAAGCTAATTTTTTTAGGGTATTGGAGTAAAGTTAGCTGAGCGTATGTGAATGTAAGAAACCCTCGAAGCCATCAGGTTAGTCGGTAAAAACTGGATCAAGACAGTCCTCCAGTTTGATACGTTACTGTCAAGCCACGCCAACAGGAGAGCAGAATTCCAACTCTACGCCTGTATGTTGCACTGTGTGGCACCCTATGCAGTTGGAGAAGCTTGGAGACTACGTCCTTGTAACCCTGAAATTTCACAGTTTTCTTCTCTCTTCTTTCAGTCTTCCTTTAACGGTCTATTTCTTCACCTCTCAGCGACGTGAAGATTCGTCAGGAACGACATGTGGTTCTGATTCCTTGTTAAATGTAGGTCCCTTTTCTCCAGCTGGATAACTGCAGTAGGTTAGAGACACTAAAGTCGCCAAAGTGGCATCCAATTGAAAGACTTGTAGAAGGCCGTTGAGCTGGTCGCAGTTGTTACTACTGCCGGATAGGTATCATTCAGGTGAACACATGCTGGGGGTACGTAATGACTATGCACTACGTATATGGGCTAATAATTCTGGGTGAATGTATTATCCAGATGTCCGTTATGAATGGTGTTCAGGTAGTATATACACTACCTGGCAAAAAAAAGCGAACCCCACAGAACACATGACTGTATGTTAATGTTACTTCGTACACGAACACACAGTAGACGACTATGTAAGTGATCAGAGTTGCAGTTCTACGTGGCAAGTCGAATCCCCGCCAGAGCGCATGAATGTTGTTGTGTTTAGTGTTGTTACCAGGCCTGAAAGGATATGTAAGGGGGTGTGACGAGTCAGAGATAGAGTGATCACTGTGAAGGACACGGGAATGCCGCGTACTCTTGTGAGACAGTCTTATCAGGAAGTGACACAGTTTGCAAGAGGTCTCCATTTGGCCGGATAGTCGAATAGTGCTGTAGCCACAACTATAAGGCATTTGGACATGACATTGCCCGATGTTGGTCTGCAGGCATACTCGGCATAAAAGTTCCGGTCGGCCACGTCTGACCACCACAACAGAGGATCGCCGTGTAGAGCACCGAACGCATCGTGGCCGCTCCACATCCGTGTCTGCCATCCGAGAAAAGTCACTGGCTTCCTGCAGCATACTGTGTCACCCTGCACCACTGGATCAGGAACTATCGATCCAAGCGTATACTGCCGTTAACGCAACAACACTACCGGCTATTTTTGGAGAGGTGCCTTGACTAGGAAGCATGGACTGTTGATGAATAGCGTCGCACTGTGTTCAGCGATGAATCGCTACTAGGAGCACGGCTGGTACCTGGGGTGTGGTTCCTTACAGTGCCTTGGAGAGCACAACAGTGTCACTCCTGGCTGCTTGGTAGGACGAGCCATCGGGTATGGCTTCAGGTCACGGCTGGTGGTGACTGAGGGAACTCTGACGGCACAGCTACACGTCACAGACATGCAGCATTCTCATGGTTACCTCTCACGTGATAATACCATGGTCCCACAGGAGAATGTTCATCCACACATGGCACGTATCTCCTCTCATGACTGCCTCACGATATTGAGGTATTCCCGTGGACTGGAAGATCCCCAGATCTATCCCTGCTAGAATATACTTCCAAAGGATACAACGGTTTTATGACATCCTTCCCAACCAAATCATTGAATGCATCCCGGCGTGAGGGAGTGCAAAATCATATTGATAAGCGGGCCAGTGCTGCCAAGTTGACTCAATATAGTAATCACTGCATTAATGTCACATACCTTCTCAAACCGCGAAGCTTGCATTTGTTTCCTCCTCCCTTCTGGGTCCTTCATTTTTGTCAGGCAGTGTATCCCTGCCGCACAAACCACATTTCTCCAGCAGTCAAGTTTTGTGAAGCACAACCGTTTTATTTAGACAACTAAATAACTGTGTTCACGTTCACATGCCTCCAACACCATCCACCGGTGCAGGTAACTGGAATTAGAAGGGTCGCCAGTCTCACTGTAAAACGTTCTTCCTGTGAGAGATGTGTAATTTACTAAACGCGTGCCATCCTGCCGCACACCTGCTGCCTGCGTTCCACACCTCCTCCGAAAAACCGAGACATGTTTTATGCTTCTTTCGATTGATTATCTTAGAAACATCATCAGAACCCAGTTGCCACTGGTCACTCAGCTCCCTTCTACACCGTCGCCATATAGCTTCACTGAGGCGAGTTTCCCAACATAGATGTCGTCCAGAAACCACAAGTATTACTTTTCAAAAGAAAAGCAGCTAGCGACCCACAGCCGTTTGGCGTTCACAAACAGCCCAGGAGTTCCAAAACCACTCGAGGCATCGCAGAGACTTCTTTCTAACCATCACCGTGCATGGCTTAACTTTGCTGTATACGCACCTGCTTTCTGGCTTCACCAATACACAGTCCTTTGGCCTAGAATATTGACGTATGGATAAGTTATTCTCCCAGCGGCTAGTCTGCTGCCGCCATCCGTTGTGGGTTTCTACAACGGCCTTTACCCAAAGAATACTATCTGATTAAGACCCCTCTAAACGGACCATCACAACGACCCTAACTTTCAACGTAAGAGTGGAAGACATTACCTGACAGGTCCAGGCAGGCAACGAAAACCAGAAATCTATCGGATTGGAGTCGATGTGGGTGTAAAGCACTATGACGTCTCTCGTCAGTGGGGCAGACGGTCTATTTGCAGCTGTTTGCCCTCCTTCGAAGGCGAGAACCCCTGCCGAGTTGCCACATCTAGGCTACCCGCCGGGAATAGACTGGTCTACTTTACGATCGGCGAAGAGGTTATCCGCGGAAGACGAATGCGCGCTCGTAATTGGGGCAGTGACGCAGGTTGCACACCCGAGGGGAAACGGGCCACCCCTGAGGCGGCGACGGTTGGACTGGGCCGTGGCGCGCCTTGACCCGCTCCCTGGTGACGGATTGGGCGCAAGGGCGCTGGGCAGCGCTGGCGTGAGCCGCCCCAATCTGCATACCGACCGCTGGCCCTTCCGGTCAGTCGCCGCTCAATACCGGCGGCGCAAGACTGCACGCCACCGCCGCCGCCACCGCCACCGCCTCCCTCTGCGAAATCAGCCGTGACTCGCCTTTCTTACCACTGGCCTTTCGGCTCTGTCGTCACCACTGCAGTCCCGTGCTGCTGAGGATGACTTTCACTGATCGGCATCTTCCTGTCCATCAAGTCCGACTACATCTCAGAAGAAACAGGCTCAAAACTGGACCCTCCCCATTTCGTCGTGCACATTGTCGTCTCTACTGTTGGGAATCACTCTAGCAGACCTCCGAGCACTGACGCCGTCACGAGAGAGCACAAGGGATTTCACCAACTTCCAATTCATCAAGACCAACTACAACTCAGAGGCTCAGAAGGGACACACACAAATATGGACCTCCCGCATTTTTTCCTTCCTCACTGCAGTCCTATACTTTTGGGGATCTCTCCACCAGATGTTCAAGCACTGATGGCCCTGTGAGAAAGTATACAAGAATTTCCTCGAGCCTTCATCTTCCAGGTCCGCAGCTCGTGGTCGTGCGGTAGCGTTCTCGCTTCCCACGCCCTGGTTCCCGGGTTCGATTCCCGGCGGGGTCAGGGATTTTCTCTGCCTCGTGATGACTGGGTGTTGTGTGCTGTCCTTAGGTTAGTTAGGTTTAAGTAGTTCTAAGTTCTAGGGGACTGATGACCATAGATGTTAAGTCCCATAGTGCTCAGAGCCATTTGAACCATTTCATCTTCCAGTCCAGAAAGTCCGATTACGTCTCAGTAGAGTCAGGCTCGAATATGGAGGTATCTCCTATCGTCGAAGCAAAAGCACTCAACTAGAACACCTGGAACTATTCACAAATGGAGCTTTGCACATACGACTACAGTGCAGATATAATCATGGGGAGAGGTTCAAATGGCTCTGAGCACTATGCGACTTAACTTCTGATGTCATCAGTCGCCTAGAACTTAGAACTAATTAAACCTAACTAACCTAAGGACATCACACACATCCATGCCCGAGGCAGGATTCGAACCTGCGACCGTAGCGGTCGCTCGGCTGCAGACTGTAGCGCCTAGAACCGCACGGCCACTCAGGCCGGCCATGGGAATGGCTCTTTAGAAGCTACACCAGCAACTTTGAACTGGACTCGCAGCTAGACGTCAATTTCACGATGCTTTACAAATTTACTTACTCTGAATCTGTATATGCACACATACTTTGAAAACCACTGTCAAGTGCATGGCAAGGGGTACTTCCCATCATTAGGGTTGCCTCCAGTCCCAATCCCATACAGACTGCAGGAAGAATGACTGTTTAAATGACTCTGTACATTCTGTAAGTAATGTGTAATCTTGTCTCCACCACCCCTACGCAGGCAATGCGTAAGCAGGCAGTGTGCAGGTGCACGAAGAATACCTCCAGATTCTTCACTTGATATTGTTTATGGAAACTTTGTAAATAGACTTTTGGGGGTAAATTGGCATCTATCTTCAGACATCTGCCAATTCAGGTCGTTCAACATTTCCGTTACACTTTTGTGTGGGTCAGACAAACCTGTGGCCATCCGTGCCTCTCTCATTTGTATAGTCCAATGTCGCCCGTTAGTTCTATTTGGAGTGGGTCCCAAAACTTGACCATACAAGTGAGCTGTAAACAGTCTCCTCTGTTTCCTGGTATTCTACCAATTAATCTAAGTCTGCCACAAGCCACACCTACGAAAGAGCATATGTAGTCGTTCCACTTCATACTCCTACAAATTACTAAACGAGACGACCGATTCCAGTTATGACTCATTGGTAATGGAGCCATAAGATTCAACTTTTGTGTGCTTACTGAAGGGCAAACTTTGCATTTTTCAACATTTATAACAATTTCCCTATCTTTGACGATTTATAAATCTTACATATAACAGAATACTTGCGTCCCTTTTATTATTGGTAGCTACATCATCTGCATAAAGTGTGATGATACTATTAATATTGTTTGCCATGTGATTAATATATAAATGAGCCACAAGAGTCATAGCACACTTCACAGGACGACACAGGACGTCACTTCCATTTTCGTCCATGACCCTCCATCAAAGATAACATACGGTGTCCCACCTGCCAAAAAATTCTCAAACCTCAGACTCATTTAATAATACTTTTATTATCGTTAGTGTGGCTCCGAGTCAAATGCTTTTCACAAACCAAGAAATACTGCATACAGCTGATTGCCTTGGTCCATGGCTTTCAGGCTGTCATGTCATAAAAGTGCGAGTTGGGTTTAGATTATCCATGTATTTGGAATTTCTGCTGGGTATCATGGACGATTAGGGATCTAAGGAACATTGCGAATACTTCACGCATGTGGACTCATCATTTTCGTAAGCAGTGTTGTTGTTGTGCTCTTAAGTTCGAAGACTGGTATGATGCAACTCTTCACGCTGGTACATCCTGTCCAAGCCTTTTCGTCTCTATATACCTACTGCAGCTTAAACCAATATGAAGCTGCTTGCTGTAGTCAAACTTTCGTCTCCCTCTACATTTAAAACCGTCACACTTCCCTCTGTTACAAACTGTCGATTCCTCGATTTTTCAGGGTGTATACTATCAAGGAATACACAGGTTTCATATATTTCTTTTCGCTTCACTTCAGTTTAGTACATCCCTATTAGTTATTTCGTATTTTCAGCGGTATCAGGCTTGGTAGTCTAGTGCTGAAGGCGTCAATGGAAATTCAAAGATCGCGGGACCGAATCCCGGCCAGACCACGGAAAACTTTTAGTCTTCCTTTACCTCTCAATGATGCGAGTAGTCGTCAGGACATTAAACTGTAGGTTTGCTCTCCCCAGTTGCTACCTGCAGCCAATAAGGAACACGAAGTCACCAACGTGCCATCCAAGTGAAACACATGCAATACACAATTGAGCCACAAGCGATCAATATACAAGACGTTTCCGTAAGAGCGTGCAGAAAATGTGCTGTTGCCATTTTTCGGGCTGCACTCAGCCTCGTAATGCCAATTGAGGAGCTACTCGACGGCTCCGGACAAAGAAAAGCATCACAACGACCGGGAGAGCGGTGTGCTGATCACACGCCCCTGCTATCCGCATCCTCAGCTGAGGATGACACGGCGGTTGGATGGTCCCGATGGGCCACTTGTGGCCTGACGACGGAGTGCTAAACAAGAAGGATGAGCCTGATTACCAGGAACTCATGATGCAGGTTTTGTTTACTTTACTTGTCCATAAGATGGCTCTGTTGTATTGTATTTACATTGCCCCATGACAGGACGTGCTACGAACCAACGACAGACCCATTCACTACTCAGTGCTATTCACAGTCGTACAGTACAGTACGATGGAGCAGTACAAGTACTTCCTGGTCGCTGGATGGGAAGAGGAGTTCGTATTCCGTGATCTGAGAGGTCATCTGACCTGAATCCCTTTGATTATTTCCTATGGGGATATCTAAAGTAACTTGGGTACGAGACACCAGTCGATTAGTTGCCAGAACTGTAGCTGCATGGCATGTGATTCGAAACACACCAGAGATATTTGTCAGGGTGCGTCAGAATCTTGTTCACCGCTGTCACGCTTGGATTGAGGTTGATGGCCGTCAGTTTCAGCACATGTGTGCAGATGGTCCGTTCATTGCGTCAATGATTGTATATGCAGTTAGCTAATGTAAATAAAAAAAGTACAGAGTAAAATGATTTTATAACTATTACATCCTTAAGCTGGCTTCTCCGATACCAGGTTCCCCGCCTCAAATTGTTCAGTGAAGCATCCTCTATGCCCCGTCAATTTTTTGCACGCGCTTACGGGAACACCAGGAAAGACGACGTTGATTTTGATCTGATGCCGGCAAACGCCACCTGTGGGGTAGTAGGAGTACTGACACTGGCTTCAACGTCGTCCGCCAACAGATAGAGTAGTGGCGTAGCTACCAGAGCGCCCTATAATGGAGAATGCTCTCAGCCAGAAGGCTCAGTGCAGTGCAAACGTGTGAAGCAAGCAGGCAACCATGCTGTGGAGATGCACTCGTCATTCCCACAGCCAACACAGCGATTTCGAAATGAGTCAAATTGTGGCCTTCTGAGTGGCGGGATGGTCCTCTCGGAGAACTGACACACAAGTTGGACGTTCTGCATCAGTACTGCAATGATGTCAGTAGTCAAGTGATCATTCTCACACCCGTAAACGAGGTTCTGGACTGCCACGCAGCACAGCAGGACTGGCAGATCGTACCACTGCATGGGCGAGAGGGCTTATGAACCCAGAGTGTCAACACAAACTGTTGTGAACCGGTTATTGCCGGCCGTTGTTGCCGAGCGGTTCTAGGCTCTACAGTCTGGAACCGCGCGACCGGTACAGTCGCAGTTTCGAATCCTGCCTCGGGCATCGACGTGTGTTATATCCTTAGGTTAGTTAGGTTTAAGTAGTTCTAAGTTCTAGCGGACTGATGACCTCAGAAGTTAAGTCCCATAGTGCTCAGAGCCGTTTGAACCACGCTTGAGATTTTGATTTTCTCTCACTCGCTATGCCCAGAGTGTTGGTCCTACAGAAAAAATGAATGGAACGTTTCTGTAGGAAATTTAATGTAGATAAATCTTCTGCTGGGATACTTTTCCGTGAAGGCCACGGTTTTCGTGTTATTCAAGAAAAACTTTCAAAAGTGACCCTGAAACGGACCTGCATATCCACATTCATCCTTTACCAGTCATGATTTCCAATTGTCCTTCCCTCCTGCCACCACACAAAAATTCCGAGTACACGAACTATTCACGATATTCACATTTTTTGAATTCTACTGATAGAACTACTACGCTATCAGGATAGTCGACCGCTTTGTGTACGTTATTAAATTAAATTTGCCTTGAGGGTAATGAAACAAAAAAGACTTTTGTAAACGTTACGCTAAAAGTAATGAAGTTGAAAACTCAGTCCAAACTTAACCCTCACAAGCACAGTAGTTTCGTAGTCAGAATACCCGACAAATACAAGGTAATTGCTTACTTCATGCTGTCAAAATCCACAACATTGTTAGATGAAATTCACAATTTGTAAGTGCTCGTCTAAGCCAGTGGAGTAGTAGGGCAAAGCCAGTGGCGTAATAAGGCAAGTCTATGGAGTCCAAAAAAAGGTCAAATGTGGGAAATAATTCATGCAGTCGCAAATATTGGTACAGCGGTAGGAGCAATATACTAGAAATTCTGACCGGTGGGGGGCATAGTGTGGGAGCATGAGAGAGTTTGAACGTCGCTTTTGTAAGTTTTTCTTGAATAACTTGAAAACTACGGTCTCTAGCGAAAATGTACCCCAGTTGCAAATTTATCTACGTTAAATTTGCTATAAAATAGACCCACTTATTTTTTTCTTGTGGGACTAATAGTTTGCGCATAGCGACAGAGAGAATATGAAACTCTTCCGTGTGGTTTATCAACGGCAGCTACAACACTGCGGACTGCATAAAACGTCAGAGACGGGCAGATGAATGGTCCTGTGCATGCAGGGTGAGTTTTTTTATCTTGAGACAATGAAACATCTCAAAAACTACGCGTCCGATTATAAAACGGAAAAAAACCTGTTCAATATTTTTAAAAATGGTGTTTGGTGATACCAATGTTAACCTCCTTGCCCGATCCCCAGGGGAGAGGGGTGGAACATGGGACATCTTTGAGTCTTAAATACGAACATCCCATTTCCATTCTAGATTCGGATTATATGGGTAAAAATATGTAACTTTTGTATTAACACTTCTGTCGTTGCGCGATGGGTGGCACTCTAATCGACAGATAACATAATTGACTTCCAAAATGGTATTATCTCCAGATAAATTCACTGGATAAAAGAAAAAATCACATGTAAGCGGTAATTGTAAAAAAAGGTATTTAACACCTCTAAGTTGCGCTGTGCTCCACCCCCTCAGGGTATGGCAGGGGGGAGGTGGGGGGTCAACATTGGTATCATCAGATAGCAGTTTTAAAAATATTAGACACGCATTTCTCCGTTTTTTAATCCGCTGTGAAGTTTTTGAGATAAAAAACTCACACTATACTGAGTGTATCATTTATGTTGAACTCACTAAATAACTGTTTGTCCAGATGCAAATTACGAAATGTTTCACGAAAATGTTCTTCAGCCGTCAGGGGGACATCAATCAGCATGATTTCCTTCGTTGTAGCTTTGTTTTTTACAAATATATGAACAGCAGTATAACTTTTTTAAATGGCACTCTGTATTTTTCATTCGGTAATTCATTTCCTCTCCTACAGACCTATTCAAAACTGTATCACAGAGTACCATTCACTGAAACACAACGTTATTAATTACATAACACAACATTGACTTTGAGCCCGGGATCAGAAACTCGTCCACTTGCTGGAGTTGTCAGAAAAACAATGAGAACCAAGTAAAATCATAACACAAAATGACTCTCCTGTACCATTGCCCAGGAGTAGAACATTCAAAGGTGCTCATAGTGGTGACCCTGATGCATAAGACTGACATTGCAGCTAATTTTGCATTGCAGTCATTTTTACTTTTCTTTTCGTTAAGTTCAGTACACCACAGTACCACGTGCCAATTTCAGTTCTTCATATTTCCTTAGACACCCTTCTCCAGTTTTAGCTCGTGCTCCGTATTGTAATGTGCCGCTTCAAAAGAACAAATGTGTAAGACAATGACTGAACTTTAATCGCAAGCTAATTGTTGGGAAGTGGGGTGCATCACAGTGACCACAATAGGAACACATAAATGAACATGCATAATTAGAATTTCGAAGTAATCAAATAGCTGAAACATAATAGAATTATTTATCCGTGCCCGGTAAGGCATATTAATCTCTTTAGTAGTAAAGAAGAAATATGTCTGAACTTAAATAATCTTATTATTATGCCAAAACACATAGAGGAAGAAAAATGGCTTCCTTCATGAAGACAGGCGGAAAGCAAAAGCGTAACAAGTAGGAGCCTTCACTCCTTACGTTGCTTTGAAAAATATGAAACACGAAATTAAAGAAACGTTGTTAAACGTTACGTCTGACACAGTGTACAATTTCATTTCTCACAGACCGAGAAAAAATACCCTCTCGAATGGCTAAGACAACGTTGGTCAACGATGTTGCTAGATCCATTCAGCTACATTATTCCGAGATTGCTCCTTAAATACAGAGGTGGTAAGTAGCATTAGTAGCGGGGTAAATCACAGTCTATAATGATCTCGTCGTCGACTGGACACTAAGACCTAATCTTCGTTGCTTTTTAGAAACACAGACGAAAAAGTTTTACGTCTACCTTAACAGGTACTGAAGTTTTGTCGGTACTCATGTGTTTTGATTCAAAATAAGCGATGTGATCCATAAAATATGGCATTTCGGTCGAAAGTAATCTAGAAAGAGTCTGCTGTGGTGCCGGGCGAGCGAGTGCTTTGTGTGACGTGGGCGCTGAGTTGACGCAGGCGGATAGCAAATGTTTACTGTTTGCTAGGGACGGGAATTGTAGTACAGTGACTATGTGGGCGTCAAGAGAATGTGATGCCCGTCACGTAAACATCTGAAGAAGAGTTTGAAGAACACGTCAGCAGAGGGGCCACCAGTACTGAAGTCTTCAACCTGCTATCACCAAAAAGTCGTCGCTTACGGTAGGCAACACCAAACACCGACCGAAGTTTCTTGTTTCTTTTTTTAAATATAAAGATGCCTATCGGTAGATGCCCTTACATCCATGTCAACAGTAGACGATACAGTGTGTTTGAACAATTCAGAACATTCAGTATGGCCAAGTTGAATCATGTTAAGCCGGCCGCAGTGGCCGAGCGGTTCTAGGCGCTACAGTCTGGAACCGCGCGACCGCTACGGTCGCAGGTTCGAATCATGCCTCGGGCATGGATGTGTGTGATGTCCTTAGGTTAGTTAGGTTTAAGTAGTTCTAAGTCTAGGGGACTGATGACCTCAGCGGTTTAGTCCCATAGTGCTCAGAGCCATTTGAACCATTTTTTTGAATCATGTTACATAGACTTAGACTTTTCATGTGACGTCATGCAGGCGATTTTCGTGCCAGTTGCGACGTTACGAAGGTAAGGACAACACAACACCCACTCCTCGAAAGGAGAAAATCCCCGACGCGTCCGGCAATCGAACCCAGGTCGCTTCTGTTAGCAATCTGCTGCGTTGACCCCGCAGCAATCGAGGAGGACGACCACATAGCTGAAATTCCATCACGGAAAGTTCCCCAGTCGCTTCCACAAAATAGATGTCCGAGGGTTCCAGAAACATTCATGAAGCTCAGTAACGGGGAACGATTTAAATCATCTATTCTTTCTGTGCCATCTGTATCAAGAACAGCAAGTAATACTGTACAAGAAACTTAGCAGATTCAAACACCTTTGCGCAACCATATCACCTCTATTTTTTGATCAGGAAAGGAAAATTTACGGAACAACCAGGGACTCTCTATAAGATGGTAACCCGCACATATAACCCAGCGTCTTTATTATACCACAGATACTGTAGTTTGTCAGGTGATAATGCCACATTTCGTATTTCTTAATATTTATCTTACAGAAGTGATCGCATAACCAGACCTTAATTTCATAGCAACATTAATATGTTATTACTGTTGTTTACTCTTTTTTCCCCTCCACATTCTCAAAGATTTATACTTGTCGCCCATCACCTCGATACATTATTATGGTCTGTTATCAGTTATTGTGTACTCTGATTGGTTCAAATGGCTCTGAGCACTATGGGACTCAACTGCTGAGGTCATTAGTCCCCTAGAACTTAGAACTAGTTAAACCTAACTAACCTAAGGACATCACAAACATCCACGCCCGAGGCAGGACTCGTACCTGCGACCGTAGCGGTCTTGCGGTTCCAGACTGCAGCGCCTTTAACCGCACGGCCACTTCGGCCGGCTGTGTAGTCTGAATATACTCACACAAATTTGGTTTAATCATCTAATACACATCTTACGCACAGTGTATTTGTTGCAGTTAGTAAACGAATACATGAACAGCGCCATTTTCTGTACTAAACACGATGAGAGTAATTCAGGATTACGAAAAGGGTGAAATTTGTCTCCGACTCTTTTTAATATCTATGTTGATAATGCTTGGACAATGGCCAAAACAAATAGTTTTACACCTGTGACTTTAACTCACGAAGTCATCTAACGAAAACATTCTTTGTTGATGACCAACTTCTCATTTGTAAATTAAATATTACTGCCGAGAGCTGTAACTTAAATATCACGATCCAGAAACATAATTCATGGCTTTTAAAGGGCAAAACTAAGTCTCAAGCACAACTGTAATAAACGGACAGATAACAGAGTGGGAGTAAATG
This sequence comes from Schistocerca nitens, assembly GCF_023898315.1. NCBI lineage: Eukaryota > Metazoa > Arthropoda > Insecta > Orthoptera > Acrididae > Schistocerca > Schistocerca nitens. The sequence continues at coordinate 1,298,245,462 of NC_064614.1, forward strand.
GATTTAACTTCTTGGGAAACATCATCTCGTTGAGAAATGACGAAGACACATCAAAAAAATTGAAAGTTTGTTATAGTAATGGGCCATATACAGAATACTGAATAAAAATACAGTGAAAGATATAATGAAGTTGTACAGGACATGAGCAGCACCATCTATACTCTATTCCAGTCAGAGTTTGAAAGTAACAGCTGAAGACAACGAATTATACAACATGCGGAAATGAGATTTTTAAGAAGAGCAGTTGGCTATAGACCATCTACCATGATAAGGAGTACAACAATCAGACAAGAACTGGGACATAAAAGCATAAATGAACAGATCAAGGAGTGTCGAAATAAATCTAGAGACCATGTCACGAGAATGAATGAAAATAAAATGGCTAATACAGAAATGAATTTAAACAGCTAGTTGGGGCAATTATAATGTTGTAATTTATAATATTAGTAGCCAACATCGCTTGATGTGAAATCGTTTATTTCACCACCGGTTTCGACAGTAACTAGTTGCCTTCTTCAGATTGTCAGATCTACAACTTATGGATAGAATGACGTTAATTTAGTAATTTGCACGATCATAAACAAATATACACAAGGGACCATATTATCTGAATAATAAAAATTACGTACCGCATAGAAATATAGTTACACATTAATCTCGTCGACATGTGGAGAATTTTTGTGAGATATATAAAACTTGCTAAATAAAGTATCCATACCACCAATAAGGAGTACATGAGCAAAAACAGAAGCATCGCTAAAGATGATGCATCAGCAACTCAGAAAGAATGAGCCGATGCACTTCAGAGCCCACGTTAAATAGTATCGAGCTTGGCCGCCATGTGGCGCTACCGCACTTAGGCAATAATATGTACACGATTGTTTCGAAGAGAGCACTAACCAACTATTTACATAAAAAAATTGTAAACCATACCAATACTATAAACAGGACACTGACAAAGCTCACAGCAAAAAAACAAGTACATTACCAGGCATAGGATCGAAAAATGTTCAAATGTGTGTGAACTCCTAAGGGACCAAACTGCTGAGGTCATCGGTCCCTAGTCTTACACACTACTTAAACTAACTTATGCTAAGAACAACACTCACTCCCAATACCCGAGGGAGGACTCGAACCTCCGCCGGGAGGGGCCGCGCAATGCGTGACATGGCGCCCCTGACCACGTGGCCACTCGGAGCCACGTACTGTATCGCATAGATTACAAATACGTATCTATGATTACTAAATATAGGTGTTACATGTACATATGCCCTGACTTATAACTGTCATCATGAAGTCGAATCTTCCAGATCCCTCCCCAATGTCTACCAGCGCCAAAAATTCCTTTTTTGTATTGAACCCCTCACTCCAGATTGTAAAAATCCACACACCTGTCCTCATTGTGAAGCCTCCTATTTCCTGAAACAATGTCTAAACGTCGCCTCTCTTCCCACCTGCAACACCTTCAATAATACTTACCCAAATTGTTCTACTAAACACAAAGCCAAATCCCTACCCATCAAACGAGAATTAACTGTACCCATCTGTCCTACTGATTATTTTATCCATCCTAATAACTCTCTCTATCCACCTCCTACTGCTGAAGGTATCATCAGATTGCTCTTCATTGGCCTCCAAAATATTCATCCTTTCCAGCGACCGCATGCGCCACAGAAAATTTCTCCTGCTGCCCGCTCTGTTTTCCACCTCGATAACCAAGCCACATACTCTCAAAACCAAGTCCACTTTTTTTTTCACTCGTCTAAACACGGTCATTTAAACATCTCCACCCCCTCAGCCCCACAACCCACTTCCTAGGCTCCCATCATGGTATAACAATACGATATCCAATACCACTACATCCACTCCCTACCGCCAGCAAGCCAGGTTTAACACATACCCTTTCCCAACACAATGTCGATACCTTCGTCGTTAGTGGAACGTTCTTCTAGCCATACCACAACACCAGAATTTCTCCCTGTATCCTCCACTGTACAGAAATCTCCTTCTCCTGGCCAGAGATGGAGTTGCAGTTGGCCACCACAAGAACATCCTTGCTTGGTCACAACCCTTTCTCAATAACCCCATCAAACTCCTTATCCTTAGCCTCTTCTTCAAAACGCTCACTGTTTCCTGTGCTACTATCTACATCTGACCTAAAAATACCCTGTGATTTCCTTACACAAATCGATGGTACCTTTTTCATCTGTATTATTATTGCTTATCTCAACGTATCAACATTCCCTGCTGAAATCCGACGGTGGCGTAGATTTACAGACTCCCTCCACAGTGACATTGTCTCCATCCCACAGCACTCCCATCCTGAAAGCAACACCATTCCATATGTCGTTCTAGCATTTTCCAACCTCTTTGGACACCTTGCAAGGCGGCTTGAATTTCGCACCTTACAAGCACTCATCCACATACTCAGCCGTGATCTACAACCACAATTAGGTATCATTTGATAGGCTGTACATCGTATATATGAATATTTAAAGAGACTGACATTGTCACGTACACCTTGTAAATAACTGTTAAGACTTTTGAATGAAAGGTGACGGAGTGTCTTTATTATCAAAACGGCGTAATGAATGATTGCCTATACTAGTAGAGGTTGGAACGCCAGTGGAGATGAAACGGCAAGCGGAACTCAAGCCCTTGGTGGAAGGCCCACACGGGTGTGTTGGTCCTGCTTAAACACAGGAAGTAGCAAGACAGACGTTGGGGCAGCTGAGCGCTGGAGCACAATAGACTCGCAGCCAGCTGGTATTGTAGTGGGACCGGAATGATAACCGGAAACATTGCAAATCGTGGACTCAGTTGAGAGGAACGAGGAAGCATCACCTTGGAAATCACGCAGGCTGGGTTATTTTCCAAGGATTTTTCTCAGAATCGTGCCATTGTACGAGTATAGATATTCCCTCGCAAACTTTCCGCGCTGGACTAAAATATGGTTGGTTGGCGTTGGGAAGAAGCTGTAGAGAGGGAGAATATTCCGGGGTTTCGAGAATATGATTCACCTTCTGCAGTTACGAGGGAGGGGAGCCGACTCTAGCTGGGAAGCCAACGGTGGAGAGGAAGAGATCTTCCGTTTTTGAGCGCCCGCGTGTGACGGTCGCTCAGTATCAGCTTTGTTGGTACAGGAGGACTTGCTGTCTTTGCTCCCAGGAGAGTTTATAGGTAGAACGGTTAGGCACTGTACTGTTGCGAACTTATACGATTCTGGACTTCGCCTCCGGGTTGGAAGTCTTCGTTGATTACGCAGCGTTCAGTAATTGAGAGCACTTCTTCTGCCTATACTTACGTTAAGACGTTATTTGAACTCTGTCCTTGTGGTTGGCCGTTCGCGTTTCTCGTCTGTAGAACACAGAGAGGAGACGACAGTATTAGAGTATATTAGTCAGAAGACAGCATTCTGCCGTCCAAGTGATGAAAGAATTTTATTTTGTGGCTGGAGTTCTTCCTTCGTCACATACGTGTACGAGAACCATCACTCCGACGAACCTGATGCAGTACATAAGGTGATATTGCTAATTGCTTCAGCTTATTAGGGTTATAAAGATAAAAAGCTGTGTGTGATCACGCTAATTTATTTCCACTGAGATTCCATACCACCGTAGATCATCTTTGAAAGTAGTGTTTTCTAGTGTTTGGTACGTAGTCAATGTCAGTCATATCGCATTATTTATGTTAGATTGCGTGGCCATAAAAAGGGGCAGTGTAGGGTAATTGATCAGCAATTTTTACTCAGGAAATATAGACAATTGTAATATAAAGGGTTGTTTTTTAATCTACAATAAATCTATAGTGAAAAACAATATTTATCATTTGGTAGTATCAGTTGCCTTAATCATTCATTTATGTTGAGGTTATAATTTATATGTCAAAGAGCATTAAGAGAGCCTAAGATTTGCTTCAGGGGGTAGTCAGACAGGGTCAAATCATCATTTTAGCGTTCAATATTTTCCGTTGCGCACATGCCTTTTACACCCACCACGAGTAGCATCTTGGAACCTCACCGCAGAAGTGCTCACACCAACTGGAAGTGACCACCTACCTGTTCTAGTCACCATCTCCTACACACAACTTCACCCCCCATCCACCCCACCACAGACTCTGCCCAAAAGTTATCCACGGCCTCTCCTGTGCCCACTAGAATGCCTACTGGGAGTCCATAGACACCCAGAATAAAAGTCTCCCCTAACCTTCCAGTAACATGATGGTATCCTCCATGCCACGGCCTTCCTGCAGCAGACCTTGTCAAATGCAACATCCGTCCACATCCCCAACAAGGCCTTATAACCCCACTTTCGCCTTCCCTCCCTCCTCCCATCCAAGCCCTACTCCTTCTGTGAGAATCCAGTCGCTTATGCTGCTCCTTCCTAAGGATTCGTGAACAGGATACACTCATTCGCCACCAGCAAAGGAATCGATAAATGCATACAAAGTTCTCGGTTTAGTTTCCATGGCAAATTCGGATAAAATTCCAAGGTTTCGCTGACACCCTCCATCAACGTCGTCAGGGACCAACGCTGACTGCTGTGAACTGGTGAGGTTCCCTCTTTCATACACACAGAATGGTGGGTATGAAATAGGGTCGTCAGGGACCAACGCTGACTGCTGTGAACTGGTGAGGTTCTCTCTTTCATACCCACAAAATGGTATCCGATTGGTTGGATTACGTCTTAATCGCGCATGCAAAGGTGGCACTCTTTTAGCCCATACATTTTGCTTCCGCTCTCTATTTAGTACTGCTTGTAGCATCAGATGGTGAACTGCGATAAGTACACTCCTGGAAATTGAAATAAGAACACCGTGAATTCATTGTCCCAGGAAGGGGAAACTTTATTGACACATTCCTTGGGTCAGATACATCACATGATCACACTGACAGAACCACAGGCACATAGACACTGGCAACACAGCATGCACAATGTCGGCACTAGTACAGTGTACATCCACCTTTCGCAGCAATGCAGGCTGCTATTCTCCCATGGAGACAATCGTAGAGATGCTGGATGTAGTCCTGTGGAACGGCTTGCCATGCCATTTCCACCTGGCGCCTCAGTTGGACTAGCGTTCGTGCTGGACGTGCAGACCGCGTGAGACGACGCTTCATCCAGTCCCAAACATGCTCAATGGGGGACAGATCCGGAGATCTTGCTGGCCAGGGTAGTTGACTTACACCTTCTAGAGCACGTTGGGTGGCACGGGATACATGCGGACGTGCATTGTCCTGTTGGAACAGCAAGTTCCCTTGCCGGTCTAGGAATGGTAGAACGATGGGTTCGATGACGGTTTGGATGTACCGTGCACTATTCAGTGTCCCCTCGACGATCACCAGCGGTGTACGGCCAGTGTAGGAGATCGCTCCCCACACCATGATGCCGGGTGTTGGCCCTGTGTGCCTCGGTCGTATGCAGTCCTGATTGTGGCGCTCACCTGCACGGCGCCAAACACGCATACGACCATCATTGGCACCAAGGCAGAAGCGACTCTCATCGCTGAAGACGACACGTCTCCATTCGTCCCTCCATTCACGCCTGTCGCGACACCACTGAAGGCGGGCTGCACGATGTTGGGGCGTGAGCGGAAGACGGCCTAACGGTGTGCGGGACCGTAGCCCAGCTTCATGGAGACGGTTGCGAATGGTCCTCGCCGATACCCCAGGAGCAACAGTGTCCCTAATTTGCTGGGAAGTGGCGGTGCGGTCCCCTACGGCACTGCGTAGGATCCTACGGTCTTGGCGTGCATCCGTGCGTCGCTGCGGTCCGGTCCCAGGTCGACGGGCACGTGCACCTTCCGCCGACCACTGGCGACAACATCGATGTACTGCGGAGACCTCACGCCCCACGTGTTGAGCAATTCGGCGGTACGTCCACCCAGCCTCCCGCATGCCCACTATACGCCCTCGCTCAAAGTCCGTCAACTGCACATACGGTTCACGTCCACGCTGTCGCGGCATGCTACCAGTGTTAAAGACTGCGATGGAGCTCCGTATGCCACGGCAAACTGGCTGACACTGACGGCGGCGGTGCACAAATGCTGCGCAGCTAGCGCCATTCGACGGCCAACACCGCGGTTCCTGGTGTGTCCGCTGTGCCGTGCGTGTGATCATTGCTTGTACAGCCCTCTCGCAGTGTCCGGAGCAAGTATGGTGGGTCTGACACACCGGTGTCAATGTGTTCTTTTTTCCATTTCCAGGAGTGTATTCCTCTGTGTCTTTTCCATGTCAAGTGCACGCTTCCATGGACTGCTAAGTGCATTGCCCATGTCTCTATTGCAGCTGTTTTCACACATTTCAACTGCTTCTCTGATTAAAGAGTCCAAATAGATCGATGTGTGAGCATGTATTCTCGTTTGTTCAAACAAAACCTTGTGCTTATTTAACGTGCTGTGCTTTGCCACCGCTGACTTATCCAAATGCCTTTATTTAAGGTGACACCGATGTTCGACGCAATGATCGGCATCTGTCCATATAGATTGCCCACGCAACTCTTGCCACACTCACAGCGACCTCGCCAGTTCACGATAGTCCCTGACGACGATGATGGAGAGCATCATAGAAAGCCTGGAATTTTATCCGAACTTGACGCCGCAAGTGAAGAGATAACTTTTTATGCAAGGGCTCCAAAGCGAAAAACTTAATAGCTGAATTGACTAAACGCCAGAAAACACTGGGACTGGCGCCAAACATGCACCAGACTGACGCTACACTGCCCAAGCACTGGAAAGTATCCCACTGACTAACTGGCAGACATTCGATCCCTCACTACCCGCTCCTTCGTAACAATCATTCCTTACTGACAACCTGAGCAAAGCTGACCATTTTGCATTCTATCTCTCTGACATCTCCTCCATCCCTGATGACCCTCATTTTGAGTACTACCTATTCCCTACCATCCATGAACTTAAAAACACTGCTGCCTCACAAATGGCTCCCTGCTTTCAGTATGTAGACAACATACTACGTACAGAATTAAACACCCCAGTCACATCTCGTGACGTAAAACAAGTACTTCACAGAAAACGCAACACATTCACTGGCCACGACCACATTAACTAATAACACATTACAGAATGCCTTCAGAATCTCTAGTCACCCTTGTAACTCTTTATACCACTATTGTCTCCACAGATTACTACCCTGCACTGTGGAAAACTCCACAATTCTAGTTTTCCTCAAACAGCAAACCTGCTACCGATACCTGCTCCTCCTGACCCACCACATGAATCATCTCAATGTTTAGCAAGATTTTCGAATCCAACCTCTCCTGAGGCTTCCATCAATTCCTGAACTAGCACTACCTTCCTATTAACCTGTCCCAGCTTCTCTTCTGATGATCAGCTCCTGCACCTCACCCATCTTCTATCCCACCAACTCAACACCCACAAATCTGCTACTTTTGCCTGCCTCGACCCCAAGAAAGCCTACAACCATGTAAGTAAGGTATTGCAGTCTCCTTTTATAACACATGACGTATGTACTGCCAGTTAATTATGTCTGCCTTACTGCATCCTTCGTCTTTAAATGTCCATCTTTCATCAGCATGAACACCATCAACTCCCACATCTTCCATGCCACTGCAGGCATGCCCCAAGGATCCATCCTCTCACCTCTCCCCTATCTCCCTTACACAGCATGTATGCCAAAACCATTTCCACCAGTTCACATCCTTCAGTATGGTGACGACACTACATCCCTCACTCTGTATCCTACGCTCTAGAAATCTTAACGGTCCCTCCAAATCTACCTCAATCAGTTTACTCCTGGTGTAACAATGGCTTCTTAAGATCAACCCTTCCAAAACCTAGCCAATAATTATAGGACACACCACCCACACCTACCATCCTCTGAACTTCTACCTTACCAATTATCCTATCCAGGTAATTGATCCACTAAAATATGTTGGACTAACCACTGACTGGCAACTAACGTGGAAACCTTACCTATTAACCATCCAACAGAAACGCTACAGTAGACTAAAAATAATAACATAACTAACTGGCCTAATTTGGGAATTCCACCTTTCCACTGTCCTCCTCACTTACAAATCCTAGAACTGACCCATGGTTTACCATGTGAATGTTGCACGCATTTCCACTCCACTCAAGTTTTGTAAGTCCCTCAAGATCCTAGAACGACATGCATTCTGCCTCTCTTTCCACATCTGTTTACTTTCCCTTCCTCCACAAGGACCCTTTGCAAACTCATCAAATTCCCACCTCTTCTCACACACACTAAGTACTGCCAAACAACTACAGCAACTGCAAACTCGTCTCTGATAATACTATAGTTTCCCATCTACTTTCAAATCCTCATAAGCTGCTGTGCCTTTACCAATACATTCCACCAATCCCACACCTACACACTCTCCACACATTCACTCAAAGAAACTTCAACCATCTACCCCTCCCACATCATGAACTCTGCACCGAAATTTACCCATCCTGCCAGTTCTAAATCCACCTCACCTGTTCCACTTCATCAGCGGTCCCTTTCCCTTCTCTCCAGATATTTCCTTACCCTATTTTTTCTCCATTTGCCATTCTTTGCCTACCCCCCCATCCCCATCAAATTTTAGCCTCACCAATACCCCCCCCCCTCAACTACACCCCATCTTCTGACATAATAGCCGCTCCTACCCATCGATACTATGCACCAGTCCTCCATCATTATACCACCATATTCTTACCCTCCTCATTGACCAACTGGTTCCTGTTCAACAACGACTCCCTATCCCAGGACAGAACCTTCCAATTTTTAGTGCCAGGAAAGGGTTCATTTTAAATCACAGTGGTTTTGGCATCAAGTTTTACATGGTTTTAAATGTGCTCTTACTGTGTTTAGTTTCACCTTGTATTATTACAATTATTAACTGCAAGTGGAAGAAGCCACACTGAAGAGCCAAAGAAACTTGTACACCTGCCTAATATTGTGCAGGGCCCCCGCGAGCACGCAGAAGTGACGCAACACGACGTAGCATGGACTCGACTAATGTCCGAAGTAGTGCTGGAGGGAACTGACACCATGTATCCTCCAGGGCTGTCCATAAATACGTAGGAGTACGAGGGGGTGCAGATCTCTTCTGAAGGGCACAATGTAAGACATCCCAGGTATGCTCAAAAATGTTCATGTCTGGGGAGTATGGTGGCCGGCGGAAGTTCTGAACTCAGAAGTGTTTCTGGAACCACTCTGTAGCAATTCTGGACGTGTGGTGTGTCGCATTGTCCTACTGGAACTTCCCAAGTCCGTCGGAATGCACAATGGACATGAATAGATGCAAGTGATCAGACAGGATGCTTATGTACGTGTCACCTGCCAGAGTCATATCTAGACGTATCAGGGGTTCCATATCACTCCAGCTGCACAGACCCCACACCATTACAGAGCCTCCACCAGCTTGAACAGCGCCCTGCTGACATGCAGGGTCCATGGATTCATGAGTTTGTCTCCTTACCCCTGCACGTCCATCCGCTCGATACAATTTGAAACGACTCGTCCGACCAGCCAACATGTCTCCAGTCATCAATAGTCCAGTGTCGGTGTTGAGGGGCCGTGGAGAGGCGTGCAGTGATCAAAAGTGCCCGAGTGGGGCGTCGGCTCCAAGAGCCCATATAGATGATGTTTCGTTGAGTGGTTCGCACGTTAACACTTGTTGATGGTCCAGATTGAAATCTGCACCAATTTGCGGAAGGATTGCACTTCTGTCACCTTGAACGATTTTCTTCATTGGTCGTTGGTTCCGTTCTTGCAGGAACTTCCTCCGGCCGCAACGATGTCGGAGATTTGATGTTTTACTGGATTCCTGATGTTCACGGTACACTCGTTTAATGGTCGTACCGGAAAATCCCCACTTCATCGCTGCCTCGGAGATGTTGTGTCTCATCGCTCGTGCGGCAACTATAAGACCACGTTTGGGGTCATTTAAATCTTGATAACCTGCCATTGTAGCAACAGTAACTGATCTAACTACTGCGCCAGGCACTTGTTATATAGGCGTTCTTGATCGCAGAGCCGTATTCTGCCTGTTTACATATCTCTGTATTTGAATACGCATGCTTACACCAGTATATTTGGCGATTTAGTATACAATACATACAAACTGTAACGCAAGTTAACAGTAGAAGATTAGATAATTAAAATCTTTCTTGGCCCTAATACAGCCCACAACCAAAATAAGTTCATAACCATAACTTTGGATCGAACAGATTGCCGATATCTATGTAGCTATGTAGAGTAAGCATAGATATCTGTAATCTCTTCGACCCTAAGACTGGTTATGTTCCTGTTTTACGCTTCGAGCCGTGTTATAGTCACGGAAGATTTTTATTATCTTCTATTGTTAAGTTATATTAAAATTTTTATACATCGTATATATTTTATATATAATAAGCTGCTATTCCCACAAAAACCTATCTTGTATCTCCGTCCTTCGCTCCCTCCCCCTCCCTCCCCTCTTCCTTCCTCCTTCCGATCAACGCTCCCCTTACGCCCCTCCCCAGTTGGTTTTTTTAGGTTACTTTAGGTCATTTACGTTACGAAAGTACCACCCACTATTTCATAAATTGAATATTATCCAATTGTTTTGTTACATAGCTTTTATAGGTGTTATACTATGTCATGTGTCTACAACGTATCGTAGTATCTGTTCAGTACCAAACAACGTTCATATATTTCGATTTACTAGCTGTCAGTTACGTAACGTAATAATTTCTTTTTCTCTAGTCGTGAATTTACCATTATGCAAATCTGTATCAATATGACCCTGTATATGTACAATTTTTGTTATATTTCGAGCTATGTCAACGTTCATCATCGTTTGGAACTTTGCTCCTGTCTGTAGTTCTACTACATCACTTGTTGTTTTAATTTTTTTTTCTGCAATCCCCTTCCCCTCCCTCCCCCCTTTCCAACATCTTACCTGCGTCCCCTGTCGCCCCCCCCCCACGCTCCCCCTACGAATGTTGTTCCTTTTTTAGGATATTTATCTTACTATATGATTTATCTCATGAATTCAGTACTACCCTGCTGCTTTGTTAGTTCGTACTTTGTAACCATTGAGTACGTGCGCATTACCAGGTTATGTTTATTTGCTTCCATTTACTGGCTGTGACTTACGTAAATACATTATCTCCGTTGCTTTACTTATGAGCCTACCACCACATACATGTAATATCTATATTCGGTATACAGGATGTGCATAATTAAATTTCCAGTTACAAAACTTTGTGGGAAGGGATGTACTGCTCAGAATCACATCAAATTTGAATAGAATATTTTGGCACCAGGGGGAACGTTGGGTTAAAAGTTAGAGCAAATTTGACTACTAGATGGCGCTGTAAGCGTCAGAATACGCCGGGCACACGGCTGTTCCTCAATTTTCCCAACGTGACCGCCTCCGTGAAGGATTGCGTTTTTACAAGAACGATGATTGTGCATCAGAAGCCCCGCAGAAGTTCCGGACACTAAAGAGTATGGAAACAGGCATTCGTCTGGTGTCTGCTAAGGTTCTGGAGAAAATGATAACAATATTCGAACAGACAGGTTCTTTTGAGGTGCGATATAGCAGAGGGAGGAAAGCAGCTGATCCGGCGTTTGTCGAGGATATGATCAGAGGCACTGCAGGAGGGGGCGAGGGGTGGTGTGCAAAGGCGCAGTGCTCTGGGAATTGCCCGACCGTTGGCCACGCTTGCGACTACGTTGCACGAAATCCTACGTAACTATCTGCATTGCTATCCATACAAAGTCACCCACATTCAAGAGTTCCTGACCTGCTAGCAGGACAAACGTTTGCTCTGGAACTTCTTGCTCGCATGGTAGTAAAAAGTGAATGACCACAGAACATTCTGTGAACAGAGGAAGCTCATTTCGTCCCCAAGGATATGTCAGTAAGCAGAATTTCAGAATATGTCCAACGGAAAGTCCGAGCGCACATCAACCGGTACCACTTCATTCTGCAAAGGTGACCGTGTGGTGCAGGTTGACGGCATTGTTTATCGTAGGGCCGTATTTTTTCGATGGGATGAATGCTTTGCGTCCTGTTATCTATCCGTCACGGGTAAACGCTGTATGAGTCTTTTGGCACCAACGTCATTCCACCGTTTCAACAGCGTGGATGTTTGGGTAGAACCATTTTTATGAAAGATGTCGCCCCTCCGCACTTTGCACAGCCTGTGAAGCGGTTGCTGGAGAGGCATTTTTGAGAAATGTTAGAATTACCAGCAGATTGCCTTACAGCCTGGTCGTCCAGATCACCTGATCTTAACCCGAGTGATTTCTGGTTTTGGCGTTAACTGGAAGATGTTGGGTTCAGTGCACCGTTTATGAATGTAGCTGAAGCCACGCATAGGGCAACGCATTCCGAACGTGACCCCCGAGCCACTCCGATCTCCTGTGAAACGTGCTGTTTCTTCTTTTGTGTCGCAAAACGGTGGACAGCATATTGAACATGTCATGCGCCAGTCTCACAATAATTAGAAACCGATGTCATTTTGATATTTATGAGGTTTTGGACCCAGGACAATTAAAACCTATTTTTCTCGTCCGATGTGGTAGATGGGCCTACATCTCTGACCGTGCCACAAGCGTTGACTGCCGAACTTGTGCAGTCAAGCTCCTTGAACGGTACAGATGGTGTAAGATGCAACTCAGACCACGGCCGTCGTATTGAGATTCATCTGTAATTCGTAGTTGACCCCATTCATGTTAAGACGTTTACAGCACCATCTATTAGTAAAATTTTCATTGAATTTTTTGTTCCATGACATTGCCCCCTTCGTTGATGACATGCTGTTCAAATCTGACGTCGTTCTGAGCAGTGGTTCTCTTTCTTCACGTTTTGAAACTGAAACATTAACTGTTGACAACCTATGGTAATCAGATATCTGCAATCTATTCGACCCTGCGCTTGGTTATGTATTTGTTTCGTGCTGTAAGCCGTGTGTATAATTACTGTGCAGTTAAAACTACTTTCCTGTTTACAGTTTTGGTATATAACATGCTTTAATGTGAAACTTAAATTTTTCCGGCGAATTACATGTTCTAAGATATTTCGGGATTGCAGCAGGTCATCGTAAATTTCACTCCACCATATTTCAACTGGGCACCCGCAGTCAGGTGAGCCACCCAAGACAGGTTCACCTGAAGATGACTGGCAGCTTTATGACGACCGGCTGCAGTCCCGAAATCTCTTCGAACAACATGGTTTACAATTTTTATGTAAATAGTCGAAATAGTCATGTGCACTTCGTTGGCTTAGTGCGCTGGCGTCGCCTGGCGACCAAGATTGAAACCACGTAACTTGGGCTCTAAATCGCATCGGCTCAGTTTCCTTGAGCTGTTGTCGGCGCATCATCTTTACTGATGTACCTGTTTTTGCCCCAGTACTCCTTATTGGCTCTAAAATATTTTGTTTAGCAAGTTCTACATATATTTACAAACTGTTAAGGTTTCCATGGGCACTTGTTGACAAATCGCCTGTTCGCTATTATCTCGTGTTCTTCGGCCATCGTTTGCCTGTTGGTTTTTCGGACGTTTCGCCAGCACGAGAGACTTGCATTTTGGCTTTATTATTTTAACTGGAGAGTGTTTAGTTTGTCGACGAGACTTAAGCGCAGCTGTATTTCTGGGAGGTATGTAGTCTAATTAAATCAGGTGATGCTGAGGGAATTAGATTAGCAAATGAGACACTTAAAGTAGTAAATGAGTTTTGCTATTTGGGGAGCAAAATAACTGATGATGGTTGAAGTAGAGAGGATATAAAATGTAGACTGGCAATGGCACGGAATGCGTTTCTGAAGGAGAGAAATTTGTTACCATCGAGTATAAATTTGTCAGGAAGTTGTTTCTTAAAATATTTGTAGGGAATGCAGCCATGTGTGGAAGTGAAACGTAGACGATAAATAGTTTAGACAAGAAGAGAATAGAGGCTTTCGAAATGTGGAACTACAAAAGAATGCTGAAGATTAGATGGGTAGATCATGTAACTAATGAAGAGGTACTGAATACAATTGGGGAGAAGAGAAATTTGGAGCACAACTTGACTAGGAAGGGATCGGATGGTAGGGCACGTTCTGAGGCATCAAGGGATCACCAATTTAGTGTTGGATGGCAGCGTGGAGGGTAAAAATCGGAGAGGGAGACGAAGAGATGAATACACTAAGCAGATTCAGAAGGGTATAGGTTGCAGTAGGTACTGGGAGGTGAAGAAGCTTGCACAGGATAGAGTAGCATGTAGAGTTGCATCAAACCTGTCTCTGGACTGAAGACCACAACGACAACAACATATAATTTTTATTATACAGATATTATGGTTCCTTGTGTATAATTGTTGAACGATCACGCAGGTTACTTTATTAACGTTATTCTATCTATACTTTGTAGATCTGAGAATCTGAGAATGACAGATAGTTACAGCTGATACTTTGTCATGAAATAAACTATTTCACATCAACCTATATTTGCTTCTAATATTATAAATTAGTAATGAATTGCCGACCAAAAGAAATAAGAGCAAAAGGCAGACCAAAGAAAGAGGTAGAGAGATCAAACATAAACTATACAAAACAGCGAAAGAAACTGGTACACCCGCCTAATACGCTGTAGGGCCTCCTCGAGCACGCAGAAGTGCCGCAACACGACGCGGCATGGACTCGACTAATGGCTGAAGTGGTGTTGGAGGGAACAGACACCATCAATCCTGCAATTCTGTCCACACATCCGTAAGAGTACGAAGAGGTGGAGATCTATTCTGAACAACACATTATAAAGCATCCTAGATATGCTCAATAATGTTCATGTCTGGGGAATTTGGTGGCCAGAGGAGGTAGTGTTTAAACTGAGATTATTCCTGGAGTCATTCTGTAGCAATTCTGGACGTGTGGTGTGTCGCATTGTCCTGCTGGAACTACCCAAGTCAGTCGAAATGCGCAATGGAAATGAATGAATGCAGGTGATCAGACAAGATGCTCACGTACGTGTTACCTGTCAGAGTCGTATCTAGACGTATCAGGGGTCCCACATCATTGCAACTGTACACGTCCCACACCATTACAGAGCCTCCACCAGCTTGAATAGCGCCCAGCTGACATGCAGGGTCCATAGATTCATGAGCTTGTCTCCATACCCCTGCACGTCCATCCGCTCGATACCATTTGAAACGAGACTCGTCCGACGAAATGACGTATTTCCAGTCATCAACAGTCCAATGTCGGTGTTGACAGGCCCTGACGAGGAGTATAGCTTAGTGTCGTGCGGTCATCAAGGGTACACAAGCGGGCCTTCGGCTATGAAAGTCCATATCGATTCTGTTTCGTTGAATGGTTCGCACGGTGACACTTGCTGATAACCAGCATTGCAATCTGCAGCAATTTCCGTAAGGGTTGCACCTCTGTCACGTTGAACGATTCTCTTCAGACGTCGTTGCTCCCGTTCTTGCAGGATCTTTTTCCGGCCGCTGCAATGTCGGAGATTTGATGTTTATCGGATTCCTGATATACACTCGTGAAATGGTCGTACGGGAAAATACCCACTTATGCGCTACCTCAGAGATGCTGTGTACCATCGTACGTGCGCCGACTACAACACCACGTTCAAACTCACTTAAATCTTGATAACCTGCCATTGTAGCGGTAGTAACGGATCCATCAATTGCATCAGACAATTGTTGTCTTATATAGGCGTTTCCGACCGCAGTGCCGCACCCTGCCAGTTGTTCATATCTCTGCATCTGAATGCGTATACCAATTTCTTTGGCCCTTCGGTGTAACAACAGACAATAGGGGCACCGAGCGAGAGCAAGCAACAGGCAGATGTTTTAAATTGAACAAGGAAGAAGATGAAGCGAGTGAATGTCTATGTACTGTTGCCAGCAGATGTGTGGAGGGAATTCAGCTTAACGCGCGCGCAGATCGCTGCCCTGCAGCGACACGTGTGCCGGTTTCTCTGCGAGCACAGAGCCGTTTATTTGTCCCGCTTCTAGCAGTGCCCTTTACACCAGCAGATGGTGGTGACACGGCGGCTCTGTTTTCTTACTCGAGCTTCTGACGTCACAAGGGCATCTACAGCCGCGAGACTCGGTGTCAAGCTCTCTGAGTTTCATCTCAGCGGACTTAATTCATACTCTGAACACTGACTATACTAGTACATGCTATAACCAATTAGATGCGCACACGAACAAATTGTCCTACGTAGCTACGGCACCAAATATTTTACAAACGTGCAAGATATATGCACAAAATCTGCAATAAACTGTGTTGTGTACACAAGTGTTCAAATTAAATGATCGTGTGGCATTGATGGTTGGGAGTCCCCGCTTGGGGAAATTCGGTAGCCTAGTTGAAAGTCCATTCCGGACGACTTGCGTGTCGATTACGATGAAATGATGAGGACAACACAACACCCAGTCCCCGAGCGGAGAAAATCTCCGATCCGACACAGCCGGGAATCGAACACGTGTCCGCTGCATGGCGCTGTGACCAATCGGCTAAGGAGGCGGACCATAAGCGATTATTTTAATGTATGGTAATTTTTATTAACTTCTGCAGATACCGTGATGCAGATGCTTTTCTTTGAATGGCGCGATGAGGTTCCGGTAATTTTCGAAAGAGGAGTAAAGTGACATGTGAAGCCTGTAAAAGTTTTCATACATTTTAATGCATAAAAACAGCAGGGAAACGTGAAGAATAACGTCGATGGAATTCCGATGTTTCACTCTCATTACGTGGTGTTTATCCGGTAATGGCGGGGACATCGTTCTGTTGTGGGTGAGTGTCAGGCTTTTACGTGTTGTGCTTTCCCCGGCTAGGTTTTTAATAAACTTTTCATTCTTTTTATTTTGGCTTTAGACGACATCGATCATATATTCAGCAACAGTTACAGCTGCACAGCACCGACTTAAAATTTGAACTAAAGTAAACTGACAGGATAGCTTAGCAAAATGTTCAAATGTTTGGGAAATCTTATGTGACTTAACTGCTAAGGTCATCAGTCCCTAAGCTTACACACTACTTAACCTAAATTATCCTAAGGAGAAACACACACACACACCTATGCCCGAGGCAGGACTCGAACCTCCGCAGTCCATGACTGCAGCGCCTAAGACCGCTCGGCTAATTCCGCGCGGCTTAAGCTAAGCACTCTCGCTATAACAACATAGGGTGATTCAGACAGATTTTATGCAACCTGCAAGTGACCTTTCTGTAGGAAATTTAATGTAGTTAAATTTTGTGCTGTCATACGTTTTCACTGGAGATCACCGTTTTCGTGTTATTCAAGAAAATCGCCTTTGGAGGTCACTTTTCTTGAACAATCCGAAAAACACGGTCTCTAGTGGGAAAATATACCTCAGTACAAAATTTAACTACGTTAAGTTCCCTACGAAAAGGTACCCTTTATTTCCTCTGTAGGGCTAATACTTCGTGCGTAACGAGCGCGAGAATATGAAAGTCTTGCGCATAGTATATGAAGGCATTGTGGGGTGCATAGAACCTGTAGGTAGGGGCAGCCGAGTGATACTGTATACTAAGTGCATTATGCACAAGCTTACTCTTACAGTGATTTCATGCGGAGTGTCTTACGCAAGGTAGTGTTAGTTTGCATATACAAAGACGAGTTCTTAATTTAAAAAATAATACAAGTAGGTATAACAGTTTGAATCTGCATAGATAAATACCAATTCTTATGTAACTGTCCGATTATTCTAATCAGGCTGTCTCCACTTTGCCGGCCGGTGTGGCCGTGCGGTTCTAGGCGCTGCAGTCTGGAACCGGGCGATCGCTACGGTCGCAGGTTTGAATCCTGCCTCGGGCATGGATGTGTATGATGTCCTTAGGTTAGTTAGGTTTAATTAGTTCTAAGTTCTAGGCGACTGATGACCTCAGAAGTCGCATAGCGCTCAGAGCCATTTGAATCATTTTGTCACCACTTTCGTGAAAACATTGATCGTAAACTTTGACAAACACCGTAATTTCCTTCTTACAAAAGTGTAGGAATTTCACAAAAAATCATTGCTCATTTTTTTTAAAAAATTCTTAGTATTGGGGTGAGAAAAATGTTAAAGTACTTGCATAGTATCACTTGTTAGGAAAATAGGCTTCGATATCTTCAATAGTTTACAAATATTACTTTTACAGAATAAATCTTTCGCTGCCGACGGGGTGTGCGCTGTTTTGAAATTTCGTGGCAGACCACGACTCGAACCTGTGACGTTTACCGGCAGTTCTCTTACCGACCGCGATATCCAGGTACGGAAAAGTAGGCGGTAGGCTTGCAAATTTGTTTTGCTTCTTTGTGAATGGTTCTTCAGCAGTCGGTTTATTTAGTTTTGTCGTGCGAATTAGTTCACCTATTGTAGCGATACTGTATTCATTGTTGCAGCCAAATAACTTTGTAATTTTTGTTTCTTTATTGCGTTTCAATTGTATTCGTTCGGATATTAAGCATGCGATTAACCACAGATCTGAATAGCGCATTTGTGTGTTGGTCTGAATGGCAGGAAGAGTTACGAATGGCTGGCTTTCTGAAAATTGGAAAACCATGCTTTCGGTTTTATTAGAGATTTTTTAGGGCGAGATAGTTTAGTCCATACGTTGTTTCATGTTCTACATGTATCACATACAGTTTCCAGTACATCATCAAATGATTTGGATAGCATGTTACTCAAAGTACTATGCACATGCTTTGACGAGTTAGACTGGAATCTATTCGAATCATCTGGTGATTACATTCTTAGAAATCGAAACCGGTTATTATATCACTTTTGTGAACCAACCTGGAAAAATAAAATACTAGAATTTTGGATATTTCTTTGTTGGCCGGCGTAGTTTGAGTACGACAGCAGAGTGTACGAAGCAGCACAACGGACGAGTCAAGATCAGGCCGCTGTGCACGCCTGCTGGTCAGTAATTTTCTCTTCGTGATCTCCTGATCAACTGGTGTGAAATCGATCGCCGCGAAATGGTAGCGAGCGCGACGCGCCGGGGTTTCCCGGAACCGCTGCTGAGCGGTGGCCTATGGAAAGCGACGGCGGCGGGCTCATTTATAGCGGTGTGCCCGGCAGCCATTGTTGGCGTGACGTGTACAAATGGCGCCGCGCACCTCGTCGTCTCACCCGCCTTGTCGCGCTCTACATTCGCCTGCCTGTCCCACGTGTCGAGCGTCGCGAATAACTTCACAGGTGCAGGGATCCGACGTCCCACAAGCCTAAGAACGTACGGCGATTTATCTCAGCTGAGCGGTAAGACCTCTGGAGCCTAGAATAAACTACTGCATTACAGACAAAAGAGTAGTAGTATGGTATTCTGCGTTCTGGCTAGTCTTGCCGTGGGTTAAGCCTCTTCCACTTTTGTCTGTCCATAGCCAGTCTTTTCATTTCTGAATACACTCCTGGAAATTGAAATAAGAACACCGTGAATTCATTGTCCCAGGAAGGGGAAACTTTATTGACACATTCCTGGGGTCAGATACATCACATGATCACACTGACAGAACCACAGGCACATAGACACAGGCAACAGAGCATGCACAATGTCGGCACTAGTACAGTGTATATCCACCTTTTGCAGCAATGCAGGCTGCTATTCTCCCATGGAGACGATCGTAGAGATGCTGGATGTAGTCCTGTGGAACGGCTTGCCATGCTATTTCCACCTGGCGCCTCCGTTGGACCAGCGTTCGTGCTGGACGTGCAGACCGCGTGAGACGATGCTTCATCCAGTCCCAAACATGCTCAATGGGGGACAGATCCGGAGATCTTGCTGGCCAGGGTAGTTGACTTACACCTTCTAGAGCACGTTGGGTGGCACGGGATACATGCGGACGTGCATTGTCCTGTTGGAACAGCAAGTTCCCTTGCCGGTCTAGGAATGGTAAAACGATGGGTTCGATGACGGTTTGGATGTACCGTGCACTATTCAGTGTCCCCTCGACGATCACCAGTGGTGTACGGCCAGTGTAGGAGATCGCTCCCCGCACCATGATGCCAGGTGTTGGCCCTGTGTGCCTCGGTCGTATGCAGTCCTGATTGTGGCGCTCACCTGCACGGAGCCAAACACGCATACGACCATCATTGGCACCAAGGCAGAAGCGACTCTCATCGCTGAAGACGACACGTCTCCATTCGTCCGTCCATTCACGCCTGTCGCGACACCGCTGGAGGCGGGCTGCACGATGTTGGGGCGTGAGCGGAAGACAGCCTAACGGTGTGCGGGACCGTAGCCCAGCTTCATGGAGACGGTTGCGAATGGTCCTCGCCGATACCCCAGGAGCAACAGTGTCCCTAATTTGCTGGGAAGTGGCGGTGCGGTCCCCTACGGCACTGCGTAGGATCCTACGGTCTTGGCGTGCATCCGTGCGTCGCTGCGGTCCGGTCCCAGGTCGACGGGCACGTGCACCTTCCGCCGACCACTGGCGACAACATCGATGTACTGTGGAGACCTCACGCCCCACGTCTTGAGCAATTCGGCGGTACTTCCACCCGGCCTCCCGCATGCCCACTATACGCCCTCGCTCAAAGTCCGTCAACTGCACGTACGGTTCACGTCCACGCTGTCGCGGCATGCTACCAGTGTTAAAGACTGCGATGGAGCTCCGTATGCCACGGCAAACTGGCTGACACTGACGGCGGCGGTGCACAAATGCTGCGCAGCTAGCGCCATTCGACGGCCAACACCGCGGTTCCTGGTGTGTCCGCTGTGCCGTGCGTGTGATCATTGCTTGTACAGCCCTCTCGCAGTGTCCGGAGCAAGTATGGTGGGTCTGACACACCGGTGTCAATGTGTTCTTTTTTCCATTTCCAGGAGTGTATTTGTCTCCTTTTATGGTTCAAATGGCTCTGAGCACTATGGGACTTAACTTCTGAGGTCATCAGTCCCCTAGAATTTAGAACTACTTAAACCTAACCAACCTAAGGACATCACACACATCCATGCCCGAGGCAGGATTCGAACCTGCGACCGTAGCGGTCGCCCGGTTCCAGACTGTAGCGCCTAGAACCTCTCGGCCACTCCGGCCGGCTGTCTCCTTTTATGCTCTCCCATTTTTCCCTCCACCATTCCTTCTATTCCTAAAACTTTATACATTTTTTTATTACATCGACAAAGTAAAGCAATGTATAAAGTTTTAGTCTTCGTGAGACTGAAGGAATGCAGAGATACTCTATCTGGGCGAAAGTATCCGGACACCGCCATGTACTGCGGAACTGACCACCAGTTCCCAGAATGAGATTTTCACTCTGCAGCGGAGTGTGCGCTGATATGAAACTTCCTTGCTGATTAAAACTGTGTGCCGGACCGAGACTCAGATGGTAGAGCGCTTGCCCGCGAAAGGCAAAGGTCCCGAGTTCGAGTCTCGGTCCGGTTACGTGTTATAAGCGGAAAAAAACACTCATGAATTCCAAAGGGCTACCAACAGCCCAGCTAGCACAATGACTGTGCGTAGGGAGTTAAAGAGTGGGGTACAGTGATCGACCAGCCCCTCAAAAAGGCACGCATTTCTGTAGTCAGTGCAAAGAGCGAAGCCACTTGCCACCGAATGACTGGAAATGGCTGATCTGGAGTGGTGAATCACGGTATACCCTGTAAGGTGGCATCATTTTGAGCGACATTACAACTACCACTCCGGAAAGAAGACCCTTTAATAGTACAAACATCGAGACAGGAAACCATTAACGATACTGACATCGGCTAGGGATCTTAATTTGTAGCAGAATATCTGCACGTTGGGCGATAGTGAAGCGGGCGGAGACGAAAGTCTGGCAGGAGAACGGGAAAGACACAAGCGAGGCAGGCAGGCCTGAGGCCTGAAGACAACAGCGCCCGTAAGCTCCTGGAAACCCCAGGCGGGTGAAGTGCGGCTTAGCGGGAGCCACGTGGCCGAGGACAAGAAGACACAGGGGCTCGCTCACAAAACGCGTGGCGGCGTGTAGGTGGTTTTCCCAACGGCCGGAGCGGAAGCTTCTGGAACAGTCTGGAAGCTTCTAGAAGCTTCGGTCGGTTGCAAAACTGAGATTGGTCGGCGCTCGGAAACGAACGCCTTCTAGCAACATGATTGGCCATGCACATTAAAGGGGGGAAGAAAAAAGAACAGGAGCTACGAAAAAGCGTACCGACTGAGAAACACTTGTTCCTGGGGCGTCGAGGAGAGACGTTGGTCCTGGCGAGGGGTGCGACCTCGTTATTGGGACAGAGGACTTGTAGCGAGAGCCTGAGGATCGTCTGGTGTTCCACGGCCGCCGTGGAGGTGCTTACGGAAGCTTTTTGGTGAGGTAGAATTTATATTATCTTGCTGAGGCGAGAACCTTCGCAGCGATAAGCGTTAGATCACTGTAGTGGTCGTACATTCGCAACGGTGGTTAGGGAAGTAAAGTAAATTGTTTATCACGTGTCTTTTTCGTTCTATGCTGAGGCTTCACGTTGCTAGTCGCGAGTGCAGTTCTAAATCTAATTGCAACTGCCATAGCTGATGTCAGTATTCCGCGCTTGAATTAACGACCGCGATTATATATCACAGGACAGTGCCAGACAGAGCGATTACCAAATGTGAATAGGGAGAACTAAAATGTTGCTCGTACTGTGTAATCTTGTATAGAGTAAATTGCAGAAGAGCAAAAAATTTAACACTACTGAGTATATCATTTCATAGCTAGTACTTTATTGTCTCCTTATTTGTGTATTTCATGTTTGCAACTACCTGGTAGAGGCAGTGTTTGTAGGTCAGCACATCTGAACATTCTAGCATATACTGAGGATATGGTTAGAAACCAACCAGATTTGCATACGACTAGTTAACGTCACATATAGAGCAAAGGATAAGCTTACCCTTCTGGAGAGCGTATAAGTGTCAGGGCGACAAATTAGCGTTATAAAATCCGTTGTGCAAAATTTTTCACTTATACGTTCGGCTCGCAGGCTTAACCACCAGCAGAAAAGAGCAAAACAGAAGCGGTAGCTTACAACCCTTTCGCACTCCGACGGAAGGGTCAGGGTTTGACAAATGTCTGGAGAAGTTACCCGACACTGTGTGTACTGCCGACAGTGAGGGACGTGGGAGGCGGTGTAACAGTATGGGAGTGCTTTCCGTGGTCAGGGCTTGGTCCCCTCAATGCACTAAAAGAAACGCTACATGCGGAAGTATACGAACACATTTTATATCATTGTGTACTCCGTACAGAAGAGGAACAGTTTGGAGATAATAGGTCAATGTGTCAGCATGACAATGCACTTAAATCAGCGTCTGTGAGCCAATGGTTTGTGGACAATATAACTGAAATGGTGTGGCCTGACCAGAATTCCGACCTCAGACTAATGGAACACGTTTGGCACCACTTACAGTCTCGACTTTGCTCCGGATGCCAGCGTCCAACACCACTCCCCATCACTGGTTTCAGATTTTGAGGAAGAATGAGCTGCCATTTCTGCACAGACATTCAGCCACCACACTGAATGTGTCCCCAGGAGAATTAAAGCTGCCATAAAGGCGAATGGTGGACATACCCCACATTAATGTCTACTGTTAGGTGTTCTGAAAATTTTGATCAGATGGTGTACGTGGAAATCCATTGCTATGCGACGATCATGTCCTTGTTTTAACGTTACATCTGATTGCCAATAGTCCGCACATCAGAAGATCTCCAGTCTGCATGTCGTTCTCCACTTCTCCACGTTTCTGTGCAGATCTTATACCAAACATCCCGTATCCCACATATAGTATAAATGAGAAAGTTTGTGTGAGAGTATGTTTGTTATTCCTTCACGCTGAAACGGCTGGACGGATTTGCAGAAATGTGGAATGGAATTAGCTTATAACATGAATTAACACACAGAATACTTTTTAAAATGTATAGTACATCATATGTATTTATCTAAAGGACATAAGGCGAAATGTGGAGCAATAGTTACTCCTAGAAAAAATTGTTTACTCTGTGACTTTCGACCTGTATCGTTTCTGTGAAAATGCTTTTATTGTTTAATATGTACTACATGATACGGTTCAACATAGCGAATACAATGCCTATACAGTCTCGAAGTATTTAATCCGTACTTCCATATAAGCCCGTTCCATTTTTAGCTGCTAAACTTTATGTGTATCTTATAAGTTCTGAGACGCTTGAAGAGTCGCAACGAGGATGCCATTTAAACGCTGTACGGCAGAGAGGCGTCGTGCGTTTACGTGTGGAACCCGGTGGGCTTTTGGCAAGGCTGGACTTGATTATGACATGGGAGCATGTCTGCTGGTAACAGGCACACACATGAGGACAGATGAAGTTGTTGCACTTATAAATAACATAAAAGTTGACGCTGCACCGCACTACAAATTCCTTATTTTTCGTTGTTACTCCTCCATGCTGAAGTGGCTGGACAGATTTGGATGGACTTTGGATTGGAGATATCCTGTACCTTGACACATAGGCTACCTTAATTCCGAAAGTCGGGGAGTGGTTATGTGGAAGAGCAATATACCGGCGCCCAAGACTGAATCTTAGGGAAACATGAATAAAAAGATTATTGATCAAGTACGTGGTTGGGTGACCACCTTCAAGCCAATCGAAACAGTGATGACGAGGGACGACGCTACCAAGCAGCCTGCAGAGTTTCTAAAATCGTCAGAGCTGTCGGGTGAGCCGTCCCACAAGTCGGAGCTGAAGGTGGGTGCGCCTGTCTTAGTGATGTGCCACCTGGGTAGACCAAGACTGTGCAGTGGCTCCAGGATACGCCTCAACGTACCGAGAAGGCATGACGTGCAGGCCACCATCATCACCGGTGGAGCCAAACGAGAGACGATATTGATACCACAAATTTCTATCGTCCCAAGAAACTTACCTTTCCAGTTCAAACGCTTGCAGTTCCCTTTGGAAGTAACCTTCTCGATCACTATAAATAACAGTAAAGGGCAAAAGTTAAAAGTGGCAGGCATTCTTCTTGGCACACCAGGTTTTTCGCACCAACTACGTTGGTCGCTTGCGTGTCTCGAGAGCCACAAGTCTCTCAATATACGCAGAGAACAAGAAGTCTCAGAACCTTGCTTACAGGGACGTACTGCAGTAGGTTTCTGGATTTCCATACAACCCAAGACAATTATGATCTTTTCCGCGATCTGCATGTCGCAAACAGTCGTGAATTTACTTATTCCCCTTCCTGGCACATTTTCTAATTCGTTACTACGACGCGTAAAATTTTTTTCCTTAAGTAATCGAATGAATTGTGAGCGACACGTATTCCATCAGCTTCTCCCATCGTCTCAAAATTTGATGCCTTATATACATATATAACCTGTAACACACCAAAAAAAAAACATTTTTTTCCCCTCAGTCCCCAAAGTTCAGATCTCCATCCACTCATTTCCACACTCTAAAAAGCTCGCTTTCAAAGACCTTTCCCCAAATATAAGCTGTTACTTTTCGACCTCAGAATCTTCTTCACTTGCATTACACTCATCTTTGTATGATCACTTCTACAGTTTACTTTCCGCTTTCTAGGTCGGTAAAGGGATCAACTTGCCCCAGCAGCTCGTCCCCTGCAGGTACTCGGCCAGTGCCTTGCTCTCCACTGTCACAGATCATCAACATCATTTTATATTTTTCATGTCATACCCTGCTTTCGAACCTAAATCCAACCTAACTAACGCTTAACGTCGCCTAACAGTGCTAGAATATGAGCAATAGCCATTTAGCATTTGATACAGTACTACAGTGTTCAATAGGGTTACTCGTAATGACGACAGGATATCCAGCGCAGTTCGTTGCTCCAATTCTCATCTGAATGCTTCTGCTTGCGAAAACCCATCCACGCCGATCTCGCTAAGAAACAAGAAAAACCTCAGCTGCTTACGCTGGGGGGGAGTTTGCTATTCTGGCGAGGCTGTCGGAAGCGCACGTGCTGACCGAGCTATCGACTGCTCGCGGAGCTTAATTACGCGGCGTTTATTGCCGTGGAAGAGCGGAGCTGGCCTTTTTAACGACCGTCGCGGCGGCGGCTGGCAATAACCCACATTTCTGCACTCCGCGGCGATAGGCGGCCAGAATTAGGTCGCCACACGGAGCCGTACCGCTGCCATCGATCCGCAAACAACACTATTCACAATGTTAGAGGTGTGGGCCGACTACCACGGCGTGCTCTATGTATTCCTCATTCTACGGGCCGCACGTCTGTGATATGACGTCACTTACATTTAGGCTGTCTGAATTCTGGAAGTATGATTTAAAAAACGCTTTCTGTGGTGTCACCGCTAGACACCACGCTTGCTAGGTGGTAGCTTAAATCGGCCGCGGTCCATTAGTACATGTCGGACCCGCGTGTCGCCACTGTCAGGATCGCAGACCGAGCGCCACCACACGGCAGGTCTCGAGAGACGTACGAGCACTCGCCCCAGTTGTACGGACGACATTGCTAGCGACTACACGTACGAAGCCTTTAATCTCATTTGCCGAGAGACAGTTAGAACAGCCTTCAGCTAAGTCCATGGCTACGACCTAGCAAGGCGCCATTAACCATATCTGGAGAGAGTCTCACTTGTATTATCAAGAGCGATGTACCGCAGAAGTGAATAAAAGTTAAGTATACGAGAAGCTCCGTTCTTTTCTTTATAGCTTTCATCACGTATCCTGTTTCAGACTTAACGCAAGACGGCTTGAGTTGACGCGTGCCCTTTCGGCTACCTCCCTTGTGTCTAGACTGTCTTGTCTAGACACAGCACTTTCAGTCACAAATTTTCGTGCTTTTTAACTAAATATATAATGCATTTCGGATCCTTTGGGTCCATCACCAGGTGCAGTTTGTCTCAATACACTTTTTCTTGGATTATGTGCTAAATTTAAACTGTTCATTTTTTCCACTATTTCGCTAAAATTTTCCGCATTTGACTTACGAATTTCATAACCTCACATAAGCCTTTTCCTGACAGGAATATGCATTTCATCTCTTCAAGAGCAAAAATGTATTAAGACAAATTACAAAAGATGATGGACCCACAGGGTCCGAAATACATCATATATGTAATAAAACACGAAAATGTGTGACTGAAGGCGTTTTTTAATTCATACTTCCAGTGTGTTGAATACAGTTATGTTTGAAGCTGCAAAATATGGATAAAATTAAATTATCTGAATTCTGATAAAGCTAGCGCTACTGGTGGTAAAAGCTAGGACCATTACCGACATCAACATTAGCAGCAAAGTTTTTATGACTCACATGTGGATTGTTTAATACATAAAAAAGATAGCTTGCCATACAGAAGCCTACTCTTAACGAACAACTGGTACAAAAGGAGTATGTGCTACGTTTCCAAGTTCTTCCTCTTTGCACACCTATCTGTCTAGATACCTATCTGCAATGTGGCAGGGAGCCGGGGTTGAGTGGAACGATATTGGGCCACAAATTTCTTATTTATAAAAAACACGAACCATTTTATTAAAACATAGAAAATTATGCAAGACAATCTGAGCGCTCACCCCCAGAATTAATTAAATTAATTTCCAGCAACGCAACTCTTGATAGATCTTTCATGACTTTCAGAAATGACTGAATTAAATTTAAAAAAATTATTTTTTGAGAATACCACTAAGTAAAACAAAACTGGTAGATGTTTTGCACAGAGGTCTAATCAGATCACAATTCTATAAAATTAACCTGCATATTCAACATTTCAAGTTTCAAAAACATATTGAAAATAGCTAATAACTCATTAACATCAGCCATGGACAATCACGTTACTGTTAGCAGATAATTAGAAGAAAGACTTCTGGTTCCAAGCAAGCAGAATAAGATGACAATATTGAATTCACAGTATGATACAAGTGGGAGTTGCTGAACCAAGCATTTTCTCTTCCTTTATTGAAGTGTCGTGGCGATCGCCACTAGAGAGACACGCACTCTCAATAAAGTAATTTATCGTACCCAGGCCTCTTTGGTTGGACCCGCAATATAAACAACAGATACATCAAGCTACACTGTAACATAGAAACCACTAATTAACAATTTTCATTTCCAACACAAATAGGCAATGTAAATACACCTTAAAAAGATGAACGTTACGCACCAAGGACCTGATTCCAAAATAGACAACAAAATTTAATTGTAAGTGAGGCCAAAGTTAGTCATACACCTCGAGCACCACTACTTTAGCAACATTGACACAAACGTAAACTGAGTGAGATCATTTAAAGCACTCGTCAATGAAGATGTTTACGTCACGATGGATAACCAGGATGGCTAGTTACAATAGCCACTGTGCGGCACAACACAATCATTCATGCGGTAATAAGACGCTCACCATAATTCCTCGCAGCTACAGGCTGCCATCAACTACGTGTTATGACGAGAACAGACGAGTGCTATTCAGCAGACGCCCCAGCTCCCGCGTCTTGAAACCGGCAGATAGGAATCCAACCGCGCACCACAGTGGACACAGGCTTCTTGCAAATTCAAATGCGGAGAACAAGTCGGGTTCCGTCCATCGCACAGAGAAAGCTTTTTCAACGAGAAAGCTTCACGGCCCAAGCCGACACTCAATCCCACTGAACCAGCAGTGACCAAAAACGCAACTTTTAGGAGCAAACACTTCCTTGCCCTGTCCCAACGTATTGTGACAATTCGTTCACTGTGATGCGTCAGTCAGCAGTCACCAATTCGTTAACTCTCTGCAAATTGTCTGGAGTGTGTGCAGTACGAGGCCTGCCGCTATGAGGACAATCCTCAATACTGCCGAGCCCGCTTTCATCACGTAACCTGCTTGCCCACTGCCTAACTGTACTGCGATCGACAGCAGCATCTCCATACACCTTTTTCAACCTCTTTTGGATGTTTCCCACTTTCTCGTTTTCACAGCACAGGAATTCTATGACAGCACGTTGCTTCTGACGAACGTCAAGTGTAGCAGCCATCTTGAAGACATGCTGTGACGGCGCCTCTCACGGGAACAGGTTGAACTAAGTTTGAAAACAAGCAGGAAGGATGTATCTACACACTGTAAAACTTTGACACATGCAGAATTAAAACTGTATTTTTACAAAAATAGTGTGCATTTCTTTTGGAGTGACCCTCATACAATGCAACTTACGCGAAATATTGTTAGTATTTTCACTACCACGTTAGTCGATTTACATTACTAAATACTTCTGTTTGGTAGCAAAACAAATTTGCAACATGCACCACATGTTTTGACTCACAAAATATGAAAACTAATACACAATTTACAAAGTACATGAGCGTCAAAGATGCTGTGATACCATCATGCAAAGATACAGCATTTCGAGAAAGGAACCGTAAATTACCGTTCTGTTAAACTGAAAACAAAATATTTTACACTACATGTAGGGCATTAAATACGGAAAGATAATTGGGATTTAGTGATCTATAGCATTACAAACTTAAACGAGAGAGAAACAAATATGGATAAGAAAGTATGTGAAATTCTTATGCGCTATCTGAACAGTGACGATGATAGTACATTAAAATTTATTTATGTTTAGTGCAGTGAATGACATTGACTATCGTAGATACATGCAATAAGATTTGGTACTTGATATGCGGATAGGTGTAGAAACATTATTTAATGGAATATGTGAATGTGGAAGGTAATTTCTGGAAATTTTTCAGGAAAGGACTGTTAGCCAGTTTAGTCTGCTCATTAAGGATATTATCAGGGGAAGTGCGTTTGTCTGTGTGTATTTCGATTTCTTCTGTCAGATTCATTGTGGCTCCTTTTTCTGCTAAATGCAGTGTTTTCATGTTTCTCTCCATGTTTCTCACTGAATGGTTAACTTCAGCAATGTGAGCTGCAACTGTAGATTTGTTTAAGTTGCCAACCCTGAAAGCATCACGTTGTTCTTTGTATATAATCTTAAACTTCTGCCTGTCTGACCAGTGTAGAATTTTGGATACAAATCATAATGGAGCTTGTATATTCCAAATTTACTGTAGCGAACTTTGGAAGTTTTTTCATCATGGATCTCTTTTTGCTACAATTTATTATTAATAGAGAAGCTGATTTTAATATTCTTCTTTTTAAATAAGTTTGCTATTTTGTATGATTATAAACCTATGTATGGGACAGCAGTATATTTAGATCTGGCTTCTGTGGAAGGCTGATTTGTTTCAGGGTGAATGTCATGTGAACTGCTCATTTTGTTTTTATTTTGTTGGGGAGTTTGTCTATAATTATATGATAATATCCATTGTTATGAGAAACTGTTTTAATTACAGTGATTTCATTCTCTTGATCTGCATGACTCATAACTAATTTTTGCAGTCGGTGTCAGTGGCTCTGAAACATGACATTTTGTGTAGGGTGGGATGGCATGATGAGTTGCCAATTCTGTGGCGGTTGGTGTTCTATAGATTTTAAGTTAATGTTTGTGGAGTACATTACGATCGAGAAAATTTATCTCTTTTTTTGTGCTCAACTACTGCTGCCAATGCATCAGTTGTGCTGTCTGCATCATCAAAAAACAAGATTGTGACATCAACATATCTTTGAGGTATATTACGTTGTTTGTGATTTGTTGATTAGTTGATAAGTATATTTCTTCTGTATGGTTGATGTAAATGTCAGATAGTATCACAGCGACACTTGCTTCTACACCTATCGATAGGTAACAAATCTTATAATATTGTATGTATCTGTAATAGTCAATGTTATTTATGACACTAAACATGAATAAATTTGAGTGTCCTATGATCATCACTGTTGAAATAGAACACACTTTCTTATGCACATTCTTTCTCTATTGTTTTGTAAAATAAGTTTGTAACTCTGTGATTTACAGAATATCATTTATTTTCCTGTATTCAATGCCCAACATATAATGTAAAAAATATTTTTTTAGTTAAACGCAATAGTAATTTACTCTTCCTTTCCCAAAAATGCCATATCTTTGTATCGTTATATTGTACCATCTTTGATACTCATACACTTTGTAAACTCTGTTTTCATACGTTGTGAATCAAAACATGTGGTGCATATGGGAAATTCGTTTTTCGATCAAACGAAACTGTACAGTAACACAAACCGATGTGTGTGATAACAGATACACACAAAACATTCCAAATATGATTCTTTGGAAGAAAATCGTTGAAATAAATCCTGCAGACAGACATTTCACCTAATCTGCATTCCTGAACAAGTATGTCGTGCAGACGTCTTTATACACGTTTGTAACTGTGAACTACAGTTTATCCTAGGGGCAGCTCACCAGTAAGCCAATAATGAAAATGTCGTGTGGCTAGGGTCTCCCGTCGGGTAAACCGTTCGCCTGGTGCAAGTCTTTCGGTTTGACGCCACTTCGGCGACTTGCGTGACGATGGGGATGAAAAGATGATGATAAGAACAACACAACACCCAGTCCCTGAACGGAGAAAATCTCCGACCCAGCCGGGAATCGAACCCAGGCCGTTTAGGTATGACATTTCATTGGGCTGACCACTCAGCTGCTTGGGGCGAGCCAGAAAGTCACTACAGCACATGTTTTGACAAGAGCATGAAAGCTCTCTGATAATTATTTTCATAAATTCGAAACTGGTAATGGTATTTTTTGAATAAAGTAACCTAAAACCTCTTTGCAGGTGGTTGCCACACATCATTAACATTGTATCCGATATAACAGCCACTGTCTCCAACCATGTCTTTATTTGACATTAATTATATTAATTAAAGTCCTCCCTGTCACGATTTGTGTCTGTATATTCAGGTTAACCTCAGGAGCCATCATAGGAATTTCAATATTGGTTTCACTGATAGATAGACTGGTTCATGAACAAGGTTTGTGGACACAGTAGGTATGTGTCAGACCACGGCGGTGCAGTGCCAGAGTGGCGTGAGAGGCCAGCGCAAGCTGCCGCTGACTTCCGAAACATATTGTCTTGCATGATTCGCCTGATATTAGCCTGATAAGGACCCATTTTTGGTGTAGGGTTAATGTTTAAGGAGTACGAAGGTAAATGCGGGGAAAGGCCTGACAGAAAATGTAGTTCGCACCGAACTGGAGCTATAGCCGGGCGGACCGAATTTCGCAGTAGCTCGCAGCTCCAATTACAGGGCTATTACAAATAATTGAAGCTATTTCATAAATTCACTGTAGTTCCATTCATTGACATATGGTCACGACACACTACAGATACGTAGAAAAACTCATAAAGTTTTGTTCGGCTGCCAGAGCGCTCGAGAGCGCAGTGAGACAAAATGGCGACAGGAGTCGAGAAAGCGTATGTCGTGCTTCAAATGCACTCACATCAGTCAGTCATAACAGTGCAACGACACTTCAGGACGAAGTTCAACAAAGATCCACCAACTGCTAACTCCATTCGGCGATGGTATGCGCAGTTTAAAGCTTCTGGATGCCTCTGTAAGGGGAAATCAACGGGTCGGCCTGCAGTGAGCGAAGAAACGGTTGAACGCGCGCGGGCAAGTTTCACGCGTAGCCCGCGGAAGTCGACGAATAAAGCAAGCAGGGAGCTAAACGTACCACAGCTGACAGTTTGGCAAATCTTACGGAAAAAGCTAAAGCAGAAGCCTTACCGTTTACAATTGCTACAAGCCCTGACACCCGATGACAAAGTCAAATGCTTTGAATTTTCGGCGCGGTTGCAACAGCTCATGGAAGAGGATGCGTTCAGTGCGAAACTTGTTTTCAGTGATGAAGCAACATTTTTTCTTAATGGTGAAGTGAACAGACACAATGTGCGAATCTGGGCGGTAGAGAATCCTCACGCATTCGTGCAGCAAATTCGTAATTCACCAAAAGTTAACGTGTTTTGTGCAATCTCAGGGTTTAAAGTTTACGGCCCCTTTTTATTATGCGAAAAAAAACGTTACAGGACACGTGTATCTGGACATGCTGGAAAATTGGCTCATGCCACAACTGGAGACCGACAGCGCCGACTTCATCTTTCAACAGGATGGTGCTCCACCGCACTTCCATCATGATGTTCGGCATTTCTTAAACAGGAGATTGGAAAACCGATGGATCGGTCGTGGTGGAGATCATGATCAGCAATTCATGTCATGGCCTCCACGCTCTCCCGACTTAACCCCATGCGATTTCTTTCTGTGGGGTTATGTGAAAGATTCAGTGTTTAAACCTCCTCTACCAAGAAACGTGCCAGAACTGCGAGCTCGCATCAACGATGCTTTCGAACTCATTGATGGGGACATGCTGCGCCGAGTGTAGGAGGAACTTGATTATCGGCTTGATGTCTGCCGAATCACTAAAGGGGCACATATCGAACATTTGCGAATGCCTAAAAAAACTTTTTGAGTTTTTGTATGTGTGTGCAAAGCATTGTGAAAATATCTCAAATAATAAAGTTATTGTAGAGCTGTGAAATCGCTTCAATCATTTGTAATAACCCTGTACTTAAGATGTCACTCCATTCGCCAATTAATAATGAAACATATAACACTGCTTAATCGTTCAAGTTATACATTGAAGCGTGAAAGAAACTGGTATAGGAATGCGTATTCAAGTACAGAGATATGTACACAGGCAGAATACGGCGCTGAGGTCAACAACGACAATATAAGACAAGTGTCTGGCGCAGGTGTTAGATTGATTCATGCTGCTACAAGGGCAGGTTATCAAGATTTAAATGAGTTCGAACGTGGTGTTATAGCCGGCGCACGAGTGTTGGTACACAGCATCTCCGAGGTAGCTATGAAGTGGAGATTTCTCCGTACGACCATTTCATGAGTGTACCTCGAATGTCAGGAATCCGATAAAACATCAAATCTCCGACATCGCTGCGGCCGGAAAAAGATCCTGTAAGAACGGGACCAAAGGTGACTGAAGAGAATAGTTCAACGTGACAGAAGTGCAACCCTTACGCAAATTGCTGCAGATTTCAATCCTGGGCCATCAACAAGTGTCAGCGTGCGAACCATTCAACGACACATCATCGATATGGGTTTTCGGAGCCGAAGGCCACTCGTGTACTCTTGATGATTACACGACGCAAAGCTTTACTCCTCGCCTGGGCCCGTCTACGCCGACATTGGACTGTTGATCATTAGAAACATGTTGCTTGGTTGGACAAGTCTCGTTTCAAATCGTGTCGAGCGAATGGTCGTGTACGGGTATGGAGACAACCTCATGAATCCATGGACCCTGCATGTCAGCAGGGGAATGTTTAAGTTGGTGGAGGCTCTGTAATGGTGTGGGGCGTGTGCAGTTAGAGTGATATAGGACGTCTGGTACATCACCATACGGCTCTGACAGGTGACATGTACGTAAGCATCCTATCTGATCACCCGCAGCGATTCATGTGCACTGTCTATTCTGACGGACTTGGGCAATTCCAGCAGGACAATGCGACACCCCACACGTCTAGAATTGCTACAGAGTGGCTCCAGGAACACCCTTCCGAGTTTAAACACTTCTGCTGGCCACCAAACTCCACATACATGAATATTATTGAGCATATCTAGGATTCCTTTCAACGTGGTGTTCAGAAGAGATGTCCATCCCTTGTACTCTTACTGATTTATGGACAGCCCTGCAGGATTTATGGTGTCAGTTCCCTCCAGCACTACTTCAGACATTCGTCGAGTCTATGCCATGTCGTGTTGCGGCACTTCTGCGTGCTCGCGGTGGTCCTACACGATAATAGACAGGTGTAACTGTTTCTTCGGTTCTTCAGTGTATGAAACTGATGATAATCGGTTACCTAATATTGTTCTGCGAATTTTAGTTATGACTCTAAACGGTGGACTATAAACGAAATTACCGCAAAGCCAGGAAGCCGTCCAGACAGATACTTAATGCAACCCATAAAAAGCTGGGGCAGGTCGCATTTTGCGTATAACATAAATGTTCATGTTGACAACACACGCTCATCTATTTTATTTTAACAGTGCCTACCAGCGATTTTGACTTTGCGATAGAATAACTGTGACGTATCTATTGAGTCGAAACAGTGAACAAGTGGTCCGTGCCACAGTGGAAGCGAAACTGTCATTGGTTAAGAGTGGCAGTATATTATTTCTTGAAGGACGACTAGCTGCCATACATCAAGACAAAAAAGTAAGAAGCATATTTATCATTCCATTACATTGTATGAAAGTGTATGTATTTCAGTTTGGTGATCATGAGCAACTGATGACTCACGCTCTATACACAGTTCAAGTGTTAATTACAAAGCATCCTAGGATATCGGAAGGTCTGCGAGATACCTACCAATCATCGTTAACATGGATGTTTAAAGTATGCAGAGACAAGCAGCACGAGTGATCATAGGTTTTCTGCCCCATAGGAGG
Source organism: Schistocerca nitens (assembly GCF_023898315.1). Classification (NCBI taxonomy): domain Eukaryota; kingdom Metazoa; phylum Arthropoda; class Insecta; order Orthoptera; family Acrididae; genus Schistocerca; species Schistocerca nitens. Next base: position 1,298,280,704 of record NC_064614.1, read on the forward strand.
AAGAAATTCCGAAGAAGATCGCTCACACAGGGAACGAGGACAAGAACAGACGAAATACCGCACCGAAAGACATTCAAGAAATTGAAAGCGCGCTGTTATATTTCACTATTTAGTCCTGCTTTCACTGTTCAATTATTAGTTCACGCAAGTCTGCTGGGAAGATACTATTCTGTACCTAGTTACCGGCTGCAAACGACACAGTTGATATTTGCGTCAGTCAGCGAGATATTTAGGAAGTATTCTTCGAGTTTCCGCTGAGCTGACCAATCAGGTCACTGCCAGCCTCGTGGCAAATTCTGGATCGCGTGTTTGAGGAGGCACTTGTGTGGTGGCGAGGTTAGCGTGAGGTCCTGCTTGGGATTCTAACGGCGCAGCTAGCTGTTTGCGGCACGACGTGCTACCAAGATGCAGTTTGGCTGTGTGCAGGGATATGATTTCGTTGATCATTCACAGGGAACGTGTAGCTCCCACATAACCAATTTCTTTGTTTGCACTGTGAAGTTTAAAGTGTAAACTTTCGTCAGCTGAAAGCGTGTCTCCCATGTACAGGTCAGACCTTTGTGCTTTATTACGAACAGCAGGTTTTGATACTGAATCTGTTCGTAACTAAACCATCCACATTTCGTCGCACTCCCTACCCACGAGCCCTTGACTATGCTTTGTGGCATTTACAGATTTCGTTTTGTTTGATTTCCCCCACATTAGAACTCTGTGTGGCACATACTGCTGATGTTACGAGTGACATGACGGGTCAACTACTTTTCTAGACAATTATCTGGACCTACATTCAAACTAGCGAACCTGGCCATGCTTTGAAATTGCTAAAATATGTAAGGGAATTGTATACACATCATGATCTCCTCTTCAGCCATTTTTCTGTGCATCTCCTCCTCTCCTTCTCTTTATCCATCTGCTCCTCTTCCTCCCTCGGTTTGCCATTGTCTCCCCTGCCCCTCTCTTTCCATTTCCTCTTCCTTTCTCTCTCTCTCTCTCTCTCTCTCTCTCTCTCTCTCTCTCTCTCTCTTTGACCTTAAGCCACATTCATTGTTATTGCAAACAAAACCTCCACTGAAAAATGAAGTAACTGAAAATGAATGAGTAAATTGGTTGAGATCATGAATACAAGAAGTACACGAGAGATCTCTCCAGTTGCTGGATCTGTCAGGATGACAGCTTCAATTACTGTATTTCTCATACTTTTAACCTGTGAACTAGTATGACTGCAAAGTTTTGGATAACTCAGATTCTACAGAGTATTCTAATGATAACTCGATAAGCTGTAAATAGAACATTCCTCTTAAAACTGACTGCAGTGAAGACAAGCAGGACCTCATGTTAACCTTGCCACCACACAAGTGCCTCCCCAAACACACTACTAAATATAATTTTCGTTTAAAGTTATATACAGTGAGAAAGAATATATGTGGAATAAACAAATCTTCTAACGGTTTAAATATCCTGATATTTAAATTAAAATTGACAGTGAGAAAGAAACCATAATCACACATTCACAGCACATTTTCTTTCTTGCAGAGGCATTTAACGCAAAATCTGTGCATTCTTGTTTGAAAAAGTATTTTGTATATGTCTGTCTGAATGTTAGTAGAGTATCATAGAACAATTTGAAGTAAAATGGCTAATAACTTGTTGAGATTTTTGCCAACATTTTAGCTCTTTATAAATTAAATATATACTTATATATTACATATATTTATAAAATACACAGCTAATATTTGCCCAAATCTTTCTCTCAGTATCACGTAAAAAATAGGAAACAGATTGGCCAGGAACTTTCTGAGATATTTACTAACAACATTTCTCTTTTATTATTACATACATATTTATGTACCATATATATTATAAAAATGTGTAGCCTATTTCTCTTAATATTTATTAGAGTATCTTAAAAAATTTGAAGCGAATCTGCTGAGTGCTTTTTATGATTTTTGGTAACAAAATCAATTAATTGCTGATCTTGTACAGTAAGTTCAGATAGATATATGTATGTATATGGTACATATACCTAAAAAACATATGGGCTGTCCCCAGCTGAATGTTTATTAAAGCATTGTGTGAAGATGAGAAGTAAGCTGCTCAAGAAATTTTCGAAATTTTTTGTAACATATTATAAATATTTCTATGTATTGTAAATATATACCCTATGTCTGTCTGAACGTTTATTACAGTATCGTGTAACAATTTGAAATAAATCAGTCAGGAACAGTTCGAATTTTCCACTAATTACATATCCCCTTTATGTAGTATATACAGGGTGTTTCAAAAATGACCGGTATATTTGAAATGGCAATAAAAACTAAACGAACAGCGATAGAAATACACCGTCTGTTGCAATATGCTTGGGACAACAGTACATTTTCAGGCAGACAAACTTTCGAAATTACAGTAGTTACAATTTTCAACAACAGATGGCGCTGCGGTCTGGGAAACTCTATAGTACGATATTTTCCACATATCCACCATGCGTAGCAATAATATGGCGTAGTCTCTGAATGAAATTACCCGAAACCTTTGACAACGTGTCTGGCGGAATGGCTTCACATGCAGATGAGATGTACTGCTTCAGCTGTTCAATTGTTTCTGGATTCTGGCGGTACACCTGGTCTTTCAAGTGTCCCCACAGAAAGAAGTCACAGGGGTTCATGTCTGGCGAATAGGGAGGCCAATCCACGCCGCCTCCTGTATGTTTCGGATAGCCCAAAGCAATTACACGATCATCGAAATATTCATTCAGGAAATTAAAGACGTCGGCCGTGCGATGTGGCCGGGCACCATCTTGCATAAATCACGAGGTGTTCGCAGTGTCGTCTAAGGCAGTTTGTACCGCCACAAATTCACGAAGAATGTCCAGATAGCGTGATGCAGTAATCGTTTCGGATCTGAAAAATGGGCCAATGATTCCTTTGGAAGAAATGGCGGCCCAGACCAGTACTTTTTGAGGATGCAGGGACGATGGGACTGCAACATGGGGCTTTTCGGTTCCCCATATGCGCCAGTTCTGTTTATTGACGAAGCCGTCCAGGTAAAAATAAGCTTTGTCAGTAAACCAAATGCTGCCAACATGCATATCGCCATCATCAATCCTGTCCACTATATCGTTAGCGAATGTCTCTCGTGCAGCAATGGTAGCGGCGCTGAGGAGTTGCTGCGTTTGAATTTTGTATGGATAGAGGTGTAAACTCTGGCGCATGAGACGATACGTGGACGTTGGCGTCATTTGGACCGCAGCTGCAACATGGCGAACGGAAACCCAAGGCCGCTGTTGGATCACCTGCTGCACTAGCTGCGCGTTGCCCTCTGTGGTTGCCGTACGTGGTCGCCCTACCTTTCCAGCACGTTCATCCATCACGTTCCCAGTCCGTTGAAATTTTTCAAACAGATCCTTTATTGTATCGCTTTTCGGTCCTTTGGTTACATTAAACCTCCGTTGAAAACTTCGTCTTGTTGCAACAACACTGTGTTCTAGGCGGTGGAATTCCAACACCAGAAAAATCCTCTGTTCTAAGGAATAAACCATGTTGTCTACAGCACACTTGCACGTTGTGAACAGCACACGCTTACAGCAGAAAGACGACGTACAGAATGGCGCACCCACAGACTGCGTTGTCTTCTATATCTTTCACATCACTTGCAGCGCCATCTGTTGTTGAAAATTGTAACTACTGTAATTTCGAAAGGTTGTCCGCCTGAAAATGTACTGTTGTCCCAAGCATATTGCAACAAACGGTGTATTTCTATCGCTGCTCGTTTAGTTTTTATTGCCGTTTCAAATATACTGGTCATTTTTGAAACACCCTGTATCATGTAAAAATATGAATTAATTTTGACAAGAACATTTCGCGATTTTTGCAAACCACCTTTCCCATTTATGTAGAGTATAGATATTTGTTAACGACATATATTTTTAAAAATGTTTAGTCAATGTCTGTCCAAATGTTTGTTAGTGCAACGTGTAAAATTTTGAAGTAAATCGGTCATATAACATTTCGAGATTTTTGGTAACAATGTTGATCCACAACTTGTCTTCATATAGAAGTACAGATTTTATATACATATTTATATACCACGTACATTTAAAAAAAGTTGTAGGCTATGTCTTTCCAAACAATTATTAGAGTATTATGTAAAGATATGAAGCAAACCAGTCAAGAACATTCTGAGAGTTTAGCTAAAAACGTTTCCCATTATAATCTATGACCATTCAAGTAAAAATTTGATGTAAAAATTGGTCAAGAACTTTCCCACATTATTCGTAAAAACGTTAAACTGCAACTTGCCTTTATATAGTAGTATACACATTTTTAAAATCGACTTTTAATTGCACCATTTTCCTGTTTAGTTGAGTTTATGACGACTTATACTTAACATTCAGTATAAAATCACTCTATGTGAAGCATACTATATGCCTTAAGCAGTTAGTACAATTATTATAGAATTATTGCTGTAACTAATATTAAAATTAGAGTCAGTCACTGTGAACACTATACTTCGCTTTTCTATGGATGATTTTTCAGCACTAAAGATAAGGTTTGGATATTTCACAGCTGGTAGGGTCGCAGTCCTTAATTCTATAGGAATTGTGATTATCTGATGTCTTGTGTGGACTGGATCCACATGCCCATTGTACAAAATGGGGCTGTAAGCCATTTTGCTTTACTGATTTTCATGCTTAATGAGATGTTTATAATGATTATTATTCAGCTTCATATAAATTAGAGTTTCCATTTGCTTAATTCATTGCAAATCGTTGCTCAAAGTAAACATTTCCTGTCTAGGTAATATCATACAAATTTTGTTGTCAGATCATGTACCAGTTTAACTCACAGGTCTAAATCCAGTATTTAAGAGGGCACACTTTTTTTAATTACTTACTTTCATATCAAATCCATTGTAAAAACCCAGCAGGAACCATACAAAATCTCTCTTCTCGCCCTCTAAACGCGAATGGAATGGGAAGAAACCCTGTCAGTGGTATAACAGGGAGAATACACCGTCATGCTCTTCTCTGTTGTTTTGCAGCATACAGCTGTATAAGTAGATGTACATATTTTATCGTACTTTATTTGCTATATGGAACTGAATGTAGCTCATATTCTCAAAATTTTCGTAAATTCCATTTTCAGATAACCATGTAATAATATTCTGAAACACATAATTAACAATCTCTTCTGTTGTTTTCTCTCTAATCACATTTATTATAACGCTAGTATTGTCTGAAAAGTGTACGAATTTTGCTTGTTGAATGTTAAGTGGAAATTCATTTACATATTAAGGGAATAGTAGTGGGCTCAAAATTTAACCCAATAGGACGCCCTTTTTGATTTTTCCACAGTCACTAAGATTTCCTACCCTTCCAACATTGTTTGAATTATCCAGCACAACTCTATTACCGCCTGTTTGTTAAAATCGATATCTGTGTGTAAAACCATCAGTTCTATAAAACTTGGGTCTTCCTGTGAGAGTGCACATGATGTACGCAAGCAAACGCCTTTAAAAAATGACAAAAATACGAACTGGCGATATTCTATTATTTAAGGCTTGTTAAACTTAGTGAATGAATGTATAAACAGTATTCTCAGTTCAGCAACCCTTCTTCAATCCAGAATGTGATGTACTAAATAAGTTGTTTCTACTTAAATGTGAGACTACTCTTGTGTATGACAGTTTTTGAATATTTTGGAATAAGATGTTAGTAAAAAAATTGGACCATAGTTAAATACCCCTTCCTATGAAGAGTGTTAACAGTTGCGTACTTTAACCTATGATGTCAGGCTGCCTCATTTACAGGCTTACATAAATATTGTAACATTCATATTGCCCATGAAATGTATTCGCAATTCCGAATATGGACAAGTATCAGTTGTAGTATGGAGTGACGACAGTGAAAATCTGTTCCGGCCGGGACCTGAACCCGGATTTCTCGCTTATCGGAAGCGGTCATCTTACCATTAGGTTAGCCGGCCAGTGTGACCGAGCAGTTCTAAGCGCTTCAGTCTGGAACCGCGCTGCCGCTACGGTTGCAGATTCGAATCCTGCCACGGTCATGGATGTGTGTTATGTCTTTAGGTTAGTTAGGTTTAAGTAGTTCTAAGTTCTAGGGGACAGATGACCTCAGATGTTAAGTTCAATAGTGCTCAGAGCCATTTCATCCATTTTGAACCATTAGGCTACCCGAGCAAGACTCACTGCCACACTCAAACTTCCATATGTCGTCAACCACGTGTCCGCAACCTGTACTTGTAGATCCATTACGTAGAATCCCTTAGTGACAAGACATTTTACTTGAAAGTTGCTTGCCTCGTGTCGGCAGGTAAATACGATATTGCAGTTACTGTGTTATTTCACATTACAATACAATCTTCCTTTGGACATGTATGCATACATGGTCAAAGGAACAGGCACTGCTGCGACTACAGCCGTTATGAAATACATGAAATGTATTCGCAACTGCCAATATGGACAACCATGAGCTGTATAATGGAATGACGTTAGTGCAAATTTGTGCCAGGCCGGCATTCAAACCCGGGTTTCCAGCGACTTTCAAGTAAAATGTCTCGCCTCTACAGGAATGTACGTAACGCATGTACGAGGACAGGTTACAGACAGGTGGTTGACGACCTACGGAACTTTGGCTCTGGCAGTGAGTCATGCTCGGATAGCCTGATGGTAAGGCGACCGCTCGCGATAAGCGAGAAATGCGGGTTCGAGTTCCGCTCCGGCACAAAATTTCACTGTCGTCGTACCATTATACAGCCGACGGTTGTCCACATTCGCAACTGCGAATACATGAAATGTATTTCATAACAGTTGTAGTCACTGCAGTGCCTGTTCTTTTGGACATGCATGCATGTACAAAGAAACATTGTATTTTAATTCAGAAATCGCAGGCACTGCAATATCTTATTATTATTTCATTTACCTACTTATTTTAAAGCCCAGTTTATTATATTGTCATTAATTTCATTACGTCTATGGTCTGGTTTGACAGTTACTAATAGATACCTGAACATACGAAGATAAGCAAATTTCATTTTGTAACCCCAGCATACCGTTCACAAGAAGTGAAACTAGCTTTTCGTTAGTATTTATGTAAAGTACAAATGTACATGTTAGGTACATTTTCCGAATAATAATCTTCTTGATATTGCTATTAACTGCTACACACCCTGTTGCATTTCACCATGATGCAGCATATATTTGAGTAAGGAAATTACTTGTTAAGTTAGAAATAGCTGCAGAGAAATGCGACACAGTTACGTTCAGACGTCATAGAGGACGCATACGAGGCCCACGAGAAAGACAGGCCGCGGCGCGTACGTCACGAAGGTAGGCCTGAACTCGCTCGTTAGCTCAGCTCAGCAGACAAAATGCGTTTCTACATCTGTTAACTCGCAGCTGGGCGTGTAAGTACAAACGACAATTGCATCTTCCACTGGAATCTGCTATCATAAAGTCTTACTGATCAACAGTACGACAGCAAAATTTAATTAAAGATCAGTACTCGATATAAATGGTATAAGAGCGTGTTTATAGCATTTAGTCTCTTCTGCTCAAAGTACTCATTACATGCTGGAAGTGGTGCCTTATGCAACTGATAATCATTTTAGCATGATTTTTTTATTGTACGCCAGTACAGCCGTAACAAATTATAAGTAGGCCCATGGACTTCCCATCATTATAGGACTAATAACAGTAAGATTCCATAATACCGGATTCCAGTAGAAGATTCAGTTTTCGTTTGTACGGTCACGCCTAGTTACGAGTTAACAGATGTAGAAACCTAATTTGTCTAGTGATTTGAGCGAGCGAGCGAGCGCAGGACTACCTTCGTGACGTACGCAGCGCAGCCTGTCTTTCTCGTATGCCTCGGGACGCATACAACACCGACTGTGTGGACATCCACCCGCCAAACACGGGTACAAGATGAGCACGCACATCTCCAGTCAGGCACTTAGTTAGACAGTGTCAACACTGTGCATAAAGACAGCCTGAGGAATTTTCTTCGGTCTCGGTCCAGAAAAGTCCAGCTGGGCATTGTAGAGGTTATTGTATTAGCTACCGTAAGTAGTGATTATTTATACTAATGAATTATTGTTAACTGTTGATAATCTGTGTTGGCACAATTTTTCCCACAGATTGCCTAATCCTGTCACAAGAGTGTATAGTTGCCATGTACAAGGTAGTCGCCTCTTGAACAGCAGCACCGAGCGAGGTGGCGCAGTGACTGGCGCACTGGCCTCGTATTAGGGAGGACGACGGTTCAAACCAGCTTCCGGCCATCCTGATCTAGGTTTTCCGTGATTTCACTAAATCACTCCAGATAAATGCCGAGATGGTCCCTTTCAAGGGGATCGGCCAACTTCCTTCCCTGTCCTTAAATCAATGCCAGCTTGTGCTCAGTCTCTAATGAAATGGCTCTGAGCACTATGGGACTCAACTGCTGAGGTCATTAGTCCCCTAGAACTTAGAACTAGTTAAACCTAACTAACCTAAGGACATCACAAACAACCATGCCCAAGGCAGGATTCGAACCTGCGACCGTAGCGGTCTTGCGGTTCCAGACTGCAGCGCCTTTAACCGCACGGCCACTTCGGCCGGCAGTCTCTAATGACCTCGCTGTTGACGGGAGGTTAAATCCTAATCTTCCTTCCTCTTTCTTAACACCAACTACTTTTGGTGGTAGGTGGTTCTCTTCCTGTCACCTACTTATATTTGACACCGAATGTATTTGGTGAATACGACAGTAACGAAAACGCCTGCACCTCGACACTAACGACCAGCTTCACATGGTCCAGAGAATAATGTTCTCCATCTGATGATGAATTAGTAGTGGCTCGAAAAATATTCAGTGACACAATCAATCGTATCAAATTCAAAAAGCGACTGGTTGCATACAACCTACACGAGGGGACACGGGGAAAATGGCTGCCTCTCTGTCTCGGGATGCTTTGTACTCACGGTACCTACACGAGGCGTACACTGCAGGCAGCACGGCCGTGGTGCACACTCTTGAGGGAATACAGGTCCTCTAAGCTTGACAAAAACAACATAGCCTTTATTTCCAAAAAAATCTTGTTGACGATCTCAGAGCCAAGGCATTACATTTTCACTGGGGTTATAAAGACCCTTTAGAAATCCAGCAGCGGATCTTTGATTTACTGAATTGTTTCCATTTCTGTTGTCATTAGTAATAACAACACATGCATATAAATCAACGTGTGTGTGTGTGTGTGTGTGTGTGTGTTTGTGTGTGTGTGTGGTTGAGGGGAGGGAAGGGGGAGTTCCAGAAGAGCTCTGCAGTGCCTGGACCAATTTCAAAGAAACTGCTACAAATGTAAGATATAGTGTAATCATAAATGACTGAAGCGATTTCATAAATTCACTGTACCTGCAATAATTGACATATTGTCAGAATACTCAACGTTCACAAAGAAAACTCAGTTTTGTATTGTTGCACCCACACTTCGTATTTCTGCCACGGGAGCGTAGCAATGAGCAGTAATGCAAGACGGTAAAAGGCGCCGAGAAAGCGTACGTTGTGCTTGAAATGCATCCACATCAGTCTGTCGTAATACGGCAACGATGCTTTAGAACGGAGACCATCAGAGATCGACCAGCTGCCAACTCCATTCGACGATGTTACGCGCAGTTTAAAGTTTCAGGCTGCCTCTACCAGGGGAAATCAACGTGTCGGCCTACAGTGAGTGATGAAATGGTTGACCAACTGCAGGCGACTTTCTCACGTAGTGCACAGAAGTCGACGAACAGAGCAAAAAAAGAGCTGAACACACCATTACCGACCGTTTGGAAGGTCTTAAGGAAACGACTGAAGCTGAAGCCTTACTGCTTGCAATTGCTACAAGTCCTGACTGCTTATGACGAAGTCAAGCGCTTTGGATTTTCGGCACAGTTGCAACTGCTCATGGAAGAGGATAAGTTTTATGATAAACTCATCTCCAGTGATGAAACAACATTTTTTTGTTAAAGGTTCAGTGAAAAGGCACAATGTGTGAATCTCAGGAATATAGAATCCTCACTGTATCATGCAGCACATGAGAGATGCACCAAAAGTTAATGTGTTCTGTGCAGTCTCACAGTTTAAAGTTTACAGTTCCTTTTTCATCGGCAAAATGACCGTTACAGTACAAGTTATCTGGGAAACCTGCAAAATTGGCTGATGCCACAACTGGAGACCGACAGTGGACTTCATCTACCAACAAGGTGGTGCTCCACCCCACTTCCATCACGTTTTTCGTGAGTTTTAAACAGCAAACTCTGAAAGCGTAGTGATGCTGATGATCAGCAATTCATATCACGGCCTCCACGCTCTCCTGACCTGACGCGATACAATTTGTGTCTGTGGGACTATGTGAAAGATTCAGTGTTTACACTCCCTCCACCAACAAACCAACAAGAACTGCGAGCTCGCATCAACAGTGCTTTTGAACAGAATGATAGGGAGACGCTACGCCGTTTGTCTGAACAACTTGTTTAACGACTTTGTATATGTGGAATCAGTAGGGTGGCATATATGGAGCTCTTGTAATTCGCCAAAGAAAACTTATTGCGTTTTCTAGGCGTGTTCAGAGCCCTGTAACAACATAACGAATAACATAGTCGCAGAAAATCTGCGAAACCACTTCAGTCATTTATAATAACCTCGTATATGGATTGATGGACAAGTTCGTCGCGTTTACCATACGTTTAATAAATACAACAGATACACATAGCAGAGTTTATTCATCACTAATATACGCTCCTGCACTATTTGCAACAGTCTGCCAACAGCGGGGTGGCGTTTTGATTCCGCGACTACAGAAAGCAGCTGGTTTAGGGGCGAAGAACTCATCTAGCAATGTTCGGGGCGCATTTTCATTCCGAAAGCAAGTTCCTCGAAGGTCGTCGATAGTGAGCGGGAAAGGTGAAAATCTGAGGGCTCAGGATCAGGTGAATAAGATGGATACGGAGTGACTTCCCAATCCAACACTTGTACAGCGCTTTTTGTCAGTCTAACAGAATAGCTTTGCTTCATGCAGTCTTCTTAGTCATTGTACTTAGACTGCATCTGCAAGATGTCTCAGTTGTTGACAACAGATGTCAGCAGCGATGGTTGCATCTCGGGGAAGCAATTCCAACATATGCATAAGGTTTTCTCTTGTGGGTGCACGCAGGTCTTTGTAGGGGGAGTTGCTGTTTTGTTTGGACTCAGCCATTCCTTTCTTTTCCTTATGTTACCATAAAGGTACCATTTCTCGTCACCGGTAACAATACAGGTTAGTAATGATTGGTGTTGTCCACGAACCAACTGATGACTAGCAAGCAGAGATGAGCACGCAACTCTGGCTTGGAGCATGTGGTATCCACACACCCTATTTTTGAACCTCCTGCATTGCATGCAAATCCTCAGGATGGTGGAAGGATCACAGCTCGTCACATTTGCCAGTTCTCGATTACAGTGACGTCGGTCATTGTGGATTAATGCGTTTAAACGATCTTCATCAAATCTCAAAAGTCTTCCTGAATGTACAAAGTCGCTAATGAGAAAGCAATTTTTTGCCGTGCTGTGTCCAATGGTATCATCCTCGTACCGGTACACGGTGCAAATATTTATGGCTGCCTCTGCTGCTGTCAACCTCCACTGAACTCAAACAGAAGACTATATTGGAAATGCAAAGATTTCTCCATTTGGGACTCCATCTTCTAGTGCTCACAGCTCCACTCACTATCTCCAAATCACAAAACGTAAACTCAAATAGTAACAGTGAACGACAAATAAAAAATGACAATCGATCAATACACACATTGCAACCGGAATTCCAGTATGTAAAATAAAAACGCTGCGAACTTGTGCACCAACCTGACATATGGCCAAAACCATTAGAGGTGGTGTCGGGATGTGAAGTGGATGACATGTAAATTTAATAGAACACGAACGATATTAATGCCTAGTCCACATTTATCAGTGTCGATGGGCTGAATGGTGACGTTCCAAACCATATTACTTCGAGCTGTGTTACGTGCTGTGTGACGTAGCTGTTAGCGTCAGTGGGTGGCGAGCTGCGGGTTACCAGTTCAGACCCAACCAACAGCAATAAAATGATTTTTTACTTAGATTTTATCGTCTCTGGATGGTTAGCGAAATTTCTTATATCCGTTATGTTTGTACAGTCTGGAATATTCTATATTTGTATAAACAGCAGCATTCTCCGTCCTGGAGATCATCGAAATTTCTTATATCCGTTATGTTTGTACAGTCTGGAATATTCTATATTTGTATAAACAGCAGCATTCTCCGTCCTGGAGATCATTTCAGTTCTATCTTCACGTTGGCGTTCATAAGAAACATGGTTCAAGTGCGAAGTGCAGTGTTTAATTAACGACCCTGCTTTCGGATCTGGACCTCAAGTTATACCGTGAGAATATTCAATCCCAATGAATGTGGTGGTGGTGGTAGAAATGTATGACGTGTATAACATTAGTCTGGAGCTCTTAGACCAATATTAGCGAAATAAGACTTCCTATGTGGATAAAATAACTGTGAGCTTAGATCATCCTTAGCTCTCCTGGGGGTGGGGGATCGAAGGAGGAAGGAAGGGGAGGGTAGGGAAGGTCCCAAATTTCAGTCAAACTTAATGCATATATGGCACACTGTCTAGGAAAACTGCTACAGGAGCAAGGCGGCCCTAGTAGGAACGTGCAGACCACGCAAACTTCTTGGTGGTGGTGGAGGGCAGAGAGCAGGGGAAGACTGGGACGTAGAAAGGGGTGACAAGTAGAAAGAATCGAGATTAGTGTGCCGTGTCGTGTGGCTAAGACCTCCCGTCGGGTAGGCCGTTCGCCGGGTGCAGGTCTTTCGAGTTGACGCCACTTCGGCGACTTGCTTGTCGATGGGGATGAAATGTTGATCGTGCGGAAAACACAACACCCAGTCCCTGAGCGGAGACAATCTGCGAACCAACCGGGAATCGAGCCCGGGCCGTTAGGCAGGACATTCCGTCGCGCTGACGACTCAGCTACCAGGGGCGGACGAGACTACTGTTGAAGTCATTGTTTTTGGTGTTGACAGGCTGACTGTTTACAGTCCCGATGGCATTTCATTTCTCAAATTGTTAGTAGGTGTCAAAAGGAACTGACTTGTAAACAAAATAAGTTTATTTTATATTCTAAACATATTTTATTCTGATCCATTATATTTTGGTCATGCAGCCGCATAAATTTTACCTATTGTTATAATTTTTCGGCCGTACATCTTCTGAGCATCTTTACAGTGAACCGAAAGACGCTCTTTCTATAGACTATGAAGATGGCCGGAAGGTGTACGACCGAAATGTTTGAAGAAGAAATAGAATTTATGCGGTTCCATGACCAAAATGTGATGCATCTATCACTGCACCGAGATAACATGAAGATGCACAGATTTCATTCCATTTCCTGCCTTGTTTAGGACTGGGATGAACAATTAAGTCGGCAACGCCAGAAGCTGATAAATTAATGTCGTCGGGTTGAAAAGCCACGTGGCCCCATTCTACTCGGCGCCACTTCGGTATCTCACCTGTCAGTTTCGCTCCTTTTTTTCCATCCAGCAGTTTCCAATTTGGCATTACAAGGCTTTGTGGAGTCTGTACTAAACCTCCCCAACGCATAAATATTTATGACGATCAGCAGAAATCGAATCCGGGACCTCTAAATCAGCAGCAAGCAAAGTTAACCGGTATACCATGAACACAGTCATGAAAAACACACGCTGGCCACACTAGCAAGCAGTACACACTTTCCTTTATAGCTTCATACATGCAATGCACTTTTCCCAGAACACTTCCCATACACTAATTTCACCTTTTCATGCCATTTCGTATTATTTCATAGTATTGTCCCTATATATTTAAACGATTACAGAAATACTCCTACTTAATGAATAAAATGTCCCAGAATCTTTTAGAAAATGCAAAGGTGACTAAAAAAAAGTTGGAGAAAGGAGGACCTGAACCATTTCTCCATTAAACCGTCTTCACATTGTAAGTCTGCACTCTCTTCACTTTTTTTGTCTTCTCTCATTTGATATGTTTCTTTGTCATTTCCGAGCGGTCTAGGGCGCTGCAGTCATGAACTGTGCGGTTGGTCCCGGCGGAGGTTCGAGTCCTCCCTCGGGCATGGGTGTGTGTGTTTGTCCTTAGGATACTTTAGGTTCAGTAGTGTGTAAAATTAGCGACTGGTGACCTTAGCAGTTAAGTCCCATAAGATTTCACACACATTTGAATATTTTTCTCTTTGTCATTTAATCGTCAGTAGTTGTGTACAGATGTCACTCTTTTGATATTTTCTTCGTCATTTAATCGTCAATGGTTCCGTGCAGATGTGACAAAACACCTTTCAAATTTCATTAACGAGAATTTAAATTTTTTTCTATTAGAGAAGGTGGCCAGTCCCCCGACCAGACACGGTGATATAGAGTGCCGGCTCCTTTAACACTGCCGTAATCTTCCACGCTTATAGAGCTTAATTTGGTGTGACTCTTGAATGTATGAAGTACCAACATATAATTAACTGATATTTAATTATGACAAATCATACGAAGAACGACACGTTCTTGATGCATCTTCAATGTGCTAATGCCTTGAAACGGTATACTTTGATAACACGAAATAAAGAAATTCTTTAATCACCAAAATAATGTTTCGCTTCATTTTCTTACAAGTCGTACCAACAGCGACGCCTTTTCGAAAGATATTTAATGTGCTGGAGCTTTGAAATAGAAATAGTCATGTGACATAATGTAAAACCCACTAAATACGGGCTTCACACAGTAAGGACAAATCCGATGTGGGCGTCTCTAATGGTCTGATTGTGACATAGACATGACGTGACACAGGTTGGGTATGCCGAAGCGACTGAGCGTTCTGGAGGCCCATAAGAGGTGTGCTCTATAGAAGTCACACCCCTAAACCTCTGCTGGAGCCCACGCTGGATACTGTGGATGGAACACAGTGAAGAGTTTTCGTCCAAAACGCTGGGAGAGTTCATTCGTTCGTTCGGAAGGGAAAGCTGACATTGTTTGACTATCGTCAGGCAGTTGCTAACGCACTGTAGTGACCGAATCGATGAGTACGCCCTGCAGTTTTGTCAAACGAGTTTACAGACGCTTATGTTTCTTGCAGCGCCAAGGAACCAACCGTAAACCTTAATATGTGCGATAAATTTCAACTTGATATATCTACACGTTTATGAGAAAAAAGGGTCCTAACAGACGGAAGGGCAGACAGTGGTATAACAAATGACAATTTTTTTTCCTGTGATGTAATTACAGATTCACAGTTTTCCGATTTTTTCCCTCGCTTTTACTGGGAAACCTCGCTTCTCGCCAAATTTCATGACTCCAAGCCAACGGGAAGTAGCCTTTAGTTTCTGGTGAGTGAGTTCTCGACTATCAAAATATGTGGCGTCAACAGCCTATCTTTTGACTACTTTTGACTTAGTCTGCCCCTGGTAGCTGAGTGGTCAGGACGATCGAATGTCATGCCTAACGGCCCGGGTTCGATTCCCGGCTGGATCGGAGATTTTCTCCGCTCAGGGACTGGGTGTTGTGTAGTCCTTATCATCATGCTTTCACCCCCATCGACGCGCAAGTCGCCGAAGTGGCGTCAACTCGAAAGACTTGCGCCAGGCGAACCGTCTACCCGACGGGAGGCCCTAGACACACGGGTTCATCATCACTTTGACTTCGAAACTTACATTTACTACACCGCCATGGGATCACAGTCGTTAGTATGTGGCGTAAATTTCAACTTGATACGTCCACCCTCGGACAGGGACAGGCAGACACACAGACAGAGGAACAACAGTGCGATCCCACAATGTTTCCGTTTTTATCGACTCAGGTAAGCCCTAAAAGAATCAGACAAATAACCATATAGAGGCTATGTGCACTCAGATTTCTCAGGATCCATCCATGAAAAGAATGAGAAGGAGCTTTCAGTTATGGTACAGTAAAAAGTACCGTATGCTGCGAACTTCTACAACCAAAGAATACTTCGCAAGTGACAGTGTAGTGCCTGGCGAACGGTACTCCTGCCAACATCAGCAGTTTTCTGCTATAATGCATTCGCGTACGAAGGAGTCGAAAATTATGCCACTATACGCGGTGTAATACAGTTCTCTTGATATTAACGCGAAATAAATGTTGGGGGGGGGGGGGCAATAGAGCCATCACTCAGTTTTTCTCTAATGGCAATCCAATAATTTACCCAACAGGGTTTTGAATTTCCTCCAGAGATTTCCATATACGTTCCCTGAGTATTTCTGTAACACTTTCGCAGCAGTTATTCTCACATGATCGCAGACATCGAACGAATTCAGAGGCATGCTGCCACTGCAATGCATTCTCGGTAAGGATTCCAAAGGCTGAAGCAATGCTCTACAAACTGTCGCAGTAGGGTCTTATTTGCGACTTCCAGTCAGGCATTTTGTTTTGGTAGAACCTTTCCAGCTAATCTGCCTTTGCCCTTCGCTGATACAGATCTGACGTTATCATTCCATTTCATTTCGCTTCTGAGAATTACCTCTACACGTTTAAACGATGTAACAGATTCCGGACATCACCACTAATCGTACAATCTGACGCCATCAGGCGCTTTATGTTATAGTTAGATCTTGCTATAACAGAGATTTAAAGAGAGCTGGCATTTATGATACGTAATGGAGGCACATTTCAAGTCGTTTCGCCCTACCTTACGACAATCGAACGACAATATTCTTCAGCAGTGACTTTTTGAGTGTAAGAATCCGTCGTTTCTCACAAACGTCTGCATCTTTTCTTTAAAAATTTTGCAGTTGTAAATGACTTTTGTGTTGTTGGACATGGATCACCTTACAAAGGGCCGAAGGTCATCACATTACCATTTAATTAGTATTATTATTATTACTATCATATTCTTATTATTTTTCGATATAATTATTATTTTATTGCTATTATTATTCATAGTTGTAGCAATAGTGGTAGCAGCAGGATAAGTAATAAGTTCCAACAATACGTAAAAATTCCTACGTAATTTACGAATATTCTTCGTGTCTCCGAATCATAGCTACCTTAAAACATTTTTTTAAAAAAATCATACAAATATCAGATGAGGTCGTAAAGAAGTACATGAGCACTACGTCTTCTCACCATCAGTTTGGGGACAAAAAGCTTTCTTCTGAGTCCAATATATCACCCACTAGATATATGCCTTGTGACAATGGTTATTGATACCGGTTATCTGCATCAAAAAATGCTGCTCCTGATACACATCCTTGTTCCTAATAGTTTTTAATAAAATGTGGAATTACAAAGAATACGGCAGGTACATTGGTATCTGTTTGCAGTTTTACTGATACACCACAACTCTACTTTGAAAAGCATATCTGGCGATCTTTCTAGTAAGCACGTGAAGCTCGTGCCGTTTCCGGCGAAGATAACAGTTGCCAGGGCAACGTGTCGCCACCCGCTGATTGACGTCAGACAACTTGTTAACCCACCTCGCCGCTACAACGCAGACCGTCTAGGCTGCAGCGGCACCCTGTTCAGCGAAGCAGCAACGCCGGTGTGACGCAGCTCTGTGTGCAGTTCAGCTTACGAGCTAAGCTAGCACATAACACGACAGTGGGTGAAGTCTGCATTTCCGATGACGTTTACCCACTCCTGATAAACCATAGGGCAGCCTTTGCAACGTAACAAGCGAGGAGGTGAGAAGGTCGTACTCACCCGTCCCGTCAGCTGAGTGGGGCGGTCTGCTGCGGCACTGCGGCCGGTGGTCGGAAGCGGCGGTTCTCGTCGGGGGCCGAACGCGGACTGCGGCCCGGCGCCCCACGGCACTGCGCGGCAGGGCGGAAGGTTGGCGTGCGTTGCCAAGGGCAACCGCTACCTGGCCGCGCGGGCTCGATACGCGCGCTATCGATAGCGCCGGTCGACCCCACTGCGGCACGTACCTGCCGGCTCCGGCGTGCGACCACCGTGTAAAGGTCGATTCGCATTGGACGCCACGGATCTAAACATCAGAACACTCCGCAGTCAGAGATGATTTATCCATAGGAACGATTAGATTAGATTAGATTAGATTTATACTTGTTCCATAGATCATGAATACGACACTTCGTAATGATGTGGAACGTGTCAGGTTAATAAAAGATGTCTGTACAAGATATTACATTACACAAAATATTGCATGACATTAGTGTTTAAGTTGTTTTTTTTTTCCTTAATTTATATCTAAAAATTCAGCCAATGAGTAGAAGGAGTTGTCATCTAGAAATCCTTTTAATTTATTTTTAAATGTTAGTTGGCTATCTGTCAGGCTTTTGATGCTGTTTGGTAGGTGACCAAAGACTTTTGTGGAAGCATAATTTACCCTTTTCTGTGCCAAAGTCAGATTTAACCTGCATAGTGAAGATCATCCTTTCTCCTGGTGTTATAGCTATGCACACTGTTATTACTTTTGAACTGGGTTGGATTATTAACAACAAATTTCATAAGTGAATATATATACTGTGAGGTTACTGTGAGGATCCCTAGATCCTTAAATAGATGTCTGCAGGATGACTGTGGGTCAATTATTCTGATTACACGTTTTTGAGCAATGAATACTTTTCTACTCAACGTTGAATTATCCCAGAATATGATGCCATACGAAAGCAGTGAATGAAAGTAGGCATAGTAAGCTAATTTACTGAGATTCTTAGCACCAAAATTTGCAATGGCCCTAATAGCATATTAGCTGAACTCAGATGTTTCAGCAGACCATCAATGTGTTGCTTCCAGTTTAACCTCTCATCAATGGACACACCTAAAAATTTTGAAAATTCTACCTTAGCTACAGACTTCTGTTCAAAGTCTATATTTATTACTGGAGTTGTGCCATTTACTGTACGGAACTGTATATACTGTGTTTTATCAAAATTTAAAGACAGTCCATTTGCTGACAACCACTAAATAATTTTGTGAAAAACATCATTTACAATTACATCACTTAGTTCTTGGTTTTTGGATGTTATTACTATACTTGTATCATCAGCAAAAAGAACTAACTTTGCATCTTCATCAATGTGGAATGGTAAGTCATTAATGTATATCAAGAACAGTAAATGACCTAATACCGAACCCTGTGGGACCCCATACTTGATAGCCCCCCAGTTTGAGGAATCAGCTGTAGTTTTAACATTACATGAACCACTTATTTCAACTTCCTGCATTCTTCCAGTTAAATATGAATTAAACCATTTGTGCACTGCCCCCCTCAAACCATAATGATTTAGCTTATCTAAAAGAATTCCATGATTTACACAATCAAAGGCCTTTGAGAAATCACAAAAAATACCAATAGGTGATGTCCGGTTATTCAGGGCATTTAATATTTAATCAGTGAAAGCGTATATAGCATTTTCTGTTGAAAAGCCTTTCTGAAAACCAAACTGACATTTTGTTAGTACTTTATTTTTACAAATATGGGAGGCTACTCTTGAATACATTACTTTCTCAAAAATTTTTGATAGAGCTGTCAGAAGAGAGATTGGGCTGTAGTTGTTGACATCCAACGTATCCCCCTTTTTATGCAATGGTTTTACAATGGCATATTTCAGTCTATTGGGGAAAACACCCTGCTCCAAACAGCTATTACATACGTGGCTGAGAATTCTACTTATCTATGGGGAATAAGCTTTAAGTACCTTGCTGGAAATGCCATCAATTCCGTAAGAGCTTTTACTTTTCAGTGAGTTTATTATTTTACTGATTTCAGAGGGAGAGGTTGGTGGAACTACAGTTGTTTCAAACTGCACAGGTATGGCCTCTTCTATTAGTAGCCTTGCCTCTTCTAGAGAAGATCTAGATCCTATTTTCTCCACAACATTTAAAAAATGATTATTGAAAATATTTTCAATTTCTGATTGTTTATTAGTACACTTGTCGTTCAGTTTTATGGCACTAAAGTCTTCCTGTGCTCTTGGTTGCCCTGTTTCCCTTTCAATAATATTCCAAATTGCTTTAATTTTATTATCAGAGTTACTGATCTCAGACATGATACACATGTTTCTGGACTTTTTAATAACCTTTCTTAGTACCGCACAGTAGTTTTTATAATATTGAACAATTTCAGGGTCAGTACTCCCTCTTTCTGTTAGATACAGTTCTCTTTTACAGTTGCAAGATATTCTTATTCCTTTAGTTAGCCAAGGTTTTTTATATGTTTTCTTGGAATTATGTTTAACTATTTTCTTGGGAAAACAATTTTCAAATACCCTTAAAAATGTATCGTGAAATAAGTTATATTTCAAGTTTGCATCGGGTTCCTAATACACTTCGTCCCAGTCTAACTGCTGTAGGCTTTCCCTAAAGTTTGCAATATTGCGTGCAGACCACGCACGCTCTCACCTCTGCCATGTCGAGGTTCGAAACCAAGATCTAAGTCACGTGACGGAGGGCAGACAGCGAGCAGCCCGGATGTAAAGGTTTTAACGTTACAGAACCTAAAAAGAGATCACTTCCCCTCGGCACAAACGCGTTACTGTTTCTACTCCGAACCTGCTCGCTTTTCTACGGACATCTCCAGACTCTGGGATTACAAGAACATACCTAGTTTCGCATTGTTCACCATAATATTATACCACTTCCACCGTATTTCTCGATATCAAGCACTAGCCGGGCCCCTACCGATCGCTAGCGCAACATAATTCCCAAGATATAGACTCGAAATTATTTCTCTACAAACTCCAAACTTTACTGAGGTGCAGCGTGCTGTAAATCACTAAGTAACTAGAAACAAATAAAGGAAACTGTTATTTCTACTCTCGAATACCGATGTCGGTGATGTAACAGATCCCAAATCAGCCCTATAATTTACAACCTAACTAAGGTCTTACAATGTAAGCTTTCACGGCCGGTTTTGTCTTCACTTAAAACTTCCGGGCTGATAGGCCGTGCTCTCCCCTGACGGTTCGTCTCCGACTGCGGGAGACATCCTCGGAGGTGCAGCGGCTGTACCTCCGAGGATGTCTCCCGCAGTCGGAGACGAAACGTCAGGGGAGAGCACGGCCTATCAGCCCGGAAGTTTTAAGTGAAGAATAACTAAGGTCTTTCCCATTTCTGGGGAACAGCCAAACGCGTCTTCCACACACCACCATCGAGCTTCTCTCAACTAAATAAATACGCGAAATGTGCAGAATCAGTCAAGCGAACAATTTACATGGGACAGAATAACGGTCCAGGGCAAACGCACCATCTTCTCAAATTTCCACTTGATCGCCAAAGCCACCCAACACATATTAAGTATTAGTTCACTATTCGGTCGTTTAGAGGACTGCAAAGTTAACTCTCCTACATTCCAACAGGCCTATGCATTCAGACGGTTGCTGCTGTTAACGGGAAGCGTGAATCATTACGACCACAGGCCATGGATACATCGAATCATTCTAGAAAACCGCTCACATGTATCTTTTATCATTGTACTAGTAATTAAATGTTACGATTGCGCTCTCAATTGAACGGCATTCGACAATGAGCGAAGTATCAGAAGTACACCCTGCTGTCGGCAGTGTCTCCGAAAATGGAAAAATCTGTACCTTCCTTACGACTGGACATACTCTTCCCTTTGCTATCACAGTACTCCAAGTCAAATCCATACCCTTCTTACGACTGTACATAGTCATTTCCTTCCCACAAACACATACTTTATAAAACCTGATGCTCGAATGCGAACATATGACGCATCCCGTACTACTAAGTATAATACTCTGTCCATAACTGATTGCCTACGATACGAAATAATACTGAACGAAAATCAAAAATCGGTGTGCATGTCTATTAGGTTTTCATACTATTAGGTTTTTCTTCCGAGTCCTACCACTGCGATTTACAAAGAGAGACGTAATCCACTAGATGTTAAAGAAAAAATAGATCCCACCAACTACTGCATTTTACTGTCACAAGCAGTCTTGGTTCTGCAGGTGCACGCAAGTATCCATGTTAAAAGCTATACCCGCTTTACAAATCGAGGTAAGGTTTTAACGTTACAGAACCTAAAAAGAGCTAAATCCTATTTAAAGTCCTAAAGGGGGCTAGATAGGACTTTTACACATTAATCGTGGCCTACACACGATTTCTGAAGGAAAACTCGGTTTTTAAATAGTTTTCTGAATTGATATTAAGGAAAATCGATAATGTGAATTTGCACATTTTAAGAAAAGACAAAATAAATTCATGCACTACTGAAATGGATGCAGCCCGCCACGAATTCCTCTCCTGTGCCAACTTCCTGTGCCATATCTTAAATTATGAGTGCACTAAACTTTCAACATTCGTCAGTAGCACCGCATCTCAAATGCTTCAGTTCTGTTCCGGTCTTCCCACAGTCCATGTCTCACTGCCATACAAAAATGTGTTGGTTCAAATGGCTCTGAGCACTATGGGACTCAACTGCTGAGGTCATTAGTCCCCTAGAACTTAGAACTAGTTAAACCTAACTAATCTAAGGACATCACAAACATCCATGCCCGAGTCAGGATTCGAACCTGCGACAGTAGCGGTCTTGCGGTTCCAGACTGCAGCACCTTTAACCGCACGGCCACTTCGGCCGGCAAAAATGTGTTCCAAAAGTACATTATCAGAAATTTCTTCCTCAAATTAAACCCCGCATTTGTTAGTAGTAGACTTCTCTTGCCCAGGAATGCTCTGTTTGCCGGGGCTAGTCTGCTTTTGATGTCCCCCTTGCTCTGTCCGTCGAGTCTTATTTTGCTGCCTAGGTAGCGGAATTCCGTAATTTCATCTACTTCGTGACTTATTTTCATGTCCCTGATCTCCTTCTTACTACTCCTCATTACTTTCGACTTCCTTGAGTTTACTCTCAGTCCATACACTGCCTTCATTTAGGATGTTCATTCCATTCAGGAGATCCTGTGACTCTTCTTCACTTTCACTGAGAATGGCACTGTCATCAGCCAATCTCATCACTGATATCTTTTCACGTTGAATTTATATCCCAGTCTTGAAATCTTCTTTTATTTCCGTCATTGCTTGTTCTAAGTACAGGTTCAACAATAGGAGCAAAAGACTACATCACCCTTTTTTACTCCGTGCACTTCGTTGTTGGTATTTCCTTCTGGTTCTTGTACACACCGTATTGTGTATTACCCGTCTTCCCTATGGCTTACCCCTATTTTTTTCAGGGTTTCGAGCGTCTTTCACCATTTTACATTGACGAACGCTTTCTGCAGGTCGACAGATCCTATGAACACGTCTTGATTTTTCTTTAGTCTTGCTTCCACCATCACTCGCAACGTCAGACCCGCCTTTCTGGTGCCTTTACCTTTCCTAAATACAAACTGCTCGTCACGAAATAGATCCTCAATTTTCTTTTCATAATTTGATTATGTATCAGGACGCTGGTAGATCGGTGACACTTGAGTGAACTTACTTTTGTAGTTCAGGACGCAGCCCGCACTGAAATCAACACTTTGTATGACGCATTTTCGGCGTATTGTCGCTTTGAGAACATGACAAACGCCGTTGCCTTGGGACAAACCCTTTACTTCAATGCCGTCCGACAATAGAGAGGTACACCGAAGGAACAAATTGGTGACACTCGAGTCTGCAGTATTTATTTTTGTAATTACGAAGTAAAGAAGCGTGGTGTGCTGACTTGCGTTGAGTACTGTGCTTTCAGTGAAACGTTGTCATACCTAAACAGAAATCGTCAAATATTGGTATTTTCCGGCTGTGGAGTAGAGAAGGTCCCAATTTCACAACTAGCGGCCGAATAATTTTTTC
Organism: Schistocerca nitens; assembly: GCF_023898315.1. Classification (NCBI taxonomy): domain Eukaryota; kingdom Metazoa; phylum Arthropoda; class Insecta; order Orthoptera; family Acrididae; genus Schistocerca; species Schistocerca nitens. The sequence continues at coordinate 1,298,304,510 of NC_064614.1, forward strand.
TCAAGCCTGTCAGAACCAAGTATGTAAACACGGATTATTTTCATCATTCATTTTATCTACCTGTCTTCTTGTTAGCCTTCTTCCTTCGGTTTTTCAGATCGAAATTTAAAATTACTTTATTGACACGAATTTGGTATTAATTAAAGCTGTCATTTTACATGATCACGTTCTTACTTTGTAGTTGCTTCCATCTTCTTAATGTTCGTTCGAGTTAACTTTAGGTAAGTCGCGATAGAAGTCACATTTCCTTCCACATAAATATTCCACAGCTCATATTACGAGCGACACTTGGAAGAAGAACAGCCATTAATTTCTTCCATGACTGGTAGTGCTGTGGACCGCTTTAATCTAGACTTGCGAGAGGCTTTAGCGTCGGCTAATGTGCCACGGGACGTGCTACAGAACTCTGCTTTTAAAGGCTTCCCGGGGAGTATCAGCGGCCCCAGTACACCGCCTGGGTCGACATTACGCGAAAATTATTTGAAACAGCTGCACGAAAAGGATAATGCTGACATTAAAACTAACATTGGTGACCGCTACGTATGGTTTTCAGTCGAGGAGACCACTGACAGTAGTGGCAAAGCTATAGCTAATGTCGTGGCGGAGAAATTAACATTCCATGGCACCTATTCCTGCATCAAGAACTGGAGAAGGATCACACTACTGTAGGCCGTACTGTTAGGGAAGTCCTATACATCCCGTGGTCATCAGAAGATAGGAATGAGGAATTATTTGGTCGTGACAGCCTATATGTTCAAAACGGGAGCAATACTGAAAGAATGCCATTCCAGAATGAGCCTTTGCACCTGCCTTGCCCATGGCCTGCACCGTCTAGTACAGGAAGTCATAAATAATTTTCTATCATTTCCTCAGTTAACCCTTAACGCGAAACGTAAGTCCCTGAAACCCATCGTTCATTTTAAAGATCGAGTGTGGTAGCATTGCAAAAAACCACGCTTACTTTTTCTCAGTATCTTCAACTTACTACCTGCTGTGTGTAAAGCAACATTCAACTATCAGTTAGACTCTGCTAGTCTAGCAATGAAGTATATTATTTAGAGCTAGGTGCGAAACTGGGTGCCTGGAACACCTCATGATTCGCCCCGCGTGTAGACCACATGTTTCTAATTACTAGTTATGTTGCTCTCAACTGCTTTCTCGGACTGTTCATTTTACAACATTTTATTATAAGGATGAATTTATGTTATGTTTTTGTTATAGCATAATATTGCTTTCTAAATGTAAGAGGAGAAAGACGTCTGCAGCTGATCCAAATTTTGAAGCTTGGGTGCAAGAGCTGATACGTGATTTAGGTAAAGAGAACGACGGTGAAGTTTTTGATGATGCTGATGTTGATTCTGAGTTTGTGGTGGCTGAAGATCGCTATGAAATAGAGGGTGATACCAGTGAAGAAAATACATTACTGGAAGAGGAACCTCTGTGATCTGTACCACAGATATTTCCTCTCAGCAAACACACTAGTATAGCAAAAAATTCCAATGGAATGTTCTGAACCTGTTAGAAATTTAAAAAAAGGCCTTGGTATAACATTGTGAAAGGAGAAATGCCTGCACTAAGAGCCAAGATTCGAATTTTGGGGCAAAGGCCTAGTAAATCTCAAACATTTGTGGGGTTTATTTGATGATGAAATGTTAGAGGTATATCATAGAATGGCAAAGAGGGAGAGGTGTATGAATTCTTCTGGGTCCAAGAAAAAGAAAATGGCGTACAAATGCACCAAATGTGGTCAACCAAATTATCTGGAGTATTGTAGAAGGATATGTTTCGATTTCGCAAAACTACTGTTATTTAATATTTTCACTCCATTTGATTATTAACTTCGTTTACATTTTTTGTTATTTTTAATTTATATTCGTGACTGTTGTAAAAATATTGGCAAACATTTGAAGACTGATACTAAATGACTGCACATACTCATGATATTTCATGTTCATTTCAGATAAAATAATCAACAAAGTCTTTATACATGCTGAATAGTATTACATTTACTTGTAATATGTATTAGCTGACTATTTACTTAATTTTTGGCAACTAATGTGGAATTATGTGATAAATAACATTACTAGGTCTGACAGATCACACGTTTCTTGTTACGCACATTTGAGGGATGTTTCAGGTTAAGGCCTAAGAAAATATTTCTCAAAGCTCCTATCCGCATTCAGTTCTTTAAGGAAATATCCATTTTCCACCTAAACAAATACTTACACATTGACGTCCCTGGTTCTAGGCAGCTTTATATTATGCCTATCACTATCAAAAATTCAACGATGTAGTAAACACATTCGACTCTAGTGAATCAGCTTTTATTGATAGAGCTAAGACAGCCCTTAAGAATAACAAGAATGTTCAATCCTTGCTATTTTTAAGAGCTCACTTTCTACATGTATGTGTTACAATTCAACGCCTAGAGTCCACATCTTCACTGAAGGCTGCTGTAGATGTGATATCCAACGTGGAGATGTATCTGGAGGAAACACCTGGTACAGTGGGTTCGGTAAGCTTTACTGAATTAAGGAATATTCTTCTGAAAAATCACAGGTATGAAGATATGAAGAAAGTGTCCGTCATTATTCAGGAGGACACGTTCGAAGGTGGAGTGTATTGGGGGCCATGAGCATTTGCATCTATGAAATATGCACCACTTACTTCTTGCGCCGTACAGAGACCTTTATCAGCCTACAAAAATGTACTGAGAGACAACAGAAAAAGTTTCACTTTACAAAACTTACCAATATCGTTAATTACGTATTTCATTATCAAAACGTAATACAATATTTCTTTTTAGTTGTAGCGTTAATCCATATATTGCAGTCATACATATAGTACATCTCCCAAGTGTGTGTTTTTGTGTGAATCGTACATGAAAAGAATTTTTCAGTAAAAGACTTTTCATTAAAATATTATAATAAAAGTAAATACTTGTAACAGGTAAATATCTCAATTTTCAAGCATTTTTTCGAGTGCCGATATAAGAAATAGTTAATTGTTTATTTTGCACAAAGAACTAGAATAACTGTGTCAAAATTGTCATAAATTTTCTATGTTAATATCAGTGTTCATTGTATTTTTCATTATATGACTGCATATAACCTAAAATAGTTTGTTTAAACCTAAAAAGTATTATTTCAAGTAAATGAAGGAGTAAAATAATTTTTATGAAAACCTAAAAATCTGAGCCAACTGATTATGCACAACGCAAAATTGAGCTGTCAGATTTTTTTCTCATTTAGGGCTAATATCGAGCATTAATGTTAACATTTCAATGATTTGTATTATTATTATTATTATTATCACACATATATTACAGTTATCCTAATTTCCCCAGGTTCGTCGTTGAGTACACCATCGCAGGCGCTCCTGTCTGTGATGCAGCGTCAAGGGTAACCGCAGCCATGGTCTCCGAGCTGATAGTTCATGCTGCAGCAAACGTCGTCGAACTGTTCGTGCAGATGGTTGTTGTCTTGCAAACGTCCCCATCTCTTGACTCAGGGATCGAGACGTGGCTGCACGATCCGTTACAGCCATGCGGATAAGATGCCTGTCATCTCGACTGCTATTGATGCGAGGCCGTTGGGATCCAGCACGGCGTTCCATATTACCCTCCTGAACCCACCGATTCCATATTCCACTAACAGTCATTGGATCTCGACCAACGCGAGCAGCAATGTCGCGATACGATAAACCGCAATCGCGATAGGCTATAATGCGACCTTTATCAAAGTCGGAAACGTGATGGTACGCATTTCTCCTCCTTACACGAGGCATCGCAACAGTGTTTCACCAGGCAACGCCGGTCAACTACTGTTTGTGTATGAGAAATCGGTTGGAAACTTCCTCATGTCAGCACGCTGTAGGTGTCGCCACCGGCGCCACCCTTGTGTGAATGCTCTGGAAAGCTAATCATTTGCATATCACAGCATCTTCTTCCTGTGGGTTAAATTTTACGTCTGTAGCACGTCATCTTCGTGGTGTAGCAATTTTAATGGCCAGTAGTGTATTAGAAAATGTTGGTTTCAGGGAATACTCTTGTAGTGAATTAGATATTAACATCATACTGTCGCAAAATCGCCATTCATTATTAGATCTGAGAATTGACATACATAATAGTTTTCAAAAATGTTTACACAATGCTTTTTGGATTCTTGAAGCAAATTTACCTGTGGAACAAATTCTTACTTACTTTCATATATCTTTCGAAGCAACCAAATGTTGCATAAGATTTCACCATCATAAATAAAGAAACCTTTACTGAAGATACTACAATTAAGATAAACTGAAGTCTTGTGCCAATGGATGCGGCCACTAGTCAGCTGATCGAGATGTTGGTCTCAATATAACGACGTCATGTACGATCTACGTTATCCACCTGTCTAAGATACAGTACATGTAGCACATGCACACGGTACGGGTTTCTTATTCATTACAAAATTCTCACACGTTTTTGGCAATGATTATTTATCAATGTCTCCGCTCAACTGCAGACTAGTGCGCCAGGAAATACAGGTTTAGCCTCAATGATTCATCGGATTTCAGAGAACTGTTTATTGACAAGTATACGACATATAACGACGGGTGGTGCATGAGAGCGCAGAGTCATTCACCAAGTTTGAAAATCCTGCTTCATAGTTCACGTGCACGCTAGACGGCTGGCCTGTGAGGGCATTCTACAAGGTGGTGGCAACGCAGGAGACGACTTCTGCGTAACACGCCAAGTGTTCATCAGTTGGGAGTGTTCTGATTGTCTGCATAAAGGGAAAGGCGTGGAGTGACCGCTTGTCTCAGAGAAAGTCGTAGAGACCATGAGACAGAGCTCTGTGTGCAGCCCAAAAGGAGCAACCATTTGTGCAAACTGTGATCTGGGCATTCTGCAGAAAACAGTGTGGAATGTTTTGCAGCGGCGTTTGCATTTCAAACCGTGCTATTTGCAACTGTTACCTAACCTGAATCCAGATGATTGTGGCCGTTGATTGGAGTTTTGTACCCGAATACAGCAAGCCCTGGTGCTGATGACGACTACGATGATGACGTTGCAGGGACTTTGATATTCTGCAACGAGGAGACTTTCCATCTGTCAGGAATGTGTGAATCGTCTCAGGGAGAGTGCGGGGAATTGAAATGCTGCATATCCTCGTGGAGTTGCGAGGGTATTCGCCAACGGTTAATGTCTTCTGTGTCATATCGAAGACTATTTTTTCCTTTGAGCCGACAGTGACTGGTTCCATGTACCTAGATTTGTTGCACCTGTGGTTATTGCCATAACTGGCTGCTAACTCCTTGACTTCCATCGTTCACCTCAGTGGAGCACTGTTGCCTGCGCCATTTGCAGCAGAAACATGCCACATCGTTCCTCTGTTGCATAGGCCCCTAGGGCTCCAGATTTCACGCCATGTGATTTCTTCCTGTGATGGACATCGACAGAAACATGCTAGTGAACGTGCAGATGGAACTGGATTACAGTTTCGATGAGTGCCGGCTGACCAAGGGTGTACACATTCAGCGTTTGTAGAAACCTGGTGAACGTATCTATTTTTTCGTGCATCATCCTTCTCTGTACGTCATATACTTGTAAATAAACAGTGCGTTGAAACCTGATGACTCATCTAGGCTAACCCTGGACTTTCGCTTTAGCAATCACTGTGTAACTTGCCACACTGCTCACGGGAAATTGTACCGATTGCAAGATTCAGCTGCGACTTCGGTGCTATTCTGCAATCAAGATAGAGGCGATATTTTACAGAGTTGTGTCGAAGCAGTTGAAAGGTGTCCATTAAAATAGATCATCTTCCATATGTTCTGTTACTATGCAGTCTCGTGTCGTGAGCAATTTTTGCCATATACCCATGGCATGATGATAGGCTTCCGCATCGTCACAGCTGCTTCGGCTGCGCGGGTATATCTGCCTGAGGTCTTTGAGACAAGAGTGGCTCCAGCCAGTGACGTGTAGCAAGTGTATGGTTGCCAGACATGACTTGCTAATTTCAAAGGAAAACAAAGTATTTTGCTTAACAGTGCCTGTGTGAAAGTAATTATACTAAATATTCTAGTGCCTGATCCAAATCAGCGTTTTCAATCGAAACCATTTCTGGTCGTACGAGATGTTCACAAAGAACCGCACTTTGGAACAGTAAATTATTTTCAGATCACAGACGGTAAAGTTACCTCAGGAGCTCCGAGGCGGCAGCTAATCGAAATTCTATTTTCTCGGTTTGCGATACTGTGGTGTTGCAAGGTCATGTCAGCGAAATGTGAAAACTTCATATATGAAAGCATAAATCTGGGTTTCTATCTTGCTTATGAGTCAAATGTTGTACATTGTTAGGAGAATTCAAGTTGGATTCAACAGTGGAAAAGTTCATCAATAGGTACTACGGATATTAAGCAAAAATGTTATGTTGCCTATATAAGTATACGTGTCTGTACAACCGTAACTGATGATAGTCAGATTTCATTTTGTTAATTTAGCCGTTATTAATTTTTTGAAGGAGGGAATTAGTGACCACAAAGTGTGGCAGCTAAGAGATAAGTAATATCCATTCACCATACAGATACGATACACAGTGTCCCCAATCTTTTATGAGCCACTTCGTCATACAACCCTCCCAGTCTCACGGTGCTGGAAGCCACTTACCAGAACAACACAAATATGGCACCGGTATATGTGACCATCATCTGTCCCACAGTTCCTACAAGGATGCTCGCACCCTTTGCTGCACTGTGCAATCACAACAGTAGTTCATCGCTTATCCATGGACGAAGAACACCCACAATAGCGTGTTGTGTATACATTAAATTATCCATGGCAGAGCTACTGAAGAGCTCTCAGAAGAATGCGGCCATACTATACCATCGGTGAGTACATTTATACTAAAATCGGGAGCTAAATCCTTCAGCTGAAAAAAGATAATATCGTTTTATAGGATAGAAGAGACGGAGAAGTGTGAAATTTCAAGGTCGAAATAATGTGCTCCCCAGGAACAGGGACCTTCTCAAACTCTGTGGGGAGCACTACAGCGTCAAATGAAGTGAGAGAGTTACGGATTCTGCAGTACAAGAATGTTACAAACTGAAGAGACGAAAACTGCCTTGCTTATGTCCTAGGACAAAAAAAAAGTCGTTTCTATCGGCCAATATGAGGGAGGTTCTGGGAGATTTATCATATTCATCCAGTGAAAGCTAGCCCTGGGTTACGAGTTTTCAACCAATCAAAAAACTTAGAATCTGAAACACATTTTATTCAGCTTCTGTTATGCCTGTCAATATTAAAAATAGAAGGAAAGCAAATATTGCAATAAATCTATTAATGTGATCAGATGTGAAGCTGCATAAGCACCAAAAGTTTTACAGATGTCATCAGAGTTGAATAGTTGTTTGTTAAAGTTTATTCCATAATTCTCCACTTCATTAAAAATTAAAAAGGCATTTTTTTGTTATTTTTTATGATATCAAACAGGATTTTCTCAATCTTTCTGAATTTTTATATTTAATATTATCAATTTCAGTAACAGTGTAACAGTTTGGAATATAATAACTTTTGTTAATATTTTCTGTCTTCATTTGCAGCTCATTGGTTACCCTGGATGTAGTGATATGATTTCAGAGTGTCAGTTATATTAATAATATTAAAAGACTGGATACATTACTGAAATATGCATACTGTTTAGGTATTAAAGCAATCTATCTTAAACGTACTAAGGGCATCATCACCAGTCGTTTGAGATACAAGTAGTACTGTGCTCGAAACACGTCTTGTTCTCAAAATCGTCGAATCACTTCCATCAAAAATGACAATTTTGCTTATAGCCACATTCTGCACATAAGAGAGCTCTTTGGTGACGTGTTCTAGATGCTTGAAAATGTTAAACAGTGTAATATTCTATATTTCCAAAAGTTGATAGGATAGGTGGTGCCTTTGCATACAGCATAAAAATTTGGTGCACAATGAGAGCCAGTGCAGTGCATCTCTGGAGCAGTGGTAGCCGACCAGGTCCCTACCGCCCGCTAGTGGGTGTACCAGCTTTCATGATGAGCGGTAGTCGGTATCGGTTTTGAAAATATTTTCTGTGAGTTTTAATAAAAATTTTACACAAATATTTCGTAAGTAGTTATGATTATATGGTTTAACTTGATGTAACTCCACTTTATAAATTTTATAAAGTTATTTCCATACTTTATAAATCGCCATTGCTGCGGAACTGGTGGGTGGTTAGAAAGTTTTACTACTATCAAAGATAGAAAAGTGGGTGGTAGGTAAAAAATGTTGACTGCTCTTGATCTAAAACACGTAACAAAAGAATTCCAACGAGTCTCGACAGCTAATACTAGCTTAAGGAGTGGACAACTTCGCTTTTGTCTCTGAAACTCACTCTGAATAACGCTTCTCTTCAAATATTTAACAATTTCTCTTATTTTGTTAACATATAAATGAAAATCTAAAGTGTCGTTATCAATTCAGCAATAAGATTTATTGAGAGCGCAAATGAGACAAGGACAATAAACAAAAGGTCACAGAATTAAACAATTAATTAAACTACAAGACGTTGCATCACCTAAAGTTCATTATATAAGATTTCTTGTAACATTAGATTTAAAAAAAAATTGAATACATATCATGTGCTTCTTCATTGTGCACAGAATCCTGTTATTTATTAATGCCAAGATTCATCCTGGGAAAACACTGTGTCTACTCAGTGGCTATATTCGGAGTACTGAGAATCATGCAAAATGCATCTTGTATGCCAAGAAAAAAAAACAGTATTACCTTGGAACTTGCATAATATAAATAGCACAAGCTTGAGCAAATCTGAAACATCACCCAGCATCCGATATTATCTGTCGGTAGGTCAGTGTGAAGCGAAAACTAATTTAAAAAATAGAATGCCTTGTTTGTATTTCAGGTTTTATCTCGTTGATGATGAAGTCCCATACTCCGTAATAGAGCCTAGGGGACGATGCGGGAGACCCGCACCGCCGTACTAGGCAAGGTCCTAGTGGAGGTGGTTTGCCATTGCCTTCCAACGACCGTACTGGGGATGAATGATAATAATGAACACGACATAACAACACCCAGTCATCTCGAGGTAGGAAAAATTCTTGACCCCGCCGGGAATCGAACCCAGGATCCCGTGCTCGAAAAAGCTAGAACGCTACCGCCAGACAACTCGTTTCTCATGTCAATTCTAATTTTGGCGTTCATGTGTTTTTAGTGACTTGGGTCAAATATTAAGGGATTTCTTTCTTTCTGCTGTTTCCCAAAGTTTATCTCTGTGAATACGGTCAAATGCTTTTTCATAACTCACGAATGACAGTTGAGTTTCCAGATTAAATTATCGGCTCTTTTGTATTATCTACTTCAGTGCGAAAACATCGTCTACACATGATCTTCGCCAACTGAAAATGGTCGTCCCTCCATTAAAACGACACTCGTGATATTTCTTAGCCTTTCTTTCATAATTTTGCTGTACATTTTGTACACAATATTCAGAATACTTGTAACCCATTCGACGCCTAAGTCGCCGAAGTGGCGTCAAAACGAAAGACTTGCTCCTGGCGAACGGTCTACCCGACGGAAGGACCTAGTCACCTGACATTTACTTGTAACCCATAGTAACTGAAATGACGTTTACTCTTTTCCATTCCTCCACTGTCTCATGTTTTACCAAGCACGTGTTAAAGACATGTAGCAATCTTAATTCTAAGAGAAATCCTCCCTATTTAATCAATGCGGAATTTATTCCATCTAGTCCTGGTGATTTTCGGTTTTTCACTTTTTAAACTGTCTTCAATTCAGTCAGATCTATATAACCTATTCTTGCAGTTGTTTTTTGTTATTTGCTTCTTTCACAGAGGGGTATCTGTTGAGAAGGTAGACAAGCGTGTGGTTCCTGAAGAGGAAGTAGTTGCAGGGGAAGCAGTCTGGATGATGGACTATCTGGCCTTGTAACATCAACCGTAACGGCGTTGCTGTCCTGGTACTGCGAACAGCTGAAAGCAAGGGGAAACTAGAGCCATAATTTTTCCCAAGGGCATGTAGCACTACTGTATGGTTAAATGATGATGGCATCCTCTTGGGTAAAATATTTCGGAGGTAAAATAGTCCCCCATTCGATCTGCGGGCGGGGACTACTCAGGAGCACGTCATTCTCAGGAGAAACAAAACTAGCGTTCTACTGATCAGGATCAGAGCATGGACTGTAAAATCCCTTAATCGGGCAGGTAGCATAGAAAATTTAAAAAGGGAAATGGATAGGTGAAAGTTAAATGTAGTGGCAGTTAGTGAAGTTCGGTAGAAGGAGGAACAAGACATTTGGTCAGGTGAATACAGGGTTGTAAATACAAAATCAAATAGTCCTAATGTAGGAGTAGATTTAATAACGAGTAAAAAAAATAGGAATGCGGATAAACCACTGCGAACAGCATAGTGAACGCATTATTGTGGCCAAGATAGACACGTAGCTCACACGCACCACAGCAGTCCATGTTTATATGCCAATTAGCTCTGCAGCAGAGGAGGAGATTGAGGAAATGTATGATGAGAAGAAGAAATTATTCAGATGGTCAAGGAAGACGAAAATTTAATGGTCATGGGGAACTGAAATTCGATAGTACGAAAAGGAAGAGAAGGAAAAGTAGTAGAGGAATATGGACTGCGGGAAAGGAATGAAAGAGGAAACTAACTGGTAGAATTTTGCACAAATCATAATTTAGTCATAGCTAACGGTTTAATAATTATAAGAGAAGGTTATACACATGAAGAGGCCTGGAGACTCCGAAACGGTTTAGATGGATTCTATAATGGTTAGACAGAGATTTAGAAACCAGATTTTAAATTGTAAGACGTTTCCGGGGCAAACGTGGAATCTGACCACAATTTATTGGTTATGAACTACAGATTAAAACTGAAGAAACAGCAAAAAGGCAGGAATTTAAGGAGATGGGACCTGCACAGATTGCAAGAACGACAGGTTGTAGAAGGTTTCAGAGGGAGCATTAGGGGACGATTGACAAGAGCAGGGGAAAGGAATGCAGTAGAAGAAGAACGGATGGCTGTTAGAGATGAAATAGTGAAGGCAGCAACAATCAAGCAGGTAAAAAGGCGAGGGCCAGCAGAAATCCTTGAGTTACACAAGAGATATTGAATTTGGATGGGGAAAGGAGAAAATATAAAAATGCAGTAAATCGAGCAGGCGAAAGGGAATACAAACGTCTAAAAAATTAGATTGACAAGAAGTGCAAAATGGCTAAGCAGGAATGGCTAGAGAGCAAATGTCAGGATGTAAAGCATATGTCATTAGGGGTAAGATAGATACTGCCTACAGGAAAATTGAAGAGACCTTTGGAGAAAAGAGAACCACCTGTATGCTGCATGAAGAATCAGACAGGGCACTCGAAGACCGAAGTCGAAACAAGGCCCTGGGAGTAGACAACATTCCATTAGAACTACTGACAGTGTTGGAAGAGCCAGCAGAGACAAAACTATTCCATCTGGCGAGCAAGATGTATGAGACAGGCGAAATACCCTCAGACTTCAAAAAGAATATAATAACCCGAATTCCAAAGAAAGCAGGTGCTGGCAGGTGTGACAGTGACCAAATTATCAATTCACTAAGTCACAGCTGCAAAATAGTAATACCTTTACAGAAGAATGGAAAAACTGGTAGATGTCGATGTAGCAGAAGATCAGTTTGGATTCCAGAGAAATGTAGGAGCATGTAAGGCAGTGCTGACCCTACCACTTCTCATAAAGATAGGTTAAAGAAAGGCAAACATACATTTGTAGACTTAGAAAAAGATTTTGACAACATTGACTGGGATATACTCTTTCAAATTCTAAAGGTGGCAGGGGTAAAACGCAGGGAGTGAAGGGATATTTACAGTTTGTACAGAAACAAGATGACAGTCATAACAGTCAAGGGGCATGAAAGGGAAGCAGTGGTTGAGAAGGGGATTAGAGAGGGTTGTAGTCTATCCCCAATGTTATTCAATCTGTACATTGTGAAAGCAGTAAAGGAAGCAAAAGAAAAGTTTGGAGTTGGAATTAAAGTCCAGGGAGAAGAAATAAAAACTTTGAGGTTTGCTGATGACATTGTAGTTCTGTCAGAGACAGCAAAGGATTTGGAGGAACAGTTGAGCGGTGTCGTAGCGGCCCCTTATCGGTTAGAGGGCCCGCACAACAGACAAGCAAGGTGGGCTGCTGACCTCACTTCAAGAGCTCACATCAAAACATTGCCAGTGAATGTAAACATCAACAGACCTTTTGCATAAACACGGCACTACTTTGTGAAAAGCCATGTGACAGAGATCCACCAATTGCAACTAATGTGACTAGGTGTAGCACTCCACAGAATCAATGTTATAAGCACACCAGCAGAGTCAGACCAGCAGTATCTACCTACAGCTAGGGCAGCTCCAGTCAATACCTATGCCGGCTGTAGCCTAGTAGACACTCGCCGCAGTCTTCTGTAGAAATTTGTCTTTTGTTGGGCGAAACGCCACTTTGTAATTCTGTAGCGTGTTATTTTGGTTGTTATTATTTCTTTCCATTGTCTTCTAACTGTTATCTGCTCTTTTCCACCACAAGAATTATTGTGTTTCTTGTTGTTTTTGAGTTTGGAAATTAGTGAAATAAAGTGTGTTCAAACTTGATCGGCAATTGTTTCCTGCCAATGGCAGGACATTACAGTTATTGGCGATGAGGATAAAACTTTCATTTTCAATCGATACTGCTTCCTTAGAGGAATTTCTCCAGTCCTTGACAGAAACTCTACAGCAGATTCATTCAGTGCTCACAAAGTCAGAACATCGTCCTCACTCCCCAGCGTTGCAAGATGTAGCTCATACAGTTGATTCCATCGTGGGTAAATTCAACAATTTGCACGTGGCTCCACTGACTTTTCCGGCTTTCGATAGGTCTGTCAACCGTGGTCAAATTATGTCGAACGGTTGGAACAGCATTTGCTAGCACACGGGTTCCATGACAAAAATCGGGCTTTTTTTAGCAACAGTTGGTCCACAGGTGTATTGCTTAGTTCAACAATTTAACAGTGAGCAGTCACCTAGTGATCTCTCGTTTACCCATATCAAGGGCTGCCGTTTTGAGTACTTTGACGCACAAATAAATGTCACCTCTGCCCGTCAGACTACCTTTTCTCGTCAAAAGTCCTCACGTCAGACATATCGGGAATGGATCACAACACTGCAGGGTCTCGCCCGCGATTGCTAATTTCGGTGCTCCAACGTTGCCTGCAAGCAATCCTATGCTTCTTCGTTTATTCGTGATATAACGCACCAGACGAGGGTCTTCGTGCTGATATTTCGAATTTGCAGGACACGCCCCTCTACACCTGTCTGCCGATCATCCGTGTGTTTGGACAGTCTCACCGGCTACAGCCACTGCGTTGTGGTCCGGTTGTTTATGCAGGTCTCCAGTTGCCAAGCACCGAGCAGGATTCTCGTCGGTCCGTTGGTACAAGCCACGACAGAAAGTCTGTCGCACGTTGCTCATCATGTAGGCACTGTTTGTGGAGTGCCCCCACCGGCGAGCGAGGTGCACTGCTTGCAGCCCGACGGGTCATATCGCCGTTGTGTGTCAGGCTTTGAGGAAACCGTGTAGATGCCACACTTCCTGCGAACGCACAGGCTCGTCACGACTCATCACTGCAGGACCTGGAAGCCTCACATTCCATTGACAGACAAGTCTTCCCCATCATCCCGCAGTCGGGAGCCTGTTTCCTCCTTACCTTCGAGTTCGCACATATTCCTTTCGTCGTCCAGACTGACATGGCACCTTCCGTTTCTATCGTGGGTGGTGCCACATACCAACGATTGGGCTCGCCAGCTTAGTGTCGTACACTCGTAACTTGCGTAATTTCAGTAATCACAAAATCTCTACGTTTTTTCAACACAAATCTCCTACAATGGTCATTCCTTGACCGCTCAGTTTTTGGTGATCGGCTACCCTGCCGCTACTAACCTTCTGGGTTTGGACATCTTTGGTCGTCTGGGTTTATCGGTGCAGGGCGACGTACAGGCGGTTTCGATATCCTCCACGGATACATTTCTCACCCCATTGCTCAGCAAATACGAAACGTTGTTCTTATCTTCGCACCAGGGGTGACGGGTTTCACCGCACATGTTCAGCTTCTTCCCTCTGCTATCTGTCGCTTTTTTTAACGCCCAACCGGTCTCCTTTGCTCTCCGAGACAGGCTCCACGTGGAACTCCGCCGCTTACAAGACGAAGGCATCCTTTCTCCCGTCGCGCACAGTTACTGGGTGACGCGGTGTTAGTCGCGAAGCCAAACGGCGCTTTACGCATCTGTGGCGATTTTAAGGTGACCGTAAATTCTCAGTCCGTCACCGATGCATATCCTGTCCCATCAGTGGATGACGTACTCACGCGTCTTGCGGGTTCAGCCGTTTTCACCAAAGCTGATCTGTGCTATGCTTATTTGCAGCTGCCGTTGGACGAGGAATCGTAACAGATCCTAGTCATCAACACCCCATGTGGCCTTTCCTGGTACAACTGCCTCCTGTTTGGCACCGCCAGCGCCCCCGCCATTTTCCAGTGTTATTCGGAACACCTCACAAGTCAGGTGCCTGGTGCGGCAAATTATCATCATCGATGGCTCGTCCATGGTGGACCTCGTGGACAACCTGGATAGGCTGTTTCAGGTTTCTTCTGAGGCTAACCTTTGCTGCTGGAAAGAAAAGTGTGACTTTTTTGAACGGGACGTCACGCGTTCACGATTCATGTCCATGGCCTACACGCCCGAAGGAGTATGTGGAGGTTGTAAGTAGGCTGTTTAGGTTCTTTTACTGGTAACGCCACCTCTGTATGAAAATCACTGGCTGTGCTGTGTGCAGTCTGTGGCTGCTTTGCATTGTTGTAATACTCGCCATTGTAGTGTTAGGCAGCTGGCTGTGAACAGCGCGTAGCGTTGCGCAGTTGGAGGTGACCCGCCAGCAGTGGTGGATGTGGGGAGAGAGATGGCGGAGTTTTGTAATTTGTCATGAACTGCTATATATATTATGACTATTAAGGTAAATACATTGTTTGTTCTCTATTAAAATCTTTCATTTGCTAACTATGCCTATCAGTAGTTAGTGCCTTCCGTAGTTTGAATCTTTTATTTAGCTGGCAGTAGTGGCGCTCGCTGTACTGCAGTAGTTCGAGTAACGAAGATTTTTGTGAGGTAAGTGATTTGTGAAATGCATAGGTTAATGTTAGTCAGGGCCATTCTTTTGTAGGGATTTCTGAAAGTCAGATTGCGTTGCGCTAAAAATATTGTGTGTCAGGATAAGCACAGTCCTGTATAATTGTAAAAAGGGGACGTTTCATATGTCGACCCTTAGCCGAGGATACCTCACTGGAATCTTTTGATTTTTTCTTGTAGTTTGTGTAATTAGTGTAGCTATTGTTTATTGCTAGCGCGTAATTGTAGAGAGAATCTCCTTTGTAGTTGCAGTCTTTCATTGTTGTTGTGGCATGCATGTTAATTTGCACAAAGTATTTCGCAGCTGCAATTAACTACATATTATTTTCAGTGCTATGTTAATGTGTTCTCTTATTTTTGCTCTTCAAATTGTGCTTTTCTGTGTTATCGTGTGAAATATTGTGACAATAATGGCGTGTGGAAAACGTAACACTAGGCTCCAAAGTAAACTGAGAAATAATAGTGACGACGAGCGTAGCCTATCAGCACCACTGTGTAATGAAGTAACAGACATTCAAAGTAGTAATTTGGTAACTGTGCATAGGGAAATGGAGCGGCCTGCAAACAATGGCGTAGACAGTGAAACAGGTAGTGAACAGGGAAGCATTATCGATCGATCGCTCGGCAACAGCTCGCCTCAGGAATCCGAAATGACAGGACACAATTTTGCAAATACTGTAGATTCAGGTTTTGCGTCCTCACCGTTTTCTCAAATGAGTCAAGACACATTTTCCGCTTGTCAAAATGTGTATGTTGCCGGTGCAAATTCACTGCCGAAAAGCACTGAGGAACATGTTTCAGACACCAGTGCATTGTTATTGCAATTAATGCAACAAATGGGACAAAAGCTTGAAAAGTTAGATAAAATGGAACAAAATCAGAGACAAACACAGCAACAGTTAGACACAATGGAACAAAATCTTAAAAAGTTAGACTCATTGGAACAAACTCTTGAACAAACACGTGAAGATTTAACTACTGAGTTACATAACATTGAATCGAAATGTCAAAAAGTCTGTAATGACGTAAAAACTCAAATTTGTGAGCATTTTCAACCTATTTTTTCGCGGCATGAAAATGCATTACAGAATCACGAAGCAGCCATAAAAGAACTGCAAACTATTGTTCATGAAAATCATGAGACCTTGCAAGCTAAATTTGACTCAGTTGCATCTACCGATTCGGTTACACAACTTGCAAAAACTCAGGAAAACTTAAAGGACACAGTAGATACTCTGAAACTTGGTTCAGAAAAACACACTGAGGAAATAAGTACACTATCGGAGAAAGTAGCCGAACTTTCGGATCAGTTCACTAATTTATCTATGAAGGTAGATGATAATCTGAACGACACAAAACCGGTAGCCTTTAATGACACAGAAGAGTGCGAACAAATTAGGAAATTCAATCAAAATCAAATCAATATACAGTACAAAAGAGAAATCCGGGAAGTACAAGATCAGTTGGCACAAGTAATACAAAAATTACAAATTTCAGAGGACACTCGCGCTCCAACACGGGAAGAGGGACTTAGAAATACGGAAAAGACGCAAAATTATAAAACAGGGCATTTCGGAAGTTATGAAAGAAATTGGCAAGGTGCACCGAATTTTGAAATGGAACCGCCGAAACGACGTAACAATGACCGATATGCGACTCGCCGACATGATGACTTTGACTATAAGCTGTTCATTACTACACGTAAATTCAAAACATTTAAGAATTCTGACAACGACATTCATCCACAAGCGTGGCTCCATCAATTCTCTCATTGTTTTCCTCCCAACTGGTCGTTAGAACACAGATTAGAATTTATGTGTGGCTACTTAGAGAATGAACCAGCTGTAAGAATGCGATCGGTCATTCACCATTGTCATAGTGAAGGAGAATTTTATCATGCCTTCCTCTCACCATATTGGTCTCAAGCTACACAAGATCGAGTAAAACATAGCATCATAATGATGAAACATTTCGAACAATCTGAATTTTCCAGTCTTGTGAAATATTTTGAAGACATGTTGCACAAGAATCAGTACCTGTCAAACCCATACAGCCCCTCAGAACTCATCCGCATTTGCTTAATCAAACTGCCTGAACATTTACGACATATTACTTTAGCAGGACGTTGCAAAGACGACATTGAAGCTTTTCAGGGACTCCTACAAGAATTAGAAATTGACACAGACAGTCGCCGGATGCGAAAACAGGAAAACAATCACTACAGGTCACATCCGTCACAATTCCGTGACGACAGAAACAATAACTGGACACGACAAGTCTATTCTTACAACGCAAATCGTGACCAAAACAGACACCACCCGTATGACAACCACTGGCAGAGTAATAGTGACAGAGAAAGTTCGCATTTCCGTAGTAATGAATATAACAGAGACAATCATAGAAACAGACAATATGGAAACCAGAACTATTATTATCACGGGAGACAGAATAACTTCAGACGCAACGGTCCACCGCGCAATGAAAATTCAGGGGGAAGTTCTCCACCACTTGACCGACAAGAAAGAAACTATGGAATCTACCGACATGACGACAGACGATATGATCGTAACGACAGACCTGAATTGCATCAGAACTGGCGGGATTCAAACAGAGCTGGGCCCTCTCGACAAGGCGAATTTGTAGAAATTAGGTCTGCTAATCCCAGTAACGACGCGCGCCAACAAAGAGACAGACAATGACTCGCACAAGCAGGCAGCCGCGTGCGCCCGCTGGCTCCGAGAAAAATAACATAAGACGCTAACCTTGAGAAAAATTGTAGCATTCTTTGCCAATGTATACAACATGATAATTGCTTTGAAGTTGAAACTCTGTGCACTAGGAAGAGTAAAGTTTTACACCACATTTCACATGTAAAACCATTTATTGAGAGATAATCTGCTTTTTAACTTTGTCTTTGCCATAAAACTTTTCACTTCACATTTCTAGTATATTTTGTCAGACTTAAGAAACTGTTAACATGCAACAATGTTTGAAGTTAAATATCCAGTCTAGAACCTAGGGAACATTTTTAAACAGAAATTACGATTGCATTGTTATAGTGAACAGACGACACAGTGTTGTATTTGTACATTCTTGCTTGTTAGTTGCACGATTACGTAACAACTATCAGGCTCACATACTTAGAACATATACCGGCACTGCCAATGAGATTTTCATGCAACATTTTGGTTTACTTGAAAATACATTCTGGATTTAAAGTTCTTTCTGTGAAATACCAGATGACACAGTGGTTAGTTTATGTGACAGCTACACGATTTTATCACGACGCCACTAATGAGTGACAATTTACAATGTTGCTTTTGCGCTGTATCTGTTTTATATCTGCACAATTTTTCTGTATTATTCTGGAAAGTAAAACATGTTTTAGCAGTAACTTTTGTGGTATAGCTACAAAGAGACAGCCTTTTCTGTAGCACAACAATACGTTACAGCACAGTACTTTCTTCATCACGGCAATAAGCGTAATAACTAAGATATCTATACTCAAAGCATTTCACTTTTGTTTATCATGAGGTAAGTACATTGACTTCTGCAGAACTTAGCTTTCGGAGGACGATAATTACGACACTTCCACAGAATTATCTTACAGCAAGACGCACATTTAGCGCTACAGGACACGCATTTGAGTGATTAATTTTGTACTTAAAACATTTATTTTTAAAGATATTTGAAGTACAATGATACGAAGTTTTTCCGTGATACATTTCATTCCGTTGCAGTAATTTGTAACACCTGAGGGTACAATTACATTTATCCTCAGGGGGGTACACGCTTACTTTGTGTACCATGTGTTTGGCAAGCACAAGGAGCCCTAGCTAATATGGTATTTGCTTATACAACTTTACACATCGGTACCATATTTCTCTAACACATAATTACACAGCTATCTGATTATTTGACAGAGATAAACATTTTTTGTACTACATCAGTGACAGATGTTACGTAATTACACAGTTGGATAACTTCACACTTATGAAATTGTATTTTGTCTGTACTTTGTGAACTGTTCATATTTTTTCGGACCCATTGTGATATTATGAGAACTTTGAATGATGTATTTGGTAAGGGAGCATGATTTTTAAAGTAAGTTTGAGGTAAATGACACTACTGACATGAGCAGAGAATTTTTTTAGGTTTTGAAACTATTGGAGGAAGCTACGACGATTTTGAGAGTTGACTGAGGTGTTATGATATTATTACGATGACTATGTGTATTATGCTGTTGAGGTATGTTTATGATCAATAAGCTGATGCTATATGAGGAATTTGATTATGCTATGTATTTATTATGATGAAATACTGAAGAAGTGTCGACGAATATGTATATGTGTAATAAGGTAAGGAATAATGAGTAGTGGTTAGGGACTCTGATTTATGAAAAGGATGCTGGAAACCAAGAATCGTACTTTAAGAGTTATGAAATGTGTGTAAATGCGTGAATGTATCACAATGCCGGCGAAAATTTTTTGGACACTGTTATATTTATAGGATTTTTTTTCTACACATTTGTAACGCAAATTCTCGACCTCTGAAATTTTTTTTTATATGAGACTGTCACTGTAGCGCAAACTGCTGTCGTAAATATTTCGGTAAGGAAGCTAAGTGACTCAGGTGGCGCCCAGGTGTGCCAGCCACCTGGAGAAAAAGCCATTAGGTGAAAAAAAAAAAAGAGGCCATTATCCTCGCTGTTGACATTCCTTTGTAGAAAGCATCACAAGTATGACATGCTCATTACTTGGAAAGATACTTACATCTGCACACCTGATTATGACAAGCGTATTTCTACGAGAATTGAGAGAATTTCTAACTTATGAAATGCCACATGACTATTGAATGATATTTTTATGCTTTGTACATAGTTGCTTATTTCATTTGATATCTGTTTTCCAGCTATGTTGCAGCATTGGTTTTATAAAATAAAATTAAATGCATTTGCTAATGTGAAAACTTTCTGTCAACAGATCTATAAAATATAATTTTATGATCCATGTTCTTCGAAAAAGGAGCACTTGGAAAGGAAAGAACAATAAGAAGGGATTAATAACAGTAACTGCATACATAATTTTCTTTTCCACTACTTGGTAATTTTTTTTTGGTAGAGTAAGTTATCGTGATGCATCACTGTAGTGTTAAGATGTGTCATAGGTATTAGACATGACCATTTTTAGTGTGATATTTTTTCTGCTTGAGCTATGTCATGTTTAGATATGTTTTTGCATTGCTGCTGCTGTTTGCCAGGCATAGTGTTACTGAATTTGACTTTGTATTACGCTGTTAAGCCAGTTTTACTACGGATTTATTTTTCTTGTTTGCTACATAGTGCCTTATATTAGTTGTAATATTGCAATTGCTTCGCCAATTTCCATTTTTTTTGTCATTGCTGTTTGTATTAATTGTTTTGTGCTGCTGCATTGCCTCGTCCCTTAGTTTATGCATCTGAGCTCAGTAGATTTAAGTTAGCTTAAGAGGGGGTAGACTATACAAGAAACTGACTATGGACAATAGGGAAAGAATGCATTGAGAAGGTATATTAAAAAGATCTGGGCCAAAATGAGTATTGTACACTGAAAAATAATTATTTTGAAAGAAATATGAATAGAATACAGAAAGCAGGTATAGATAGGACTTTTTGGGAATAATGATGAATGAAGGGAGATCTCCAAGAAGTAAAGAAAGTTTTGTTTGCAAAATACTGCAGTAAAACAAACCCTGTCCTTTCCTTGTGTTATCCCACTATCTGTTTGTGTACCCTTGTGTATTTATGTTCTTCCTGTCTTTATATGTTTATCTGATAAGACTTATGTTGTAGAATTTTTCTAATACTCAGCTGCATGAACTATGATGAGGCATACTGTTATCCTCAAATATAATTGGCATTAATAATATGTTATTTACCTTGTAAATATGCTTAGACATTATTTATTCTGTTTTGTTTTAATGCTTATGTGTAAAGCTGATGTTTCAAACGTTATTCTGATATTTTTTCATAATTCCTGTAACACTGATGTATATGTTTATTTCTATTCTTTTGTAAAGTTTGTGTTACTACAAATGTTAGCTGTATTGTTATGTTCTTTAATGATGTATTTTGTACCTTTGTAATTGTATTCTTATGTTATAAAATTGTAATTGACACCAGTTCATCGAATTAAGTAACTTGTAAGTTACATTTCACTGCACACATTTCTATTGGTCATAGTATATGGACAATATGTGAGAAGTAGGGACTGTTAGTGTTTGCACATGTGTTAATAATTCAGCAAGGGACTGGATAACAGCATTGCTGGTTCTAAGGACAATTCCAAAAACTTTGTGAATGCACAAGTGGTGGTTTATGGACTTGCTATATTGTCCGCAAGACCCTTCAATGGTGATTGTGCACCTGCACAGTCACAACAGATGGCTGCTGGCCATTTCTACAAGGACTACAGTGGGTCTACACCTTTGCTGACTCACCAGTACCATTATTTCTACAAGGACTGCAGTGGGTCTGCACCTCTGGTGGCCCACCAGTACCGTAATCTCTACCAGGACTACAGTGGGTCTGCTCTGTGATGACCTACCTACCAATACTCTTCAAAACTTCGACTGACTCTGCTATGGGTTTGCTCTGTTGTGACCCATTACCTGTCAGCATGTCAAGAGTCAGCACTGTCTTTCCGTTGGAAGGACAACACTACGTCTTCAAGTCTGCATGGAAATCCACTATTTCAGTGTGCAATTTCTTTTACTAATGAGAAATTTGTGAAAAAAACTGTAATTACTATTATGATGAATGATCAGAACTATCTTTATGGACTGTGAGAAAATTTTAGCTTTTGACCAACATTGTATCAATAAGTGTGTGCATTTGATTTCTTTGTTATTGTAATTACGATTATGAAAAATTTTAACAAATATGTATTGCCCAGTGCCCAAAACAATTTGTAAAAATTTTTGTGGAGAGCATGGAGGCTATGTATGTAGGCTGTTTAGGTTTTTTTATTGGTAACGCCACCTCTGTATGAAAATCACTGGCTGTGCTGTGTGCAGTCTGTGGCTGCTTTGCACTGTTGTAATACTCGCCATTGTAGTGTTAGGCAGCTGGCTGTGAACAGCGCGTAGCGTTGCGCAGTTGGAGGTGAGCCGCCAGCAGTGGTGGATGTGGGGAGAGAGATGGCGGAGTTTTGTAATTTGTCATGAACTGCTATATATATTATGACTATTAAGGTAAATATATTGTTTGTTCTCTATTAAAATCTTTCATTTGCTAACTATGCCTATCAGTAGTTAGTGCCTTCTGTAGTTTGAATCTTTTATTTAGCTGGCAGTAGTGGCGCTTGCTGTACTGCAGTAGTTCGAGTAACGAAGATTTTTGTGAGGTAAGCGATTTGTGAAATGCATAGGTTAATGTTAGTCAGGGCCATTCTTTTGTAGGGATTTCTGAAAGTCAGATTGCGTTGCGCTAAAAATATTGTATGTCAGGATAAGCACAGTCCTGTATAATTGTAAAAAGGGGACGTTTCAAGGTGATTCAAAACCTGGCTCCTCCCACCAACGTGAAGCAACAGCAATCCGTTCTAGGTCAAATTAACTATTATTGGCGATTTATAACCCACGCCGCCGAGATTTCGTCGTCCCTGACTGGTTTGTTGCGCACAGGTGTGCGTTAGATTTGGGGTGTGGTGTGTGATGAGGCTTTCACAAGTCTCAAGTTGGTAATCTCCCAACTTCCTTGTCTGGCTGCTTACAACCCTTCCCTGCCCCTCATCGTCGCCGCCAATACGTCGGACTATGGCCTGGGTGCGGTCCTCTAGCAAGTGGTAAATGGTGTTGGCAGGCCGAGAAAAAACTGACCGACGGTCAAACCAAATATAGTCAAATCAAAAAGGAAGCTTTGGCGCTGTTTTGCGCCATAACAAAATTCTACGATTTCGTGTATGGTCGTCACTTCACTCTGCAGACCGACCACAAACGTTTGGTTTCCTTGTTTCACCTGGGTGCCTCAGTGCCGGGCAGCGCGCCGCCCCCAGCGTTGGGCGCGCTTTCTTCCTGGCAATGTTCGACTCATATTGTCTATCACATCTCTGAAAGACATGCAAACACTGATTTCCTTTCCCGGATGTCTGTCGGAGAAGACCGTGCATTTGTCACCTCCCTCTTGGTTTGTTTCCATGTGGAACCGAACATGGATGCAGCTCTGGGCGCGCTTCAGTTGGATGGCAATGCGGTCTGGTGGGCCACCGCTCCAGATGAGACACTGGAAGCTCTCCACAGCCAAACCACTGTGTGTTGGCCGAACAGCTGTCGTAGCATCTGCAATTTGAAAGTGCAGCGCTTTTGGGATCATCACCACACTCTCTTTTTCCACAGTGGCGCCATCTTTTGCATAGTGATTCGGATGTTGCCAAGGTGGTCTTACCACATGCATTTCGCCACCATGTTCTCGACCTCCTCCACGCTCGCCACTGGGGAATCGTCCTCGCCCAACAGTTGGCCCACTGACCCCTATATTGGTGCGGATTGGATAAAGACATTGCCCCACTCGTGTGAGCCTGGCAAACACATCAGTCAGCACCCCCACACCAGAATTTTTCATGGCCAGGTGCAGCTGCTCTGTGGGAACGTCTCCACTTGGATTTCGTGGGGCCACTTCATGGATCCCAGTGGCTCACTGATCGACTCTGTCAGGATACCCTTACGTATCCCGCATGATCAACACCACTTCCGCTGAAACAATCAGAAATCTGTACCACCTCTTTCCTGTTGATGGACTTCCCAAAACGATCGTTACCGATAACGGTCTATAGTTTACTTTGACTGAGTTGAAGCAATTCTATGCTGCCAATGGGATTTCCCTCGTTCACACCACTCTATTTCACTGTGGATCAAACGGCCAGGCAGAGCGTTTTGTGCAGACATTCAAGACCTAACACAATAAGCTGCTGAGCCATCGGCCCCTGGAGGAGGCCGTACTTCTTTTTTGGCTACACACCACACCACCCCGAATGCTGGTAAAAGTCCAGCAGAGATACTTCACAGTTAACCATACAGCTCTGCCTTACCTGTCATTGTTTCCGAGACTTCTCACCCTCCCGCCCGCACTCCGGCGCATCCTTCCGTGTCGGGCAGGAGGTCTGGGTTCAAATCTTCTCTCATCCACAGGTGCTCTGGGCACCTGCCGTTTTCACCAAGCTCTAAGCACACCAGCAGAGTCAGACCGGCAGTGTGTACCTACAGCTAGGGCAGCTCTAGGCCAGTAGACACTTGCCGTAGTCTTCTGTAGAAATTTGTTTCTTTTTAGGGGTAAAGCCACTTTGGAATTTTGTAGCGTAGTATTTTGGTTGTTATTATTTATTTTCAGTGCCGTGTAACTTTTATCTACGTTTTGCACCACAAGAATTATTGTGTTTCTTGTTGTTCTTCAGTTTGGAAATTAGTGCACGTCAAGAAGGCGTTTTAGTTACATAAAGTGTGTTCAGACTTGACCATTAGTTCTTTCCTGCCAGCCCCAGGACACTACAAGCCGAATAGATAGTGACTTGAAGGGATAATATAGGACGCCCATCAACATAAGCGAAACGAGCAGAATGGGATGTAGTCGTATTAAATCAGGTGATGCTGGGACAATTAGACTGGGTAATGAGACACTTAAAGTAGAAAATAAGTTTTACTATTTGGGAAGTAAAATAACTGATGGTCGAACAGGGGAGGATATAAAATGTAGACTGGCAATCGCAAGAAAGCGTTTCTGAAGAAGAGAAATTTGTTAATATCGAGTATAGATTTAAGTATCAGAAACTCCTTTCTGAAAATATTTGTATGGACCATTAGCCATGTATGAAAGTTAAGACAAGAAGAAAATAGAAGCTTTTGAAATGTGGTGCTACAGAAAAATGCTGAAGATTAGGTAGGCAAATCACATAACTAATGAGTAGGTACTGAACGTGAAGAGAAATTTGTGGTAGAACTTGACCAAAAGAACGGATCGTTTGGAAGGACACATTCTGAGGCATCAATGGATCATCAATTTAGTATTGGAGGGAAACGTGGGAGTAAAAGTCGTAGAGGTAGGTCAACAAATGAATACACGAAGCAGATTCAGAAGGATGTAGGCTGCAGTAGTTACTCGGAGATGAACTAACTTGCACAGGATGGAGTAGCATGAAGAGCTGCATCAAAGCAATATGTGGACTGAAGACCACAAGAACAACAACAACATGTAATTTTTCTTATACAGATATTATGGTTCAAATGGCTCTGAGCACTATGGGACTTAACAGCTGTGGTCATCAGTCCCCTAGAACTTAGAACTACTTAAACCTAACTAACCTAAGGACATCACACACATCCATGCCCGAGGCAGGATTCGAACCTGCGACCGTAGCAGTCGCATGGTTCCGGACTGCGCGCCTCGAACAACGAGACCACCGCGGCCGGCACAGATATTATGGATCCTTGTGTATAATTGTTCAGCGATCACGCAGGTTACTATATTAACGTTATTCTATCTATATTTTGTAGATCTAAGAATATCATAATGATACATCGTAACTGCCGAAACTCCTCATGAAATAAACTATTTCACATCAAACTATATTTCCTTCTAATATTATAAATTAGTAATGATGAAATAAGATCAACAGGGAGACCAAAAAAAGAGGTAGAGAGATCTTTTTTTTTTTCTTTGGTCATCAGTCTACTGACTGGTTTGATGCGGCCCGCCACGAATTTCTTTCCTGTGCTAACCTCTTCATCTCAGAGTAGCACTTGCAACTTACGTCCTCAATTATTTGCTTGACGTAATCCAATCTATGTCTTCCTCTACAGTTTTTGCCCTCTACAGCTCCCTCTAGTACCATGGAAGTCATTCCCTCATTTCTTAGCAGATGTCCTATCATCCTGTCCCCTCTCCTTATCAGTGTTTTGCACATATTCCTTTCCTCTCCGATTCTGCGTAGAACCTCCTCATTCCTTACCTTATCAGTCCACCTAATTTTCAACATTCGTCTATAGCACCACATCTCAAATGCTTCGATTTTCTGTTCCGGTTTTCCCACAGTCCATGTTTCACTACCATACAATGCTGTACTCCAGACGTACATCCTCAGAAATTTCTTCCTCAAATTAAGGCCGGTATTTGATATTAGTAGACTTCTCTTGGCCAGAAATGCCTTTTTTGCCATAGCGAGTCTGCTTTTGATGTCCTCCTTGCCCCGTCCATCATTGGTTATTTTACTGCCTGGGTAGCAGAATTCCTTAACTTCATTGACTTCGTGACCATCAATCCTGATGTTAAGTTTCTCGCTGTTCTCATTTCTACTACTTCTCATTACCTTCGTCTTTCTCCGATTTACTCTCAAACCATACTGTGTATTCATTAGACTGTTCATTCCGTTCAGCAGATCATTTAATTCTTCTTCACTTTCACTCAGGATAGCAATGTCATCAGCGAATCGTATCATTGATATCCTTTCACCTTGTATTTTAATTCCACTCCTGAACCTTTCTTTTATTTCCATCATTGCTTCCTCGATGTACAGATTGAAGAGTAGGGGCGAAAGGCTACAGCCTTGTCTTACACCCTTCTTAATATGAGCACTTCGTTCTTGATTGTCCACTCTTATTATTCCCTCTTGGTTGTTGTACATATTGTATATGACCCGTTTCTCCCTATAGCTTACCCCTACTTTTTTCAGAATCTCGAACAGCTTGCACCATTTTATATTGTCGAACGCTTTTTCCAGGTCGACAAATCCTATAAAAGTGTCTTGATTTTTCTTTAGCCTTGCTTCCATTATTACCCGTAACGTCAGAATTGCCTCTCTCGTCCCTTTACTTTTCCTGAAGCCAAACTGATCGTCACCTAGCGCATTCTCAATTTTCTTTTCCATTCTTCTGTATATTATTCTTGTAAGCAGCTTCGATGCATGAGCTGTTAAGCTGATTGTGCGATAATTCTCGCACTTGTCAGCTCTTGCCGTCTTCGGAATTGTGTGGATGATGCTTTTCCGAAAGTCAGATGGTATATCGCCAGACTCATATATTCTACACACCAACGTGAATAGTCGTTTTGTTGCCACTTCCCCCAATGATTTTAGAAATTCTGATGGAATGTTATCTATCCCTTCTGCCTTATTTGACCGTAAGTCCTCCAAAGCTCTTTTAAATTCCGATTCTAATACTGGATCCCCAATCTCTTCTAAATCGACTCCTGTTTCTTCTTCTATCACATCAGACAAATCTTCACTCTCATAGAGGCTTTCAATGTATTCTTTCCACCCATCTGCTCTCTCCTCTGCATTTAACAGTGGAATTCCCGTTGCGCTCTTAATGCTACCACTGTTGCTTTTAATGTCACCAAATGTTGTTTTGACTTTCCTGTATGCTGAGTCTGTCCTTCCGACAATCATATTGTAACCTCCCCACAAAATTTATAAAATACATAATATAAATAATATTCTAATTTACTGTAACCTCCCCACAAAATTAAATAAATAATAATATGAGTATGATTCTAATTTTAGTGTAACCTCAGAACAAAATTTCTTTCCCATTTAACATGCCCACAAAATTCTTTTCTCATTTAATGTAAGCACAAAACAGAAAAATTCCTAAACCTCTCAACAGTAAAAATTATAATTATGTCGTTCACATTCATGTGTAACGTTCCAACAAAAAAAATAAATTCAGTAACCTGGTAACAATACAATGTAACTAACCTCTCAATTAAATTGTCACTCACTTACGACTTTTCAATAATTGACTATGAATTTAACGTGGTAAATTTTGGACGTCAGCAGAGCTGCGTCATGGCCCTGAAAGATCATTCTGAATAAAAAAGAGAAAAATTGTCACCTCAATGAAGTCGCCGGATAACGCATATATATCTGCTCTTAAAATAATGTTTTCTGGCACAGCCCTGTGCAATGCTGGCCGATAGATTTGTCATTTATGAAAGGAAGCAACTGATTTTTCTTTTGCAACAATCGGGATGATCATGGATGGGAGAAATTAGTAAATTGTTTAAATTGAAATGAACGGTTGTTAAAAGTTACTTTTTATGAGAAAGATTATTATTACGAGATTTTAAAAACATTTACATGGGACTTGAGATGACATTACTACATATGCGCGAGGCTGCTTTTTACCTTATACAATAACACTCAGGCTCCGGCATCGCTGCACTGCGACCGGCCACCCGACACGATACATCAGACCAGACCACAGCAGACTGCAGACTAGCCACCACTTACTGCTACAGCTACACAGTTCGTACTGCAGTCAACACTGCTCTCTGGTCAGCGATTCTCTTATACCTTGCATATCAAAGGCAGCACATGAGCAATACATCGAAATTACATCTGCTCAGACCTCTTACAATATCTTTTTCCATGTCTTCACGTTTTTCCTGCAGCCATTTCGTCTTGGCTTCCCTGCACTACCTATTTATTTCATTCCTCAGCGACTTGTATTTCTGTATTCCTGATTTTCCCGGAACATGTTTGTACTTCCTCCTTTCATCAATCAACTGAAGTATTTCTTCTGTTACCCGTGGTTTCTTCGCAGCTACCTTCTTTGTACCTATGTTTTCCTTCCCAACTTCTGTGATGGCCCTTTTTAGAGATGTCCATTCCTCTTCAACTTACTGCCTACTGCGCTATTCCTTATTGCTGTATCTATAGCGTTAGAGAACTTCAAACGTATCTCGTCATTCCTTAGTACTTCCGTATCCCACTTCTTTGCGTATCGATTCTTCCTGACTAATGTCTTGAACTTCAGCCTACCCTTCATCATTACTATATTGTGATCTGAGTCTATATCTGCTCCTGGGTACGCCTTACAATCCAGTATCTGATTTCGGAATCTCTGTCTGACCATGATGTAATCTAATTGAAATCTTCCCGTATCTGCCGGCCTTTTCCAAGTATACCTCCTCCTCTTGTGATTCTTGAACAGGGTATTCGCTATTACTAGCTCAAACTTGTTACAGAACTCAATTAGTCTTTCTCCTCTTTCATTCCTTGTCCCAAGCCCATATTCTCCTGTAACCTTTTCTTCTATTCCTTCCCCTACAACTGCATCCCAGTCGCCCATGACTATTAGACTTTCGTCCCCCTTTACATACGGCATTACCCTTTCAATATCCTCATACACTTTCTCTATCTGTTCATCTTCAGCTTGCGACCTGAACTATCGTTGTCGGTGTTGGTCTGCTGTCGATTCTGATTAGAACAACCCAGTCACTGAACTGTTCACAGTAACACACCCTCTGCCCTACCTTCCTATTCATAACGAATCCTACACCTGTTATACCATTTTCTGCTGCTGTTGATATTACCCGATACTCATCTGACCAGAAATCCTTGTCTTCTTTCCATTTCACTTCACTGACCCCTACTATATCTAGATTGAGCCTTTGCATTTCTCTTTTCAGATTTTCTAGTTTCCCTACCACGTTCAAGCTTCTGACATTCCATGCCCTGACTCGTAGAACGTTATCCTTTCGTTGATTATTCAATCTTTTTCTCATGGTAACCTCCCCCTTGGCAGTCCCCTCCCGGAGATCCGAATGGGGGACTATTCCGGAATCTTTTGCCAATGGAGAGATAATCATGACACTTCTTCAATTACAGGCCACATGTCCTGTGGATACACGTTACGTGTCTTTAATGCAGTGGTTTCCATTGCCTTCTGCATCCTCATGTCGTTGATCATTGCTGATTCTTCCGCCTTTAGGGGCAATTTCCCACCCCTAGGACAAGAGAGTGCCCTGAACCTCTATCCACTCCTCCACCCTCTTTGACAAGGCCGTTGGCAGAATGAGGCTGAATTCTTATGCTGATTATTTATCGAAATTTAGGCAGTGGCGGGGATCGAACCCGGGACCGAAGACGTTTTGATTATGAATCAAAGACGCTACCCCTAGACCACGGGTACATAAACAAAAACAGCCAAAGAAACTGGTACATCTGCCTAATATGCTGTAGAGCCTCCGCGAGCACGCAGAAGTGCCGCAACACGACGTGGCATGGGCTCGACTAATGTCTGAAGTGGTACTGGAGGTAACTGACACCATGAATCCTGCAAGGCTGTCCATAAATCCGAAAGAGTACGAGGAGGTGGAGATCTATTCTGAACAGCACGTTGCAAGGCATCCCAGATATGCTCAATAATGTTCACGTCTTGGGAATTTGGTGGCCAGTGGAAGTGTTTAAACTGAGAAGATTATTCCTGGAGTCACTCTGTAGCAATTCTGGACGTGTGGTGTGTCGAATTGTGCTGCTGGGACCACCCAAGTCCGTCGAAATGCGCGATGGAAATGAATGGATGCCGGTGATCAGACAGTATGCTCACGTACGTGAGTCATATCTAGACCTATCAGGGTTCCCACATCATAGAAACTACACACGCCCCACATCATTACAGAGCCTCCACCCGCTTGAACATGCCCGGATGACATCCAGGGTCCATGGATACATGGGGTTGTCTCTATACCCGTACACATCCATCCGCTCGATACAATTTCAAACGAGACTCGTCCGACGATATGACGTATTTCCAGTCATCAACAGTCCAATGTCGGTGCTGACAGGCCCTGGCGAGGAGTAAAGCTTTGTGTCGTGCAGTCATCAAGGGTACACAAGTGGGCCTTCGACTCCGAAAGCCCTTATCGATGATGTTTCGTAGAATGATTCACACGCAGAAATTTGTTGATGGCCGAAAACTGAAATCTGCAGCAATTTGCGGAAGGGTTGCATTTCTGTCACGTTGAATGATTCTCTTCAGTTGGAGACGAAGAGACATAGAGAGCTGCATCAAACAACAATACCACCATAGTCCTTTATAATGTGTAATCTAGGCAAATGTTTGCATTACTTACAAATTTTCGGTATCTCTTTCTCCTTTCTTGTTTCATTTACGCTTCCACTAGCAGGACGTTTTTGCTCCAGTGAGTAAATAGGGGTCGTAAGGACCCCAATGAATGTGTACTAAATATATCGGCAGTATTTCACTAATTTTGCCGGGCGGTGTGGCCGAGCAGTTCTAGGTGCTTCAGTCTGGAACAGCGCCACCGCTACGGTCGCAGGTACGAATCCTGCCTTGGGCATGGATGTGTGTGTGATGTTCTTAGGTTAGTTAGGTTTAAGTAGTTCTAAGTTCTAAGAGACTGATGACCTTAGATGTTAAGTCCCAAAGTGCTCAGAGCCATTTGAACCATTTCACTAATTTTAATGGAGTGAAATAGAATCATATATGACTGAACTGAGAAATAAGAGAATTACGTGTATAAACACTTTTATGTGTTGTGGTCATCATTTATCTTAAACATCCTTTCATTTAAAACAAAGATACTCTGAATGTAATTTACAGACAAAAGAAAGCGTCTTCTGTAGCTTTTTAGATGTTCCCCACTCACGGAACGTTCTCTGTGGGAGCACCATCCACGTTTACGTTTTGCCCCGCTCCCCTCTCTTTGCACTTGAGTTGGAGAAGAGGGTGGTAGAAAAGGAGGAACTTTGCTGCGCGGACCCCTGCTTTTCTGTACCAGAAATGTTTCAAGACCAAGAGGAAATTTTTCCTTTTGTTTCTTTCTCTTAGTCACGATGTTGTTGTTGTTATTGTTGTGGTCTTCAGTCCTGAGACTGGTTTGATGCAGCTCTCCATGCTACTCTATCCTGTCCAAGCCTCTTCATCTCCCAGTACCTACTGCAACCTACATCCCTCTGAATCTGCTTAGTGTATTCATCTCTTGGTCTCCCTCTACGATTTTTATCCTCCACGCTGCCCTCCAATACTAAATTGGTGATCCCTTGATGCCTCAGAACATGTCCTGCCAACCGGTCCCTTCTTCTAGTCAGGTTGTGCCACAAACTCCTCTTCTCCCCAATCCTATTCAATACTTCCTCATTAGTTATGTGATCTACCCATCTAATCTTCAGCATTCTTCTGTAGCACCACATCTCGAAAGCTTCTACTCTCTTCTTGTCCAAACTATTTATCGTCCATGTTTCACTTCCATACATGGCTACCATCCATACAAATACTTACAGAAACGACTTCCTGACACTTAAATCTATACTCGATGTTAACAAATTTCTCTTCTTCAGAAGTGCTTTCCTTACCATTGCCAGTCTGCATTTTATATCCTCTCTACTTCGACCCTCATCAGTTATTTTGCTCCCCAAATAGCAAAACTCCTTCACTACTTTAAGTGTCTCATTTCCTAATCTAATTCCCTCAGCATCACCCGACTTAATTCGACTATATTCCATTATCCTCGTTTTGCTTTTGTTGATGTTCATTTTATATCTTCCTTTCAAGACACTATCCATTCCGTTCAACTGCTCTTCCAAGTCCTTTGTTGTCTCTGACAGAATTACAATGTCATCGGTGAACCTCAAAGTTTTTATTTCTTCTCCATGGATTTTAATACCTACTCCGATTTTTTCTTTTGTTTCCTTCACTGCTTGCTCAATATACAGATTGAATAATATTGGGGAAAGGCTACAACCCTGTGTCACTCCCTTCCCAACCACTGCTTCCCCTTCATGTCCCTCGACTCTTATGACTGCCATCTGGTTTCTGTACAAATTGTAAATAGCCTTTCGCACCCTGTAGTTTACCCCTGTCACCTTCAGAATTTGAAAGAGAGTATTCCAGTCAACATTGTCAAAAGCTTTCTCTAAGTCTACAAATGCTAAAAACGTAGGTTTGCCTTTCCTTAATCCAGCTTCTAAGATAAGTCGTAGGGTCAGTATTGTCTCATGTGTTCCAATATTTCTACGGAATCCAAACTGATCTTCCCCGAGGTCAGCTCCTACTAGTTTTTCCATTCGTCTGTAAATAATTCGCGTTCGTATTTTGCAGCTGTGACTTATCAAACTGATAGTTCGGTAATTTTCACATCTGTCAACAACTGCTTTCTTTGGGTTTGGAATTATTATATTCTTCTTGACGTTTGAGGGTATTTCGCCTGTCTCATACATCTTGCTCGCCAGATGGTAGAGTTTTGTCAGGATTGGCTCTCCCAAGGCTGTCAGTAGTTCTAGTGGAATGTTGTCTACTCCCGGAGTCTTGTTTCGACTTGGGTCTTTCAGTGCTCTGTCAAACTCTTCACGCAGTATCATATCTCCCATTTCATCTTCATCTACATCCTCTTCCATTTCCATAATACTGTCCTCAAGTACATCGCCCTTATATAGACCCTCTATATACTCCTTCCACCTTTCTGCTTTCCCTTCTTTGCTTAGAACTGGGTTTCCGTCTGAGCTCTTGATATTCATACAAGTGGTTCTCTTTTCTCCAAAGGTCTCTTTAACTTTCCTGTATGCAGTATCTATCTTAACCCTAGTGAGATAAGTCTCTACATCCTTACATTTTTCCTCTAACCATCCCTGCTTAGCCATTTTGCACTTCCTGTCGATCTCATTTTTGAGACTTTTGTATTCCTTTTTGCCTGCTTCATTTACTGCATTTTTATATTTTGTCCTTTCATCAATTAAATTCAATATTCTTCTGTTACCCTAGGATTTCTACTATCCCTCGTCTGTTTACCTACTCGATCCTCTGCTGCCTTCACTACTTCATCCCACAATGCTACCCATTCTTCTTCTACTGTATTTCTTTTCCCCATTCCTGTCAATTGTTCCCTTATGCTCTCCCTGAAACTCTCTACAACCTCTGGTTCTTTCAGTTTATCCAGGTGCCACCTCCTCAAATTCCCACCTTTTTGCAGTTTCTTTAGTTTTAATCTACAGTTCATAAGCAACAGACTGTGGTCAGAGTTCACATCTGCCCCTGGAAATGTCTTACAATTTAAAACCTGGTTCCTAAATCTCTGTCTTACCATTATATAATCTATCTGATGCCTTCTAGTATCTCCAGGCTTCTTCCATGTATACAACCTTCTTTCATGATACTTGAGCCAAGTATTAGCTATGATCAAGTTATGCTCTGTGCAAAATTCTACCAGGTAGCTTCCTCTTTCATTTCTTACTCCCAATCCATATTCCCCTACTAAGTTTTCTTCTCTTCCTTTGCGTTGTGGTTGCTATCTGTATCGCTGAGGCACGCAAGCCTCCCCACCAACGGCAAGGTCCATGGTTCATGTTGGCGGGGGAGGGGGGGGAGGGAATCACGATGTAACTCAAGCAAAATAATGAAAGCAATGACGGCACTAACATGCAAAATATTATAAAAATAGCCATGTGCACCTTCTTGTTACAGATTTTGTAGTACAGGTACAGAATAATTTGTCACTGTGTCTATAACTGACTTAATGGCACTGTAGTCTGGGTTTATAGTACGTTTTGCCGCTTCGTGTCCACTTATTTGCTCTTTGAAATGACTAGTCGTCAGCCTGCCACTATCTTACACTTTTCCGGGCGCTGGGAGTCTACTGTAGCTTATTCCTGGTATCCGAAGAGACTTGAAGCTGCAGTCCTTCCTGTTGCCACGAAAAATTCTGCAGGTAGTACACGACGATTATTATCTTATTGTTTCAAGCAGAGTCATCCGTTTGCGTTCGAATTCCTATGGCAACTTAAAATTATGTGTTGTGAGATTTCTATCACTCCGGGATGAACATTCTGTCAATTCTGACACTACTCTTTTTTTCCTCTAGGCTAGTTTTCGCCCTTTCCTGTGTCCACCTGCAGCTTTGCGACATAGTAATTAGTGCTGTTGTATTCAGCACATACTTTGACATCACATTTTCCGGATTTTGGGGGATATACTGCTGAAAAAGACAACAGTCCCTAAAAATTACCGGTTGTTTATCAACTGTAATATTCTCACGTGGTTCGCACGCATCGTGTAATGTGCTTACCCACATAGATATATTCCTTTTTATCAGGGCTACGATTCTGTCCCATTGTCATGCATCGAGGCACCTAGTGGAGGGCGATAGCTCTATAAAGCCGTCCCTAGCCATATGAGTGTAGACAGATTGGCCATGTTATTTGTTCAGTAAATTCGGTATGGCCTTGTACGCTCCTGCAATAATAATCAGGCCATCTTACAAGATGTGTCCCTTTTTTTCCAAAGTACTGTTACCATTTTTGCTAGTCCATTTCAGAATATTCTGGGAAAGACTGAGCCCCACAAACCGCGTGAGGCAGCTACGACAGGATACCCTAAATATACCCAGAACGAAAAAAATATACTGAGCTGCGGTTTTCGCCTTATGCCGAACAAAATGGAGGATTTCCTGACGTTCGAAAGTAATTTTCATCATTTATAGTCGCCGAATGACGACACCGTCTTTATTTTTCTAATGAAACTATATACTTTCTCCTGTGGCATTTGAATGATGTCTCTAAGAGAACTTAAAGCAACATAACATGTATGGAACTTGATCGAATCGCATCAAAATAACGGCACCGCTAACCACTGCCCAACCATCAGGAGAAGTACCGCAACCGTTAGCGCTATTATATAAAATGTAAGCAAACTCTTAAGTTTACTTGTGCGCTTGAACCATTAATTTATTTCTGCTTTTGTAGCAATCAGATAACTTGTTCGAAAAGCTATTGAGACATTGACAATGTATACGACAGTCGAAAAAGTGAATATCATTTATGGCGAATGTCGCAGCGGTGGCGTTTCATGCCGAAGAGTATCCAGATTGTGCCATGCATTCACGATCTGTTTTCCAAACATTATAGAAGAAATTCTAGAAACTGGTAGTGTCGAGAGTAAAATATACCAAGGAACAAGAAGAGAAACTAATAAAAGAAATGAAACTATCAGTTTCGCAGCGGCAACACAATATGCAAACGTCACTAAGAGGCATCTCGGAAGTACGAGGGGGGGATCAACCAACGAGTGTTCTGCGAACACTGCATTCCATCGCATTTCTTACTCTTCACATTCCATTGCTTCTACAGCTTGATGGTAATGACTCCCAAAATCGGCTACAGTTCTCGGAAAGTTATCTACGAAAAGTGCAAAGTGATGCAGCATAGCTATGCAAAATTTCATTTAAGAATGAAGCATCGTTCACAAACCATGCCCATCTCAGTACTAATCGTCTGCTGAAAGTCGAAACTGACTCAGAGAAGTGGGTAAAAAAACAACGCTCTATGAAAGTTTAGTATGTGTTTTTCAAAACTCGCATCACTGGTTGCTGTTTTATTGATGGGAATCTAAATACACTCGTTTACCTCGATTTCTTAAGATATGCTGCTGCCGCGGTTATTGGACGACAACCCACTTGGCATAAGGCATTGGCATGACACCAGCATGTCTGATGTCCCTTCCAGTCCGCACAGACCCTCTTAAGAGAACATTCGAAGCTCATTGGGGCGGTCGCTCAGGAAACGCAAAATGGTCTGTGCTTTCACCAAACTTAACACTGCCATACTTTTATCTAAGGGCCCGGGTTCGGTTCCCGGCTGGGTCGGAGATTTTCTCCGCTCAGGAACTGGGTGTTGTGTTATACTAATCATCATCATTTCATCCCCATCGA
Source organism: Schistocerca nitens (assembly GCF_023898315.1). Taxonomy (NCBI): domain Eukaryota; kingdom Metazoa; phylum Arthropoda; class Insecta; order Orthoptera; family Acrididae; genus Schistocerca; species Schistocerca nitens. The sequence continues at coordinate 1,298,341,213 of NC_064614.1, forward strand.
CGCGCAAGTCGCCGCAGTGGCGTCAAATCGAAGGACTTGCACAAGGCGAGCGGTCTACCCGACGGGAGGCCCTCGCCACACGCCATTATTATTATCTGTGACGAAAATTAAGACAAGAGGCCGATGAGGAAACACCGACGACTCCAGGAGGCGTGAAATGCCATCATATGACACACAGGTCTGTACTGCCGCCGGCCGCGGTGGTCTCGCGGTTCTAGGCGCGCAGTCCGGAACCGTGCGACTGCTACGGTCGCAAGTTCGAATCCTGCCTCGGGCATGGATGTGTGTGATGTCCTTAGGTTAGTTAGGTTTAAGTAGTTCTAAGTTCTAGGAGACTGATGACCACAGCTGTTGAGTCCCATAGTGATCAGAGCCATTTGAACCATTTCTGTACTGCCGTTAACTTCAGGTGAAATTCAACGAGCAGTGTTGTTTCTCTAGAATTACATTATAGCGTGCAGCAATGCTCAAGGTGAACATTTTGAGCATTTGGTATCACAAACGTGCTAATAAACACACGAGCCATACCTGAGTTACGTGTTTGTGTAACACGGCAGATGTTAGTGCAACCCGTTCTCCTGAGAATGGGACGGTGGTTTGCGGCGCCGTTATCTTCGTGCTATCTGATCGAGTCCCACACACGTTGTGCTCCTGAATTGCTCTCAGAATATTGACCAAATTATTTTCGGTGAAAACCGGGACACATTCACCCGGGTGCCAATGGACACCTCATTCCACATGTACCCAGGTTTCTTAATTTTAAATATTAATGTTTTGTTGATACATTTTGTTAGCCCGATTATTATAACTAATAAGAGGATACAAAAGATTGATATAATCTAGATTATCTGTATAATTACTGACATTTAATAAACGTATACAGTAATAAAGAAATGTATTACGATTTTACAAAATTTTACAGCCATTCAAATTTTAATCTTTTAATATTAACATGAGCTTTAATATTACTGAGCACTTGTAGATGGAATTGACTGTCCTTGGAGAAAAGTGTATTTTTCACTGCCTTCAGCCTTCTTGATAATGTCTTTGTTTTTTGAGACACAGTGATAAAACTCGGCACAATCCATTTTGTAGTTGTACAGGATTTGCAGGATTGCTTCAAGAGAGTCCACCTCCATTTTGTTTCTTTCATCAGTCCACTGGATATTCATGAACAAAAATATTATTCTTTCCACATTGGCATTATGGGCTGGGATTGCAAATAAATACCTTGCTATTATTACCAACTCAGAGTAATACTGAAGACAGTCACAGCTTTTAAAAAAACTCACCCACTTCTCATGACATTCCAATGGTGTTTTCTTTTTTTTTTTTTTTTTTCATCATTCCACTTGTGAAGACTTTCTTCAACAAAATTTGTCAGTATGCCGAACTGATCAAAGAGAATGGAATAATCGATTTCAATCTCTTTACTCTTCAAATAAGAAACTGTCTCTTCAACACTTTCCCATTTTGGCACTCTCTTCAGTAACATCCAATCAAACACCGGCGATGAGGGTAAATATGAGGCGCTTCACTTGCTGAGATATTCTACACAAGTGTTCAAATGGCTCTGAGCACTATGGGACTTAACATCTGTGGTCATCAGTCCCCTAGAACTTAGAACTACTTAAACCTAACTAACCTAAGGACATCACACACATCCATGCCCGAGGCAGGATTCGAACCTGCGACCGTAGCAGTCGCGCGGTTCCGGACTGAGCGCCTAGAACCGCTAGACCACCGTGGCCGGCTCTACACAAGTGTCATAAAACTTGTTAACTTCTTCTCTAAAACTCCTTTCCGCTGCTTCTGATACTTCTGCTCTTTTAAGGACAGATTTAACATTAAAAGAAATGAACTGCTGTTCTCTCCTCTTAGTAACAGTTTCCAGAGTATTTTTCAAAACATCATTTACCTCTATTACGCTTTTCGTGCTTCCCTCAATTTCCTTTATCCCATGCTGCAAAGTGCTAAGCTGACTGTGAATGAACCGTAAGTAGGCTTCACTTAAAGAGTTACTGAAAAACTGAACCAATATTTTGGGAGCTTTGTCTTCATTTAGGAAAAAATCTTTTAACAATTCAAACAGGTGGATTACTCTTTCAACTGCTGGAAACAGTGATAACCAGCGAGTTCTCGAGTGACACATTACATTCACATACCGTATTCAGTTTCCACATAATCACAGAACTCCTAAAGCCTCTCTGTTCTAACAGTGTATATGTAAAAGTGTGAGTATACCTTCATGACGATAGTTTCAACATCACAGCTTAAACTGTCAGCAGATGTCTGCACGTTACTGTGTAAAACATGTGCTGGGCACCCTATGCCTTCAATGTTTTCATGCAATGTTACCTTTAATTTGGTAAATACGTTGCATTTGCCTTGTCTTTTTAAACCACCAAGGTTTGTGTTGGTGTTGTCTCCACAAAATGACACACATTTATTTTTCTCAAGATCAAACATTTCGATAGTATTCATACAAAATCTTGAAATTTCGTCAGATGTTTCATTAGGTAGGGAACTCACCTTCAAAAGTTTGGTCTGAATTCCCTGATTAATATCGAAAAACTGAACAACAAACGGAAATATTTTAGTGGCCTTATGATTCCTGGCATCAGTGGATATCCCGTAGAAAGAAGACTTTTTGATGTATTCAAGGCTTTCCTTTACACTCTGGGGAGCAATAACTCCTTTCACTAAGGCTGACACTTAAGTTCTTGCTGAACTAAACTTTTTTGCAATGGAAGAATCATCAAACATAATGCTGTTAAGCTTATTAGTACAATCACTAGATCTATAAGTTTGGTGATGTTTTACCGTGTGGTAGGCTAGTGTAAGCTCGGCTGCTCGAACTTTCGTCTGTTCACTTGACTGATGTTTCACAAAATAATTTTGTAGAGTTTTACTGCAGCTCGGTTGACTGTATCTGTCAATGTGTTTCTTTGACCTGATGTGATCAACTATGTCGGAACGTCCACCATGACTTATACTGATAAAAGTTACATACGGAACACACTGCTTCGTAACCAAAACGACCTTTCTTAATGAAATTCCATTCCTTGGAATAACAGTCACTGAACTTGCAGGCACGTTTCGGCACTGCGTTTCACAGTACTGCAACAATAATTCCACTAATATGAGAAAAAACTATTGCAGTTTGTCTGACAAAACATCAACTACTACACTGTTCTGACAATGAGTGTCTGAGTAAGTGGCGCGTCAATCGGACGGTTTCATAGGTCTGTTACAATAATACAACTTACTGAAACTTCCTGGCAGATTAAAACTGTGTGCCGGACCGAGACTCGAGCTCGGGTCCTTTGCCTTTCGCGGGCAAGTGCTCTACGACGAGGTACTGGCAGAAGTAAAGCTGTGAGGACGGGGCGTGAGTCGTGCGTGGGTAGTTCAGTTGGTAGAGCACTTGCCCACGAAAGGCAAAGGTCCCGGGTTCGAGTCTCGGTCCGGCACACAGTTTTAATCTGCCAGGAAGTTTCATATCAGCGCACACTCCGCTGCAGAGTGGAAATCTCATTCTGAATACAACTTACTACTTGTTGGCCAAAGTACCGCTCAAAGTAAATTATTGCCTGAGTGTATCAATACTGATACTGTGATTACTAGTATGGAACAATGGAGGTTTTAGACAAATAATCTAAAATATATTAATTTCTTGTGTTGAATTTCCTTTAATATAGCGAAATCCCAAAAATTTGAGAAAGTTCCACGAAATGTATTTAAAAACTAAATTCCGGGACTTTAGAGCGTCCCGAAACAAATTTTCGGGACACCGGAACACAGGGATGAAAACTGGGGCAATCCCGTTTTTCCGGGACGTTTGGTCACCCTATCTTAGAAGCTTCTTTCAAATGCCACAGGAAAATGTCGCACCTCGATGTATTTATTGACTCTTACTATATTTGGTGTGGCATGTCTTACAATTAGCTTCCTAACCCTGTATAATTGAAATGCTGACTCCACGGTATTCACATTCCTTAGATTTTCCGCGTTGGACCTAGATCTGTCTTCTGTATGTTTATGTTTTGGCTGCCTCCCGCGTAATCTAACAGAATATTGTCACCTTATTTCTTTGCATTTCTGGATCCAAAAACAACGGGATCGCTATTTCAGATATTTACTTACATTTTCTTTCTTTCTTTCTTCTTCTTCTTATTATTATTACTTCTGTTGTAAACAAAAATGGCTGATGAAATATAATTACCTGAAAACGTCAGGAACAATAGATTCCAAATCTCCTACATCATCAACGGAACTTCATCTGATTCACTGCCTTCAGAAATAACAGCATAAATCTCTCCACTGCCATCAGATGAAATTTCGGTGAAATCCTCTTCTTTGCTTCTATTTGCAAGACGATTCAACCGTTTTCTACTCATATTGTAATTCCTCAATATGCTGATGCGAAACACTAACAACAACTGAGATTACACACAACAACGGCTCTGGCCAGAGACCCTAACAACTGGACACAAAGAAGTGGTAAATGTATTTTCATTATTGCAAGTGTTCTGTATACCAGCCGTGCAACGTAACAATCACCATTATATTTTCATAACGTTAGTTTCAACACACATAAGAAAATTTATATTGGTGTCGTAATGTGTTGCAAAAGTAAAGCTGAACAAAACATCGCTGGACGCAGTTAACTCAGAGGGAGAAAGTCATATGTTTTGAAAATCATAGTTTTAAGAACAAGACGCGTATTGCAAATGTGCTTATGGGATCATAGTGACCCCAGTGGTAATAGGAAAGTGTCTATCACTGTTAGAGCTAAATTACGGTTAGTGAACGATGACCTCCTGCAGACCATGTAATTTTGTGAACGTCTTTCTTCTTAAAGAAAACGTTTATTACCTCCAATTCGTTAAATGTTGTAGATTTCTTTGGGTGTTAAATTTGGTACTTTTCAAATTCTAGTATTTAAATCCTCCGCTGAAAGTCACCTTATTGTTCGTTTTATTTAGATATTTATGTATTTCTTCATAGAATTGGACTGTTTCTGTAAGTTTTACGTATATTATCATCATGCGCGTCCACTACCCATCCGACAAAGTAACCTTGGTATGTACGAGAGGCGCACAGAGGAAATGTATGTATTATAGAAAATGGTGCACTAGACATATACCCACGTAAATGTTGTGGTTAAAAATAAATGCCCCGGGTGAGGATCGAACTCACGACCTTAAGATTATGAGACTTACGCGCTGCCTACTGCGCTACCGAGGCCGATGCCACATCGGCCTCAATTAAATATAGACATGGTCATTACAGCTAGGTTTTTTTTTATTATGATCAAAAATTATCATAATAAATACAAAATATCTGTTATTGTTACCAGAAATTTACAAAATTGAGCAAAATAACATAAGAAATATGACCTAACAAAATTAAAACATAGAATTTCTGTTTTAAAATAAGTAGATCAGTCTACAATAAAGAACCATTCTTTCTAAGAATAAAATGCACACGATATTGTTCTTTCTTAATGGGTATTTTTCTAAGAATTCACGAAATTTTTGATGGTCCTGTTTACTTTAGGAAACGTTAGCAAAGAGAAAAGCTGTACGAAACTCTTCACAGAATGGTGAATAAGATTGGCGGGAGCATTTGGTGTAGTGAGTGATTTTTCCATTTTCAATTCGTCATACTCAACGTTTATGTTTTCCTGTTGGAAGATGCTGCTGAACGTTACGTGAGTTACCCTTATGTGGCACCGTTTACATTATAGTATTTTACCTTCAGTCCAAAATACTTTCTCCCCGTATTGAAACATAAACTTTTATGATTTTTCTTGAATACTTTAGGCATTTATTTACTATACTGCACTCACTTACGGCTTCAAGAAGACTGAATAACGCAATGAGTCACTCGTCTGCAGTCCAGTCCAGAATTGCTTCAGAAACTACCGGTACCCGTGCATATAGTAACGATAGGCTGCCGGTACCCACTGTTGCGTAAGAGTCAAGTCAATACTGTGAATGCAAATGAAACAGGGGGTGATGGTAAATATTTGCCGTTTTGTAGGAAACAACACTAGACGCACTATTCTGAGAAATATAACACGGAAGAAAGAAATTGCGCAAGAAATATCCTTTACTGGGGCTTATTGAGAAAGTAAAAACGTAACGGATTTTACTACTTATTGACTACGTTCAATCAGAGAGAAATGACCATGAATTAACAAATTACAGTAATTCATTAAGCTTTTTCATAACGAACATTTATATATATTTAAGGAACATCTCAGCCTTACCGAACAATATATGCCACATTATAAACATCCTAGTACTAATGATTATAGGGGGTAGTGTTAAAAGAGATGACCTCCGGTATTTTGTGGGCTATAAGACAACGGACGATAAGTCGCACCTTATCTTTAAGCAACTAAAAAGAAAACCAGTTTCACTTGATTTATTATTAGATGGCAAAGCCAGACTAAAAGAAATTCTTAGTTTATAAAACCTAACTGACCATTAAAATCCCCGAAAATGTGATTTGAACTGTCTTCTTCTTCTTCTTCTTCTTCGTCGTCCTCTATATGTAGGGTGGTCTTCACTCCCATCGAGAGCGTTACTTCTGCCGTACTTCTTGAATAGTTTCACAATAATGTCTCTCTCACTCAAGACCACGACTGTTCTATCCAATGACACACATGTTTGAAAACACAACTCACTTTCAATTCAAGCTCCCTGGCACGGTAGACTGCAATGACGCATCATAGGCGAGACAGTGTTCTGCGTTTGTGATGGCGGGGCGGGAGGAAGACAGAGTTAGCAAGCTTGTGAATCCCCGCAACTCACATGTTCGTCACATGGGCGAACTACTACCGCCAATTGAATCCAATGTTGCCAGACAGAGATAAGTTTCCTACGGCATCGAGTATATCGCCATTTTAAGACTGACAGGAATTTTAAATCAAGCATTTTTCTATTAATTTCGAGTATATGACGCATCTGAATTTTGGAGGAAATTTTTCGAAGATAAAAGTCCGTAAAATACGGTTCGTCTCACGAATCTTGAGTCATCGGAAAAGTGTCAACCTTTTGTTCGGCGACCCGCGACTCGCATTTTGGCATCCGTAACAACTTCCTCTCCTTACTGGGCCGTGTCTTCGGATTTCAGAATTCGGAGACGGCCAACAGCACTTACCTGCCTGATGGGACGGAGCGGTGAACATCCCACCATTTCGCTCCATGAGTGATTTCAAATGTGCTGCTAGTTCGTACCCCTCAATGCTGGAAGAATCAGCCGACTTTGAAACTCAAGTTTCGGATTCGAAAAGGAAGAAAACTTCTGGCACCGCTATCTTTCATGTTAAAGAACCCTTGTATACTGAATTTGGCATATCATTAACGCATCATGTTATTGAAAGAATTAGAAATACAGGAAGCAATGTGAAACAGAAAGCAGATGTTAAAGGAACAGGCAAGAAAATAATATGTCTAAAAGAGTGGTAGAAAGCATTTCTGGATTTTTGCAAGCAGGAAATAACCGATTTGTGGCTGTTTACTATCAGGTAAAAAAGAATGGAAAGCACAATATTAATTTTCCCTTAATTTGTGGGGCAATTCTTTTTCTCTTAATGTGCATTACGTGTTTTAATTGACACGTGTAAGCTGTCGACTGCCCCGATAGCAACTGGGAATGTATAGTGTTTTACTATTTGGTCTTGCCTGTTCCAGGAGCAATCGCAGACGTATCAAATTTGACAGAGAAGCATATCATGAGACTATAAAATCGACAAGATGCGAAATAGTGTACTTCACATCACCCATTCGCTTCTTGATTTGATGGACTAACGTCAACATGGAGTGCGACTCGATTTTTCAGTTTTGTATCTAGATCAATGAACTATCGAATGAAAAAGATTTTCCAGCGGTCTGAATATTTCTGGTTCCAAGTAAGGCAATTGTAGTCCACATAGTCCTATTTCGAAGGTCACAGCTTGTAGCCTGGCTAAAGTAGTGTAAAAGACTCATATCTGTAAGTGTTGCAAATAGATTTAGGTAGGACAGGCTACCCCTTTTGATTGGTGAAGGTCCTGCGTTCTTACATGGTACAACAACGGTGACAAGTGTCACAGTTTTGTCGCCGAAGACAATTGACGGCGCTGTGCAGTGAGACAGAAGTGTTGTGGAAGACGTGCACTAATTGTCAGGCATAGACCTCAATTTTTTCCACAGGGTTCATAAATCATTCATTTCTCTTGAATGCAGGTGTGGTTATTTCAGCAATGTGGTTACGTCAACAATGTGCAAGAACTTGTTGTTACAACTTACGTTGCACTCCACATGACGGCTTAGGATTGCTGGGGTCTCACACGTGCTATAGCAAAACAATTCTACAATGGATTCTACCAGGTTTCCAGAGGCAAGTGGCATCGCATGTTTACACAACTACCGTAGATTACGGTTACAGAGCTGATGCGTTCAGATCAGACGTGTTTGATGGCTCAAACCACTGTACTACGATTTGAGCTTACAATTATAAGGACATTTGTGCGTGAAGTCTTTTGTTGGGCAAGGTTGGGATTGGTTACAATAGTAACCTCATAATTGCAGTAATAATGTTGCTTATATGCTGTTGTGTACATGGTTCCGCGTAGTCGGCGCGTACACAACTTTCCCACTAGAGACAAGATGGCGCTGTCTTAGAGACAGACCAAATTCTGCTTCCACCGATCCGCGTATTAATACAGGGTGTTTCAAAAATGACCGGTATATTTGAAACGGCAATAAAAACTAAACGAGCAGCGATAGAAATACACCGTTTGTTGCAATATGCTTGGGACAACAGTACATTTTCAGGCGGACAAACTTTCGAAATTACAGTAGTTACAATTTTCAACAACAGATGGCGCTGCAAGTGATGTGAAAGATATAGAAGACAACGCAGTCTGTGGGTGCGCCATTCTGTACGTCGTCTTTCTGCTGTAAGCGTGTGCTGTTCACAACGTGCAAGTGTGCTGTAGACAACATGGTTTATTCCTTAGAACAGAGGATTTTTCTGGTGTTGGAATTCCACCGCCTAGAACACAGTGTTGTTGCAACAAGACGAAGTTTTCAACGGAGGTTTAATGTAACCAAAGGACCGAAAAGCGAAACAATAAAGGATCTGTTTGAAAAATTTCAACGGACTGGGAACGTGACGGATGAACGTGCTGGAAAGGTAGGGCGACCGCATACGGCAACCACAGAGGGCAACGCGCAGCTAGTGCAGCAGGTGATCCAACAGCGGCCTCGGGTTTCCGTTCGCCGTGTTGCAGCTGCGGTCCAAATGACGCCAACGTCCACGTATCGTCTCATGCCCCAGAGTTTACACCTCTATCCATACAAAATTCAAACGCCGCTACCATTGCTGCACGAGAGACATTCGCTAACGATATAGTGCACAGGATTGATGACGGCGATATGCATGTGGGCAGCATTTGGTTTACTGACGAAGCTTATTTTTACCTGGACGGCTTCGTCAATAAACAGAACTGGCGCATATGGGGAACCGAAAAGCCCCATGTTGCAGTCCCATCGTCCCTGCATCCTCAAAAAGTACTGGTCTGGGCCGCCATTTCTTCCAAAGGAATCATTGGCCCATTTTTCAGATCCGAAACGATTACTGCATCACGCTATCTGGACATTCTTCGTGAATTTGTGGCGGTACAAACTGCCTTAGACGACACTGCGAACACCTCGTGGTTTATGCAAGATGGTGCCCGGCCACATCGGACGGCCGACGTCTTTAATTTCCTGAATGAATATTTCGATGATCGTGTGATTGCTTTGGGCTATCCGAAACATACAGGAGGCGGCGTGGATTGGCCTCCCTATTCGCCAGACATGAACCCCTGTGACTTCTTTCTGTGGGGACACTTGAAAGACCAGGTGTACCGCCAGAATCCAGAAACAATTGAACAGCTGAAGCAGTACATCTCATTTGCATGTGAAGCCATTCCGCCAGACACGTTGTCAAAGGTTTCGGGTAATTTCATTCAGAGACTACGCCATATTATTGCTACGCATGGTGGATATGTGGAAAATATCGTACTGTAGAGTTTCCCAGACCGCAGCGCCATCTGTTGTTGAAAATTGTAACTACTGTAATTTCGAAAGTTTGTCTGCCTGAAAATGTACTGTTGTCCCAAGCATATTGCAACAAACGGTGTATTTCTATCGCTGCTCGTTTAGTTTTTATTGCCGTTTCAAATATACCGGTCATTTTTGAAACACCCTGTATGTAATGCAGCCAATGTGATTGCTGCTAATGTAGAACCTTTTCTCCTCACGGATCACACTCGCGCAGTGATACCTGAACGCGCGAGGTATTATAACGAGTGTACAGACCTCCGATTAGTCAGTCTGCATTAGTCTGTAGTCAAGTTTCAGTCTGCGACTAATAAGATTATCATATTCCTGTACATAGCCATGAAGAGAAATGTATAGACACTTTGTCAAGTATCAGAGATATGTGAGAATAAGATAAACGTACCAAGACCAAAGGAACTTCAGATTGTCAATTGTAAACAGCATCCAGAATCAAGTTACGTAATGTCTATGTTATTATTTTAATAAATGTGTGTGAAAATTTATCAAGCTCTGTTTAAAGTTGGTCACCGTCAATCTGCTACTCTAAGCGTGCAAGTGGCATTTCTATCGTCTGATCTAACGGCAGAAGATAAACACGCCACGATAAGACCACGAGACATATTGCTCACACTCGCCTACTTCGTTAGAGCGACAAGTCAAATAATCTGATGGTGTGTGTACCGAAGGTCTTACAGTACGCACACCACATGTGCATAACTGTGACAAAGGGAAGAGTTGTCTGTAGTAAATTTGCATTACGCTGTAAACATGATGGTTCATGGCAATCTATTAATTAAAGCAATATTGCGTAATATCTAATGTTCCCTGCACTAGAAAATGTCTGTTATTTTGTTTCTACTGTTTACAAGTCATATAACATATTAATCTGAGACCGAAAATGACAGAAAAGTAAATGGAGTAATTTCAAACCTCAAAATGAGATCAACTGTTTTCTTGTGAGTACATCTTTGTGTGCAGTAGATGTGAGCGTAGGCTGCATTACCAAATGGTGGCATCTGCCATGTGTTTACATTGCAGTGTAATCAGTTGTGACAAATTATTTACAGCCCTTGTGGTTCGTATGTTTTCAACACAAATTAATTACATTTGTGCATAAAATTGTTCCGCAGAAGAATGGAGTGTTTGCCGGCTGGTGTGGCCAAGCGGTTCTAGGCGCTTCAGTCCGGAACCGCGCGACCGCTATGGTCGCAGGTTCGAATCCTGCCTCGGACATGGAGGTGTGTGATGTCCTTAGGTTAGTTAGGTTTAAGTTCTAGGGGACTGATGACCTCAGACGTTAAGTACCATAGTACTCAGAGCCATTTGAACGACTTTTTTTTTTTTTTTAATGGAGTGTTTTTACGTGAGTCGAATATGCAGAGTAAGAGTAATATTTTTCCCCGTCTGAGACTCATCCCAGTTACACCATTCTCTTGCGCAAATTTACGCTCCTTTAAAATGTTGGCCACCTCTGTGGCTTAAAGTCAACAAACGGCCGGTGTTTGTCAGTGCCTGTGCTACTTGTCCTGGTCGACACGGAGATACCATCAAGCGCGTGTGAGTGGCTCTTTTGTGGCGTAGCGTGTGGGATGGTCGTTGACCTGTGCATCTGCTCCACTGTTCCACGGCCCAACTGCTTCTGCAACTCTCGTAACATTTTTTAACAAGTTTTGCAACAGTACACAACTTAAGAACAGCACATGATAATCTTAACATGAAATCTTCCCCACAAGCGAACATTAGAATGTGCAACCATGAATAATTGGCTTTAGCTTGATGTCTGTCGTTAACTTATTTGATCGCTAATCGAGCAAATCAAAACATGGTTTCCACAGCAAACAGTTAAGTCCAAACCGTGATGCAGAGAATCTCTTTAACCATACGAGGTGTGCGAGATAAAGTAAGGAGACTGGCGACGTTGCGAGCGATCTGGCAACGCTGTGTTGTTCTACTTGTGAAGACCGGCGTGTACGTCCCTTCCAAATGCTCAGTCCGAATTTCAGCTCTTTACAACTATCACATGATTTTTGACAGCGCCGGCCGCAAGTGAAGTTGTGGTTTTGTTATGCGTTACGAAAACGGAACAGCAGAATTTAGACCAATTCAGCAATCAAATTTTTGTTTTACACTTGCGGAATCAACGAGTGTGACCTTTGAAAAGCTGAAATTTCCCTCTAGGGAACATTCTTTATCAAGAGTACTAATTTTTCGCTGGTAAAAATAATTTTTGGAAAGCAGAGAACACGTTGAAGATGACCGCTCAGGCAGAACTTCAGTTTCAAAAACCGACGAAAACGTCGATCGTGTGTGTGCGCTTGTGATACCGTATCGACGTTCAACAATAAGGCTTATGGGTGACTTGTTAAGCACTTTCAACTTACATCAAATTTTGGCTAAAGATTTGCACATGCGAAAGGTTTGTGACGAAATTGTGCCGAAAAACCTCACAGCTGAGCAGCAGGACTGTCGAAGAATCGTGTGTCTTGATCTTCTTGTGACGATTGCCAATGACCACGAATGCTTCCGTCATGTGATAACAGATGATGAACGCTGGATTTCCTAAGTACGATCCTGAAACAAAGCTGCAAAGTGAGGAGTGGCACACTGAGACATCTCCTCGACCGGAAAAAGCTCGAGTGAGTAAATCAAAGATAAAAAAATACTGGCTTGCTTTTTTTACTGTAGGGTGTAAATTTTTACAAAATTTCTTTCTCCAGGACAAACTGCCAACCAAGTGTTTTATAGCGATGTCCTTGAAACACTCAGGAACAGGGTGAATTGAGTGAGACGGGACATTGCAGACAAGTGGATGGTGCATCACGACAACGCCCTATGTCACACGGCCACTTTCATCACGGAACTGTTGACCTCAGAAGGCGTTCCTGTTGTTCCACAGCCCCCCTATTTACCTCATCTGAGTACTTGTGACTTTTTTCCCGAAATTGAAACATGTCTTAGAAGGACATCATTTTGGTACCTTGGAGAAGATTCAAAAGAATGTGACCGACATGTTAAAGGCCCTACCAGTTGAACCCTTTCAGTACTGCTACCAAAACTGGGAACAATGACTCTGCCTATGTATAGCTACAGAAGGGAACTACTTTGAAGAGGCAATATTGTTGTTTGAAAAAAGAACTTTGGTAGATAAAATGAGAGGCACCCACATGCCTTGCTCATACTGTGGCATCAAGCAGTCAGGCCTGCAAGATGAGTGGTCTGCCAAGCGAGTGGATTCATTTTTTATTTATCAAGTAACATGAGCTCTAGTACTCACAATTAAGTTACAAGTTATTCTCCTGTTTGAATATTAACCAACGGAAACGGATAACGCACATCTGACTATTAAAAATTTACACAACTCTGATTGTTCACTACGCACTGGCAATACCACATTTTCTTTCTTATTCAACGGCTTTGATCAACACCTGGCCATCGCACTGAATATGAATGACGCACACATTATAAATTCTGGGTATCATGACAACATACTATTCGAAGGAAAAGGCCACCAATCTTTTTCTTTTCACTATCTTATTTATTCTGATAAATTCTATAACCTAAACACACAAATTCTATAACTTACAACAATAACACATGAGAAATTCCGCCCAGTGGGCATGGCTTTACATTGGTGTTTCTCTATCTTATGGTCTCATAATTATTTAACGCTACAGTGCACTTTCTGGATAGGATGGTGGATCTTTTGCTATATCTCACACTTCGACTCTCACACCCATCATCACGAAACTTTCCTCCAGACCGAGTGGTACAAAAAGGAACATGCATAACCCACTGCCTCTGAAACTATTTAGTTACTCTCCCATGCCAACCACACATACTTAAATTTCATGAAATACATCACACTGGCAACATACAATAAAAAGAATAGTCACAACGTTATAATCACATCACTTTCAGCTTTCCCACTTCAATTAGTATTTATCCCAGTTTCACACGACACTGCCCCACTTCGTAATTTTTCTTTCCTACTATGAACTCTGGAGGATATATGCATGTCTTCCTGTACAATGCAAGCCAAGTGGCGTTGCTGGATAGACGGCTGACTCACCTTCCTTCTCTCTCAGAGTATTATAGTTTGAATCAAGCGTTACACGGAAACATAACACGCAAAGTAATATTAAGATATTCATCACACACGCGAGTCCTCAACTGATACCATGGACGAGTACTTCTCTTTATCCTTAGTCTCATACACAGATTGAGACTCACACAGTACTCACCAGGACACTGCGAGAGGGCTGTACAAGCAATGATCACACGCACGGCACAGCGGACACACCAGGAACCGCGGTGTTGGCCGTCGAATGGCGCTAGCTGCGCAGCATTTGTGCACCGCCGCCGTCAGTGTCAGCCAGTTTGCCGTGGCATACGGAGCTCCAGCGCAGTCTTTAACACTGGTAGCATGCCGCGACAGCGTGGACGTGAACCGTATGTGCAGTTGACGGACTTTGAGCGAGGGCGTATAGTGGGCATGCGGGAGGCCGGGTGGACGTACCGCCGAATTGCTCAACACGTGGGGCGTGAGGTCTCCACAGTACATCGATGTTGTCGCCAGTGGTCGGCGGAAGGTGCACGTGCCCGTCGACCTGGGACCGGACCGCAGCGACGCACGGATGCACGCCAAGACCGTAGGATCCTACGCAGTGCCGTAGGGGACCGCACCGCCACTTCCCAGCAAATTAGGGACACTGTTGCTCCTGGGGTATCGGCGAGGACCATTCGCAACCGTCTCCATGAAGCTGGGCTACGGTCCCGCACACCGTTAGGCCGTCTTCCGCTCACGCCCCAACATCGTGCAGCCCGCCTCCAGTGGTGTCGCGACAGGCGTGAATGGAGGGACGAATGGAGACGTGTCGTCTTCAGCGATGAGAGTCGCTTCTGCCTTGGTGCCAATGATGGTCGTATGCGTGTTTGGCGCCGTGCAGGTGAGCGCCACAATCAGGACTGCATACGACCGAGGCACACAGGGCCAACACCCGGCATCATGGTGTGGGGAGCGATCTCCTACACTGGCCGTACACCACTGGTGATCGTCGAGGGGACACTGAATAGTGCACGGTACATCCAAACCGTCATCGAACCCATCGTTCTACCATTCCTAGACCGGCAAGGGAACTTGCTGTTCCAACAGGACAATGCACGTCCGCATGTATCCCGTGCCACCCAACGTGCTCTAGAAGGTGTAAGTCAACTACCCTGGCCAGCAAGATCTCCGGATCTGTCCCCCATTGAGCATGTTTGGGACTGGATGAAGCGTCGTCTCACGCGGTCTGCACGTCCAGCACGAACGCTAGTCCAACTGAGGCGCCAGGTGGAAATGGCATGGCAAGCCGTTCCACAGGACTACATCCAGCATCTTTACGATCGTCTCCATGGGAGAATAGCAGCCTGCATTGCTGCGAAAGGTGGATATACACTGTACTAGTGCCGACATTGTGCATGCTCTGTTGCCTGTGTCTATGTGCCTGTGGTTCTGTCAGTGTGATCATGTGATGTATCTGACCCCAGGAATGTGTCAATAAAGTTTCCCCTTCCTGGGACAATGAATTCACGGTGTTCTTATTTCAATTTCCAGGAGTGTATTATTAGCAAAAAATATGTTGTACTGACAAGAATAACGAAGAATGTTGTACCTATTTTCAATGTCGGGCGGTACTGTACCCCTTCACCACCGGCTACCCATGCAGAAAAAAATGGCACGGTACTATCCTTGCAATGCGAGGGTAGTTCCAAACATTTTTTTTAAGAAAACTGTATTCGAACAAACGTAGCAAGTCATCATAATAACCAGGAGGAGACCTTAGCCCCTGGTGACCTCAAACAGACGACCAAATGCTGTTACTTTACCAAATTATTGACCCAGTTATTGCATTATTTTACTTTCCACAATCCGGAGTAACGTACACATACAAATTTACAACAATCCACATGACAAATAAAACGTTTTATCATACAAATAAAAAATACTGTTGAGATAAAAATTTGCTTAGTTACTGGGATCTTCGTTATTTTTATGAGTAGTCCAAACTTCACTAATTCTATAACAAATAAAAAAGTACTAATTGTACTCATGAAATTTTAAATAGCTCACCGTCCAAACACAGAGCAAGTAATCTGACATTCATAAATTGCGGGGTAAAAACCTTTACACAGCAAAGTCTAAATACAAAACAAAATCAACAAAAGAAAAACATTGCGTACACTAGTTACATGTAGAATGTCAGGCTCCATACCATTACTCTAAAACATACATCAAACCTACAGAGAAATAAAACTGAGAAGAAAAACAATGAAATATACCACAAGTTACATACTGGTTACGTAATATAGTTCATCTAAGACATCATGTCATACCTCATTAACTATCATCACTTAAGCAATTGCCACCACAACTCGACTGTGAGTTTAACCTTATCCCTGTCCACCAGTACAAATACCTGCTGCTGAGCTAGTCAGTCCATCAACTTTGATCAATACACGCAGTAAATAGTTAGCAATAAGTGCTTGAATCCACCAGTAGCTCTCGTATCTTACTCTACTGCTCATTTCTCTGTTGTTACACATTTAGACGACAAGAACTTGCATTTCGACTAGCCTTCGTTACACTTTAATGTGAAATATCACCACTGTGATAATGCAAATAAGTGGCTTCAGTCAACACACCAACAAGATCATTACTGTCCACGACATCAAAATGTGTCAGTTAATTCCGATATTTGTTGTGCAATGCAAACTCTTGTCCCCTGTGACAACCTTACTGACCAATGCAACAAGAGCCGTTACGTTAGTATTACGCCACTGACTAATAATTAAAGCATCATTGTACCAAATATTCTAATAAACATGCTACGTGAACTTGATAACCCAGAACAATAAACAAAAAACACTAACTATTCTAAACACAAATGTTAATTAAATACAATTACACTTGCTGTCCCTTCAGGAATAAAACATATAAAAAAATGTACACAGTTACAAATATAAATACATTATTCCCTGTCTTGTGAGTCACACGGAAACATTTCATTCTGTGATTTTCTTGGGGTCAAAAAGTTGCTGATAGTTTTCCTAGAAACACTGTCTCTGTGTCAAAGCTCTCCCATGGTTACCCTGACGAAAGTCTTTAGGTCACTCAAATCGGCATTTTGAACACGCGCTGAACAGTAAACTGTCTCTCACATTAAACACAAATGTCATAGTCACTCTCAGAGTACCATCCACACGAATCTGGTCATCCAGAAATGGCCCTACAACTACTATTACGCACAGTTCTGTCCTTTCAGTTCATGGTGTAATTAAAAGTCGTAAGTTCCAACAAACAGCACTTATTCCCGCACCAATTAGAGAAGTGTCTCCTACTACAAATGCAAATGTCAATGTCCCACTTTAGTTTCTTGCGTTCAGACAATAATTTGTCACTAAACGACAACTGTCCTCTTTAAGTATACCAAGCGTCCCACATGCATTTTACAAAGCACACTTAACAAGTCACTGCCAAAATTTTATGGATCCCACCGTTCAGTGGTCAAAACAAAACAAAACAATCGTCCCGTCTGCTAAAGACAAAATCATTTCCACCACACACCGTGGAAACACCAGTCCTTCACTTCCCAACTTATTGAGACACACAAGCAGTCATCTTGTTTCACAGCTCCACAGTCCAGTACTAGTTAATAGTTGCTGTTAAAAATGCCCGCCGGACTCTGCCACGCGTCGTTCATTCAGCCGTCGCGCCGCCACCGTGGGAGCCGTTCGGCAGAAATAAACCACCCGCTGTTGCCTCCGCGGGATACTGTCTCCAGTCGTAAGGGTGGTGCAACTTATGAATGGCAGCCAGTGGTAGGTGCGTGTCGCCCCAGGCCGTTGGCCTGCTGTAGCAGGCGCGTGGAGTGTACCTCGACCGGCAGTGGAGTGGGGAGTTCACCGGTTCTGTTGCCTCTCCCATGGCGACGTCTGCTTGGCTTATGTGGTACGGGCGCTTTCTGTGTAGCCCCTCAGCGCTACGACACCCAATCAGTCCGACCCTTCCGTGCATCTCGCAACATTACAGACAAAAGGATATTCTTACAGTATTTAAATACTCATTGATTACATGTATGATCTATTAGATACATTGGTAATAAAAGAATCTTTGTTCTAAAAAACATAAAATCATACACCCTAGTTTTCCACACATACAACATCAACATTTATCCCTTTTCTATATACAGCCCACACTTGTGCTATTGATTGTAACTGTCGTCCCTCATACAAAACATGAAAGTGCCAAAAAAACAAAAGGAATAAGAAAAAATCTATACAGTTCATAATTACAATATCAAATAGTAGACTACTCTACCATCCTATCACAGTGAAAATATTAGAAACTGTTGATTCTAAAACTACAATGTACAATGAACCCCTTGAAAGTGTTCTAACAAAAAAATAAGAAATAATCTACACAGCTCACAATTACCTACCACATGATGTTAAATAGTAAACTACTTTAACATCCTAACACAATAAACATTTTAGAAACTGATGACTCTAAATATACAACATACAATGTACCTTTGTGCTTGTGACAGACTGAAATTAGTATCTCTTTATATATTTTACCTTTTATTATATATAACAACATTTCTATGACATGTGTGTACCATCCACATGATGTCAGATCCTGACCTGCCATCGAGGTTCATCCAAATCAAACAATAAAGCACAATAATGTTTTAGTTATGGATCGGTAGCATCCCCTTTACAGGAGTGTGCGCATTGATCATACTACTCTACGACTCTCACTCAACTGACACCACTTTTTCCTTCTCAATCAATCCATTAATACACTAACAGAATAGGTCTAGAAGTCAGCTAACCTTAACACCACCACACTCACGACAACATACCATACCTTTGCTCCCTTATACTCATAACACCACCACACTCACGACAACATACCATACCTTTGCTCCCTTATACTCAACCACATAACACATGAAGTTGTTTCGGAGATAGCATTCCAGTCTCCGAATTCGTCCTTTCACTCTGGCACCTCTCTCCATTGGCTTACCTCTGCATTCACTTTACCGATTATTCATCCTGCTAAATATCACTTTAGAATTGCGACATTTCATCTAAGAACAAAAAATACACAAATTATTCATCCTGCAAAATAACTGTACACATTCTTGGTACTGTTTTGATTAGTTACACTAGTACCAGGCTTCAACAACAACAACAACGATTATTTTTTTCATATTGCAAACGTTATGGTAAGAATTAGATTTACACTTATATTACATCTTACGTCAGTATTCCACAACGTTCACCATCTGGATCTCATACTCCCTTTATGTCCTTTCACGTTGTGCAGTTGTCCTCATCTCTTCATTCGTATTTCGGCTCTCCGTCCGTCCAATACTCCTTCATTTCCTGGTCTTCCTTCGCCATTCGCATCAGTCTCGATTGCAGCATACACAGGCCTCTCTGTAACATACATCTAAGACATCTCCACATTATTCAATTCTACTCACCTTTATTTACCACTGTTTCATCACGTCGAATCTCTCTTTATTAATCACACTGCTTTACATCGCTTCTCTCCTTAAAAATCACCTTTATCAACTACTATTTATCACTCCACTTCTCTCCATATCTACCATCTTTATCCACTCATTAATCATCGCGTCGTTTCTGCTTGATCCTTATTCATAAGACAAAAAATACATACATACACCACTCTGTCGACTCCTGTTCATGACTCATTCGACCAGTCTATTCCGTCATACTTCCTGACATCCCGCCTGAAAATTCTTATGTTCGATTTGACCCTGCACAACGTTACACACCACAAATAAATACACTGACTGTCTACCATAACTTGCCTACTTTCGATTTATCCTTAACCTTTCCATAATTTGATGTTAGAAATGTGATGAAGCCCACGCGATCGTTTTCCCTTGATCGCCTCAATCAGTACAGCATTTTCATGGACAATCCGCATAACTCTGAATGGTCCACTATACACCGTAAAGAATTTGCTAGTTAGGAATCTGAGCTCACATGAAAATTAAATGTGTGCAGAGAATATACAAGCTGGGAGAAATGGGCAGCCCAAGTGTTAGAAACTTAGGTGCTAGTGGCCTCTTTCCCTAACACCAGATATCGAACAACCATACACAGCACTTCATTATAACTGTCACCACGACAATGACATACTATAGATCAGATGGCATCTAATTTGAAAACTTCGATCTCATTACTGATGTTACCTGTAACAGCAGTATAAATGTACCCCATGCCATACAGATCACAATGTTGACTTTTTACATTTCGTGTTAAGTACCTGCTTTTGTGACGGCCTTCGTAGCGACAACACTTCGCTGTAGAAACGGCCTACGAAGTCACCGCCACACTTTTAATAGCGGGCCGACCGGTCCGCTGGAACAGTGAACAGAAAGATGAAAATCCACACACTCGGATTAAATGAAAGTCGGTACTTATCTTTATTAACGACGATACAGAACACAGTGGTGAACATGGTCTACAGAAATCTGTCTAGGTCGAGTCGGAGCGGCTAGGTCAGCGTCGGCTGACGACAAACAACAACTCTGCTGCGATGAACACACAACTGACTAGCAAGTACACAATTCGGTGGCGAGTCTACAACTGAGCGGCGAATCCAGAACTGTCTTAGCGCTCGCGACTCCAGCGCTTAAGAAGCCAGAAGCCAGCGGTGGCGCGCGCAGACTTGCGGCGATTTCCTGTATCGCTGGCGCTGCTTATGCGGACGGCGTCCGGACTTTGATGCTGCCAACCTTTTTGGCAGCGGGCTCGGTTGGCATTACTGGCTAGGATATAACACTCCTCCCCCCCAAATCGCCGCACCGTCGTTGAATAATGACGTGGCGAGCGTCGACGGCGGGGGAGGGGTCTGGCCGCAGACGTAGCAGAAGAGACCGGGGTGGAGACTGTTGTCGGTGGCAGTCCCCAGTCCGCACCCCAGCATTGGCTGCGCGGGGCCTCGGGAAACACCGACTGAAAACCGAGGTCAGGGTGCACGCCTGTGACCACGGGCGCAGCTTCTGGTACTGGACGCGACGGGGCGTCGGGACCCACAAAGAGAGGCAGCGTCTCCTGACGCTGCGTCGACGGCTGCTGAGTGGGCGCCGGACAAGGCGCTGCGGTGTCAGACTCCTTGGGGGTACCCAAGGAAAGCGGCTGCAGTACAGGCTGCACAGCCACCGCTTGGGGGGGGGGGGGGGGGGCGGCCCGGCTGAGGGGTCGACGTCCATCAGCTCCGAAGGCGGTGGCGACTGAAGAGAGACCGCAGGCGGCGGAGCGACCACCCGGGGCGCTCCCGCATGAAGCTACGCGGGAGGCATCAACGGGACGGGCTGTCGGCGTGGTAGCGGCGACGGCTGCTGCTGCTGCCCTGGGGGCGGCAGCGAAGTCGGAAGGCGCGGCTGGAACCCGCCGCGGACCAAATCTGTGGACAAAGAACGAGCGGCAGAATCCGGGCGGCCAGCGCGGCGCAACTGGTTCTGATGCCTCCTGTGCACCCCAGTAGCACCTTGAACAGTATAAAAACTGCGACCTTGGACACTTATCACGGTACCACGTTCCCAACGACGGCGACCGTGATAAACTCTGAAAAAAACGGCGTCGTTGCGCTGAAAACGCGTGCGATGCTCAGAAGCGGCGGGTCGATCCGGGGGGTGCAACAACCGTAGTAGGGTGCGATGACGACGGCCGTGGAGAAGCTCCGCAGGCGAAGGGCCGTCGCGTGGCGTGGTCCGGTACGACGACAGGAACGTGATGAAGGCCTGCTGACGAGAGTGCGTAGCACGAAGGCGGTCCATATGATCCTTGAATGTGCGTACAAAACGTTCCGCTGCACCATTCGATTGAGGGTGGAACGGCGGAGTAAGAACATGGCGAATGCCATTGGCAGAACAAAAACTTTCAAATTCAGCAGAGGTAAATTGTGGACCATTGTCAGACACTAAAACTTCTGGAAGACCCTCAATACAAAAAATTGAAGTCAACGCCTGTATAGTTTGTGCAGACGTTGTAGACTGCATGGGCACAACAAACGGAAAATTACTAAATGCATCTATCACGATGAGCCAAAGAGAATGCCAATATGGACCAGCGAAATCAATATGTACTCGCTGCCAGGGACCGGCAGGGCGTGCCCACTCAAAATAGCGTTGAGGCGGAGCAGCTTGGTGTTCGGCACACGTCGAACAATCTGTAGACATCTGCGTAATCTGCTTATCAATGCCGATCCATGTACAATGACGGCGGGCAAGCTGCTTGGTGCGGACCACTCCCCAATGACCTTGATGCAACAAGTCGAGGACCTTGGATTGGAGCACTTGGGGAACCACTACACGAAGCTGGTCATTCTCGGTGCATAACAGCAAAACCCCGTGCGAAACGGACAACAGATGACGTTGCGGATAATAGCGACGAACCACAGGATCCGATATGTCCTTTGCCTTGGACGGCCAACCACGTTGAACAAAACGTAATAGTAAACTCAGATGAGGATCCGTAGCTGTCTCACGTGCCACCTGACGATAATCAATCGGAAAATCCCGGAGGGATTGATGCTCATCGGCGTCAATCTGATGGCAAGCGTCGTCAGAGGAATCGAAGACATCATCCGCAGCAATCGGCAATCGAGAAAGCGCGTCAGCGTTTGCATGCTGAGCTGTAGGGCGATACAGTATCTCATACTGGTATTGTGATAACAAAAGAGCCCAACGTTGTAGTCTCTGAGCTGTCCACTGAGGAACTGGTTTAGACGGATGAAACAGTGACGTCAGGGGCTTGTGATCTGTTACTAAATAGAATGGTCTACCATAGAGGTAGTGATGGAATTTTGTGACACCGAACACAATAGCCAACGCTTCCTTGTCCAATTGGCTATAATTACACTGAGCTTTGTTTAGCAATTTAGATGCGAACGCAACAGGACGTTCGGTGTTACCGACTCGGTGAGACAACACAGCACCGAGGCCGAAAGAAGAAGCATCACAAGCTAACACCAGAGGCTTGTTAGGGTCGTAATGGACCAGACAACGATCATTCAATAAAGCCTCTTTGAGCTGCTGAAAGGCTGATTGGCAATCAGCTGACCACACAAACGGAACATTCTTACGGCGGAGACGATGCAACGGTGCAGCAATCTGTGATGCATTAGGTATAAACCTAATATAATATGTCAATTTGCCAAGAACTGCTTGCAATTCATGCAGATTGCGAGGGGCGGGCAAATCACGAATAGCTGCTAAATGTGACTGGGAGGGATGAATGCCTTGAGCATTAATAACATGTCCCAGATACTCCAACTCCGTAAGAAAAAATGAACATTTATCGATGTTGCAACGTAGGCCTGCCTGAGACAACACTGTAAACAAACACTCCAAATTACGGAAATGTTCAGCAGGCGTCCGACCGGACACAACAATATCGTCTAAATAGTTGCAACACGATGGCACATTAGCCATAAGTTGGGACAAAAAACGCTGAAAAACAGCTGGACCTGACGCACAACCAAAAGGCAAACGCAGAAAACGGAACAACCCCAACGACGTGTTTATGACAAAATACTGTTGTGATTGCTCGTCGAGGGGCAATTGCAAATATGCTTCACGGAGATCAATTTTGGAAAAGAAACGAGCTTCCCCTAACTTATCCATCAGCTCGTCCGGTCTAGGCAAAGGAAAAGAATCAATGACAGTCTGAGGATTAACTGTCGACTTAAAATCAGCACACAAACGTAACTTGCCAGACGGTTTCTTTATAATAACTAAGGGAGAAGCCCACTGGCTCGCTGAAACGGGTTGAAGAACACCGTTGTTTTGCCAACGACGAAGTTCATCTGCTACAGGTGCCCGGAGGGCGTGAGGCACTGGACGAGCACGAAAAAATCGAGACTGAGCATTATCTTTTAACGTAATATGAGCGGAAAAGTTCGCAGCACAACCGAGTTCGTCTTTAAATATGTCACTGTATCGGTTACACAAATCGGTTATGCTGTCTTGAGGAACAACAACAGAATTTAGTTGCAACATATTGTCTTGGATAGACAGGCCAAACAAGTCAAAACAGTCTAATCCGAAAATGTTTACACTGTCTGTAGCGCGGAGCACTGTGAATGAAACTGTTTTTGTGTTGCCCCGGAATGTGGCTGGCACGCTACATACACCTAACACAGGAATTTGTTCTCCACTATAAGTAGCCAAAGAATGTTTTGCCGCTGAAAGTTTAGGGCGGCCGATAGCCGCATACGTAGCACTATTTATGAGAGTCACAGACGCACCAGTGTCTAATTGAAAATTGAAGGTCTTATCCTGGATGCGTAGCTTCACTAATAGTTTATTACACTGTCTCTGGATCGGAGCAGCGGAGGCGGAAGACACAAAATCAGCGCGTTTAGCGCGTGTTCGCTGCTTACGACAACTCGTGGGTTGGGCGGGTGGAACAACAACTCCCGCTTCACTTGCAGTCTGTACATTACTTTTTACAGCGTTTGAATTACGCTTGGGTCGCATAGCAGAGGGCTGGGTGGGTGGCTTATTGCGAACAAGTTTATTACCCACACGAACCGTGGAAGAGTCTTTAAACGCGACCTTCTGGGCGGGCTGGCTTTGAAGAACATGAATATCCATGGGCTGGGCAGCACTAGAATTGTTCTTGCGTTTACGCAAACAAACAGTCTGGATGTGTCCTTTCCTTTGACAAAAGTGACAAACCGCGTTTCTTAACGGGCAACGTTCACGAGGATGAGCAAGAACACACTTAGGGCAAGACTTAAGTCTATCATTTTGCACACGCGGCTGACGAATGTGTTTAACATGACGCGGCCGGCTAGTGTTTACAGTCTGCCGGTGGGGCCGCGGGCGTGACATAACTTGCTTAGCACAGGCAATTTGAGAAATACATGGCTGATCTAACTCACACTCAGCATAGTCAAAAGTATCTTGGGCTTCAATAATGTTCATCACAGTCTCTAATGACGGGTCAGGCAACTTTAAGATAGCAGCACGAATACGAGAGTCTGCAATGTTTTGAGTAATAGCGTCTCGTAACATGACATCACTGTAGGAAGCTCCACACACACAATTAAATCGGCACTGACGGGTGAGGCCCCGTAAATCTGTTAACCACTGTTTATTAGATTGATGTGGCAGTTTCTTTAATCTGAAGAACTTGAACCTGGCTGCTGCCACATGAACTCGCGACTCGAAATACTCAGCAAGCTTGTTAACAACAACGTCATAGTCTAAAGCTTCTGGCTTGGATTCCGGGAACAACTTACAAAGTAGTCTATAGACTTCCACGCCTGCAGTGGAAATTAAATAAAGCTGCCGGTCATTACCTGTGATTTTGTAGACTGACATGTGCGCCTGCAACTGCGCGAAATATTCTTGCCATTCTTCTCGTGATGCCTCAAAAGCACGAAAAGGCGGTGCTGCCTGTGCTTGTTCCTTGTGTGGTGGTGGATTAGCCGCTTGTTTGGCGATTGCTTCCACCAGACTTTGTATTTGCTGACTCTGTAACAAGATCAACTGTTGTAATTCGGCAGACATAGTGAACACAAATTAAACCAGCCCCCAAAATTCTATCTCAAGAAACAAGTTAAACCAGCCCTGCACACGAGTTCGGAAGTCCTCGTCGCCAGTTTTGTGACGGCCTTCGTAGCGACAACACTTCGCTGTAGAAACGGCCTACGAAGTCACCGCCACACTTTTAATAGCGGGCCGACCGGTCCGCTGGAACAGTGAACAGAAAGATGAAAACCCACACACTCGGATTAAATGAAAGTCGGTACTTATCTTTATTAACGACGATACAGAACACATTGGTGAACATGGTCTACAGAAATCTGTCTAGGTCGAGTCGGAGCGGCTAGGTCAGCGTCGGCTGACGACAAACAACAACTCTGCTGCGATGAACACACAACTGACTAGCAAGTACACAATTCGGTGGCGAGTCTACAACTGAGCGGCGAATCCAGAACTGTCTTAGCGCTCGCGACTCCAGCGCTTAAGAAGCCAGAAGCCAGCGGTGGCGCGCGCAGACTTGCGGCGATTTCCTGTATCGCTGGCGCTGCTTATGCGGACGGCGTCCGGACTTTGATGCTGCCAACCTTTTTGGCAGCGGGCTCGGTTGGCATTACTGGCTAGGATATAACACCTGCAATAGTCAAATCGCACTAATTAAACTGGACTCATTGGCATTATTACATAATATTTTAGCATCTGGTTTGTTTTGAGCAAACAGTCCTTTTACTTTAGTGTTCGAAATAAAAATTTGCAAATTTTGCTCTGAGAGACCAGGCTAACAGATGCCATTACTGGTGTTTTATTCTCTGATCAGAAGTATGGTATATGCATTCCTACATATCAGCAGAGTATGTCTGCTACATAGACAATTTTCAGTGCCAGCGGCATGTGTATTAAGGCAAGATGCTAAGGGCTGATATGTTGGATTAGTTTCTCCTATCCATCAATCCATTATGACATGAATGAAATGCCAGGATTCCATGCTCTCCTGTCATTCTGATAGTTTCTGCCATTCCTGTCCTCGACACTGTCTGACCTATGAGTCGTGTCTCCGTTCACGATGTTGCTCTCACTAGCCAATTCTTGTAACAAGTGCTGAAATGACGCAGAATCGTCTAAGCCTCTGCCTGCTATCGCTATATCTCTGCGCAATTTCACTGGCAACTTCGTTATACAGATCCTAATGAGTTCCCCACGTTCGTATGTCACATCCAAATACCTATTTTGACTCAGAATTTCCTCCGTTACAATTTGGCATCATCAATATGCTTTGCTTAACCTGGTCGTGCTTACTTTTCGACCAGAATTGATCTAAAAACTTGTCACAAAATTTCTTGTAGCTACTACAGCCTTTAATAACTTCCTGCATTTTCGCTCTAGCCTCGTCCCTCAAATGATTACACACAAACTTCATTTTGAGGAGCGGTCCCCACGATGAAGGTAATGAGTCTTGAAATTGAGACAGCCTTGGACTATACCCAGTTGGGTTTGCCACCTGTTTTATCCGACACAACCGTTCTTCTGACTCTCTGAATTCGTCTTCATCTTTCTGCGTATTTTCCTTTTTCGAATTTATCTCACTCTCCCTCTGCAATCTACCTGGTGGTGTGTCACCTTCGCTACTGCACGCTAATTGCAACTGTGCTAGTTCTTCCCTATGTTTCCTACTTATTTCTAATTGCGCCTCTTTAAGCTGTAATAGTGATTGTATCTCCTCCTGGTCGGCATAAACCTCTCGCTGCGTACTGTCAGAGCCTGCCTCGCCTCTTAAACTGATCTTTCCTACATCTGCACTAATCGTATTCATCCTGACCACTACCTCCGCAACTTCATCCTTGTGTTCATTTAGCACCACTTCCTGCCGGGTGACTTGAGCTTCCACGCTGTCTAATGCCCTTTGTTTATCTGCATGTAAGTCCTCCACTACCTCTTTGATTCGCTCATCCGGCAACACGTCCCTACGTTCTGTAATATCACTCTCTATTGCAATTATTCGTACCTCCAAATTATTGGCTTTTTCTTTCACGGCGTCACACACTTGCTTCAACGCACCCAGATTCTTCTCCCCCTCATCTAACCGATTATTAACTGCGGACAGGCGCTCATCGATAACTGTGTGTAGCGTCCTCATTGCCTCTTTATTTCCCTTATCCATTGCTTCCAATCTTTCCTTATTATCTTTATCCATCGCTTCCAATCTTTCCTTACTATCTTTATCCATCGCTTCCAATCTTTCCTTATTCGCTTCCAATCTTTCCTTCATCGCTTCCAATCTTTCCTTCTTATCTCTATCCAT
This sequence comes from Schistocerca nitens, assembly GCF_023898315.1. Lineage (NCBI taxonomy): Eukaryota > Metazoa > Arthropoda > Insecta > Orthoptera > Acrididae > Schistocerca > Schistocerca nitens. Next base: position 1,298,369,190 of record NC_064614.1, read on the forward strand.
CCTCTGTAAAAACTGCAGTAGCACATTGTCATTTGCTACTTTCGGTGCGCTCACCTCGTTCGCCTAAGAAACCGTAGCTTCGCTAAGGGTAGCTACACTTTCACTGCATACCTGACCTAGTCCCGGCTCGCCCACGTCGTCGGGAAAAGCCCCCGATTGTGGACAAAGCCCGCCGCTTAAAGGATCACCTAGCTGCGGTCCGCTGACCAATGTGCTGCAGCTGCATGGTAATGCACAAAAAATACAAAAATGTGATGAAAAACTGCTGCCTACAACTTTTCGCATCACAAGATGTGTTCCACTGCGCCGTCTTAAATATAGGATGCGAGAAGAGTCAAAGGTACGATCCTGGATAAAGGTCGTCTTGAAACGTTTTATAAATCTGACTCTGGTGTGCAGTATGTCATTCACCTGAGTTATGACAAATACTTGCTGTAAAATGTTGTTGTCTCCTATATCTGAATAGCCGTTAATCAAAATTATCATGAAAAACACGAAACAAAGATTCAGACCTAGGGATGATCGAAATATATCTCACTGCTTAGTACACACATTCATTGTCATACCAGACGAATGAGTGCTTTTCTCGTTACCTTCTCTGAACGAAAAATAACTGATCGCTGTGTTTAGCCACTGTGCACTGCGGATACACCGTCACAAGTAGAACAGCAACTTAGGTATGTAGCAGGTTACATTTATTACTAGCGGCTCACCTAACCATGGGAATGTCATATGATTATTAAGGGATTTCGAATCTAAGTAAAGACTGAAAAATAACAAATTTTTATTTGCTCCATTAAATGGACAGATTTGACATAAATATTGATAGAGAGAAGAGTTCTGGAAAATCTCACCTGAAATTACGGAAAATGGCACTAACACTACGCTGGTGTACCAAATTATATGGAAGAATGCATGGGGATTTTCTCATTTGAGCAGCTCGCGATTTCAAAGTTAACGAGACAAAAAAATAAACATTATAATCAATTAGGCAAGACAATGTACTTGGTAGAAATAGTAAGTTGTGAGCTCCGCAGAATACGTATCACGCTATTGCAATTGCGACATTCGAATTTTCTCGAAATTAGTGTAAGTGCGCCTATCACACCAGACTGTGGATGGAAGATGAAAGCTCCCGAATCTTAGTTCACAACCCTCAATTGCCCAACTTCCAACAAACTCCGTATGGAGGGGGTGACTAAGTGCTGTTACTACTGTGAAAATGAGAATTTCGCCTATTTCACATAAAAATATGAGAATGCAGTAGAAACTTCCCGCTATAGGCATTAAATACGAACATTGACAAACGAGAGGTTGGTGTTGGCATGGAACATTCATCCACCAGTTGGTCCGCCTCTTCGAGCCAAGTGTGGTAGTGGTGGCCACTCATTCGACTGAATACATCAGTGTCGTCATGCTGGTCATGTGACACAATGGCGTCCTGTTCATTTATATTCGCACAGAAACGGCACGATATGATGTTCATTTACTCTCTGGGGATATCAGTGATGGCTGTGCAGTCCTTGTCCCCAGCACGGACGCGTGACGGCTCTCTCCAACAGAAGCAAGGAAGAGGCTGTAACTCCGCTCAACTCTCCAGAAGTGTTCGTCCCTGCTATTGAGACTCAGTGACCGTCTTCTGACGACAAGCAAGTACTTGTGACCACAGCGGTAGCACATTTTCTCAGCAATAAATACGCAAAACTTGCCTCCCAAGCAAACAGGCCCTGTACTCTCAGTAGAATAAGCACCAAACAGTCTCAGAAAAAGAAATAATATCGATAGCTTTATGTGACAGCCATGTCACAAGAAACAGCCGAGTCATACCTCAAGGCCGGCCGGGGTGGCCGAGGGGTTCTACGCACTACAGTCTGGAACCGCCCGACCGCTACCGTCGCAGGTTCGAATCCTGCCTCGGGCATGGATATGTGTGATGTCCTTAGGTTACTTAGGTTTAAGTAGTTCTAAGTTCTAGGGGACTGATGACCACAGCAGTTAAGTCCCATAGTGCTCAGAGCCATTTGATTTTTCTAAGGGACTGATGACCTCAGAAGTTAAGTCCCATAGTGCTCAGAGCCATTTGAACCATTTTCATACCTCAAGGAGGAACTATAAGCATTTACCTAGGGGGAGGAGCAGTAGAATAACTGCATCTCAAGTATAAACGAATAGTTGTCAAAGTATATCTACATACATTATGTGATCAAAAGTATCCGGACACCTGGATGAAAATGACTTACAAGTTCATGGAGCCCTCCATCGATAATGCTGGAATTCAGTATGGTGTTGGCCCATCCTTAGCCTTAGCTTCCGCTCTCGCAGGCATATGTTCAGTCAGGTGCTGGAAGGTTTCTTGGGGAATGGCAGCCCATTCATCACGGAGTGCTGCGCTGAGGAGAGGTATCGACATCGGTCGGTGAGGCCTGGCACGAAGTCCAAAACATCCCAAAGGTGTTTTATACGGTTCAGGTCAGGACTCTGTGCAGACCAGTCCATTACATTGATGTCATTGTCGTGTAACCACTGCGCCACAGGCCGTGCATTATGAACAGGTGCTGGATCGTATTGAAAGATGCAATCGCCATCCCCGAATTGCTCTTGAATAGTGGGAAGCAAGAAGGTGCTTAAAACATCCATGTACGCCTTCTAGTGCCACGCAAAGCAACAAGGGGTGCAAGCCCAGCCATGAAAAACACGTCCACACCACAACAACACCGCCTCCGAATTTTACTGTTCGCACTACACACGTTGGCAGATGTCGTTCGCGGGGCATTCGCCATACCCACACGCTTACATCGGATCGCCACATTTTGTACCGCGATTCGTCACTCAATACAGCGTTTTTCCACTGTTCAATCGTCCAACGTGTACGCTTCTTACACCAAGCGAGCCGTCGTTTGGCATTTACCGGCGTGATGTGTGGCTTATGAGCAGCCGCTCGACCACGAAATCCGTTTTCTCACCTCCCGCCTAACTGTCATAGTACTTGCAGTGGATCCTGATGGAGTTTGTAATTGTTGTGTGATGGTCTGGATATATGTCTGCTCTAGATATATGTCTGCCTATTACACATTACGACGACCCTTTTCAACTGTCGGCAGTCAACAGACGAGGTCGGCCTGTACGCTTTTCTGCTGTGCGTGTCCCTTCACGTTTCCACCTCACTATCACATCGGAAACAATGGACCTAGTGATGTTTAGGAGTGTGGAACTCTCGCGTACAGACGTATGACACAAGTGACATCCAATCACCTGACCACGTCCGGAGTCCGTAGTTCCGCGGAGCGCCCCATTCTGCTCTCACACGACGTCTAATGATTACTGAGGTCGCTGATATACCTGGCAGTAGGTGGCAGCACTGTGCACCTAATATGAAATACGTACGTTTTTGGGGGTGTCCGGATGCTTTTGATCACATAGTATATGTGTCTACTGTGACAGTTATTGATATGAGGGGTTGTCTAATAATAGATATGAAACCAGAACACTACTCATACAGAGAAAGAGAGAGAGACTACATTTCAGTTGTTGCTGTGTTGAAGAGACATTAAACATTTTACCCGAGATGAAACCTAACAGTTCAGCAGCTACAACGTCATAAAAGAATTAACCGTATACTTCCAGGTTTGCTGTTTTGTTAGAGAGGCTTAGCAGTACATGCATTTTCAGTTGTTCTGGAAGTTAGCAGTTTATTATTAGAAAAGTTAAAATGTGTGTGGTCATTACGCCCCTGGTAGAACTTTTAACCTATTTTTTCATGTGAATCGATTTGAATCAATTACGATCAATTGGGGGTATTGTAATAGAGGTAACCTATTTTTTTTCTTATGAATCTATCACCTTACTGGCTTAGCTATAACTCGCACATTTCTTTATGACTCTTTAAGGCCCATTTTTTCTCCACAAGTGGATAGAAGAAAGCAATTACTATACAGATGTCAGCTTCAAGTTTCGTGATTCGCTCTTCATCCCTTGAGGTAAATAAACGGAAAAAGTCAGTGCTCACTACAATAATGTGGTTCATCGAAATTAAAATATGTATGGGTGAACCAGACATGATTTGTGTGGGAGGGAGGAGACTGCCCCTGTGTGAGTAATGACCCATTCAGCAATGCGCTGCGCATTGCAGTGGTGTGCACAGTACGATGCGAGCACTGCTTTTGGTACAGCACTCCATGCCGCATAGTTGGGGTATTGCATTTAGGCACAGCAGCGTGCACTGCATAGTCTGGGCTCATTATCTCCGGGTGCAGCACAGCACAGCACTGACTCTCGCGGAGGGGCAGTCTCCTCACTTCCACAGACATCTCGCTAATTTTGTGCAGCTGCATTCTTGCAGTGAGTTCTGATGATTTCTGGTTGCCTACCTAAAGGCATCAAGAAAGCTGATAACTATGTAGTAACCGTTTTTTTCTTAGATCAATATCTGACTGTGGAGAGAAAATGAGCTATACTAGGCGATAAAGATGTGTCAGAGTTATAGCTAAGCCGGTAAGGTGACATATTCATTAACAAAAATTAGACTACCTCTGTTACAACGCCTCCCAAACGACGGTAACTGATTCGATTCATACTAAAAATAGGTTATCATTTGTTTAACTGGCAGGGCTGTAACGACAGCATTGTGACTTTTCTAATAATGAACTGCCATGTCAAGAGCAACTGATAATGCGTGAACTGCCACGTCACTCTAACATAGCAGTAATAATTGAAATTGTATGAACTGTTAAGTCTCACCCTGACATTGCGCCGGCCGCTGTGACCGAGCGGTTCTAGGCGCTTCAGTCTGGAACCGCGCGGCCGCTACTTTCGCAGGTTCGAATCCTGCCTCGAGCATGGATGTGTGTGATGTGCTTAGGTTAGTTAGGTTTAAGTATTTCTAAGTTCTAAGGGACTGATGACCTGAGATGTTAAGTCTCATAGTACTCAGAGTCATTTCTGACGTTGCAGCAGCTAGGCTGTGAAGTTTCATCTCATGTAAAATGTGTTACGTCTTTTCAACATCGCAACAACTGGAGTATATAGTCTCTCTCTCTCTCTCTCTCTCTCCCTCTCTCTCTCTAGGATACCAGTGCAGTCTTATGCTTTTACATCTATTACTGGATCACACTTTACATCAAGAACTGTGTAATAATGTGTGAAATCTTATGGGACTTAACTATTAAGGTAATCAGTCCCTAAGCTTACACACTACTTAACCTAAATGATCCTAAGGACAAACACACACACCCGCGCCCGAGGGAGGACTCGAACGACCGCCGGGACCAGCCGCACAGTCCATGACTGCAGCGCCCCAGACCGCTCGGCTAATGCCGCGCGGCTCAAGAGCTGTCCTAGCAGATATATATATATATATATATATATATATATATATATATATATATATATATATATATATATATATATATATATATACTGTGCACAGACAAATGTTCATTTAAACTCGAGCTACAGCTCTTCTACATGATCCTGCTTCCAGTTCCTGTTTCAAATACGACTTGATTGATTCTTTATCCAGATTTCTGAACACGTAGATCACTCTAATTGCCATTTGCACTTCACTCATCATAACTGCAGATGAGGTCTTCGGTGAAACAAATCACAGCTTACACAGAGAGAGACAATCATTTACTATCCACTTTTTTAATTTGCGTTTACGTAGTAGGGTACAAATATGCACATAATTCTGCACCAACATCTCGACTGATGCTGATGCATCATATATACTGTGAAAATGTACGGCATACAATGAAATTCGTAGCAAACATTTCTTTTGAAGTGATTGGTACGCTCTGAAGAAGAATATCAGATATTCCTATAAAATCCAAACACATAAGAGTGCCACTCAAGATGCTTCTCCACCGCATGCTGGATGATGTTGCTAACATACATCAAGTTTTTGAATATACAGGGTGTTACAAAAAGGTACGGCCAAACTTTCAGGAAACATTCCTCACATAAAAAGAAAGAAAATATGTTATGTGGACATGTGTCTCGAAACGCTTACTTTCCATGTTAGAGCTCATTTTATTACTTCTCTTCAAATCACAGTAATCATGGAATGGAAACACACAGCAACAGAACGTACCAGCGTGACTAAAACAACACTTTGTTACAGGAAATGTTCAAAATGTCCTCCGTTATCGAGGATACACGCATCCACCCTCCGTCGCATGGAATCCCTGATGCGCTGATGCAGCCCTAGAGAATGGCGTATTGTATCACAGCCGTCCACAATACGAGCACGAAGAGTCTCTACATTTGGTACCGGGGTTGCGTAGACAAGAGCTTTCAAATGCCTCCATAAATGAAAGTCAAGAGGGTTGAGGTCAGGAGAGCGTGGAGGCCATGGAATTGGTCCGCCTCTACCAATCCATCGGTCACCGAATCTGTTGTTGAGAAGCGTACGAACACTTCGACTGAAATGTGCAGGAGCTCCATCGTGCATGAACCACATGTTGTGTCGTACTTGTAAAGGCACATGTTCTAGCAGCACAGGTTGAGTATCCCGTATGAAATCATGATAACGTGCTCCATTGAGCGTAGGTGGAAGAACATGGGGCCCAATCAAGACATCACCAACAATGCCTGCCCAAAATCTGTGCTGATGACGTGATTGCACAATTGCGTGCGGATTCTCGTCACCCCACACAATTTGATCACGTTAGAATGAAGCCTCATCCGTAAAGAGCACATTTGCACTGAAATGAGGATTGACACATTGTTGGATGAACCATTCGCAGAAGTGTACCCGTGGAGGCCAATCAGCTACTGATATTGCCTGCACACGCTGTACATGGTACGGAAACAACTGGATCTCCCGTAGCACTCTCCATACAGTGACATGGTCAGCGTTACCTTGTACAGCAGCAACTTCTCTGACGCTGACATTAGGGTTATCGTCAACTGCACGAAGAATTGCCTCGTCCATTATAGGTGTCCTCGTCGTTCTAGGTCTTCCCCAGTCGCGAGTCACAGGCTGGAATGTTCCGTGCTCCCTAAGACGCCGATCAATTGCTTCGAACGTCTTCCTGTCGGGACACCTTCGTTCTGGAAATCTGTCTCGATACAAACGTACCGCGCCACGGCTATTGCCCCGTACTAATCCATACATCAAATGGGCATCTGCCAACTCCGCATTTGTAAACATTGGACTGACTGCAAAACCACGTTCGTGATGAACACTAACCTGTTGATGCTACGTACTGATGTGCTTGAGGCTAGTACTGTAGAGCAATGAGTCGCATGTCAACACAAGCACCGAAGTCAACATTACCTTCCTTCAATTGGGCCAACTGGCGGTGAATCGAGGAAGTACAGTACATACTGACGAAACTAAAATGAGCTCTAATATGGAAATTAAGCGTTTCCGGACACATGTCCACATAACATCTTTTCTTTATTTGTGTGTGAGGAATGTTTCCTGAAAGTTTGGCCGTACCTTTTTGTAACACCCTGTAGATCGCTAAAAGTGCGAGCGCTGCGTGGTGCCGGCCGGTGTGGCCGAGCGGTTCTAGGCGCGTCAGTCTGGAACCGCGCGACCGCTACGGTCGCAGGTTCGAATCCTGCCTCGGGCATGGATGTGTGTGATGTCCTTAGGTTAGTTAGGTTTAAGTAGTTCTAAGTTCTAGGGGACTGATGACCTCAGATGTTAAGTCCCATAGTGCTCAGAGCCATTTGAACCATTTTGAACCGCTGCGTGGTGTTCTTGTTGTATGCTTTCACTGTTCTTGGGTAGTCCGCAGGGTTTGTTGTCTGGCAATCCAGTAACACTGTCAGAGTCTGAGAGTTGAACATAGCAGTTATTTGTGCCGAATTCTGACACTAGTGGTACCATCGAACATGGCAGCTGTGGGGTGATATATTGCCCATAGCTTACAATAGGTGACAGACATCTGTCTGCGTTCCAGACTTCATGACATACCGCTCATCTACTGCAAGCTTTCACACGCCTACCACCTGTTGGCTTGCCCGCGTGACGTCATGTGGAGTGCTGACTGCAGCCGCCATATCGCGGGAAGCCTCCAGGCCGGCAGTGCGTGCTGCTTGGAGCGTCCATTCACAGGCTCAGTGAGGCATGTTAGGCCCTCCTAACACACGTGTTTTCATCGGTGCGACTCTCACCATGATGGTGACACAGCGCAAGGTGGCACAGGGACTGTGGAAGCGTAGTCCTGTGCGGAATACGTTTAAATAAAGAGGCAGTTGTTGCTGTCTATTCCTATAGTAAATACTTACTGTGATACCATTTTAAACTCAGAACAGTCTGGCTCAGAGGAAATCCAGTGAGGTTTTTGAATTTTCCCATCATTTTAAACTTAGCACAAGGATTCAACCGACTTGGGCAAGCACAACTGACCTGCTTTCGCCATCTTTGGTTTCCTACCGATAGGACAATTCGTCATCTTGGCTTTTTTTAATTTCCTGTCAATTTACACTATGGACCAATCGGATCTGAGCTGTGACATCAGAGTGTTGGGGAAACACCCTGTAGTGCAACTGTGCTGTTTTGAGTTTCCTGCCACTTTTGATTTCCCACCATTTTATACCTACAGCAATTGGCGTGCGACCTCAGAGGGGCGAGGGGATGGCAAATCTAGCAATATTGCATGGCGATATCATAGGCAGTCTAGCGAAAATGCAGGCTGACCTGAATCTGATACAGCTGCCCTACTATGGTAGACTAAGTCAATCACAATGGAACAAAAATCGGTCACTGAAGAACCGTTACTCTGTTGTTTACAAAAAGAAGCCAAATGAATAAATGATAACTATCCTATTAATACTCTGAATTTCTTAGAAATTAGATTAGCTTTGTTGTTGCATGTACAGTACTGATAAAACAAGTTGTTCAGTTGTTAAAATCAGTGCTTTATTTCAGCTATAAATGAGAAAAACACTAGCGGGTAGCTTCACTATGCACAGCGCATAATAAACTGTCATAGGATTCCGATATTGTTTTCAAACCATAACCCGTTGCTGACACGGGCATGCGATGACTTTATGTGTCTATGGTCTACGGGTGGATCAGTATATCAAAGTGACTGACAGCTAGTTGTTTAAAGAAGAGACAGTGCCAGCCCAGAATAACGTGGCCGGTACACGCACAGCCGGCAGGGCAACCCTGGGGAGAGCGGTAGTGGTACAGATTGAGGGGAAACGCTATGCGCTGGAGGCGCAGTGCCACTCTAAACTGAAGCTTACAGTCAAAGCATTTGTAAATATTATGTGGAGCACTTCCACACCCACACTTGCATAGTAACCATCCAAAAAGGTCTATTGTCACCTCTGCTTTAGTTAGTATCTAAAAAGAGTTCCACTGAGAATGCAACAGGAGCATCGATTTATTTTCGGCAGACTTGTTAATACTTGTAACTCTCAGAGAAGCGGCATGAGTGGCGAATTTTGACTAAAACTTACATTTCTCTTGTTGCCGTGTTAAAAGTTACTTATTTTGCCAAAAACTGCAGAGCAGAGTTTAAACAATGTCACTTCACTACGATGTCGAGCAGTTGCAGTTGCGAGAGAATTCTGAAACAGTGGTTTATTAAGTGAAGAACTGAGGACAAGGAGAGTCAACAGTTTCTGGTACAACACATACTCTGTACAAAAATAAATATGTAATGTCTTCACTTACTATGTTCCAAAACCAAAACCATTTGTCACTTGATCAGCTATCGATGACACTTAAAAATTACATTCTTTCATAGCAAAAGTCTGTAGTTAGTGAACTATCGTGGTAGGTAACGAAGTTTCGCATGATAGCCGTATGACAAAATACTCTCCTCTTTGTCTAGTATCATTTGCCAAAATCTCGATATGATATCTAAAACCGATTATGAGATATGATGAAAGTTATGGATATTTAATTCCTACTTTATCACGACCGCAAATGAATGAGCGCCATAAAGTGAATTTTCTCCAGATTGGTGACAGATACGGATCACTACCCAAGACTAAAGAAAAATTCAATATGTTAGCTAAATTTCATACATGTCAACATATTATGTAATATGCACCACATGCAAAATCATAGCAACCCCCGTTTTTCATTGCAAACTTTCTCGAATTTGACGCAGTGTGTTAGTTAAAGGCAAATATCACAATAACTACACTACTGGCCATTAAAATTGCTACACCACGAAGATGGCGTGCTACAGACCCGAAATTTAACCAACGGTAAGAAGATGCTGTTATATGCAAATGATTAGATTTTCAGAGGATTCACACAAGGTTGGCGCCGGTGGCGACACCTACAACGTGCTGACATGAGGAAAGTTTCCAACCGATTTCTCATACACAAACAGCAGTTTGTCGGCGTTGCCTGGTGAATGCCTCGTGTAAGGAGGAGAAATGCGTACCATCACGTTTCCGACTTTGATAAAGGTCGGATTGTAGCCTATCGGGATTGCGGGTTACCGTATCGCGACACTGCTGCTCGCATTGGTCGAGACCCAATGACTGTTAACAGCATGTGGAATCGGTGGGTTTAGGAGGGTAATACGGAACGCCGTGCTGGATCCCAACGGCCTCGTATCACTAGCAGTCGACATGACAGGCATCTTATCCGCACGGCTGTAACGGACCGTGCAGCCACGTCTCGATCCCTGAGTCAACACATGGGGACTTTTGCAAGACAACAACAATCTGCACGAACAGTTCGACGACGTTTGCAGCAGCATGGACTATCAGCTCAGAGACCAGGGTTGCGGTTACCCTTGACGCTGCATCACAGACAGCAGCGCCTGCGATGGTGTACTCAACGACTAACCTGGGTGCACGAATGGCAAAACGTCATTTTTTCGGATGAATCCAGGTTCTGTTAACAGTATCATGATGGTCACATCCGTGTTTGGCGACATCGCGGTGAACGCACATTGGAAGCGTATATTCGTCATCGCCATACTGGCGTATCACTCGGCGTGATTGTATGGGTTGACATTGGTTACACGTTTCGGTCACCTCTTGTTCGGATTGACAGCACTTTGAACAGTGGACGTTACATTTCAGATGTCTTACGATCCGTGGCTCTACCCTTCTTTCGATCGCTGCAAAACCCTACATTTCAGCAGGATAATGCACGACCGCATGTTGCAGGTCCTGTATGGGCCTTTCTGGATACAGAAAACGTTTGACTGCTGCTCAGGCCAGCACATTCTCCAGATCTCTCACCGATTGTAAACGTCTGATGAATGGTGGCCGAGCAATTGGATCGTCACAATACACCAGTCAGTACTCTTGATGAACTGTGGTATCGTGTTGAAGCTGCATGGGCAGCTGTACCTGTACACGCCATCCAAGCTCTGTTTGACTCAATGCCCAGGCGTACCAAGGCCGTTATTACGGCCAGAGGTGGTCGTTCCGGGTACTGATTTCTCAGGATCTATGCACCCAAATTGCGTGAAAATGTAATCACATGTCAGTTCTAGTATAATATATTTGTCCAATGAATACCCATTTATCATCTGCATTTCTTCTTGGTCTAGCAATTTTAATGGCCAGTAGTGAATATTAACGAAATGATGATCACTTCATCACGAAGCTAAAAGTAACACATAAACGATATTTCTTTGACAGTATAGTTTCTGAGGAAGATTGCAGGGTGCGCGCCTCCATTCTGTCGTCGCAGCCAGCAGAAAGCGGGCGAATACTTGTCGGCCTCCCCTTCCAAACAAACGAATAAACTGACCTAGCGCTTCGGACGAAGGCTGGTGCTGCGTGGACTCTGCCACAGGACGAGTATTGTCTCGCTGTCAGTCCTACATACAGCTGTCATATCGCTCTGCTGTCTCATCTGCTGGCTGCCACTCAGCTGCGGATGACAATTACTGTCTTTAACAGTATTGTTGTGAGTCGTTCTTAGTCTATATTCATTGTTTCTCTGTGCATTATGTTCCTTCTAAGTAATATGTGAAATTGCTTAGGAAAGTGATAAGACTATTATGATCGTGGAAAGAGAAAGGAACACTGCGCAGTAATGGGAAACGTGTTAAAATACTAAGTAAAGAACAGTACGACTCTGATACCAGAGGCATAACGCTCTTCCGCGTAACAAACAGCGAACCGACAACATCCCCCCTTCCCCTCCCATGCTCAATTGTCAATTACGTTGGTACAAGTCACAGTGGACAATTCCTACACGCGAGGCCGATTTAAAGTCGAGTGCTGCCAGGAGCAATGATCAACTGCGGAACGTCTACATAGCAATGTTCGTCGTATTTTTTATATGTGTTGTTTATTTCTATATAGTGTGTGAAGGTAGCGTCAATCAGCCATAGGTTCCACTGCTTAAAGCACTAAGAGCGGCTTGTATATTATTCAAAAATGGCTCTGAGCACTATGGGACTTAACTACTGAGAACATAAGTCCCCTAGAAGTCAGAACTACTTAAACCTAACTAACCTAAGGACATCACACACATCCATGCCCGAGGCAGGATTCGAATCTGCGACCGTAGCAGCTGCGCGGTTCCGGACTGTAGTGCCTAGAACCGCTCGGCCACTCTGGCCGGCCGCTTGTATATTATGATTTTTTATCCATTATAAAGACAACGTAATGAACAGGAGAACTATCCATCATATTTGACTCATATTAATTCCATTAATATGGCGAGGGGAAACCACAGTTTGGTAATAAGACTCACCTGTTAAGTTTCAAAGTAATCTACCTACTTTAGATATTGTGTGACTAACTATCGCTTATTTGGCATCTAATAAGGTTCGTGTATCTCCGGTAAGATTTAGTTTTTGACACTTTTTCTCACTCATTGCCTGAGTTACACTGAAGCGCCAAAGGAACTGGTACAGGCATGCTTATTCAAATATAGAGATATGAAAGCAGGCAGAATACGGCGCTGCGGCCGGCAACACCTATATAAGACGACAAGTGTCTGGTGCAGTTGTTAGTTCGGTTACTGCTGCTACAAGTACAATGGCAGGGTATCAAGATTTAAGTGAGTTTGAACGTGGTGTTATAGTCGGCGCACGACCGATGGGACACAGCATCTGCGAGCTAGCTGTGAAGTACGGGACCATTTCACGAGTGTGCCGTGAATCGACTAAAACATCAAATCTCCAGCAGCATCCTGCAAGAACGGTACCAACGACGACTGAAGAGAATCGTTCAACGCGACGGAAGTGCAACGCTTCCGCAAATCGCTGCAGATTTCAATGCTGGACCATCAACAAGTGGCAGGGTGAGAACCACTCAACGAAACATCATCGATATGGGCTTTCAGAGCTGAAGGCCCACTCGTGTACCCTTGATGACTGCACGATACAAAGCTTTACGCCTCGGCTGGACCCGTCAACACGGACACTGGACTGTCAATGACTGGAAACATGTTGCCTGGTCGGACGAGTCTCGTTTCAAATTGTATAGAGCGGATGGACGTGTATAGTAATGGAGACAATCTGGTGAATCCATGGACCCTGCATGTCAGCAGGGAACTGTTCAAACTGGTGTTGGCTCTGTAATTTTATTTATTTATTTATTTAACCTGGCAAGATTAGGGCCATGAGGCCCTCTCTCACATCTAACCAGGCATTCTACCTATTTTACATTCATATGTTTTAGTAGGCATGTTAAACTACATCTAGTACAAAAAGTGAAATAAACAATTAGAATGGTACACCTGGAAAAATACATACATATAGAGTTTATATTCGTAGATCATAAATACTGTTATAATTGGACATTATTGAAGAGACAGATTTTAGATAGGAGTGCTGGCAGCAGGGAGTATGAGGGAGACTGATGGTGAAGGGAGGAGAAGTATAGAGACATGATGAAACATAATTAAGGAAATATAAAGGAAAAGAAGATTGCGTGGCTAATAGAGATAGATGAAGAGGACGAAGAGAAAGGAGTAAGATAGGAGACGCTAGCTTTGCTATTTGACAGATGAGGGGATTGCCCTTGTACATTAATTTGTGGAGAACTTTATGAGGATGATAGTAGGAAATGCTTCAACTTCTTCTTAAAAGCAGCAGGAGATTGAATTTTGCGCAAGGTAAGGGGCAGTTTGTTCCAGAGGCGGACAGCGGCAACTGAGAAGGAGTTTGCAAAAGTTTTTGTTTTGTGAGTGGGCACAGTTAGGATACCAAATAAGAGTGACCTCGTGTTTCGATTATGATGACATGACAGGTTTTTAATCTCTGAAGCAAGGTACTGGGGTGCTTGCGCGACGAGGAGTCGGTGGAGTAGAGTGTGGTAGTCACGCAATTTGTCCGGCCGCAGCCACCCTAGCTCGGAGTATGAAGCACTAACATGATCGTATCGGCGAATGTTGCAGGTGCAACGCACACAGGCATTCATGGTTAGCTCTAGCCGTCTTTTGTTTTCACTACTCATGCCTTGTTGAATCACATCACAATAGTGGAGGTTCGGTAGAACGAGTGCTTGCACGAGCTGGCGTTTCAAGTCCTGTGGAAATATGTTCCGAAACTTTTTGAGAGCATAGAGACAAGCAGACGTCTTTCGGCACACTGCGACTGTATTCTCCGCCCAGTTGAGATGCTCATCCAAAGTTACACCCAAATTCTTCACTGTTTTCTGATATGGTACTGGAGTACCGTCGAGCAGAATAGGAGGTAGCCGTTCGCGGAAATCTGAACTTATTAATTTCTGATGGGCTATTAAGATTACTTGCGTCTTTTTTGCATTTAGTTTAAGCCCCAGGTTTTTCGCCCATGTCACTACTGAAGACAGATCATCATTCATCTGTGCGATTGCAGTGTTTACATCTTCAGGTCTGACGCTTAGGTAGAGCTGGAGGTCGTCGGCATAGAAATGATATTTACAGGAGGACAGAACCGACGAAGGTTCTACCTGCCGCGAGGGGCACTGGCCGCTGCTTCCGCCAGGTGACATAAAACACAGGGGTGTCCGAGATTTTGCGCGCCCTGTTTGTGACTCCGCGAGTGCCGAAAGAAAGGCGACTGCAAGAGATTTCTTGAGGTTGCGGGAGTATAGAAAATGGATTAGTGGTATTCGGTGCAAGGAGAATATGACCAAAATAGTGACGGCTGTGTGTCACTGTGTGTCCTATTTCGTAAGAGGAGAAATGTAATTAGCGTATTTGAAACAGCTTAGGGTGGAAATAAGGGAAAGGGGAGTGATTTAAGAGGCCGATGCTGCCAGCAGAGAAAAGTAAGCTTAATAATTAATAGATTATCGTAGGAAGCTAGAATTAAATTGAAATTTACTAAAGTGATACTGGTGGAGATTATCGTAGGAAGCTACAATTAGATTGAAATTTGATAAAGTGATACTGATAGTGATTTTTGTTATGAACAATTTAAACCGAAGAGATGGGTGATTAATGAACTAAAGGAGAGACTAATAATTGCAATATAACTATTACAGAATGGAAGAAAATAAACTGAGAAAATGAAAAAAAGTATTAGCAGTAACTAAAATTAAGTAATGGTTAGAGCTACAGACACAAAAAATAGTAAAAAGTTAATACAGTTACAAAAACAATTAGTTGAAGGTACAAATATCGGTATAATTAAAAAGTTAATACAATTACAAGACTATATCTGAGTATAGGGCTGCTACAATTTGCAAATGGTGTTAAGTTTGCACTTTTGGCTCGAGTAGCTTCACTTAATACTATTCAGTTCTGTCATGTTTGTGACTGTCTTCTTTGCAGCTGCTGTCTTAATGATTACTCTGCCATCCTGAGTCCACACATTCTGAAGACCGAAATGGGATATGGCACTGTTTAAAATCTTTAGCCGTTCGTGTGTCAGATCTTCCCTTATTGTAAGCCCTGTCCTTGCTAACTTCCTCTTCTGGGTAAAGATCTCTGCCCTTTTTCGGTACGAGACAAATTTAATTATTATTGGACGAGGTTTGGTAGCACCTGGTAGTTTTCGTCCCACCCAATGGCTCCTGTCAATGTCTGCCTTGGTCACTTCAACGCCTAATTTTTCACGCGCAACCTGTATAAGCAGGTTGTCTGTGTCTTCTTCCTTATTTTCTGCTACTCCAAACAGTCGTAGACTATTTCGCCTTTGGTACTGTTCTAACTCATCTGTTGCGGCAGATAGTTTCACTTCCAACTCTCGTGCCTTTTTCTCGTATTCAGACACAGACTTTTTTAGTGCTGTAATTTCGGCAGTATTGGCCTCAACAGTTTCACGCATTTTGGCCAATATTGCTGCCGTTACAGTATCTGATATAGTGCCTGCTATCAGATCGAGATTGTTTCTATCGCGAAGCGCAGCATTTACCTCAGAGCGGACCAGCTCCGCTATACCGGGAGCCGCGGCCGCACCTTCCGCCAAGAGCGGGCCCGCCGCACCTGCTGCTTCCCCGCTGCTGGACGCGCTGCTGTTGACTCTTCTGTTTACCATTTTCTCGAAGATATTGGCGGAGCACAGAAAAAAAATAGCACTACTGCACAGAACACTGTTGTTTACACGATTTCCACTTGTACTAGACAACACCACCTGCATGAACACCTTCGAATTCAACTAAATTTCGCGAGCCGAACTTAACACGTGTTACACTCCAGCCGCCATTACTCTGCCAGCATGGTGGTGTGGGGCGTGTGAAGTTGGAGTGATATGGGACCCCTAACACGTCTAGATACGACTCTGACAAGTGACACGTATATAAGCATCCTGTCTCATCACCTGCACCCAGTCGTGTCCATTGTGCATTGCGACGGACTTGGGCAATTCCAGCAGGACAATGCGACACCCCACACGTCCAGAATTGCTAGAGAGTGACTCCAGGAACTCTCTTCTGAGTTTAAACACTTCCGCTGGCCACCAGACTCCCCAAACATGAACACTATTAGTGTATCTGGGATGCCTTGCAATGTGCTGCTCAGATCCCCACCCCCTCGTATACTTACGTATTTATAGACAGCCCTGCACAATTCATGGTGTCAATTCGTCCCAACACTACTTCAGACATTAGTTGAACACATGCGACGTCGGGCTGCGTCACTTCTGCGTGCTCGCGGGGGCCCTACACGATATTAGGCAATTGTACCAGTATCTTTGGGTCTTCAGTGTTTGGTGATGTTTGGTTTGTGATGCGCTCAACTGCGCGGTCATCCCAACTTTTATACAGTCCAATGTTTACACCGTCCAACCTAGCCACTGTCACGAATGATGATGAGGAGAAGGAGGAGGACAACACAAACACCCTGTCCCCGGGCAGCGAAAATCCGCAACCCGGTCGGGAATCGAACCCAGGAGCCCGTGATCCAGAAGCAACAACGCTAGCCGCTAGGCCACGAGCTGCGGCTAATCTTCAGTGTATATAACTGTGCTCGTCTTAAACACGCTGGGCTCCCCACCTACACCGTTACTTAAATTTGTGTGGACGCGCATACAGACAATACCGTGTTGCAAGTTCTTACTGCACACCAGACGACTGTGGAAGAGAAGGCATAAATCAAACTCTTATGCCAGTTTTTAATACGAAAAATTTGATGTAAATGAAATTACGACGATTGTATTCTACAAAAAATCGAAAATGTACCCCATTTAACGTCATTCACCAACAGGTGCTTTAAAAATATTGCATTATCATGCGTTCATAATCCTAAACGGCGTTATTATGTTCGATTCAACACTGCTAACGCTAATTTTTTCCCCGACGACTGGACAGTGCGTTTGTGGGGCTCCTGACGACATAGTGTGTTATACATGTGCTGTATGAGTAAACCACCTCTGCCTACGCGTTTTGTAACACTTTCTTTTGTGTGAAGGAAATCATGTCGCCGAGTATGCCGTGACGCACACAGCTCCTCACTTCCTGTGCCGAGACACCAACTGAGCTGGCTTAGGGTACTGTGAGCTACGTCTCACTTTCGCGAGTCGCAGATTTGATCAATAACAAACACAAATAGAACCTCGGCCGGTGGAGGGGATCAGCTGCTGCCTTCGTAGGGCTTACAACAAACATGGTTACTGGTGCCGATACGAGATGCTGTTCAGAAAGGGCGACTTTAGTTCATAACAGCCGGTAGTGCACTTTGTGGCTTGTTTGAACATAAAATTTTTCAGGCATCCAAGCGAGAGATGTCGTTGCAAAGCTCTGACATGCCCGTAGGGATCACTTCCACCGTTTTCTGACGAAGACATGTATCTGATATTCTGCTGTGTGGCAGAAAAAATTTCGAGATTCACATCCAGGGTGGAAGACTAGCTAACATCTAATGTCCAGCTTGCAGAAGGATAGGGTAGGAAATCTCCCAGGTCCTATTAGGATGAATCACACCGACATCGCTTGGCGTCATTTAGGGAAACCACAGGGAACTGAAATATGAATGGCGTGAGATAGCTGTATCGTGGCCAGCGTATAATGGTGTGCAAAATTTATGGACAAAGTTAACTTTTGATGTGTCACTGGCAACTAACAAAGCTCAACGAAACTTGGACCATTACAGAGAAGTAATCTTGATTTATGATGGTACCTAGGACACTACTGTTGTGTTGGCAGAAGAGCCAACACCGTGTTACTAGTGGAGGCCGAAATGCACGCGTTTTAGCTCACGCAGGCTGGCGTGAGGAGGGAATGACTATACTGACGTGAGGTCTGGAACACGACAAGGAATTAGAAATCGGAAAGCGGACGTAGTTAGTTTGATAACTTTAATCCATTAATGATGAACGTCGCTCTTGAAGGTACATGATTCACAACATCAATATCAATAGTAACTGAATATGGCGCCTTGCTAGGTCGTAGCATATGACGTAGCTGAAGGTTACACTAAACTGTCGTCTCTGCAAATGAGAGCGTATGTAGACAGTGAACCATTGCTAGCAAAGTCGGCTGTACAAACTGTGCGAGTGCCAGGGAGTCTCTCTAGACTAGACCTGCCGTGTGGCGGCGCTCGGTCTGCAATCACTGATAGGGCGACACGCGGGTCCGACGTATACTAACGGACCGCGGCCGATTTAAAGACTACCACCCAGCAAGTGTCTGGCGGTGACAACACAACTACAAAACAGGGGACAAGGTTCTTAGTAGGGTGTGTGTTACCGTGGACGGCAATGCATGCTCTGCAATATGCTCCCACGTTGACCATAAGGTTGGTAAGGAGTTCTTGTGGTGGGGTGTTCCATTTATCCGCCAACGCGGGGTGGTCGTCGGTGCGTAAGGCAGTCATGCAATACGTGTCGCCAACGCATCTGACACGTGGTCAACTGAGATTTGAGTCGGGGGGGGGGGGGGGGGGACGAGCAGGGCAGTCCATTCGCCGAGTATCCTCTCGTTCCGGGCTCCTCCACCTGCCAAGTTCGACTCGATCGCGCGTTGTCATCCATAAAAATGGAGCCAGGACCGAATGCATGAAAATACCATCAAAAGACGCACGTGTTGAAGGTGTCCAGTGTCACAATAACGCTGACTGCTGAGAGTACCGTGTTCACAGATTTGGAGGTCGGTACGTCCACGCAACATTATACCTTCCCACACCGTCAAACCTGTACCGACAAAACGATCATTTTCGCCAACGTTCCTGGGTGCACTGAGCGTTCTCACTGCTCGCTGTATGAGGGGACGTCCAGAGTCACACTGAATCTGCTCTCATCCGAGAAGAGCAGCTGACGCCACTCCTTGCTGGTCCAGTTCGCATGCTCTCGGTACCATTGCAAATAGTGCCGTCGATGTGTGGCTGCTGATGAAACACAAAGAGCTGATCGTTGGGCAGTAAGACCACCCCAATGCAGTCGCTATGCCATTGTGGACAGGGGTTGCAAGCCTTCCAATCCTGTTAAATGTGGTTGCAATTGCTGCCGCTGTTTGACTACCAATGATACTGTACAATTTTTCGTGAAGTGCAATAATATTGAACATCTAAGGATGGGACTGAGAAGTAGCGCAATAATATTTAGAACATCAGAAACTTTTGAATATTTTGCGCTGCCCGTAAATATTAGTGCTGTCTCTGGCCAGTAATCACAATATCCTAGCCAGTCTATCGCGTCCTACGGACTGTGGATAACAGTGTGTTCACTCGTAATCTTGTTGTGGTGTTCAAAGTGCCGGCCATTGTGGCCGAGCGGTTCTAGGCGCTACAGTCTGGAACCTCGCGATCGCTACGGTCGCAGGTTCGAATCCTGCCTCGGGCATGGATGTGTGTGATGTCCTTAGGTTAGTGAGGTTTAAGTAGTTCTAAGTTCTGGCGGACTGATGACCTCAGATGTTAAGTCCCACAGTGCTCAGAGCCATTTGAACCATTTTTTGTTCAAAGTCAGTTCAAAACAAGGAGAAAGAGCGTTATGATTTGAGTACATCGAAATGTACAAATAATTGCCAACATTGTGGGATGTTAGGGCAGATGAACACAGAAACAGAAATGTTACGAATGAATCGTGTGATTTGCTGCTCAGAAAATACTGTGAAATTCCACGAAGGACGATATTTTTTGAAAAAATTAATTAATGCACAAGTATAAAAGAGTATCTGAACATAATCGTTTAGCGCACGTATTATTTCATGACACGAGACGTTTCCATTACTGTGTCTCAAATACTTTAAGGGGAACTGCACTTGTAAATTTAAAGTCTTCGAAAGAATTGCCAGTGGGAAGATACTGTAGCAAAACAGATAAACGCTGACTTGGTGGAATTACGTCTGTCACTGCACTATTTTGCTTTTTGATCTTGCGGATGCGGATATCCGCAGAAATTTATGCACGGAGGGGTGGGCGTGGGGGATGCAGGAGTCTAACATTGCAATTTTAGATGTAAATTTGTTGATCAGTTTTGGGACATATCATGCCATAAGAACTACATTTTACAGATGACAGAAGAAACATTATATCCCAGCAACCTGACGGTTATCCACTCAATATTTGTTACACACACGTACATTACTTCGTACTGCGATTAGCTGCAAATCCCTTCTAGAAGTGTGTGAGAGTTCTGTAATCAATCAAAACACCATACTGCACATTCTAAGGGGGAGGAGGGCGAGTGCCTAAGTATGGGACGCTTATCCATACTGACAACCATTTCCAATAATGTATCAGACGTTGCAACATCACACATAAAAAGTTATATGATAATTCTTTTTTCATTCTGTCTCAACAAGATTTCGTGAGTGAGCTTCGACACTCTTTGACCCCAGTTTCTCATTCATCATTTTTTCTGTTGAAACGAAGTTGAGAAATTATCACAGCATTTTTACGAACTACAATATTACTGCACAGTTCCATTGGAAACTCTAGGGAGAACGTCAATATTATTCCACAATATTATTGATCAATGTTAACTGACCATCTACGGGCGGTTTGGAAGCTTTCGACAGTGGTTGCCGTGTCGGATTAAAATCGTCATTGTTTTCTTATCTCTAAAAGTACTTCAATATCATATCGTCTGCTTATAAGCTACCTGAACGATGCAACTCAACAGATGATTGCGAACAACACTCTTAGCGTTAGTTATCTGCAAAAAATATAAACCGCAGGACATTATGTAGAAAAGGTCTCCATAAGCAACTGCACTCTAAAGATATGTCATGTTGCACAAGGGACTGAAATTTTCGTACCAATGTAACCGACAAGCTAATGTGGATGTCACCTAAATTGTCAACATCAACATTAAATAATCGTGTCACATGGTACGAATCAGTAGCGTAAATGTGAAACGCGATCCATAGATAATTTTCGAGAAGGGAAGACGTGGAGGTAAAAAAAAGGAGGGAGGTGTCATCACGCCACAGACATCTTAACTAGCCCAAAACATTAGGTTCAGTGCGGCGATACTTCCCCGTGACGTCACTCTGATGTTCCCGGGCCCAACTTCGGCAGTGTTGATGCTTTGATTGTGTTGAGACGTAGTTGTTTCATCAAATACGCCAGCCTGCGTTATTTACGAGTGTACTAATCGATACGATTATAATCTAAAGTTTAAAGGAACCACATTTCATTCGTAAGTGGAGAAATTCATGCAATATTTTCTTCTGTATACATGAATTATTGTTGCACTGTTTACTTTTATTATAATGGTTTTATTTCTGTCATTTGACGTTAGATTTGCCTTACTTTACACAGTGTCCGTTCTTTGTCTTCTCTCCTACATTTTTCATTGCCTTCCAAGCAGCAAACTGTCCGACATCCGACCCACACTGTATCAACGATCTCGTCCACGCACAACACACGGCTACATAACCGCAATAATTGTTGGGGCAACATTTGATGTCCTAAATGCCTCTCGCCAATAATTATTATTCACATTTCTTAAACCATCAAAAAATATTCTTGATAGAATAGCTGGAGACAGCGGTCATGTGTGCGTGAGTTTTGCATGTATGATTATATGAATGTGTGCTGTTCTTCCTTTCTCATGAAGGCTTTGGCTGAAAATTTCGTTTCACAGTAATTCCTTAATGAAGTTTGTTGTAAATAATGCACAGCAATTCAACAGAAATAATGATGTACATAATTACAATACCAGAAGAAAAAAATGAGATTCATTACACCACATTAAGGTTTTCTGTAGAACAAACAGGGGTTCACAATGCTGCAACCAAAAGTTTTGATCACTTTGTGAGATTGCAGTGCACTCTCACTTCCAATACAGTACTAGGCAGTGTAATGTTCCTGGGAAAGCTGATATGTATTCGTCGGCTGGTACTCGTATCCGAGTTTTCCTTTCCCTCCTGAGATTTCCTTTGTCACGGTTCAGGCGTGGAAGTGTCGTTGATGGCTTAGCAATCCAATCCTAGCGTGGAACAGGCGGCCACAGACATTACAGCTGATGGAAGGTGGAGGGCGTGGCTGAGCCTGGAGGAGTTTACGTCTCCGGCGTTTGTCATTCTCCATTCTTCGACGTTCCAGCTCAAAGTTTTGAAGAGCATTTGAGGTAACTGAGCGCCAGCGACTTCGATCTTCTGCTTTTGTGGACCAGTTACACGGATCTGTTGTGACTTGGCAAGACAGCCAAGCCACTAGGAGATAGCCGAAAGGCACGCGTTTAAGCTCACGCAGACTGGCGTGAGGTCTGGAACAGGTAAAGTAATTATACTATCAAGAAAAGTACGTAGCTGCTGGAATACTTAACTTTAATCCATAATTGGTGAACATCGCTCTGACGGTACATGCATCACAAGATAAATAGCAAATGATAATGGCGCCTTGCTAGGTCGTAGCAAATGACGTAGCTGAAGGCTATGCTAACTATCGTCTCGGCAAATGAGAGCGTAATTTTTCAGTGAACCATCGCTAGCAAAGTCTGCTGTACAACTGGGGCGATTGCTAGGAAGTCTCTCTAGACCTGCCGTGTGGCGGCGCTCGGTCTGCAATCACTGACAGTGGCGACACGCGGGTCCGACGTATACTAACGGACCGCGGCCGATTTAAAGGCTACCACCTAGCAAGTGAGGTGTCTGGCGGTGACACCACAGGATCGATGTTCAAGTCTTTCAGATTTTTCTTGTACTGATTCTTATAACGTTTGAGAGGGGCACCTGGTGGCCTTTTTCCTGTGCTCACTTCGCTGTACAGCATTTAGCGTGGAAGTCTGTCATTTTTCATCCGCTGGACATGTCCGACCCATCTGAGTTGATGCCCAATGATAAGAGTTTCCATGCTATACATTTTTGCTTTCTCAATAACAGCCGTGTTGGATATGAAGTCATCCCATTTCAGGTTCATGATATAGCTTAGCTTCTGTTGGTTGAAGCTTACTAGTTTCTTCAGATCACAGAAATATAACGTCCATGTTTCGCAACCATATAGCAGGGTGGAAATGACTACAGCTTTGTACACCAACGGTTTGGTGTACAGTGTTAGGTCTTTATTCGGGAAGACACGCTTTGTAAGACGTCCAAATGCTACATGTGCAGCACGTAATCTATTCTCCATATCTTTTCCAGATGAACAGTTAGATGACAGTATGCTTCCCAGGTAGAGGAAATGGTCCACTTGTTCCGAGGGTGTATCATAAATGGATCTGTATTACTTGGTTGCTATACCTGACTTCATACATCATGATGAAATGGTGGATAGTAGTTAACGCTCTTGCTTGTATGCTCTAGTGAAGGAATAGCAGTAATCTTTACCTGCATTCAAAGGAATAGGGTGCCGATTTAAACGACTGCAGTAAAAGCGTACCGCGGCTGATGGCCAAGGGGAGCGTTTCATCTGTGGAAAACATTTGCGAACCACCGAACTCCACGGTCTGATTGTGCGGACACGTTGGATGGCGCCGGTCGGTCGGCGGCCGACTCCAGGTAGACTGACTAGCGCCGAGAAGTCGCCGCTGCAATGGACAGAGCATTGAAAACCGGCAATAAAGCACAGGATGGGCCCTTGTTAGGCAGGAAGCCGATGACACAACTGTGTGCTTTCTGCGAATTTCCGTGGGGCAGCTCACTGGCGCCCAAACGTCCAGACTCTGTTACAAAAACATATTTGTGAAGGCACGACGCTTTTAGCGAGTTTATGGCGGTTCTTTGGAAAGTTCGGAATGGACACAACAGGGGAAATAACGATCTTTTTATGGAGGGTTGTGGTTCCATCTAGGTCATAGTTTTTAGCAAAAGACACGGCATAAACGCGTGGTAAAGAGACCGCGAAGCTGAATCTTTCTTTTTCCTTTTCTCCCAATTAAGTTTAAAGTCTCTGGTCAAATCTGTGTATGCAGAGCAAGGGGCAGTCTCCCATCTTCGAATGCGGAGCTCCAACTCGTGGTTGGGTTGTGCTAAATTGGAAGTAATTTAAGATGTAAATGTGCTTTGCTACCGAGCTGGCGATGAAAGCTGAGAGAGTCATTCTTGTACTGGAGCTTCGCTAGTGAAGAACGGCAGGTCTTTACCTAAACGGTGAGACTTGTGCCCTTTGCTAGTGCGCCACTTAGAGCCTGAGCCACCCACCTTCTGAACCGCCAGAGCTACTGCTTCTAGCATCACGCACACAACAAGTAATGCGCGGGTGTACTCATTTGTCTTGAGTTGGCCATCTAAACGTTTGACATATTCCGTCACGCATAGTCGTGGGACGGAGTCAAATTGATTTGGAAGACCAGCAAACGGGTCTACATTGGAATCGACCAGGGTTTCAGAGGCTCATAGAGAAGTACCTGCGTTCCGAATTAGCCGAACGCGAGACGGCGCACTTGCATTTTTCGGGTGCGCCATGAATAACAAATTGCTGCCGTCCCCGACTTCAGTCACCGAACGCATCGTGGTGCGCCGCCCTGACCAGCAGAAGGGTAAAGTATTCGCTGCTACGCCGTAGGACTCCAATAAATGCTTCTCAGCACCCTGTTCTTTGGATTAATACTTTTCTTTTTGGAATAGTAGAAGACAGAGGGTTGATTGTGGCGCCGTTTTTGTGCCGTACCCTGGATTCAAGTGTATGAAGTCAGATAAAGCGATTAGTGTTCTGGTCAGTGCTGTGTGTCGATTCCCATCTGATCACTTTGTCCACCACAGACCCCACATTAGTGAAAGCGTTTGTCAAACATAAAACGTTTGTGTGACGTTTCTTCAGCCATTTTTTTGTCTTGTGATGTTAAGAATTAATAAAACTATTGTTATGTAGATCACAACACCTCCCTGTGTTCTGATTAATATTACCTTTGCGATTTTTATTAAAGTCCTGATTACAAAAGAACGTAGGAACCTTGCAACTTACCTATTGATATAAACCTCCTGACACACAGCAAAGTGAAATTTGAAACTAAACTGAAAACGTTTCTCTTTGATAACACCTCCTATTCAGCGGAAGATGCGTAAATGGTGATGGGTAGGAATTACTGACTAACATATGTCAGTCTTTAATTAAAAAACGTAAAAATAAATGTTCAGTATGGAGACACATTCATAAAAAAATTGATGTTAGTATATAATGACTCGTTCCATATCATTACGATTTATCGTGCAACTGATACGTGGAACATGAAAGTAAGTAACTAACTGCTGGTAAATCACAAAACATGGTACAGACTGGAATACTTTGAAAACTTCAGAATGGAATTAAAAAGTAAAATCAAGCAGATGATCAAAGCAGATGTACACTCCAACTGTGCTATGTTTGGTTATTCCTGAAAAACAGACAGAGCTACTGGGGAGAAATATTCCGGGAAAGGTAGACCTACGCCATACACAGGATAGGCTACCATTACTAAAAAAGTTACTCACATACATGTTAAAGAAAAATATCCATGTTAAGGGGTCTTAAGCTGTGAGACCATTTCCTTAAACACATTTATAGCATTCTACAATACTATAAGATATTTAAAAAATTATATCGTTTTTTTTTACCGTGTAAGTTGCTATTCTCGGTCACACACTTGATGACCGCATATAGGTAAGATTTCAAAGTGAGACGACTGGTAAACTACAGTGAGACTGATGCACTGACAATCTAAGAAAACGGGAACTCTATTTTTCATGGAGGTTGACCAATACACAGTTCTGTTTCTTTGACATTTCAGAAATCGTTCACTTCGTTGACACATTCATGGGCTACCAAAGAACACGTAGGTACATCTTATGCAAGCGTAAATACTAAAAATGTTGTGCATACGGGATGAGAGCTGAAAATGTAACTAACAAGAAGTAGTCTCGATACTAGTAAGCAAACAAGCATTGATTTCGGAATTACAGTTTCATTTGCTATCGATACAAATACAGTAAAAGTGGAATTTAACAGATTACGAAAGCATTATTTTCACACCTCTTCGTTTTGTTTCCGGTTATCCGAAATAGCATCAAAAAACAAGTTACGTTAACGAGACCAAATGTCTGGTATTACTAGAGCAAATACGCGTTCAAGAACAGAAAAACGTTCCAAACTGCCTTTCTGACACTATGTTATTCAGTATTAAAACAGTTGTGCGCACACGATAGAAGTAATGAACAAGAAGCAACCGTAAACAGTAGTCTGCTAATGTTTTGGGCTACTTAAAATGGCGGCACGCCCCGCCCACTACGGTCTCAAAACAACGTACAACGTTAAGTATGTAGTGCCACCTCCTTTCTTTTTTACCGCCATGAAGGAAGATCTTTGACAGAAAGCGATAACATATCTATGAAACAATTTGATATATCTTTGGTAGCATTTTGAATAATATCTCCTATTACTATATTTTTGTTCGGCTTTGTGATCTGCACGACTGACATTTGTAGTACGGTTGAGAAACGGAGTGTACGAGCTTCACAAAGCTACCTATTCGACGCAGAATCGGTAACGGAATCTACTGAAGTGCATATTCTGCCTGATTTGTCCAAGACACAACGACCGTATCGGGCGTCGCTATTACACTGTGGTAAGCAATGTTTCAGCACTCACATTCAGTTTATGCTAATCTTAGAATCTGACGTTTGCTGTTTGCTCAGTAAGAATTATACACACTTACGGTAGTAGCTGATGAGGAGCTATACTGCCTCTCACAGGAAATCTGTCGCGCTATACCGCGCAACAAAGCAATATACAGTAGGATGGTCGACGTTTACTTGTGACATTTATTATTTTGTATGAGAGACAGTCTCACCGTAGAGCCCACCTAGTTTCTCGTTTAACTATCTACTGCATGATGGTAGTCTAGCACTTTCAACCCAAAGTAACATAGCACAGATATGGTCAGCATTTTTTGTGAGGGTATTACACGTATTTATCGTCGTCGTTGTGGTATGCAGTCCTGAGCCCGATTTGATGGAGCTCTCAATGCTGGTCCGTCCTGTGAAATTCTCTTCATCTTTGCAGAACTACTGCAACTCACATCCACTTGTTCCTACTTACTGTATTCATCTATTGGTCTCCCTCTACATTTTCTATTTCTCATGATCCACAATGCCAAACTGACGTTTCCTTGGGCTTCGGGTTACGCCTATGAACAAATCCCAGCCTTCTAGGGTATCCACAGACTAGTCAAATTATCTTAGTACAGCCTAGGAAAACCCAGTCTTAAGTCAGTCTGAGGTTGGCCTAGAAAGCGGAAAGCCAGCACACAATAAGTTATGAAACAAATATGATAGTCGATTATTAACAGTGTGCATTTCGGTTTTTAATTTTTAACAATCTGATATTTGCTAGGAGACCTCCAAAAGCCTCTAAGTTCAGAAGTTGTAGACATATTGATTATGTCTGATAAAAAGTGGTGTACTCTTCCCCTTCTCCACCATTTTCTTTTTTTGTAATTGCGAAAGGGAACATACGCAGACATGGCAAGGTCACCGCACCCCATGTTACAAAAAGTTCTGAACCAAGTATTCCAAATTATACTTTTCCAAAAGTCCTGAAAAACTTAAAATTTGAAGAAAAATTGTATCTCTGTTAATAATGGTCAAAACTTTTATAAGAGAGATGTGGTTTTATATGTAACCCCTATAGAATCAAAACATGTGTGCGAATATTATATTATATTATATTATATTATATTATATTATATTATATTATATTATATTATATTATATTATATTATATTATATTATATTATATTATATTATATTATATTATATTATATTATTTTGTCGTAAGAAAGGATTTGGTAACAACAGGGCATTTTTACGCTCTCCAACAACAATCTCTAAAATAAAATCTTTTCCAGTTTCATTTTAGCGAAAATTTGATTGTAATCTT
Organism: Schistocerca nitens; assembly: GCF_023898315.1. NCBI lineage: Eukaryota > Metazoa > Arthropoda > Insecta > Orthoptera > Acrididae > Schistocerca > Schistocerca nitens. The sequence goes on from NC_064614.1 coordinate 1,298,397,748, forward strand.
AGTACCAAGTTAAATGAACATGATACGTCTTTTCGTAAACAACCAGTCTTGTGACTTTTTTCAGTTCCACTTTATAAATAGGGTCAACCAGTCTTCCGATTTTTTTCAGTTCCACTTTATGATTAGGATCATCCTTCCATGTTGATGGGTCTTATTGAGGAACAATAAAATTCCTGATGAATGTCTTTATACCAGTAGTTTCGAAAGACGAGACCTCGACTTTTTTAAAACAAGAAAAACAATATTTCTTCCTCCACTTCTTCATCTTTGCCTGCTTGGAGCGTAACTTGCTGATTATTTGACTTAATCACTGTTGGCACAGCATCATCAAATAAGGATAGGCCCACAGCTTTAGAAATTAAGCATTAGACATGGCCGATTTTTTTTTTTACACTAGCAGTTACACTGATTTAGAGATCAATATTATGATGATTTACCGATTGACACACGCATAGAACTCAGGATAAGATGCTTTAATTGCTTGCAATTACATAAGGCAGGCTCGTATGTACATTCTTCTTAAAGAGTCCATCTCCCCATGTGATAACTGAAATTGATCTTGAAAGAGGTACTTTATGAATGAGAAACCTGTTTTGTCATCGCCTAGCGTGATTTACATCTCCTAGTTGTTGTTGTTGTTGTTATTGTGGTCTTCAGTACAGAGACTGGTTTGATGCAGCTCTCCATGTTACTCTATCCTGCGCAAGCTTCTTCATCTCCCAGTACCTACTGCAACCTACATCCTTCTGAATCTGCTTAGTGTATTCATCTCTTGGTCTCCCTCTACAATTTTTACCCTCCACGCTGCCCTCCAATGCTAAATTTGTGATCCCCTGATGCCTCAGAACATGTCCTACCAACCGGTCCCTTCTTCTTGTCAAGTTGTGCCACATAATCCTCTTCTCCCAAATTCTATTCAATACCCCGTCATTAGCTATGTGATCTACCCATCTAATCTTCAGCTTTCTTCTGTAGCACCACATTTCGAAAGCTTCTATTCTCTTCTTGTCCAAATTATTTATCGTCCATGTTTCACTTCCATACATGGCTACACTCCATACAAATACTTTCAGAAACGACATCCTGACACTTAAATCTATACTCGATGTTAACAAATTTCTCTTCTTCATAAATGCTTTCCTTGCCATTGCCAGTCTACAATTTATATCCTCTCTACTTCGACCATCATCAGTTATTTTGCTCCCCAAATAGCAAAACTACTACTTTAAGTGTCTCATTTCCTAATCTAATTCCCTCAGCATCACCCGACTTAATTCGACTACATTCTATTATCCTCGTTTTGCTTTTTTTGATGTTAATCTTATATCCTCCTTTCAAGACACTGTCCCTTCCGTTCAACTGCTCTTCCAAGTCCTTTGCTGTCTCTGACAGAATTACAATGTCATCGGCGAACCTCAAAGTTTTAATTTCTTCTCCATGGATTTTAATTCCTACTCAGAATTTTTCTTTCGTTTCCTTTACTGCTTGCTCAATACACAGATTGAATAACATCGGGGAGAGGCTACAACTCTGTCTCACTCCCTTCCCAACCACTGCTTCCCTTTCATTTCCCTCGAATCATATAACTGCCATCTGGTTTCTGTACAAATTGTAAATAGCCTTTCGCTCCCTGTATTTTACCCCTGCCACCTTCAAAATTTGAAAGAGAGTATTCCAGTCAACATTGTCAAAAGCTTTCTATAAGTCTACAAATGATAGAAACGTAGGTTTGCCTTTCCTTAATCTTTCTTCTAAGATAAGTCGTAGAGTCAGTATTGCCTCACGTGTTCCGATATTTCTACGGAATCCAAATTGATCTTCCCCGAGATCGGCTTCTACCAGTTTTTCCATTCGTCTGTAAAGAATTCGCGTTAGTAATTTGCAGCTGTGACTTATTAAACTAATAGTTCGGTAATTTTCACAACTGTCAACACCTGCTTTCTTTGGGATTGGAATTATTATATTCTTCTTGAAGTCTGAGGGTATTTCGCCTGTCTCATACATCTTGCTCACCAGATGTTGAGTATACGAAACGATATCCTGTTCATCGGGATGCCGCCAGTTAACTCTAATGTTCCGAGTACTCATCTCCCTGTTGTTCCTGCGTGTAAACTTGGTGTTGAAGGAATCCTGTGGCAGAGCTGACATCATCATCCACTTGACTGATACTAGCCTTGTACATCTTCTTGTCGAATTTCGATCATGTTTGTCTAAATCTTTTGAGAAGTATAATGACTACAGCAGAAGTTAGAGCAACAGTTAGTCGAAATAGTTCCAAAAAGCTAAGTGCAAGAGAGAAACAGAAGGTCGTGATTAAACTTTTTTTTATTTTTTATGGCAGGAGGTACAGCCGTTAAAATTCATAATGAATGGAAGTACAATGAACCAGGTGACAACTGTAATTGGTGATTTCTTTCTCACAACCGGTTTCGCTGCTTTATAACAGAGACTTGCCGCGCTAGTGGGGCAGTTTTCACTTGAGGATGTTATTTAAATGCAGCGAAACCGATTGTGACAATAACTAAATCACCAATTACAGTGGTCTTGGGTTTCATTTTACTTCCATTAATTATGAATATTTTCTTTAGACTTGCACAGGAAACATTTAGTCGACCTATGTTACATGCTGTCACATTACAACAAACTGCGTATGTTTTGCCTGTTATGCTACACTTGCGCCATGTTTCGGAAACCTAGCACGCTTTCTATTCTCCTATAGATGTTTGAATTTCAGAGACTTGGAGTAACTGCTCCATGTGTTGAAATATTACTATTATTTTCAGTCTTTCCACACCTGTGGGTGCTGGAAGCAGCTTCCATCCCCGTGCCACACTAAAGCATAGCACTTGTATGGTTAAACTGTGTCTTATTTCTGTATGTTTCGTTCCTTTCATTCTTTCGTGAGGCTTTGAAAAGAAGTACGATTTTGTACTGGTATCAGCCCAAAAGTTTCTGTGGCGGCCTCTGTAAATGGAAATCCGGGATTTTTTTGCGCCATTCAAACTTCCGCAACAACAGCACAAAAGTTCACACATTCAAAGAATTTTTACATCATAATATGTTGTCGAATCTATAACAGAAAGTTATCACTGAATTTTCCTCGTTCAGATTTGCTATTCTAGCGCAAAAAAATTCCAAAGCTCCATTTGGAAAAACCGAGTTACTGCTTGTGTCCCAAAAAGACGTTGGTCTTCCTTTTACGAGCTACTGGTGATTAATCGTCTAGGTGAAGAAAGATTAAAAATATCTTTAACAGATCAAATGTTATTGGAAGTGAAAAAGAATAGGACCGTAGGCACATTCCAGCATGCGACAATGGGTCGAGTTTTAATATGAAACGGACGTGCACCCTGAACCATCAAACCCAGTTGGCATACCAAATAAGACGGCGGCGGCGCTATATCGGAAAAATATGAGCCTTTATTTGGCTCTGGTTTAAAATTTTTGAGAAAAAATTCCATAAATGCTTGTTTTCAAGTAAATGGAGTTTCCTGAATGTAATGAAGTATTCTATAAATTTATTTCAATTTCTTTAGAAACGTTGGTTGCTACTTGTATGCAATGAGCTTGCTCCAAGAGCTACAATATAACCTTTTGCTGAGTCAGGGTACACCTATACATACATGTTTCATGAAAGGTAACTGAAAAAACTTGTGAGGAAGTTCGAACAGGATATTTGGCATACGGTTGTTGGAAATAAAAGTATTCAGTTGAATAACGTGATCCATCAATCTCAATAACAACTTTTGCAAATGTAAAAATATATTTGCATTCACTTCATAATGACAGTATGGAAAAAGCAACAAAATCCCCTTCATTCACTCACAATTATATTTGAAAACTGACTGAAAATTACTTAACACTTAACATAACAGACGCAAATATAGCCAGTCATTAACATACCTCACAAACTACTCAAAAGTATGTTATAATTTTTCGAGTTGCCTGTTCATTTGGCCGGCCGGGGTGGCCGAGCGGTTCTAAGCGCTACAGTCTGGAACCGCGCGACCGCTACGGTCGCAGGTTCGAATCCTGCCTCGGGCATGGATGTGTATGATGTCCTTAGTTAGGTTTAAGTAGTTATAAGTTCTAGGAGACTGATGACCTTAGAAGTTAAGTCCCATAGTGCTCAGAGCCGTTTGAATTTTTGAACCTGTTCCTTTGGAAAAGTTATAAAATAGTAAATAGTTTGTTATTCACAGTAAGCTGCTGCTTAGGACTTTACAAAAATTGATACATATTAACTCTATACTGCCAATATGTTCAGCAAATTTATTTGGTGATAAAAAGGTTTTTGAATAAATTAAAATAATATAAGAAAACTTTTACCATTACATTAATTAATGCTGTATTTTTCTGTAGTTGTAATTATCACAAAAGAACTGCCTGATTATGATCCCAATAATATTCATTCATTTACATAATTTTATGATTATTTGACTTGCATAAATATGATAATATTTGATGCTCAAAAGGTAATTGAAATTCAGATTCACCTCCTACAATATATATATATATATATATATATATATATATATATATATATATATATATATATATATATTCACATGTGAAACCAAATCATTATGCAAAACATCAGATCGCAGTCGTGATTCTTCACATGCATTCTGTTCCAGTCACCACCACAACTCCGGCTTCTTTTCCTCTGTCTCCGTAGACAAATTCCCGTATCTTCTCGACAGCAGTTCATCGTCTGGTGCTGGTCTCCAGTGATAAAAAAAGGGATTCATCTATGCGACATACGAATGTCTTCCTTTGTTTCGAAGTCTTCCATCATTCACGATCAAAGTAGCAAATACACACACACACACACATACTTGTGCCTTCAGGCAACTGAGGTCTCGTGCAATGATCCGCATTAGTGCCAACTGGTGACGAAACACTGCACTACAAATGTGGACACTGTCAGCTTTGTGCAGCCAGTGGATGACGTACTGTGAGAGCAAAACTGCCATGCAGTCCGGTAGGACCTTTATCGCTGGAAGAGCTCGCGCGAAATAGCGTGACGCCGACACAGAAACGCATCTCGTCATGAGCGCTGGACAATTCCATCACATGGTTCTGTAGAGAAGGCCGCCTCAGTTGACTGTCGTCTAGAGGGAGCGAAACTCGTATAGGGACTCGTGGAAACACGAACTTGGTTCGCTGCTGCACGTTTAGCAGTCCATCATCCTCTCGCATTCTTATAGGATAATTTAAGGTCTACCACATTTGTTTTCTTTTTGTAGCAAGCAGAAAATGGTTTGATCGTATTGTGCTACTTATTAGGCCTTAGTTGTGTATTATATGCTTTGAGTCGCACTGTAAATATGTTCCTCGTATTCTGCTTGACATTCTCTTTGCATGCTTGCGTCTGTTCTATTGGTTGATGTAAATGTTTCAGTATTTCATACAGAACGGAATCTGGTTTCTTTGCGTGTTGTTCTGTGGACTCTCACAAAACGAGGTGGTACAGTAGTCACCACACTGGACTCGAATTCGGGAGGAAGGTGGTTCAAATCCCTGTCTGCCCATCCACATTTAGGTTTTTTTTTATTGCTCTTAGTCGCTCCAGGCAAATGTCGGGATGGTTCTTTTGAAAAGACATGGCCGCTCATTCCTTTTTGTGCAAGACCTTGTGTGCTATTTGGAAAGAAGGAGAGAGATACTGTAAGGGTCGGTTGTGAGGCATGCCTCGGTAGACAAGCCGTTGGGAACAGCCCGCCATTTGTTTTCATGTAATTTGTTCTGTCTTGTTATTTCATTACCATTTATTAAGAAATAAATAGCTTTCCAAATAAACCATTAATAACTAAGATAACATGATCGAGTATAGAATCCAGTACATTCTGTAGTGTGGTTCAGTTCATATAAGTGATCGATTATCAAGATAAGTGTTGAATGACGCACAATATACACTGAGGTGACAAGACATGGGATCCCTAAGAATTTTTAGCACATTGCAGCCCCATCACCAACTGTGATAGACTAATATTTTGAAGAATCAGCCTCAGTTGCACAAATTTTCTGGTCCTTACCAGGTTTCGGCTAAATTAATCAAGCCTTCTTCAGAAGCATAAAATTACTATAACATGCCTGAGTAAGGCACAGTCAACATTAAAATTAAAATGTATAGTACCTTGGTACCATGTATACCACTGGCCATTAAAATTGCTGCACCAAGAAGAAATGCAGATGATAAACGGGTGTTCATTGGACAAATATATTATACTAGAACTGACATGTGATTACATTTTCACGCAATTTGGGTGCACAGATACTGAGAAATCAGTATTCAGAACAACCACCTCTGGCTGTAATAACGGCCTTGATACGCCTGGGCATTAAGTCAAACAGAGCTTGGATGGCGTGTACAGGTACAGCTGCCCATGCAGCTTCAACACGATAGCACAGTTCATCACGAGTAGTGGCTGGCGTATTGTGACGAGCCAGTTGCTCGGCCACCATTGACCAGACGTTTTCAATTGGTGAGAGATCTGGAGAATGTGCTGGCCAGGGCAGCAGTCGAACATTTTCTATATCCAGAAAAGCCCGTACAGGACCTGCAACATGCGTTTGTGCATTATCCTGCTGAAATGCAGGGTTTCAGAAGGATCGAATGAAGGGTGGAGTCACGGGTCGTAACACATCTGAAATGTAATGTCGACTGTTCAAAGTGCCGTCAATGCGAACAAGAGGTGACAGAGACGTGTAACCAATGGCACCCCATACCATCACGCCGGGTGATCCGCCAGTATCGCAATGACGAATACACGCTTCCAATGTGCGTTCACGGCGATGTCGCCAAACACGGATGCCACCATCATGTTGCTGTAAACGGAACCTGGATTCATCCGGAAAAATTACGTTTTGCTATTCGTGCACCCAGGTTCGTCGTTGAGTACACCATTGCAGGCACTCCTGTCTGTGATGCAGCGTCAAGGGTAACCGCCGCCACGGTCTCCGAGCTGATAGTCCATGCTCCTGCAAACGTCGTCGAACGGTTCGAGTAGATGGTTGTTGTCTTGCAAACGTCCCCATCTCTTGACTCAGGGATCTAGACGTGGCTTTACGATCCGTTAAAGCCATGCGGATAAGCTGCCTGTCATCTCGACTGCTAGTGATACAAGGCCGTTGGGATCGAGCACGGCGTTCCGTATTACCCTCCGGAACCCACCGATTCCATATTCTGCTAACAGTCATTGGATCTCGACCAACGCGAGCAACAATGTCGCGATACGATAAACCGCAATCGCAATAGGCTACAATTCGAACTTTATCAAAGTCGGAAACGTGATGGTACGCATTTCTCCTCCGTACACGAGGCATTACAGCAACGTTTCACCAGGCAACGCCGGTCAACTGCTGTTTGTGTATGAGAAATCGGTTGGAAACTTTCCTCATGTCAGCACGTTGTAGGTGTCGCCACCGGGGCCAACCTTGTGTGAATGCTCTGAAAAGGTAATCATTTGCATATCACAGCATCTTCTTTCTGTCGGTTAAATTTCGCGTCTGTAGCACGTCATCTTCGTGGTGTAGCAATTTTAATCGCCAGTAGTGTAGAATGACCACGGTACTACAGGTTTTGATTTTGATGTTGACTGTTCCTTACTCAGGCATGTTATAGTAATTTTATTCTCCTGAAGAAGGTTAGATTAATTTAGCCGAAACCTGGTAAATACCAGAAAATTTGTGCAACTGAGGCTGATTCTTCAAAATATCATAGGATACCTCCTAATGCCGTGTCGGATCCTCTTTTGAATGGCGTAGTGCAGCAACTCGACAAGTCGTTGGAACTCCCCTGCAGAAGTATTGAGTCGGGCTGTCCCTTTAGCCCTCCATAACTGCGAAAGTGTTGCTGGTGCAGGATTTTTTGCACGAACTGACCTCTCGATTATCTCCCATAAATGTTGGACGAGATTCATGTCGGATGATCTGGGTGGCTAAATCATGGTCTCGAATTGTCTAGAATGTTCTTCAAACCAACCGCGAACAATTGCGGCCCAGTGATATGGCACTTTGTTATCCATAAAAATTCCACCGTGGTTTAGGAATATGAAGTCTATGAGTGGCTGCAAATTGTCTGCGAGTCGCCTAACATAAACATTTCCAATCAGTTACCCAGTCCATTTCATGTAAAGACAGCTCACACCATTATAGAGCCAACACCAGTTTGGAAGTGCCTTGTTGGCAACCTGGGTCCATGGCTTCGGGGCGGTCTGCCCCACACTCGCACTCTATCATCAGCTCTTACCAACTGAAATCGGGACTCATCTGACGAGGCCACAGTTTTCCAATCGTCTAGGGTCCAACCAACATGGTCACGAGCCCAGGAGAGGTGCTGCAGGCGATGTCGTGCTGTTAGCAAAGGCAGTCGCGTCGGTCTTCTGCTGCCACAGCCAATTAACGCCATATTTCACCACATTGACTTAACGGATACGTTCGTCGTACGAACATTGATTTCTGCGGTTATTTTACGCAGTATTGCTTATCTGTTAGCGGTGGCAACCCTACGCAGACACCGCTGCTCTCGATCGTTAAGTGAAAGCCGTCGGCCTCCGTGTTATCCGTGGTGAGAGGTAATGGCCGAAATTTGATATTCTCGGTACACTCACGACACCGTGGATCGCGGGTTATTGAATTCCCTGACAATTTCCGAAATGGAATGTCCCACGAATCTAGCTCCAACTACCATTCTGCATTCAAAGTCTGTTATTCCCGTCGTGTGACCATAATCACGTTGGAACCATTTTTACACGAGTGACATCTCTGCCAATCCACTGGCCTTCTGTACCTTGTGTGTACGATACTACCGCTATCTGTGTATTTGCAGATCGCCATTCCATGACTTCTGGCACTCCAGTGTATTATGTACACTTCATGTGGGAGAGGTAGCCCGTGGAGTAGATCGTCGTGGGACCAAAGGAAGTTGCGTAGTGCATTTGAGACAGGTAGGCCTCATTCCTCCTCCAGCTGTACAAATTTAAATGTGCCATAATTTCCCTAGAATCACTTACAGAAAATGTTAGATGCTTCCTTTGGAAAAAAAACAAAGCTAACTGTATTCTCAGTTCGAACTGAGTTCTATGTCTATGTCTATACCGACCTTGTTGCCAACAGGCCGTTAAATCTTACACTGCCTTTCTCTCTAGCACAGTGAATGTCGGTTCATGAAATCCCTTCGGTAGGTAGGATTAGTGCGACACTGTATAGTGAAACTATAGACACACAAATAATTCTGATCACTGTCAACTTGAATATTGTAACGTCAGTACCACTAATTCCAGTACACCTCCCGTGGTGATATCTGAATTTCGTTCCTTTTCATTTAACTCGCCTTTGTAACAAACAGAGGATGTTTGCACGTACGTGCTGAGACTGGGCGCCTGTGGACAGGGGGTGACGGCTGATGCCAATAATCACGGAGCAGGGTCGCCAGCGGCTGGCGGTGTGGGTGATCGCGTGGTGCTGCGTCGAGCTGGTCTGCGCCATCGTCGTGCTGGTCGTCTGCATGCCCGTACTGGTCGGCTGTGCCGAGAACCCCGAGCAGTCCGTCAGCCCGGTACTAACTACCAAATACAATTTCTGTCTACATAAATGTAATATTTGAGATCCTACACTACCACTTTCACTAGCTAACAGCGAAAATGAAGCAGGATGAAATAGATGTTTGTTAACTGTATTGACCGCACTGATAACGGAAACGACAATGGAAAGAGTCGAATTAGCTCTCATTTCCTAGTTACAGGGGGTGCATTTAATTATAATTATATTATATTAGCATTCATTTTAAATCCCTTCCCGTATAGTCTTCGATATCTCGCTGACATTCGTGTCATTCTCAATGGAGAGAAGTCTTCCGAAGTAAGAGTGATTTCAGGTGTGCCGCAGGGGAGTGTCGTAGGACCGTTGCTATTCACAATATACATAAATGACCTTGTGGATGACATCGGAAGTTCACTGAGGCTTTTTGCGGATGATGCTGTGGTATATCGAGAGGTTGTAACAATGGAAAACTGTACTGAAATGCAGGAGGATCTGCAGCGAATTGACGCATGGTGCAAGGAATCGCAATTGAATCTCAATGTAGACAAGTGTAATGTGCTGCGAATACATAGAAAGAAAGATCCCATATATCATTTAGCTACAATATAGCAGGTCAACAACTGGAAGCAGTTAATTCCGTAAATTATCTGGGAGTACCCATTAGGAGTGATTTAAAATGGAATGATCATATAAAGTTGATCATCGGTAAAGCAGATGCCAGACTGTGATTCATTGGAAGACTCCTAAGGAAATGCAATCCGAAAACAAAGGAAGTAGGTTACAGTACACTTGTTCGCCCACTGCTTGAATACTGCTCAGCAGTGTGGGATCCGTACGAGATAGGGTTGATAGAAGAGATAGAGAAGATCCAACGTAGGGCAGCGCGCTTCGTTACAGGATCATTTAGTAATCGCGGAAGCGTTGCGGAGATGATAGATAAACTCCAGTGGAAGACTCTGCAGGAGAGACGCTCAGTAGCTCGGTACGGGCTTTTGTTAAAGTTTCGAGAACATACCTTCACCGAAGAGTCAAGCAGTATATTGCTCCCTCCCTCGTATATCTCGCGAAGAGACCGTGAGGATAAAATCAGAGAGATTAGAGCCCACACAGAGGTATACCGACAATCCTTCTTTCCACGAACAATACGAGACTGGAATAGAAGGGAGAGCCGGCCGGCGTGGCCGTGCGGTTCTAGGCGCTTCAGTCTGGAGCCGCGTGACCGCTACGGTCACAGGTTCGAATCCTGCCTCGGGCATGGGTGTGTGTGATGTCCTTAGGTTAGTTAGGTTTAAGTACTTCTAAGTTCTAGGGGACTGATGACCATAGATGTTAAGTCCCATAGTGCTCAGAGCCATTTGAACCATTTGAAGAAGGGAGAACCGATAGTGGTACTCAAGGTACCCTCCGCCACACACCGTCAGGTGGCCTGCGGAGTATGGATGTAGATGTAGATGTAGACGGTAGACAGACAACTATAGCTGTGTGCATTTTGTCGCTATTTTTAGCGCAATCTCGTAGCAACAAGGGGAAGGCGAAGAGCGAGGGAGTAGCGGAGCGTGTTTCGTTTGAGTAGTTTCAGTCTGTTATAAGCTGTGTTCTGTACGTGTGCTGGAAGAACGTGTAACTGCAATGTGTAAACAGTGCCGACAATTTTTGCTACCTTCACGAACAGGCTACATTGAAATCGCGAAGGAGGCGCCAACAACGCCGTATATTATTACGAAGGCTTACAGATCGTACTTTGGCTGTGAAATCGGGGACTGGGACAAGCCCTGCGCTCCTCACGTATGTTGCATATCCTGTGTCTCGAGTCTTCACTCGTGGCTGAATCGTTAAAGATCTTCCACGGCTTTGCTATACCCGTGATCTGGCGAGAACCGTCAAATCACGTGAATGATTGTTACCTTTGTGTGATAACTCCATTAACTCATGGTATTGCCAAGATTAGAAAGTCTTCCTTGGCATATCCTAACATAGAGTGGCCCATGCGACCAGTGTCTCACCCAGAAGGACCGCCTATTCCAGTCCGACCTGACTGTGTTAGTGATGAGGGCGGTAGTGAAACTAGTGCTGCACCATCACCTTCAAAACCCAGCACTTGGAAAGACCCTGAATTCGTGTGTGTAACGATGAGTGGACAGAGACTCACAAAATAATACAATGTGAACTTAATGACCTAGTGAGAGAGCTGGAATAGCCGAAAAGTAAAGCTAAGTGTCACTGCGTTCCGTAACTGCCATACGACATTCCTTCTCTTTTTCGAAAGTGAAAAGAACTGGGTACTTTGTACTGATGTGCAGGGACATATGGTAGTTAAGGGAACTGTCTATGAAAGCGGTCAGCGCAGGTTGTTCATCGGCTTCTCGAGAGCAAGTCTCAAGTGTGTGCTACTGCAGAATGGCAAAGTGTTACCGTCGATTCCAATTGGGTATGTACCTTGCATGAAAGAAACATACGGAAACAGGAAACAGTTGTTACTGCGACTGAACTGTGACAAATTTAAATGACATATTTTCGGGGGTGTGAAAGTTATAGGCATATTACTTGGGCTACAACACGGCTATCCCAAATTCTGTCGCTTCCTGTGCCTCTGGGATAGCCGCGAGAAAGTACTTCATTATAAAAAGATTGGCCTAAGAATCAATCACTTGAACAAGGATCTCACAATGTCATGCAAGAGGCATTTGTCGAACACAAGAACATAATTCGCCCTGCTCTTCATATAATTTGGGCCTAATGAAATACTTCGTTGAGGCCATAGAAAAAACTGGGAAAGCATTTCTCTATTGGCGCGAAAAATTTACAAGTATTAGTGGGCTGAAAATAAAAGATGTGATTTTCGTGGGTACCCAGATACGGAGACTGTACAAAGATGAGCATTTCAACACCATCCTGACACGTGATGAAAAGTTAGCGTGGGAACCTGTGTCCAACTGTCAACAAACATCCTAGGGCAGAAAAGTACGACGATCTTCCGACAAATCATCTGCACTGCTACAGTAGACTGGGGCATAAGATGTCCTTAAAGTTACATTGCATACATCTCCACTCGGACTTCTTTTCTGACAGCTGTGGTGCTGTAACCGACGAGCATGGAGAACGCTTCCACTAGCAAACTTCGGACATGGAAATGAATACCAGCGAAAGTAGGGAGCATCAGTATTAACCGATTACTAATCAGGGAGTCACCAGCAGAAAACTACGAACGTCAGGCAAAGCGGTTGCGCCTGGCAAGGAATAACACATACATAAGCTTACATAGGCAGTTGCGTAAAGTTATCATTGCTTAAAAACGACTCCTAATATTGCATTTCATTGACATTGTCGTTATCAGCGCAACTGAAAACATCAAGGTTAGCTGTTTTCATGCCAGTTGCAGAAAAAGTAAAATTTTGTTGGTTAGCGTTTTTCAAATGTTTACACAGACTGGAGAACTTTTACAAAATAATAATAGTAATAATAAACAACTGTGTGCATATATATTTATTTCCGAGTGTTTTAAGTATTCCTTTAGTCCACTAACTGAATTTGCTGTTTGTGTTTGGGATAGCATGATAATAATAACAAGTAGGAAAACATTTCGTAAACTTCTGCAAAACGACATTTATTTGGACACGAACTGGTTTTTGGCTTCTTAGGCCATCTGCTGGTGACAACTATTATTTCTAATGAAAACTTGGTTTCAGATTGTACAGTCACTTTATCTATGATCAGTTGTTAAATGTATCTCCTCCCCCCTTTTTTGTTAATGTAATTACTTCTACGTGACAAAACATGTAACTTTTCTCTATATAAAGCCTCTTTATCATTTTTGTATCTTCTGTTCGCACGTCATTTTTATCTTTGTAACATTCAGTTGTCACCTGTAGATATCCTAAGAAGCCGAAAGCCGATTCCAGACCAAATAAATATAACTCTATAGAACAGTAGGAAATGTTCCCGTATTGAATATCCTTTATTTATTGATACAGAAGACCACTTCTTATATCTGATCAGCATTATTTATATTTTATAACGCATTTATTATGATAATGATGTAAAAGGTCTAATATTTAGTATGTAATCTAAGTACAGTAATAGCTTTACCAGGAAAAGAAAAACAATTCGTATTTCTCTGTGAAGTTTAGAATAGTGAAGTAAATTTACAGGCAAGTAGATCTGGACTATGTGCTGCGGCAGCAATGGACACGGGAGAAGATAAGTAAGAGGAAGTGAAAGAAGGCTGTGGGGAAATAGTAAAACGCGTATAAGTAAGAGGAAGGAGCAAAAAAACATAAAGGGAACGTCTGAGAAAAAAAAAGTAAACTATGTGCCACAGTGGGATTCGAAATCAGAACCGTACTCTTTGCAAGCAGTTGGTGAACCAACAGAGATAACCACTAGTGAGACATGACCTGCCTTTACAGCTCTGCTTCCACCAGTATGCCTAGTTATCTTAGTCGACAGGGCAACTGCCCGTAAAAGACACAGGTCAAAGGGTCTGGGTTCGAATTCTAGCCCGACACACAGTTTTAATCTTCCGGAAAGTTTTAAATCAGATACACTTCACTGCAGAGTGAAAGTTCATTACGGAAACTGAGCACAGTTTCGTTTTACAGTATGTGATCATTGTGTTGCGAATATTATGAGATAATGATGAGACAATGTGCCTTTTCCCATGATTCTAATCCAGCTCTAAGTATATTAGTAATTACATAGAGGTGGTAATCCGTTTCCTTCTTTCGTTATCAATATATCTGCGAGAGTAAGTTTTATTGTAGATTGATCATTTCGTCGAACAAAGTCATTCAACACTGTAGACATTTTGCTGACAAATTTGTAGCAGAATGATCGCAGAATAGAAAAACAAGTACACTCGCTTTGTAGTGAAAGAGAATCAGGCCCAGATGAGATAGCTATAAGATTCTACAGAGATTATTTAAAAGAACTTGCTCCTCTTCTTGCAGCAGTCCGTCGTAGGTCGCTGGAGCAACGGAGAGAAAACAACGACTGGAAAAAAAAGCGATCGTCATTCCTATTTTCAGAAAAGGTCGTAGGACATAATTATAAGCCCATATCGTTGACGTCAGTCTGTTGTAGAATTATGGGACATGTTTTATGTTCACGTACTACGACGTTTTTGGCGAAGAAATACCTCTTCTATAAAAATCGGTATAGATTCCGCAAACAGAGATATTGCGAAACTTAGCTCACTCGGTTCGTCCATGAGATCCACAGCGCTGTCGACATTAGTGCTCAATTTGATGCCGTGTTCCTCGACTTCAGGAAGGCACTTGAAATTGTCCCGTAATGTGTCTCGTAGCTAGCTCAGCAGCAAATCGAGCAGATACTACAATACACGTGAAGTATAATTTTGTTTCACTATAACTCTGTAACATAGGATATCTCGATGCATTCCATGTGCACTTGGATGACAAAATACTGGGTGAAGAAAAATTCACGCATTCGATCTTTACAGCGCGATTCCTCACATACAAGCAATACAAAAATGTGTGTCACAAAATTTCGTCATGCTCACATTTCCGGCAGTAAATGGACATTAAAGACTGGCAATCTGTCAACACTGGAATTACATGTATGTTTAGTACCCGTCATGGGAGATTAGCATGCTGTGCAGTTGGTGCAGTGGCTAGCGTTCTCGGATAGCACGCAGGGGGTCAAGGGTTCGATTCTGGGTCCAGGCATTTATTATTTTCCAATTTCATTCTGCCATATAATCAAATAATACTGTAGCATACATCGTTTCTTAGGCCACAAGTATCCGACGTTTACATACTATTTGTTTGGAAATTATTTGCAAAGCACGTTGCCAGCCGTACTGGTAACGATAATGAGCGTTTGGCGTCATTGGCCGGGAGGCCCCTTACGGGGCAGGTCCTGCCGCCTTAGTGAAGGTCTTATTACATTCGACGCCACATTGGGCGACGTGCGCCCCGGATGGGGATGAAATGATGATGAAGACTACACAACACCCAGTCCCTGAGCGGAGAAAATCCCCGACCCAGCCGGGAATCGAACCCGGGCCCGTAGGACGGCAATCCGTCATGCTGACCACTCAGCTATCAGGGCGCACAGCCCTACTGGTGATGCAAGGCCATAACACAAAGTAAGGCACCTGAACGTGAGGAGAATAATAGTTGGCACTAATCAATGGGGCCATTGGCAGAAGGTACTCAGAAAACAGGTTTGGAATCTAGTCGATGCAGTGGTGTGAAAGACTTCGCGTCCACGACGTTCAAAAGGCTTCGTTAAAACCTGACCATTGCAAACGATTGTACTTCCATTTCTGTATTCGTAGTACGCAAGTGCAAATGTTTTATAGCAGACCCACTGTGATCGCTGTATGACTATCAACACGCCAGCTACCGTACCACGCAGTCTACGTTTAGTAAATAAAAACAAGTACACCTGGATCCAGAATCGAACCCTTGACCTCCAGCATGCTTGTCCAAAACGCTATCCACTGAACCAACTGCACAGAACTGGTGCACTGTGCTGACAGAGGTAGTTACACTACAGTGTTGCCAGATTGGCAGTCTTTAACGTCCATTTACTGTCGGAAATATGACCAAGACGAAATTTTGTGGAAGACATTTTTGTATTGCTGGTATGTGAGGAATCGCGCAGAGAAGCCCTGTATACTTATTACTGTCGCAGGGTACAACGAGAATTGTTTGTACTTGTATCGTACTGAAGGACAGTCACTTATCAATGTAAATTTAGCTTTAAACTCTGGTACACAGTACTGACCAATAATGTTGGCGCTGCTGGATCTCAACTATGTTGATGCTGCTCTCTTAACCGACGATCACAGAGTACGGCGAGCGTCGTTGCGCTCTGATCCAGCAGCGGCGGCTTAATGGACCTCTTGAGGCAGCGTTTCCACCGACCGTTGTCATTTTTGGCTGCGTCTGGCAGCGACTGCATTTAGCTTGTGGTGCCGCCGTGACCTCACCCTTCGGACGACACCGCATTCCTCCTCTCCCATGCGTCCGCACCATCCATGACTCACGTGATGATGGAGGGACGGTGTGGGGGTAGGATGTCAGAATGCGGGCACAGATGAAGAGACGGCCGATGGCTGCCTCGTAGTACCCACGCTGCGAGTGATCGGGAGAAACCAGCGACGAAAGGTGCACGTCTGCATTCGTGGACACAGATGCAGTATTCGACACGACAGTTCCTCCAGGGGCGCCGTGACGGCTGTCCAGGAGCGGCGCCTCGACGAACGTTGTTTGAGGCTCCAGGCTGCGACAGGGGGAGGGCGGAGATGACTGCTGTCACGGAACTTGTGCAAGTGAATCACTAACACAAGAGCTGGTTCTGGTGAAGCCCCAAGAAATCTTGACGTAAGACGAAGCACTTGTCATGACACCGTGATCCTAGCACTGTTTCTTGCCAACAGCTTTAAAGAACTTGGGCCTGCGGCTGAGACGTTGGCTGACTCGCTGCAACAAACTGTTTCCACGGCGGCCGCAGAACATGCAACAGGGTACAGTGATGACGACTGTGTAATAATTCTGCCAGTGACTTCCCGTCACATGGCAAGGAGCGGTAGGAGGAAAGAGAAATAATTGAGGCTTGCTCCCGTGTATGGGAGAAGCGGAGTTTCTCCATGTGACTGCTAAACGTCTGACCGAACGGTTCAGCTCCACCGTTAGACTGAGGATGAAAAGGAGTAGTAATCACACGATGTACGCCGTTGGTGGCAAAAAATCAGTTGCCGTGAATACCAGTCTATTGTCTGAGACAAGGACCTCAGGAAGAAATGGTTCAAATGGCTCTGACTTAACATCTGAGGTCATCAGTCCCCTAGAACTAAGAACTACTTAAACCTAACTGACCTAAGGACGTCACACACATCAATGCCCGAGGCAGGATTCGAACCTACGACCGTATCGGACGAGCGGTTCCAGACTGAAGCGCCTAGAACCACTCGCCCACTGCGGCCGGCTCCTCAGGAAGACCTTAGAGATAAAAATAGACGACAGACCCGGTACAGCACTAGTAAAAGTATGGCGACTACAAAAGGAAATTTACTGTATACGTCAACCACCAATAACCATTGTGAAAACAATGTGTGTGCGTTGCCATGGTCTGGACGGACATGGCCAACGAAGAACGGGCTGCGGGGAAGTGGACTGATGCTTCAAACAAATGGTGCTGTGGCAGGTCATTTGCTGAATTTAGGTGTCTGTGCCCTGCCAAGTTCAACGACATCGGAGAGTTGCTTTGTGCAAACTGCACTCCAGTGATCTTGATGCACCAAAGACAAAACTTTCTGCTGGATGGAATGAGGAATCACAGCCCATGGAGCAACAGAACATCTGACTGTGCGGATAGCATGTGGCAATGTGAAAAATAGTGAGGTACCACTGGGAGGGGAATTTCTTTCAAAGTATATGGCCACCTAAGGCGCACATATTGCAAAAATACCGAAACAGTTGGGTCAGGAGTAATTTCTCCAACAGTAGGCTGAAAGTCGAAAGGAAAATTTTCAAGAATTTCTAATTCTTCGCTGTCAATTTCATAACATGACTACTGAGACGAAGTAATCGCTGTTTTGGTTCTGAGACAAGTCAGTGTTTGAAGGTTGTGCAGTGGGACTGTACAACAAATAGTACTGGTAATCAGACAATAACGAAGCCCAATGATGCATTTTTGCATTGTCGTGGTGGGATAGGCTTGGAACGATTGAACAAATGCTGTTAAAGAGCAATAATCTGAAATCAAACAGAACTTTCGACAGCACAAATATTAGTGGCACTTGGTAGTAACACCACAGACAATCGTAAGCGCCTCTTTTTCAAGTTCACTACAGTTGCACTGCGCTTCATTGAGAGTGTTCGAAGCAAAAGCAATGGGCCTATCAGATGAACCGATTTTATGGAAGAGCACACCTCCAGTCCCATAATAAGAAGCATCCACAGCTAAGACAACAGGGTTAGCTGGATCAAAATGAATCAGACAGCAACTTAACACTGTGCCTTTTAACAGCTGAAATGCGTTCTGACTTTTTGGGACCACAAAAGGCAATACCTTTCTGGCCCAGCCAGTTCAGCGCAGCACCAATTCGCACAGCGTTTGCAATAAACGTAATGTAATATGTTAATTTCCCCATGACGGCCTGTAGCTCCCTGATGTTACAGGCCACTGCCGACGGCCTGAAACAACAAGAAACCAGCAGAACTTTCATCACAGACAAGTGCAAATGAGCAGGATAAATACCCTATGCAATTGTGAAACGTCTTCTGATTCAGCTGTACAATGTCATGAAGAGGTGTTCGAGTGGTCAACATAACCCCTGTCCTGACTATTAGGAATCCTTCTCGATATCGGTCTCTTTCTACAATGTTTGGATCCTGAAATCGCGTTCCATGTTCCCTCCAGATGCGAATCCGCCGAGAATCACTCTCCAGACCAAATCGGGGCTCATCTGTGAGAAGAAAATTGGCCCACTGTTCGACCGTCCAGGTGGCATGATGATTCCACTTTAGACGTTCCCTTTTGTGAAGTGGCGTCAGAGATAACACATACAGCTGGTCTCAGACAGCAAAGGCCACGTTGCCGAGGGCTTCTGAACACCGTTTGCCTCGATACAACACGTCCAGTTGATGCTGCGAGGCCACATGCCAGTTGCAGTGCAGTACTAATGTGGTACTGTCGAGTCCCTACAACCAAATACCAGTCCTGTCTTTCTGATGTCACACGTGGTCGGCCCTGGCCTGGTGTTTGGGGATACAGTTTTGGTCTCTATAAACCGTCGCCACATCCGAAAAACAACAGAACGATTCACATTAAGCCATCGGGCCACATCAGTCTGCGACTGTCCTGCTTCAATTCTTCCTACGCCTCTCCACCGCAAAGAGTCGGGTAGGCGTCTTCCTTGTGCCCTACTGCACCGTCTGTGATTGTGTGCACAGCAGTTGTCGATGAGGGACTAGGATTTTGAAGTCTTCTACGGATGCATAATTCAAGCAAGTTTTAATTAGCTAAGTCTCAATAGATAAGTTTTGCAACATATGCTATTGACACTGGTAGAGGATGGTTATGTCTGTATTCATCACCAGTTGCGGTAGCTCTCTGGTGCTTGCACTATGACTCAGGGCCTTTCGACAGAGAGAATGGCAGTTTCTACAGTAATGTGTCATATCAGCAGCAACTTTAATCTTGGCACAGTTCATTTACTTTACGACGATTCCTTGTCCTAAGAAGCAACGGCATTTTAGACATCACCAGTTGACAATATAGCTATTACTAGGAAGGGCGGAGTAGGTGCGCAAGCTATTCTTCATACAATGCCGTTGGTTCTTAGGAAATCAACCAGAGTCTGTGTCCGTATGGCTTAAAGGTGTACTGACTTGTGGTGGCCGGGGTGGCCGAGCGGTTCTAGGCGCTTCAGTCTGGACCCGCGCGACCGCTACGGTCGCAGGTTCGAATCCTGTCTCGGGCATGGATGTGTGTGATGTCCTTAGGTTAGTTAGGTTTAAGTAGTTCTAAGTTCCAGGGGACTTATAACCTCAGATGTTAAGTCCCATAGGGCTCAGTGCCATTTTTTGCACTGAATTGTGCCAAGATTAAAGTTGTTGGTGATGTGACACATTACTAAAGAAACGGAAATAAAGTACCTGTCCTTTCCTTGAGAAAATAAAAAATAATGAATATTACACGACAGCAAAAAAGAAACCTGTTGGGTCACGGTAAATGACCCATCCCAAGTCATCCAGATACTAATTCACCAATAGACACTGACATCCAAGAGGGGGGAACCGTGCCAATGTGGGGAGCTGTGCTCCCATCTTTGATTATACATATAAATATTCATTTGCTGCCAGTTGCTACGATATATATCTTCGACATGCTAGTGTACTATGTGCGGCGTTCTAGGTACTTTGCGTTGGTCACTGGACGTTCTAGCGCGACGCTGCTAGTATTACTTAGCGTTGCGCGCGCTACTGACGCTGTTAAACTTATTCTGCCCATATTTACAATCTCTGTGGATAAAATATAACTGTGAGCACAATAAGATTACTTTCTAAAAGAAAGTACTATTTCATATCGCTTCGACGAGAAAAACGAAAACAAAATGCTGAACTGATGTTACTTACACTCGCTGAGCACCGGACTGCAAAGCAGTGGTCAAAGAATGACGAAAGACAAAGAAAGTCCGCTGCAGCCAGGATAAACACATCTCAGTTGACAACGGACAAGAGGAGCTGTGGCGTCGTTTAGGAAATTATGCTCTTTCTTTCACATTACCACGACAGACATACAGAAACCATACCTATTCTGGTTCAGGAATAACTGCGGTGTAACTTACGACGATATAAAAACATTCGTTATTTCGACGGATTTTCTCTTCCTGGTTCCCATAACCCGATCCTCTGTACAGCGTTATTCGTAAGTACTTCGGGTCTTTGAGAAGACTATAGCATGAAAACTACGAGACACAAATAAAATAGACACATATGAGTGGACATAGCGCCTCTCCAAGTTTTCAACTGACGTTACAGCTCTGCTGAATACGGGTGCCGTTTGTGGGAAACGCCAGTGGGTGTGAGCATTTGATTGAAATCGCCGGTGCTTGGTTCTTAGGAAGCAGCGGCAGCAGCCCGCTTTGTAAATTTGTTCATGGGGTTGCCTACCAGCTGGCGAGAACTAATTCGATGCGACAGTGTGGAGCAGGTGATTGGTCTGCATATTCTGACAACCCTGCACCCTGGTGGCGCACCGATACGAAACTTGGAGAGATGTCCTGACCACTGATTGTGACATGTTTATGTGCGTCTTGCAGTCTTCACACAACGGTCTTCTGAAACTCTGGAGGTCATCATCATCAGTTATCTGCTATATTAGCAGGTCCTTCGCCTCTCCATTTTCTGCGATCCATTGCTTCCTTCTTAAGGCTACTGTATGTAGTACCGTCCATCATGACATCCAGTATCTGGAATCTCTTCCTTCCTCGCTTCCTTTTCCCTTCTACATAACCTTCTAAAACTGTTTTGATCAGTCCGTCATTCTTTCTTAATATATGCCCAATCCAATTTCTTTTTCTTCTCTTTATTACATCTAGTAACTGTCTTTTCTCTCCCACTCTTCTCAGTATCTCTTCATTTTTTACTCTGTCCATCCAACTTATTCTTTCCATCCTCCGCCATGTCCAGATCTCAAAAGCCTCCTGCCTTTCTCTGTCTTTCTTCCTCATAGTCCATGTTTCAGCGCCATATAGAAGAACACTCCACAGAAGACATTTTATGAGTCTCTTCCTGAAGCCTCTGTCCAGACCGCTGCAGAAAATTCTCCTTTTCTTATAAAACGCCTCTTTTGCCATTGCTATCCTTGTTTTAATTTCTGTGGTGCACTTCCAGTCGGTGCCTATTCTGCTTCCAAGATACTTAAAATTTTGCACCTGTTCTAGTATTTCTCTGGAGGTACTTATGAAAAAATCAGTATAGTTATGCAAATAAGACTGTGTTCCTCCAAACATCGTCTAAATGTGGTCGTACCACACATAACTTTCTCCAGTCCATATGTTCTGCAACGACGGTGACCGTGAAACTAGAGAAATTTGGATTCTTGTAGAAGGCTACCGACTAGCGAGTGGAATAGGAAAAGGGGGAGAGGGAGGGGGATGGAAGTGATACCTGTACCATCCGTCACACGCCGTAAAACAGTTTGTGGAGCATGGATGCATATACAGGGTGTTACAAAAAGGTACGACCAAACTTTCAGGAAACATTCCTGAAAGAAAATATTTTATGTGGACATGTGTCCGGAAACGCTTACTTTCCATGTTACAGCTCATTTTATTACTTCTCTTCAAATCACATTAATCATGGAATGGAAACACACAGCAACAGAACGTACCAGCGTGACTAAAAAAACACTTTGTTACAGGAAATGTTCAAAATGTCCTCCGTTAGCGAGGATA
This sequence comes from Schistocerca nitens, assembly GCF_023898315.1. Lineage (NCBI taxonomy): Eukaryota > Metazoa > Arthropoda > Insecta > Orthoptera > Acrididae > Schistocerca > Schistocerca nitens. Next base: position 1,298,420,225 of record NC_064614.1, read on the forward strand.
CATGCATCCACCCTCCGTCGCATGGAATCCCTGATGCGCTGATGCAGCCCTGGAGAATGGCGTATTGTATCACAGCCGTCCACAATACGAGCACGAAGTGTCTCTACATTTGGTACCCGGGTTGCGTAGACAAGAGCTTTCAAATGCCCCCATAAATGAAAGTCAAGAGGGTAGAGGTCAGGAGAGCGTGGAGGCCATGGAATTGGTCCGCCTCTACCAATCCATCGGTCACCGAATCTGTTGTTGAGAAGCGTACGAACACTTCGACTGAGCCGGCCGTAGTGGCCGTGCGGTTAAAGGCGCTGCAGTCTGGAACCGCAAGACCGCTACGGTCGCAGGTTCGAATCCTACCTCGGGCATGAATGTTTGTGATGTCCTTAGGTTAGTTAGGTTTAACTAGTTCTAAGTTCTAGGGGACTAATGACCTCAGCAGTTGAGTCCCATAGTGCTCAGAGCCATTTTGAACTTCGACTGAAATGTGCAGGAGCTCCATCGTGCATGAACCACATGTTGTAAAGGCACATGTTCTAGCAGCACAGGTAGAGTATCCCGTATGAAATCATGATAACGTGCTCCATTGAGAGTAGGTGGAAGAAACTAAAATGAGCTCTAACATGGAAATTGAGTGTTTCTGGGCACATGTCCACATAACATCTTTTCTTTATTTGTGTGTGAGGAATGTTTCCCGAAAGTTTGGCCGTACCTTTTTGTAACACCCTGTATAGATGGCACGAGACAGTTCAAACTACTATGCCCACCAGTGAGATCTGTGTTGTTACGCTCACAGTTGTCTAACAGTGAGGTCACCAGAGAAGGGCGAGCTGTGGTGAATCAAGACTGACTGTAAACTGGTCAGTGACGAGTGAACGTTCTGTAACTTATTTCGGGAAGACGTCCGCCAGCAGAGCAGTTTCAGCGCTGCGCCACCATGACGCCTCTGCCAGCGCGGACGGCGTGTTCCCTGGGGTCGCGGTTCGACTCGGCGGCTAGTTGACCCGACAGCCGAGCGCCGGTCGTAACTCGGCGGCCTGTCCGCCGGACAAGGGCGGAAAATAATTGCCGACGCTGTCCTTCGGGGGTGGACCTTGGGCTGACCTTTCACGCTCGCCGCAACCGCTTCACGTGCTGACCACGTGCGCTCGATACTCACCGAACCAGAGCGTGTTTTCTGGAATCCGATGTTTCGTCGTAACCCGGAACGTTCACACGGCATATGGGAGGTGTTCTCAGAAACTAATGGGAATTTTTATTTTTTGGAAATAATTTCATTCATTCGTCTACATCAACGTTACCCTCTAAGCAGTTCCATTTAAATATTATACACTTGTGCCAGTGCTTTTTGCAATCAGCGACACATTTCTGGAAGTCGATCTTTCAGATAGCTTGTAGCTCTCCCAGCGATGCGTTTTCAGTCACATTTGTGATTGTAAAATGATGGTCATTTAATGTTTTCTTTATTTTTGGGAACATAAAGTCACGTGAAGTCATATCTAGGAAATATTGGCGCTAGGGCATCATTACACTTTTGTACCTGGCCAAAAAATCATGAGCAGGTGCATTATCTTGGCGCAGAAGCCGTGAATTGTTGCACCACAAAATCGGGCAGTTTTTCTGTAGGACTGCTTCAAGCAAACGGCGTTGAACTTGTATGAACTACTCCTTATTGATGGTTGGACACTGTGGCAAGAACACAAGCTCCACGATGTTTCAAAATCGAGAAACACAGTCAGCATAGCCGATACACTTGACCTTACTCGCCCAGCCCTTTTCGGTCTTGGAGGTCCAGAATGCTTCCACTTGACGATTGAACCTTAATTTCGTCACTTCACGCGTAAACCAATGTTACGCTGCATGTTACGATTCGTTTCAGTAACTCTACACTGCTGTTGACTTCATCTAGCGACGCCCGAGCAACTTGCATTCGCCGCTGTTTGTCAGAAATTCGATAGTTTTGCAGCACTTTTCATATTCAAAATATCCGAAAATATTTCGTGGCATCAGCCAGTTGATATGGTAATACCGTCAGCGAATTCCTCATTATTGCTTATATCGTGTTTTTCACGATTTCATCGGTTAATGACGTTCTCGATATTGCAGGATGCTCGTCATCTTGAACAGCTTCAAAGCTTTCTTCAAAATGCTTAAACCGGTCGTAAGTCTTTCTTTCATTCGTGCCAGACTCACAAAAAGCAATATTCAACATTTCTAAAACTTTGCAGCACTTTATTCCGTTCTTATAGCAGAATTTAATACAAATTCTCCGACTCATTTTTACACAAAATAAATAATCTTCGATGTCACCGGAACATTTGTAACCTGATGGTTGACAACAGACTAAATGCCGCGCGGGATTAGCCGATCTAAGGCGCTGCAGTCATGGACTGTGAGGATGATCCCGGCAAAGGTTCGAATCCTCCCTCGGGCATGGGTGTGTGTGTTTGTCCTTAGGATAATTTAGGTTAAGTAGTGTGTAAGCTTAGGGACTGATCACCTTAGCAGTTAAATCCCATAAGATTTCACACACATTTGAACATTTTTTGGACAGACTAAATATCAGAGATGTCTAACGCGGTACAGATACTTTCCAGACACGTTCAACATCACAAGTAACGAAAAAATTTCGCAAATCGGACTAATACAAGAGGGAAATTATAAAATTTCCGCTAATTTCTGAAGTCACCTCGTAGCTCGTCCGTTTCAGTAACAGTGCTTACTACTGGAAACCGTCCTCCCATCACGCAGAGTGGCCCATATCAGCGTGACTCCTTGGTTTTGGCACTTGTTACCGTTTTCAGATTTTAGTATTGAGATTGTAACCTGCCACTTCCTAACGGTCCACTGGACTGCGATACAACTGACCATGGTCGCATATGCCTAATGAAATTTTACAGTGAGTAAGGTTATCGTTACCGAAGGAAAATAGCACCGGTTAGTCGGAGGAAAGGGAACAACAGACCCTTCTGAAGGAAGGATCTATTCTAAACTTAAGCTAACTGCTGATGATAATTTTGAAATGGGGGGAAAATAGTGCAATCGCTCAGGAACAGCACATGAGGAAAGGACACCACGTAATATTTACTACAAAATTTACTGATAGGCGGCCGAAGTGGCCGAGTGGTTGTAGGCGCTTCAGTCTGGAACCTCGCGACCACTACGGTCGCAGGTTCGAATCCTGCCTCGGGCATGGATGTGTGTGATGTTCTTAGGTTAGTTAGGTTTAAGTAGTTCTAAGTTCTAGGGGACTGATAACCACAGCAGTTGAGTCCCATAGTGCTCAGAGCCATTTTTGCAACTGTTCATCGGCAAACACACAAAATTGGCAGTAAATAGTTAATCAGTTTTCATATTCTTACGACACTCGGTAACTGCATGGAATAGAAAGGGACCCTGCCTCGTAATAATGTCTGATGACAGTGACGATACAGCTGCCCTACAAGTTCTAACTATTGCAAGTTATTATTCAAGTTATTCATACTTTCTGAAAGAAATTTAACTCGGTAAACCCGCTACAGTACTGTATGTGTCAATTAACAGTCTTAGGATGTCGTAGCTGTTCAGACGACGAAGAATGTAGCCGACGACAGAGCTGAGCTACCGCTGTTGCTGGTACTGCTGTTTGAGAACCCCGAGTCGTCTCCAAAGCCACGGATAATTACGCGACAGGCAGCAGTTAGAACTGAAGCTTCCCCCGCCTATCCACTCCTGCCGTGCTCTCAATACTCGCGGGTTAACGAATATGGCGCGCCTACACTGGCGCGATGATAGCTGCACACGGCGTCACTGGGGGCACCTAACAAACACTTCCGCACTCTTTCATGACTCAAGCTGCTTTACTTCCTCTCTGCTCGCAAAGCGACAGGGAGTCCCAATACGCAAAGATAAAGAACGGCACAGCTACTGCCGTGCTATCATTGCTATCGATACATTAAATAAAGTTCCCTTGGCTATTACCCAGCAATTTACAGTATTTTCATTATAATTACAATCAATTATGTCCAGTCAGAAATAAATACACTATTACACTATTGGCCATTAAAATTGCTACACCAAGAAGAAATGCAGATGATAAACGGGTATTCATTGGACAAATATATTATACTAGAACTGACATGTGATTACATTTTCAAGCAATTTGGGTGCATAGATCCTGAGAAATCAGTACCCAGAACAACCACCTCTGGCCGTAATAACGGCCTTCATACGTCTGGGCATTGAGTCAGACAGAGCTTGGATGGCGTGTACAGGTACAGCTGCCCATGTAGGTTCAACACGATACCACAGTTCATCCAGAGTAGTGACTGGCGTATTCTGACGAGCCAGTTGCTCGGCCACCATTGACCAGACGTTTTTAATTGCTCAGAGATCTGGAGAATGTGCTAGCCAGGGCAGCAGTCGAAAATTTTCTGTACCCAGAAAAGCCCGTGCAGCACCTGAATCATGCGGTCGTGCATTATCCTGCTGAAATGTAGGGTTTCGCAGGGATCGAATAAAGGGTAGAGCCCCAATGTCACCAAACACGGATGCGACCATCATGATGCTGTAAACAGAACCTGGATCCATCCGAATAAATAACGTTTTGCCATTCGTGCACTCAGGTTCGTCGTTGAGTACACCATCGCAGGCGCTCCTGTCTGTGACGCAGCGTCAGAGGTAACCGCAGCCATGGTCTCCGAGCTGATAGCCCATGCTGCTGCAAACGTCGTCGAACAGTTCGTGCATATGGTTGTTGTCTTGCAAACGTCCCCCTCTGTTAACTCAGGAATCGAGACGTGGCTGCACCTTCCGTTACAGCCATGCAGATGCCTGTCATCTCGACTGCTAGTGATACGAGGCCGTTGGGATCCAGCACGGCGTTCCGTATTACCCTCTTGAACCCACAGATTCCATATTCTGCTAACAGTCATTGGGTCTCGACCAACGTGAGCAGCAATGTAGCGATTTGATAAACCGCAATCGCGATAGGCTACAATCCAACCTATATCAAAGTCGGAAACGAGATGGTACACATTTCTCCTCCTTACACGAGGCATCACAACAACGTTTCACCAGGCAACGCCGGTCAACTGCTGTTTGTGTATGATAAATCTGTTGGAAACTTTCCTCATGTCAACCCGTTGTAGGGGTCTCCACCGGCGCCAACCTTGTGTGAATACTCTGAAAAGCTAATCTTTTGCATATCACAGCATCTTCTTCCTGTCGGTTAAATTTCGCGTCTGTAGCACGTCATCTTCGTGGCGTAGCAATTTTTATGGCCAGTAGTACACATGGATCAGTAATGTTATGAAACATAGTTTCTGTAATAAAGTATACAGATTCTGAATCAGAAGTACAGTACAAGTTATCGCCAGATATTAAAATGGGAAATGAGCTTCGATGACCAACTAACAAGTGTCTGGGGACGAACCAGTGAGCGGTGGGATCCAGTCCTGAGTGTCGGCCTGCCGTACGGCCCGGAGACCGGGAGCCGTGGTCCGGGGTGCCGTTAGTTCGCGTGGCAGCACCATTTTGGTTGTCATCCGCCATACCCTTACAGCACTGCAGTACGTCGACGATATGCTGCACCTCGTTTCGTTCCTGTACTGCATACTGGGCTTACATTTCACCAACATAATCTTCTACTTCTTGTCCCCGCGCTTGCCAAACCCCACCTTGGCCAGAGAGGTCGCGGGACATTTCTCCAATTGAGAACGTTTGGAGCATTATGGGCGGGGGCCTCCGACCAGCTCGGGATTTTGACTATCTAACGCGCCACTTGGACAGAATTTGTCACAGTTACCCTCAGGAGGATAGATCAAACGTACATCTGTGTGTATATTCTGTGCTTACTGGGCGACTACTGTGATATTCTACTGAACTCACGACTCTTTTCATGAATCCGTGACTCACTGCACCCACTCGATGTAATCCAAATCGATTACTTCAAATGAGAATGTCTTTTAGAAATTTTACACAGCTTTACGAACATGAGACGTGTGAACGTCTTCTTATTGACTGTGACATAATAAGGCAACTGCTCATATGAACTAATCCATCAAACATCAAGCGAATGAGGAGGAAATCGACAGGTACGATGTAAATTTAAAGTCAAACAAATGATTACAGAAAAACTAGATGATTGATCTATCGATCAATGCCGAGCCGAGTAACTACTTGCTTAAGGGCCAAAGGTGGACCAACTCGTTTTCGACTTGCCCAATTTCCGAAGCTGCTTCTGCTGAATAAATCGTCCAGTTTTTCTGTAATCATTTGTTTGACATTAACTTTACATCGTATCTTTCGATTTCCTTCTCATTCGGTTGATGTTTGATGGATTAGTTCATATGAGCAATTGCCTTATTATGTCACAGTCAATAAGAAGACGTTCACACTTCTCATGTTCGTAAAGCTGTGTAAAATTTCTAAAAGACATTCTCATTTGAAGTAATCGATTTGGATTACATCGAGTGGGTACACTGAGTCACGGATTCATGAACAGAGTGGTGAGTTCAGTAGAATATCACAGTAGTCGCGCAGTAAGCACAGAATATACACACAGATGTACGCTTGATCTACAGACTGGCTAAGAGACAAAACCCAGTATGTCGTTCCTAATATGGAGGTATCCTCAAACAAAAAGGTAGTGTCCTCAGGGTTGTGTGCCAGGTTCTCTGCTGTTCACCCTATATAGACTATCTGGACATTCACATGGCGTCTGTCCTCCCTTCGCTTTTGTGACGGCTTCAGCTCTGCTAGGCACACTTTAAATGAGATTTTTGGATGTCTATGGAGGACTGACAGACCACTCTTCCCGAATGGCAGAAACCAAAGAAGGTACTGATGTTGGACGCTGTGACCTGAAGCGAAGACGACCTTCTAATTCATCCCAAAGGTGTTCCACTGCGTTCACTTCGAAACTCTAGGAAGATCAGTCGGTTTCAGAAACATTACTGTCCACGAGTCAGTGACTCACAAACGCTGCTTTAAGGCAGAGTGTATTGGCAAGCTGATAAAAAAATACTTCTCCAAACTGTTCCTGTACTGTACACAATACACAATGCTGTAAAATGTGTTCGTATCCTTCCGCAAGTAGCATTTTCTTGCAACTTAACCACGAAGAACATACCCATCCTGCAACACCACCTCCATTGTACTTCACTGTTGGCACTACTCATAATGGCAAGTAACACTCTACAAGCACTTGCCAATGCCAAACTGTTCCGTCAGATTGGCACAGGATATATCGTGTTTCATCACACCAAGCTACTCGTTTCCAACTGTCCACTGTCCAGTGACGTAGCTCTTCACATCAGGCGCTGAATACAGAAACGTGTGATTTTTAAGAGGGCCTACTCTTTTAAATTCCCTACCCAGTCATTCTGCTTCCTGGACTGCTCTGCTGATAGTACTTTTTTTGGAAGATAACGAGTTTTATGGCACTTTCATTTCAGCTTTCGTCTCATATGCATCATGATCGAGAGGTAATGACGCATTTCTATCTCCCCTCAGGGATAAAACTGCCTCATTGCCTCTGCATGATGATGTGTTTGGGATGAAAAATGAAGTGAAAGTGCCATAAATTAACACTATTAGCTTTAGCTGCAAAACAGCCACTAAAGTGAAGCCAATAAATTTCCTGTACTCTGTTCACTGTAATATAATATTTAAGGTTGTTTACTTTTTAATGTTTTGTAGTTTTATATTGTGTAAGACAATTTGTTACTTCATTGGACAACTCCAAAATTTTATGAAGAATATGATAGACGACACTCACCAATTTGTGTGTGTGCATTTTCTCTATAAATGGCAACGTCTGGACAAATGTTTCCCTTCTTTACCTGAAATGAGACTCCTGCTGTGCAGCAGGTGAAAATCTCCAGTATGTTGGTAGTACGAGATGTGGTGGCCTGTGGCGCTGATGGCGTCGTGCGTGTCAGCCATGTCGGTGATCCCCGCGGTCGCGTTGGTAGCCCTGACGTCGTGGCGCATGCGCCTCCCACACCGCGAGCTGAGGCGGCCGAGCGCCGAGGCGTCGCAGCTGGGCGCCGCCATCTTGATCGTCGGCTCCAGCCTGCACCTGTACGTCCTGGTCGAGACCATCTGGCACTCCTGCAGCCACGCGAGCAGGTGACTACTGCGTCTCAAGACACGATCCGCTCACGTTTGTTTGTATACTCCGTTCATCATAAGAATAAACTCAAAAATGATGATTTGGTGAGAAGCAGTAGCATACGTACACTGGTGTTGTTACGCTCTTGGAAATAGGTCCTACCTATGTATTAGACTTATTATTATGAAGTTACGTTAAACGAAAGCTTAAGGGTATTCTAATGAAATAACAGCCGCAACGTTTCTCTTAATCACGCTTTAGCTATGTAGTTTTTATTTCAAAAATCGTGTACAGTCACACTCTCTGTACTGTTGTGCTCTGGTTGTTGTGCTGTTAATGCATGGGGCAATGCTGCCCCTACCAACCTCTGCCGACTCCAAACTGTACAAAATCGAGCTGTCCGGCATGCCCTCCACCTCCCTTTCGACTTCCCTACCCAAGAACTCCACATCCTGGCCGAGGTGACACTTCTTCACTCCCGCATCCTTTCCGCAGCCACTTCCTTCTACCAACAAACCCGCCACTCTCCCAGTCCCCTGATCCTTTCCCTGGGCACCACTGTCCACCTTCTGGCCACCACCTGTTTGCCTGACCTTCTCTTCTGCCCCCCATGACTCCGCATGCACTAGTCACTTTCATTTCATGTCACTTCATCTTTTCCATATCATTACTCCATCTCCTCACCACGTCATGACATCCACCCCCCTCACCACCCCTCACGCCACCCCCATCGCCCCTCATGCCCGCACCCCCAATGACAGCCTAATCCTTACAGGCCCTTCTCTTTTCACTTCTCCATCTGTCACTCTCTGACATCTTTCTCTTCCCCCCCCCCCCACTTCACCCCCTCATGACTGTCTGCCACCGCCGTCACCGACGCCGCAATGAAAATGAGGCCAGGACAATGGCCTTTCGTTTTCATTCACTCTTACTGTCCCTCCTCCTTTCCTTTAATCTCTCATTTACTTGTAAGCTACTGGCTAGTGAATGGGCCAATCGTTTTCCTCACGCTCTCACTGTCCCTTCTACTATCCATTCATCTGTCATTTTTAAATACTACGCCAGCCAGTCAATTGGGCGGTTTGTTTTCCTGCTTCTTCTACTATCCCTCTTACTATTCTTTCATCTTATATTTAAAAAAAAAAAAACAGCGCAAAGTCAAGTCCAACGTAGCACCACCATGCAATTTCCCCCACACCACATCAAGACAGAATGAGAAGCGCCCGAGAGGAGCTAGCACTTCAGCACCAGTCAAGGTTTCGAACCTCAGTTACGTGCGAGCGAGCGAGCGCTATTAATGCGCAGTACGAAAAATGGCTGAGGCTGCTGTCTTTTCTGTAGTGAAACACGTGTATGGAACACTGTTAAAAACTGCCAAGAAATAGATTGTTCTTAATGTTTTTCATAAATTTACAGAGATAATTGGCTTTGAAGTTTTCCGAGTGACTGTATGACGTACGGCTGACACACAAACACACATTGGATGTATAACAGAATCGGTAATGTAATAGACTGATAACTCACTGTTGTTCATGATTCGCTGGTTCAAGTCTCGCCTTAGTTAGTTTTTTCTCGTTCAGTTTGAAATACCTACATCTCGTAACTGTAAAATTCGTCATCATTTTTTTTATGAATAATACACGTCTTCTTGTTTCTAATTACATATTGCACGCGGAATTCCTGTTTTCATTTTGATTATAAATTCTCAGTTATCGATATTTTATGATAGATTGTTAATAAAAGCTGCTTGAATTAAGAATATATAACAATTTAATTTTTTAAGGTAAAAATGAAAAACCAAATACTCTTTTTATGGACTATATCCATCGTTTTATACCACAGATAAGTGTCGTAGAAGCATGAAAAAAAATTATTTTCACAACATCGAGCACGCCGTACAAATGCTGCATTTTTACTGTACCATTACGACATGAACCCAACAGAACTGTCCTGGAGCCAAGTTAAAGGATTTGGCCCAGGAAATAAGAAGACTGTTAAGCTAGCAGACGTGCTGGAACTAACGCACGCAGCTTTTTCACGTGTCACTGCCAAACGCTGGCAGGATATAGAATGACACGTCATAAAAGAAAAGGAGTAAATTCGGTGTCTGGTTGGCGTCGTGGATTCTGTTGTTGATCGACCCGTTATCAACGAAGCAGATGACAGCTCGAAAACTTAAATGTATTTCTCAGATTCGGATAAAGAAGGAGCTAAGAGATTACCAGACGACTGACAGTAATTAATACCTTCAGTGGCTGAAGTACTCTTTTGCATCACATGTAGCTCGCTCAGAAAAATTACCCTGTGTTCAAGTTTCATCACTCTTGTTTGTAATTAGAACACTATGTTAGGTGAGAACAAGAGCATTTTATGCTTTCCGTCTGGCCATCTAAGAAGCACGCGGTAGTGCTGGAGTTTTGCCGAATATTATTTCATTCTCTTTAAAAATTAAATGATATTCGGAGCTATAATATTTCTTTGCTCGGCTCTTTTTACGCGTGAATTGCAAATACTCACATCATTGCAGGTTAGATGGCCCACTGGCCGGTCAGTGCTGTCCAAGTTTAACGCAATACTTGGCGTAAGGTTTACTTGACGTTTATTCTTATGAGGAACAGAGTATAGCACCAGTGTTTGGAACACTTCGTTTCGTACGAAGAACACTATATACAGGACAACAATGTGTAAACGTTTTCTTGAACACTGGCAGAGGAGAATGAGCTCCATTGAGCACATTGACTGCCATTAGAAGATAAGTACTGCAAAAAGAACATATGCCAGCCCACTACTATCACTATCCCTATGCTTTGTGTTTAATGCCATAACATCTCTGCTCGTTGAGGAGAATGCGCTTTCGTGTTCAAGGTGCAGTCATTGGTAGCGCCCCTGAAGGACCAGCAATAATTTCACTACTCGTTCTACCACAGAAAATCTGAATGTGGTACAAGATAGCAAAATGGAACGCTGCATGAAGGCTTCAAGAAATAATTAAAGAATTAAAGAATTCATTGCAGCTGCGGACGTTATCACACTGAAAATTATAGGACAGCCCGTTGTTGATACATGATCGTATATGTTTATACCACGAGCACACGTGTAAATGATTAGAGTTGCAGTGACCTATGTCAGCAAGAGCGGCCATCCACAGTAAATTAATGTTGTCACCACATTATTATATTACTTGGTGTGTCACTACCTTGTGTTGCAGCTACAGCCCCGTTTGGCGCTGGTGTTATGTGATGTCCAGCTTTCTGTGCTCTGCTGGGGGACCGCTGGCAACAGGCTCCCGCATTTTCATTCATTTCCACCGATTAGTTAACATCCGTGTCACTTAATCTACCTCATTCTTAAATTTAGCAGAGCACTGTACTTCCACCCCAGTTCTTTAAAAAAAAAAATAGAATTCCCTTGCATAAAACGTAAATACGTCGTGCAATGGTACAATTTTGCAGGTACGTTCAGTGGTATATGTGGATACTACCTGCAAGACGTGTTGTGGATAGTTTGTAGCAGGACAGAAGTAATAAATTAAAACGGGACGACTGGTGCTGTAAGTTTACTACATGAACAGTGGTATCTGCCCCGGGTGGCAATTTCACGGGGCGCCAAATTCTCGTTCTTGAAGAAGAAAAACAAAGCACCTAGCATCCAGTGCACGTTGGTATTTCGATTATTTATATGGTTTTGAAATGTATCCCTCTCGATTTTTGAACATCGTAAGTTGATTTCCGAACGAATCAGAACCTATTTTTGAATACATGCGTAGCATACGTGATGTCTCTGCCAAGCGAATCCCTGTCGCATATACGAATGTAGCAATAAAAAAACTTCCCTTAGACAGAAGGCAGCGGGGCTATACTAGCTGAGCCAAATCAGTCCAAACGTGTAAATGCCAGTCGATCTTTCTTTATGTGGTTGATTGGGTGTGAGAATGATAAACTTTGTTATAATTATTACCGAAATTCATAGATTCACACTACCAGAGTGGAAATAAACGATGAACAGGAATAACAGGTAAGAAAGAGTAGATATCTGCTCGAAACATCCAAAAATAAAATTTTCAGAGAAAATTTTTGCCCGAACACTACAGTACTGTACAGTCCAAGTTAGCAGCCGCTTAAGTTCTATACTCAGAACATGAAAAATGTGTAATCGGAGAATAAACACAGGATAAATGAAACGGTGATTCTGGTAGAGTTAGTGTAAGTAGTGGGGCAACAAGGACATCAGCACAATTTGTTTGTGTGGGTTGCCTACATCAGGCACAGATATGCACTCAGGGGCAAATCTATTGTTCTCCATTGATTGGCAGGTACATAACCCATTGTTCTGTTAAGTGCTTTTCCATGTCACCCCCATTTCCTTTTGATTGACAGGCACTTATCCTACTGTTCCCTTGCCCCCTTCTCCTCCTCCAAGCCCCCTCCCCCCTCACTGCTACAGACACACTTCTAGGTCTGAGTTATTGGAATAGTTATTCTCACTATTATCAATTTGATTGACTACTTAATTAAACTGATCAATTAATTAACCTCTCACCCATTGGTAAATCCCCCCTCTTCACCCTGCCATGCCCCCCTGGTGGGAACTTCAGATTACATCAGGACAATGCAACCTCTACTAACCTAAGAAATTAGAGGGAAGATAGGTCACTTGGCCTACCTCCACTAACCTAAGTCATCAGATCTCCACCTCTTCCTAGGAACCGGAGGGAAATTGGAATTTTGGAGGGAAGTTAGGTCAATTCGACTATCTGTGCTAACCTAAGAAAATGGCGCAAAAGAAAGTGCATTTGGGTCACCTCCACCAACCTAAGTCACCTGACCGCTGCTTCTTCCTAGGAAGTGGTGGGAAAAGTACACGGTCTGTGCTGGACATAAGACTTTATTTTACATGCACTATTTATTTAAACAATTAGAGGTAGTACCTCTGTCCAGTGTGTTACCCCGAGGTCTGGAGTCCAACTGACCTAGCACACAGTGCTACCACCAGAGGAAGCTGTCATCCATTCTGCAACATAATCCAAGATAGTGGGGAAAATAGCGGGAAACAGTGTGGTTGTCATTGGCTTCGGAGTCCAACTGACCTAGTACACCATACTGCCACCAGAGGGCGAAGTCGTCCATTCTGTGATGTAATCCAAGATGGTGGTCTGGTGGTGGAGAGGAAGGGTCTCATAACAGGAAATTCAAGCGTATATTGTTTATTTATAAGAAAATCAGTTTTAGGGGTTTGGATATCTCTTGTTCATCATTCTCTGCTGTCTGGAAACATGTAGGTCTTGTAAGAAGTAATTACATGGAGCAAACGTGTTGCATAACCTAATGTTCAACACTGTACTCTGGGTGTCTTAACCCAATGTTTTGTTGCTCTTTGTCGCCACTTAACCTATTGTCTGTTAACTGGTTTTCCATGTCATCCCCATTTATTAAAACTATTCTACCGCCTTTGATTCCAAATTAAGTAAGTAGTTACGTCCTCCCACCATTTTCTGTTACACTTTTCGAATTTCACAATGTGATTCTGGCACATTGTTCTTTGTCACCCACCCCTTTACACTATTATACTGCATTTTACATAAAATTATGCAAATTAACCTAGCTTTCTGCACTTAACCTGCTGATCTGCTCCATGTCACCCACTCATGCACATCCTGCCCTTAACTATTGTACCACTAACACCACATTGATACTAAAATATATGCAAATTAAATCGATATTTTTCACATGTATGGGGAAGTTTTTTTTAATTCACATCATCCTATTGGTCGGTGAAATCGATAGATTACAGTTTAAACAAAAGATTGCTAATAAAAAACACATCCCGCCACTCGATGCCCACAGTCGCCGTCCGCCCGCCGCTGCCGCCACTGCCCCAGCCTTGACCATACCCCGGACGTGACAACCACTGCATTGCTCTCACGAGACGTGGAAGTGTTAGAAATATATAGTGCACCATCTGATATAATTTGATGGTGTATGTTTTTTTTTTTTTTTTAATGGTTCAAATGGCTCTGAGCACTATGGGACTAAACATCTATGATCATCAGTCCACTGATTGTGTATGTGTTCTAGAATTAACAATGCATGAATGCACTGCAGTCATCTAACAACATTCACAATGATACTTGTGGGTAGGGGGTGGTTTATCTATGATACTGAAATTGGGAAATATGCTGTCACATAATTGGTCAGTGTTGAAATTACTGCAAAATCCCTAAAATTTTTCACACAATCAATTGTAATGCTTATTATTTCAGTACATCGGGGATGTCTTTTCCATCCCATCTGCCCACTGGTACACTATTGGTTACCACATAATGACTGACTGACATCGCTTGTTTGAGTTGGGGAAAGAGTTTTGGTGGAGGAGCAAGACCTTCTGGGGACGGACAGAACCGAAACAGTGATTACGTACATGATTGCAGTATGATGAATCAGTTGAAATGGAATGCGTGCCATCAGCTATTCTGTCACTGCGACAGATGAGTTTAAATGTACAGGTCGTCAATCACTTTCGGACACCAGTTTGGAAACTCTCCACAACGCCACCGAACTCTTCCAGTTTCCTTATGTTGTAACTGTCTTTTATTTAAAATCATCCAGTGTGTGCGGCGTGTTATGGTAGCTGGAATAACAAGATGATTTACACCATGCGACATCTAGTTTTCTGCGAGAGACAATGGATCACAATGTGTTAATGTCAGTTTAGAACCTGACACAGACATCGAAGTCATGGTAGAAAAACAAAATGTATGGCAGTGTACAAAGTGTGTTACAGCAGAAAAAAACAATGTTTCACACAATGGCGCAGCGTCACAAGGTGCGTCTCTTGCAACTTAGAGTATGGTCTGTGGAATACAGTGATCCTCCTACAGTACAGGTGATGAAAGTTTAAACTAGTCTGTGCAGTGGATCAATACCCTTTATAATCAGTAGGATCATCACGTGTGCTTGATGCCAGCACACATGTGGCTTTTGTTTTCGATATATGGGAGGAGAGAGATGCGGTAAAAATCTTATCGAGTTCTCTATCAGATGAAGTTAGTGGAGCTTTAATAGTCCATAATTTTTCTCTAGTGGATGGAACAGAATAATGATGATAGAATGTTGGGGTGAAGAATGGTACTGATATTTCTATTTCCAGAGTTACAGCCGTCAACATGGTGTATTTCTGATATTTGTTGAATGTCGTTCAGTTGAGACTGCGATTGTAACATTTAGTTGTAAGTACAGGGACAAAATATATATGTGACGGATTTCTTAGGATGGCCATTCTGCCTGTGTGTGCTTGGCATGCGGCATCAGTGACCTGTGTGGTGATGATTCACATTTACCTTTCATGGTAGAAACCATCCAAATGGAGAGGCCTGTTGGAATGTATGAATGTAAATGACTTAACCACGCTGTCCTCTAGACTATCGAATAGCGAACTAAGTATGTGTTCGACAGATTTCGTGATCCCGTGGAAATTGGCGACGATTGAATATGGATGTGTGTTTGCACTCGACTATTATTCCCCCCCATGTAAATTGTTCGGTTGACTACTTGTGCACATTTCGCACCTTTATTTGGTTGAGAGAAGATCGATGGTGGTGTGTGGATCTAGCGTGTGGAAGACATATTTGCCAGTTCTCTAGATATGAGAAACACCTTAGTTGACCTTTTAAATTATCGGGATGATTTGGAATCTGCTACATCACCGACATCGGTATTCGCGAGTGGAACTATCAGTATTCTCTGTTTCTTTTCGAGTTTCCGCATAAATGTCTTCGCAGACGTGACAAGTTTCTAGTTATTCCATGGCTTACAGTATGCCCCACCTACCTAAAGATTCGGGTTTGTAGAGAAATAATTTCCAGTCCATATCTTCGAAATTACATTGCGTGAGCAATTGGTAGGATACTGCTGTGATGTGTGCTTGATATCGAGAAGTACCGCGAAAATGGTACGATACTGTAGCAAGCCATACGAAATTTGATATGTTCTTGTAATCCCAGAGTCTGGAGATGGGTGTCGAAAAGCGAGGAAGCAGGTCTAGAACAGAAACAGTAACACGTTTGTGTCGAGGGGGGGGGGGGGGGGGGGACAAGGCCAAATCTGTAGAAAAGTTCTGAGAGAGACTTTGATCCACTGAGGGCGCTCTGGTCATGCGTGGGGATTGATACCCGCCCCCGCCGAACCTCGAGGTAAATAAAATATCTATTGCCGCGAGTATACTGTCTTCGCAGTATATGTACGAATGATGTAAAAGGCTGACTTTGTATGGTGTAGAATACGAATTGTATGTTTACTAGATCGACACGGTACACGGTGATATATTGATGGGCTGGAGATCAATTTCTCGTTCCAATATTCAAGCTACTGTCCTCAGTGGGAGAGCAGTTAACTGGTAAGAGTCTTTCTGTGTTTGACGATATGTAGGGCACTTTGCAAGGATTAGTTGTTGCTGCAATATATCGATCTGTGTAAAACAGTTTTTTCTGCTGAAAGCCTCGTCTGGGAAAAAAAAGGGCGGACGGTGCTTCCATATCGGCAGCATCAATAATTCGGCGGGTAAATTCGATAAGAGCCCATCATAAGCCCCCATTCATTCACAAGACATCCTTTCTGATGGGATATAGGAGTCTCTACACAGCGGTGAGAATGTTTGTGTATGTTGAAAGCAGGAAGGGTAACATGTGATGGACGGCGGGTAAATTCGATAAGAGCCCATCATAATCCCCCATTGATTCACAAGACATCCTTTCTGATGGGATATAGGAGTCTCTACACAGCGGTGAGAATGTTTGTGTATGTTGAAAGCAGGAAGGGTAACATGTGATGGACGGCGGGTAAATTCGATAAGAGCCCATCATAATCCCCCATTGATTCACAAGACATCCTTTCTGATGGGATATAGGAGTCTCTACACAGCGGTGAGAATGTTTGTGTATGTTGAAAGCAGGAAGGGTAACATGTGATGGACGGAGTGCCACATTATGATCACGAGGAAGAATGCATTCGACATTATTCTGCGCTATTTTCGTAAACAGGATCTGTTAGGGCAAGAATTCCGTGCATACAAGCCGAGACATCGTAAAATCTTGTACAAAAGCGACCATTAACTATTTCTGGGGCACTACACAATTTCCGAGAGGTCGACTTGGCTCTTATTGTACATAGACACATCAATATAACGTGGAGAACCTTTAAGATGGTGAGTTGCCACGTGGACGATTCGCGGCGAGGTGTCAGTCACGCTGGGGCAGGTAATCATGGCTCGACGTAGCTCGTATGTCCCGTTAGGATAGATAGAGAGAAAGCAGCCTGTGCTATTGTGGAACAGCTTTCTATAGCAAGATCTGTGATGTCAGTATCCACAGATATAGCGTCAGCAATGATAATCCCACATTCTGCCCAGAGGCGTTTCTCATATGGGATCGGTGTGAGCTCGCCTTGGAGTTCTGTAGCGAGGTGGACAGTGGTGTGTGCTGTACCTCACGTGATCGGCGAGGACACAATGGCAGAGGAGGAGATGCTGCAGAATTTGGCCTCTGCGAGTAGCCTGGTTGCTGCAGCCCTAACCCACTAGCTTGAGGGAGGGTGGTCCATTGATACCAGAACAATGCTGTGGCTGCCATTCCGGGGGTAGGTTCGGGGCTGGGGTTAGGGGCGGCGGGCTAGCAGCAACGTTGGGCTGGCGGTGGCATGCCTTCTATTAGTGATCTTTTGTTTAAACTGTATGCGAACGATTTCACCAATCAGTAGGATGATGTGAATTTAAAAAAAAACTAGCCCACACATGTGAAAAATATCGATTTAATTAATTCGCATAAATTTTTTATGTCAACATGTTGTTAGCAGTACAATAGTTAAGGGGGAGGTGTGCGTGAGTGGGTGACATGGAGCAGATCAGCAGGTTAAGTGCAGAACACTAGGTTAATTTGCATTATTTTTATGTAAAATGCAGTACAATAGTTTAAGGGGGTGGGTGACAAAGAACAATGCGCCAGAAATGGCGTTCAAAAGCATGAGAAAAGTGTACCAGAAAATGGTGGGAGGACATAACCAATTACTTAGTTTGGTGTCAAAGGTGGTAGAATAATTCAAGGAAGTGGGGGTGACATGGAAAACCACTTAACAGAATAATAGGTTAAGTGCCAACAAAGGGCCAACATTACGTTAAGACACCCAGAGTACAGTGCCAAACATTAGGTTATGCAACACGTTTGCTCCATGTAATTACTTCTTACAAGACCTACATGTTTCCAGAATGCAGAGAATGATGAGCAAGAGAAACCCAACCACCTCAAACTGATTTTTTTATAAATAAACAATATACCCTTGAATTTCCTGTTATGAGATCCTCCCTCTTCAGCACCAGACCGCTATCTTGGATTACGTGATAGAATGGATGACAGCGTTCTCTGGTGGTAGTACTGTGTACTAGGTCAGTTGGACTCCGGACCTCATTGTTAACACATTGGATGGAGGTACTGCCTCTAATTGTTTAAATAAATAGTGAATGCAAAATAAAGACTTATGTCCAGCATATGTCGAGTCCTCTTCCCACCATTTCCTAGGAAGAGGTGGTGGTCAGGTGACTTAGTTTGGTGGAGGTAGCCCAAGTGCCCTTTCTTTCGTGCCATTTTCTTAGGTTAGTAGCGAATTCACCTATCTTTCCTCCAAAATGCAAACTTCCCACCAGTTCCTAGGAAGAGGTGGAGGTTTGATGACTAAGGTTAGTGGAGGTAGGCCAAGTGACCTATCTTCCCTCTAATTTCTTAGGTTAGTAGAGGTTGCATTGTCCTGATGTAATCTGAAGTTCCCACCAGGGGGGCATGGCAGGGTGAAGAGGGGGGACTTACCAATGGGTGAGAGGTTAATTAATTGATCAGTTTAATTAAGTAGTCAATCAAATTGATAATAGTGAGAATAACTATTCCAATAACTCAGACCTAGAAGTGTGCCTGTAGCAGCGAGGGAGGAGGCGGGTTGGAGGAGGAGGAGGGGGTGGGGGGCTGATAGGATAACTGCCTGTCAATCAAAAGGAAATGGGGGTGACATGGAAAAGCACTTAACAGAACAATAGGTTAAGTACCTGTCAATCAAAGGAGAACAATAGGTTAAGTATCTGTCAATCAAAGGAGAACAATAGGTTGGACCCTGAGTGCATACCTGCCCCTGATATAGGCAACCCGTAGTAACAAAATGTGCTGACAACCTTGTTGTCCCCTACTAGTGCAGTTAACCGGAGAATATGTTTTGTCAGTGGGAGGAATAGTTACAGAATTAGTGATGACAAGATTTTTGTTAGAATGAGGAAGGAGAAGAAATGGCGCCACAACACAAATTACAAGGAAGAATATGACAATTACAAATTTATATAAAAATTTCGTTCTGCTGATATTTTCCAATCTTATGATATTGGTACTTCGCGAATTATATTGTGTCATGTTATTTACGTAAATGAGGTAGATAAAAATCACCATTTGTGCCAAACAGTCTCGCTTTACTTGCTTTACTGCAACTGCAACGACATTAGGGGAGCTTGTTTCCCTTTATATAGCATACAGTGACAAAACAGATGTAATCAAATCGAAATACCACGCCAGTGTTGGGTACTATTCGTATTAAGAGCTTTTGCAGTATTAGACATTTTGATTTTTCATATAGCAAAACGTTTGACGAACACTGATGAGGCAATAGATTGTTTCGCAGAACGGAAAGCACGCCGAGTAAAGCCATAGCAAGATTACAGAGAAAAAAAAGCTGGAACCTGAGGATTGAATAAATGCACACTGTCTTGCTTGTCTCTTGTCTTCACTGGTTTTATGTTTCCTATATTTAATTTTTATGTCACACAACAAAGAAAGTTAGTAGCTAATAGGCAATAGAGAGTGCAAATTTTCTGGAAAGTTATTACTCTCCCAGTCACGAGAAATGCCACCCGGTATTAATTGTGAAGATTTTTTAGGGGGTAGGATGTCAAACAGTCCGACTGGGAGCAGGAGGGACACCATAGGACATTTTAATTTGCACTGTCCTGAATGTAGGTTTGATGGTTTACATTAAAAAATATACACGTTTGAATTCTACAAAGCGAAATACAATGACGCGCCATTACAAAATACAGACGTTTGAATTTTACGGAGCGACATAGAATCAAGTGCAACCGAAGAGCGCTGTCTGAAGAGGGGTGCCACTGCACTTTGTCATACTTAAGAACCAACAACAGGTCTTACATTTCACCAAACATGTCAGAAAGATGTACGCTACAAACTGAGGGTATTTTTGAAAAATTGACACTTTTTTTTAAAAAAAATAAAAGATCTGGGGCTGTGCAGTGGCCTGCCAAGACATATGAGGGGCGACTGCCTCAGCTACGTCACCTGTACCGCAGTGTATGCTTACTGTATGCTTCATCCATATTAGGAGTGCGCACCTCAGTTTTCATGCCATGTTTTTGTTTTCGGTGCTGTAGTCACACACTAATGATTTTGCATGGATTTATTTGGCAAATTATTAGCTGTATTGTTATGCAGTCGACCCACTAGATGTACACTATTGGCCATTAAAATTGCTACACCACGAAGATGACGTGCTACAGACGCGAAATTTAACCGACAGGAAGCAGATGCTGTGATATGCAAAAGATTAGCTTTTCAGAGTATTCACACAAGGTTGGCGCCGGTGGAGACCCCTACAACGGGTTGACATGAGGAAAGTTTCCAACAGATTTATCATACACAAACAGCAGTTGACCGGCGTTGCCTGGTGAAACGTTGTTGTGATGCCTCGTGTAAGGAGGAGAAATGCGTACCATCACGTTTCCGACTTTGATAAAGATCGGATTGTAGCCTATCGCGATTGCGGTTTGTCGTATCGTGACATTGCTGCTCGCGTTGGTCGAGACCCAATGACTGTTAGCAGAACATGGAATCGGTGGGTTCAGGAGGATAATACGGAACGCCGTGCTGGATCCCAACGGCCTCGTATCACTAGCAGTCGAGATGACAGGCATCTGCATGGCTGTAACGGAAGGTGCAGCCACGTCTCGATTCCTGAGTTAACAGAGGGGGACGTTTGCAAGACAACAACCATATGCACGAACTGTTCGACGACGTTTGCAGCAGCATGGGCTATCAGCTCGGAGACCATGGCTGCGGTTACCTCTGACGCTGCGTCACAGACAGGAGCGCCTGCGATGGTGTACTCGACGACGAACCTGGGTGCTCGAATAGCAAAACGTCATTTTTTTCGGATGAGTCCAGGTTCTGTTTACAGCATCATGATGGTCGCATCCGTATTTGGCGGCGTCGCGTTGAACGCACATTGGAAGCGTGTATTCGTCATCGGCATACTGGCGTATCACCCGGCGTGATGGTATGGGGTGCCATTGGTTACACGTCTCGGTCACCTCTTGTTTGCATTGACGGCACTTTGAAGAGTGGACGTTACATTTCACATGTGTTACGACCCGTGGCTCTACCCTTCATTCGATCCCTGCGAAACCCTACATGTCAGGAGGATAATGCACGACCGCATGTTGCAGGTCCTGTACGTGCCTTTCTGGATACAGAAAATGTTCGACTGCTGCCCTGGCCAACACGTTCTGCAGATCTCTCACCAGCTGAAAACGTCTGGTCAATGGTGGCCGAGCAACTGGCTCGTCACAATACGCCAGTCACTACTCTTGATGAACGGTGGTATCGTGTTGAAGCTGCATGGGCAGCTGTACCTGTACACGCCATCCAAGCTCTGTTTGACTCAATGCCCAGGCGTATCAAGGCCGTTATTACGACCAGAGGTGGTTGTTCTGGGTACTGATTTCTCAGGATCTATGCACCCAAATTGCTTGAAAATGTAATAACATGTCAGTTCTAGTATAATATATTTGTCCAATGAATACCCGTTTATCATCTGCATTTCTTCTCGGTGTAGCAATTTTAATGGCCAGTAGTATAGTTTAGGAGTCCTGGGAGGTAAGTGCTTTTGTGAAGTACTTGACTGCCCAACTACAGCTCTCCTACCAAGCAGAGGCCGTTCGCAGCGGAGACCCAACCCCCCTCCCAATTACCACCGTTGCCCCTTCGCCAGGCAATCTGCTCACGCAGGTATTTTATGTGCATCCTGACGCTGGCTCTCTTTCCTGTTGCAGTGATGCAATGCGCAAACAGTGCATGGACATCGACATCGTTAATGCCGTCTCTCTCGTCATGCAGGTGAGATAAAAGCTAAGCCTCTTCCATCCTTAGCGATAGTACATTGTGTTCCATATCTCATCTGTAACTTATTACGCAAAAAATGTCATTTATGGTTTTGAATGAATATGATCATAGCAGAATTGTAAAGCCTGTTCATTATATGGGAACACGTCTCTGTCATAGGGTGGCAATGGTAGTGGAAATAAATAACCATGACGTAATCAGCTAAATATCTAGATTGGTATGGGATGGAAAATGGTAGTAGTTTCGTTTGATCGCAGTTCCTCTTAGTACTACTTATTTGCTAGGTGCCAATCAGATATGATAAGAATCGCCAGATATGAACCACAAGCCAGTTTGCGATCACACTCAAACATGTGATGATAGCCAACACAGCGTTTCAAAACGCTATGAACGATGAGAGTGTCTGTACTACGTAGTTAAAAAGATAAGACTACCATCAGCCACGAGGTCGGATTGAACACCACAGTGCTTAACTAGGCATGGTCCTATGGTGTAAGTGGTCCCGCCTTCCCCCGATCTTTGAACTGACTTACCAAGCCAGTTACAAGGGGACCGAGAGGTGGCTGAAATCCGAAGTGGGAAGCTCCGAGATATTCAGGGAATTGTGGAACGTATACAGGAAAGACAGATTAGAGCCCATTGGAGGGGAGTGTTCATTGCAGGTGACAAAAGTATTGTCTCTACTGAAGTCAAAGGCGAGTGTGACAGTGAAGTTATCTGGTCGCATATAACAGTTGTCAACCCAGTCAGTTACTGAATGTTTTTGCTGCCTGCTCGATTCCAGTGTGACAGTTCTACAGCCATTCAAAGACACTCTGTGCTCAGTAACGCGTAAATACCCAGCTCATTCAATACTACTTGGAGGCTACAGTAACCTGCCGAGTATAGACTGGGATACCTGTGGATTCATTGCTTGGGGGTGCAGACAGACAATCATGCGAAATACTTTTGAACACGGTTTCTGAAAATTGTCCTGAGCAGCTAGCTCCGCAGCCCACACGCTTTGGATATATCTTAGATCTTGTAGCTACAAATAGATCTAGCCTTATCGACGGCTCAGTGTATAAACGGGGATTACCGGCCATGATGTCATTACAGCAACTACAATTACTAAAGTTAATAAATCAGTCAAGAAGGCTTGGAGAGTGTGTCTGCTAGATAGAGCAGATAAGCTATTGTTAGCATCCGACTTAGGCAGTGAACTGACATCACTTAGTTTCAGTAAGATGTATGTAGAGGAATTATGGGCAAAGTTTAAGCAGATTGTAAATCGTGGTCTGACTAGTAAGTGGCTAAAGGATGGAAGAGACCCGCCATGGTTTAATAACGAAATCGGCGGGTGCTGAGGAAGCAGAGGCTGTTGCACTCTCGGTTCGAAAGAGAACGCATAAATGACGATAAGCGAAGGTTGGCAGAGATTTGTGCGTCTGTGAAAATATCCATGCACGAAGCATACAACTACCATCGTCACACCTTAGTAAAAGATCTGGTAGAGACCCCGAAAAAATTCTGCTCTTACTTAAAATCGCTAATCGGGCCTAAGGCTTCTATACAATCCCTTGTTGGCCAGGGTGGTGTAGCAGCTGAAGATACCAAAACGAAAGCCGAAGTTTTAAATTTAACGTTGAAGAAATCGTTCACAG
Source organism: Schistocerca nitens (assembly GCF_023898315.1). Lineage (NCBI taxonomy): Eukaryota > Metazoa > Arthropoda > Insecta > Orthoptera > Acrididae > Schistocerca > Schistocerca nitens. Next base: position 1,298,444,166 of record NC_064614.1, read on the forward strand.
AAGAGAACCGTACAAGCATACCGTCACTCGACCATCCGACAGACTCCCGTACGGACGACATTGTAATAAGCATACCTCTAGTAAAGGAACAGCTGAAAGATTTGAAAGCAAATAAATCATCAGGTGCGAATGGAATCCCATTTCGATTTTACAAGGAATAATCTACGGCTTTTGCCCCTTACCTAGCTTGCATTTATCGTTAATCTCTCGCCGAGCACAAAGTCCCAAGCGACTGGAAAAAAGCATAGCTGACGCCTGTATACAGGGAGTTACAAAAAGGTACGGCCAAACTTTCAGGAAACATTCCTCACACACAAATAAAGAAAAGATGTTATGTGGGCATGTGTCCGGAAACGCTTAATTTCCATGTTAGAGCTCATTTTAGTTTCGTCAGTATGTACTGCTCAATGCCGCACGTTATCATGATTTCATACGGGATACTCTACCTCTGCTGCTAGAACATGTGCCTTTACAAGTACGACACAACATGTGGTTCATGCACGATGGAGCTCCTGCACATTTCAGTCGAAGTGTTCGTACGCTTCTCAACAACAGATTCGGTGACCGACGGATTTGTAGAGGCGGACCAATTCCATGGCCTCCACGCTCTCCTGACCTCTACCCTCTTGACTTTCATTTATGGGGGCATTTGAAAGCTCTTGTCTACGCAACCCCGGTACCAAATGTAGAGACTCTTCGTGCTGGTATTGTGGACGGCTGTGATACAATACGCCATTCTCTAGGGCTGCATCAGCGCATCAGGGATTCCATGCGACGGAGGGTGGATGCATGTATCCTCGATAACGGAGGACATTTTGAACATTTCCTGTAACAAAGTGTTTGAAGTCACGCTGGTACGTTCTGTTGCTGTGTGTTTCCATTCCATGATTAATGTGGTTTGAAGAGAAGTAATAAAATGAGCTCTAACATGGAAAGTAAGCGTTTCCGGACACATGTCCACATAACATATTTTCTTTCTTTGTGTGTGAGGAATGTTTCCTGAAAGTTTGGCCGTACGTTTTTGTAACACCCTGTATAAGAAGGGCAAAAGAACGGACGCGCAAAATTACAGACCAATATCCCTAAGTTATGTTTGTTACAGAATCCTTGAACATATTCTCAGTTCGAATATAACAAACGTTCTTCAGACTGAGAAGCTTATATTCGCGAATCAGCATGGTTTTAGAAACCATCGCTCGTACTAAACTAAGCGCACATGATATACTCCGAACTACGGATGAAGGGCAGCAGGCAGATTCCATATTTCTAGATTTCCGGAAAGAATTTGAGAGTGTGCCACATTGCAGGCTGTTAACGAAGGTACGGGGGTCTGAAATAGGTTCACAGATAAGTGAGTGGATCGAAGACTTATTAAATAATAGATCCCAGAACTTTGTCCTCGTCAGAGACAAGGCCATCGTCAGGAGTGCCCCAGGGAAGTGTGTGATGGGAGCGCCGTTGTTCTCTACATACATAAATGATTTGGCAGACAGGGTGGGCAGCAACGTGCCGTTGTATCCTGACGATGCCGTGGTGTACCATAAGGTGTCAAAGCTGAATGACTGTAGGAAGATACAAAACGACTTGAGAAAATTTCCAGTTGGTGTGATGAGTGGCAGCTAGCCACAAATGTGGAAAAATGTAAGTTAATGCGGATGAGTAGGAAGATCAAACCTGTAATGTTCGGATACGGTATTACTAGTGTTTACACAGTCAATCTGTTTAAATATCTGGGCGTGACATTGCAAAGGTGGAACGATCATGTGAGAACTGTGCTAGGAAAGGCGATTGGTCTATTTCGGTTTATTGAGAAAATTTTAGGGAAAAGTGGTACATCCTGAAGGAGACCTCGGGCAATTAAACAGAGAATCGACTCGTGGAGATAACATCTTGGACCTACTGATAACAAACAGACCCGAACTTTTCGACTCTGTATGTGCAGAACAGGGAATCAGTGATCATAAGGCCGTTTCAGCATCCCTGAATATGGAAGTTAATAGGAATACAAAAAAAGGGAGGAAGGTTTATCTGTTTAGCAAGAGTAATAGAAGGCAGATTTCAGGCTACCTAACAGATCAAAACGAAAATTTCTGTTCCGACACTGACAATGTTGAGTGTTTATGGAAAAAGTTCAAGGCAATTGTAAAATGCGTTTTAGACAGGTACGTACCGAGTAAAACTGTGAGGGACGGGAAAAACCCACCGTGGTACAACAACAAAGTTAGGAAACTACTTCGAAAGCAAAGAGAGCTTCACTCCAAGTTTAAACGCAGCCAAATCCTCAAGGACAAACAGAAGCTAAACGATGTCAAAGTTAGCGTAAGGAGGCCTATGCGTGAAGCGTTCAGTGAATTCGAAAGTAAAATTCTATGTACCGATTTGACAGAAAATCCTAGGAAGTTCTGGTCTTACGTTAAATCAGTAAGTGGCTCGAAACAGCATATCCAGACACTCCGGGATGATGATGGCATTGAAACAGAGGATGACACGCGTAAAGCTGAAATACTAAACACCTTTTTCCAAAGCTGTTTCACAGAGGAAGACCGCACTGCAGTTCCTTCTCTAAATCCTCGCACAAACGAAAAAATGGCTGACATCGAAATAAGTGTCCAAGGAATAGAAAAGCAACTGGAATCTCTCAACAGAGGAAAGTCCACTGGACCTGACGGGATACCAATTCGACTCTACACAGAGTACGCGAAAGAACTTGCCCCCCTTCTAACAGCCGTGTACCGCAAGTCTCTAGAGGAACGGAGGGTTCCAAATGATTGGAAAAGAGCACAGGTAGTCCCAGTCTTCAAGAAGGGTCGTCGAGCAGATGCGCAAAACTATAGACCTATATCTCTGACGTCGATCTGTTGTAGAATTTTAGAACATGTTTTTTGCTCGAGTATCATGTCGTTTTTGGAAACCCAGAATCTATTCTGTAGGAATCAACATGGATTCCGGAAACAGCGATCGTGTGAGACCCAACTCGCTTTATTTGTTCATGAGACCCAGAAAATATTAGATACTGGCTCCCAGGTAGCTGCTATTTTTCTTGACTTCCGGAAGGCGTTCGATACAGTTCCGCACTGTCGCCTATAAACAAAGTGAAAGCCTACGGAATATCAGACCAGCTGTGTGGCTGGATTGAAGAGCTTTTAGCAAACAGAACACAGCATGTTGTTATCAATGGAGAGACGTCTACAGACGTTAAAGTAACCTCTGGCGTGCCACAGGGGAGTGTTATGGGACCATTGCTTTTCACAATATATATATAAATGACCTAGTAGATAGTGTCGGAAGTTCCATGCGGCTTTTCGCGGATGATGCTGTAGTATACAGAGAAGTTGCAGCGTTAGAAAATTGTAGCGAAATGCAGGAAGATCTGCAGCGGATAGGCACTTGGTGCAGGGAGTGGCAACTGACCCTTAACATAGACAAATGTAATGTATTGCGAATACACAGAAAGAAGGATCCTTTATTGTATGATTATATAATAGCGGAACAAACACTGGTAGCAGTTACTTCTGTAAAATATCTGGGAGTATGAGTGCGGAACGATTTGAAGTGGAATGATCATATAAAATTAATTGTTGGTAAGGCGGGTACCAGGTTGAGATTCATTGGGAGAGTGCTTAGAAAATGTAGTCCATCAACAAAGGAGGTGGCTTACAAAACACTCGTTCGACCTATACTTGAGTATTGCTCATCAGTGTGGGATCCGTACCAGATCGGGTTGACGGAGGAGGTAGAGAAGATCCAAAGAAGAGCGGCGCGTTTCGTCACAGGGTTATTTGGTAACCGTGATAGCGTTACGGAGATGTTTAATAAACTCAAGTGGCAGACTCTGCAAGAGAGGCGCTCTGCATCGCGGTGTAGCTTGCTCGCCAGGTTTCGAGAGGGTGCGTTTCTGGATGAGGTATCGAATATATTTCTTCCCCCTACTTATACCTCCAGAGGAGATCACGAATGTAAAATTAGAGGGATTAGAGTGCGCACTGAGGCTTTCAGACAGTCGTTCTTCCCGCGAACCATACGCGACTGGAACAGGAAAGAGAGGTAATGACAGTGGCACGTAAAGTGCCCTCCACCACACACCGTTGGGTGGCTTGCGGAGTATAAATGTAGATGTAGATGTAGATGTAGACCGCATTTAGGACTCTGTAGCGACCTATTCTTGAGTACTAGTCCAGTGTTTGCGATCCTTAACAGGCCGGTTTGAAGAAAGACGTCGAAGCAGTTCAGATGTGGGCTGCTGGATTTTTTATCGGTAGGTTCGAACAACACGTAAATGTTACGGAGATGCCGGCCGCTGTGGCCGAGCGGTTCTAGACGCTTCAGTCAGGAACCGCGTGACTGCTACGGTCGCAAGTTCGAATCCTGCCTCGGGCATGGATGTGTATGTTGTCCTTAGGTTAGTTAGGTTTAAGTAGTTCTAAGTTCTAGGGGACTGATGACCTCACATAGTCCTCAGAACCATTTGAACCTTTTGTTACGGAGATGCTTCGGGAACTCGGATGGGAATCCCTGGAGGGAAGGCTTTTCGAGAAACACTACTGAGAAAATTTAGAGAACCGCAATTTGAAGCTAACTGCCGAACGATTCTGCTGCCGCTAACATACACTGCGCGTAAGGAGCACGAAGATAAGATACGAGAAATTAGGGTTTATATGGAGGAATATTGATAGTCGTTTTTCCGACGTTCTGTTTGCGAGTGGAACAGGAAAGGAAATGACAAGTACTGTGGCTTGCGGAGCATCTACTGGATGACAGTTATTGAAGTATACGAAAAAATGTAAATTACTTACAAACTACGGCGTGAACACAGTTTATTCAACATGTAAACGTCACTACAGACATTAGAATTTAGGCCACGACGTGTTCGACATGCCTGCCATTATTGGCGATGATGTGGCGCAGACGAATAGCGAAATTCTGCATGAGACGGTGAAGCGTCGGAACATCGGTGCTGTCGATGACCTCCTGAATGGCTGTTTTCAGCTCATCAATGGTTTTGTGGTTATTGTTGTACATTGTCTTTAATATAGCCACAAAAAAAGTAGTCACGCGTGTTCGGATACGGAGAATATGGCGACTAATGGAGGCTCATGCCAGTGGCCTGTGGGTCCCCAAAAGCCAGAATGCGGTCCCCAAAGTGCTCCTCCGGGACACCAAACACTCTCCTGCTTCGATGGGGTCGAGCTCCCTCTTTCATGAAACGACATCTTGTTGAAATCAAGGTCACTGTGGCTAATGGCGATGGAACCATCTTCCGAAACCTTCACGTACCGTTCGGTAGTCACAATGCCATCGAGGAATATCGCACCGATTATTCAGTGATTGGATATTGCACACCACACATTCACCCGCTGAGGATGCAGAGACTTCTCGATCACGAAATGCGGATTCTCAGTTCCCCAAATGCGCCAATCTTGCTTATTGATGAAACCATCCTAATGAAAGTGGGCTTCGTTGCTAAACGAAATCGAATCTACCATACTAATTCCCATCATGCCCCACGGCTAAGCGTGCAGTTTGAACGTCCTAATGCAAACCGTTCAGAAGTTACGATGATTTTATTTCGTACAGTTCAATAATTGTCACCCTGTATGTAGATGCAGACGTAGACTTCAGTTTAACGTGGACTGCGGACCACGTTGCTACTCGGTATTTTTTAATTTAACAAGCATAGCTACATGTGAAAGAAATGGAAAGTGGCACATAGAAACACTTAAAGACACCGATGAGCGAATTTAAGACGCTTCAAACGGTTCAAAATCTGCAGATGTAGAGGTAATTTCGGGAGTACCGCAAGGAAGCGTGATAGGACCTTTATTGTTTACAATATACATAAATGACTTAGTTGACAACATCGGTAGCTCCGTGAGGCTATTTGCAGATGACACGGTTGTCTACAAGAAAGTAGCAACATCAGAAGACTCGTACGTACTCCAGGAAGACCTGCAGAGGATTAATGAATGGTGCGACAGCTGGCAGCTTTCCCTAAACGTAGATAAATGTAATATAATGCGCATACATAGGGGCACAAATCCATTCCAGTACGATTATGCCATAGGTGGTAAATCATTGGAAGCGGTAACGACCGTAAAATACTTAGGAGTTACTATCCGGAGCGATCTGAAGTGGAATGATCACATAAAACAAATAGTGGGAAAAGCAGGCGCCAGGTTGAGATTCATAGGAAGAATTCTAAGAAAATGTGACTCATCGACGAAAGAAGTAGCTTACAAAACGCTTGTTCGTCCGATTCTTGAGTATTGCTCATCAGTATGGGACCCTTACCAGGTTGGATTAATAGAAGAGATAGACATGATCCAGCGAAAAGCAGCGCGATTCGTCATGGGGACATTTAGTCAGCGCGAGAGCGTTACGGAGATGCTGAACAAGCTCCAGTGGCGGACACTTCAAGAAAGGCGTTACGCAATACGGAGAGGTTTATTATCGAAATTACGAGAGAGCACATTCCGGGAAGAGATGGGCAACATATTACTACCGCCCACATATATCTCGCGTAATGATCACAACGAAAAGATCCGAGAAATTAGAGCAAATACGGAGACTTACAAGCAGTCGTTCTTCCCACGCACAATTCGTGAATGGAACAGGGAAGGGGGGATCAGATAGTGGTACAATAAGTACCCTCCGCCACACACCGTAAGGTGGCTCGCGGAGTATAGATGTAGATGTAGATGTAGATGTAGCAATGAGTCACCTAGCCACATACACAGTTATGAGGTAGGTGTCGGCATATTTTTGCATAAAGCTTGGATCAAGATTAAAATGCAGTCACACGTATAAGACGATCGCTGACACTAATTGGGTTGCGAAGCCTACTAATGTTAACAGATCTGTTGAAGATCTTCAAGGCCCGTTCAAACAGTTATGCAACACATTTTTTCTCGACTAGTTTCTGTTGAAAAAGTGCAGATTTGATATGGGACATCGTGGAATATTCCCGCTTCAGCCCCTATACTTTCATGGAGTTCCGGTAGATGGTTGTGCTATACGTTGCCTTCAAAATTATGTCTCTAACGAAAGTGCATTTCAGGCAGAGAACAGTCATCAATTTTATTTATTTATTTATTTATTTTGCAGTATGTCTGGCAGTGAGCAAAGGCACAGTGAGTCGTTGGGTGACACATCCGTTATCATCGCAACAAGGTGGCGCAAACCTGTCCAATCTTCCACGTCCCCCCAGGAAATTGAAAAACGGATTTCAGCGTGCCCATCGTGACAAAGATGCAAACGAACTTTTCCTTCCCCGCGACAGCGCATGCCTTCACACCAGCTTGTGCACCTGAGAGGAGCTGTCAAGACATCATTGGATTGTTCTTCTCAGCCGCGCTGCACGCTGGATCTGGCAGCTTCCGATTTCCATTCCTCTGCCCCAATGAAAGATACGCTCTGCGGGAAGCAGTACACGGATGATGCAGAGGTTACTGACGCACCAAAACGTTTGCTCCGACGTCGACCAGTAGCGGTATCATGAGGGCATACAGACCATCGCAATAGCGTGACGTACGGCTGCCGCAATGAATGGATATCGTGCTGAAGAATAGGATTTCGTAGCCAAGAGAGTAAGGATTAATAACGTGCTTTCAAAAAGAAAGTGTTACATAACTTACTGAACGTCCCTCGTAGCGTTAGCATTTATGCTATTTTACCATAGTCGGCCTTCATAAGACGGTGTGTTAAAATGAACGAAATATTAACGAAACCCGCCTGTTGCGAATTTAGATCAGTGATTACATTTATATACGTGAGAGTGCCGCTGACATTAACCGTCAGATGGGACTACCGCAAAGAATGGCGAAAAGCGATGGGCCCAGTGTCCTGATTAATCATCGTGTTCAGACAGCGAAAGCGTCGAAGTAAATTGTTGGTTTTCATTAACGAATCTTTCTTCTAAAATTTTAATGCATTTCCATGACGACATTTCCGAAAAGCATGACTGTATCTCTACAGTAATGTGTGAGAAATGGGGGCCTGCAATAATTCAGAAATTTGAATGGGTCGCTTGTGATTTTCCTCTCCCGCCCCCCCCCCCCACCCCACCCCCCTCCCTTCCCCTCACCGCCTTAGAATCATGATCTCACCCTCACTCACAAACATTCCTCCTACCATCTCAAAAGTTCTATAAATATTACGAACAAAAGAGGAATCCAAAAACTTTGCTTTATTTCTGGCAAGAATTTTATGTAAAAGTTTGCATAATACCAACAAGTCTTTGAATGAAATGGTAATTATGTAGGAAAAGAAACTAAACATGTAATTTTTTATAACCATTAATAACAATGTTTTCTTTTTTTCTGTCTTTGCCTTGTAAAAGATCTGTGTCTGAATCTGTGCCCTCAGAGCACATCACTGTATAGAAGCGAGACATGGACAGAATGACAAAGAACATACACTACTGGCCATTAAATTTGCTACACTACGAAGATGACGCGCTACAGATGCGAAATTTAACCGACAGGAAGAAGATGCTGTGATATGCAAATGATTAGCGTTTCAGAGCATTCACACAAGGTTGGCGCCGGTTACGACACCTACAACGTGCTGACATGAGGAAAGTTTCCAACCGATTTCTCATACACACGCAGCAGTTGACCGGCGTTGCCTGGTGAAACGTTGTTGTGATGCCTCGTGCAAGGAGGAGAAATGCGTACCATCACAACTCCGACTTTGATAAAGGTCGGAATGTAGCCTATCGCGATTGCGGTTTGTCGTATCGTGACATTGCTGCTCGCGTTGGTCGAGACCCAATGACTGTTAGCAGAACATGGAATCGGTGGGTTCAGGAGGATAATACGGAACGCCGTGCTGGATCCCAACGGCCTCGTATCACTAGCAGTCGAGATGACAGGCATCTTATCCGCATGGCTGTAACGGATCGTGCAGCCACGTCTTGATCCCTGAGTAAACAGATGGAGAAATTTGTAAGACAACAACCATCTGCACCAACAGTTCGACGACGTTTGCAGCAGCATGGACTATCAGCCAGGAGACCATGGCTGCGATTACCCTAGACGCTGCATCACAGACAGGAGTGCATGCGATGGTGTACTCAACCACGAACCTGGGTGCACGAATGGCAAAACGTCATTTTTCGGATAAATCCAGGTTATGTTTACAGCATCATGATGGTCGTATCCGCGTTTGGCGACATCGCGGTGACCGCACATTGGAAGCGTCTATTCGTCATCGCCATACTGGCGTATCACCCGTCGTGATGGTATAGGGTGCCGTTGGTTACACGTCTCGGTCACCTCTTGTTCGCATTGACGGCAGTTTGAACAGTGGACGTTACATTTCAGATGTGTTACGACCCGTGGCTCTACCCTTCATTTGATCCCTGCGAAACTCTGCGTTTCACCAGGATAATGCACGACCGCATGTTGCAGGTCCTGTATGGGCCTTTCTGGATACAGAATTTGTTCGACTGCTGCCCTGGCTAGCACATTCTCCAGATCTCTCACCAACTGTAAACGTCTGGTCAATGGTGGCCGAGCATCTGGCTTGTCATAATACGCCAGTCACTACTCTTGATCAACTGTGGTATCGTCTTGAAGCTGCATGGGCAGCTGTACCTGTACACGCCATCCAAGCTCTGTTTGACTCAATGCCCAGGCGTATCAAGGCGGTTATTACGGCCAGAGGTGGTTGTTGTGGGTACTGATTTCTCAGGATCTATGCACCCACATTGCGTGAAAATGTATTCACATGTCAGTTCTAGTATAATATATTTGTCCAATGAATACCCGTTTATCATCTGCATTTCTTCTATAGGATATGTGGTATTTCGGAAATATGCTAATACACACATCAAAAAAAGTTTTGCATCACTTCGGTTCCGAGAGTTCCGGTTATTGCATACAATACTGGAATAGAGATCAACACAAACATCACTTCCGCCCTTTTTATTGCTCATGAAAACCACACATTGCATGTTGCACCACCATACAGCGAGACCTTCAGAGGTGTTCCATATTGCTGCACACACCGGTACCTCTAATACCCAGTAGCACGTCCTCTTGCATTGTTGCAGGTCGTGGTTGACGTTTCATACGTGGCTGAACACTTCCTGTTTCCTTAAATAACGTAACTAGCCGGCGAACGGTTCGGACCCTTGGATGATGTCGTCCAGGATACCGAGCAGCATACATAGCACACACCCATTGGGCATTTTGATGACAATAGCCATACATCAACACGATATCGACCTTTTCCGCAATTGGTAATCGGTCCTTTTAACACGGGTAATGTATCACAAAGCAAGTACCCTCCGCACTGGCGGAATGTTACGTGATACCACGTACTTATACGTTTGTGACTATTACAGTGCCATCTATCTCAAAGCGAAAAAAGTGGTCCAACTAAAACATTCATATTTCTTTACGTACTACACGAATATGTAATAAAAATGGGGGTTCCTATTTAAAAAAATGCAGTTGATATCCGTTTGACCTATGGCAGCGCCATCTAGCGGGCCAACCATAGCGCCATCTGATTTCCCCTTCAAGCTAGACAAGTATCGTTCTTTGTAGTTTTATCGTTTGACGCTTATTTCGTGAGATATTTGGCCCGGTCACGATCAATGGACCACCCTGTATAACTAAGTGGACAAATATAGTGGGAATTATGATGCTGCTACAAATCCTAGTGTCAGTGGACAAATGTAGCACCACAGAGCGTATGGTGCTACAAAAAGATGCCATACAGTAAATGGGCCAATTTAATAGCAAATGTGGTACTTCGGAAGGATGCTAAAAAGAAACGATAAATTTAATAGGAAATGTGACGCTACAGAAGAATGCAGTAAAGTTAATGGACTAACATAATAACAAGTATGGTGCTGTAGAATAGTGCCACAGGGTGATTAATATGTACACGCAACTGCCAGCGGCAGCAGGGGCAGGGAATATACTGTATTTCTCCTTTATTACAAAGCCACTGTTTCAGTATAAATCTTGTGCAGGTAGTACGTGGTTGTTAGGCGTTGCAAAATGGTGAACTGAGTGAAACTGTGTCTAGTGAAATGGCGTAATACAAGCATTCTACTTCCCAAAGGGTATTCATGTCTGATTCATAAGTACATAGAGAATCAGGGCATGCAGTAAGGAGACTATTTCATTTCCTGATGTTCAAGTTCCTGTTTAGAGTACGATTCCTTGATTGCCAAATAAATTTCGTGAAATGGGAAGTTTTTTTTGACAGGAAACGTAGACAACCGCAAATACACTGAAGCGCCAAAGTAACTGGTACAAACATGCGTATTCAAATGCAGAGATATGTAAGGCAGAAAATGGCGCTGCGGTCGGCAACGCCTATATAAGACAAGTGTCTGGCGCTATTGTTACATCGGTTATTACTGCTGCAATGGCAGGTTATCAAGGTTTAATTGAGTTTGAACGTGGCGTTACAGTCGGCGCACGAGCGATGCGACATAACAGCTCTGAGATAGCGATGAAGTGGGGATTTTGCCGTACGGCCATTTCACGAGAGTACCGTGAATATCAGGAATCCGGTAAAAAATCAAATCTCCAACATCTCTTCGGTCGGAAAACGATCCTGCAAGATGGGGGCCAACGACGAGCGAAGAGAATCGTTCTAGGTGACAGAAGTTCAACCCTTCCGAAAACTGCTGCAGATTTCACTGCTGGGCTATCAACAAGTATCAGCGTGCGAGTCATTCAACGAAACATCATCGATACGGGCTTTCGGAGCCGAAGGCCCATTCGTGTAGCCTTAATGACTGCACGACAAAAAGCTTTATGCCTCGCCTGGGCCCCTCAGCTCCGACATTGGACAGTTGTTGACTGGAACCAGGTTGCCTGGTCGGACGAGTCTCGTTTCAAATTGTATTGAAAGGGTGGACGTGTATGGGTACGGAGACAACCTTATGAATCCACGGACCCTGCTTCTGAGCAGGGGCTGTTCGAGCTGACGGAGACTGGGGCATGTCCAGCTGGAGTGTTATGGGACCCCTGATACGTCTAGATACGACTCTGACAGGTGACACGTACGTAAGCATCCTGTCTGATCACCTGCATCCATTCGTCATGGCCATTGTGCATTCCGACAAACTTGCGTGATTCCAGCAGGGCAATGCGACATCCCATACGTCCATAATTGCTACAGAGTGGCTCCAGGAACACTCTTCTGAATTTAAACGCTTCCGCTGAATACCAAACTCCCCATACATGAATATCATTGAGCATACCGGGCACGCCTCACAACGTGCCGTTCAGAGGAGATCTCGACCCCCTCGTACTCTTACGGATTTATGGACAGCCCTCCAGGATTCATGCTGTCAGTTCCCTCTAGTACTACTTCAGGCGTTAGTCGAGTCCATGTCACGTCGTGTTGCGGCACTTCTGTGTGCTCGCGGAGACCCTACACGATATTAGACAGCTGTACCAGTTGCTTTGGCTCTTCGGTGCAGTACTCAAATAAGAAACTCTGGATAACAATGGGCATGCTCTTGGCAGGTCTCCTAGAAAATCATTTCGACGTCTTTCTCAGCAAATAGGAATATACCATTGCTCTGTTCCAACAGCTACAAAGTTACTGAAGTTACAGACCTATGAAACAACTGCACTGCGAGAATCCAAATCGGATTACCCTGCAGAAAGATAGCAGTTTTGTGAAAGATTTTTAGTAGGATTCATGACAGAGAGATTGATCCTTACCTAACTTTCTTATCGAACGAATCATGGTTCACGTAAGGGGATACGTTAATTCACCAAATAACCGCTGCTGAATTTCTGAAGAAATTGGCGGTTCACGTAAGTGGATACGTTAATTCACAAAATAATCGTTATTGAATTTCTGAAGAACTTGACGTGATACACGAGGCACCGCTGCATAATCAAAGAAATAGGAATGTTGTTTGCTATTAGCGGAGAGAGAATAATAGGCCCTGTTTTCTTCCAGGAAACAAAAGTGATAGATACGTGGGGAACATTTTACGGCTTTATTTTATCCAATTAACAGAGAGAGAATACGCTTTTGCGACTTTTCAGAAGTACTCTGCGATGGCACATACAGGTAGGCAACTTCTGATTACAGGAAATTCAAAATGTATCCCAAGATAACTTATCTATAGGGAACAGATTTTTGTATAAATAAGTATATTTTGGTTATAGTTAAAAAAACTTTAATTAGGACAGAAATTCCCAAAACAACACACTTCAATCGTAAACGAAATTCTTGTAATATTTTGTGTAAATAAATATTTTGGACAATTTTACTAAAACACGCAATTTGTTACTTTTCTTTGTTGTAACTTTTAATTTTAACCAAATTCTCGTTCATTGTCACTTTATGAGAACGCAGAGAAATATCAGAGCAGAACGTGAAAATGTGCCGAGTACGCACATACCAAAAGACACGCGATCGGCGCACACATAGAGGCGTCAGACGGAAACGCTCCCTACTTTCTCAATAGCTGTCGTATATTTGTAAACGTGACCTCCACTAGACATGCTGCCTCGCTTTCTCAAAGGGGAATCTCTTATTTATAATGCGGATGGCTGAGGCAGTGTACACAGCCTTCTTTATAGCAGACCGTTTATACACTACGGTATCTAAAGTAAAGCGACTGGCAATATAGTGGCGAAAGAAAAGTCGAGTATTCGGTCTCGTTTTCAACAATATGCTGTTGAATTTAGTAACATCTTTACACGTAATGGAAGAATTCTATTCCGTCAAAAATGTGGAAAATCAGTAAATGAAGACAAGCGATCTCAAGTTTTGAGGCATGTAGCAATTAATAAACTTCATGTACAAACGCTACAAAGTTGTTTTACGTGAAGCAGTTCCTCTTCACATAGCTTACTTGCAAAACGTACCGAATGCTATGCAGATGTATGAAACACTTCTCTGTCACCTGATATTCCTTTATATAAATCGAGAAGCCCAGCGCTCACAAATTTTTGTACAAATACTCAAATTTTGCAATACCAGAAGAATCAATATTAAGGAAATTTTAAGTGCCTGCCTGTTACGAAGAAACGCCAAGAAAGATGTGAAAATAAAAACCAAAAACACCAGACTCTGGCGGTAGGAACATGGGAAATTGTGGTAGGTGTGCTAGAAAATGACGAAATATTTTCCAAGCGGCGTTTTCTATTAACATGAAACAAATATCGGCATCGAATTACATAGCAACGACTCGCTTATTGAATGAATCTCTGCAGTAGTTATGGCCGAATGGGGTGAAATTTGATAGTGTTTTACCCTTACTTCTGGACGCTGCTCCATATATGAAGCAGGCAGCCGAAGCCCTTTCTGTAAGTTACCCACACATGACATACGCACCTTCTATAGTACATGATTGACGCAGAGCATGAGAGCTGTTATGTTCATTTTTCCTAACGTGGACAAGTTGATCTCGTATCACAAAGAGGTGCTTTGTTCAGACCCAAAAATTGAGATCTTTCACTTTCACAGACACCCTTAATTACTAGTTGAGAGACATGGTTCGAAGCAACAGTGTATTATGCAAACAATTTTCAAACTTTTAAATCAGTGACTGATGAATTAAATAAGGATGACACTTCTCCAACTGAATTTCTTCAGAACTTACTCAACGAGAGCAAACTAGATAATGTATCGCCAACTTCGAATTTTTTCTTTCACTCTATCAGAAAATTAAAAACAACATCTAATTCGTTAAATGAGACGGTTAATGAAGTGCATGACACTGAGAAAAAAAAATTATTCACTCAAAGATTCAGAAGTGGAAGCTATTAAATAGAAATGAAAAAGTGTGTTGGAAGAAATGATGGATTTCATGCCATGCGTAAAATTGCCAAGGTTTTGGAAGAGGAAGTATATGGTTAAATAGAAAATGTGTGTGCCAATGACATTCCTTTGATGAAATATGTAAGATATCATGTGATGTTGAAAGGCGTTCAGTACTTGGTGGTTTTAGAGTAGAGGGAGCACTCGAGAAAAGGGAGGGACGGTAAAGTGTGCAGTATTGGATGTTGAGAATCTTAGACGCTGTTGGACTCGAGAGATCTAGAGATTGTCACCAGCTGAAAAATAATGGTAGATGGTATCAAGCAGTTAACAGACGAATGACTAAAAATGAAAGAAATGTTGATATCAAATCTTAACCAGTGACCAAGTAGTTTGTGGTGGCTTTACAATGAGGTTATGAGGACAAGTGCTAAGTTTTTCTGAGTCGCTGTCCATCAGTCAGATTCCAGTAACGTACTGCTCGGCCATAAAACGTTCAGGGTTCCAGGAGTATGTGATGTTTATTTTCTCTGTTCCCTGATGGTTCTTGGATTTTAATAGGAAAAAATCACTACTGAACGCCTTATGCACCCATGACCATGTTTTCGTAACATACCCTTGTCAGGAAAGTTCCAGGAGAGGTTTTTTAAAAATAAAAAATTGTGCTTACCAAGTAATGATCCTAGCTCTTACCGAAGTAGTCCCCTTGACTATCTGGCTATCTGTGCATGGTTTACAATATTTCAGGAGGTCTTGGAAGCAAGCAGACAAATTGTCAACTGCGATGCTTGTTAGATCATTTGTCACAGGCCATTGGTTGTCTTCGATATCTTGATGAAACTTTCCTCTCGGTCGCCTTTCCACTCGCAGAAAAAAAAAATCGCAAGGCGAGAGGTGAACAAATATTGCTGATGTGGGAAGGCAATGGCTAAATGTCTGGCCAGATACTCGCTAAGCTCGTATAAAGCAGTATGGGGTCTTGCATTGTCATGCAGTAAAAACCAGTCATAAGACTGCAACAAATCAGGGCGGGAACGTCCAAGTGTTTGTCGCAAACGTTTCAAGATTTCGATGTAAAGAGTACGGTTCACTGTTTGACCTGGAGGAACATATTCATCCTGAGCTAGTCCTTTACTGTTAAAGAATGCGATCAACAATGTCTTTGTTCTCGAAGGCAGTCGTTTGACTCTTTTCGAGGCTGGTGAACCAGGATTCCGCCATTCAGCGCTTAGGTGCTTCACGTAAGGGTCATACTTGTAACATCAACTTTTATCCCCAACAGTAATATTTGACACAAATGTGGGACCGCGTATGGCTCTATCGAGTAGTTCAGCAGCAATTCTTCGTCTTTTCTCTTTCCCTTCGTCTTTTAGTGTATGATGAACGAGTTTTACATGAAGTTTCCGTTTCCCTAAGTATCCACGAAAAATTTAATGGCACAAATCACGATTCAAATTAAGTTCGTCTGATATCTTACACACAGTGACATGACGGTGTTCTTGCAGTAGCTGCCTTACATGCCCCACGTTTGCATCGGAATGTGCTGTACACGGATGGTCAGCTCCGGGATCTTCTTGCACTGAATTTCAAAATATTTTGTGTCACTCGAAAACACGACTTCTCGGAAATGCCTCGCCTGCATATGCTTACTTGGTCATTGTCCATGTTTCACGAGGCGTTTTCCCGAGGTTAACACAGAACTTAAATGTTCACTCTTTGCTCACACTCAGCATACATTGTCGCCGTAACTAATGCGCCAATGGCACAGCCCTGCCACCTAGTGAAATTTTTACGGAAAGGTTGCCAAGGTTGTTTCAAAGACGCACACGTATCATGTAACATAAAAATAACATTTGTTCCTTTTTAGTATTGCAAACTCATAAATAAAAAAACCTATCCTAGAACTTTTCTCACAAAAACTTTATTGAGCTTTATATTAGCATATATTATAAATCAGTATGTAAATGTCCTTAATTCCTCAAAGCAAATCACCCAGCATAATTGATTCTTGCTTCATTGAGTGTGTTCCTCATTCTCTCTTTGTACATGTCCTAACCATTACGTTTCTCTGCTTTGGAGGAAAGGAAGATTAATGTTTAATGTACTATCAATAATCAAAGTCATTAGAGTTAGAGTTGCAGGGGGGCCCAGCCGTGAAACCCTTCTGTGCCCTGTCTGAGGTCCTGGGAGCCTGTGAACATTATTAAAGTTCAGTCACGTGTTGACAGTGTTTCGAACTCGTTGATCTCCCACTCCAGCCTCGGCTGAAGCTTCATTCAGCTGTGTGCTGGATTCTAGTTGGCATCTGCATAGTCAGCTCAGCATCTGCACCGCCCATGCGATGGTGCTAGTGACCTCAGTGCCACAGCAGGTTGCCAGCTGGCGGGCATTGGCTGTGCCTGGTACTGAAGTTTGGTCTCGTGCTGGCTGTTGGAATGTCTTCCGTCCCACCCTAAAGTCTATGATGACCCTTGATGACCGATCAGTGATGTAACTGGTGTTGGTAGTGGTGTGGTCGGTTGATCTCTTACACGATGGCTTGGTAGGTTCCAGCACCCAGAGCCCCTGCGCACTGAACAGGAGTATGGACACCAAGAGGCACGAGAGAATGTGATACATCTTTCTGGGAAATTGCTGCTCATATAGGACAAAGCGTTTCAGTAGTCCAACGGGTGTGTGCAGAATGGTTCACAGAAAGCTGCAGAAGATGATGAGATGGGTCAGGCCACACCACCCAGGCCACCCCACAAGAAGATCGACACCTCATCTGGACAGATCTGCATCCTTATCAGCTCTGACACAACAGTCGAACAGTGTATCATATCTTACACTATTTGGGGTGACAATCCATAGCCATTCATTATGGCGCAGGTTATGTGCATATCATCCACATCTCCACCTACCTTTGAAAAATATGCAGAACCAGCAATGGTGTATGGAACTACGTCACTGTGGACAGGAATGGCATCAGATAGTGTTTTTGGACGAATCCAGGTTCTGTTTGTTTGAAAATGATGGCCGCATTTTGGTTCACCAAGCACAGGGCCGGGGGTGGCATCACAGTAACTGCATCTGCACGAGACATACAGCACGAACTCGAGACCTTATGGTGCACGGTGCTATTGGGTACAACCACAAATCACAGTTGGTGCTTGTCCAGGGAACCGTGACCAATGTGACCCACGTGAATGACATCCTGCAACCTGTAGCCATACCCTTTCTGCACAACACCCCTGACGGCATTTTTC
This sequence comes from Schistocerca nitens, assembly GCF_023898315.1. Classification (NCBI taxonomy): domain Eukaryota; kingdom Metazoa; phylum Arthropoda; class Insecta; order Orthoptera; family Acrididae; genus Schistocerca; species Schistocerca nitens. The sequence continues at coordinate 1,298,462,165 of NC_064614.1, forward strand.
ATCAAGCCAATGCACAACCACATGTTGCTGCATGAACATGTGTCTTCTTGGTGTCACAGGAAGCCAGCTTTTTGCCCCAGCCCACCAGATCACAAGACTTGTCGCCAATCGAAAATCTATGGGATGTGGTGAAATGATGGGTTCAGCACTTTGATCTAATACCAGCCACCACAGTTAAACTTTGGAACCAAGTGAATGCAGCATTGATGGCTATATCACAGGATACCATTTGTGCCTTACACATGTTGATGCCATTATGCGTGGAACAAGTTATCAGGACCCATGGCGAACCCTGTGCCTACTAGGCAATAGGACACATGCTCGATTGAGGTGACTGAAATGCTAATCAGTCCTGCAGACACGTACTCATGTACATGTCCTCTGAATATGAACGTACTACCTCTAGTCATTAAAGGTGTTCTTTTTTCTGAACATGAATGTAGATCACTAAATATCGTAATCGTAGGTTCAAATGCTATTAATGCGAATGCCATCAATTCCAATGATGAACTGATGAGAGCTAGAAAACTGGAGTATTTAAATGGAGGTAACACAAGGCTGTGATATGCGGCTCAGTTTGTAATGACCACATCTGTCTTCCTCATTGGGCTATATGCACTTAACGGTTGGTTAATTGCTCTATTGCATCCTTGCTACATGTTCTTGTGTAAGAGATAGAGTTCCTTGCGCCATATCTTGCGAATTAATGAATATGCTTATCTCACTTCCCATTGTTTCCTATCACAGCCATATTTTTGCTGAACACATATTTCTCATTTGGCAGATGGTGGTGTAATGTGTGTAAGGCCTGCTCGACTTGCGGTGTACCAGTAAGCTTCCTGCTCCATCCTTCGTCCCTGGCTTAACTTTATATTGCCTGTGGCAATGCACATGAGTTTTAATAAAAAATTTCTTGTTTATTGCCCCTTACTGTTCTGTGCCATAACAGAATATAAACCTGAATTGGACGAGGGATAGTGCGGAAATCTGCTGTGACCTTCAACTTAACATTCACCTAACTCGATTTAGGGAACTTACATAAACCTATATCTAGATGGCGGCAGGGCAGAGGGCAACCGGGACTCTGATCTTCCAGCATTTCCACCAAGCTGAATGGTTTGCCTTCTAATCTGAAATATCTGGTATGGGCAATTATTGAACTTATTTATTGTTGTAGTACCTACAGCATGGAATGAAGATAAAAGTATAACATTATAAACTGAAGCGATAGCAGGTCCATTTCATTGAAGTTTGACACGGATAATTTTGTTGCTGCGTAACATTAATACAAAAACAAACAATTTGCATTTTCAGTTTGACAGTATTGTCAGATTGTGTTGAAGGTATGGGAGACAAGTTCACTACCCTCCAAACCATACAGGCTGTGTGCAGCGCATCGTGTCTTGCTGTATTACGGGCTTTAAAATGTTGGTTTGCTAAAACAGAGGAATAGTCAGTTTACAGCATGATTTCATTTCAGATTTTTCAGAAACATTCAATAAGCAGAAGCAGTCATATTTTATTATTTACAAACATACTATTTATAGACTTAAATAAATATTACAATGCTGTAGTCTCGATATAAAATTAGGTGAACCTGAATAGTTGGGGAAGGGTGATTTGGATTTGCCCAAATCATTACAGTTATATGTTGCTAAGGTTCTCATTAACAGACCACGCTCAAAAATTTCCCCCTTTCCTTGATCAGATTCTTAGGCTGTAAGTTTATTAATGTTTTTATTATTATTGTTGTCAGTGTTTTTAATTCTGAATTTTTGAAGTTTTGTACTTTATGTTACATTTGTTCTAACAAATTTTGATTCTATTATGATTTGTTTTATGATTTTCTCTATGGACATAGGTAATCTGCTTAAGATCAATAAAATAAAGAAAGTGTAAGCTCTATCAAGGTTAGTTTTTTAGGCAATATATGCTGACAATCAGGTGCTAGTTATGCAACAGTCATGTTCTGGAGGTCTTTAGCTAAATATCGGATGTTCAAATAAACTGTTGATTAAATACATGTACTAGAGTATGGTGGCTGATACTTAAATACAACAAAAGTATCACCACAGGAGTGGAATTAACATACATTGTGAATATTCTTATTTCACATGAGTCATCGACTTTGTGTCGTGACGAAGTATGCTGACCACAAATTTCAGAACACCATGGTCTTTGACACATTACTTTTACATTTAGGAACTTGATATTTTCTTATGAGTTCCTGGGATTTTTTCTATTTCTTAAGTCTCCATTTTTATCAGAGAAACTCATAACAAGAACAAGCTGACAGTTAATCTTCTATGTTGTGTGCTAGTTCCTTTCAATACAAGGCTGGAAGGGGGAGGTGGGAGGGGTACTACCAGCACCGCAGTAGAAGCATTGTATGAACAAGCAGTCACGGTGGGTCACCAGCAGTACAAGGGGCATTTGAAAAGTCCATGCAAAAATAAAAACTACTTACATGTTTGGGGTAAACCTTTTTTATTTTTCGACATAGCCCCATTTCAGACTTATACACTTCATCCAACGCTATTCTAGTTTGTTGATCCCTTCCGAATAATAGGAATTGTCCAAGTCTGCAAAATAGCTATTAGTTGCTGCAATCACCTCCTTGTTTGAATAAAATCTTTGTCCCGCCAGCCATTTCTTCTAATTGGGGAACAAATAGTAGTCTGAGGGAGCCAAGTCTGGAGAATAGGGAGGATGTGAAACGAGTTGGAATCCTATTTCCATTAAATTTGCGACCACAACTGCTAAGGTGTGTGCTGGTGCATTGTCATGATGGAAAAGGGTCTTTTTGCAGTCCAATCGCCAGCGTTTTTCTTGCAGCTCGGTTTTCAAACGGTCCAATAACGATGAATAATATGCAGCTGTAATAGTTTTACCCTTTTCCAGGTTGTCGATGAGGTTTATCCCTTATGAATACCAAAAGACAGTCGCCATAACCTTTCTGGCCGAAGGACTGGTCTTTGACTTTTTTTTTTTTTTTTTTTTTTTTGGTTGCAGATTCTCCCTTGGTAATCTATTGTTCAGATTGTTGTTTGGTCCCAGGAGTATAGTAATGTATCCATGTTTCATCCACAGTGACGAAATGACGCTTAAAGTCCTGTGGAGTCTTCCTGAGCAGCTTCAAACCATCCTTGCAACACTTCACACGATTCCGTTTTTGGTGAAGCGTGAGCAATCGCGAAACCCATCTTGCGAATAGCTTTCTCATGTCCAAATGTTTATGCAAAGTATTATGTACCGTTCATTCGAGATGTCCACAGTACTAGCAATCTCACGCACCTGAACTCTTCTGTCATCCATCACCATATCACGGATTTTCTCAATGATTTCTGGAGTCGTAACCTCCACAGGGCGTCCAGAACGTTCAGCATCACTTGTGCCCATATGGCCACTCCGAAAATTTTGAAACCACTTATGAACCGTTCTAATCGAAGGTGCAGAGTCACCATAATGTTTATCAAGCTTCTCTTTAGTCTCCTGAGGCGTTTTGCCTTTCATTAAGTAATGTTTAATCACCATACGAAATTCTTTTTCGTCCATTTTTTGACAATTACTCGACTTCCTTGATTAACACGAATACCAAACACAAAGAAATAGACCAATATGACTGAAACTTGGTGTACGTTCTTTCCAAAGATGCTACTAACTAAACATGACCTCTATACGCGCCGGTGGTGCCATCTCTCGGACTTTGCACGGACTTTTCAAACGCCCCTGGTAGGTCTGGTGCAAGTGGCCCATATAACACGCAGCTTTACCTCGTGCCACAGCTGCCAGCTGCATTTAGCAGTAGACCTCTCGTCACCATTCATGATGTGACAAGCAAAATTCGTCAACCAGAAGTCCTGGAGACAAGTCCCATCACAGGAGTCTATGGTAGAATTTTTCACCAGGATGTATTGGTCAGAAATATTTCCATAGCTGCTGCTAGCTATACAAATGAACTGTCAAAAAGTTCATCTCTTCGAGGGCTAGATATTTTTCATATAAAAGATACACTAGTGTAGCATTTGACTGTCAAAAGATCTAGCATTCGAATCATGTACTAACTGTATGATATTTCGAAAATAGAAGATGCTAGGAAGGCAAATGAGATGTCAGTAAGATCATGCCTTTTAAATAAAACTTGATAAAGGATGAAACAAATTTTAAGAATTGTTGAGAGATTTTGTGGAATGATTCGTCTAAAAGTAAGAAATAAAGCAGCTTAGAGAAACATTTTATGTGCCACTGGAAGAAGCTCGAAATTATGTACAGCAAATGAGGTTCATCAAATATTTCTCTAATCAATTTTACTTCTTACTTTTAGACAAAACATTTCACAAAACATTTGGCCTTTTTTCAAAAAATTTTATGCTCTATGTATGCTGACGATTTACGTTAATTGAAAAACTTGGCATTAAAACTGATTACTGATTTAATATGTTCCCAACAATCAAATATCAGTAAAATTTTTTGGTTGGTCACTGTGTTTTATTAGGAATATAATGATTGTGATGTACTGGGATAGGTGTGCGTACACTTAAAGTACTTTGGCAAGACCTTAAAAATATACATTAAGATGACATGTAAACAGTATAGATAAAACTTAATACACACAACACATGACACGATTTTAGCTGAGTCGGTTAAAATTTAAGAAGTAGCCAGCTCTTATCCGGCAGCAACAATGATTTAGATTATTGCCCAAAGACGCTACCGCTGCCACTGATACGTCGTTGTAAGGATGACTCTTTCTTCTGTTCTTGTGATGGTCAGTTTTTCTTCCAGAGTTGTCAGCTACTGAAAGTTCGTGGTCACATAAGAAACACTCGTCTTTAATTCATTGATGAGACAGTCGAACATACCTGTGCTCACATATTTGAAGAATCTGGCTGGTGATCTTCGTAGCTGATGATATAAATGATGAAATTCTCCACGAGGAGACACCCTTAGCGCACAGGGCTCCGTTTTTGCCTTATTTTCCGAAGTATAGCTAACTCTGCTGATTTATTTTTCGAACTACAGCGTCCTACAGTTCATGGACGCAATTTTTTAGAAACAGCTGGTCGGTTCTTGTAGCCATATTGTAACGGGAGTTCAGCACTCGCATGTGGGACAGCTGAGCATCTAGCCCGATGCTGCTGCTCATAGTGGGAAAGTCGCGCATCCAATAATTGCGGACTGCCGGCCGCTTCCGTCGCTCAAGTAGGACACGGGCTTAAGTCTGTCGAGGCCTCCGTGAGTACAGTGACTTAAGGGTACAATTGACCTGATGATGCAGCATGGGTCAGCTGAAACCCTTAGGCGGTCTGGACCTCTGTCATACACTCTTGTACGTTACATATTACGGTGAACAATTATTTAGCTCCGCACTGAGAACGTTGCTTACATATTGTACTTTCTGAAGCACCCTGTAGTAGAGCATTTATGTGGTGGTACACTATGTGGTCAAAAGTATCCGGACACCCCCCAAAACATACGTTTTTCATATTAGGTGGATTGTGCTGCCACCTACTGCCAGGTACTCCATATCAGCGACCTCAGTAGTCACTATACATCGTGAGGGAGCAGAATGGGGCACTCTGCGAAATTCGCGGACTTCGAACGCGGTCAGGTGATTGAGTGTCACTTGTGTCATACCTCTGTACACACTCCTAAACATCCCTAGGTCCACTGTTTCCGATGTGATAATGAAGTGGAAACGTGAAGCGACATGTACAGCACAAAAGCGTACAGGCCGACCTCATCTGTTGACTGACAGAGATCGTCGGCAGTTGAGCGTCGTAATGTGTAATAGGCATACATCTGTCCCGACCATCACACAGAAATTCAAAAGTGCATCAGGATCCATTGGAAGCACTATGACAGGCGGGAGGTGAGAAAACGGATTGCATGGTCGAGCGGCTGCTCATAAGCCACATATCACGCCAATAAATGCCAAAGGACGCCTCACGATTGAACACTGGAAAAACGTTGTGTGGAGTGACGAATCACGGTACACAATGTGGCGATCCGATGGCAGGGTGTGGGTATGGTGAATGCCCAGTACGTCATCTGCCAGCGAGTGTAGTACCAACAGTGAAATTCGGAGGCGATAGGCGATGGTGCTATGGTGTGGTGGTCTTTTTCATGGACTGGGCTTGCATGCCTTGTTGTTTTGCGTAGCACTATCACAGCACAGACCTACATTGAGGTTTTAAGCAACTTCTTGCTTCCCACTGTTGAAGAGCAATTCAGGGATGCCGGTCGGAGTGGCCGTGCGGTTCTAGGCGCTTCAATCTGGAACCGCGCGACCGCTACGGTCGCAGGTTCGAATCCTGCCTCGGGCGTGGATGTGTGTGATGTCCTTAGGTTAGTTAGGTTTAAGTAGTTCTAAGTTCTAGGGGACTGATGACCACAGCATTTAAGTCCCATATTGCTCAGAGCCACTTGAACCAATTCAGGGATGGTGATTGAATCTTTCAAAGCAATCGAGCACCTGTTCCTAATGCACAGCCTGTGGCGGAGTGGTTGACGACAATAACATCCCTGTAATGAACTGGCCTGCACAGAGTACTGACCTGAATCCCATACAACACTTTTGAGATGTTTTGGAACGCCGACTTCGTGCCAGGGCTCACCGACCGACATCGATACCTCTCCTCAGTGCAGCTCTTCGCGAAGAATTGGCTGTCATTCCCCAAGAAACCTTTAAAAAAATCGATAAAGCTTTTATCCTCTGAATAACAAATTTTACAAACATATAATCTAAATGACTGCTTACTTTTTACTCACAGCTAAATTCCTAGTTTCCCATATACTTTAATCGCAGCTTAATCTCCTGGGTTGATAACAGCACCAGTCAATTCTTCATTTCTGTCAAATTCTTGATCTTCTTCTGATTAAACGCTGACGATTACTTTTTCCATTCACACCACAAATTTCGAGAAGACAACCGTCCATTTTCAGTCAGCTGGAACACAAGTCAGGTTGAAGTATACTTTAAGAAAGAACCTTTTGTTAATGAAACGGAATTGTACATTTGATTACGATGTACTTAAAGCAACACAATTTCGATTAGTACTTCACAGATAAATTTTGAAGTATGCAAATTCAACACATCCTATGTTGTCATAGTGTGAACAAAACTCCATCTAAGAGCGTCACCAATTTTGAAATTCATAATTTCCATATTGTATTGGTTCACTACCAACCTGGGCAGACAAATCTTGGACAAACAAATGTTTGAAAGATATTGTCATTTCTCTTCCGACACAATGGGATGGAACTTTTTTGAAAGTTTCGTTTCTGTTCATCCTATTCTTTCTATTCATTCCATTTTACTGTATCTTAATTTATTGGCATGTTCCTGGAGCACATCACTGTCTTTTGTATGTTTATCGAGACGGTTTTCTCGATCAAGAGCCATATTAAATTAGAAATCATAAAAAAGCGTATACCAGTTTCTCAGCCCTGCACAAAAATGTTCGGAGACGTCTCGCTGACACTCCAAGCAATAAGAAATATGTGGGAATCCAGCTTAGCCAGAGCGTAGGGGTTATTTCTAGAACAAGAATTTCCCCCTGTCCCGTTTGAGGACAGAGCACTCAGCAGATTGCATTGTGCTGTGTTGTGACAGCTGGTGGTGATGGTGAGCGTGCGGCTGCTGCAGACGTCGACTTCACAGGCGATCAAGGACGGCGACCTGACGGACCCGGCGCCTGGATGGGTGCTGTTCCCACCGAGGTAACCAGCCCGCTCCCCGACCTCTGCACCCTGCCACGTACGGTGTAGCGTAGGCGTTCTTGTATTCTGTTCACACATGCTAATTCTGTAACCTGCAGAAACCATCAGACTGTGCATGATATGCTTTGCACTGTTCAAACACATATTCCTTCACATGTGTGCCCCGTCACACAAAGGACATACACAGCACTCTGCACATAGTACATCCAACAACATCAGCAAGAACAAATAAAAACGCCAAGGTTCCTCCGAGGTTCCCAAGCCAGAAAAAACAAAGCGAAGTTGGAATAAAACTGTTTCTATTACAATTGTCACACAGTACCATTCATAAATTTTGTGTAACAGTTATGAGTACATGCTGCAAAATAATGCCTCTGAATTTTCTATGTGAAAACAAACAACTTTCTGGGAAGGGCAACCACAGCTCAGAGACATTATGAATAACAGTAACAACACTCAACACTCAATAATCATTCAAGTTATCATAAAAATTACAACAATTAAAAAGTCAAGATTGATGAGGTGTTTCCAAAAGCTGCATAGTTATGCTATGCCACTATCATTTTTATGATAATTTTAATGATTATTGACTGTTGAGTGTTTTTGTTATTCATTATGTGAAGATACTAAAACCTTTTTATTAGTGTTATTATTTATTTTATGGCTTTCATCACACCACTCCAGTAAGTTATACAAACATTTATACAAGTTGTTGTTAGTGAGTAATACAATTCAGATCAATAATAATTCACTAAGGCAAATCGATAGTGGAGTGGTTACCCAAGGATGACTATAATTTATTATTAAACGAAGGGTGTTTTGCTCTTTGGCCTGGCCTATACTTCATTTTATCAGATATTTTCTTTCTTTCTTCATGTGAGATCACTCTCCTTGTAGTATTTTGACTGGCACTTATCGAATTTATGCATCGAATTACGAATACTGCCAATATCAAAGCACTGACCGCCTTTTTTCCTTCTACAGACGAGACTTTCAACGGTTATTTTTCACAGATCGCCATATCGCACTGACAATTAAATCATACAAACTACCATCATATTGTCAAATACCGAAAGTCTCTCACGATAGGACATACAGTTATCCTCTCTAGTCATGCCATAACATAAACCGTACTAACTTTACAATGCAATATATACACATTTTACACAACGTAACCCACAGTAACTTTACCATACAATATATACACATTTTACGCAAACAGTGTAGTTATCTTTTATATTTGTACAGCGCCCGAAAAAATTATCTTATGCCTACACTCACACCGGCTTTATGTCATGATGCTCCTCAATCCTAGGGAAGCACCTTCCACCTTTTCTTTCTTTCTACAGATGTGACATTCAGTGGCAATAAAATATTTTTCTCTGATCCCCATATTCCACTGAGACCGAAATCTTGCAAAGTGCCAACACATCATCAAATATGGAAAGACACCTAGTCAAATACACTGTCCTCCCACTGGGGCCAGGAGCTTGAATATTAGTGCGTGAAACCGATCTCCAACTCAGCAATATATCAACACGTACCGTGTCGATGTAGTAAACATACAATTCCTATCCTACGCCACATAAAATCATCCCCTTTACATCAGAAAGCCCTCAGTGGGCTGAAGTCACACTCAGAACTGATGTGCAAAGACAGGCTCGTTTCCCCCTAGGTAGAAATGCGTCGCTGTTTCTAATCCGAACCTGCTTCCCAGCATGCTCGCTTTTTTACACGCATTTCCAGATTCGGGGATTACAAGAACACAGCTATTTTCACCATAATATTATACCATTTTCACGGTACTTCTCGATATCAAGCGCACAGCAGTATCCTACCGATCGCTTGTGCAACATAATTCCCAAAATATAGACTGGAAATTATTTCTCTACAAACCCGAAACTTTAGCTAGGTGGAACGTGCTGTAAACCACTGAGTAACTAGAAACAAATAGACGAAAGTGATATTTCCACGCTCGAATACCGAAGTTGGCCATGTAACAGATTGCAAATTATTGCTATAATTTACAAGCCAACTGAGATCTTTCCCACATCTAGATAACATGCAATCGTGTCTTCCACACACCACAATCCATCTTCTCTCAACTAAATAAGTGCGCGAAATGTGCAGAAGCAGTCAATGGAACAATTTACATGGGAGGGAATAACGGTCCAGCGCAAACGCACCATCTTCTCAAATTTCCACTTGATCACGACAGCCGCCCAACATATACTAAGTATTAGTTTGCTATTCGGTCGTCTAGAGGACGGCAAAGTTAACTCAGATACATTCCTACACTCCAACAGGCCTCTGCATTCGGACGGCTGCTGTCGTTAACGGAAAACGTGAATCATTCCCACCACAGGCCATGCATACACGGAATCATTCTAGAAAACTGGTCACATACACGATTTATTATTATACTTACAATTAAATGATACGATCGCACTTTCACTGAACGACATTCGACAATGAGCCAAGTATCAGAAATACACCCTGCTGTCGGCAGTGGCTCTGGAAATAGAAATATCACTACCTTTCTTATCACTTGACATACTCTTCCCCTTCTGCTATCATAGTACTCCAAGTCAAATCCATACCCTCCTTACGACTGGACATAGTCATTTCTTTCCCACAAACACGTACTTTATAAATCTGATACTCAAATGCGAACATATTACACATTCCCTACTACTACTACTAAGTATAATACCTAGTCAATAGCTGATTGCCTATGATACGAAATAATACTGACCGAAAATCAACGATGCGTGGACATGTCTCGTAGGTTTTTTCTTGCGAGTCCCACCACCGTGTGCTAGAAAGAGAGACTTAAGTGACCAGATGTTAAAAAAAAAAAAAAACTCGATCTCAGCAAGTACTGCATGTTACTGTCACAAGAGGTCTTCGTTCTACAAGTGCACACAATTATACATGTTAAAAGGTATAACCACTTTACAAATCAAGGTACAACATTAACTCTGAATGAAGTTTTTTTTCTGGACAAATACTGTGACGGTGATCGTAGGAACGTCTATTATCAGACCACAATGCAACCTAGTGATAAAATTTCCGCATTTTGAAAATGATTCGGCTAAGGAACGTGGTATGTAAGCGGTATTTGCCACTCCCTCAAACCGATAATTGTATAGTATTTGTAATGCATTCTTTCTCGAGACCATATCAGAGGTTCCACGATATACCCAGTGAGTTATAGGCGATGACTGATTGAGAAGGCTTGTAAGATGGCTCTCAGCACTATGGGACGTAACATCTGTGGTCATCAGTCCCCTAGAACTTAAAACTACTTAAACCTAACTAACCTAAGGACATCACACACATCCATGCCCGAGGCAGGATTCGAACCTGCGACCGTAGCGGTCACGCGGTTCCAGACTAAAGCGCCTAGAACCGCACGGCCACACCGGCCGGCGATTGAGAAGGAACACAAACAGTAGTAGTATATTATGTGCCGATAGAGGTCGTAAGAAAATGTACACTAGCTTCTCACAACTCCAGTGTTACGCTATCCGCTAGAAATGATGTCTGTGATTTGGAAACAACTCGTTTCATTCAAGCACATACCTGCGTTGTATCATATTGACAATTCCTTTAATGATTACAACCACTACTCAATCATATTTCTGACACTCTCATATCTCGCAACGAGTCACCTTCCTCGAACCTGTCTGCTACAGTAAAATTACATCCTGGTTCTAGCCAGTCCCTACACGTCCTGCAGCTACGTCCATTTCCACAGCTTCGCGCATGTGTTCGTTCCATTTTAAGTCGGAACTGAGCAAAAGTCAGAGAAGACCATACCCACCACCTTCTGCAACCCGTGTAGAAACAGAGCGACCTGAGTTAGTGCGAGAGGAGCATGTTTTGACCATTCGATGGAAATGCATACAATGTGATACATCTCCAAACTACTTACAAGTACTACATATCCGCGTCCATTCAAATCAATCATCCCACCATGCTACCATCGTTATACTCTACCCCTAAACAGAGAAAAATTAAGGACTATAAAAGCTCAACCGATTTAGAAGTCACCTAGGCACCGATGCTGACGCAGTTACGCAAAGCTGCGGCGGGGCTCTAGCTCGAAGAAAGAGATTTCGCAGTGCTCCCCCAGAATATCGCTGCGTGCAGCCATCCAGGCATTCCTAACTGCTTAGCAAATCCGTCACCGGATTTACACCTCAAACTGCTACTGCTACTGCAGCCTTTTAAATATGCAGGCACCGCAGAGACCACTTCAAAGTTTGTTCACCTATACTCTAGGCGAATGATCTTATCCCACAGACTACACCAAGTCGCAAGAGACGCTCCCTCTGGTCCTGGTTCAAACGCTGTTTTCTAACACGCTTTTGTGCAATGTCAAACATTTCCTTTTTCTGCCACGACTTTGAGGCCAGTGTCAGGTTCTAAACTGGTATTAAGAAGTCCTGATCCACGGTATTTCGCAGCAAACTAGACGCTGCATGGTCTACATCATATTCTTACAGCGGATAGCATAGCACACGACACATGGGTTGACTTTAAATAAAAGACAATTACAAGATAAGCAAAGTGGAAGAGTTTTGCTGCGTTGGCATAGGTCCTCAAACTACAGTCCGAAGGTGATTCACGAGCTCTACATTTAGACTTCGTCTCTCACACTGACGAAATAGATGATGACTCTGCGTTCCCTGTCGACTGATTCCTCAAATTGCACTCATGTACGCGATCAGTGTTTCGGTGCTATCCACCCCAGAAGTAGCTGTCCATCGAACAAAACTTTTTCCCCAACTCAAACAACCAATATCAGTCAATCATTATGTGGTAACCAGTGCATGGATGGGATGGAAAAGACAACATCGATGTACTCTAATAATAAGCATCACAGTTGACAGCGCAAACAATTTTACAGTAACTTCAACACCGGCCAGTGATGTGACACAATGCTTCACCAATTTCAGTATCATATCCAAACCACCCCTTCTCCACTTTGCGAGTATCAGTGCGAACATGGATAGATTACTGTGCAGTACATCCATTCTGTGTTAATTATCGAACACACAAATCATCAAAGTATACCAGTCAGCGCTCCATATATTTCTATCACCTCGAGCATATTTTTCAATTTACGATCTACCTCTCTGCGTATGGGAGTCTCAGAGCATTCTCGCTGTCTTAGGGTAAAATTAGGGTGTGAAAGACCCTCCTCAAACTGTCATTGACCAACCTGCCATGCAGCACCATTACTGAATTAATCTGCAACCGTCCAGAAGAAAACCGCTTCACTCCACGTCTCGTGAATGAATCTCGAGATGCGTCGATGTCGAGGAGCTTAGCACTCCTTATCGATGTATATTAACAGATTTCAAAGTGCCGTTATGTAATAGCACACAGTTAAGAAAAAAAGAAAAGAATAATTTTTATAGGCGATGGAGTTCCTGATGGATGGAGTTCGACGCATTTTTTCGTAAATCAACCAAGCTATCAACTCTAAAGTATTGTTCTAGAGTCTAGGATCGGTACCTGGAAGGTTTTGGTAAGAGAGAACATAAACACAAACACTCCTAAGGCTACAACGTTCTGCACTTAAAATGGGCCTATATTGTTAGACCACACGCTCCGATATGGTGACGATACTTCCGATATTTAGCCACAAGGAGAGGCATAGCTACGACATTTCCACCAGCACATCAACCAGTAGCACAGCAGAATCCAATTCACTATGGAGATGGAAAAGAATGGGCAGCTGCCTTTCCTCGACGTGGAAGCCTGATGGAAAACTGGGCCATACAGTACTGACAGGTACCTGCATGCCTCCTCCCATCATCACCCTACTCAGGAGAAATACACCCTGCACACTTTAATCAAGAGGGCTCTCAGGATCAGCGATGAGGAACATCTAAAGGCTAAACGACATAACCTCAAGTCCATTTTAGGTGCCAATGGTTATGGAATGAAAGTAATAGATAAAACTATGGCGACAAAGAATGAAGCCAATAAAGGAGAGCAAAAGGAAGCACAAAACATCGCTCTATTACTGTATGTTCAAGATGTCACTGAACGCCGTGCAAACATCAAACCGATTCTCCGACGCAGCAACAGAATTTAGACGTTCTTCACACAACGAAAGATTCAGTTGACAAACTACATGCTGCTGGAGTTTAGGAAATCAGGTGTGAATGTGGATTAGTGTAAGTAGGCGAGACGAAGCGACCCATCAGCACACGGATATCTGAACACGAAAGATATATCCGACTAAGACAGCACAAGTCAGCGGTAGCAGAACACCAGGGTGGGTGCGGCAAACAGATCGATTTTGGTAAAGCACTTTCAGGAGGAAGATCAGAGAAGCAATAGAAACAGCCAAGCGACCGGCCAACATGAACAGAGAAGACGGATTTCCGACGTCTTGGCTATAACAGCGCTACAGGACGACAGGTCACGTGAAGCAAGACGTACAGGCGCGCTGGGGACCGCAGCGGACGCAGGTACATAGAGCACTGGCGCGCCTCGGCCGGCGCTAGAAAGGAGGAAAACGACGCCACGTCACAGCTGCCGCCTGGTTTTCCATTCGCCAATTTCCAGCAATCACAAGCAATAATGCAAACACCAATAACAACGTCGGATTTCCACCCATGAAAAGAAACAATGATAACATCAATAAAGACTTCTAACATCCCTCCCCTTCATCCTAAAAAGCCTATCTGAATTAGATAACAGCTATGTCTGCAGGTATATAAGAAACAAAGTTTTCTCATTCAGCACTAAACAAAAGCACCCTGAAAAGGTCGCTTGCAACAGGGACCGAAACGTCGGAAGTTTTACATATATTGACAATGCGGCCACAAACCCAGAAAAATTTTATTCAGTTCAGTCTGTACATTGGGTAAGGTGACAACAAAACGAAAGAGAGATTTAAGAAGGGATTTAAAGTTCAGGAAAAGAAATAAAAACTGTGAGGTAGTCATTCTGTCAAGATATGGCAAGAACGTTGCAGGAGCTGTTGGAAAGAGGTTATAAGATGAATATCAGCACAAGTAAAATAAAGCTAATCGTATGTAGCCAGAATAAACCAGGAAACCCCGAGATGCAAACATTAACATGGGTACAGATAATTCAAAATGTTCAAATGTGTGTGAAATCTCATGGGACTTAACTCCTAAGGTCATCAGTTCCTAAGCTTACACACTACTTAACCTAAATTATCCTAAGGACAAACACACACACACCCATGCCCGAGGGAGGACTCGAACCTCCGCCGGCACCAGCCGCACAGTCCATGGCTGTAGCGCCTTAGACCGCTCGACTAATCCCGCGCGGCAACAGATAATTCTCAGTGAGTGTTGATACATGCCGATAGATGATACATACCACTAGCCAATAGGGCACACTTCACGTGAGTGCTGAATGTGTCCACTTATGGAAGTTGTTGACACAGTAGGATTAAATGGGGCTAGTTATACGTCTACCATTGTCTCTTATGAGGAAACTTCTGTCTAATCAGGTTGAAGGGACCAGACTACATGTCTAATCATCTCCACCTGTTTTCACCTACTGTCTCAAAACAGTAAATTCAGAAACACAATGAACTACACGATCGTATTGTTCTGATTTGTGCGACAGCTGTTTGAGGAGCACCACACTCATACAATGAGGTTAAAGTGACTCCACCATCATCCCCCCACCCTCTGGGTCACTTTCTCTCAGGGGAATTGCTTAGCATGTCAGGGCAATCATCTAGCTGAATGTACATACCAATCATACAGATACATGCGATCTCTGTGAACTGTCTGAAGCGACGATGGATGCCTTTCCTAGATGTTCGGCGTCTTTTGCATTCATGTCATGACATAACACTGTAATCAGCAAGGCTATGGGAGTGCTCCAAACTTCTAGGCAGCTGAATCTCTGAATCTTCATTCCCTAGTTGGTCGCAAATTAAAGACAGTATTGTCAGGTATCGAACTGGAACACTAACTATCTAGGACTAATTCTTGATAGATCTTTTACTTTCATAAAACACTGCATGAGCAAGTCAAAAGTTTCCACCAGGAACAATCTTCTTCGGAAACTGGACAGATCACATTTGGGGTAGTCAACCTGAAATTCTATGGACTTCTGCTATGGCGCTATACTGTTAGGCAGTAGAATATGCATACCCTGTTTGGTATAAGCCAACACATGCCAAACAGGTGGACATAGTTCCCAGTGAGATCAGCAGAATCATAACGGATTACATGAAATCCACTCCAGTCAAATGGCTTTACCACATTGCAAGAATAGCACTGCCTTCTGTTCAAAGAGAAAGCTGAAAATGAGAAAAGAAAAACAGTGGTGCAGTAGAGAACGCATCCTCCGTATGGATATGAATTGCACCTGCAAAGAATAAAGAAAGGTCGAGTTCCCTTAGAATATCGATGCACTTAGAAACCGCTACTGAAAACTCTAGGTTGCAGCTATGAAGGGCTATGACCTATCTTTCTCCCTGGCTGGAAAATAGTTTCAGAAACTCTGCCTCCTGCTTATGACGAGAAATGGACGACTTGTAAGTCTCTGAATAAACCGAGATCTGGACTTGGCTGGTCAGAGGTTAATTTGGCAAGGCATGGCTGCATCGATCAAGATGATATTCAGTGTTAGCGTGGCGTACTCCAGACTGTTCATCGTATGCTTCAGTGGCAACTGTGCCCAGCTTCCCGCAGGGAAAATGATGTCCATCAGGGAAAATAAATGCAGTGTGTGTGGCCAAGGATTTGGGAAAAGTAATATAACTGTGAATAAAATATGAGAGTGAATAAATCTTCATTCCGTAACTCTTCTGTGATGATATTAAGCAGTGGGAGTGAATTTCTATGTAACCTCTGGATGATTCATCCACTAAAGCAACAATAAGCCGATCACTCTTCATGAGACAGGTATTACAAAGGCCAAAAGAAGCAGCTCTGGTACGCCAATGGCACAAACTGGTAAGTCATACACCTCAGAATGCAAATCTTATGTTCCACAAAGCTTCACTGTCACTCCATACATCACATGAGGCACTTCTCGCCCCTGTACCTGAGAGCACCAGCTTAGGGGAACATAAAGGCGCCCTTCTAAGAGGAAATTATTCAAACCCTAGTGAGAACTGAAATTTTCATCATGAATACTTGGCAATAAAATGAGGTGAGGGATAGTTTTGTCTTATAGTTCCTAATCGCTTTGTAATTTAGACCAGGCACCAACTTCCGGATGAAACTTCAAATTTCTCTGTAATGTCACAATGAATGAGGGCATGTGACACTGTTTCTTATCTGTCATTCAAGTAGGAATGTTAAGTTCTAGGGCCTTCGATGTTTCTATTTAGGTTTACACTATGTTATAGCAGCATCTCTCGGTCCTCCCATTCCTTCATCATCAATGTCAACAATAAAAACATGACACTTGTAGTGATTATTTTGCACGTAGCCCAACTGATGTAGTTACGCCTAACGAATGTAGCTGAATTTTATTTTCGACTGTGTAGTGCTAAACATGTACTCTACCATTTATTTAAAAGTTTAAGCGTTTCCTGGTTCACCTCTCTTGAGATGGAATAAAGTATAAAAATGTTAATTCTTCAGGTCAAAATTATTGTCTGAAGTAGTCATAAATTTATTTGATGATTGTCCATGTTGCTTAGACAAAAATGGTTCAAATGGCTCTGAGCACTATGGGACTTAACATCTGAGGTCATCAGTCCCTTAGAACTTAGAACTACTTAAACCTAACTAACCTAAGGACATCACACACATCCATGCCCGAGGCAGGATTCGAACCTATGACCGTAGCGGTCGAGCGGTTCCAGACTGAAGCGCCTAGAACAGCTCGGCCACAGCGGCCGGCATTGCTTAGACAACTAACGATAACACTGAACATTGCGTTCTGCTGAGTTCAGTGAATTTCTAGTATTTATTCAAACACTCAATTACAATTTTAAATATTTTGATACACATTCAGTTAACAGCTCACGCCATTTTGTTTTTTAAACATGAGACACTGTTTATAGAAGTATATCTCGATGAACTATTTTAAATGCAGAGCTATTTCTCATCTTTCCTCGCTTCTTTATTTTAAATCCTTCTTTCAGCGTAACTGAGCAGTTAACTTCAATCTGAATCAATACACAACTGAAGATAAATTTCTTTATAATGTAAAACTCAGTTATGACTTGTTTTATCTTCAGATCACCTCCACTTGGTTTATTAAACATCAGAGAATACAATCCAACAGTATGTGTTAAGACTTTAGCTAATAACATACATATTAAATAGATCATGGCCAAAACAAGAACTAATTACAATATCAAAATTCAACCATTAATTTTTGTTGAGTTTTTATTAATTAATAATCACTACAGGAGATTTTGCGTTGTCTTGGACTCATTGTTACAGTGAGAGACTGTTGACCAGATGAAATTCGAATCCGGCGACTTCAGTATTCCGTACCCAGCCAACAACAGCTGTCAGCATTCAATCCCCCACGACGTCTGTGTAACAAAGAAAAACGCACAAATAACTCTATATTCTTATTTTGAACACTTGCTACTATGCAAAATTATTAACAGACTATGAAACATGTGGTACACCATTTAGGAGGACAGTTCTTCAGTGTTACAGCACAGAAATCTGTATCACTGCAGAAGGCCCCGGGAGTAGACAACATTCCATTAGAACTACTGACATCCTTGGGAGAGCCAGTCCTGACAAAACTCTACCATCTGGTAAGCAAGATGTATGAGACGAGCAGAATATCCTCAGACTTCAAGAAGAATATAATAATTCCAATCCCAAAGAAAGCAGGCGTTGACAGATGTGAAAATTACCGAACTATCACTTTAATAAGTCACAGCTGCAAAATACTAACGCGAATTCTTCACAGACGAATGGAAAAACTAGTAGAAGCCGACCTCGGGGAAGATCAGTTTGGATTCCGCAGAAATACTGGAACACGTGAGGCAATACTGACCTTACGACTTATCTTAGAAGAAAGATTAAGGAAAGGCAAACCTACGTTTCTAGCATTTGTAGACTTAGAGAAAGCTTTTGACAATGTTGACTGGAATACTTTCTTTCAAATTCTAAAGGTGGCAGGGGTAAAATACAGGGAGCGAAAGGCTATTTACAATTTGTACAGAAACCAGATGGCAGTTATAAGAGTCGAGGGGCATGAAAAGGAAGCAGTGGTTGGGAAGGGAGTGAGACAGGGTTGTAGCTTATCCCAGATGTTATTCAATTTGTATATTGAGCAAGGAAACAAAAGAAAAGCTCGGAGTAGGTATTAAAATCCATGGAGAAGAAATAAAAACTTTGAGGTTCGCCGATGACATTGTAATTCTGTCAGAGACAGCAAAGGACTTGGAAGAGCAGTTGAACGGAATGGACAGTGTCTTGAAAGGAGGGTATAAGATGAACATCAACAAAAGCAAAACGAGGATAATGGAATGTAGTCTAGTTAACTCGGGTGATGCTGAGGGAATTAGATTAGGAAATGAGACACTTCAAGTACTGAAGGAGTTTTGCTATTTGGGGAGCAAAATAATTGATGATGGACGAAGTAGAGAGGATATAAAATGTAGACTGGCAATGGCAAGGAAAGCGTTTCTGAAGAAGAGAAATTTGTTAACATCGAGTATTGATTTAAGGGTCAGGAAGACGTTTCTGAAAGTATTTGTATGGAGTGTAGCCATGTATGGAAGTGAAACATGGACGATAACTAGTTTGGACAAGAAGAGAATAGAAGCTTTCGAAATGTGGTGCTACAGAAGAATGCTGAAGATTAGATGGGTAGATCACATAACTAATGAGGAGGTATTGAATAGGATTGGGGAGAAGAGGAGTTTGTGGCACAACTTGACTAGAAGAAGGGATCGGTTGGTAGGACATGTTCTGAGGCATCAAGGGATCACCAGTTTAGTATTGGGGGGCAGCGTGGAGGGTAAAAATCGTAGAGGGAGACCAAGAGATGAATACACTAAGCAGATTCAGAAGGATGTAGGTTGCAGTAGGTACTGGGAGATGAAGAAGCTTGCACAGGATAGAGTAGCACGGAGAGCTGCATCAAACCAGTCTCTGGACTGAAGACCACGACAACAACAACAACAACACACTCCACTCCACATGTATTCCTCACTCACCTACCTACAAGAAAGGCTGAGAAGAAAGGCTCGTGATACGCGAGTGGTCGAAGTGGCTTCACGTCAGTACTTGCAGTGACTCGACATCCACGCCCGCCGCCTGGAGCCTGCAGGTGGCTGTGACGTGTCCGCAGGTGTGCGCTGTCCGAGGCGACGGTGGCGGGCGACGAGTGGTCGCCGCAGCGGCCGAGCAGGCGCACCACCGGCGGCCAGGCCGGGTCCCCCTCCTCCTCCTCGGAGTCGTCCAAGTCCCAGGACTCCGCCGTCATCGAGCCGTCCGACCACAGGGAGATGCGGCTCACCCGCCAGTCCAACGGAGCGCCGCTCTCACCGCGCGAGGTACAAACCTATTACTGTCGTCGAACAACTTATTTGCAAGTGATGACACGATTTCCCCTCTACCCTCCATTACTGTCCGGACTATCTGCTGTTGACCCTAACTGACCGTGACTCTGTTGAGCCAAAGGTCAGTAGCTTAATAATTTTGCAGTGTCTGACTTATTCCCCAAAATTTTTGGGTGACGTTTTTAATGTGTTATCAGTGTGGTTGGTCATCCCTGTGTTTTGTAACTGATCAGCCAGACACATATTCCTGTGAATCTATTTTCGCTTTCTTCTTGTCTTAATTAGATTTACTTCAAAGTCCATTTTAACGTTATCTTCCATGATGTGAGCTATTATAAATGTGCGGATGGTCACGAGTAAGACTGGAGAAGTGTGAATGCGATTTTATCACAGATTGATTTTTATCTCATTGTAAGCACATTCGTTTCTACCTTCTTCGAATGGACGCTGACAACCTTGTCGTTAGACACACACACACACACACACACACACATTAACATAGATATCAATGTTGCCACTTTAAACTGGGCCTTGAAAAACGTATTACGTACGAAATGGAAGACTCGTAAATATTCCCCAATATCTGATCAAGAAAACTGAACAGTACACAGGATTCACATCAAGAACTGGTTCAAATCCCAGTATAACAATTCTGATTATTTTTTTTTTTTCAAAGAGGCCATTTGGAATTTGTATGTTGGAGGGCCTGGAGATATTACAGGTGGATGGAATTAAGGTCCACGGTAGTGGAGTAGGAGGATCGCCCTAGCTACTAAAGAGGCCTAGGTTAATTTTTTTAATTGAGTGAGTACACGGAGAATTGTACGACAGATTCTATTTTAAAACTAAGTTTTACATTTTAAATCGCCACCCAATTGCATTAGTGTCCCCATTGATCGTTCTAAGAAGTGGTACTTTATTGGCCGCTCAGTCCTGTTCCCAAGTATGTCCTTAGGATGAAGCTTCCAGAGCATTTTTCAATTTACTATCTTGAGGCCACTGGAGCAGCCGAGACAACGAAGTGGCAAGAAATTCATCATCTTCTCTGATTCCCGAAGTACACTTACTGCTATTAGCCAGATGTACCCAGTGGATAATACGGCGCAAGAAGTTTAGGATGCCCTCCTTCTCCTGCAAAAGGACCAGAAGGAAATAATTATCTGCCGGGTTCCAGGACATATAGAAATGCGGCGAAATGACCTTGCTGATCAGACGTCTGCAGACTGGGGACTTTGCTCGCTCATATTTTCCCGAGAGCGGCCTTTGGCTCTGCACTCCATGGTCGGCCACCAAAAGAACTTAAATATGAACCACCTACCGTCCAGTTGCACACTTCATTTAGTTTGTTCGACTTCCTAGACTGGCCTACGCCTGGAACCTCCTCCCTAGGCGTGCCCCTATGTTGTCTTTATTTGACTAAATTTCATGTTCTGTCATTTAACGTCAGCCCTGGGCGCCGACCTGATGAATCCCAACAGCACGAATTCTTATACATTGTCGTCATAACCGTAATGCAACAACCTTCTGTCACCGCACTAGTACAGAACTGCACTCACATCAGTTTAGTTACGCTGTACACGTGTATTCCTGCGTAGTAGCGTCTAATGCTTTAGGCAACAAAGACAATTTTCAAACACCTAAAAGTCTCACTGACTACGGCAGTTGTTCTGTAAAACCGCCACGTCAGCACATTTTCGCAAGCGATTGTATTCGACACAAACTCAGTTTCAACCTCTTAAAACTTTTGCAGGTATCTATTCATTATTCTTTCATACAGTACCTGTGTTTACGAATAGTTTTCCCTCTACAACGCCATGTTAGAGTAATCTTAGCTTTCAGAATATGTTCAGTTTCAATAGCTACTATTTTTCGTCCTTTTATGATTAACCTAAAAATTATATCAATTTAATGGTCTTTTAATTTGGGCTATTACGTGCGATCTAAATTGGGAATATATCCAGAGATTGGGCCAGCTGTCACTATGATTGACCTGTGAAGTTTTCGTTCTAGAATGCCGAGAACAAAGCCAAAATACAGCCCAGAGAGAAAAGACAATAAATGGAACGCAACAATGAGCAACGCGATTCGTGAAGTCAGCAATAAACTTACAAAGACACTGAAGGCTGCTAAAATATTTAACGTGCCCTGATCCATGTTAAAGGCATTTAGCAAGGCTGATGTTTCTCCTTAAAAATTAGGATCACGTAAAATTGAAAGAAAAGTTGTGTTGGGTGGAGAACTGAAAGAAGAACTAGTGTCTTCCCTACTTCGCACATGTGGTGACCTACATCTAATGAATTACTAGTTAGTGACAAGCAATGGTCTACAATATCATATAAAATATTGGGAATGAGATTTTAGTGTGTTGCAGAGTGGTTTGATCACCAACCATATATGAGTAGTCACATAGCCACAGTAATCACGCCCCCTTTCAATTGTACCTGCACTGATATTTTGTAGTTGATTTTGTCTACAGTTATTCTGCTGTTATTTATTTGTATTTTATGGATGGCTTTTATGACACTCCCGGTGTCATTGTTGTATTTCAAATTCATGTTTGTTAAAATAGCATGGTTTTAGAATTTATTACTTTTAATAGATATTAATTACCCTCATCTCTACTTACTTCAAGTAAGGGAGTTGATGACCTCGCCATTTAGCGCCCTGAAACACTAAACACTATCTACCTAACTTCGACTGAATGTTTTCGTGGTTTTAATAAGCCACTTTAGGCTAAGACTAAAATGATTCCGTCAACGAGGCTCCAATGGATTTCCTCCAACATCGTTGACTAACTCAGCTAGCACAGCTTCCCTGATAACTTTGAAATTGATGGAACGTTGACCTCTAACCTTCTTCCTTGTGTGGCTCTGGTCATGACCAAATTATTCTTGAAGTTTTTGTCTCACCTGGGGCCTTTACTCAAACTGCCAGTGCAAAATCTAATGGCGTCACAGCAACATACCAACAAACAGAAGGGTGTGCTGTACTCTGCAGGTTTCTTTTTCAACAAGCTTGAGGCGGGAATAGGAAATGTGAGTGATAAACCTCGTATGTTCCTGTCCAGTACGGAAGACTTTGTTGCAGAACATTCGTGTCGTTCTGCATAGAATTTCACCACAGTGGTTTATAAACTTTACTGTAATGCAGTAGTCGTAAATGTAGGGGGCGGACAAAACTCTGGAAACACCGAAAACGCTCTCCATAGCTGAGTAGTCAGAGCACCTGACTGCCATGCAGAGGGTCGACGTTCGATTCCCAGAACTGCCAGGGATTTTTCCTTAACGGAAGGAATGGAATGGGGTGCACTCAGGGTTTTGAGGCGAACTGAGGAGCTGCTCGACCGATTAGCGGCGGTTCCAAGCTCAAGAACTCCGACACCGACCGGCGGAGCAGCGTCCTGACCACACGCCCTTCCATCTGATGACGTCACTGGCAGAGAATGACACAGCGGCTGGTCGGAACACTTTACTACGACTAATGTGTTGTAGGACAACTATTGATATTCAAAACAGCTTCCTATCGTCTCGGAATGGATAAATACAGATCCTGTATGATTTTCCAGGGATTCTTGTAGCACTCTTCCTGAAAATGTAATGATGATAGAGGTCGACAGCCACCACGTACCCTTCTCTGCACAGCAGACCACAAAGGCTCAATTAATAT
Organism: Schistocerca nitens; assembly: GCF_023898315.1. Classification (NCBI taxonomy): domain Eukaryota; kingdom Metazoa; phylum Arthropoda; class Insecta; order Orthoptera; family Acrididae; genus Schistocerca; species Schistocerca nitens. The sequence continues at coordinate 1,298,486,055 of NC_064614.1, forward strand.
TTAATACTGACATCTAGCGACTGTGGTGTCACGGGAGATGCTACAGTTCATTCTTGTACTCACAAAAGTAGTCCTGGACGATGTGAGCTGCCTGAAGACGACCCCTGTAATGTTAGAACACAGCATCATCATTGGGGAACAAACACTGTACCAGGGGATGTACCTGATCAGCCAAAATGGTTACATAACTGTTGAATGTAACGCGACTTGCATGGTAGCCATGGGACTCATGGAATACCACAATACAACTGCCCAAATCATAAAAAGAAAACCTGCCATGTTTTACTCTTGGGATAAGTTGGTAACAGTGTAAAACAAGACTCATCTGACCAAATGACTTTCTTCCACTGCTGGACAGTCCATGTTTTATGGCTTCAGCACGAAGTTTCCCTGTTAAGGCCATTTGCATCACTGATCAGTGGTTTTCAGATTCCAGCTGATCCTCCAATTCCCAGCTTATTGAGCACCCTTAATGTTGGTTCACTGCTGACAGGGTTTGTGATGCGACATTCAGCTCTGCAATGACTTGAAAAGCGGTAGGCAGTTTTTCAGGCATTTTTCATTTAATTTGAGGATGATTTAATAATTGGAGGTTTATAACGAAATGCAATCCAATAGCAAGGTTTTTATTGATATATATCAGAGCACAGTGACTGTTGATACTGAGCTCTTTTGAACTTCTTTCCCGTTCATTTAACACTGTGCTGGACCCTCGTGTTTTCTGAATGGTTTCTGTGTGCGCGCGGAAGGCACATAACGCTGTATTTGGGACAGGGAGGGCAGCAAATGTAGCGAAAAAGGCGGTCTTTTGTGCCGTCAGCGCAGCCTGGAGCCTCAGGTGTTTGTTTCGATGGAAGTCGGGGCTACGGTGCCAGTTGAGGGGGACAGTAGGCCACTGTGGGTTTTACAGCTGGGGCCTGGCCAGTGGCCAGACTGAAGATAGACGACGACTCCAGCAGCAGGAGCGCGGTGCTTTCTCTTGTTTTATAGAGAGACTATTGAAGAAAGGCAACTTACAGTTTTCGAAAGAAACTAATACCCTAACCTTGTGAGCAGCTTTCTAATTTCACAGGAGCTCTGTTGCAAGGATCTATGGATCTATGGAGCGAAAAACTAATCTAATGTAATCTAAGGCTAGTTGATGGACACAAAAAAGCACCATTGGCAAATTCGTCAGTGATTTCATGGAGACGGAACTGAAATGCCAGTTTTGAGATATAGACTGGATTTGTGAAATGTTGGCGTTTTATAGCGGCGTACTGTCATGGCAGGATTTTGCATGTTTCAGTGTGTGGTGTCACCGCTAGACACCACACTTGCTAGGTGGTAGCTTTAAATCGGCCGCGGTCCATTAGTACATGTCGGACCCGCGTGTCGCCACTGTGTGATCGCAGACCGAGCGCCACCACACGGCAGGTCTCGAGAGACGTACGAGAACTCGCCCCAGTTGTACGACGACGTTGCTAGCGACTATACGGACGAAGCCATTTCTCTCATTTGCCGAGAGACAGTTAGAATAGCCTTCAGCTAAGTTAATGGCCACGATTTAGCAAGGCGCCTTTAGCCTTAGATAGCTTGTATATAAAGAGTCACTTGTATCGCCACAATCTCCAGATGTCTCATCAAGAACGATGTATACAAGGACGGATTAAAAGTTAAGTAGTCCAGAAGCTACGTACTTTTCTTTATAGCATTCATTAAGTCTCCTGTTTCAGACCTCACTCCATCCTTCGTGAGGTAGCGCGTGCATCTTGGCCGCCTCTTTCAATTAGTGTGCGTAGTGTTGGCAAGTCTGCCGACACTACACAGTGAACCCCAATATTGGGCTGCCGTGTATGCATTTTCCGCTTTTGGCTGTATGTACGGTCTGGTGGGAAGAAATAGCCAGGCGTAAGATTGTGTAAAAATATTTGAAAATTGGTGGCTAGACACCAATTTGCTGGTTCAAGTAACTCTGAAAATCGACATGCCCGTAAGTTGGAGTTCCCATAAAGAGTTTTTAGAGCATTTCACATTCCATTCATGATCTCTGTGAATTATTATGACTTTATTGAGTAAATTACTATGTTAATCTAGAGACTGTTCTTGTTAAACACCTATGATTCATATTAAATAATTTATAAGTGCAAATCTCCACTTCAAGGTCTGCAAGTAGAGCCTTAAATAACTCGCGTTGTACATTTAAAATTGTGCGCAATAATTTGTAGCTTAGATCTTATAAGGTTGCCTGGCTCTCGATTAGTTTTCTGGGTCAGAGTAACTTTACACAAGCAGCGAGTTTCACAGACTTTTGCAGATGTCATAGTCTTATCTTTCGTCACAAACCTCTTCAATGACCATCCGTGACCATCCCTCGATACACACTTTCGAGCGCGTAGTGACTTAGTGGATGATGTCTTTCCTCTTTTTCTTTCGACACAGTGTCTCCTGAAACGCCAAACAACTCGGCTAACTTAGTTACGCAAACATGCACCATACGAGCAACAACAATTTGCTCCGACATCGCACTCACAACTACACACAACACTGGTCTCTACCTGCAGCGTATTGATGAGTTTACACGGCTGCCATTCTAGTCAAATACAACAGCACAACCTGCAGACTCGGCCAGCATCCGCATTCGCATGCATTTCTCGTGCTGTTTCCATATTTTCGTCCACTCCCTGTAGATACGAAGTCAAGTTGTTATTTATTAATTTACCGGCCGGTGTGGCCGAGCGGTTCTAGGCGCTTCGGTCTGGAACCGCGCGACCGTTACGGTCGCAGGTTCGAATCCTGCCTCGGCAATGAATATGTGTGATGTCCTTAGGTTAGTTAGGTTTAAGTAGTTCTAAGTTCTAGGGGACTGATGACCTCAGCAGTTAAGCCCCATAGTCCTCAGAGACATTTGAACTATTTTATTTATTAATTTCTTATTAAGCTTGCTGTGGAATCTACACAGTATGTGCCGACTAACTTATGGACACGTATTTTTCCATTGAGTTGGTATAGAAGATTTACTCGGTTATTGTTTTAGATTTTGCCAGACAATTAATGAAAGGAATTTCTACTGCATCCCAGGAAACGCTGCTCATAACTTTTCGAGCAGAATACTTGTATATTTAGGAACAGTATGTCCAACTAACTGTCATTTGTATACAGAAGCAACCACCGAAAGGTAGCAGAGTGTCTGTTACGAGGGCTGCTATCAAAGTAGCCACACTGCAACAACTTCTATAGCTTTCTGCAAATTCTTCTACAGGCGTGTCCACATCATCTTATAAGCAACTTGGGCACTTCATCTCGTCAATTGAATTATTTAATGACAACTTTGGTAGCTGTTCCATAATATCCTCTTTCCACATGCTAAAAAGACAGGTACACTGACGATGCTGCGTGTCATATACCTGTAAACTCCATGTCTGGTGCAGCTGATCATTCACCTGCCTTAAAAAAGTGCCTTTATTCTGCAAGTTGCCTGTGCGCCTGTCTCGCGACAAAACATTGGCTGGGTGTACAACTGTCTCTTTTGGTCAGACGACAGCACTTTCACCCTAACTCCAGGCTGCTGTCTCTCCTCCTTTCACTCCCCTTCTCTTCCATATCCTGAGGTGGCAAACATCCAGTCTGACTCACATAACATGTTGACCCTGCTGCCATGAAATGAAGTCTAGCTGATTTTATTGACTGTAATATGGCTAATATATGCCACGGCAGTTGGATATGTGTAATTGAAACTATGGAACTGACGAACTTGCAGTCACAAATAATAAACGTGTTTGCAGCTCTAAGTGGTGTCTAGCACAAAAATTTAAAAATTCTTTGTAAGAATGTGGCTTCTGCAGATATTAGTTTCAGAGTAAGTAGCCCATATTCTGTTTCAGAATGAATATTGTTTTCTATGCCACATCAAAGAACAAGGTCAATTAAAATAACATTTCATCCTTTTCTACTCTCAGTATGTAGTTCCTGTGGCATCAACAAAGGGATAGTACAAAAGGACAAAAGGTACACCCTCTGACTTTAAGACATTCAAATTTTCTGCATATTATGACTTTCTGGGACACCAGTATTGTCTCCACTTTGGTCACTGGGTTTATACAAAGTGACTGGTATTAAGTGATATGTCTCTCTCTCTCTCGCTCTCTCATACCTAATTCGCTATTTCTGTTTCTAGGTCTCTGATCTCTCTGACCAGTGGGACGACGAAGCTGCACATGTCACTGAGTGGAAGCTGCCCTCGGAACGGTGATGAAGTTCACGTAATGAGTGTCAGAAGGCTTATCGTTGTTTCCTACCGCAGCCTGACAAAAAAGAGTGGCCTCAGGTTACTGATGTCTCCACAAGCCAGACGTTCGAAACGCCAGTTTCTCGCTGGCACTGTGTTGTTATAAAGTGGTGCACACCAGTTTCTGAAGGAGGCAGTGTTGTGATACTACACGAAACTCCTCTAAACTGAATACCTTAAGACAACTTCATGTCCTTATTAAGAAACTCATTTTCATCACACGTCATATTCAACTGTGATTCGAAGATTCTTCAGTGACTCATGTTCATAAAAACAATGTACTTGCAAAATCTCAACATTAATACCTTGGCTGTGTGTGTGTCTGTGTGTGTGTGTGTTGTTGTTGTTTGTTTGTTTGTTTATGTGTGTGCGAGAGGAGTCATACATTACAAACAATTTCAATTGACAATTGAAGATGCCTTGTTTCAGGCTCCACTGGACATGTAACAGTGCAGCCATTTCTGGCAGTAGATGTGATAATTTTTACCAAGATATGATTTGTAGCGAACTTCCACTGCCTCAACGATATTGTGACTATCAGCTGGGACTTTCTTCGACATGCTTCAGAAGTGTCAACTGTAGTCTAGGCAGTATCCTTCTAGTACTTCCTCACGAACAATACAAAGACATATGTTCAGTGTCATTAACATTGTTATGCTTTTAGACATTTCACTGTCCCACAAACTATGAACTACAAATCAATAAAATATTTGTAAATATTTTTCTAGAAGGTAATGCTGTATTTTAATGGTCTTTGCATTTAATGTTTGTCATACTTCATAATCAAACTAGTTAACACTATACAAAGTACTTTTTAAGAAACTGGCAGACGTTATTATGTTTAGCTCTCCAAGTGCAGATTAGACTTATTTCATAACAATAGACCTTACAAGATCAAGAGAAGTACTGGGAAACTCGTCATATTCCACCCTCAGAGACAATTTTGTATACTGGAGTGTGTGTGTGTGTGTGTGTGTGTGTGTGTGTGTGTGTGTGTGTGTGTGTGTGTTTGAGAAAGAGAGATGGAGAGAAAGAGATTCTTGCTGGTGTAGTGAATGTGTGTCAGGCTACCAGTCCTAATATTTGGCGTTTTATCCTCAGTCAATTCTGAATTTTGTGTGGCAATGATTTATTAATGTGAAAAATGCCAAGTTGGACCATGTATTAGTGTCCCAATTAAACTGTTGCTATCCCTACAGCCATCAGCGTAACTCGTTTCAAGGGTCAGAAGAAAGCATTATCATTCTACCCCAACACGATGCACCTGGGGAGGTGGCACAACCGTTGAGCCACAGGATTCGCATCGAAGGAGACTGGGGTTAAATTACCTATCGGACCATCCATATTTAGGCTTTCCTGTAGCGTTCGTAAATCGAATAAGGTTCCATGACAAAAGATGTGGCTACTTTCAACCTCATCCGTCCCCTACACAAGCTTCTGCTTCATTGGTATTACCCTCATCATCGACAAGTTTTTGTAACTGAAATCTTCTTCATAACAGTGCCATTCTAAATCAAGCACTCTGGTCCTTAAAGCCTCCTACCGATTGGCGACTGCATAATAATAACACACGCATTTCATAGCATCTCACAGGAACGATGAGGATTGAAAGGATTCTCTTAATATAGAAGAGTATCACAATAAGTCATGCATAAGACTTTTTTTAGGTAGATCAGATACAGTAATTTATAGACAGCAGTTCTTCATCTTTTAATTTTCGCTTTCAAGTTATCCTAGGTACAATTGTTAAGAAAGATCCCGCTTTCTTAGAAGTAGCCACCTTCACACAATTAATTTCACTTCTGTGTCTGAACTCTATTGTTGTCCAACCATAAGTTTCTATATTGAACCAGACAAATGAAAGTTTTCCAGTGAGTTGCATACCGTATGTGTCCCTAAAATTTAAAACTTTCTCTGAAAATAATACTGCAGAAATGATCCCTTGTGCTACTTATTTATCGACCATAACAGAACTTTGAGTATCATGTGGCTAATAAGTGGTTCTGTGTGCAAATATATTCTTTATGATGTTCATATTACATCATACAATTTCACAGTAATTTCTTCTACTATTGAAATGTATTTAGTTTCAATCACAGTGTATTTTACATTTTGGTCATTCGGAATATAATTCTGAGCACTAGGAGCCACACCTTTTGTTACCTGAATAATTTACTTTAACACTGTAAAACTTTTATGGTCATTCAGGTAAATATATTTAGAAAGTATTTTTTTACGTTGTATGGAGAAAAAATTTATTATATCTATTTTTAACATTTATCATATAAATTTTTACTTCATCATTTGAGAGATTGCAAGGCACTCTCACTTTTGTTTCGGTGTAGGGAATACGATCAATGACGATTTGACTTCATACATTGTGATGAAATGGTGGGAAGCAGTTTATGGTCTTGTTTGCATGCTCTAGGGAAAGAAATACGGTAAGCTTTACCTGCATTCAAAGGAACAGAGTGCCGACTTAAAACGACTGCAGTAAAAGCACGGCGTTGGTGGCTGTGACAAAGCGCGTTTTTTCTGGAGAACGATGAAGAGACATTTCCAGACAGCCCCGTGCCGCGGTCGTATTGTGGAGAAACACATTAAGCTTGGCGCCACGGACAGGGGCAGACGTCCAGGTATACGGCCTAGCGCCGAAAAGTCGCCGACAGCGCATAGTAGGCCTTGTTAGTGAGCAAGCCGCCAAAAGAAATGTAAACATTCTGCAAATGTCCGTGGGACAGGAAAACTGGCGCCCAGACGTGCAGACTCTGTTTCAAAACATGCTTTGTCAATGCGAGTTTATGGCCGTTCTTTGCAAACTTTGAAATGGACGCAACAGGGGAGATAACAAGCTGTTAATGGCGGGCTGTGGTTCCACCCTGTATTGTGTTTATTTATTTATTTATTTATTGTTCCGTGGGACCACATTTAGGAGAAGTCTCCATGGTCATGGAACGAGTCAATACATGAAATTATAACGCGATTGTAGAAACAGATAAAATGAAATATAAGAAACATATTCAGGCGACAAGACGTTAGTTTAAATAAAGAAAATCAAGAATGTAACACTGGAATTTGCTTAATTTTTTAGCTCTTCCAGGAGCTCCTCGACAGAATAGGAGTGAGCCATGAGGAAACTCTTCAGTTTAGACTTCAAAGTGTTTGGGCTACTGCTAAGGTTTTTGAGTTCTTGTGGTAGCTTATTGAAAATGGATGCAGCAGAATAGTGCACTCCTTTCTGCACAAGAGTCAAGGAAGTGCATTCCACATGCAGATTTGATTTCTGCCTAGTATTAACTGAGTGAAAGCTGCTAACTCTTGGGAATAAGCTAATATTGCTAACAACAAACGACATTAAAGAAAATACATACTGTGAGGGCAATGTCAAAATTCCCAGACTATTGAATAGGGGTCGACAAGAGGTTTTCGAACTTACACCATACATAGCTCGAACAGCCCGTTTTTGAGCCAAAAATACCCTTTTTGAATCAGAAGAATTACCCCAAAAAATAATACCATACGACATAAGCGTATGAAAACATGCGAAGTATACTACTTTTCGAGTTGAAGTGTCACTTATTTCAGATACTGTTCTAATGGTAAATAAAGTGGCATTTAGTTTCTGAACAAGATCCTGAACATGGGCTTTCCACAACAGCTTACTATCTATCCGTACGCCTAGGAACTTGAACTGTTCCGTCTCGCTTATAACATGCCCATTCTGTCTGATTAAAATGTCAGTTCTTGTTGAATTGTGAGTTAGAAACTGTAAAAACTGAGTCTTACTGTGATTTAGCATCAAATTATTCTCCACAAGCCACGAACTTATATCATGAACTACATTATTTGATAATGTTTCAATATTACACACAAGATCCTTCACTACCAAGGTGGTGTCATCAGCAAACAGAAACATTTTTGAATCACCTGTAATACTAGAAGGCATATCATTTATATAAACAAGAAACAGCAGTGGCCCCAGCACCGACCCCTGGGGAACGCCCCATTTAACAGTGCCCCATTGGGACTGAACATCATTACCACTCTCAATATTGCAGAGGATTACCTTCTGCTTTCTGTTCTTAAAGTAGGAGGCGAACCAATTGTAAGCTACTCCCCTTACTCCATAATGTTCCAACTTCTGCAGTAATATTTTGTGGTCAACACAGTCAAAAGACTTCGTTAAATCAAAGAAAACACCTAACGTTCGCAACCTTTTATTTCATCCGTCCAAAACCTCACAGAGAAAAGAGACTATAGCATTTTCAGTTGTTAAGCCATTTCTAAAACCAAACTGTACATTTGACAGCAAATTATGTGAATTTAAATGCTGCAGTAACCTTGTATATACAACCCTCTCGATAACTTTAGCAAACACCGATGGCATAGAAATAGGTCTATAATTGTCAACATTATCCCTGTCTCCCTTTTTATAAAGTGGCTTCACTACCGAGTACTTTAATCGGTCAGGAAACCGACCACTCCTAAAGGAAAAGTTACGGATATGGCTAAGTACTGAGCTAACATACGTGGAACAATACTTCAGTATTCTGCTAGATACCCCGTCATATCCATGAGAGTTCTTGGTCTTTAGTGATTTAATTATTATATTAAGACACGGCAAACGTGTGGGAAAGAGGCCGCGAAGCTGAATTTTTTCCGTTTTCTGCCAATTAACTTTAAGTGTCTGATTGGTCAAATCGGTTTGCAGTGCAAAGACCATTCGCTGAGCTTAGAATGCCGGGCTCCAGCTCATAATTGGCTTGTGCGAAATTGGGGGAAGTCAAAAAAGAGAAATGTGCTTTTGGAACCAAGCTGAGGAGGCAACACAGAGAAAGGGAGATCGTCACTCTTGTACAAGCCTCTTGCACTGGTGCTTCGCTAGTAAAGAACTGCAGGTCTTTACCTAAACGGTGAGACGTGTGTTCTTTGCTAGGGCGTGACTTAGAGCCTGTGCCAGTCACCTTCTGAACCATCAGAGGTACTGCTTATATCAGCACGGTCACAACGAGTGATGCGTGGGTATACTTATTTGTCTTGAGTCTGTAATGTGACAACGTGCGATTTAGTGAAGGCCAGGCATAATCAAGGTGCAACGGTAGAGAAAGTGGACGCTTATGCCATCTGTGGGCCAGAATCGAAGGCAAAGCGGAAGTGCTTCCGCCTGGTGGCAGCTAAATTAAAGAACGCTATGAGGGAGACAGTGTCTGGCTTGTGCTGCACTCTAACAGCGAAATTACAAAAGAATTAAACTAAATAATATTGTTACGTGTAGTAAAAATATAAATGTAGTATTACTTTAATATATGAAAATGACTGTAATTGAATATTGTAATGCTATGGTATGTTTAATTGTAAACAGAGAACTTGGCGTAATGTAAATAATGTTTAGGTGTGGGGGGGAATCCCCGAGAATGAGAACAGTGTACAGGTTGGCGCGTAATATTGGCGGTAGAAGTTAAGTTGGCGTAGCTCCGAGGCAGAACAAGTGTTAAGTGGCGTAAAAGTGACTGCCAGTGTGTGCTATAGTAACGTTGCTAACAGACCATTTAGAAGTGACCTGAACACAGATATTGACTTCGTTTATCGTATGGCTACAAGGTAAATGGACACTAAGGCTTGTAAGACGCGGTATTTCGATGGAGATGGAGTGTGAGCGGCAAAATAGTACGGTTTCCCGCTCTGGGGTACATGGCACTGCACGGTGCAATGCTGCGTTAACTGCGACGAGTTGCTTGAGCCGACGGCGAGGTGTGAAGGGACCAGTAGCCGCATCCAATGGCGTATTGTGATCTCGATAACTGATGAGGTCCATTGGTGAGCTCACTTCGGTAGCAACGAACTATAATTGATCTTACAGGAGTATTATGATGCAGAGTGGTGGTTATACCGACGCCATTACCAGTACATTTATATTCTGTGAATCAGTTTGTGTAATAGTCAAACCAAGTTCTCTACAGTGTGTAAAGTTCGGAGACAATAATAATTTTGTGGTTTAAATTGCATTCCCCGAGTGTAATCAATTATATAAAGGAAATAGCTCATTATTACCCCACATCCAGTGATTTCTATGTGCTGCAACAACAGTGAAAAGTTATGGTGCGTGAGTATCGGCGTAGCTATATTGCAAGAGAAAATAGTCGGAATTAACGCCGAAATTGCCAGCAGACTCCGCTTCATGGAACGGATGGAAGATGCCAGGGCCGGCCGAAGTGGCCGTGCGGTTAAAGGCGCTGCAGTCTGGAACCGCGAGACCGCTACGGTCGCAGGTTCGAATCCTGCCTCGGGTATGGATGTTTGTGATGTCCTTAGGTTAGTTAGGTTTAACTAGTTCTAAGTTCTAGGGGACTAATGACCTCAGCAGTTGAGTCCCATAGTGCTCAGAGCCATTTGAACCATTGAAGATGCCAGGTACTTTGACTCCTTAATTACTATCCAGCTCGATGTGGTAGCTTTTCAGTGCACTGCCATAGTCAAAAATTACTCGGTTCCGTCCGAGCAACGTAATTCTCAATCAGTGTTTTCAGTAACTATATTGACAAGCATATCCATATTGTTCTTTAATTAAGCATTCAAGGAAATTGCTGCCACCACAGTACACTTTGTGTCTTCAGCACAATGCAAGCTCAATCACATTAAATTCAGTAATTACAATTTGTGTAGTTTACATTAACCTAAAACAAGTTCAAGTGTTTATCATGTGTGTTTATGTATTGTGAAACGATTTCAGGCTCTGGTAGTGTTTTAAATGAATAGTGTCCTCCTGATGGGCAATATCAAACATACAGAATTAAGTGCTCCCTGTTCAGTCACTTCAAAGAGATTATCATTGCTACTAATAATCAAATATAGACATAAAACTTAGTTGGTTACGCACCATTATAATTATTTCTTCCAAAAATTCCGTTTAGTAGTTGGATCACCATAGGGCGTCTATTCAAATCTATTACACGCGAGAGCCGCTTTCCGGAAGTCCGATGCCACATGGTCTAATAATAATACAGTAAATTCGGGTAGTGTCATCGCAAGTCGGCCGTTTAAACATTTGATGTATTCCGATACGCACAGTCGTGGCACGGAGTCTAATTGGTTTGGCCGACTAGCAAACGGGTCCACACACACACTTGAATCCGTCGGGGTTTCAGAGGCCCTTCGGGAAGTACCTGCGTTCTGAATTAACTGAACGCGAGACCGTGTACTTGCATTTTTCGGGAACGCGCATTTAATAACAGATTGCCACCGTCCATGACTTCAGTCGCCGAACGCATCGTAGTGTGCCGCCTTGGCCAGTAGGATGGTAAAGTATTCGCTGCTGCAAAGTAGGGCTATAATATCTGTTTCTCACCACCCTATTCTTTCGAACCATATTTTTGCTTCTTTTTTTTTTTGTATGGTAGAATAAAGATGCTTGGTGGTGGCGTAGTTTGATGCCCTAATCTGGATTCACGTGTATGAAGTGAGATAGAGCAAGTAGTGTTCTGGTTAGTGTCTGTAATATTAGTATCTGCTTCAATAGCTTAAATAAACTTACATTCGATAATCCGACCATGCAGGTTCATAAAACCCGTGTGTGTAAAAATTTCTTAGCTCATCGCTGAGCAGTGACCATCTGATATTTCTAATAATGCCTTATGCGCCACGGCGCGGAATACGAATTGTTCATAAATTATATCGATAGAGATATTTTGTGTTTCTTATTTTTTGACAGCTGAAGAATTGTAATCCTCTTCTGTTAATACAGTTGTGATGTCCGCAATCACTAATTAGTTATTATAAAATGTTACTATTGTGCAGTGTTATGTAAGAATTTGTGTATGCAGCTAAGATGAAATGACGACAATGTTAAAGGACTTTATTTAAAGAAACAGCAAGAAAGATATAAAATTGAAATGTATGGAGCCCATTGTTAGAAATACTGACTAAGATAATTAAATCGGTTATTGTGCTCTCAAAGGCTGTAGTGCCTGCTTATTACTTAAAGTATTTCTATGCTATCCATCTTCTATTAATGGCAACAGAAATAACGGTGTTTTTATAGTTTTCATACAGCTACCAGGCAAACATCGTTGTTAAGGCAGAAGGCGCATTGCCATTTACCTTGTTTGTGATATAAATCCAACTTCTTTTAATGTGTGGTGTAGTATAGCAAAGAAAATTTCCATCTCTGTCTGGTCCCTTAGGTATCTCTGTTCATAGTTGCTATGTCTCATATCCGGTCGTGATCGAACATGATCACGACACAAATAAATTAAGTGGCAATGTGAACTCTATTCTTCATCTTGAGAACGCTACGCCTTCTGCAAACGATTTCAGGTGAAATATAGATAAACTATAACTTACAGTACTTAAGTTTTTTTGAAAAGTCTTTGCTCTTCCCGCCAAGAAGTGGTGCAAAATTCACAACAGATATCTGAATCTTCACAAGAGAATAATAATTTGATCAAAATATAATTAAAAAGAAAAAACACCGCACTTGGCGCCCAAATGTGGGGTTAGACTGAAATCTCGATAATCAGTCCTCCTTGTGTTTTCTGCTAATATAGATGTATCTAACAATACATTTTTTGTTCATATGCACGCTACGCACTTTAAAAATTGTGGACGAAAATTTCAAAGCGGAAAGACGAGGCGACGGCGGAAAACGGAGAAATTTTATACCCTGTTGCCGACTTTCAAGACACCAAACGGAAGTTAAGAAAAAAATTCATATGCAGTTGTGACGCTTCAGTAGTACAGTTGTGTTTCGAGCTACATTACCATTCTTCCTTTTATTTCCATCTGCACATTTAAAAAATCAGCTTAAAATTATTTTTTTAGTGAAAATTTAGTAGGATTTGCAACTTAGTGTCTAAATCCCATTGTTGAGTCTTGATGTCAAAGTGAAAATATGGCGTCGTGTTACATGTAAAATGCTAGTGCTGTGTGCTAATTCAGTTGTTTAGTGTACCCGTATTCCATCTTGTCTTCTCCGCTTCAGTTCACTGTCGTTTGTTAGGTGAGTGCAACTCCCATACTTGACAGACAGCACGTGACGTGATGGCACAAGCAAAGGAGAGACGAACCGCGTAGCAGACCAGGTGTAGCTGACGTAATACTGTTGACAAACAGACACCACGAGATGGCGGAGGGTAAACAGAAATTAATCCTGACAGCAGGTGACACTGACGATATTAACAACTCTCAATATTCGTTGCGATCATGTGCAATTAGCATGCGAGTGGAGGCGGAGGCTAACGTTGGTGATATTAATTCAAACGATTCCCACGGGTAGCAATCCAACTGTAGATACGAATGCAATGCTCCTTCAAATCCAAAATTGGATGGCAAATAATGATAGGGAAAAGGAACAATTGCAGTTAGAAAAGGAACGAAAAGCAGGAGAAAGAGCTGAACGAGAGGAGGAAAACAAAAAAGAACTAATGCGAGCTTTAACCGATTTAAATAAACAAATTGAAGTGGTAAAAACAGAAATAACTATCGACTTGAAAACTGATCTGAATACCCAATTGGGCGATGTCAAGTCGTAAATAAGTGGGCAAATCGAAGCAGTAAAAACGGAGATCCGTGAACAGGTTGAGGCTGAGATCAAGCAGGTATCTAATAAATTTCATGCAGCAGTAGGAGCTGCCAAGGGTGAAATTAATGCCACAGTAGAAGCATACCATAACGAAACTGTAGCATTAAAGGGTAATTGTGGTACCATGTCAAAGGAGGTCAGCGCCGTGAATCTGGTTGTCACTAATATGGGAAAGGAGATAGATGACTTGACGAAACAAGTAGAATCACTTGACATAGATGAACAGGTAAAAATTACGGTAAAGACTCACACGGAAGCGTTATGCTACCACTACACAGAGTGGATAAAAACCAAAGACCATCTGATAGAAAAGAAGGTAAAGACAGAACTGAAGGAAGTAGTAAGGGAAGTTACTTATGATCTTTTAGCGGAACCAGGAAAATTCGGGAGACACCGTGTTGTCTGAGCTAGGACAGATAAGGCGAACTTTGGCACAAGACCTTCCTCAATGGAAGCAGCAGGTCATTGAAGAGGTGCAGACACAAAAGGACAAAGTGGAAAGTCCCTCACATCCGATGGGTAGTGAATGTAATCACTCCCCATACCGAAATGACAATAGGCAAATTCATTACAGACATCCACTTGATCACACATCATATCACAGTCCAACAGACACAGTGCATAACCACACTGCAGCGAACAGCCCACCAACACTCATAACCCAAATGCAGGAAGAAAGTGTATTGAAACACAAAACATCTCCAACCTTTCACCCGCAAAAACATGACATACACCCGATCGTATTTTTGCAAAACTTCTCTGAAGTATTTCCGAACAGTTGGACAGACAAGAAAAGAATATAGTTTGTAACGGGGTGTATAACAGGAGATGCCGCCTTATGGGGGATAGAAATAACAGACAAGTGTAGGAGCTATAATGAATTCGAGCGGATGTTTCTGAACAAATTTTGGAGTGATGGTGTTCAGCAGCACTTAAGAAAAGAAGTGTTCAATGCCGAAATGTTCAATTCGAAACACGGCAGTCTCACAAGATATTTCGAAAAATATTTAGCAAAAATTAAATTCTGGGCCTCTCCAATTACAAATAAAGATGCGGTCATGATTTTGAAAACTAAATTGCCCATCTCTATAAGGGAGAAATTAGTTAATGTTTCCGAGGACGATACCGAAGCATTTATTTCCAAATTGTACTCATTGGATTTGATTCGCGAAGACGCGGTAGCAAATGTTGGTAGCGCTCCGAATGAAGTGAGTAGACCAAACAGTGGAGGTTACGCGGTCAACAATGGCAATGAGAAAAGTGCACGCGCTAGCGACGCTTACTGCCAACCGTCCAGCGGCTACAAAAATCAACAGTGTCGTACGGAAATGGACAGTTTCGACCGAAGAATAATAATAAACAACGGTGCAACCCAATGGGTAGTACACAACGGCCACAGTACGGAAACTCAATACACAATTATCCACAAAATCAGTACGGAAACAAACCACCACACCAAGGAAAATATCAGAGCGGACCAGCCTTTAACAGGACGCGGGAGTGGAAATCACATAAATGGCATGGGACAAGTGGAGGACAACAACATTTTGCTAATAATGACAACACAATACACTACATGGCCCAGAATACATTTCGACCTCCAACAAATATAAATTTTTCCGGTCACTCAAATGATAATGGAAGAAATCCGAAGCCGAAACGGCAAAGGACTACACAAATCTATTATGCGCCAAATGGATCATACACGGGACAAGAAACTTGTCCACCACACTTCATGCCACAGCCACAACACCAACACGAAACGGAGGAGACGTTAAGAGCGATAGCCGATAGAGAGAACCACCACAACCAGGAAAACTAGAAACATCACTTTTAAGTCTCCACAAGGATGCTGCCGAACGAGATGGGGGCACGGAATCTATCAACTCATTTCAAGTAGATGCAATAAGGTATGACAAAGGCACCGACTTACGTGATGACTTATTGCAAGAGACTGACAATAATGACAGTAACGACATATGGGAGGAACAAGTTTGGGCTTCTACCAAGTTTCAATAGTCAACATGCCCATAATTGCAATCATTGATACGGGAGTCAGTGTTAATGTTTTATCTTCATGTTTGTTCAAGCAAATTTCTTCAGTGAGTAAAGTTTTATCTCTCCCTATACAAGGCTGTACAGTGTTTGCAGCAATAGGGCCTATGACACAGCGTGTAATCTTGCAAGCGCAACTTTAAGTAAATATTGACTCTATTTCTGTTATGTGCAATTTTCTTATAGTAAACAACTTATCGGTACCATGCCTCCTTGGAATGGAGTTTGTCAGGCTGACAAAAGCAAAAATTGACATTGAAAATGGGACTTGTAGATTTACTGCGAACCAGGAACAGGTAACAATAACATTGTGACGCAGCAAGGTAAAACCAGTGCTTAACAAATGTCAATTTAAGGTGCGGTATGGGCAGATGATGAAACCAATTCTGAAGATGTTCGTGAGGACGAATATGTTGACTTACTACCTGACAAGACTGAATTGGATAACAAAGCTTTTGAAGCGGCTGGTTTGACTAAGTATCAAAGGAGTGAACTTTTTGACTTGCTAGTTAGTCATGTGGAGATATTCTCCAACAAACCTGGATTATTAAAGGGATATGAGTATCATATGGACGTGCTTCCCTATAAGACCCACTGCAAAACGAGCTACCCAGTTCCCCAATCACGACGTGAAGCTGTCAAACGTGAAATTAGGAAAATGTTACTCTGGTAGGTGATTGAGCCGTCACTTGCTCCGTATTCGAGCCCCTTGCTATCAGTTTTAAAATCTGATGGAAGTGTGAGATTAGTGTTAGACGCAAGGCTGATAAACAAAATAATAGTGCCGATTCGAACGAGACCCGAGGCCCTGGAAGAACACTTGCAGAAGTTTAATGGAGTTAAATTCCTCAGCACAATTGACTTAAAAAAACAGTTATTGGCAGGTGAGATTAGCGCCTGAGTCAAGAAAATACACGGCATCATATTTGCAGGCCGATCTTATCACTTTACAGTCATGCCCTTTGGACTGAATGTGAGTTCGGGAGTTTTTATTTCAGCGTTAGACTATGTTTTAGAACCGGAGTTATTGGATGAAGTAACTCTGTATGTGGATCACGTCCTAATAACATCGAAAACATGGAAAGACCATCTGATGACACTGCAGAAAATATTTAAAAGATTTATAAATTATGGAGTCACGGTCAATCTTCAAAAGTCAAAATTCGGTAAGAATGAGATCACGTTCTTAGGACATATCATCACAGCAGAAGGGAATAGGCCCGATCCTGAGAAGTTTTCCCACACCCACAACAAAAAAACAGCTGAAACGTTTTTTAGGCATTGCGTCATTTTTAAGGCGTTTCATATCGAGTCAGGGAATGAGCAATGAAGCTCTTCCTAATCTGTTAAGAAAGAATGTGTACTGGAATTGGGATTCTGAGTGTCAGAAAGGGTTTGAACAAATTAAAAATATTCTTGTTAACAGCAATATTCTTCATAATTCTAAGAAGGATAAAGAATTTTGTATTATGTTCGATGCTTCGTCTGTGGGCATTGGATCCTGTTTGTTCCAAATCGACATCGTTGATGGACGTCAGCAAGTTCAAGTAATCAGCTCCGCTAGTCGAGTCTCATCAGAATGTGAGAGGTCATATTCTGTTACGGAGCTCGAAGCCCTTGCCATCATCTGGGTCTGCCCCCGGTAGCTGAGTGGTCAGCGCGACAGAATGTCAATCCTAAGGGCCCAGGTTCGATTCCCGGCTGGGTCGGAGATTTTCTCCGCTCAGAGTCTGGGTGTTGTGTTGTCCTAATCATCATCATTTCATCCCCATCGACGCGCAAGTCGCCGAAGTGGCGTCCAATCGAAAGACTTGCAACCAACGAATGGTCTACCGGACGGGAGGCCCTAGTCACACGAACACGACGCCATCATCTGGGCATTTAAAAGATTCAACTACTACATCTATGGAAAGAAGATCAAAGTATTTTCTGATCATCAGGCACTCTCTTTTCTTCAAACGTGCAAGCTTCAACATCCCCGCTTAACCAGGTGGTGCATGTTTCTAAGGGAATATGATTTTCAAATAGTATATATTAAAGGAAAAGACAATATCATTGCCGATGCTTTATCCCGATCACCAGAAGAATTGCCTGAAACCACCGAGTTAGTGGAACAAATGTCTAATTACTGGATACTCTTAACGAAAGACCCGATCCACAGAAAATATTTTCTTCAGTTGTGTAAAGATATCCGAGCTCTCCAAGATACTGATCCAAAATGGAGAAAAGTTAGTTCAGCAGATCCTCACAGAAAAGCCTAATCATAAAGTGTGGAGATTTTATAAATTGCATAATCAGGTTCTATTTCACAAAACTTCCGGACCGATCGAAAGATGGTGCGTATGTATTCCAAAAGGTTTTGTTGAACATCTTTTGTGGCACACACACATTTCCTGGGGTCACTATGGCCCGAAGAAATGTAAAAGAAAAATTTCTTCATATTTTTATCTTAAAAAAAATGGTTGAAATGGCTATGACCACTATGGGACTTAACATCTGAGGTCATCAGTCCCCTAGAACTTAGAACTACTTAAACCTAACTAATCTAAGGACATCACACACATCCATGCCTGAAGCAGGATTCGAACCTGCGACCGTTGCACTCTCGCGGATCCGGACCGAAGCGCCTAGAACCGCACGGCGACCACGGCCAGCTGTTATGTTCCAAACCTGCATCATGAAGTATATGAGTTACTAAGGGATTGTATCATCTGCCAGAAGACAAAAGCACTAAATATTTCCATGTTGATTCCCTTCAATCCTATTCTTCCGAAAAAACCAAACCAACTCCTGAGTATTGATTTGGCTGGACCGTTCCCGACTGGACGGGGAGGTGAAAAGTATCTAATAGCCATTCTCGACAATTTCACAAAACACATTAGATTGTATGCAGCAAAATCTTCTTGCACCAGGCTAATTGTACGGCGTTTAGAAAGTGATTATTTCCCACGATTCGGCGCACCCGAGTCGGTGCTGGCCGACAATGGTTCGACCTTCACTTGTTGTACTTGGCGTGAATTCCTCGCTCGCCACGGCATTCAGCAAATTTTAATATCCTATTATCGACCCCAATCGAATCCGACTGGGAGAATATTCAAGGAATTCAATCGATTCATTAGGACCTATGTTCCTAACAGGCAGGCTAAGTGGGTCGAATTTGTTACTCCGTTTGAAGAGATTATTTATAATCTTCCACACTTGTCAACAGACTTCACACCGCATGAACTCATGTCAGCCAACAAAGAGCGAAATGAATCGATCAATCCTCTTCCTAAGGTGGAAGACCAAGAGACAAGTTTAGACACCAAAATCAGACAGGCGTTGATTTCACTGACAATGTATGCAACCGTCCGTAAAAAAGCATTTGACAAAAAGGTAAATAAGGTTATTGAATATAGAGAAGGTGAGAGATTCTTACTAAGGACTCATTTTAAACCATCGAAGCTACGAAACAAAAATCGCAAGTGGCAGCGCGTTTACGAAGGCCCGTATGTTATTGTCAGGAAGCTGCACACAGGAAGTTACTTGCTAGCCGACCCCGTGACTGGAAGGATTAAAGGTCTGTTCCACCATAGTGACTTAAGAAAATTCCGCAATGGTAACACAAGGAATTTACAGGTGTTAGTAGTACGAGGCTATTACAAAGCATCATCAGAGAACAAGGTAAATTGTCGACGTCGAATGATAACTGACGAAAAATGACAAGCCAGTAGTTACTATGTCTGGAGGTCATCATACAGTGATGAGTAAAGTTTGTACCGATCTGTTAACTGAACACAGGTAAAGGAAAATGTCAAAGAGAGAACTTAGTACTAGTTTTAAGTTAGCTAGTACATAAGTATATGATGCCTGCTCGTGTGGTGATCAGCCCCCGAGATGTATAAAGCAAAGAGGAAGGAGTGCTCAGTGCCCTTCTCTCAGGTCTTATAATAAAGGATTTTTTTTTAGAAACTAAAGTCTCTCGGAGGACAAGTTGTAGTCCTGTGAAAAATAAAGGTTCACAACTTTTCGTGACTAGAATCAAACAATAACAGAGGATATCGTAATGAGAGCGACACACTACCTTCAAAAACGAGTAAATTATAATATGCTAAAGAACATGTGTAAGATCCGATGCTTAAATGTAATGTATGTGGAAAATTTCATTAGGAGTTTTAAAGTCTATGGCAGGTAAGTTATGCTGACGCAAATTCGAAGGTGTAGCAAGTAAAAGAAGGGGTAGAGATAACGCTATATTATAAGTTCCATGGAAATATTATACTTAGGAAATGCCAGCCCAAGACTAAATGTAGCGATTAATAGCAGGAGTCTGCAATGCTTTAAAAAAAATGATGAATGGATGAGAGCTTCTTGTAGAAGACTACAGAGTCAAGTAACCAAGTAAATAACTGGTCAAACAAGCACATGCATAAAGGCATGTAAATGGATCAGTTATATTTTCGAAGTGAATGTCACGCAAAAAGCAATTGCAGCAGCATAAGCGCTCGCATACAAATGTTTCTTGTTTAGTATGATAATTTTCATAATGTCCAGATTATTTAAATACTGATTTTTGTGTTCCTTTATAAAATCTTATCCAAGATACAGACCCCTGATGATCCTTCAAACCTCCTATTCCAAGGATCAGCTCGTAGAGATTTATTTGTGCTGTCTGGGCGAAGCAACTCATATGAAAAGCGTGTAGGTTCGCGACGTGATCAGTTAAATTTTGCTTGTTGAAGCAAATTAGAGTCAAGCCCTTGTTTGGCATGCAATTGAGTTTGTTGTCTTTGTAATCCGCGATTAGTTACTCATCGCCCGTATATTTTTAAGGGAATAATATTCCGCATGGAAAAAGAGGCAGTCTCTGTCTGGAGGCTGTCCTCAATTCAAATAACCCAGTAAACACAAGTTAATGGACACACAAAGAAAAAGAGTGACAAGAAGAGGAGTGTTCTCAAAGAGGAAGTCAATTAGTTTGTCTTTGAGACAATTAAAAAATGTTATAAGAATTTGACAGTAAAGAATAAATGAAACTGGTAGATGAGTTTATAAGAGGATATTGAAAAACAGTCTTGAGTGGAAGACGTAAATTTTAACTGGTAAGCAAGAGAGAGCCATAAAGAAAATGATCGACCGCAGTTCTGTACCGGACGTGACCATTATATTAAGAATATATATGTACATGTAAACAAACTATGTAAATATTATTAGTCCAAGTATCTTGTTATCCTTCTGTGAAAGTGTTATTTTTGCAAAGGGAAAGTGAGATGAAGGACAACGTTTAGTTCACGAACGCCTATCAAAGTGAGAGTGAAAAATTTGTGCATCGAAGAGAGTCTGTGTCACGACTCTTTATACCACATCATGTGTGTATTAGTTTTATTTTTAACGTGTGCAATGGTCAGTGAATAAGTGTCGTTCGCCATACAGCCCTCGCAAGCCAGCAAAATAACTTCATTCACTTTCCTGTGAGTTCTTTACGGACAGTTGACGAGTGTTACGACGAGATGACTTCGTGCAGCTTTCCTCGGTGAAGCAACAGCAGCAATTCTCAAACAACGTGCATTAAACGCAGCACGTTGTCTGCGGACAACACGACACACACCCAATCTACGATTGCGCGCGCGATACTGGCCCGTGTTGGTCTGTCAACATTGCCGCGCAGTGGCGTATGACGAAATAATGGATATTTGAAACTAATGGCCGGGTCCGCGTGGCTCGCTCCGGCAATAATTGAGACTTCATACTACTTTGAAGGATTCTGTTCTATATGTCCATAGCAAACAGCATATTTTAGAGACTGAAAGAGAACGATTTGTATTAAGCGAATAATACAATGGTCACGACTAGAATAAATTTCGGCCACGGTCAGAACGAGGTTGATATTTGCCTTAACCACTGTCAAAAACAAGAGCAGAAATCAGTGCGAAATGAAAGAAAGAAAAAAATGAGCCTTACGCATCCTGAACCCATTGTAATTAAACTGATAATTTTAGGTAATAGTAATGCAGAGTATTCTGTATTTATTTTCCATATTCATGAGTTGACGGAGAATGGCAAATTCCATTCATTGAAGTGGTAGAAAAGGGACTCCCATCGTGAGCGGTTCTTGACAAACAATTCGACGGCACAGTGTGGGGACCGATGACCATCGCAGTCTGGTCACTTTAAATCCCACAAACCAACCAACCAACCACAGTGTGATCCACAAACCAATGTACAATGTGTGTAAAACAAGAAAGAATATTACGACGAAATAAACACGAGCCTATCGAGCTTGTAGAGACACTGAAAATTTGGAAACCGTGTAAAAGAATAATGAAAATGTAATGTCAATTTCATACTTTGTAAGTATTTTACGATTATATAGGTACTTCTATGTGTATGTATTTTTTTCTCTGCGACAGTGCCTGTCATCTCCACTTAATGTATATAGCTCTTTATTGTGAATAGTAATACTTTCCATGTTGTAGATATTAAGAAACCCTGTGACCAAAACACAGATGCAGAACTGCACAAAGACAATTTTTACTAATGATCTTAACAATGAATGTTTTCTCTAGTATGATAACTTTATGAAGCGTCAAGTGTATAGTACTATATGACTACACAATTTCAGCAATAGACATGTATTAAAAGCCACTAATATTACGAGTGACATGAGGACGAAAGTAATACCTCCGTTGTTCCTTCCCTCCTCATGGGAGACAGTATAATATCAGTATCTGTTTCGATAGCTTAAATAAACTTACATTCGATAATCTAACCATGCAGGCTCAAAAAGCCATACAATTTGCGTAAAAATTTCTTAGATCGTTGCTGCAGTGATCACCTGATATTTCAAAGAATACCTTAAGCGCCACAGCGTGGAATACTTATTGTTCACAAATTGTATCGATAGAGATATTTTGTGTTTCTAAATTTTTGACAGCTGAAAAATGGCAATCCTCTTCTGTTTCCATAGTCCTGATATTTTTTAAAGACTGCGGACGCGTACATGGCGTGGTCCGCATTCACTAATTAGTTATTATAAAATATTACTATTGTGCAGTGCTACGTAAGAATTTATGTATGCAGCTAAGATGAAATGTCTAAAATGTTAAAGGACTTTATTTAAAGAAACAGTCAGCAAGATATAAAACTGAAATGTACGGAGCCTATTGTTGGAAATACTAAGGTAATTAAATTGGTTATTGTGCTCTCGAATGCTGTAGTGCCTGCTTATTACTTAAAGTACTTCTATGCTATCCATCTCCTATTAATGGCAACAGAAATAACGGCGTTTTTATAGTTTTCATACGGCTACCAGGGACCGACTGCATGTCGACAAACGTCGTAGTTAAGGCAGAAGGCGCATTGCTATTTTACCTTGTTTGTGATTTAAATGGTTCAAATGGCTCTGAGCACTATGGGACTTAACTTCTAAGGTCATCAGTCCCATAGAACTTAGAACTACTTAAACCTAACTAACCTAAGGACATCACACACATACATGCCCGAGGCAGGATTCGAACCTGCGACCGTAGCGGTCGCGCGGTTCCAGACTGTAGCACCTAGAACCGCTCGACCACTCTGGCCGGCTGTGATTTAAATCCAACTTCGTTTAATGTGTGGTGTAGTATAACAAAGAAAATTTCTAGCTCTGTCTGGTCCTGTAGGTTTCTCTGTTCGTAGTTGCTATGTCTCATATCCGGTCGCGATCGAACATCATCATGACACAAACAAATTAAGTGGCAATGCGAACTCTGTTCTTGATCTTGAGAACGTTAGGCCTTCTGCAAACGATTTGAGGAAACTATCACATACAGTATGTAGTGGACTGACAAGGCAGTCAGTCCACAGAGACGGGTAGCCGAGAGGGCACACGTACACACACGCCGACTGGCGCGAAGTCTGGAACAGGATTCGTAATGAATGTGATAAAGAAAAGAACTTAGCTACTAGAACACTTAACTTTTATATCGTCCTTTGGTATACAGCATTCTTGATGATACAAGTGAGACTATCTTGAGATACATGCAATGGTACAAATGGCGCCTTGCTAGGTCGTAGCCATTAACTTAGCTGAAGGCTATTCTAACTGTCTCTCGGCAAATGAGAGAAAGGCTTCGTACGTGTAGTCGCTAGCAATGTCGTCCGTACAACTGGGGCGAGTGCTAGTACGTCTCTCGAGACCTGCCGTGTGGTGGCGCTCCGTCTGCGATCCTGACAGTGGCGACACGCGGGTCCGACATGTACTAATGGACCGCGGCCGATTTAAGCTACCACCTAGCAAGTGTGGTGTCTGGCGGTGACACCACATTCCTCCCCCGCAAATCGGCGAACGGTCGTGGGATAAGGCTTCCGCCCGCCGTGGGGAGGACCCCATGTTGACATATGCGACGGGGTGGGGAGCCTAACAACAGGCAAGGCTGTGCCACCCGCACCCTGCCATTCGGTCCGAGGGGAGCTAGGAAACGCCTGAAAACCCAGTCCAGGGTGCACGTCAACATGCGGTGTATGCGCCCGTAATGAGACAGGAGGGGCCGAAGGGTCGACCTCCATTGCGTCGGGGTATCCGACGCGCGATGACGTCATGTGGTCCGGAGCGGGCAAGAGTTCCATGGCGGAGGACAGCTGGTCACGGGAAGCGGACGGCGGCGCGTGACCCAGGGAGGCGCTTGGCGGCTGCAGCGAAGCGTCCACTGCGGGCGGCGCCGGCGGGAGAACAGGCGGCGGCGGCGTCGCCATGAGGCAATAGGGAAGGTAGCGTCGGTAACACCTGGGGATGAGGCGAGCCAGTAGATGGGTCCCCAGGGCGCTGACCGGACGGCACCGTCGCTGAAAGCAGACGGGCAGCGGCAGAACCCAGGCGACGACAGAGGCGCAGCTGATTGAGATGCCGACACACCTCACCAGAGGCCCCCAAAACCAAATACATCGCGCGGCCGAGGCAGCGAAGAATGCGCCCTGCGAGCCAATGCTGTGAACCTCGATAGTTGCGATAGAAGACAACGTCGCCAGGAGCAAAAGCAGGAGTCTGCCGCTGCACAGGAACCTGATGCGGCGGATGCAGCAAAGACATCAAAGTTCGATGACGACGACCGTGGAGCAACTCAGCCGGCGAGCGACCATCGCGGGGCTGAGAGCGATACGAAGACAAAAAGAGCAATAACGCGTCCTCCCGAGAATGCGACTCTTTCAATTTCAACATCTGTGACTTGAAAGTCCGGACCAATCGTTCAGCGGCACCGTTTGACTGTGGCGAAAACGGCGCGGATGTCAGATGTTGAATACCATTGGCCTTGCAGAATGACTGAAATTCGGCAGACATGAATTGTGGGCCATTGTCGGAAACAATAGTCTGCGGAAGACCTTCAACGCAAAAAATAGCGGATAACGCTTGTATGGCGGCAGATGACGTCGTGGAAGACATCCGGACAACAAAAGGAAAATTACTGAAAGAATCGACCACAACCAACCATCGAGCATTCCAGAATGGACCGGCAAAATCTATGTGCAAGCGTTGCCAAGGGGAAGTGGCTTTCGGCCATGCAAAGAATTTCCGCGGCGGTGCGGATTGTTGTTCGGCACATGCCATGCAAGAAGAGCACATATTCGTAATCGCAGCATCCAACCGAACCAAGTACAGTGCTGACGAGCAAGTTGTTTCGTGCGCACTATACCCCAATGTCCTTGGTGAAGAAGCCGTAAGACAGAGGACTGTAACGAACGTGGGACCACGACTCTGGACTGATCATTATCAGAACGCAACAACAAAACACCACGTCGTACAAAAAGTCTCTCCGTGTGAGCAAAAAATCGGCGAACCAACGGATCCTCGATCCGCAACTTTGACAAGGGCCATTGCGTAGCAACAAAACGCAAAACAGTAGCAAGGACAGGGTCAGCAGCTGTGGCTGTAGCTACACGACGAAAATCAATCGGAAACGATTCGACCACGTCAGCGGTTTCCGTATCAATGAACATGCAAGCAAGTTCGGAAGAATCGAATGCTTTATCCTCAGCAACAGGCAAACGGGACAACGCATCAGCGTTGCTGTGCTTAGCAGTGGACCGATACAAGATATCGCAGTGGTTGGCGACCTCATAACGCAATGCGTGGGGAACATTGCGCGCTCTGAAAAAGTTCGGTTGCTCGTTTACTTTCATTTCCAAATGTGCTTCATAGTTCGTAGCGCAACCAAGGCCCGGTGCAAAAATGTCTGCAAATTGTTCACATAGACTAGAAACACTGGCTGAAGGCACAGTCTGATTCACTGATAGGACCTGATTGACGATAGACAAGTTAAACAACTGAAATAAATCGAAACCAAACAAGTTCACTGCAGTAGAAGAACGAAGAACGTAAAATGACACAAGTTTTGTTTGTTCCTTGTATGTAGCAAGAAGAGTGCACTGTCCTAACACAGGGATAGCTTGTCCGGAATAACTATTTAACTGAACACGTGCAGCACGCAACGGTGGTGCGCCCAGTTGTTTGTACGTGGCGTGATTGAGCAATGAAACTGCAGCTCCGGTATTGAGCTGGAATGGTATCACTTGTCCGGCAAAGTCCAAATCTACAAAAAGTTTATTGTCCTGCTGACGACAAGATTGACTGTTTTGTGCAACGTGAACAGACACTGGTACAGAATCACGTGCGACGTGACGGGACTTCCGTCGACGTCTACGCACACTTGTTGTGGGACGAACACAGTCACTGTTAGCGAGAGGAACACTGGGCGGAATGGCATTAACTACATGAACGTCCATGGGCGAAGGTGCCCGAGCCTGAGTGTCCCTGGTTCGATTTCTTGTTACAGAAAAAGCAAATAGTCTGGCGTGACGGGCAATTCTCACGCGAATGTCTAGTTGCACACCGCGGGCATGATTTCACTGCATTTGCTTGCTTTCGCGGGACACGTGGCGGTGCGGACGTGCGCGAAGGCTGTTTACAGTTCCGCGCAGAGCGCCCGGCGGGCCGGTTAATGCAACACACTGCTGGCGAAGTATCAAATGATTCCTGAGCAAAGTCAAGTGTGTCTTGCCTATCCAATATGTCTATCACTTGTTGAAGGGAGGGATTGACGAGTTTCAAAATCTGTTCCCGTATGCGAACATCAGAAACGTTCTGTGCAATTGCATCTCGCACCATAGTATCTGAATAAGGGAGTCCACATTCACATTCAAACGCACAATCCCTAGTAAGTCCTTGCAATGTTGCAACCCACCCCCGATTAGTTTGACCGGCCGTACGTTTTGTACGAAAGAACGCATACCTCTTTGCAACAACATTTACTGTTTCCTTGAAATAGGCATCTAAAGCAGACAAAATTTCTTCGTAGGACAGAGTTGCTACGTCGCGTCGGGGAAACAATTTCACTATCACACGGTAGGTGGACACACGAAAGAACGCATACCTTTTTGCAACGACATTTACTGTTTCCTTGAAATAGGCATCTAAAGCAGACAAAATTTCTTCGTAGGACAGAGTTGCTACGTCGCGTCGGGGAAACAATTTCACTATCACACGGTAGGTGGACACACCTACACACGAAAGCAAAAACGGCTGCCGCTCATTACCTTGAAGTCTGTAGGCGGCGAGATGAAATCCAAATTGTCGGGACCATTCAGTCCACGTTTCTTGGGTTGAATCAAAGTGACGGATGGACGGTGCAACTGCGTTTTGTGGCTGCGGTAGCGATGAAGCGGCGGCGGCCGCATCGTTTTGCAGCGCACGTTGACCCTGGACGAGCTGTCCCAGGGCATCCAATAACGCCTGCGTCTGCTGATTCTGCAAGCGATAAAATTCGGACAGTACATCTGGAGAATGTGGCGAAGCCATGACACAAGCAAATTAATACAATACGAACGCTAATGTAGTGGACTGACAAGGCAGCCAGTCCACAGAGACGGGTAGCCGAGAGGGCACACGTACACACACGCCAACTGGCGCGAAGTCTGGAACAGGATTCGTAATGAATGTGATAAAGAAAAGAACGTAGCTACTAGAACACTTAACTTTTATATCGTCCTTTGGTATACAGCATTCTTGATGATACAAGTGAGACTATCTTGAGATACATGCAATGGTACAAATGGCGCCTTGCTAGGTCGTAGCCATTAACTTAGCTGAAGGCTATTCTAACTGTCTCTCGGCAAATGAGAGAAAGGCTTCGTACGTGTAGTCGCTAGCAATGTCGTCCGTACAACTGGGGCGAGTGCTAGTACGTCTCTCGAGACCTGCCGTGTGGTGGCGCTCCGTCTGCGATCCTGACAGTGGCGACACGCGGGTCCGACATGTACTAATGGACCGCGGCCGATTTAAGCTACCACCTACCAAGTGTGGTGTCTGGCGGTGACACCACACAGTACTTAAGTTTTTGGGAAAATATTTGCTCTTCCCGCCAAGAAGTGGTGCAAAACTCACAACAGATTTCTGAATCTTCACAAGAGAATAATAATTTGTTCAAAATATAAAAATTTTTTACAAAAAAGAAATACCACAACCACACAGGTAGTACGGCCTACAAATATTTCGCCGCATCGATTTCTGGAGTCGTAGGTCATCCTCGACTGATCCCAAGAAGACTTGCACCTTAGCTAATGAGCATTACAATCATTTCACGTTATGTTTCCGGAGTACTCTTCATATTTTTGCTCATGTCTTCCTGACATGTGCGATAATCGCCGTCGTAAAATGTTTCTCTTCGTCCTCAGCAGACTATGGTCTTGGCGTCTTCGGTCTTAAGGCACGTTGTATCTGGCAATGGCTGTAACCAATCGTATGGATCATGGAGCAGTTCGACTGCTAAGCTGTCATGATCTCAGGTTTCATGCTCTGTGTACGCTAGTGTGTTTAGGACACCTTCTCGTCGTGGTTAGGCATGACAATTGTTTCCAGTTTCGTTAGAAAAACCTTCGATAGTGCTTGATACAATTCCATTAGACGGGATAAGCTACGCCCATCCTGTCAGAAAGCAGAAATTACTCGGGACCGGTAGTTATGGCAATGCACTGATAGAAAAAAAATCGCAACATCTTGAAATAATTAATGTAGAGTAATGAAATGTCGATAATGCATTTATGTAGGTAATATATTTAACTGATTAACATTGCGAGATCACAGGTTAATGTAAGCGGGAGATGAGCCATTGCAAATGAGAAATGCTGGTAAATTAATAACCGGTGTCGCCGTGGCAGCCTACAAATGTGCATGAATTGTGCTGTAAAGGTGTGGGATGTCAGTTTGTGGGATGCAGTTGCACGCGTGTTGCACTTGGTCAGTCGGCACAGGGACGGTTAACGCTGGTTGTGGACGACGCTGGAGCTGTCGTCCGATCGTATCCCCCACGTGCTCGACTGCAGACACATCTCGTGATCGAGCAGACCAAAACAACATGTTAACAGTTTGTAGAACATGGTCGATTACAACAACGGTATGCTGACGAGCTTTATCTTGGTGAAAAACACCCCCTTGGATGCCGTTCGTGACTGGCAGCATGACAGCTCGAAACATTAGACTCCAGACCGTACCTCCAGGTGTGTCTAGCATGCAGACAAGTTGGTTGCAGGAACCCAACTGGCGTCGTTTTAACCAACGCACGGTCATCACTGTCACTAAGGCGGAGCCAGCTTTCATCAGAAAACACAGCAGACCTCCATCCTGTCCTCCAATCAGCTCTCGCTTGCCACCACCGAGGCCGCAAATGACAGTGGTTTGGGGTGAGTGGAATCCACGCTACGGGGGGCCTGGATCGAATCTGCCCTTGAAGGAACCGATTCGTAACAGTTCGTTGTGTCACTGTGGTGCCAACTGCTCCTCAGATACCTGCTACAGATGCAGTACGATGCGCCAGCGCCATATGTCAAACACAGCGGTCCCCCTCCACATGGCCGTCCACAGTCTGCTCTTCTTGCGACCGTACATTCTTGTGTCCACCACTGCCAGCAATCATATACAGTGGCTAAATTCCTGCAATATCGTAGAAGGAACAGCCAGCTTCTCGTAGTCCTATTACATAACCGTGTCCAAACGCAGAGAGGAGTTGATAATGGCGTCTTCGTCGACATAAAGGCATTCTTGACTGACATCAGCTCATCACGTCCCATCTCAAACACTGATGACAGTTACAGTGCGTATTTAAAGCAAACTTGATTTGCATCCTCATAGTGGCCCTACTGGCGCCACTCTTATGCGAATGGTGCTAAATTTGAACAGCACACCACCTTTCAGATGTAGAAACACGCCTACCAACTGTCGTTTACCTCTTGGGTGTTCTGATTTTTTCCCCCAGTGCAGAACATGCATCGCTTCACAAACCACAATTCTCGACAGTAGCTTATAAATATGGACATCAGTAACATACCTATGCTGCTTCCGATACATTTTGTTTACGTCTGTGACATGGCGTGAGCAGGTCAGTGTCCTAGCCATGACATTGCAAGCCATGTGCCTCCTTATCTGTGATGTCATCACCTGTATCAGTAACGTCAACACCCATATCAACCACGTCATCATCATTACGTGACAGACTGCGTACTTCTCCTCTCCCTTCTCCCCCCTTCCCCTTCTCCATCTCCACCCTCCCCACTACAGCCAATCGCAGCGTGGTATTTTAGAGGTCATTAAATCGAAGTAGCCAGTTACGCTGTAGCTGTCAAATACATAAGCTTCACTTCAAGTGCGTAAAAACGCCGCCGTCTTCAAAGATAGACAGTGGTCAGCGAGAAAAATATGACAACTGACATACTATCGTTATAAAGCCGTCCAGGCTGTAGCTTTGTCACCTGGTGAGTAACGATATAAGCAAGGTGCATGTAATATCAGTGAGGGTCCTGTCTATGTGAAGAATGGGGAAGGCGCGCGATCTATCTCAACGTAACCGACGACAGATTGTGTGGCCCAGAGGCTTAGCACAAGCATTTCGGAAACTGCACGACTTGTCGGGTGCTCGAGAAGTGCTGTGGTGTCTTCAGCACGTGGGGAAATCGAGGTGAAACCGCGTCCAGACGTCGTGGGGTTAGGCTGACACCCCTCATTACAGATGTCGGATGTCGTAGGATGAGCACACTGGAAAAACGAGGCAGGCGGCGAACTGCAGCCGACGACCCATACACATGTCAATGTTAACACCACGACAGCGGCAACTCTGAGTGCAACGGGTACATAACCAGTACTTTCTTCATCATGCGGACGGGAGGGAGCAAATGCGTCGTCTTCCAAGGGAACGGCTCCTCGACACCTGTACTGCGGGACAAACTGGTGGTGGATCCATTATGCTCTGGGCAACATCCACGTGGCCATCCGTGGGTGCAGTGGAGCTCTTGCAAGGCGCCATGACGGCCAAGGTGTATGGTTCAGTGGTTGCACACCACATATATCCCATCATGACGATTCTGTTTCCGAATGGCAGTGGCATTTTTCAGCACAATGATGCACCATGTTACAAAAGCAGGAGTGTGATGTAGTGGTTCGAGGAACACCGTGGCGAGTTCCAATTGCTATGCTGTCCCCCCCCCCCCCCACACACACACCCGCCCCCCATATCGCCAGATCTGTGCCCGTTCGAATATATCTAGGATGTGACTGAAGATGGCGACAGAGCTCATCGCCCCCTTCCCCAAATTTATGGGAATTACTTGACTTGTGTGTGGTATTCAAATCGATGGGATCATCAAAGTCGGTGGAGAAGACCTGACGAAAGTGGAGCGATTCAAATACCTTGTCTTTGAGGTAATTAAAAATGTAATAAGAATTTGACAGTAAAGAATAAATGAAACTGGTAGATGAGTTTATAAGAGGAGATTTAAAAATAGTCTTAAGTGGAAGACGTAAATTTAACTGGTAAGCAAGAGAGAGCCATAAAGAAAATGATCGACAGCAGTTCTGTACCGGACGTGACCATTAGATTAAGAATATATATGTATATGTAAACAAACTATGTAAATATTATTAGTCCAGGTATCTTGTTATCCTTCTGTGAAAGTGTTATTTTTGCAAAGGGAAAGTGAGATGAAGGACAACGTTTAGTTCACGAACGCCTATCAAAGTGAAAGTGAAAAATTTGTGCGTCGAAGAGAGTCTCTGTCACGACTCTTTATACCACACCGTGTGTGTATTAGTTTTATTTTTAACGTGTGCAACGGTCAGTGAATAAGTGTCGTTCGCCATACAGCCCTCGCAAGCCAGCACAATAACTTCTTTTCACTCACCTGTGAGTCCTTTACGGACAGTTGACGGGTGGTCCGACGAGATGACTTCGTGCAGCCTTCCTCGGTGAAGCAACAGCAGCAATTCTCAAACAACGTGCTTTAAACACAGCACGTTGTCTGCGGACAACACGACACACACCCAATCTACGATTGCGCGTGCGATACTGGCCCGTGTTGGCCATATGCAGTGATGGTGAAAGTCTACCAGATGTCCGTGCCCATGTTAACACAGCCTGGATGAAATTGCACCAGGTGACTGGCGTCTTGTGTCATTGCTGTATGCCTTTACGCCTTAAGTCAAAGGTTTATAGGACTGTAATACATCCAGTCGAACGTCATGGTTCACAGTGTTGACCAACAACAATTAAGTGTGAGCAGGCTCTCCATGTGACGGAAATGCATATGCCCTGATGGTCCCTTGGGCTTACCCGATTTGACCAAGCTACAAACGTCGACGATCGACGGTGACTTGAAGTTGCACTCATCTCAAACAAACTATGGGAAAGCAGGTTAAGATGGTACGGAAACGTCAGGCGCGGTAAAGCAGACTCGGCGGCAAGGACAGCTCTGCACATGGACATAAATGGCCGACGACCTCGTGGTAGGCCCAACACACAATGGATTGACCCTATCAAGAAGAACACGGAATTCATCAATGGTTCCTATGAAGATGCCCTTAATAGACCCAAATGGAGGCAGATGTGTCAAAAAGCGGATCATGCTAAGAAGAAGAAGAAGACGTGACTCGTGTGTGCAGATGTGGTGGTAGCTGCCTCCAGCGGCCTACCAAGGCCTCATTGCTTCTGTGCCATTATGCGTTGTCGCTGTCGTCTGTGCCAAAGGTAGACGTATCGGCTATTAGGTAAGTGGCCATAATGTCCTGGCTAATCAGTGTATATTTCAGTTTTCATGCTGATTACAGTGAAGTCTGTAACACGAGAAGGATGTTGGTGGAATGAGGTATCAACAATGAAATATTTCCTTATATAATACGTTACAAAGTTAAAAACATTACATTTATTTCATTGCTCAAGAAGACACATTCTGTTCATTAGCATCAAGCTATAAATTTTATTATATGCCTTACATGTATTTCATAGTTCAACAACAAGATCCATTCCACTCATTGGCATCAAACTAACATCACATTTCCTTCATGGTTCAACAACAAGGTCCATCCACTCCATGGCGTCAAATGGGAAATATTTCAAGTGACAATCATGCCATCACTGATTCAATAACTCCACATTTAATTCAGAAGCCGCAGGTTCGCATTTGTCAACACACATTTTCGATCACAGCGTAAGAAATGAGGGGCTGTCCTTTTCCTTAGTACTAAGTATGTCATATTCTGGCAACTCTGATAATAAAATTAAAACAATTTGGAATATTATTAAAAGAGAAACAGGTCAACCAAGAGCACAGGAAGACAGTATTACCATCAAATTGAATGAAAACTTTACGAACAAAAAGTCAGAAATTGAAAATATTTTTAATAATCATTTTCTAAATGTTGTGGATATAGTAGGATCCAGGTGTTCATTAGAAGATGCTAGGCTGTTAATGGAAGAGGCCATACCTATGCAATTTGATACAATTGAAATCTCACCCACTTCTCCCTCTGAAATTAGGAAAATAATAAACTTGCTTAAGAGCAAAAACTCACATGGAATTGATGGCATTTCCAGCAAAATACTAAAAGCTTGTTCTCAACAGATAAGTAAGATTCTCAGCCACCTGTGTAATAGCTCTCTGGAACGGCATTTTCCCTGATAGACTGAAATATGCTATTGTTATACTTTGCATAAAAAGGGGGATAGATCTGATGTCAACAATTACCGTCCAATCTCCCTTCTAACAGCTTTATCCAAAATTTTTGAGAAAGTAATGTATTCTAGAGTAGCTTCACATATCTGTAAAAATGAAGTACTAACAAAATGTCAGTTTGGTTTCCAGAAAGGTTTTTCCATAGAAAATGCCATATATGCTTTCACCAATCAAATTTTGAATGATCTGAATAACTGAACACCACCCAT
The DNA here is from genome assembly GCF_023898315.1 of Schistocerca nitens. Taxonomy (NCBI): domain Eukaryota; kingdom Metazoa; phylum Arthropoda; class Insecta; order Orthoptera; family Acrididae; genus Schistocerca; species Schistocerca nitens. Next base: position 1,298,520,169 of record NC_064614.1, read on the forward strand.
TGGGATTTTTTGTGATCTCTCAAAGGCTTTTGATTGTGTAAATCATGAAATTCTGCTAGACAAGCTCAAGCATTGTGGCATGCATGGGACAGTGCACAAATGGTTTAATTCGTACCGAACTGGAAGAGCGCAGAAAGTTGAAATAAGCAGTGCTCATAATATGCAAAGATCAGCACATTCCTCAAACTGGGGAACTATCAAGAATGGGGTTCCACAAGGGTCAGTCTTGGGTCCTTTGTTGTTCTTAATATACACTCCTGGAAATTGAAATAAGAACACCGTGAATTCATTGTCCCAGGAAGGGGAAACTTTATTGACACATTCCTGGGGTCAGATACATCACATGATCACACTGACAGAACCACAGGCACATAGACACAGGCAACAGAGCATGCACAATGTCGGCACTAGTACAGTGTATATCCACCTTTCGCAGCAATGCAGGCTGCTATTCTCCCATGGAGACGATCGTAGAGATGCTGGATGTAGTCCTGTGGAACGGCTTGCCATGCCATTTCCACCTGGCGCCTCAGTTGGACCAGCGTTCGTGCTGGACGTGCAGACCGCGTGAGACGACGCTTCATCCAGTCCCAAACATGCTCAATGGGGGACAGATCCGGAGATCTTGCTGGCCAGGGTAGTTGACTTACACCTTCTAGAGCACGTTGGGTGGCACGGGATACATGCGGACGTGCATTGTCCTGTTGGAACAGCAAGTTCCCTTGCCGGTCTAGGAATGGTAGAACGATGGGTTCGATGACGGTTTGGATGTACCGTGCACTATTCAGTGTCCCCTCGACGATCACCAGTGGTGTACGGCCAGTGTAGGAGATCGCTCCCCACACCATGATGCCGGGTGTTGGCCCTGTGTGCCTCGGTCGTATGCAGTCCTGATTGTGGCGCTCACCTGCACGGCGCCAAACACGCATACGGCCATCATTGGCACCAAGGCAGAAGCGACTCTCATCACTGAAGACGACACGTCTCCATTCGTCCCTCCATTCACGCCTGTCGCGACACCACTGGAGGCGGGCTGCACGATGTTGGGGCGTGAGCGGAAGACGGCCTAACGGTGTGTGGGACCGTAGCCCAGCTTCATGGAGACGGTTGCGAATGGTCCTCGCCGATACCCCAGGAGCAACAGTGTCCCTAATTTGCTGGGAAGTGGCGGTGCGGTCCCCTACGGCACTGCGTAGGATCCTACGGTCTTGGCGTGCATCCGTGCGTCGCTGCGGTCCGGTCCCAGGTCGACGGGCACGTGCACCTTCCGCCGACCACTGGCGACAACATCGATGTACTGTGGAGACCTCACGCCCCACGTGTTGAGCAATTCGGCGGTACGTCCACCCGGCCTCCCGCGTGCCCACTATACGCCCTTGCTCAAAGTCCGTCAACTGCACATACGGTTCACGTCCACGCTGTCGCGGCATGCTACCAGTGTTAAAGACTGCGATGGAGCTCCGTATGCCACGGCAAACTGGCTGACACTGACGGCGGCGGTGCACAAATGCTGCGCAGCTAGCGCCATTCGACGGCCAACACCGCGGTTCCTGGTGTGTCCGCTGTGCCGTGCGTGTGATCATTGCTTGTACAGCCCTCTCGCAGTGTCCGGAGCAAGTATGGTGGGTCTGACACACCGGTGTCAATGTGTTCTTTTTTCCATTTCCAGGAGTGTATATTAATGACTTGCCATTCTATATTCATGAAGAGGCAAAGTTAGTTCTCTTTGCTGATGATACAAGTATACTAATCACACCTGACAAACAAGAATTAACTGATGAAATTGTCAATACTGTCTTTCAGAAAGTTACTAAGTGGTTCCTTGTAAACGGACTCTCACTGAATTTTGATAAGGCGCAGTACATACAGTTCCGTACAGTGAATGGTATGACGCCATTAATAAATATAGACCTTAATCAGAAGCATATAGCTAAGGTAGAATATTCCAAATTTTTAGGTGTGTCCATTGATGAGAGATTAAATTGGAAGAAACACATTGATGATCTGCTGAAACGTTTGAGTTCAGCTACTTATGCAATAAGGGTCATTGCAAATTTTGGTGATAAACATCTTAGTAAATTAGCTTACTACGCCTATTTTCACTCATTGCTTTCGTATGGCATCATATTTTGGGGTAATTCATCACTGAGGAATAAAGTATTTATTGCACAAAAACGTGTAATCAGAATAATAGCTGGAGTCCACCCAAGATCATCCTGCAGACATTTGTTTAAGGATCTAGGGATATTCACAGTAGCTTCTCAGTATATATACTCTCTTATGAAATTTGTTATTAACAACCAAACCCAATTCAAAAGTAATAGCAGTGTGCATAACTACAATACTAGGAGAAAGGATGATCTTCACTATTCAAGATTAAATCTAACTTTGGCACAGAAAGGGGTAATTATACTGCCACTAAAGTCTTTGGTCACTTACCAAATAGTATCAAAAGTCTGACAGATAACCAACAAGTATTTAAGAAGAAATTAAAAGAAATTCTGAATGACAACTCCTTCTACTTCATAGAGGAATTTTTAGATATAAATTAAGAAAAAAAAGAAAAAACAAACAAAAAATTATAAAAAAGTAAAAAATAAAAAAATATAAAAAACACAAAAAAATAAAAAGTTATTATATTAACTTAAGTATGTTGTTAAATTAACTTAGTTATGTCATGTATTGGAAAATTTGACTCGTTCCACATCATTACGAAATATCGTATTCATGATCCATGGAACTAGTATTAACCTAATCTAATCTAATCTACACGTTCTTAATCCAGTTTACTTTCTCCAGATCTCTCGTGAAGACACGCAACTAGGGCGATCTACTCTCGCGCTTTTCCCAGATTCTCTCGTATTGCAGCAACTTTTCGTTAATCCTCTTGGTTCCCTTACTGACCGCCTCTTTCTCCCGTGTATTTTGTCAGTGATCGCTATTATAAATATTAGTCCCACGAAGTAATGTCGATAGTTCAAAATCCTTTACCGACAGATCTCGGAAAGTTTTCCTTTAATAATCGATATATTATCGACTTTGACGTTCTGCGTCAAGGCAATGTGAGGGATGGAAAAAGAATGCCATAGCCTTGGCGACTAGAGAGGTTGTGAGAGGGGAATGTTTACTTCTTTGTCTTCAGTCAGTACTGGCAACCAACAAATGCGCTCGCCTCTTCCCTATCGGAGGCTATGGTATAAATAAGGCACAGAAGTAACAAATCCTTGCGGAAACGGATTATGCCGGCCAGAGTGGCCGAGCCGTTCTAGGCGCTTCAGTCTGGAACCGCGCGTATCCTGCCTCGGACATGGATGTGTGTGATGTCCTTAGGTTAGTTAGGTTTAAGTAGTTCTAAGTTCTAGGAACTGATGACCTCAGAAGTTAAGTCCCATAGTGCTCAGAGCCAGTTGAACCATTTTTGCAACAGATTATAGAGGCAGTCATGTTTAAGCACATTCGTATTATTTACTTCTCAACTAACTCACAAAAGGTTATTGTGTGCTGCGTAAGATCACAGGAGTAATGCCGACTGCATCCAGCATTATTTTATAGAATTTCATAATCGGAATGAAAAAGAACTGAAGATGTCCTTAAAGTTACTGAAATATTTTGGTAATGGCAGTAAGATCATTAAGAACGTTGGAGGTGGTGGGGTTCTGGAAATAAATTATGGAAGTATGCTTTCCATGATTTCTGTTTGACTAAGATGATAACATGTGGTCGAACGAAGGCAGAATCAATTGTCTGAAAGATTTTGGCTCCAATGTTCAGAATTTCATTGGAGTTTCGAAAGATCCAGCTAAATCAGGCATCTTTTTCTCTACTGCAGTTAATGCATCCGACCACAAAAACGTAAAGACGGTCCCTCTAGTTGTAAGGGGTTTTGAGCGTGAAAGGATAATAAGAAATTGACGTATGGACTCCATTGAAAAGACTGATGAACCAACTATTGTGTCCACAGTTTGATCAAGTCTTCACTTAATTTTCATACTTTAGATGTAAAGAACCTCGCTGTGCACTGTGGAGATAATGCAAACATAAATTACAGGAAGCATAATTTTATGTTTAAACTATTCTATGAAGACACCAAGCATTTGATGAAACCAAATGCTCAGATCACACACTGCATAATGCAACAAAACGTGCACGTGATGCATTAAATGCGGAATAACTGAAATAACCGTCTTGAAAATAACTGAAATAACTGTCTTGAAAATATATGGACATTTGTCTTTATCACACCTTCAAAGGAAATGTGATGTAGTTGTACAGCTGAAATTTATTGCTATTGAATCTTCCTTAAACCTCCCTTAAGATCATGCTCAGATGTTGGTCATCTTCCTTAACACCACGATCAAATGTTGGTCGCTCTGCACGTGACTCAGGTGGATGACTGAGTGCACAGCATTCGACGCTGTCTCCAGTCTCCATTAGCACACCAGCTGAGCCAGTACTATGGGGATGGCGATTTTGGATTAACCATTTTGCTGAAGGTATAACCAACACATAGCAGGGCATTGTCCACTGTGGCATGAAATCACCAGAAGGAGCCACGCTACTTCTGGCACCACCCAACATCCGAAATGCATGTTCCTTTGGAACCAATTGATCGTCTGTTGTGCGAAATACTCGGCACTCAAGGAAGATATCGTACTCATACCTGGTTCTGGAAAAAAAGGAAACATACGAATGAGTAAATACATGGTAGCACAAAAATAATCCTCAACATGAGAAGTTTCCCCTTTTGCTAAGATATCCGCCATGTGCACACAAACAAGAACTAATTTGTAATTTGCACACAGTTTCCACATCGAGAAGTATGTAACTAGTGTACTCCTCGGCAATCAAAGAGAACGACATCACGGTATTTAGGCCCGTGCCTGGGCTGTGCCAGGCAGTTCATTCCTAACGAGCTGTCTGGGCGAAGCACCGGCCACAGTAGTGGTTCGTCAGTCAGAGACTCGCCAAGGAACCAACAGGGTCTTCAGCGCCGTATTACAACCAGCAACATTCTCTGCGTGATGCAGCCAGTGCTGTCGACCAAACTTTGCTAACATATCACCTCCGTACTGGGGCATGTATGGGCTTTGGTTTTGGCCATCGTAGTGCTTCACGTTATTAACGTTTTCATTCTAAAGTGAACTAAGCAATTAACTTTCTTCTTGAATCGACATCCCAACAGACAGTTATTGTGCCATTCAAATGCAACTCTGACTTAACCACATACTGTCAATGTAAAAACATACTCTAAGGAGGATATTTGAGTTCATGTGCTTACTAATAAACCTGTTCTGTATTAAATAAGTGAAACCATACGGTTCCAGAGACTTTTCCAAGTCTCTAACATCTATGACGTAAATATGCTGAGTGAAGCAATGAATGAAAATTTGTACTGAGGCTGGATTTGAACCAAGCTCTGCCGCCTACTAGACAGATGTGCTAGATGTGAGTTTAAATGCAATACCAAGTGGGCTGAAGTGTCAATGAGAATTTGGATTGGGGGGGGGGGGCAGGCGCACTAGTGTACCCCCTGCAATTGTGAAAAAGCCACTGTGCTATAGTGGCATACTGGTTAGCGCATCTGCCTAGTGAGCAAGAGACCTGGTTTCGAATCCCAGCATTGGTACAAATTTTCATTTCTCGCTTTTTCTATGTTGTTTACCTTGCCTATGTTCTCACTGCTCGTCCAACGGTGTGATACATATCAAATGGCAGTGAGGCGTTTTTTGTGGAACTCAGTTTTTCGTGCATGTGCTATGTTCGAGGTAGTGGGTGGTTTTATTTTGTATGACTTCCAAGTCCCGAGTGAACTGACATGTATTTTCCGTTGAAGCATTGCTCAATCAACGGATGTTAGTGTCCCAGCGCTACTACTTCTCCAGAATATGTAACAAACTCAAGAACTGCTGCTGGAATAGATGGCTATCATCAGCACATCACTGCTAGGAACCTACAGCAACCTGCCACACTGCGATATACTGGTGAAAGGATTCCAAACGGCGCCCTCGCCTTTCCGTTCATTTGACAAAAAGGTCGAGACATGGGCAAACTACATACGCTGAATCGAGAAATAAACTGATATGGGCATGTGTATTCAAGTACAGCGATATTAAACAGGCAGAATACGCCTATGTAGAACAAGTGTCTGGTACAGTTATTACACTCCTGGAAATGGAAAAAAGAACACATTGACACCGGTGTGTCAGACCCACCATACTTGCTCCAGACACTGCGAGAGGGCTGTACAAGCAATGATCACACGCACGGCACAGCGGACACACCAGGAACCGCGGTGTTGGCCGTCGAATGGCGCTAGCTGCGCAGCATTTGTGCACCGCTGCCGTCAGTGTCAGCCAGTTTGCCGTGGCATACGGAGCTCCATCGCAGTCTTTAACACTGGTAGCATGCCGCGACAGCGTGGACGTGAACCGTATGTGCAGTTGACGGACTTTGAGCGAGGGCGTATAGTGGGCATGCGGGAGGCCGAGTGGACGTACCGCCGAATTGCTCAACGCGTGGGGCGTGAGGTCTCCACAGTACATCGATGTTGTCGCCAGTGGTCGGCGGAAGGTGCACGTGCCCGTCGACCTGGGACCGGACCGCAGCTACGCACGGATGCACGCCAAGACCGTAGGATCCTACGCAGTGCCGTAGGGGACCGCACCGCCACTTCCCAGCAAATTAGGGACACTGTTGCTCCTGGGCTATCGGCGAGGACCATTCGCAACCGTCTCCATGAAGCTGGGCTACGGTCCCGCACACCGTTAGGCCGTCTTCCGCTCACGCCCCAACATCGTGCAGCCCGCCTCCAGTGGTGTCGCGACAGGCGTGAATGGAGGGACGAATGGAGACGTGTCGTCTTCAGCGATGAGAGTCGCTTCTGCCTTGGTGCCAATGATGGTCGTATGCGTGTTTGGCGCCGTGCAGGTGAGCGCCACAATCAGGACTGCATATGACCGAGGCACACAGGGCCAACACCCGGCATCATGGTGTGGGGAGCGATCTCCTACACTGGCCGTACACCACTGGTGATCGTCGAGGGGACACTGAATAGTGCACGGTACATCCAAACCTTCATCGAACCCATCGTTCTACCATTCCTAAACCGGCAAGGGAACTTGCTGTTCCAACAGGACAATGCACGTCCGCATGTATCCCGTGCCACCCAACGTGCTCTAGAAGGTGTAAGTCAACTACCCTGGCCAGCAAGATCTCCGGATCTGTCCCCCATTGAGCATGTTTGGGACTGGATGAAGCGTCGTCTCACGCGGTCTGCACGTCCAGCACGAACGCTGGTCCAACTGAGGCGCCAGGTGGAAATGGCATGGCAAGCCGTTCCACAGGACTACATCCAGCATCTCTACGATCGTCTCCATGGGAGAATAGCAGCCTGCATTGCTGCGAAAGGTGGATATACACTGTACTAGTGCCGACATTGTGCATGCTCTGTTGCCTGTGTCTATGTGCCTGTGGTTCTGTCAGTGTGATCATGTGATGTATCTGACCCCAGGAATGTGTCAATAAAGTTTCCCCTTCCTGGGACAATGAATTCACGGTGTTCTTATTTCAATTTCCAGGAGTGTAGATCGGTTACTGCTACTACAATAGCAGGTTGTCAAGATTTAACTGAATTTGAACGTGGTGTTATAGTGGGCGCATGAGCGATGGTGCACACCGTCTCCAATGTAGCTATGAAGTGGGGATTTTCCCTACAACCATTACACGAGTGTACCGTGAATGTCAGGAATCCGGTAAAACATGAATCTCTGACATCGCTGTGGCTGGAAAAAGATTCTGCAAGAACGGGATTAACGAAGACTGAAGAGAATCGTTCAACGTGACAGAAGTGCAGCCATTCCGCAAATTGCTGAAGATTTCAATGCTGGGCCTTCAACAAGTGTCAGCGTGCGAACCATTTAACAAAAGATCATCAATATGGGCTTTCGGAGCTGAAGGCCTGGCCCACTCGTATACCCTTTACGACTCCATGACAAAAAGCTTTACGCCTCACCTGGGCCGGTCAACACCGACATTGGACTGTTGATGACTGGAAACATGTTGCCTGGTCGGACGAGTCTCGTTTCAGATTGTATCGAGCGGATGGACGTGCACGGGTATGGTGACAACCTCATGACTCCATGGTCCCTGCATGTCAGCAGGGGACTCTTCAAGTTGGTGGTGGCTCTGTAATGGTGTGCAGCGTATGCAGTGGGAGTGAAATGGGATTCCTGATACGCCTAGATGCGACTCTGATAGGTGACATGTATGTAAGCATCTTGTCTGATCACCTGCATCCATTCATGTCCTTTGTGAATTCTGACGGACTTGGCCAATTACTGCAGGACACGTCTGTAGTTGCTACAGAGTGGTTCCAGGAAGACTCTGCTGACTTTAAACACTTCTGCTGGCCACCAAACGCCCCAAACATAAACATTATTCAGCATATCTGGAATTCCCAGCAAGAGATCTCCACCCCTTCGTACTCTTACGGATTTATGGACAGCCTTGCAGGATTCGTGGTGTCAGTTCCTTCCAGTACTACTTCAGACATTAGTCCAGTCACTGCCAAGTCGTGTTGTGGCACTTCTGGGTGTTCGTGGAGGGTGGGGGCGACGGGGGGGGGGCGGATTATTCGATATTAGGCACGTGTACCAGTTTCTTTGGCTTTTCAGTGAACCACAGCATGAGCAACATGTCCTGTTGCATGGTATCACAGGTGATATTCACCGGCATGTTTTCTTTTTGCCCTATGAAGGCTCTGAAATGTACCATTTACTGTAGCAGCTCAACCCAGGTGTTGAGTCGTATGCCCTTCTGTCTGGACGATTCAACTCATGCTCACTAGACTATTGCGACTCTTAAATGCACATCACAGCCGCCTGTCAAAAATTTTTCAGCTGCTGTAGGCTCTGTGGATAAGGTGGATATGGAGTAGATAGCTACGTTACAGCATCTGTCCAGAGATTGCCGTTTTCAGTGGGCAAACCCCAGTGCAAACAATTGTACGCCATGTCGTTAGTCCAGGATATGATCCTCATTCGTCTGCCTGATGCAGTGCTCCACTGTGATCTCCTTCAGCATAAGGACTCCTCAATGGAAACGTGTCTTCCCATCACTAGATCCTCAGCAACACTGCAGGACCCCCATCTGGTTTTTGCCACCCACGTACCTCTCTGGACCCAGTCTCAGCCTCCATATTGGCCCCAGTCGCTTGCCACAGGCAAAGACGCTGTGGGCAGGTCCCCACAGCTGCACTCCCGCAGTGATTGCTTCGTGACACATCAGCATCAACAGTACTATTATCGCTGAGCCAAATACTCAGCCAGTGAAAAATGGGTCACAAGGCTGAAGTTTGTCATCTGTAAATGAATGTGTATTATGCTCGCCTGGACTCTCTAGATACCGGATTAAATGAGGTGTCTAGCGTTTTCCCTCTTGATGTACACCATGTTCAGCCCCTTCTCCCTTTCTCCAATAGGCTCTTAATGCTGACAGTGGCTGTCAATCCCATTCCAGTGGTTTACCAAATCGAGACAAGTGTGTCAACAGTCACTATAGACTGGGAAATATACAGCTGTCAGAGCTCCCCCCCCCCCCCACTTCAGATGTTCTACAAACAACTCAATGACACTCTCGTGATCAAGAGCCAGTTTAATGTTCAAGTCCAGTACCAGGCAGCCTGATTATAGCACACCTCATGGTCGATGCAACAGGGGCTACAAACAGTTTGGGTTTAAGCCGTTTTCACGTCCTGAGGTGGAAGTACGTGACTCTACTAACAGTATCGAACCGTTAGTGACTAGCTCACACCTTCAGGATCTTTGCACCCAATATGAATAAGTTTTTTCACTTCTCTCTACCATCGCCGCAAGATTTGAGGCAAACGTCGCACTCCTTCCCTCAGACACGCCCTGTTTCTTTAAAGCGCACATTGTTCCCTTTGTATTCTGGAATATGCTTCAGAGCGAGCTCAAACGCCTGCAGGATGAGAGCATCTTGACCTGACTTATCAATAGTCAGTGAGTCACTCCCATTGTCAATGTGGAAAAACCGAAGGGTTTGCTAAGAATATGGGGAGACATCAAAACCACGATTAATGCACAGTTCATCATTGATGCCTACCCTGCACCTAATGCAGCAGATATTAGATCTCACCAGTTTCAAGATCTTTAGAAAAATTTATTTGTGTAGTGCATGTATCCAACTCATGCTAGACGAAGCATCAAAGAACATCTTGGTCACCAACAATCCATGCCAGTATAATCGGTCACATATCTTTCAATGTTACTTACAACATTTTACACGGGAGGTGCCAGGGATGGCCAGCTACTCAGATGACATTGTTCTTACTGGTAAGAACGCTCAAGATGTAACAGTCAACCTCGATTCATTTTATTTGCTCCAGCGGGCCAACGTCAAGTGTAAGAACGACAAATGTTGCTTTTTTTTACCACAAGTAGAACATTTGGGACATATGTTAAGTGTATCAAGGATACAGACCGCACCGCACTACATCCAGGCCATCCAGAAAGTCCTAATTACTAACGATGCCAAACAAATAAAATCCGTACTTGGACAACTCAACTAGTACAGAAAATTCATTCTTCACATGGGGTGACCATCACAGAACAACTCCCTCAGTTGATGCAGAAAAACGTTAAATGGAATGTGATAAAGCTTTTCAAAATATCTAAAGAGTTCTTCTTCATCCAGCATGTCTTAAGGCCTTCAACCCTTCCAAGACCTTAATTGTGGCAGCAGATACATTGAATTAAGGCTTGGGAGTGGTCCCGTCCGATGAAGTTGATGGGGTGGAACACACTACTGCATTCATCTCCAAGACACAAACACAAGCACAACGTCATTACTACTAAATAGAGAAGGAGTCAGGCAGTAGTAGCCGACCGAGTCAGACGCAGCAACAGGGAAGTAACCGCTTTTGTGACATTTACGTGTGCCTAACCAGGAGCGAATTTTATTATATCATCTGTGTGCTTTAATAGTTTAGTTTCTTGAGTTTCTGCGTGTAAATTTAAAATCTCATAGCAACAGTTCTCGCCTTTTCGTTTGCATCGCAAAGTAAACCGATTTTGTGACATATTACAAGTTCCTAATCAGGGGCAAATTATTTAGTTTCACCTGAGTGCTTCGGTAATTAGGTTTTTTGAATATCTGCGTATTATTAGACACGGTTCTTGCGTTTTCCTCAGGGTCTACAGTAGAGTAGCGCAGCACGTGCCGATAGTCCGTTTATCTGCATAGTTTAGTTTTCCACGGTCTTTAGTATGGACAGGGACTGCGACTGTTGAGTGCGGATGCGAGCCGAGTTGGTGACACTTCGCTCTCAGCTTCAGGCTGTGATGGCTTCGGTTACACAGCTTGAGGCTGCAGTGGATGGACATCACCGTTGTGGCCAGCCATGGAGATCCAACGGACGTCCAGCACGTCAGAGTCCTCCGATCGGTCCTCACCGGTGGACAACCCAGTTACTGCTCGCACTGAGACTGACCCCTCACCTGTGGTCGAGTGGGTGGTCGCCAGGGGCGAAGCAGGCGGCGAAAGACTTCCCAGGCGGCCGCACGTAAGGCCTCACCGGTTTGTCTGACAAATAGGTTCCAGGTGCTGTCTGTGGCTGACACTGTCGCTGAGTCAGATGCTGTCGCCTGTGATGTTTCAGAGGAAACCACTCAGCCTGCAAGATCTGGGCAATCGCAGTAGGTGGGATTATTGGTAATTCGGAGCTCCAAAGCTAGGCGCATTATGGGGCCCCTTAGGGATTTGGCTGACAAGAAGGGTAAGAAAACCAATGCACACTCCGTGTGCATGCAGGGTGGAGTCATTCCACATGTGGAAAGGGTCCTCCCGGATGCCATGAAGAGCACAGGGTGTAGCCAACTGCAGGTGGTGGCTCACGTAGGTACCAGTGAGTGTGTCACTTTGCATCAGAAGAGATTCTGGTATCGAGCGGCTAACAGAAGTGGTAAAGACTGCCAGTCTTGCTTGCAAGATGAAAGCAGAGCTGACCATTTGCATCATAGTCGACAGGACCGATTGCGGACCTCTGGTACAGAGCCGAGTGGAGGGTCTGAATCAGAGGCTCAGACGGTTCTCCGACCGTGTAGGCTGCAGATTCCTCGACTTGCGCCAAAGGGCGGTGGCTCAAATGGCTCTGAGCACTATGGGACTCAACTGCTGAGGTCATTAGTCCCCTAGAACTTAGAACTAGTTAAACCTAACTAACCTAAGGACATCATACACATCCATGCCCGAGGCAGGATTCGAACCTGCGACCGTAGCGGTCTTGCGGTTCCAGACTGTAGCGCCTTTAACCGCACGGCCACTTCGGCCGGCAAGGGCGGTGGGTTTCGGGTTCTGCTGAATAGGTCAGGTGTCCACTATACACAGGAGACGGCTACACGGGTAGCAGGGGGCTGTGTGGCGTGGACTGGGTGGTTTTTTTAGGTTAGAGCGTCTCAGGAAAACACAAGGGCTTCAGTCACAAAGGGTGCACGCTGAACACAGGAAGAACGTAGATACAGGAACCACTGGTATAACAGTTGTAAATTGTCGTAGCTGTGTTGGGAAAGTACCAGAGCTCCAAGCGCTAATAGAAAGCACTGATGCTCAAATCGTTATAGGTACTGAAAGCTGGCTGAAGCCGGAGATGAGCTCAGCCGCAATTTTTGTGAAGAACCTAACGGTGTTCCGAAAGGATAGGCTAAACACGGTTGGCGGTGGCGTGTTTGTTGTTGTCAGAAGTAGTTTAACTTGTCGCGAAATTGAAGTAGATACATCCTGTGATTTAATATGGGCAGATGTCATTGTTGGCAACCGAAATAAAATAATAATTGTATCCTTTTACCGACCTCCCAATTCAGATGATACAGTTGCTGAAAGGTTCAAAGAAAACTTGAGTTTGATTTCAAACACGTACTCGACTCATACGATAATAGTTGGTGGTGACTTTAATTTACCCTCGATATGATGGCGAAAATACATGTTTAATTCCGGAGGTACGCATAAAACATCACCCGAAATTGTGCTAAACGCATTTTCTGAGAATTATTTCGAGCAGTTAGTTCATGAGCCCACGCGAATAGTTCAAATGGTTCAAATGGCTCTGAGCACTATGGGACTCAACTGCTGAGGTCATAAGTCCCCTAGAACTTAGAACTACTTAAACCTAACTAACCTAAGGACAACACACACATCCAATCCCGAGGCAGGATTCGAACCTGCGACCGTAGCGGTCGTGCGGTTCCAGATTGTAGCGCCAGAACCGCTCGACCACCAGCGGCCGGCACACGCGAATAGTAAACGGTTGTAAAAACACACTTGACCTCTTAGCAACAAATAATCCTGAGTTAATAACGAGCATCAAAACCGATTCAGGGATTAGTGAACACTGGGTTGTCGAAGCGAGATTGCATATTGTAATCCCCAAATCATCTAAAAATAAGCAAAAAATATACCTATTCAAAAAAGCAGATAAAAATTCACTTGACGCCTTCCTGAGAGACAATCTCCACTCATTCCAAATTAATAATATAAGTGTAGACCAGATGTGGCTTAAATTCAAAGAAATAGTATCGGCAGCAATTGAGAGATTTATACCAAATAAATTAACAAACGACGGAGCTGATCCTCCTTGGTACACAAAACGGGTTAGAACACTATTGCAGAAACAACAGAATAAACATACCAAATTTAAACAAACGGAAAATCCCCAAGACTGGCGATCTTTTACAGAAGCTCGAAATTTAGCGCGGACTTCAATGCGAGGTCCTTATAACAGTTTCCACAGAGAAACTTTGTCTCGAAACCTGGCAGAAAACCCAAAGAGATTCTGGTCGTATGTGAAGTATGTTAGCGGTAAGAAACAATCAATGCCTTCTCTGCGCGATAGCTATGGAGATGCTATCGAAGACAGGGCTGCCAAAGCAGAGTTACTAAATACTGCCTTCCGAAATGCCTTTACAAAAGAAGACGAAGTAAGTATTCCAGAATTCGAATCGAGAACAGCTGCCAATATCAGTAACGTAGAAGTAGTGAAGCAATTTAAATCACTCAATAAAAGCAAGTCTCCTGGTCCAGACTGTATACCAATTAGGTTCCTTTCGGAGTGTGCTGATGCATTAGCTCCATACTTATCAATCATATACAACCGTTAGCTCGACGAAAGATCCGTACCCAAAGACTGGAAAGTTGCACAGGTCACACCAATATTCAAGAAAGGTAGTAGGAGTAAGCCACTAAATTACAGGCCCATATCGTTAACGTCGATATGCAGCAGGATTTTAGAACATATATTGTGTTCGAACATAATGAATTACCTCGGAGAAAACGATCTATTGACACACTGTCAACATGGGTTTAGAAAACATAGTTCCTATGAAACATAACTAGCTCGTTATTCACATGAAGTGTTGAGTGCTATTGACAAGGGATTTCAGATCGATTCCGTATTTCTGGATTTTCGGAAGGCTTTTGACATTGTACCACACAAGCGGCTAGTAGTGAAATTGCGTTCTTATGGAATATCGTCTCAGTTATGTGACTGGATTTGTGATTTCCTGCCAGAGAGGTCACAGTTCGTAGTAATTGACGGAAAGTCATTGAGTAAAACAGAAGTGATTTCTGGCGTTCCCAAGGTAGTGTTATGGGCCCTTTGCTGTTCCTTTTCTATATGAGCGATTTGGGAGACAATGTGAGCAGCCGTCTTCGGTTGTTTGCAGATGACGCTGTCGTTTATCGACTAATAAAGTCATCAGAAGATCAAAACAAACTGCAAAACGATTTAGAAATGATATCTGAATGGTGCGAAAAGTAGCAGTTGACCCTAAATAACGAAAAGTGTGAGGTCATCCACATGAGTGCTAAAAGGAACTCGTTAAACTTCGGTTACACGACAGATCAATCTAATCTAAAATCCGTAAATTCGACTAAATACCTAAGTATTACAATTACGAATAACTTAAATTGGAAGGAACAAATAGAAAAAGTTGTGGGGAAGGCTAACCAAAGACTGCGTTTTATTGGCAGGACACTTAGAAAATGTAACAGACCTACTAAGGAGACTGCCTACACTACGCTTGTCCGTCGTCTTTTAGAATACTGCTGCGCGGTGTGAGATCCTTACCAGATAGGACTGACGGAGTACATCGAAAAAGTTCAAAGAAAGGCAGCACTTTTTGTATTATCGGGAAATATGTTAGAGACTGTCACAGAAATGATACAGGATTTGGGCTGGACATCTTCGTTGCGACGGAATCTTCTCACGAAATTCCAATCACCAACTTTCTGCTCCGAATGCGAAAATATTTTGTTGACACCGACCTACATAGTGTGGAAAGATCTCCACGATAAAATAAGGGAAATCAGAGCTCGTACGAAAAGATATAGGTGTTCATTCTTTCCGCGCACTATATGAGATTGGAATAATAGAGAATTGTGAAGGTGGTTCGATGAACCCTCTGCCGGGCACTTAAATGTGATTTGCAGAGTATCCATGTAGATGTAGATGTAGGTGTAGATGTAGATGAAGGAAGCCCTGACTTATCTTCTCCCTGAAAGAGTTCCACAATTGCGTGTACAGCTTACATTTTACTCCATTAACTGATCATAAACCTGTTTTGCCACTGTTCAGGGCCAACTGCAACATTCCTACCAGAAAGGTGTGTCATCTCCAATGATGGTCATTGTACAACCAGAACATACAGGTCAATAAAGCAACACTCAACTGCAGATATCCTCTGGAGCCTTGCACTTGGACAAGACCCGGAGTTCTACTCCGCCAGAGCGCTGTTTCCATACAGATACTGAATCTGAAGAAGTGATGGCCAACTTCTACTTGCGTTCAGCAATCATTGCCCGCCAATCTTTAGGTGACCCAGTTATCTGGCAAGTAATTCGATAAGTGGACCTTGGTTGCCCAGTGGACAGCAAACAACTACACCACCCACAGCTGTAACCATACTGGTAATGTCGAAAGTAACTACCATCTCTTAACGATGTCCTGTGTCTTCAGCGGGAGAACAGTTACATGCAAATGGGGATCCACAAACCGTCAGACAATGCGCGGTGATGCTCCTCTACAAAGCTCCTTGACCAAATGACTGACTCACCGACATAAAGGTATTGGACCCTGCACCACCTGTCAGAGTAAACAGGCAGATCCAACACGGTGATGTTTTCCCTGGCCAGATACATCATCACCATGGACTCGACTCCATTTAGATTTTTCAGGCCCATATCTTTTCCATCAAGAGTCTCCCAGAAACCATCATGAAAGATAGCACCTCCCCTTCCCCCAGTTTACATCCACTGAATTTCGCACTTTTTGTTCAGAAGATGGCGTCTCCTAGTTGCATGTGGCAACCTTCCACCAGCATCCAGAGGTCTTGTGAAGAGGTTTCTCCACACTTTCAAGACACAAATGACCAAGCTGCACCAGCATCGTGCATTGGATGATGTGTGCACATCATTCTTAGCCTGCTACCCTTCCTCACCCAAGATGGATTTATTCCAGATGATAAACCACATGATAGGCAGCATCGATCGCATCTCTTGATTATTCACCTCTGTACTTCACCCACCCTTTCCGGCAATCGAGCCATCAGTAACACTCCCTACAGGACGATATCTGGACGCTCGTCTTCGCCGAAGACCACCAATGCTGGATGCTGACAGTCGTCACACACCTGTTAGTATGAGTAATGGTCGAAGTGCAATCTTCAGATGCTACAAACACACTAAGCAGGTGCTCCCTTGCGACACACCAACCCCCCCCCCCCCAGACGAGATCTTCCACAGTTTTTTGTTCCAGAGTTGTACACTTCGACACCCAGGATCATTGACAGCAACCTCCAGCCGCCACTGCTACAGGGCATGTGGTCCCCAAATGTTCGAGAGGTCAACCCTGCCACAACCCAGTGCCCACATCCATGAACGTCAACAGCAGCCCTACATTCGCCAGTTCTGCAGGTCGCTGACAGGGAGACCATCGCTCCCTGGGACTTCGAGATGTGCCATACCCTCTCGTCCACGGGAAGGGGGGAGGGGGTGCTATGTTGGCACCATTTGTCCTCTCACATATTAACCATTTATACATCAGGGGGCGGCCTACACAACAAAACCACAGGGCTACTCTAGCAGACGACAGCCAAAAGATTTTGCACATCCAACAGACTAACAAGCAACAGCGTGATTGCTATAAGGGGTTATTGGCTCCGCAAATCTACTTGTGTCCACAGTGCTTTGCGGCCGCAAATAGACCAAGCTGTGTCTTGGTGCCTTCATGATATTTAGGCCGGCATGTGGACTGTGACAGGCAGTTCATGCCTTATGAGCTCTTTGGGCCAGCCACCGACTACAAGAGCAGTTCACCAATCAGAGCCTCGGTAAAGAGCCAAGAGGATGTTCAGCACTGTGTTCCAACTATCAATATCATCTACATAGAACAGCCAGAGCTGTCAGCAGCCTTCGCTAAGATGTGTCCTTTGCACCAGCAACACGTGTGAACCCCGGATTTGGCCATCATACTGCTTTATGCTACTAACTTCTTCACTCCAAAACGAACTGAGCAATTAACTTTGACATTTTTTGGAGCCGCATCCCAACAAAAAGTTATTGTGCCACTCAAGTGAAAGAAAGAAAGTTTAGCAATGAGCATCTCCCGCAAAATAAAACTCTCTTCCTAATCCTGAAAGTTTTTCTCTTACTTTGATCAAGATGTCTATGTGGCTCTCATGGATTATTAAACATTTTAAAGATACAAGATGGCTGTACTTCCGATCACATGATCATGACGTCACATCTGGTTTTGAAATTACGAGATTCTTTTCTTAAGTAAAGCATTAAATCTCCTATATATAGGTAGGCCTTGTTCCCCAGCTGGTTGAAGGAATAAATTGAATAACGGAATTGTGAACATCATGACAGAATGCTATCACCTTTTCCGGGAACGGTGTTTTTATTTGCACCTCGATTCTCATATCAATGACAGAGGATTTCAACGTTTCTTCTTCTTGACGCGAACAATCGATGAAATATATGGCACACTTCTGGAACTGTCAACGACTCATGAGCAGATTTCTGGCTAGACCTCTCTCTCCATAATACAGCGACTGGATTTTGCAGTACATTTCATACACTTGCGCAGTATTCTTTGTGCTGAATCTGAATTAATATTTCCCCTCAGCATACGTGAATTGAGATGTATCATCTGTTCTGTTAAGTGTATTGCAACGAATATTCTGCAATCACAGGAAATCGAATTTCTGTTTGTACGAAAGACTAAAATTACTTATATTTTGAGAGTTGGTTTGAACTCAACTTGTCATGCCCATGTACTATAATTTATGATGTAACACATTCGATTAAATCCGAGTAAAGGAAGCTAGAGCTAGGTTTTATCATTTCATAAAATGTTACGTGATGATATTTGCTCTTTCTGCCATTTCCCAGTACATTTTAGAGAGCACAATTTTCAACTTGGTGCCTGGGTTATCGGAGACAATACGTTTAGAGTCTTGTCTGGCGAGTATCAAAACAAGTTCGTGGCGAGCGTTGAAAATAATCCTCCTTTAATCCTCTGCGAACCCCAATACCATACTGAGCGGGAAACAGAAACTGAACTTCCATTGTCAATAAATTCATTTAGTTCATTTCTCCTATGAGAATGCGTTATTTGACGTAAAACATGTATATCCTTCTATTAGCGTTGGAGTTTCTGGATTATACACATGATCAATAATTTGGTTTTTCAGACGATATTGAATTTCCGAAAATAAGTAAAGTGTGCAATTTTTGTTTAAGTCAATGTCAGTAGCGTATAAAATGCATGTTCCACCATCAGTCGCTTTTATTTTAAACGCAAATATCAACTGGTTTCAGTAATGGATCATCTTCACGGATAAGGGTTAAAATGGTTTAAGTCATCGCATTACATTCGTCATTACTTAAATAGTGTGTAGAGCATGTGATGAATATCAGTATACGACAATGGACTTTTAGAAGCAAACATACTAATAACAAGTGAGTGCATCGTACAGTGTAATACTTATAGTTCTGATCTTCTCTTCAGCGCTGCTCTGTGTACACTTGTTATTAATGTGTTTGCTTCCAAAATTCCTTTGTCGTATATTGATATTCATCACATGCTCTACACATTATTTAAGTAATGACGAATGTAATGTTATGGCTTTAACCATTTTTACCCTTATCCGTAAAGATGGTCCATGAATGAATCCGGTTGATATTTGGATTTAAAATAAAAGGAGCTGATGGTCAGACATACATTTTACACATTACTTGACGGCTGTTGATAGTCAACTTCCAAAAATGTCAATGTCAGTAGCTTTCTATTGTCCTGATTCATCAACAGCTCTTTCTTAAACACAGACAGCTCTCGAATAGAATAGTTGTGTGCCAAAAGTGGTCGACGGACTAGTTTAACTAATGATATTCGAAGAGAGTAATACAGATGTTAACGAGAATTTTTCCTCTCACATTCAGGATATGACTCATCTTCTTCGTGTTCTTCCTCTCCACTCAGCACAATGTTGAATGAGAGCTCGCAGAAAATGTCAATATTTATAGCACTGTATACCCTAGTGATTAACTTTCTTAATCTTCTTCACCTCATTCTTCTTCTTTGTAAACGTTTTCTTTTTTTCTTTCCAGACACATCATGCTGCCTGTACACAGTGCCCATTTCGATTCCTTAAGTGTATTCGAACAGTTCTCTCTTCACCATTGGAATCCACAAGATTTATGTCTTGATCTCTAAGTGGTATAGTTAATTCTGAAATATATTTTAAGATAGTTGTCATGTGAATGGGTAGGTTTAATGGTCTTACATCCAGGTGGTACTGTAGGTCAGAACTGACGTAATGTGTGCGTAGGAGCACAATTGGGGAATGAACCTACACGCATGTTAACAGTAAATGCACGGGACATTAACATTCTGGATATTTACTGGATGTTTGACTGTCTTTATGGCTTATTTTTCAATTACTTCTCCCTCAAAACCTAAAACTGAGCCTTTATTATCATCCAGCTTAAAATAAACATATGCATTCATCTCGCTTCGTTCGAGACTTTTATTTTACCTGATGTTCAGTTTGGCGTTGTTTTTCCTTCTTTTTTCTGTGTCACCTTCGTAGTCTTTCTTGATGTACGATTCTGTCTCCCTCAGCTAGGTGAAAATAATGTCATCGAGTTCATAACTTCCACGATTTACAGAAACTCTGTCCGGAATTTCCTGATACCCTCTCTGATTACACTGTAAAGATAGAAGTTATTGTTTGTCGATGTAATCTTCGGAATGGAATTGTTAGCAAATAAGTTGAATAAGATAATTGTGTGTCCATGATGAGACAAACTTAGCATGGGATTAAAGGCAGAAGCTGTAACTGAGTTTCTACCGCATGTTCTATACGTTAAGCAATGCTAACGAAATCCATTGTGACAGCCGACTGCCAGTATGAGCTAAAGAGTGCAGAAACTTAAAAAAAAAAAAGGTGCTCACACGCATGACTTTCATATAATGCCCACATGCATGACTTTTAGATGATTGAAATGTGTTGCAGTTATACTTTATTGTACAGTTATTGAAATATCTCACTGTTTCCAGAGGAAGTAGCTGTAAGATACGTAGCGAATCAGCGTCACTTCCTGTTTAGAGAGTAACAATCGCGCTGTCGTGTGTTTTTGGTGCTTTGGGTAAAGTATCTCTGAATAACACATACCAAAGATGTGGTGTTTCCATCTTTTAACCGAATATAAGTCAATATTAGTAATCGCTCTTGTTGGAAGAGTGTTCAAGGACGACATTTTTTTGCCCAAACACAGACCAAGCATATTTATCCTACATGGTACTCAATAGAAGGTGTTCCCTATTGCTTCTGTTGCATGATTATTTCTTTGCATCTCAGTCAGCTGTTTGCATTATTAACTGCCTTAGCTATGCTTGCCATCTACTAATCCTTCAAGCACAGGAGATATTAGAATAAGAGGTAATAACCCACTTGTTTTTCTGTATGGTACTATCGCTTTCTGCAGAGCGATTTTGCTTTTGAAGCAGTTACTGAAGCTATTTTCGCAGCTGCTTTGAGGTTACTGCCCAGCTTCACACATTTCAAACTGTTTTGAACTATTTTAATTTTTTTGTTCGTTGCATTCTCTGCATTCTTCTTCTAGTTCTTCTCCATGTTTTTCATACCCGTGCCCATTTTAACTTCTTTCATCACATCAGCCACTGGTAAAGCGGCTAACTCACTGAGCTTAGAATCTTTCGCCTTCACCCTAAGGCTAGCAGTTTCAGCCAGAATCTGGTCTGCTCGATGTCTATTTGACAAACTGGCTGGGTGCATCGTGCAAGCGATGTCACATTCCTTGCCAGCTGCATCTAACGGACTCATGCCAGAATCACTTCTGTGTAGTCATTCCATCAACTTTGTTCTTGGCACGCAGTATGGGTGGCCATGTACATGAAGTTCTAAGGGTAAGTTGTTAATAACAAGTTAAGGGGAGCTCCAACTTGCTCCTTTTTCTTCTTCTCTTCTTGTCCATTGTTAAAATTCCATCACATGTATGATGTATGAGAATCTAGACAATGCTGTTATATACTGTTTGCTTCAAGGCAGAAAAATCCTTAGTGCGTTACGAGATCTGATTCGAGAAGTATGTGCTTCGACTATTACTGATGAAGTGGGTTACAACCATAAAATCGCAAACGTGGCGGTCTATTTCCAGGCTCAGTTAAATGAATTACACCTAGTAATTCCAACTGGAAAAAACAAATGTGATTATCAACCTTCTGCTTCATGAAAGCGATCTCAAATTTAAGAACATCTGTATATATTCCAAACCGCTTCAGCACTATAAGTATAAATTTCTAGGGCAAGCCTTAGAAAACTTGAATTATATTGAATATTTCGCTTGTTTGAGTAATGAGGATGTAATACCGCCGGATGAAACACTACCTTCTTCAGTTTTGTTGCAAGGCTTGCTTTCCTATGGGTCGCCATTATGGTGTAAACAGTTTTTATATACATCAAACATATAGCAAAATTCTTAATAGTTAATTAGAAACAACGCTAGTGCTGTTATTCTTTTCAAACAAGATGAACTTAATTTGAGCCATATATTCAGGGATCATTTACCTACATATGATTTTTAAAGCATTCTTCAAAATGTGCAAATGAGCATGGGATGAGAATTCATGAAGTTTACTAGTTACAACCAAAGATAATGATTTAAACATACATTCTTATATTAATTTCGATAACTATACTTATATTTCACATTTAAGCTACTCAGAAACAATTCTGTATTGCGGTATAAATTGAGACATTTCCTTACAATCTGTTCAAATGTTGACTGAGCATTGTGGTTGTCAACAAGTGTCTCAGTTCCATTGACCAAAAGATTAGTCTTAACAATCAGGTGTTGAAAACTCAATCAAATATCTGCAGGACACTGGTGTTGCCACAAGAAAAGCAAGCTGAAGCTGAGTGTGTACTTGAAAGAGTAGTTAGCGCTGTTTCTCAACCACTAGAGACATTGATTCAAGAAAGACAGTTATTTCAAAAGGAGAAGAATAAATTCGAAGATGAAGGAGAGGGGGCCAACGCAAACAGTGTATTTAGAAAGCAGAAGAAGAAGATCAATAACATGAGGAACAAGGTCATGGAAATGAAAAAATAGAGTCACAAAAGAAAATTATGGCACATACGTGGACTATCAAGAACACTTTTTAGTACACCAAAATACAGAACACTTTACATGGTAACAGATTTGATCTGACAGCAAAAGTATGGATGATTGCTGATTCACAGATAGATGTTATGAAGAGGTTATATAAACTATTATTTGAAATTTAAGCTCCTAAAAGGAACAACACACCACAATATCTTGAAAATAATTCACAGGGCTTCCAGTGGTCATAAAAAATAGCTTCTCCTTCAAAGACCATAAAAGTATCAACTCGTTATGCAAGCTTGAGATAAAAGTGTTGGCGAATCATTATTGACAGCTGATGACATACATATCAGTAAGAGAGAGCACGAAACTGCATAAGACATTCACAACTGAAAGACACTCTCCTATGAACTGCCAGCATGTATCTATTTCGTTCAGTGGAATAATCCGAATGCATTGGTGGAGCAATTAGTTTTCTTGATAGTTTCAAAAATAGCAGGCAATAAGTCACATGATAATGAAATAACATCTATTGAAGAGGTACTTCGGGAAGCATATATTGTTCCTTAAAGATTAAAACGGCTCTCGGAAATAATAAAGTGAAAAATTCAGTTGCAGAGTGAGAAGTTGAAAGATGTCTACAAAAAGTGTGTTTCACGTGATTACCGCGTAGAATTTCACATACCAGACGTCATGCGTTGAACCTTGTTAACATATACTTAGGAACTATATTCGAATTCAGAGGAGAACTGAAAATATGGGTGGAATTGTTGAGTCAATAATACGAGCTAACCTTGACAGAAGGCTGACGAATGACAGTGTGAACGCGTCTGGTGCCACTCGGCCAAATGCATATCTATTCTCGCCTACTGGAGATATCGGTTGCCTCTTGCAACTGCTCTGACACTTGAGAAGCGATAGCACGACTTTAACACGCATTCCCACACATGAGTTAAACAGTGGCAGTTAAGTTTTTTACCGCAACATTTTGCGGATATTGCCAACAAATGCAACCATGCAGCATGTGCAAGCTTCTTCATCTCCCAGTACCTACTGCAACCAACATCCTTTTGAATTTGCATAGTGTATTCATCTCTTGGTCTCCCTCAACGATTTTTGCCCTCCACACTGCCCTACAATACTAAATTGGTCATCCCTTCATGCGGCAGAACATGTACTACCAACCTATTCCTTCTTCTAGTCAAGTAGTGCCAGAAATTTCCCTTCTCCCCAATTCTATTCAATACCTCCTCGTTAGTTACGTGATATATCCATCTAATCTTCAGCATTCTTCTGTAGCACCACATTTCGAAAGCTTCTATTCTCCCTCTACGATTTTTGCCCTCCACCCTGCCCTACAATACTAAATTGGTGATCCCTTCATGCCGCAGAACATGTTCTACCAACCTATTCCTTCTTCTAGTCAAGTAGTGCCACAAATTTCCCTTCTCCCCAATTCTATTCAATACCTCCTCGTTAGTTACGTGATATATCCATCTAATCTTCAGCATTCTTCTGTAGCACCACATTTCGAAAGTTTCTATTCTCTTCTTGTCTAAACTATTTATCGTCCACTTTTGAATTCCATACATGGCTACACTCCATACAAATACTTTCAGAAACGACGTCCTGACACTTAAATCTATACTCGACGTTAGCAAATTTCTCTTCTTGAGAAACGCTTTCCTTGTCATTGCCAGTCGACATTTTACATCCTCTTTACTTCGACGGTCATCAGTTATTTTGCTCCCCAAATAGCAAAACCCATTTACTAGTTTAAGAGTCTCATTTCCTAATCTAATTCCCTCAGCATCACCCAACTTAATTCGACTACATTCCATTAGCCTCGTTTTGCTTTTGTTGATGTTCATCTTATATCCTACTTTCAAAACACTGTCCATGCCGCCCAACGGCTCTTCCAAGTCCTTTGCTGACAGAATTACAATGTCATCGGCGAACCTCAAAGTTTTTACTTTTTCTCCATGAATTTTAATACCTACTGCGAATTTTCTTTTGTTTCCTTTACTGCTTGCTCAATATACAGATTGAACAACATTCGAGATAGGCTACAACCCTTGCATACTCCCTTCCCAGCCACTGCTTCCCTTTCATGCCCCTTGACCCTTATAACTGCCATCTGGTTTCTGTACAAATTGTAAATAGCCTTTCGCTTTCTGTATTTTACCCATGCCACCTTCAGAATTTGGAAGACAGTATTCCAGTCAACATTTTCAAAAGCTTTCTGTAAGTCTACAAATGCTAGAAACGTAGAATTGCCTTTCCTTAATCTTTCTTCTAAGATAAGTCGTAGGGTCAGTATTGCCTCACGTGTTCCAATTTTTCTACGGAATCCAAACTGATCTTCTCCGAGGTTGGCTTCTAACAGTTTTTCCATTCGTCGCTAAGGAATTCGCATTAGCATTTTGCAGCCGCGACTTATTAACCTGATAGTTCGGTAATTTTTACATCTGTCAACACCTGCTTTCTTTGGGACTGGAATTATTACATTCTACTTGAAGTCTGAGGGTATTTCGCCTATCTCATACATCTTGCTCACCAGATGGTAAAGTTTTGTCAGGGCTCTCTCTCCTAAGGCTGCCGGTAGTTCTAATAAAATGTTGTCTACTCTCAGGGCCTTGTTTCGATTTAGGTCTTTCAGTACTCTGTCAAACTCTTCACGCAGTATCATATCTCCCATTTCATCTTCATCTACTTACTCTTCCATTTCCATAACATTGTCCTCAAGTACATAGCCCTTTTATAAACCCTCTATATACTCCTTCCACCTTTCTGCTTTCCCTTCTTTGCTTAGAACTGGGTTTCCATGTGAGCCCTTGATATCCATACAAGTGGTTCTCTTTTCTCCAAAAGTCTCTTTAATTTTCTTACAGGCAGTACCTATCTTACCCCTAGTGAGATATGCCTCCACATCCTTACATTCGTCCTCTAGCCATCCCTGCTTAGCCATTTTGCACTTCCTGTCAATCTCATTTTTGAGACGTTTGTATTCCTTTTTGCCTGCTTTATTTACTGCATTTTTATATTTTCTCCTTTCATCAATTAAATTCAATATTTCTTCTGTTACCCAAGGATTTCTATTAGCCCTCGTCTTTTTACCTACTTGATCGTCTGCTGCCTTCACTACTTCATCCCTCAGAGCTACCCATTCTTCTTCTACTGTATTTCTTTCCCCCATTCCTGTCAATTCTTCCCTTATGCTCTCCCTGAAACTCTCTACAACCTCTGTTTCTTTCAGTTTATCCAGGTCCCATCTCCTTAAGTTCCCGCCTTTTTGCAGTTTCTTGAGTTTCAAACTGCAGTTCATAACCAATAGATTGTGGTCAGAATCCACATCTGCCCCTGGAAATGTCTTACAATTTAAAACCTGGTTCCTAAATCTCTGTCTTACCATTATATAATCTATCTGATACCTTTTAGTATCTCCAGGATTCTTCCAGGTATACAACCTTCTTTTATGATTCTTGAACCAAGTGTTAGCTATGATTAAATCATGCTCTGTGCAAAATTCTACAAGGCGGCTTCCTCTTTCATTTCTTCCCCCCAATCCATATTCAACTACTATGTTTCCTTCTCTCCCTTTTCCTACTGACGAATTCCAGTCACCCATGACTATTAAATATTCGTCTCCCTTCACTACCTGAATAATTTATTTTATCTCGTCATACATTTCATCTATTTCTTCATCATCTGCAGAGCTAGTTGGCATATAAACTTGTACTACTGTAGTAGGTGTGGGCTTTGTGTCTATCTTGGCCACAATAATGCGTTCACTATGCTGTTTGTAGTAGCTAACCCGCAATCCTATTTTTTTTTATTCATTATTAAACCTACTCCTGCATTACTCCTATTTGATTTTGTATTTACAAACCTGTATTCACCTGACCAAAAGTCTTGTTCCTCCTGCCACCGAACTTCACTAATTCTCACTATATCTAACTTTAACCTATCCATTTCCCTTTTTAAATTTTCTAACCTACCTTCCTGATTAAGGGATCTGACATTCCACGCTCCGATCCGTAGAACGCCAGTTTTCTTTCTCCTGATAACGACATCCTCTTGAGTAGTCCCCGCCCGGAGATCCGAATGAAGGACTATTTTACCTAAGGGGACGCCATCATCATTTAACCATACAGTAAAGCTGCATGCCCTTGGGAAAAATTACGGCTGTAGTTTCCCTTGCTTTCAGCCGTTCGCAGTACCAGCACAACCAGGCCAGATCAGTCAATCATCCACACTGTTGCCCCTGCAACTACTGAAAAGGCTGCTGCCCCTCTTCAGGAACTACACGTTTGTCTGGCCTCTCAACAGATACCCCTCTATTGTGGTTGCACCTACAGTACGGGTATCTGTATTGCCGAGGCACGCAAGTCTCCTCACCAACGGCAAGGGCCATGGTTCATGGAGGGTCATGGAGGGGGGGGAATGTGTGTACCTTCGAAATTTTGTTTCCTGTTCCTTCAAATCTGGAAGCAAAAAATGATGGCAGTATGGAGGTGAAGAAGGGTCGTGTTGCTGAGCTATCATAAGCCAGCGACATAGCACTTTGCTCTGACTGCGTACTGTGACCAGTTTCAAGATCACAGCAAACATGGGCAAAAGCTAAAATGCATGAGGCTAAAGTTAGAATTTAGAGATCATAACAGCTTAGATGCAACCAGGAGAGTCTGAAGGAGAGTCAAGAGAATAACTAGATTTGATGTTTTTGTTGTTGTAGTCTTCAGTCCTGAGACTGGTTTGAAGCAGCACTCCATGCTACTCTATCCTGTGCAAGCTTCTTCATCTCCCAGTACCTACTGCAACCTACATCGTTCTGAATCTGCTTAGTGTATTCATCTCTTGGTCTCCCTCTACGATGCCCTCCAATGCTAAATTTGTGATCCCTTGATGCCTCAGAACATGTCCTACCAACAGGTTCCTTCTTCTTGTCAAGTTGTGCCACAAACTCCTCTTCTCCCCAATTCTATTCAATACCTCTTCATTAGTTATGCGATCTACCCATCTAATCTTCAGCATTCTTCTGTAGCACCACATTTCGAAAGCTTCTATTCTCTTCTTGTCCAAACTGTTTATCGTCCATGTTTCACTTCCATACATGGCTACACTCCATATAAATACCTTCAGAAACGACTTCCTGACACTTAAATCTATATTTGATGTTAACAAATTTCTCTTCTTCAGAAACGCTTTCCTTGCCATTGCCAGTCTACATTTTATATCCTCTTTACTTCGACCATCATTAGTTATTTTGCTCCCCAAATAGCAAAACTCCTTTACTACTTTAAGTGTCTCATTTCCTAATCTAATTCCCTCAGCATCACCCGACATAATTCGACTACATTCCAGTATTCTCGTTTTGCTTTTGTTTGTGTTCATCTTATATTCTCCTTTCAAGAGGCTGTCCATTCCGTTCAACTGCTCTTCCAGGTCCTTTGCTGTCTCTGACAGAATTACAATGTCATCGGCGAACCTCAAAGTTTTTATTTCTTCTCCATGGATTTTAATACCTACTCCGAATTTTTCTTTTGTTTCCTTTACTGCTTGCTCAATATACAGATCGAATAACATCGGGGAGAGGCTACAACTCTGTCTCATTCCCTTCCCAACCACTGCTTCCCTTTCATGCCCCTCAACTCTTATAACTGCCATCTGGTTTCTGTACAAAATGTAAAGAGCCTTTCGTTCTCTGTATTTACTCCTGCCACCCTTAGAATTTGAAAGAGAGTATTCCAGTCAACATTGTCAAAAGCTTTCTTTAAGTCTACAAACGCTACAAACGTAGGTTTGCCTTTCTTTAATCTTTCTTCAAAGATAAGTCGTAGGGTCAGTATTGCCTCACGTGTTCCAACATTTCTACATAATCCAAACTGATCTTCCCCGATGTCGGCTTCTACCAGTTTTTCCATACGTCTGTAGAGCATTCGTGTTAGTCTTTTACAGCTGTGACTTATTAAACTGATAGTTACGTAATTTTCACATCTGTCAACACCTGCCTTCTTTGGGATTAGAGTTGTTATATTCTTCTTGAAGTCAGAGGGTATTTCGCCTGTCTCATACATCTTTCTCACCAGATGGTAGAGTTTTGTCAGGACTGGCTCTCCCAAGGCTGTCAGTAGCTCTAATGGAATGTTGTCTACTCCCAGGGCCTTATTTCGACTCGGGTCTTTCAGTGCTTTGTCAAACTCTTCACGCAGTATCATATCTCCCATTTCATCTTCATCTACTTACTCTTCCATTTCCATAATATTGTCCTCAAGTACATCGCACATGTACAGACCCTCTATATACTCCTTCCACCTTTCTGCTTTCCCTTCTTTGCTTAGAACTGGGTTTCCATCTGAGCTCTTGATAACCATACAAGTGGTTCTCTTTTCTCCAAAAGTCTCTTTAATTTTCCTACAGGCGGTATCTATCTTACCCCTAGTGAGATATGCCTCCACATCCTTACATTTGTCCTCTAGCCATCCCTGCTTAGCCATTTTGCACTTCTTGTCGATCTCATTTTTGAAACGTTTGTATTCCTTTTTGCCTGCTTCATTTACTGCATTTTTATATTTTCTCCTTTCATCAATTAAATTCAATATTTCTTCTGTTACCCAAGGATTTCTATTAGCCCTCGTCTTTTTACCTACTTGATCGTCTGCTGCCTTCACTACTTCATCCCTCAGAGCTACCCATTCTTCTTCTACTGCATTTCGTTCCCCCATTCCTGTCAATCGTTCCCTTATGCTCTCGCTGAAACTCCCTACAATCTCTGGTTCTTTCAGTTTATCCAGGTCCCATCTCCTTAAGTTCCCACCTTTTTGCAGTTTCTTCAGTTTTAATCTACAGTTCATAACCAATAGGTTGTGGTCAGAGTCTACTTCTGCCCCTGGAAATGTCTTACAATTTAAAACCTGGTTCCTAAATCTCTGTCTTAGCATTATATAATCTATCTGATACCTTCTACTATCTCCAGGGCTCTTCCATGCATACAACCTTCTTTTATGATTCTTGAACCAATTTGATCCAACAAGTTTTAATTAATCAAACAATGATTACACTTTTGTTGACTTAGTGACCCACAAATAAGTGTAAGAACAGAAAGAAACCAGGTAGTCTGCGTGCTGACTCGCCACACTGTCCAGCCCAGCTGTACACACTTACAGCGCACACAGGGACTGCTGGTTAGTCTGCTGTTCAAGTTGCAGCAGTGCTGTTACAGGCAGAACGTCACATGCACTGCCTTAGCTCTGTGGTCTTTCTTACACGCTTTTACATAACCTATTCATATAAAAATGATATTTACCTTATGTACAGCTTTATATGTTAGCTTCACAGTGGAGTGCCCATCATTTCGCTAATGGTCATACGCACTTCTGTAAGACACAACGTCAAATTCGAAAAAGTTTGCAATGAAAAATACGGGTTGCTATGGTTTTGTGCCTGTTGCATATTACATCACACGTTGCTGCGAATGAAATTTAGCTACGATATTATTTCTTTAGACTTGGGAGAAGATCTCTATTTGTCCCCAGTCTCGAGAAAATTGAATTCGTGCAGCACGTTCTCTTCCGATCGCACGCGTGCGACAGTGAAATACTGATAACATACCGCATATCTTCTAAACCGTTCGAGATACGAAAACGAGATTTCGACAAATGATAGCGCACAACATGGAGAGTATTTTGTCGTATGGTTAACATGTGGAACTTTCTTACCTACGTCGATTTAGGCGAACCTACAGCTATTATTTATTTATTTATTTTCAATCCACTAATCTAATTTTTAAAAAGTCATTAATGGGTAGTGGAAAGAGAATTCGCTGATATGTAAATAACAGTCAATTTTTTCTCTTATGTTACAATAAACCGATCCAGTGACGTTTTCTGTAAGGTTGCATATCGCTTGTTTATTAAGACACCCTGTTTCAAGTTTCCGTCGTTATAGCTATTGCAAGGTGAGTTTGTGCAGTGGCAAAAAAAGGAAAATTTAACGTGGCAGTTAGATAAATGTATGTGTTACTCAAAATTCATAACTGATGACACTTCTCTGAAGAAAAAAAGGTTTAACAACTCAGATGAAAGTAAATCGCCAATTCTGTCGGAATTTGAGGGGAATCCAGGAACAAAGTGTATCTTTAATAATGAACAGCTGGGACTGAAACTTCCCAAGGATTTTCTTTCTACACTTGACAGTCTACATTTGACATACGAAAAATTACAGCAAACAGCTTACCATCTTTCCATTCCTATCTCCGTACAGAGTGAGCGATTGAATCATCTTACAATATCTTTAATTCATCAGTGATAACGACTTGGACGAAGAGCTGGCAAGGTTCTGTAAGTTGTCTGTGTGTTCACTGCTTCGGAGTTACGAGAGTGTTTTATTGGGTCAGTTCTATTCTCCAGCAAAATTGCAGCGTTGTTCTGCTACAAATAACAAATTTGTTGCCTGTGTGTCTGTGGATAACAACGTTACAAAAACATGATAGCCATTACTTTATGAACCCCTTGAGACTACTCATTGAGGTTAAAATAGGTTGCAAAAAATATAATCATTAACACATCGAAAACAAGGTGAATATCACGACTTGATTCTGGAAGAGGAGAGGAACGATAGCTGGTACACTATTTGCTGAAAATTATTTTCAAATTTTTCAGATGAAAAACGACGAGAAAGTACTTTGGTGAGGTCACATTCCAGTCGTTCACTATTAAAAATGTAATAGATTATGGGATTCTGCCAAAACTGCAACAGAACCGGCGAGCTATTTTATCTGAACCTTTAATCTTTTCTCATTTGAATAAACATCATCAGTTATGAGTAACGGCTCAATTTCTCTTGTTGACATATTTAATTTTTCTTCTTCTGCCAAGACACAGTATAACTTGGACAAAATCGCCTTGCATTATCTACTGCGACATAGTCATATTAAATAACCATTTGGCGACAAAAGTGGTTAATAGATTACGTAAAAACTCACTGTTTCGGTTTGGAGTTACATAAGAGAAGACATTTCATGTATATTCTCACACTAAATTCTGTTTTCAATAGCTGTGGAAGACACTTACAAATATTACAGTACTAGACTGAAAAAATAAAATAAAAACCATAGCTTCTGCTGTATCGGCTTAGATATGGAAGTTCCGTAAGTTAACCATATAGCAGAGACACTCTCCTTGTGTTCTGTCACCTGCTAAATCCCGTACCGATATCTCGAACGATTTAGGATATTCATTAGGGATGTTATGAATGACATCTTCAACTTTTGTAGTCCTGTCTTCCTCAGTTGCGTGTAATATTACGGTATATTGATAATTTTTACTTATGGACCGTCTGACAGCAACTGAAAAATCACAATTTTAGTGCCATACTTGTTTAAACAAGCGTTAAGTGCATAGTGCTGTGGAATGTGGAAAAAACCGCAAATTGGCGTTCATAAGAAGAAGAACAACACCAAAACGTAACAGGAGCGTAATATGTAAGAAATTGTCCACGCAACCTGCCACTGATGATGCCTTGCAGAAAATAAAGGCGAAACGCGTATGGCACTAAAATTGTGTTTTATTCAGTTGCTGTCAGATGGTCCATAAGTAAAAATTATCAATATACCGTAATATGTTATGAATGTTTCAGTCTCGAGCGCATGCGGTGGGAAGCGAATGTGCTACATTTTCTTGAGCCGGGAGACAGATAGAGACCTCCTCCCAAGTCTATAGGAAAATCCAACATCTTAGCTAAATTTCATTCCAAGCAACGTATGGTGTAATATGCACTAAAGGCAGAATCATAGTGGCCACTATTTTTCATTGCAAACTTTATTGAATATCGCTCAGTGTTGTACTTATATGCGAATATCACCTTAAGTATAACCATTATCGAAATTTTAAGTAGTTCATCTACATCTACATCTACATCTACATGACTACTCTGCAATTCACATTTAAGTGCTTGGCAGAGGGTTCATCGAACCACAATCATACTATCTCTCTACCATTCCACTCCCGAACAGCGCGCGGGAAAAACGAACACCTAAACCTTTCTGTTCGAGCTCTGATTTCTCTTATTTTATTTAGATGATCATTCCTACCTATGTAGGTTGGGCTCAACAAAATATTTTCGCATTCGGAAGAGAAAGTTGGTGACTGAAATTTCGTAAATAGATCTCGCCGCGACCAAAAACGTCTTTGCTGTAATGACTTCCATCCCAATTCGCGTATCATATCTGCCACACTCTCTCCCCTACTACATGATAATACAAAACAAGCTGCCCTTTTTTGCACCCTTTCGATGTCTCCGTCAATCCCACCTGGTAAGGATCCCACACCGCGCAATAATATTCTAACAGAGGACGAACGAGTGTAGTGTAAGCTGTCTCTTTAGTCATGAAGGTATAGGGAGGGGAGATGGCACTATGGCCGTCTGCTGTACGTCTGTTTGAAGCCGGTGGGCCGCCATGTTTGATTGGTCAAAACAGTGACAGAGCTCTTGTTAGAATTGCGTGTTCTTCATATTTAACGTTATGTCTGCGAAATAATTTCAGATGATGAGTGTTACAATGTTTACATGCATAACACAACGTCA
This sequence comes from Schistocerca nitens, assembly GCF_023898315.1. Taxonomy (NCBI): domain Eukaryota; kingdom Metazoa; phylum Arthropoda; class Insecta; order Orthoptera; family Acrididae; genus Schistocerca; species Schistocerca nitens. The sequence goes on from NC_064614.1 coordinate 1,298,553,457, forward strand.
GAATAGCTTTTTCAGGTGTTTTCGTTTTGTTTTTAATGCGTTTTTGCCCCAGCAATACAACTGATTTGGTCTCGCTAACTTAAGTGTTTCTTTTGGATACGAACTTCGAATGATGAAAAATAACAGTGTACAAAGCTCTTTTCAAACTCAAATCACCTTTTACTGTATTTGTGTCGATGTAAACTGAAGGCAGAACCCGAAAGCTATGCTAGTTTACATACCGGATGATATTTCTTACTCGTTTACACACTTATACAAAATTTGTAAATACAAACATCGTTTGTGCTTTGTCAAGAAAAATAAGCATATGAACCCACAGAGCCCTACGAGCTTCATTGATCGGAAATCTGAAATAAAATAAGAAGAAAACAGTTTCACAAAACGTAAACAAGGCCGCATATCTCACGAATATAAACGACAATATTTTACGAACGGGGCCACTTACGCATGGAACGTGATTCCTTTTAACTTGGTAGCACTATTCCAACGGTTAGTACACCCGTAAACAACGTAAACCGGCATTTTAAAATGAAAAAACCTTCAGCAGCTCTAGACAGTAGCACAATCGGAAACGAGTCTTCTGACCAAACTGCAATGGCGGAGCTCGGTTTCTGTCGGCTTCAAGTTTGTGACGTCATGGCATCTCCCCTCCTTATACCTCCATGTCTTAAGTGGACTTGTTGCATCTTCTAGGTGTCCTGCCAATGAAACGCAACCTTTGGCTCGCCTTCCCCACAATATTATTTATGTGGTCTTTCCAACTGAAGTTGTTCGTAATTTTAACACCCAGGTACTTAGTTGAATTGACAGCCTTGAGAATTGTACTATTTATCGAGTAATCGAATTCCAACGGATTTCTTTTGGAACTCATGTGGATCACCTCACACATTTCGTTATTTAGCGTCAACTGCCACCTGCTACACCATACAGCAATCTTTTCTAAATCGCTTTGCAACTGATACTGGTCTTCGGATGACCTTACTAGACGGTAAATTACAGCATCATCTGCGAACAACCTAAGAGAACTGCTCAGATTGTCACCCAGGTCATATATATAGATCAGGAACAGCAGAGGTCCCAGGACGCTTCCCTGGGGAACACCTGATATCACATCAGTTTTACTCTATGATTTGCCGTCTATTACTACGAACTACGACCTTCCTGACAGGAAATCACGAATCCAGTCGCACAACTGAGACGATACCCCTTAGGCCCGCAGCTTGATTAGAAGTCGCTTGTGAGGAACGGTGTCAAAAGCTTTCCGGAAATCTAGAAATACGGAATCAACTTGAGATCCCCTGTCGATAGTGGCCACTACTTCGTGCGAATAAAGAGCTAGCTGCGTTGCACAAGAACGATGTTATCTGAAACCATGCTGATTACGTATCAATAGATCGTTCCCTTCGAGGTGATTCATAATGTTTGAATACAGTATATGCTCCAAAACCCTACTGCAAACCGACGTCAATGATATAGGTCTGTAGTTAGATGGATTACTCCTACTACCCTTCTTAAACACTGGTGCAACCTGCGTAATTTTCCAGTCTGTAGGTACAGATCTATCGGTGAGCGAGCGGTTGTATATGAGTGCTAAGTAGGGAGCTATTTTATCAGCGTAATCTGAAAGGAACCTAATCGGTATACAATCTGGACCTGAAGACTTGCCCATATCAAGCGATTTGAGTTGCTTCGCAACCCCTAAGGTATCTAGTTCTAAGAAACTCATGCTAGCAGCTGTTCGTGTTTAAATTCTGGAATAATCCATTCATCTTCCCTGGTGAAGGAATTTCGGAAAACTGCGTTCAATAACTCCGCTTTAGCGGCACAGTCGTCGGTAACAGTACCATCGGCACTGCGCAGCGAAGGTATTGACTGCGTCTTGCCGCTGTGTACTTTACATACGATCAGAATTTCTTCGGATTTTCTACCAAATTTCGAGACAATGTTTCGTTGTGGAACCTATTAAAGGCATCTCGCATTGAAGTCCGTGCCAAATTTCGCGCGTATGTAAATTTTAGCCAATCTTCGGGATTTCGCGTTCTTTTGAACTTCGCATGCTTTTTCCGTTGCCTCTGCAATAGAGTTTGGACCTGTTTTGTGTACCACGGGGGATCAGTTCCATCTCTTACCAATTTATGAGGTATGAATCTCTCAATTGCTGTTGCTACTATATCTTTGAATTTGAATCACATCTCGTCTACATTTGCATAGTCAGTTCGGAAGGAATGGAGATTGTCTCTTAGGAAGGCTTCTAGTGACACTCTATCCGCTTGTTTAAATAAAATTATTTTGCGTTTGTTTCTGGTGGATTTGGAAGAAACGGTATTGAGCCTAGCTACAACGACCTTGTGATCACTAATCCCTGTATCAGTCATGATGCTCTCTATCAGCTCTGGATTGTTTGTGGCTAAGAGGTTCACCATGAAGCTGACATACAAAACTATCAATAACATGAAAATAATTTTCTTATCGATTAGTTTCAGTAAAATCGTTTGAGAAACTCGATTCCGTCAGTACAGCGTGTCACCAACTGGCACACCGAAAGCCAGCAAACTATGTCTCGTTCACTGTGGTTCACCATCAGGCGCGATGCCGCGCCAGTCTGCGCCGCCACCCAGCTCCATTGAGTGCTGCCTCATTACATAACAAGGGGGTGCTTTCCACGTTGGGTCAAGCTGCCTCACACTGGGCCCCCCTGTGCTCTCTGTCCGTGCCCGCCCTAAGTCAAGAACTTAAAAGAACAACGACGACAATCACACACGAAATACATTCAGTCGATCCACAACTGAGACTAATATATGACTGGAACTAACTGCTATCTACATTCGGTAGAGTTCTCAAGTACAAAGGCAAAACTTAGACCAGCAGCGCAACTATGGACAGTCTCTCAACTAGGCTCTAGACTAATCACTCCTGGCTCTTGAGTCACTCTTTGACTGTCACACCCCTGGTCTGGGGTGATACACTACTCTGTGTGAAGTCTGACCTGCCCTTTACCATATCATGAGATGCTCATAGTTGATGTTCCATCGAACGTCTCGTGGAATCCAGAACATTATCCAGAAAGTCACTCGCTTACACCACATACCACATCTGCCAATGATGGCCTCTGCCTTTGGCAACATTATCTTATTTCCCAAGTCTGTGAACGCAGAAGTAGCGCTTCTGTCGATAACAGTATCTGAAATACAGTCTAATTCTGAGTTTATTCTGCAAAACTCAATAAATGTCCACAACCATTTGGTGGTGCCTTAGGGGGGATGGCTCTAGCCAGCGTCTGCACTGGTACTAACTAATGCTTGCCATTATTAATTTCAGAGGCTTGATTATGTTGCACATACATGACATCTCCGTCCATCTCACCACATTCCTGTGAATGCAAATTTTCCAAGTCCACAGTCCATCAGTTAAGTCTCTTATCCTTCTAAGTAAGACAAAAAGCCACTTCCTATCACTACCATCATTACGTTTCTGTTGTATGAAAAAGATACTGTTTACATTACATTACGTCACTCCTATCAGTGATTACAATACTTATACTGAAAAGATACCATTTACAGTGGATTATATCAATCCTACCCGCAATTAAAATACTTTAACTGAGAACGAACGCATATCACACTTAATAAGTAATTTCCAATGTCTGCTGTAAAGATTCACTTTTCATTCTACACACATATACTAGGTACCGTGAAAACAAAACTCACATTTGGTTACTATTTTCCTGTGAACCATTATGCATTAACAACATATTCTGATAGTTTGTCGGCTCTATCAAAGGACACACTTTCTTTAGTTTCTTCTGTTTCATTTTGTAGTGTTATGCTTTTCAGTGGCTGACAGCTTTCATATGCTCATTAATCCTACTTTGGCACATAATTTTTCGACAACAGTCACATGTTATTATTCTGGATATAAATCGGTGACAGTCTCTGCAACATTTACAGTGCTGACACATGTATCCAAGGTATGTGTGGTAAGATATGTCTCTTTGGTAACTTAATTCCTCCTCTAACTCTCTTAATTTGTGTCCAACGATCTTTATATCTCTAGATGCCTATTCACATGGTCTAGAGGCATACCTAGCTTTGATTTCGTTAAATTCATTTTTTTCATTGTTAATCATGCAGCAATCAGCCTCCAACTGGAGTGCAAGGAATCACATTCCTTGTGACACTAGTGCTTATTACATATCATCATGATATATTGTGATTTTATCATTATGGAGGTGAATCTTATCTCTGTTTGCGCCTTATGGCTACATTTTTAACTTACCTCCACAACATTATGTAACCAGTATGTGTAAAAATTCTTTTTAAGTCAGTGATTTGTTGTCACTTTTACTTTATACCTATATTTTAACATGTAAATAATGTTAACCATTATAGGCGTCAATCATTAATCCTTCTGAAAAAGACTTTTTAAAGACGTCGCTAACTTAGATCAAGGGGTTTTAATAAGCGTTTTTACTATTCCAATTGATTTGGCTGTTTGTCACCTTTTCCTCGCGAAGATTTCCTAGTTGAAGCAATATGTGGGCACCATAACCTTGGCATTTTCTATGAAATTTCAGTTTACCATCCCCATTGTTAGAGTGCCTGTGGGCTTCACATTGTTACACGAAACAGTTAATTCTTCTTCCCCAGGAGCCACAAATAATCATTCATTGCTACTATATTGATAGGGAACGTGGATGTGGGGAGTGGAGCATCCCGGTAGTTTAACTGGACATAATTACAGTTATCATTTATTGTTAAACACACAATCAGTGTATTACATGTCATAGGATCGTAACAATCGTCGATAATAACACAGTTTAATAAACAATCTATAGTTCATCATCTATATCTACATACATACTCCGCAAACCACTGTATGCTGCATGGCGGAGGGTACCTTGTACCACTACTATCATTTCCTTTCCTGTTCTATTCGTAAATACTGCGAGGGTAAAATGACTGTCTGTATGTCTTCATATGAGCCCTAATTTTTCCTACCTTACTTATGTTGGCGGCAGTAGAATCATTCTGCAGTCAGCTTCATTTTCAAGTTCATTAAATTTTCTCAGCAGTTTTTCACAAAAGGAACATCCTCTTCCCAGAGATTCCCACTGAAGTTAACGAAGAATGTCCATAACACTCACATATTGATCAATGCTACCAGTAACAAGTCTAGCAGCCCAATTCTGAGTTGTTTTGATGCCTTCTAAACACTCGAACAGTACTCAAGAACAGGTCTTACTAGTGTTCTAATGTGGTTTCCTTTTCAGAGGGGCAAAATTTTCGTAAAATTCTTCTCATAACCAGAATGCGACCATTTATCTTCCCTACTGGCATCCTTACATGCTCATTTCATTTCATATCCCTCTGCCTAGATAGTTAACTGATGTGGCTGTGTCGAGCAGGACACTACTAATCCTGTATCTGAGCATTATAAATTCATTTTTCCTACTTAGCTGCATTAACGTATTTTTCTACATTTAAAGCAAGCTGCCACTATTCACCTTCATTTGCCAACAGGAGAAATAAATCTTACACCTTGCACAAAAGGAAGCGATCTCGTCATACATTTCACTGATATCTATTCTTTGTCTCCCAGCTTTAATACTTTCGCATTTTGATTCTGGTTGTAATGCACCTTATTGTTTATTTTACATTTATTGTTGATCTCTTTTGTACACTGGTGCATTTGTTGCATTTTCTTTGAGCTCCAGTGCATACTCATCATAATTGCACATTAATCTGGTGCGATCTTTTTCCTACATCCCAAATATATTACAACTTTCTGCCATAAAACATTTCATGAGGCCTATATCCTGTCGCACTGTGTGGTGTTGCATTGAAAACAAGTACTGGAGAGGGTTTCCATGAATCCCAGTCGGTCTGACTTCTATTTACAAAGTGCCTCTGAAACTCAGTTAATGTATGTTGTAATCATTCTAATGGACCACTACTCTCCGGACAATGACTTGTTGTCTGAATCTTTTCAGTTCCCATCTTCTACAAACTCATTTAAACATGTCACTGACAGAATAGTTTCCCAAGTCACTGAGAAGAAATGACAGTATTCTAAACTTCAAAATTATTTTCTGTGCTAGTATCCTTGCTATTGCCTTGGCATATTGTTTTTCTATTGGCTCTGCCACTCTAAATTTTTTTTCAAGGCATATTTGTGCTTATTTTCTGTCTCAACTAATGGACCTACATTGTCAATAGCACATTTCTTGAATACACTTTCTGGTGTTTTCATTATTTGTAACAGCATCTTTATCTTATTCTGCGTAATTTTGTTCCTTTGGCAACTTACACATGTTCCTATGTATTCATTTATATCTTTTCTCATACCATCCCAGGTGAGATACTTTTTTAATCCTTTCAGTTGTTCTGCTAATCCCTTGATGACCTCCAATAAGTGCATCATATGTTGTTTTAAAATTCTTTTTACTTCTTCACTGCTCACTCTTGGATTTCTCTTTCTTCTAGTTGAGATAGTAGATACTCTCTCATCTTCTGTGTCTTCTGCTATCTTGACAAGTGGGTCAGTTGCCTCTATGACTGCAGTTATATTTTTGACTTCATGGTTCCTCGATAGTGCATCTGTGTCCTGACTGTTCTTACAGCTTTTATGCTGAATTTCATATAAATACTCTTGTAGCTTCAGTCTAAATTTCATTAATCTTGAGAAGAGATCCATAATAGTTCTGACCCACATTAGCTGCTTATGATCATATCTTAAATCTACGTCCAAAAACATATGGTCTGTAATGAATATGTTACAGGAAGTTCCTTTGTCACCTCTCTTGGACTTAGTACTGCACCACTATCATCTTGGCTTGCATTGGTTATGATTATGAATTCCTTATAAAATCCAGGTATGACTGGGGGAATCACCAGCTTTTCCCTTATCTCCAGAAACGCGTTTTTTTGCTTCAAGTCCAAGTATATGTAACATGTTTCTTTAATAACACATGCAGGGATCGCACTGTCTTATTGAATCCATCAGTAAGTCTTCTGTCTTCTGTCATATCCTACCAGACCTAAATATGTTTTTTGGTGCCAGATATTCTTTGATGGCTGCTCCCTTATCCTGTTCTGGTTTAGTTCTTCTCATGTGTCCTACGTAAGTGACTTCTTTTTGAAGAAATTTGCACTGATCTGCACCTAGTTTGAGATGGCATTGCCCTAATTTTTCAAGAACTTCCATGTGTCAGATAATGTGTTTGTCTAATGATAACCCAAAAATTAGCATATCATCTAGGTATGTAAATAATCTCTCTCCTTGTAGTCCTGTTAATAAGGAATTCATCAAGTTTTGAATTTGCCATTCATAATGACCATATCATGTACTGAACACAGTCTTCTCTCGTCAATCAATGCTTGATAATTCCCACTGGATAAATCCAATGTCGAAAAGTACTTCACTTTCCTCAGCCCATCGAGGATCTCGTCAGTTCTGTTTCTTGGTAAAGAAAACACTGAATCGCATGATATATCGTTGAGTTTGCAGCAGTCTGCTGCCACTCTCCATACCTTCTTTTCACTAGTGTCCATCTTCTTTGCAACATTTGTAATACTTCCTTCTGAGAGTGCGGAATTTGATATGGTCTACAATTTATTACTTGACCCTCTGTTTATGGCAGAAGGGTAATTTCACTCTTTATACTCTCGGTGTATGATAATGTATCATATGACAAGTGAAATGTGTCATAGCAAGCTGTACGCAGTTCTAATATCACGTTTCTTTCTTCACAGCTTAAATGCTTTGTTCACATCTTCTCGTTGAAAACAATGATTCTTGCTTTCCCTCCTTTACATCTGTCTTTGGAATTCTCCGTGTGTCCTGTTCTCCTCTTAATACACTCTCTTATTTAGGCCATACAAATTCTACATGCATGTTGGTTGGTCCACTGATTAGACATGTATGATTTTGTGCGACTACCGGTGGTTCTCGTACAAGTTTCATTGCTTTCTTGACTTGGCACATCTGCTCCATTTATTCCTTTGTGTCAGTTTTTACTCTAAAAGCTCTTTCTTGTCAGTGACCTGTGATAATTTTTTACTTTCCTTTTCTTCACGTTATTTCTTATACATTCTTTGCCTGCTCCAATTATTTCTTAAACATTCGTTACCTGCTTCAGCGGATTCAAAATTTTCCTCCTTTCTTTGTTTAATGCAACTAACACTATTCCATGGTAATGTTTCGCCTGTTCCTGCAGTTTCGTAGTTTCCCTTGCTTACTGTAGTGTAATTTCTGCTTCCCTACATTTCCTTACAGTTCTAGTGTGTTTCCATCTGTGTGTTAGTCTCTTCCTGGTTTCCACAGGACTCGTTTTTCCATAACTTCCATTGATCCTTTAATCTTTGGTTTCATTTTTAATGTTTCGAGGTATTATTGTGTTTCCTATGTTATGTCGAGCTACCTTTCGGGCTGTTTTCATTTTCATATTTCTTCCACGAATTTATGTTGTCTGAGCAGTGTAGTCTATCACTACTCTGAGTCTAGTAAAGAAATTTCTACCCACTAGAACCACAAATGGAAGATCCAACTCTTCCCCTATAATGTGAAATTCATCTTTCACCAGCATGTTGTCACCTGTTGCCAACTCAAGGTTTATTGTACCTTCCATACTTATTTTATCTAATTCAAAATGCATTTTATCTGAATGCTCTTTAAGGGCTATACCGTGTCCCATCTTTTACGATTTATTTAATGATTAAACAAATCTGTTCTCCACTGTGAAATATGAATGTCAACAGCTGCATGTTACTTTCCTGACACTTTAGCTGAATAAATGCATTTGAATTCTTTCAGTCTATTTTAAATATACGACCTGGTAGGATATAATACAACTGTTTTAGTAAGCTTTTTCGTCGTTTTTCGAAACTTTCTGCCCCATTTTTCGTAGTGCTAACACTGGATTTTCCTAACGCTAATAGCATAATGTCCTGCTTGCTTACAAGTGTAGCACATCGGATTTTTTCCTTTGCTAGAAAGCCATTATTGCCTTGGCAAACTGCATCCCATATACTGCCTCTTAGATTGTCTACAGTCTTGCTTTGTATGACCTCGTTTACCAGATACATTGTAATACTGAAAGCTACAGCTTGTTCTCAACATGTTCCTCATTTTACCATATGAGAAACACTTTAATGGCCTTGTTTTCTTGTTACTGTGAGTTACTTGCCTCCCAAAGTGTTTCTCATTTACTGATAATATCGCGAATTTTTCTGTGAGAGCCACTTCAACAGCCTCAGCCAAACTCAAGTTCTCTCCTCAAGATCTAACTATTACCTTGGTTGGATATGGCTTCTACTCAGCTTCCATGTTGAGGCTAGAGTACTTTCTAGTTCTGCACTTTGTAGTACTCTTTGGGCTGCTTCCCTGAGAGCATCTATTTGAGATCCCCAACCTGCTATTCTCTTTGAGCATTCCAGTTTGCTCACGAACATTTTACAAGCATAAAAATCTAATATACTTTTGCATCTATAACTTTCCATTAATATGTCCCTAACGCCAAGCTATGTGGAAGTCAGATCACAAACTGATAATACACTTCAAGATCATTCTACAATCCTACTTTTAATCAATTGAAGCATCACTTAATGATGCTCTTTATTGAAAATTTCAAAGGCAGTACTGTAGTTATCTAAAAATTAATTTATTAGTACTTTATTCCCATCGAAGTATTGCCAAATGAGCTTAAGTGCCTCATTTAAACTGATGTGCTGTCTGGATTACTGTGCTTCAGTTTAGGAATTGCTATTATGGGATGTCAAGATGATGCATGGATACTGGTGTGTTGACTGTTATGAGACATGCCAGTGAGTATGGTGCTGCTGTGACAATAACAGTGACAATGGTGTCAGTGGCAGTGATGCCACACGCTGGCTGCAGTGTGGTGCAGTACGCTGGTGGCTTCCTTAGACATCCGTTGTTGCTTATTGGCTGGTGCACTGACTTCAGGTTCACAGTGCGTGGATCCTTGGCGGTGTTCTCATTGTTGCCAGACAAGACTCTTGGCCCCGCTTATCCAACATCTTATACTTCCTGTCATTTTTATTGCGCTATACCTTGTGCTTGCTGTGTTAGGTTCTTCAAACTAAATGGAATCTCAGATCCATAACATCTTTGTGTCTGACGTTATTCAGTTATTGCCTATTCCTATCAGTGTTCAGAGTGCAATAATGCAACTGGCATGCACCATGACTGGTATCATGAACTTTTTTGTCATGTTGCTGAGCTACCCTAAATCATCCATGTAACATTTACCTCTGATAGCATCCTGTGTGCGGAGTCAAGATTCAGCAAATAGAGGTGGAATCACCTGACAAAAGCTATAATGTACAAGGCTAAAGCTATAATTTTGATATGGTTAGAATTCAGTGGGAAACAGAAGATTCTGAAGGGGTTTCAAGACAAGAACTGGATTTGCTGTAACAAGGATTACCATACCAGACGATAATTACACTTCGATTCACTTAGTCAGCCCATACCTAAGTTAAGAACTTCAGCAAAGAGTGACTTCAGTCACACATGAAATACAGTCAGTCATTCCACACCTGAAAGTTTACAGTTACATAAGGAGGTGAATCTGACGATCGATAGAAGGATTCAGTTATAATTTTATACTCACCCCTGATATTGAATCCTATCCAAACTATCTCAAATGCAGCTTCAATTTCTGTCTCTGTAGATTTGAGTTTCTTGTCTACTATGATAACTACACCACCTCCATTTCCCATTGCCCCATCCTTTCAATGTATGAATAATTTTTCACAAAAATCTCACTGCTGCTAATTTCAGGTATTGATCAGCTTTTTGTACAGTTATCTAGTACTATGTGGGCTTCACTGCTTTTTAGGGGAGCTTTAAATGCTGGAACTTTGTTGTGAATACTCTGTTAACCACTAGGATTTTAATGCTCTCGCCTGTGAGGGCCATTGCTTTCGTTCTTATACTGATACTTCCAGGTCTCGTACACCTAACATTATCTGGAATTGATGGAGCGTCGCATAATGTGAAGAATTCTCGTGTAAACCACACCCACAATCAGCTGAGGGCACCCATCCCCAGAGGTAATGGGGGAGGGGGGGAGCACACTCCACCCCCCCCCCCCTGCCCCTAGCTCTCAAATAAATGGAAAATATATAGTGTACAATGGTGCTTTTACTTCAAGAAAGTGATTTAAAAATCGGTATTTCATAAGTTTTTAACAGGATGAGGACTAGAGGTTTTTTATGGTTACTTACAAGTTGCCATTCGTCTTTCAAAATATTAAAAATACTCCATACCCCTGGTCTCACCCTCGCCCCCCACCCTCCCCTCAAACTGTCGTATGGATCTAGAAACATAGACAGCAGCTTCTAGGGGTGTAGTACACACCTGACTCATTTAGGGGGAACCTACAGTTCTTAGTCCTATGGCGCAAGCCTCAGAAGTCATAGCCTAGTTTGTCACAGAACCTTTGTAGTATCTGGTTCAAGCCTTCCACTCGACTCAGATCCAGAGGGGCCACGATCTGTTTTGGGGATAATGCTGCAGATAGCGAGCTTCGTTGAAAATCCCTGACAAGACTGGTATTCTCAGTCTTCTCTGCCAGTAGCTGCCAGTATGACTTCGTAGACCAGATGGCAGGCATCGTTCGTCTCAACGTGTGTTACAATCTGCAGTTGGTTCCCTCAGTGACTTATGGAATAGCCTTTTCAACATGGGGTTCCTGCACACTGAATGCATTATTTGCCATACACTTGAACCACCATTGATTAACAGACACGTATTTTTGTGTTTGTCTCCCCTTAACATGGGATGCAGCACATTTCCAAGCAGGTGAAGTGAGTCTCACTGTCTCAGTTTTGGTTTCAGTGGAAGGCAGTTTTAGGTTAGATGGATGGGTGTAACATACTGAGTTCGCCCTGGTCCCTGGCTCCACTGTATGCTACGTTCAGACCTACCACTTACACGCCACTCATAGTCAGATGCACAAGTAGTCATAGATAATATACTTCCTGCAGAAGGGACAGTTTCATTTCCTGCAGAAGGGATAGTTTCCACAGAAGAAGAATTCAGTTGAAATATTACGTTCTCAAAACACTGTTGTGACTGAACTCGCACATTGTCAAATCCTAGCAACTGACGACCTAATTTGGAAACAATTTCTCAGAGTGATAAAGAAATACTAACCGTGAATTTTGCATAGCATCCTTCTACAATGCGTCTTTTATATGTTAACGAAGGATGTGTATGCTTTGTAGTTCAGAGAGTAGACTGACTGAGAGAAGAGGGATTCCAATCCCCGCCTGGCCGCACAGCTCTCTTCAGCTTTTTTTCAAAGTTAATTACAGCGAATTCCGAGATGGCCTTTTCAATTACACCACAGCTACCTGTCCAGCTAATCTAATGATCGACGTCTAGTAAGATTCGTTCTTTCTTATTCGAAATGAGGAGAAACGGTAGACTAAGAATTATTGAGAAAAAGTCCGTTGAAAAACAGCAGCAAACATGACATAATGAAAAAAGATAGATAAATTAAGTGTCGGTGGCTATTACCATTTTCCTACTTATCACTGATCGTTGAATACAGGATTATCACAACCTGCTCAGATTATCTATGTAGTACGCCTTATGAGGAGCGTATTAACTTTTCGTTGCCCAAATGTGCATTTTCAAGCGTCGATCAACCAAGGCGGCATTACATATATTTATCGGTACGCCAGGAGAAACGATAAAAACGTCTGTACTCACTACTGAATCGCAACTCTGAGAGGCAGTGACTGAAAAAATAATCTTGCGGTTTGGAAATGTAAAATGGTTACTGGCACTCATTACCTTTATAAAAACTTATTATCATACACGGCTATGCCTATCCGAATAGCAACGGACGAAGCGCGCTGATGCCAGCAGAGTTTCACACATTTGTTGTAGTTTTGTCTTTCAGAAAATCACCACTTTTCCCTTATTAACCCTGTAACAATCTTCAGTTAATTGACTTGTTTTACACTGTGTATGATCTAGCGTGTCTATGGATTGGATTGCGCTGAGTCACAACAGATGTATAAATTATTGCTGCTTTATGTAAAATGCAATAACAGCAGCAACGCGTAAGTTTCACACATTTGTTGTAGTTTTGTCTTTCAGAAAATCACCACTTTTCCCTTATTAACTCTGTAACAATCTTCAGTTAATTGACTTGTTTTACACTGTGTATGATCTAGCGTGTCTATGGATTGGATTGCGCTGAGTCACAACAGATGTGTAAATTATTGCTGCTTTATGTAAAATGCAATAACAGCAGCAACGCGTAAGAAATTTTCACAGGAGAAAGTTTGTTGCACATCATATATATATATATATATATATATATATATATATATATATATATATCGGTTTAAATATTTTATTTTCCAGTTAAGTGGGATACAGCAATCATACGCATATTAATTATAAACATTATATCAGATTGCTTAACTATCTATATCATATTCTACTTCGAATATTGTCACCTTGGGGGTATAGCTCAGTGGTAGAGCATTCGACTGCAGATCGAGAGGTCCCCGGTTCAAACCCGGGTGCCCCCTTAAATTTTGATGTTTTTTTTTCTCGATTAGTTCGTTTATAGTTATGATGGTGAATTGGATGCACACTATCGTGTATTTAAAGACTGTACACTAACGGAGACAAAAAGAATTTCGCCATGTCCTCTGCATACCATATGTCAGATGTCTTCGAAACATGTTGTTCGTTAGTGTTTTGTTTTGCGTGTTGGAAGCGGTGAGTATGTGGCCGTGTGTAATGTGAGTGTGCAGTGTAATTTCAAAAGTGTTAACTGGTAGCCACAGAACTCATAGAAAGAAACAACAGATTTCAGTAAATATAGGGCACTGAAATGAACTATAACGCTTCAGCAGGAGCAAGACATCGTAAGTGTAGGTGGTCTCACTTAAATCAGATGTGGTGAACAACTGGTTAATCAAATCTGTCGTTCGCTAGAAGCATTTGGGTAGATTTGCACAGTAGTCAGCAAAGTAATATGTATAGTACAAAAATTAAATGTTGACTGTAACGTACATTGTAGCTTTGGAGGTTAATTGTAGTGCTCTTTTGCCATTAGAATCTTGATGTTAAACTGCAGTTGGACTATTTGACAACTTTTTGGTTTTTCTGTAGTTAAGGTGGCGTTGACAGTTGATAGTAGTTTGTGATCACCACACCTAGTTTATTTGTGACCAAAACAGTTAGTGTAGAACTATTGGTTTTGGGTGCTTACAGCAAATATGCAGCTTACACTTAAATTTTTGCATCGCCATAGTGATTTGTTTTCATATCATTTACCACTGAAAAAAAGTTTGTGTGTAGTTATGCAACATAGTGCACGTAAGTATCGTGTGTGTGCCGTTGTACTTTAATCATTTGTAGTTGATAGTTGTAGCTATTCATTTACGTGCAATTTACGTAATAGTTACGCGAATAATGCATAACATATCGGTAGACGTTTAATTAAAACATTTTTCCCATGGGCTGCATACTCAACAGCACGCTTAAAAGCAAATTAATGGATAAACATTAAATGTCATGGGTTAAGCTCATTCTCGCCATCTCATTTCATGGCAAACATACTTTGCAGTACATATGTTTTCGGTAGTCTTTCCCTCAAAAATTGCTCCCAAAATTGTAACTTTTTAAAATTTATAACTGGTAAAATTTGATGTCCAATAACTTTCTCACTACTTTCATTATAAAATAAGAGTGCATGAGTTTCATTTCCAGACAAGTGAAAGAAGAAAAGGAAACTGTGACCATCATGGGATGTAAATATAATCCAAGGTCTTAACGTTTTATTGCAGTGGTCATAATATTAGGCTACTTATCTGGTTAAGATGTAATGTATTGTGCCACCAGTGGATCCTTTACTAGGGGCACGGAATGTGTGGAGTTTCACCCTTACATGTACTCTGTGAAAAGTAATTTATTCTTCATTTATGCAAATGGAAGGAATTAGGTCTACGTTTTTTATATTTCTTTATCTGTACAAATTTATATGTAGAGCTTATCCATGCAATTAATGACTTGAGGTAGGAATAGTGATTATTTAATAGATTTCATACTTGCTGTACATTAAATTGAACGCATTTTCATAACTGCTGTGTTTTCAGTAGGCCTACATTCTTGCTTTTCGTAGTGGGATCCAAATATGAAATTTTAAAAGGAATTTCTTCTCTTTTACATTCCTAAAATTTAGCTTCTGCATTAATCAGCGATGTTTGCCAGCGTGGACCACTGCTGTTCTCCAAAGTGTCGCCCAGTAATACAATCGCATATGTAGTACTCTAGAGAAATTAGAAGAAATGTTTTTAGGCAATTTACCCTCAAGCACCAGTGTGTGTGTCACATGTAATACACAGTTTCTAGTGCTCTGTCTATGCTGTCAGGTGTGTGTTTATTACTGTACCTCTTCCACCCTGTTTTGTTGTTGTGGTCTTCAGTCCCAGTGTATGTTTCATTCTAGTTTTACGTACTGTAACCTACATCCACTAAATCTGCTATTTACGCTTAAGCCTTGGTCTCCCATCCTCTCCCTTCCTTTCATTGACAAGCTAAAGATGGTGTGATGCCACGTGATGTGTCATATCAAATAATTCGGTCATGTTGTGCCATTAATTCATGTTGTCCGCAGTTCGATTCAGTTCCTCCTCAGTGTTTTGCTCTACCCATCTAATCTTCAGCATTCTTCCGTAGCATCACATTTTCAAAGTTCTTTTTTTCCCCTCTGACCTGTTTATTGACCTCATTGTACTTCCATACAAGGCTACACGCCAGATTTACTAATACTTATTTTTTTAAATTTCCTTTTTCAGACCAACTTTTAATGTTATTGTCAGCCTGCATTTTATAACCTTTCTGTTTAATTAGTCCTCAGGTATTTTGATGCACAAACAACAACAGCTTGTAGATTCCTTTTTTAGTGTCTCATTGCCAATCTAATTTCCTCAGCATCACAAGATTTATTCTACTATATTCCATTACACCTGATGTAGTGTTGTTAATACTCATCTTGTATCCTCTTTTCAAGGCAGTAGCCATTCTGCTCAACTGCTCTTTCAAGTCCTTTTTTATTACTGACAGAATTGCAATGTCAAGAGCAAATCTCAGTGTTCTTATTTCTTCTCTTTGTACTTTATTCATCATTTCAAATTTCTCCTTGGTTTCCTTTACTTGTGGCTCAATGTACATGCTGAAGAACTCCCTTCTCAACTATTGTTTCCCTTTCATGCACTTCAGCTCGTAACTGCAATTGAAAATAAGTCATAGGGTCAGTGTTGCCTTGCATGTTTATAATCAAACTGACCTTCCCTAACATAGCCCTCTACCAATTTTTCTCTTCTCTTTTTCTCTTTTCATTATTTTCTGAGAATAACTTAGTGAACTGATAGTTTAGTATTATTCACACCTGTCGGCACCTGCCTTCTTTGCAGTTGGAATTACTTATTACATTCTTCTTTAAATCTGAAAGTATTTCATCTGTTGTATACACCATATAAAATGTTTCATCATGGCTGGCTCTCTCAAGGGTCTCAGTAAATTTTGAGGGGAAGGCGTCAACTCTGGAGGTTTGTTTTGATTTAGATCTTTCAGAGCTTTGTCAAATTCTTCTTGTAGTGCAATATCTCACCTCTCACTTTTATGTACTTTCTTTTCCTCTTCTGTTATCACATATGATTTACCTAAATGGGAAGAGAGGGAATTAACCGCAAGCCTTGTGAAGACACCATCTCAGCAATCAGCTGAAGAGACATCGCCTAACCGTGGGAAATGTAAATGGTCAAATGTATGAAACTTCCTGGATTAAACCTGTGTGCTGGACTGAGACCTGAACTCGAGACCTTTGTCTTTCGCAGGAAAAGTGCTCTACCGACTGAGTTACCCAAGCACGACTCGTGATCCACGCCCACAATTTTACTTCTGCCAGTACCTTGTCACCTACCTTCCAAACTTAACAGATGTTCTCCTCGAAACTTGCGGGTCTAGCACTTCTGGAAGAAAGGATGTTGTGGAGATGGCTTAGCCACAACCTGGGGGATGTTTTCTGAATGAAATTTTCACCCTGCAGCAGAGTGTGCACCAATATGAAACTTCCTGGCAGATTAAAACTGTGTGACAGACCGAGACTCTAACTCGGGACCTTTGCCTTTCGTGAGCAAGTTCTCTACTGACTGAGCTACTCAAGCCATGTGTCCACAATATCATTTTTTCCAGAAGTGCTAGTCACCCAGGTTTCATGGGAGAACTTCTGTGAAGTTTCAAAAACAGGATACAAGGTACTGGCAGAAGTAAAATTATGAAGGCAGGTCATGAGCCATGCTTGGGTAGCTCAGTCAGTAGAGCACTTGCCTGCGAAAGGTAGAGTTTGAGTCTTGGTCCAGCACACAGTTTCGATCTGCCACGACGTTTCATATCAGGGCATACTCCACTGCAGAGTGAAAATTTCATTCTGGTCAGATGTGTATTTTAACCACAGTCCACCTTAATATAAGTATGACATAGTCCATGCCAATTGAGGCAGGCTAGGACCTTCATAGTCTCAGATGTTACTGAATTTAGCATATGTTAAAATGGAGGATTAAGTAAGGAACACTTTTTTTCCCCTCTAAAAAAGTTTCTGCTCAGAGATACAGCCCTTCAAAGATGAAGGTGTGCATACCATTTTGGAGATGTGAATTTTGGGAAAAAATATTGAAATGGTGTATCTCTGGAATAGTTCTAGATATTCTATGTGCTTTTTTTATTTCTTTTTATTTCTAAGATAATTGCTTTATGATGAAAAAGAAATCCACCATTTGGACTTATCTGTCATAGTTCTTTTACTATAGCTTTCTGAACTTCTTTAAATTTCTGGAATGGTTTTTCCTTCCAAAATGCCAATCCATAAATTTTTTCTGTTGATTAGTATCATATAGCTCTAATTCCCTGAAAAGGAGAGCTTCCACTTTTAGATTCAACAAATTTTATAAACAGTTGAAATTTTTGCCATACATAAAACCTGTTTTATTATCACATAACAGGCTCATAAAAATCAAAATCTAGCCTTATTTAACATAATTTTAGTTATGAAAGATGAGTAAGAGACTCATTTTTCAAACATTTTAAATTGTTCCAAAATAGCCTATATGCGAAAGACTTAAAGGTTTCAATTTATGCAAGAGTGATGCCTTCCTGTTGAACGAATAGGAACTGGAGCACTTAACAATAATCAAAACATTGTGAACAGGAAGTGAGCACTGATGGTGTTGTTGCTGTCCTTCAGCTGGAAACCTATATATCCAACAGCTGGCCCGTGTGGCAGCACAAAGTTCACTCATAACTAGTGTCCATAATCTCTGCAATCCACCAGTCACAATCATACGCCACAAACATCCCCTTTCTCATGTTGTGAATCTGAATATTATCCTGCTGTTTCTGAGATGTTGGCCGAATGAACGAAATTTGTTCTTTTTTGCTCTCTAAAGTGCATGCAATACGAGTTCGCCCATCACTTTGAGCCCAAAAATGTGTCTTCTGAATTCCTTTCAGCATTCTGAATCACAGCTGTCTGTATTTGGTCTGGTAAGATTATGTTTTGTAGCATGGTGTTTCAGGAGGCCTCCTACAACATCACATGGCCCCTACCCGTGGCCAGTAGCACTGTATACCCAGTCAGTTGGCACAAGCGACTTACTCAATTCAAACAGCTGGTACGATTTTTAAAATGACTAAGAGCACCATCAGCAATAATGATGATCTTCTCTGCCCCTGTTTGCAGTTGAAGAATTTTGCGCGTTGTTAGCGTGTCATGTCCTAATATATCACTCCTGTAAAAATTGAAACCTGGTCATTACTCCATTGATATCCTTGTACTTATTGTGGGAGAATTACAGACCAGTTCTCAGCAAAATCACAGTGAAGCACTAAACGTAGTTCTTTAGCCTGTAGGCACCCTTTCACTTCTGCAATGTGTTGTTGCAATTTCTTCAGGTACTGGTGTGTTACTGCTTTCACTGACCATTTACTAAGTTCTCACTGAAACTGTCAAAGGCAACAGTTTTCTTAGTTTATTTTCATCCCATGCCACGTATATAATTTCTGCAGTGTTATCTTCTACGTCTTCCAGGCCAGTTGTGTGTAAAGACAGTCCTCCCTTTCCAGGGCACTCACCACATTCTTGAAACAAATAAGTCTTTCGCTTTACGTCACAGATTACTAATGACTTCACGCGCCCAACCAAGGTGTCATATGTCACGTGCTTCGGCAATTTCTTCAGAGTTACCACACAAAGTTCAAAATTCGCACAGTACACACATAAACAAACATATTCAGTATTCAGTTTATTCACCATTGACCACTTACAGCGGAATAGGTCTGAACATCAAATATACAATTAACAATAACTTTACAGTAAAGTTTTTACAATTTAATTCTTTTTCTTTTAGGAATATTCTTATATACTAATGTCAATGCTTATTTCAAAATATTCTGTTATCTTATAAAATGGGTGTTTGAGAAGCCAGTCATAATCCTTACGTTTGAAAATATTATTGGTCAGTGACCGAGCAGATGCTGGAAGTTTATTGAAGAGTTTTAAACTCATTATTTTGTGCGAGTTTGCAGTCTTTGTGAGTCTGTGTCTTGGTATGTCAAAGTCCAGTTTGCCTCTGGTGTTGTGGGGATGTATGTTCTCTCTGGTCTCGAACTCGTTTAAGTTGCTTTTGACATAAAGCAGTGCTGTGTAGATGTATAGATTCACCACAGTTAATATCATGTGCTTGATAAAGAGGGGACGGCAGTGTTCCTTGGGCTTAGCTTTGCTTATTATTCTGATTACTTTTTTTTGAATTTTCAGTATTTCACTGACAAAGCAAGAATGTCCCCATAACAATATGCCATAGGAAATGTGTGATTGAAAGAGGCCAAAATATACCACCTTTAGATACTCATTAGTGACTACATCTGTCAGTCTCCAGATGAGATAACACACTCTTGCTATTCTCTTGCAGATATGGCTAATGTGTTCCTCCCAGTTTAATTTTGAGTCAATGTGGAATCCCAACAATTTTATTGATTTGCTTTCAACAGCTGTAGTTAAACCCAGAATTAGTTCTTGTGTTTTATCAGGATTACACAGGAGTTCATTAGAAGAAAACCAATCCATTACTAGTTCTAGTTTTTCCTGTGTTGCCTGATGCAGTTCTGTTGTGTCATGGTGTGTATTGAGCAACGTTGTATCATCAGCATAACACACAACTGAATTTGCTCCTACGTGGTAAGGTAAGTCATTAATTGCAATGATAAATAGAAAAGGACCTAGGACCGAGCCCTGAGGCACTCCAGTCCGAACTTCCTTCAGTGAGGAGCATCTATTTTTAATTGATACATACTGTCTCCTGTTACTTAAGTATGATTCGATTACATCCAAAGATGGTTTGTGTATGCCATAAAATTCCAGTTTTGCAAGTAGGGTGTTAGATGGTATGCAGTCGAAGGCTTTGCTAAGATCGCACAGTACGACTGATACTAGATCCTTATTTTCGAATGC
Organism: Schistocerca nitens; assembly: GCF_023898315.1. Lineage (NCBI taxonomy): Eukaryota > Metazoa > Arthropoda > Insecta > Orthoptera > Acrididae > Schistocerca > Schistocerca nitens. Next base: position 1,298,574,020 of record NC_064614.1, read on the forward strand.
AGTTAACACCTGGTTAACAACTTCAGTGACAGCAGTAGTGGTGTTTTTACCATGCTGATATGCAAACTGTCTGTTGGAGAGGAGATCATGCTTATCAAAATAGTTATTTAGTTGACTGTACATTACATATTCAAAAACTTTAGAGAAAATTGGGACAATAGAAACTGGTCGATAGTTTTGGGGCAGATGCTTATCTCCCTTTTTAAAGACTGGTATTACTTTAGCAGTTTTGAGTGCATCTGGGAAAACTCCAGATTCTAAACACATATTAAAAATGAAAGAAAGAGGTTGACAGATAAGGTGTATTATTTTTTTCATTACATAGTTAGAAAACCAATAACAGTCCATACTTTTTGAGTTGGTGAACCTTGCCACAGCTTTTACAATATCCTCTGGGGTGACAACATTCCAGTGGAAAGTATACATACTATGGGGTACAGCACCAAGATGATCTAGTGCACAAGTGCCATTTTGCTTGATTTTGTTTTTCAGCTCACTCACTGAGGTTAGGAAGTAATTATTTACTTCTTCTGGGACCAGCATTGCATCTTGTGTACGGGTTTGTGAATTATATTGGTTGATGATATCCCACGCTGCTTTACATTTGTTGGGAGCACTTTCAATGTAATGTTCACATGCTTGTTTTTTGGCCAAGGACAGTTTGTCTTTGTAGATTTTTTTACATTTTAGATAAGCTCTATAAGAAGTATTATCTAGCTCAGGTCCTTGTTTACAAGAATTTTTATATGTTCTGTACAGTCTGAGCATCTCCTCCCTAGTGAGAGCTAGCTCATCTGTATACCATTTTAGCTGTTTGTTTTTCTGTTTATGCTTAGGGCTACTTTTGATTAATGGTGAGCAGGAGTACCATAACTCTATGAGTATTTCCAGGAATTTGTTAAACACCATTTCACCAGCACCCTTTCCAGGTTGTGTGTTGTATACAAAGTCCCAGTTAACATAAGATATTCTGTCAATAAATAAATTAATATATTCATCTTTCTGCCCTCTTACCCATGTGGCATTAGACTTGATTCTGACTGATTTAGGCAACTGATCACAGGAGAATGTTAAAATCAATGGTTCATGATCAGCTAGGGCTCCACTGGCAAGTCTGACGTCGTACATATCTCTAGAAAGATTTACTATAATATTATCTAAGCACGCCTTATCCCGTGTTGGTGTGTAATTTGTACATTGTAAATTTAGTGATCTTAAGATATTAAAAAATGTTCTAGTAACATGTTCATCACTGTTGGCCATTTCAATGTTGAAATCGCCACAGATAATTAGTTTTATGTTAGATTTTAGTATTTTCCTCATAAGCAGCTCAAATCTTTCGAAAAATATATTTAAATCTCCTCCTGGTGATCTATGTAAGCTAACAATTATAGTATTCTCTACGTTTAGTCTTATACAGCTAAATTCTCCATCTAGTTCTGTACAGTAAGAGCTAACATCTATTTTAGTAAACATTATACTATCTTTAACAAATATTAGGACACCTCCATTCTTTCTTTCACTTCTACACATAATGTCTCCAACAGCATACCCCTGAGGAACAAAATATTGTACTTCATCGTCTGTCAGCCAATGTTCTGAGAAACAAACAACATCAACGTTTTCAATACTGCAAAAATGTTCTAATTGTAATACTTTGTTCCTAATTCAGCAAATGTTCGTTTGCATCACAGTAGCAGATTTATCTTTATTGCTTATTGTCTGAGAACACTCTCTCATTCGAATGTCGCTTTTAGCACCCAGTTCAAGTACAGGAGGTTTATTACCCGCCGATTCACAAACTTTTATACTAAAAAATGACGTACATTCCAGGTATTACTCAAACCGCTACTTTCGTAGATCGTTTTATTCCGTGTGAGTCTTTCTTTAATTATTTCATTGACACGTTCGCACACAAACTTTTTCCCTTCATAGTTTAGGTGGTGCCCGTGTCTGGTGTGAAGGTTACGCTTAAGTTTACTTATATCGACAATTGGCGTATTCAGAGCACAGTTTCTTTATTTTAATATTCGTTCTTCGAATTTCTTTATTAACGCACGAACTATTGATTAGATCGTGCCTATGAGGCACTGTAGCAACAACTGTATTCCTTGATTTATTTTTTTCTAGAAGGTTCTGAAGCACTTTTACGCAGACATCTGCTTCATTTTTCGCAACATCATTTGATCCCGTTATGCATACGACGAAGTCATGTTCTTGCGTGGATTTTGTTTGAATGCAAGCATCTAAAACGTGTTTAGTTCCCGCTCCAGGTTTAACAACACTGGTCACTGCTAAGTCTCGATTTATTTCTCGACACATACTTGATAAATTCCTGCCATGGCTATCTGTTAGAAAAAGCACACTGTTCTTTTTACCTGTTGTTTCCCGTTTATCAACATTTTTCTCAGAGTGACCATTCGTTTTCAGCGCATTGTCTTTTGAATGGTCTGGATAATTTACACTGTCTTTAACACCGTCACTGGACTGCAGAACACCGTATTTGTTTTTATCCGTAAATGTAACTGCTGTTGCAAAGTTCGTTTTTATTTTTCCAGTTAATGTCCTACCTTTGTGTCTCACTTCTGTCCACTCGGACGATTTGTGCCTTTCGTCAGGTGCCACTTCGGATGATTTGTTCTTCAACCGTAGTTCCCGATTTTCATTCTTGAGTGTGGTGATTTCGCTTCTTAATGTGTTGACTAAGAATTGTAGACATGAAACTCGTTCACTTTAATTTGTTATTTCGACGTTACAATTCTCGCACACTCCCTTTTTTAGTACATAACTGTAACTTTTTCTCGTCTTAGTGTTACACACTTCTACACTCGCGGCCTCCAATCATGGGTGCACAGGAAGGGGGGGCGGGGCAGATCCTGCAAGATTCACAGAGAAGAAGGACGGCCTGTGGAGGAAGAGTAGGGCAGCGAGGGTGGATATGTTTGGTAGGAACATGGGCCTCCACAGCATCAGCGATTGTCTTCTGGAGGAAGGACGAGGCATGAGTGACATCAGTGGGATGGTGAAGGGTGTGGAATTACCATCTTAGGTCGTAGTGTATAAAATTTTGATCTTCCAATATGTGAAGTTGTATAGTTGCTCTTATAAATTGCAAAAGTTTAAGACTGCAAGTCATGTACCTCTTCACTTTCACAACTTTTTAACCTTCAGCTGTTACAGTTATACCGCCTTTTTTGTTGGCACTCTGGCAAGAACAGTTTCATTTATTTTCCAGATAAAATGACTGCACTGTTAGAACTTGAGCTGCTTCTACATGACCATAATATGAATCTTGTCTTCCAAAGATTCCTTTTACAGACCTAATATTTCTTGATTTGTCTGCCATGTACTTTGATACTGATGGAATGTGGTTCAGAATTGTTTTGTTTGAAAATGTCTCTGGAATAATAGTTAAAACTTGCATCTTTTCTCTGTAGGATACACAATATTCAACAGCTGAATTGATATTTTTGAAAAATTCCTGGCAAGAGATGCAAGAATGCTTTGGTTCATTTTCTTCTGAAGATGTAATATCTACTTTAAAGAGTGTGGTCAGTTTTGCTGTAGTGTAATCATCCATAGCTTTAGTAATTTGACTGCACTTTCGTGATGCATAGAGCTTATGACTAGACTTCCTCGTTAATCGAGATGAAAATAGTCAGCACACTTCACTCTTCAGTGGCCCCAGTCAGGTGACATTTCAAACAGTCCTTTCTGCAAAATGCTCTGCAACTGTGTCAACTGGCAGGTTCCTCACAAAAATACAGAACTCACTGGATGGTCTGAGATTTGTTGAAAGCCTCTTCAGTAAACAAATTAGCACTGAACAACTACAGTACAGAAATCTGCGATGTGTCGTCCTAACCGCCATCTACTTCACGTCTGCTGTGCAGCGAGCTACCTTAATTTGAGTATTAACTGTATTTTTCTTACGTGTCACTTCTTCTTCCGTGTGTTTTTGCTTTTAGGAAGCTTTAATTGTCGAGTGCTATTAATAGTGTTCCATAGATTTCGTGTTTGTTTTGAATACAGTCAGAGAGAGTCCCTTTAGTCAACCATAGTGCCAGTAGTGCTAGTGTTTGTTTTCAATACAGTCCAGAGACAGGTAGTGCTATTTTCATTGCTTTCTACAAGAAGTGGCTAGCAATCACAGTTTAGTCAATAATCAGCCGCCTTTAGTGAATTAGCAGTCTAGTTAAAAGTTGATTAACTCTCTTCAGTAAATAGATTCCTTAGGATGTGTGACTGCTGTGTACGGACGCAGGAGGAGCTGGCCACTGTTCGCAAACAGCTGAACGTGTTGATGGCCGTGGTCAGCCATCTTCAGGCTGCTGCCTCAGAGTGTAGCGGCAGTGGGGAGTCTGGTGTGTCGCATGGTACACCCCAGGTGTTACATGCTTCACCCACTGTCCCTGCTGTTGAGACATCTTCGCGGGTACCGGGCGCGGTTGGGCCACCCTCTCCCCAAGGGGAGTGGCGGGTTCAGCGGCATTCGCGGCGCACGAGGTGGAGGGTAAATGTGGAGGCTGGCCGTGTGGCATCGCCCGCTCTGCCTGTGAGTGGACATGTGGCTGCTCCTTCAGCAAGGTCCGAGCAGGCACACCGGGGGAGGAGTTTATTAGTTATTGGGAGCTCCAACGTTAGGCGGGTGATGGAGCCCCTTAGGGAAATAGCGGAAAGGTCGGGGAAGAAGGCCAGTGTTCACTCTGTCTGCTTGCCGGGTGGTCTCATCCGAGATGTGGAGGAGGCCCTACCGGCGGCGATAGAGAGCACTGGGTGCACCCGACTGCAAATTGTTGCTCATGTCGGCACCAATGACTCCTGCCGTCTGGGTTCAGAGATCATCCTCAGTTCGTACAGGCGGTTGGCGGAATTGATGAAGGCGGAAAGCCTCGCTCGCAGGGTGGAATCAGAGCTAACTATTTGTAGTATCATTCCCAGAACCGATCGCGGTCCTCTGGTTTGGAGCCGAGTGGAAGGCTTAAACCGGAGGCTCAGACGATTCTGTGGAGATCTGGGGTGCAAATTTCTCGACCTCCGCTATCGGGTGGAGAAATGTAGGGTCCCCCTGAATAGGTCAGGCGTGCACTACACACTGGAAGCGGCTACAAGGGTAGCGGAGTACGTGTGGAGTGCACATGGGGTTTTTTAGGTTAGAGAATTCCCTCCCTAGGCCCGACAAGACACCTCCTGAGACGCAGCAAGGTAGGAGTAGGCAAAATGCAACAGGGAATAACAATATTAATGTGCTAATAGTAAACTGCAGGAGCGTCTATAGAAAGGTCCCAGAACTGCTCTCATTAATAAACGGTCACAACGCCCATATAGTACTAGGGACAGAAAGTTGGCTGAAACCAGACGTAAACAGTAATGAAATCCTAAACTCAGATTGGAATGTATACCGCAGAAACAGGCTGGACAGTGAAGGGGGAGGCGTGTTTATAGCGATAAGAAGTGCAGTAGTATCGAAGGAAATTGACGGAGATCCGAAATGTGAAATGATTTGGGTGAAGGTCACGGTTAAAGCAGGCTCAGACATGGTAATTGGATGTCTCTATAGGCCCCCTGGCTCAGCAGCTGTTGTGGCTGAGCACCTGAAGGATAATTTGGAAAATATTTCGAGTAGATTTCCCCACCATGTTATAGTTCTGGCTGGAGATTTTAATTTGCCGGATATAGACTGGGAGGCTCAAACGTTCATAACGGGTGGCAGGGACAAATCTGAAAACTACCTTGAGCAGTTAAACAGAGAACCGACTCGTGGCGATAACATATTAAACCTTCTGGTGACAAACAGACCCGAACTATTTGAAATAGTTAACGCAGAACAGGGAATAAGCAATCATAAAGCGGTTACGGCATCGATGATTTCAGCCGTAAATAGAAATATTAAAAAAGGTAGAAAGATTTTTCTGTTTAGCAAAAGTGACAAAAAGCAGATTACAGAGTACCTGACGGCTCAACACAAAAGTTTTGTCTCAAGTATAGATAGTGTTGAGGATCAGTGGACAAAGTTCAAAACCATCGTACAATATGCGTTAGATGAGTATGTGCCAAGCAAGATCGTAAGAGATGGAAAAGAGCCACCGTGGTACAACAACCGAGTTAGAAAACTGCTGCGGAAGCAAAGGGAACTTCACAGCAAACATAAACATAGCCTAAGCCTTGCAGACGAACAAAAATTACGCGAAGCGAAATGTAGTGTGAGGAGGGCTATGCGAGAGGTGTTCAATGAATTCGAAAGTAAAGTTCTATGTACTGACTTGGCAGAAAATCCTAAGAAATTTTGGTCTTATGTCAAAGTGGTAGGTGGATCAAAACAAAATGTCCAGATACTCTGTGACCAAAATGGTACTGAAACAGAGGATGACAGACTAAAGGCCGAAATACTAAATGTCTTTTTCCAAAGCTGTTTCACAGAGGAAGAGTGCACTGTAGTTCCTTCTCTAGATTGTCGCACAGATGACAAAAAGGGTAGATATCGAAATAGACGACAGAGGGATAGAGAAACAATTAAAATCGCTCAGAAGAGGAAAGGCCGCTGGACCTGATGGGATACCAGTTCGATTTTACACAGAGTACGCGAAGGAACTTGCCCCCCTTCTTGCAGCGGTGTACCGTAGGTCTCTAGAAGAGCGTAGCGTTCCAAAGGATTGGAAAAGGGCACAGGTCATCCCCGTTTTCAAGAAGGGACGTCGAAAAGATGTGCAGAACTATAGACCTATATCTCTAATGTCGATCAGTTGTAGAATTTTGGAACCTGTATTATGTTCAAGTATAATGACTTTTCTGGAGACTAGAAATCTACTCTGTAGGAATCAGCATGAGTTTCGAAAAAGACGGTCGTGCGAAACCCAGCTCCGCTATTCGTCCACGAGACTCAGAGGGCCATTGACACGGGTTCACAGGTAGATGCTGTGTTTCTTGACTTCCGCAAGGCATTTGATACAGTTCCCCACAGTCGTTTAATGAATAAAGTAAGAGCATATGGACTATCAGACCAATTGTGTGATTGGATTGAAGAGTTCCTAGATAACAGAACGCAGCATGTCATTCTCAATGGAGAGAAGTCTTCGGAAGTAAGAGTGATTTCAGGTGTGCCGCACGGTAGTGTCATAGGACCGTTGCTATTCACAATATACATAAACGACCTTGTGGATGACATCGGAAGTTCACTGAGGCTTTTTGCAGATGATACTGTGGTGTATCGAGAGGTTGTAACAATGGAAAATTGTACTGAAATGCAGGAGGATCTGCAGCGAATTGACGCATGGTGTAGGGAATGGCAATTCAATCTCAATGTAGACAAGTGTAATGTGCTGCGAATACATAGAAAGATAGAGCCCTTATCATTTAGCTACAAAATAGCAGGTCAGCAACTGGAAGCAGTTAATTCCATAAATTATCTGGGAGTACGCATTAGGAGTGATTTAAAATGGAATGATCATATAAAGTTGATCGTCGGTAAAGCAGATGCCAGACTGAGATTCATTGGAAGAATCCTAAGGAAATGCAATCCGAAAACAAAGGAAGTAGGTTACAGTACGCTTGTTCGCTCACTGCTCAGCAGTGTGGGATCCGTACCAGATAGGGTTGATAGAAGAGATAGAGAAGATCCGACGGAGAGCAGCACACTTCGTTACAGGATCATTTAGTAATCGCGAAAGCGTTACGGAGATGATAGTTAAACTCCAGTGGAAGACTCTGCGGGAGAGACGCTCAGTAGCTCAGTACGGGCTTTTGTTAAAGTTTCGAGAACATACCTTCAGCGATGAGTCAAGCAGTATATTGCTCCCTCCTACGTATATCTCGCGAAGAGACCATGAGGATAAAATCAGAGAGATTAGAGCCCACACAGAAGCATACCGACAATCCTTCTTTCCACGAACAATACGAGACTGGAATAGAAGGGAGAACCGATAGAGGTACTCAGGGTACCCTCCGCCACACACCGTCAGGTGGCTTGTGGAGTATGGATGTAGATGTAGATGTAGATGTAGATGTAGATGAACAACCATGACAAAGAAACTACAACAAAGGGTAAGAAATATCTGCAACAAAGAAAGTGAAAAGAAATAACTGCAACAAAGACAATAGAAATAAACATTGTAACAAAGAAATTAGTAAGAAACCAATTCCGTGAAGACTTAAATTACCCATAAAGGTTTTAAAAAATGATTTTTTGAAATAAAACCTGTCCAACTTAAAAGTGGAAGCTCTCCTTTGTAGAGAATATGTACAGAGTACATGGTGCTAATCAACAGTAAAAATCTAACTTTTCTGGATTGGCATTTAAAAAAATTCTGTAAATTATAAAAAAAATTCAATAGGCGACAGTGAAAGAACTTTCACAGTTATGACTAAACGAAGGATACCGTTGAATCATAAAGCAATTATCTTTCAAATAAAGAAAACTAACAAAGTATCTAGAACTGTTACCAAGATACAGACAGCATTTTTAAAAAAATTCCAAATTTCACATCTTCAAGATGGTGTTTGCAGTGTAGTCTTTGCAGGCCTGTGTCTTGGGGCAGGAATTTTTTGGAAGAAAACAAAAAATATGTGATTCTTACTTACTCCTGAATTTTAACATATTCTAAATTCAATAACATCCGGGACTATGAAGGTAACCCCCCTGCCTGAAGTGACACGGATTATGCCAGATGCTATGTTTTTGTGTTATTTCATAGTTTATTTGATTTGCTGTATATTCCTGCCTGAACTGTAAAAACCGTCTTTATTGTTTATAAAGAAAACATGTCATCTGCTACAGTTAGTTAACTCATTAATTTTTCAAGCATAAAATTACCCAGTAGAACATTTCATCACATACTGTTCCCTGTTGAATGCAAGCTCATTTCCTGCTTTGTAACACTTTAAGGGTCTGCTTCCTACAGCGAAAATGTGGTCTAATGTTATTGATTTATGAAAATACTGTCTGTTAAAAGCTGTAGTCAAGTTACAGTAAATAAACAGTAGCTGCAGTGAGTATCTTCTATTACTGTGCTGTGTGAAAAGCAGTACTGTATATTACCTGGTCAACAAGTAAGACATTCATAAAACCAGACTGCAAATCTATTAGTAAATTGTGCTCAGAAAGGGAACTACTCTGCTGTGCATTGTCTATGGCTGTAGTTATCAATTAATTTTTTCCCTGTTTTATCTAGATACTTCAGAATATTTAAGTTTGTTTTGGAGAAGAGATTAATGAACAAATATGTTATGCATATGCTGCACAAATGTTCATTATATAATTTGGTATTTCAGTGGAGTCATCTGAATTCTTGCACTTGAGAAAGTTACTGTTTGCCTTCAGTGGCTTCACTCGGGCTGTTCCCTTTAAAAAATGTGTGTAAAAATATGTAATTGGTATGTACAATAAATTTTGCTTTAGGCTACCACAAGAGGTAAATAAAAATAGGGATAAAGAGGAATATTCAGTATGATTTGTGAGTTTTTCCAGTAATGTAGAAAAAGTGAAAAATACCAATGGCGATTTTTTTAAATGGTCTAATGTACAGATCAGTCTGTCACAATAACAACAATTCTTTTACTTCCACGTTCGTTGGCTTCATCAAGTAACAATCAGACTATGAATATACGCACCAAAAGATGACGTCACAGCAGCCATTAACATTACATCAGTAGTCAAAGCTAATAAAACATATCAAATATCCCTTTTGACTCAAAAATAGTAGTTAATTTTTTATGTCTCAGTGTTGTTAGTAATTATTCTCTCACTTCAGTGATTTTGAGTTTTTTGGTTAGGCTCCATGACACTACTATTTTCACTATAACAACAAGTCTTAAGTTGTTAAAGTATTTTCTGTTGTGAGCTACTCACCCTAATGCTTCTCCTTTTATCTTTGTCTGCCCTCGTTGCCACTATAAAGGTGGGTCCCCACATCCTGGGGTCAAGTGCCCTGCCCTTGCTTTTTAATCTCCCCCAACCTACCCCTCTCTCCTCTTGGAGGGAAGAACTGTTTGCCATTTTTATATGTGGCTGTCAATAATACAACCCTGTTCGAGATTTTAATATACATTTGGTTTGCTGCTCATCTCCTAGCATTCTGGTCCTTGATTCCCATGCAACTGACCAACCTACAAGGTGTATAACTTTGCTTCTGCCATTTTTCCCCAACATTTGAGGCTTTAATGAAACATGTTGGTTACACATGTATCATTCAAAGTATTTTCCATCGTTTGCCACTACTTTCTCCAACCTTTCGGGCAGTGTATGAATCCCGTGTCGAAAAAATTGTTCATCTTTTGAAGCGATCCACGAATAGATCCAATGTGTGACTTCTTCATAAGATCGGAAGTGTTGGTCAGCCAGCCAGGCCATGCGCCACTGATCTCAACAGGTGATAGTCAGAGGGAGCAATGTCTGGAGAATACGGCGGGTGGGGTAGTACTTCCCATTTTAACATTTCCAAGTACGTTTTGACCTCTTTTTGCAATGTGGGGTCGAGTGTTGTGCTGCAAAATCACTTTATTGTGCCTCTTGCTGTATTGCAGCCGTTTGTTTTTTAATGCTCTGCTCAGACGTATTAACTGCAACATTCGATAACGAGCACCTGTGATTGTTTCACTTTGTTTTAACACCTCATAGTACATGACGCCAAGCTGGTCCCACCAAATGCAAAGCATGATCTTGGAGCCGTGAATATTCGGTTTGGCTGACGACGTGGAAGCATGACCAGGATATCCCCATGATTTTTTGCATTTAGAGTTATCATAATGAACCCATTTTTCGTCCCCCGTCATAATATGATGCAGAAATCCCTTCTATTTTTGCCCCTAAAGCAACTGTTCACAAAACCCACAAATGCTGTTCAATGTCTCTTGGTTTCAGCTCACACAGGACCCAAGTTCCTTCTTCCTGAATGATGCCCATAGCCTTGAGACGTTTTGGAAATGGCTTGCTGTGTCACTCCCACTAAGCATGCCAATTCTTCTTGAGTCTGACACGAGTCTTCACTCAGCAATGTCTCCAATTCTGCATCTTCAAGAACATTCTCTCTTCCACCACTATGCCAGTCTACGACATTAAAATTACCATTCTTGAAGCATTGAAACCACTCAAGACACATTCTTTCACTATTAGCATCCTTACCATACGTATTTGAGAGCATTTGATGAGACTCAGGTGCTGTTTTCATCATATTGAAACAAAACAGTAACATCTCCCACAAATGACGAGAATTAGGCTCGTAAACTGACATTTTCAATCAAGAACATCTTTATGATGCAGACACAAATCAACTAATGTTTGAATTAGGTTATGTTGACTGAGATCCAAGCTAACTGCATGACGTCTGCAATCTGTCTCTTTTGACCGCTACTTACCGTTGTTGCCACCTATCGGCAAATGGCAGAAGCAAAGTTGGACACCTTGTAGTATTTCCTGTAACTGACAGCTTACAGCAGCCCGTGGCTGCTGCATAGTTGTGGTACTTGCTTCTTCTTAACATCCCACAATATGTTAAAGTTTCTCAGTATTGTTATGTCTGCTCTATTCTCATACACTTACACTTTATGCACCTATACACCCCACTCTTGACAACTGACTACCCTGTTTTCCATCTGTAATATTAAGCACTCTGAGCCAGTTCTATTTCTTCCATCTGTTGTGCCAACTTCTGACCAGTTTCTGGCCCTCACCATCTACTTGCAACACTAAGTTTTGTGACGGCCTTCATAGCGACAACACTTCGCTGTAGAAACGGCCTACGAAGTCACCGCCACACTTTTAATAGCGGGCCGACCGGTCCGCTGGAACAGTGAACAGAAAGATGAAAACCCAAACACTCGGATTAAATGAAAGTCGGTACTTATCTTTATTAACGACGATACAGAACACAGTGATGAACATGGTCTACAGAAATCTGTCTACTTCGAGTCGGAGCGGCTTGGTCAGCGTCGGCTGACGACAAACAACAACTCTGCTGCGATGAACACACAACTGACTAGCAGGTACACAATTCGGTGGCGAGTATACAACTGAGCGGCGAATCCAGAACTGTCCTAGCGCTCGCGACTCCAGCGCTTAAGAAGCCAGAAGCCAGCGGTGGCGCGCGCAGACTTGCGGCGATTTCCTGTATCGCTGGCGCTGCTTATGCGGACGGCGTCCGGACTTTGATGCTGCCAACCTTTTGGCAGCGGGCTCGGTTGGCATTACTGGCTAGGATATAACACTCCTCCCCCCCAAATCGCCGCACCGTCGTTGAATAATGACGTGGCGAGCGTCGACGGCGGGGGAGGGGTCTGGCCGCAGACGTAGCAGAAGAGACCGGGGCGGAGACTGTTGTCGGTGGCAGTCCCCGGTCCGCACCCCAGCATTGGCTGCGCGGGGCCTCGGGAAACACCGACTGAAAACCGAGGTCAGGGTGCACGCCTGTGACCACGGGCGCAGCTTCTGGTACTGGTCGCGACGGGGCGTTGGGACCCACGAAGAGAGGCAGCGTCTCCTGACGCTGCGTCGACGGCTGCTGAGTGGGCGCCGGACAAGGCGCTGCGGTGTCAGACTCCTTGGGGGCGCCCAAGGAAAGCGGCTGCAGTACAGGCTGCACAGCCACCGCTTGGGAAGGCGGCCCAGCTGAGGGGTCGACGTCCATCAGCTCCGAAGGCGGTGGCGACTGAAGAGGGACCGCAGGCGCCGGAGCGACCACCCGGGGCGCTCCCGCATGAAGCTGCGCGGGAGGCATCAACGGGACGGGCTGTCGGCGTGGTAGCGGCGACGGCTGCTGCTGCTGCCCTGGGGGCGGCAGCGAAGTCGGAAGGCGCGGCTGGAACCCGCCGCGGACCAAATCTGTGGACAAAGAACGAGCGGCAGAATCCGGGCGGCCAGCGCGGCGCAACTGGTTCTGATGCCTCCTGTGCACCCCAGTAGCACCTTGAACAGTATAAAAACCGCGACCCTGGACACGTATCACGGTACCACGTTCCCAACGACGGCGACCGTGATAAACTCTGAAAAAAACGGCGTCGTTGCGCTGAAAACGCGTGCGATGCTCAGAAGCGGCGGGTCGATCCGGGGGGTGCAACAACCGTAGTAGGGTGTGATGACGACGGCCGTGGAGAAGCTCCGCAGGCGAAGGGCCGTCGCGTGGCGTGGTCCGGTACGACGACAGGAACGTGATGAGGGCCTGCTGACGAGAGTGCGTAGCACGAAGGTGGTCCATATGATCCTTGAATGTGCGGACAAAACGTTCCGCTGCACCATTCGATTGAGGGTGGAACGGCGGAGTAAGAACATGGCGAATGCCATTGGCAGAACAAAAACTTTCAAATTCAGCAGAGGTAAATTGTGGACCATTGTCAGACACTAAAACTTCTGGAAGACCCTCAATACAAAAAACTGAAGTCAACGCCTGTATAGTTTGTGCAGACGTTGTAGGCTGCATGGGCACAACAAACGGAAAATTACTAAATGCATCTATCACGATGAGCCAACGAGAATTCCAATATGGACCAGCGAAATCAATATGTACTCGCTGCCAGGGACCGGCAGGGCGTGCCCACTCAAAATAGCGTTGAGGCGGAGCAGCTTGGTGTTCGGCACACGTCGAACAATCTGTAGACATCTGCGTAATCTGCTTATCAATGCCGATCCATGTACAATGACGGCGGGCAAGCTGCTTGGTGCGGACCACTCCCCAATGACCTTGATGCAACAAGTCGAGGACCTTGGATTGGAGCACTTGGGGAACCACTACACGAAGCTGGTCATTCTCGGTGCGTAACAGCAAAACTCCGTGCGAAACGGACAACAGATGACGTTGCGGATAATAGCGACGAACCACAGGATCCGATATGTCCTTTGCCTTGGACGGCCAACCACGTTGAACAAAACGTAATAGTAAACTCAGATGAGGATCCGTAGCTGTCTCACGTGCCACCTGACGATAATCAATCGGAAAATCCCGGAGGGATTGATGCTCATCGGCGTCAATCTGATGGCAAGAGTCGTCAGAGGAATCGAAGACATCATCCGCAGCAATCGGCAATCTAGAAAGCGCGTCAGCGTTTGCATGCTGAGCTGTAGGGCGATACAGTATCTCATACTGGTATTGTGATAACAAAAGAGCCCAACGTTGTAGTCTCTGAGCTGTCCGCTGAGGAACTGGTTTAGACGGATGAAACAGTGACGTCAGGGGCTTGTGATCTGTTACTAAATAGAATTGTCTACCATAGAGGTAGTGATGGAATTTTGTGACACCGAACACAATAGCCAACGCTTCCTTGTCCAATTGGCTATAATTACACTGAGCTTTGTTTAGCAATTTAGATGCGAACGCAATAGGACGTTCGGTGTTACCGACTCGGTGAGACAACACAGCACCGAGGCCGAAAGAAGAAGCATCACAAGCTAACACCAGAGGCTTGTTAGGGTCGTAATGGACCAGACAACGATCATTCAATAAAGCCTCTTTGAGCTGCTGAAAGGCTGATTGGCAATCAGCTGACCACACAAACGGAACATTCTTACGGCGGAGACGATGCAACGGTGCAGCAATCTGTGATGCATTAGGTATAAACCTAATATAATATGTCAATTTGCCAAGAACTGCTTGCAATTCATGCAGATTGCGAGGGGCGGGCAAATCACGAATAGCTGCTAAATGTGACTGGGAGGGATGAATGCCTTGAGCATTAATAACATGACCCAGATACTCCAACTCCGTAAGGAAAAATGAACATTTATCGATGTTGCAACGTAGGCCTGCCTGAGACAACACTGTAAACAAACACTCCAAATTACGGAAATGTTCAGCAGGCGTCCGACCGGACACAACAATATCGTCTAAATAGTTGCAACACGATGGCACATTAGCCAAAAGTTGGGACAAAAAACGTTGAAAAACAGCTGGAGCTGATGCACAACCAAAAGGCAAACGCAGAAAACGGAACAACCCCAACGACGTGTTTATGACAAAATACTGTTGTGATTGCTCGTCGAGGGGCAATTGCAAATATGCTTCACGGAGATCAATTTTGGAAAAGAAACGAGCTTCCCCTAACTTATCCATCAGCTCGTCCGGTCTAGGCAAAGGAAAAGAATCAATGACAGTCTGAGGATTAACTGTCGACTTAAAATCAGCACACAAACGTAACTTGCCAGACGGTTTCTTTATAATAACTAAGGGAGAAGCCCACCGGCTCGCTGAAACGGGTTGAATAACACCGTCGTTTTGCCAACGACGAAGTTCATCTTCTACAGGTGCCCGGAGGGCGTGAGGCACTGGACGAGCACGAAAAAATCGAGGCTGAGCATTATCTTTTAACGTAATATGAGCGGCAAAGTTCGCAGCACAACCGAGTTCGTCTTTAAATATGTCACTGTATCGTTTACACAAATCGGTTATGCTGTCTTGAGGAACAACAACAGCATTAAGTTGCAACACATTGTCTTGGATAGACAGGCCAAACAAGTCAAAACAGTCTAATCCGAAAATGTTTACACTGTCTGTAGCGCGGAGCACTGTGAATGAAACTGTTTTTGTATTGCCACGGAATGTGGCTGGCACGCTACATACACCTAACACAGGAATTTGTTCTCCACTATAAGTAGCCAAAGAATGTTTTGCCGCTGAAAGTTTAGGGCGGCCGATAGCCGCATACGTAGCACTATTTATGAGAGTCACAGACGCACCAGTGTCTAATTGAAAATTGAAGGTCTTATCCTGGATGCGTAGCTTCACAAATAGTTTATTACACTGTCTCTGGATCGGTGCAGCGGAGGCGGAAGACACAAAATCTGCGCGTTTAGCGCGTGTTCGCTGCTTACGACAACTCATGGGTTGGGCGGGTGGAACAACAACTCCCGCTTCACTTGCAGTCTGTACATTACTTTTTACAGCGTTTGAATTACGCTTGGGTCGCATAGCAGAGGGCTGGGTGGGTGGCTTATTGCGAACAAGTTTATTACCCACACGAACCGTGGAAGAGTCTTTAAACGCGACCTTCTGGGCGGGCTGGCTTTGAAGAACATGAATATCCATGGGCTGGGCAGCACTAGAATTGTTCTTGCATTTACGCAAACAGTCTGGATGTGTCCTTTCCTTTGACAAAAGTGACAAACCGCGTTTCGTAACGGGCAACATTCACGAGGATCAGCAAGAACACACTTAGGGCAAGACTTAAGTCTATCATTTTGCACACGCGGCTGACGAATGTGTTTAACATGACGCGGCCGGCTAGTGTTTACAGTCTGACTCTGCCGGTGGGGCCGCGGGCGTGACATAACTTGCTTAGCACAGGCAATTTGAGAAATACATGGCTGATCTAACTCACACTCAGCATAGTCAAAAGTATCTTGGGCTTCAATGATGTTCATCACAGTCTCTAATGACGGGTCAGGCAACTTTAAGATAGCAGCACGAATACGAGAATCTGCAATGTTTTGAGTAATAGCGTCTCGTAACATGACATCACTGTAGGAAGCTCCACACACACAATTAAATCGGCACTGACGGGTGAGGCCCCGTAAATCTGTTAACCACTGTTTATTAGATTGATGTGGCAGTTTCTTTAATCTGAAGAACTTGAATCTGGCCGCTGCCACATGAACTCGCGACTCGAAATACTCAGCAAGCTTGGTAACAACAACGTCATAGTCTAAAGCTTCTGGCTTGGATTCCGGGAACAACTTACAAAGTAGTCTATAGACTTCCACGCCTGCAGTGGAAATTAAATAAAGCTGCCGCTCATTACCTGTGATTTTGTAGACTGACATGTGCGCCTGCAACTGCGCGAAATATTCTTGCCATTCTTCTCGTGATGCCTCAAAAGCACGAAAAGGCGGTGCTGCCTGTGCTTGTTCCTTGTGTGGTGGTGGATTAGCCGCTTGTTTGGCGATTGCTTCCACCAGACTTTGTATTTGCTGACTCTGTAACAAGATCAACTGTTGTAATTCGGCAGACATAGTGAACACAAATTAAACCAGCCCCCAAAATTCTATCTCAAGAAACAAGTTGAACCAGCCCTGCACACGAGTTCGGAAGTCCTCGTCGCCAGTTTTGTGACGGCCTTCGTAGCGACAACACTTCGCTGTAGAAACGGCCTACGAAGTCACCGCCACACTTTTAATAGCGGGCCGAGCGGTCCGCTGGAACAGTGAACAGAAAGATGAAAACCCAAACACTCGGATTAAATGAAAGTCGGTACTTATCTTTATTAACGACGATACAGAACACAGTGGTGAACATGGTCTACAGAAATCTGTCTACTTCGAGTCGGAGCGGCTTGGTCAGCGTCGGCTGACGACAAACAACAACTCTGCTGCGATGAACACACAACTGACTAGCAGGTACACAATTCGGTGGCGAGTATACAACTGAGCGGCGAATCCAGAACTGTCCTAGCGCTCGCGACTCCAGCGCTTAAGAAGCCAGAAGCCAGCGGTGGCGCGCGCAGACTTGTGGCGATTTCCTGTATCGCTGGCGCTGCTTATGCGGACGGCGTCTGGACTTTGATGCTGCCAACCTTTTGGCAGCGGGCTCAGTTGGCATTACTGGCTAGGATATAACACTAAGCAACCCCCTCCCCTTGTCACTTAAAATGTGTATAAAGAGTGGAAGCCTCCATGTGCCCGACAACCTGAGAAGTCTGAATTATTGTGAAAGGGTATCACTTTTTCTTTTAATTTGTTCCTCTTTCTTTTTGTTTTACAATTTTTTCCACAGATTTTCTGTTTTCTGCTGTTTTGTATGAATTGCTCAAGTTTTTCACTTGCATCTCACTTCTTGCAGTTACTATCTTTTGTTTTTACCAATTACTTGCCTGCTGCCTTAAACTATTATTACAATGTTGAATCTTTACTGTACTCTTATTTTTCAGTCAAGTAATAATAAGATAATTTATTGTGATTATTGTATATATGTGTCTGTTGTCCTTGTATGTCATTTCATATATTTTCTTTTATTACTGGTTTCAGCTGCAAGCAGGAAAAAGCACTATGTTAGTGACAGTTCTGTTACCAGCTCACCTGCATCAAACTATCCACCACCATACAATCCGTATGCTGCAAGTCCTCAAGGGCCAGTCCTGCAACCTGGTGTCAGTCCGTACATTGACACAAGAGCTTCCCCTCCTCCATATGGGGCACCACCAGGTTAGTGACACTCCCTTCTTCTTTGTTTAGAATACTATTTTCTGCTTTTTTTGTGATCACGCATTTCAGTTGGTTAATAAAATTGATCTGTGATCGTTCTCAGTGAGAATTCTTTGGATGGCACAGAACAGGGAAGAAGCATGTTTATGTGTTGACTAGGGCACATTCATCCAAGAGAACTGAGGACTGCTCTTTATTCACCCAGGGTGGATCCTGACTTTGTTATCTTACTCACGAACAAGGATAATGCTACAGTGATGTTCTGGAAGCAAGATTATGTTCAAAAGATGTATTATTTTCTTTGAGATCCTGTGTATCACAGCCTCAGTGCTGATCCAACAAACAAGGGTGGGTAGGAAGAGTAATAACCTCCAGAAGCAAAGTTTGTTGTTGCAAGAGAAGAGTTTTAGCTTTTTCTCTGCTGTCCCCATAGCCTATATAGCTGTCCGAAAATCCACAAGGAAGGGATTCCTCTGAGACCTATTGTCAGTAACATTGTTGACCTGACGTACCTTGTAGGTCGGTGTGTGCATCAAATTAGGAACTTGGCGGGTTTCTCTGTCGATAGGAGTTTGTTTCAATGACTGACATTTTATTAAGTGCTGATGTGGTCTCTGTTTTGACTCACATTCCTCTGCCTCATTCATTACTGTTAATTGATGTTAGGTTTGGTGTTGAATTAACTAACCTGTTTGACATGTGCTGACTTCCACTTACTTTTAATTCAGTGTCCAGTTCTATGAGCAGACAGATGGAGTCATTATGGTGAGCCCTATGTCATCTAATTATTATTGCCAATCTGTGTATGGAAGATTTCGAGGGGCCAGCATGCCTTTTTAAATATGGAGATGATACTTTTGTTGTTTGTCATGGAAGTAGTGATTCAAAATTTTGATCATCTGAATATTTGTTCACTGCAGGTTCCAAAGAATGCCTTCCTTCCCTCCCGTGGTGTGATGATCAGGAGGAGGGTTGGCAGTATGTTGTGACCTCATAAGTGGCCAACTCACACTGGATTGTTTCTTCAGGCTGATAGTTTTCACCATCCAGCTCAGCACGGAGAGGTTCATAGGGCCTGTGTCATCTTAGACCAGGGTGGTTGTAATTTAACACAACCCAAAAAAAGATTTTTTCTAACCCACTTAAAAAACACCATAAAACCCATGGATATTTAATTATGGAAATTTAGTCAACACACAAAATGTTACATACTTAGCATTATACAAAATTAAGAAAAGCCACGATATTTACTGTAGACAACTATTACTGTCACAAGAATTCATTTTATTAATATTGTCTGTTGACTTTTTGACTAATATGAGAAACACAGTTGAAAAAATTTGCATTTCCATAAAAAACTTTAACTTGACATAGAATTATAATGACTGTAAAGTACAATTTGCTCCTTTTTATGTAGAATCATAATGATTGTGCTTACAATTTGCTCGTTTCTGAAAGCACCTAGAAATTTATAGAGCATCACTAATTTCGTGGGTGTTTTCTCTCCTAAAATAATTTCTTAATTTGGCCCTAAAAGTTTGCAAATAGCAAAGATTTTCTCAGTGGATGCAATGCTGGCAGTGCAAGACGTGTGACACTAATACAGTAGTTGTAAATATGTGTGAGTGTCTTAGATAAATTAATCATAGGAATTTAAATGGAACTACTCGGAGGAGACAAAAGTCACGGGGCAGCGATTCAACGCAAATACGGATGGTGGTAGTGTCACATACACGAGGTGTAAAGTGGTAGTGCATTGATGGAACTGTCATTTGTACTCAGGTATTCATGTAAAAAGATTTCCAATGTGATTATAATTGCACAACAGGCATTAACAGACTGTGAACACAGGATGGTAGTTGGAGTTAGAGGCATGGGATATTACATTTCAGAAATCATTAAACAATCAGTATTGTAAGAACCACAGTGTCAAGAGTGTGCTGAAAATACCAAATCTGAGTCATTACCACTTACCTTGGACAACACCGTGGCCGACTTTCTTCACTTAACGACTGAGAGCAGCAGTGTTCGCCTAGAGTTGTCAGTGCTAACAGACAAGCAACACTGTGTGAAATAACCACAGAAATCAATGTGAGATGTGCAACAAACATATCCGTTAGGACATTGTGACAAGATTTGGCATTAATGGGCTATGGCAGCAAATGACAGACTCGAGTGCCTTTGCTAACGGCATGACATCACCTGCAGCGCCTCTCCTGGGCTCGTGACTATATCGGTTGGACTCTGGACGACTGGTAAACTGTGATCTGGCCAGCTGAGTCCCAATTTCAGTTGGTAAGAACTGATGGTAGTGTTCGACTGTGGCTCAGACACCACAAAGCCGTGGACCCAGGTTGTCAATGAGCTGCTGTGAAAGCTGGTGGTGGCTCCATAATGGTGTGGGCTGTGTTTACAAGTCTGGGTCCTCTGACCCAACTGAACCATTCATTGACTGGGAATGGTTATGTTCGTACTTAGAGACCATTTGCAGTCATTCGTGGACTTCATGTTTCCAAACAACAATGGAATTGTTATGGATGACAGTGCACAATGTCACCGGGCTACAATTGTTCACAATTGGTTTCAAGAACATTGTGCACAATTCGAGCAGATGATTTGTCCACCCAGATTGCCCAACACAAATCCCACCAAACATTTATGGGACATAATTGAGAGAACCATGTGTGCACAAAACCCTGCACTGCCAACACTCTAGCAATTGTGAACAGCTATAGAAGCAGCGTTGTTCAGTATTTGTGCAGCAACTCGCAATGACTTGTTGAGTCAATGTCACATTGACTTGCTGTGCCATGCTGGGCAGAAGGAGGTCCAACATGATATAAACCAATTTTACTGTCTGGCTTCTTTAAGTACAAATGTTTTTCTCAACTCTGTCTCTAACCCTTAAAGTTTTCAGCTGAGTCAGTCCACTTCAAAGTCACCTTTTGCCAGCTCAGTTATAGGAAAGATAGATCAGTTGTGCATTACACTGTCTACCAACCATGAATTCAGTAACTAATGTAAACAATGACGTGGCACTTTCGTTAAGGCTTTATTGCCTTGTGCGGGTAGCAATGCCAACAGAATTAGTCTTATTCTGTGGAGACACTGTTTCAAATGAGTTTTATGACCATCATTAAAGATTAGGGCCCTTTTAGGATTTGTAAAGGATGATTTTTGTTTGCATAAGGCAGGTGTCTATTGTATCCTTTGCAGTTGTGAAACAGCATACGTTGGTCAGACCATCAGGAATGTGGAGAACTGATGTACTGAATGCCACACACACACTTTAAACAGCGGAGCAATTCTGCTGTTGCAGAAGGTTGCCTTGTTACTAATCATTCTATGGAATGTATCAAAACAATTTCAGAGATTCTGGCATGTATTTCCAGCTATTGGGATAGTGGTTATAAGGAAGTAATTAAGATTAAATTAGCAAGTTTTTGCTTAAATTCTGCTAGGAACCGTGCTTTCCCTATCTTGTCAGAGAAAGGAACAAGAGTTAATGGTACATGCTTACACGATAACTTCTGATGTGGGTCATCTTTGGTTGTGTGATGGCATTAGTTGTTTATTATGGTTCTTCAATGACATAGTCCTGCCTGCAGAGGGTGTAAATTTTCTTGAACTGTTCTCTCTCATCATATTTGTGCCTTGAAAATGATGGTGTGTTCAACTGTTGAAATATTGTCATGTATCTTGAATAAAGAATCCTCTGCAGATGTAGAAGTTATCTTCAAGCATGCACCAAGGATTTGTGTTGGGACTTTTGCTGTTCATGTTGTACATTTGTGACCTTGCAGGCAATGTTAATAGGGTCATTCCATGTCAATTCAACCACTTTGAGAAAATGTTCCAGCTGATAGTCTCAGATTTGGCTGAAATTTAGCACACCAATGCTACCAAGTGTGGAACACTCATGTACAAAATTTTTAGTTCCCCTGGCAATTAGTTCCAGAATTATGGCTTGTGAAAGAAGGTGGCATGACCCGGAAATTGCAACCCTCATCTGGCAACTTCAGGTCTTAATAACTTTGGAACTATTCCACACAGTCCAGTGAAATTTTTACACCCCAGTAACATCCACTTAGAGAACACATTCTATGAATCAAAACACCAACAACATATTTTTGAGGGAAAATAAAAAATCCAAAATGTGATTTTAAAAATGTACTACGTTAAAAGGTACATGTTGTAGGTGCCCTCATGCCAAATATAATTCACTCAAAAAAGTTTTTTTTTTTTTTTTTTTTTTTTTTTTTTTTAAAGCTTAATTTGGCCTAAACACACACAACTCATCTTGTCCGTATCAGTCACACAAACAGAGTTACATGCACATGAAAATAGAAAAATTTGAAAAATTACCTGAAAAACACGGATTTTCTAAGTGTGGTGGCACAAGAGAGACAAGTGATATCCAAGCCAAATTTCAAACACTGCATAAGTAGACCATAATATAATATGTGGCAAAATTTCAACTTGTTATTGCAAGGCATTTGTGTACAATAAAAGTTGACAGAGATGTATTTGGTTACGTTTCTTTTAACACGATTTAGCAAGTAATAGTGATGATGCAGACAACTTGTTTCAGATAAAGCTGCAGCAATTGTTGGGAACAATGAAGCAACAGAAAGTTAAACAATGGTAGTTTTCAGGGACGGAATGAGTCATTGTTAGGCAGGAACAACAAAGGAAACAAGCAACAATTACAGGTTACTCATGTTTTTAAGATTCCAGTTTAGACTGGTCAGTACTGCTGTGGAAAGTAAATATGGAGGCAGAAGAGTGTACTAGTGGTGCTTTTGTTCAAACAAGTTGCAGTATTGATAGAGCACAAGCATCTGAATGTCATAAAACAACACATGGGACAAAATGTGGCATTTGCTTTGTGCTGTATGATCTGGATGAATCGGACCAAGATTTGTTGCTATGGAGATCCGGGATACACCCTGTGGGCACAAGAAGTACAGTTCCAGGAAACTTTAGTGTTTATCATCATATGAAAGTGTTTCTGGATAAGTATTCTTTTCTACAAAGATGTTGTTTTGATCTATTTCGGATTCATAAGAAGACAGTGAAGTGTAGCCTCAGAGAAATTGATATAAAATCAGTATTGAAAGTGAATCTGTGCATGGGACTTAACATGAAACCAGGACAAAAGCTGTGTTCCAGGCGTGTTACACTGCTAAAATATGAAGAATATTCAGATAATTTACATGACAGTGACGAAGAGTATCAGCCACCTACAACCACAGCGGATGAGCAATTAAATACATGACTGCTCTTGGTTTGTCTCCCATGAAGACACACAAAATTGGAAAAAGAGACAGGCCCAGCTGTGGTAGAAGAAAACTACAAGAAACTCAAATGGAATTAAAACACAAAATAGCTGACACATTAATGGTGGAAGAGGAAGAACTATCTGCTCCAAAGGAACAGAAATCATGCCAGAAATGCTCTGATTTGGACAAAATTGTGCATGATTTGAAAGAAAAATGTGCCATATCCACACGCCAGAAAAAGGTAGCTATTCTTACCCTTGTACCTTCCAGCTGGTCTATTGACTACACTGCAAAGGAATTCAATGTTTCTACATATATGGTAAAGCAAGCTAGGAAAATAAAAGCAACCCAAGGAGTGCTTCCACTACTTCAGCAGGCTCAGGGCAAGCAATTGAGTTCAGAAATAAAGGTGCTAGTTTCAGAGTTTTATGAAAATAGTGACTACAGCCAAATAATGCCTGGGAAAGAAGACTAAGTAACGGTGAAAATGGGAAATGTACATGTACAGATGCAAAAAAGACTTTTGCTATGCAACATATCAGAGCTATATGTAGAATTAAAGGAAAAGTATCCCAATACTAAAGTAGGTTTATCATCTTTTTTCAATCTTCGGCCAAAATGGGTTGTGCCTGTAAAGTGCAAGGGGCACACACAATGTTTGTGTATGTGAGACCCATCAAAATGCTAAGCTGATGTGTGCTGCTGTAAAGGATTCTGGTCTGGATTACAAAGGTCCAATGAAGCTGCTAGTGTGTGACATGAGTTCCTACCAGTGCACGATACACAGGTGTGAAAAGTGTCCTGGTAAGGCAAGTCTTGCAGAACACATGAATAACAAACTGTATGGTGAACTTATGGATGACGATGAACTTGTTTCTTATAAACAATGGACACACATGGATTGCACAAGTCTTGAAACAAAGCAAAATACAGTGGAAGATTTTGTTGAAATGTGTTGTCAAAATATGGACAAACTGACCACACACAGCTTCACAGCAACAGCACAATCGGCAATCTCCAGTTTTGTAAGGATAATTTGAAACAAGATGAAATTAGAGTAATACTAGACTTTTCTGAAAATTATGCATTTATAGTTCAAGGTACCATCCAAGGATATCCTTGGGACAGCAGTCAAGCAACTCTCCAGCCATTTGCGATTTACTATATAGGTGAATCAGGTGGTGTGTCTGTCATGAACCTGTGCGTTTTTAGTAACTGTTTAATTCATGATGCCATTGCAGTTCATGCCCACATTCGCACTGTCATGGCATATGTGAAAAACAAGCTGCCTCACGTACATTTTGCGAAATACTTCAGTGATTGGACAGCTAGTCAGTACAAAAACTGTAAAAATCTCAAAAATTTATGCATGCATTACCACGATTTTCAGATTCACGCAGAATGGAATTTTTTCGCAACAAGTCATGGTAAAAATTTATGTGATGGTATTGGTGCTACCATTAAGTGCATGGTATCACGAGCTAGTCTGCAGCACCCTACAGAAGGTCACATTCTAACACCTCTTCAGTTATTTACCTGGGTACATAAAAATATCTCTGGCATACAATCATTCTGTGTTTCGAAAGATGAGGTGAAATCAGTCGAAGAGTTGCTAAAAAGCAGACTAGAACACGTTAAAACTGTTGCAGGCACGAGGAGCCATCATCACTTCTCTCCAGCGGACTCTGACAATGTGCAGATGAACAGACTGTCTGGTTACAACTATAGGTTCATGCACAACATGTGTGTTCACAGGGTGTCTGACTCAGGATTCAGAAGCAAAAGCAGCAACATACAACCAGGTTGCTATGTTATTGCTGTTTATGATGACAAATGGTACTTAGGATGTGTTGCACAGTGCTGTGAAGCAGAAGGTGATGTATTTGTGAACTTCATGGCACCAGCAAGATCATTTCATTGGCCACGTTTGACAGACAGGTGTTGGATTCCTTTTGAACATATTGTTATAACAGTTCCAGTTCCTACTACAGTGTCAGGAAGACAGTACAATTTGCAACTCAATGTACAGAGTACAGTAGCTAAAGTGTGGGAGAACTTCTGTTCGAAGGACAATCGACTGGTTTTTAGCAGTTAAGGTGCAGTACACATTAATGATAGGGTGTGTTAATCTGTCTGTATGTTGTTGCTTAGTGATTAAACAGTTGTGGGAGAGGATAAGAAGAGGCAGAACAGTTTACGATATGTTTTTACAAAATTGTGTTGTGGAACAATGGCCACATCACCAAAAACATCTGTCAACTTGATTGTACACAAATGTCTTGCAATGACATGCTGAAATTTTGAGATATATATAATTATGGTCTACTTATGCAGTGTGTGAAATTTGGCTTGGATACCATTTGTCCCTTTTGTGCTACCACACTTTGTAAATCCATGTTTTTCAGGTAATTTTTCAAATTTTTCTGTTTTCGTGTGCATGTAACTCTGTTTTTGTGACTGATATGGCCATGATGAGTTCTGTGTGTGTTTAGGCAACATTAAGCTTACCACAAAAAGATTTATACACTTTTTGAGTGAATTATATTTGGCATAGAGGGCACCTATAATATGTACCTTTTAATGTATTACATTTTTAATCGCATTTTGGAATTTTTTATTTTCCCTCAGAAATATGTTGTTGGTGTTTTGATTCATGGAGTGTGTTCTCTAAATGGATGTTACTGGGCTGTAAAAATTTCACTGGACTGTGTGGAATAGTTCCAAAGTTATTATGACCTGAAGTCGGATCTGAAGATAGATTGCCAGATGCGGGTCACGCCACCTCCTTTCACAAGTCATAATTCTGGAGCTAATTGGCAGGGGAAACTAACACTTTGTACACAGGTGTTCCACACATGGTAGAATTAGTGTACTGAATTTCAGTCAAATCTGAGACTATGAGCTAGAGCCCCTGGTTGACTGACATGGAATGAGCCAATAGTAACCTCACACTTTTTGCAGATGATGCAGATATGTAGGCTAAATTCTAGATCAGGGCCAGTGGAAGTCAAGGCGGTGCTTATCTGCTGCTCATAGGTTGGCAACACATCAGTTTTACATAGCCAATAGGATGATTCTTTGACATAACCAATGAGAGGCAAAAACTGAGACAGTGTATTTCTAGCACCGAAATGGAAACCATTGTCTAGTTTGATTTTTTTGGTGTGTTAGTGTGTTTTGAGAAATATGTTTTGTGATTATGGCTGTGATTGCTATAAAGTGGATCAATTTAAGGGATTTAGCTGTGCACGACAATGGCATCTGTTGGTGCATGTCTAGTGGAGTAATTGCAAAGGCGCAAAAGTGTTTCAGATGTGGTGGTGAAATGACTCAAGAGTCAAGGGTTTGTGTGGAGGAAATGATCTGGAAGTGCATCAAAAGCCGCCACTTTGAATAAGTGGATTAATGTTTTATTAATTCAGTCATGGTAGAACATAGGTGGATCAGTTTTTATTAATAAATAGATGCACTTTTAATATATTGATAAGCATTGATCCACCTACCTTCTCCCATGATTTAATTAAATACATCAATCAACCTATCTCCTCCCATAATTCAACTAAAAAATGTATGCTTGCACAGACCTATTGTGTAGCATCAAAGAGCAGAGACATATTCCACTGATTTTTTAAAAATATTCTGGGTTGCAATTCTGTCCTTAATTTGCAGATACTAGCTAGCAGAGTTTAGATAGTTGTGACTCAAACAAACAGCAGATAATTTCTAATCATTTACAGCAATATTTCACCCTTTCTTCCAAATGTATTATTTTGAAATACGTTATCTGCCTACTGCTCTCTCATTGGCTGTGTAATACAAACAGCTGACACACCTTCTTTTGTTCCGATCATACCTCACGGCAGGTGCTGACAACATTCCTGCATTAAACATGTAAGTAGGCCATTGGCCCTATTCTAGACCTTTGCCAACTGTAATGAAATAATGACAGAAAAAATTATACAATTATTCAGTCAGATCTTGATAAGATTTCAAAGTGTAGCAAAGATTTCCATTCATTTAAATGTTCAGAAATGTCAGATTATGCACATCACAAAATGAAAAACGATAGTATCCTACGACTGCAATATCAATTAGTCATAATTTGAGTCAGCCAACTCACACATTGGTTATTGGTCGGAAACGGGGAAAATGCTGTCTACAAAGGAAACATATACACAAATAATGTGACGGATAGGATGAGCAGTGTTCTGTGACTCTGCTAATGACACGATAGTGTATGGGAAAGTGTTCATCATTGAGCGACTGTAGAAAAATACACAGTGACTTAAGACAGAGTTTGTTTGATGTAATGAATGGCAGCTTGTTTTAAAAGTAGAAAAATATGAGTTAATGCAGATGAGTAAGAAAACCAATCCTGTAATATTCAAGTACAGTGTTGGTGGTGTGCTGCTTGACACAGACATGACTATTTAATATCTAGGCGTAACAGTGCAGAGCAGTATGAAATGAAACGAGCACATAATGTCAGTAGTAGGGAAGGCAAATGGTTGACTTTGGTTTGTTCAGAACGATACAGAAGTGTAGCTCATTTGCGAAGGAGACCACCTGTAGAACACTAGTTCAACCCGTTGTTGAGTAATGCTAGAGTGTGTGGGATCCCCACCAGGTCAGATTAAGGGGAGGTTTACTATGTGTGGCCTGAAAAAAGCATGTTCTTTGAGAGAATTTTTTTTCTCAGGATATTTTATAGATATCAATGTCAAATTTGGTCAAAATGTTTATTGATATTTCCTTTACAAAATGGAATTTTGTTGACCGGAAATCTCGAAGAGCAAATGCGGAAGTACCGTCAGAACGAAAAAAAATTTCGATGTAGACCTCCACGTGCGGTATGTCACGTCTGAAATCACAATTGAGTTGACGTTAGAAGTATATAAGATTCTTTAGCAGTTGTACCTCACTTAAGTTATTTGGACCTTAGGAAACAAAATGGTGGGCATTAGAAACAAAATAGTTTTTTCATCGATTTTTCAACTTCGTTGGCCAAGTAAAAATATTTATAGTTGATGGATCGGAATAAGAGTGGTACAACTCCTAGACGATTTAGTTAGCTTCATCAGAAACAAAGAATCATGCCAGTTGGTTCAGTAGATTTGAAGTTGCCACACCGCGCGATAAAAAAAAGTCATTTCGAGAAAAACGCGTTTGAAGTTTTGACTACATATAAATGCAATATTATGCAACGTATGTTCAATCTGATATTCTGGGTCCATAAACTGGTCCTTCCTCTTCCTCATAGAGGGCGTTCTGCTCAATCTGGGCCATCCTGTGCTGCTCCAGAGCTGCTCATACGGCCAGTGACAAGCGGTTTTCAGCCGCTTGAATCTGGTGGTTGTCCGAATGCTTGGTGAACTGCGTCGAATAGAGTCCCAGGGTGATGTCCATCATTGTCATTGGTCTTCAGAATTGTGGAATACCCTTCGTTGAAGCTGCTCACTGCCAGAAAAGTCGCAATCTCCACAATCTTCGCACCAGAATGCAAATGCTTGGGGTCTAACTTCCAAACACAAGTGTTCAAACTTTCACTTGAATTTTGTGTGTTTCCACCCAAGCACCGGTACAATAACTCGTCCTCCGAAAGGGCCTCGTAGATCGGATGAATCACCTTTTGAACTTCTTTGGAGAGCAGCTGGCTGTGTTGATATTCGTCCAGATGTTCGGTAGCCTGTGCAATGCGCCACTTTCACCAACTAGTTTCCCCAGCTGGACAATTTTGATGTTGTGGGCGGTCATCCGCCGAACACTTGTGGAAATACGTTGCCCAAATTGCCTTCTTCATCTGTTCCACTGAATTGGAATGCCGTCGGACTGTCAAGCTGTAGTACATCGTAATCTCCTTGATCACTTGATCCTTGGGCAAGCACATAAAATAATTTTTCCTGGCTACAAAGTCGAAATTCCCAAAAAAACTGATGCGTGAGAAAGGCCAATTTCAGGCAGGTGCATTTTTGTTCAGCCGTGAATTACAAACATTTCCATTCCGTATTTGGAAAAACCATTTCAGGGGTGGATTCTAAACACTTTTACAGATCCAAAAATGCAATTTTAAAAAAAATCGAATTTTTGAACCAAAAGATAGTAAACCGCCCTTTAAAGGAAGACATCAAAGCAGTGCAGGGGCGTGCTGCGAGATTTGTTGCCAACAGGTTTGATGAAGATGCGAATATTAAGAGATGCTTCCTGAACTCAAATGAAAGGAGACAGTGTTCTTTTCTGAAGCATCGTTGAGAAAATTTAGAGAACCGGCAATTGTGGCTGACTCAATAATGCTTCTACTGCCAACAACATACATTTTGCGAAAGGATCATGAAGACAAGATGAGAGAAATTAAGGCCTGTACTGAAAGATATAGACACCAGTATTTTCCGCAACTCATTTGTGAGTGGAACAGGAAAGGGGGTGGTACAGTGTATCCTCTGCTTTGCACTGTATGGTGGCTTGTAGTGTACATATGTTGATGCAGGTGTAAATGAGACTGCTTACAAATCACATGTGCGATGTGGGACCCATGCCAAATTCGACTAATCTGCCTGCAATCCACACACGATCAGAATGAGAAGAAACAGTAGCATGTACCTGGCTAAGTATATTGCACCATTCACTTCTAGTGATTTGCAGAACAAGTACGTACATGTAGAAGACATGAAAGCGGCAGAAAAATGCTATTAGTTGCAGGTCGTGTGATATATTGTCCCCGCCGCACACTTTCCTAGTTGCACATAACTCTAGCTTTCCCTGATTGCATCTCCTTGTGATTGTTTTAGTATCCACATGGTATGTATAGTTTTACATGTTCATTGTCCTTTCAGTTTGATGTTTCCATTTAGAATAAATATTTGTCTGATATGATTAGGTCATGAACATCATATTATTCAATACACATGAATTCAATTTTTGGAAGTGAATAAAATTATTTGGATTTTATCAAGCCTTTCAGGAGAACAAAGAAGTGTCTTGATTTGAGGTTCCTGGTAACCACCCTGTCTTTTGACAAACATTTGAGCCAGCACATTGTCATGATGGGAAAAGATACTACACAGGCCCATTTTGTAGTGAATCTCTCGAATTTGTTTCAGTTTTTGGTTACAAACCTACTTTCCTCTGTGGTTACGGAAATATGTCCATTTTCTGCCAAGTAAATAAATAGCTTTTATTTCCTTCCTCCCTTTCTTTGTTGAACATCATCAGAGTAGAATTAAACACAACTAATGCTTTATCTAGAAATCAGGATTGTACAGTTATGATTTCTCCTCAGTTACAATGTTGAATAACAGTTTTAACTTGTGAGAATCAAACCATCAGTTACTTGTTGTGGAACTCAAACTGTTCGCCCCCTATCTCGTGTGTGGCATCTACTAACTACAAACTTTACCTACAAAAATGTTCTGAAGTATGTAGTGACGAGACAGTTGTTGATGTAATCTTGAATGGAAACTGAATGTGTTAGTAGGCATCACCTTCAATCAGTTTCTGGCAGCTAAAAGTGTTATCTTCAGAGGGAAGAGTATCTGTGTGCTCATATCATCTCAAATTTTCAAGAGAATTTGCTTTATCTCAGAGTTCATTTGAACCATCGAAATATTGTGAAAGCAGAGCAATTCTCAACTGCAAATACAGTGAGCAAAGGCACTAATTTACCCAGAAACTCACTTTGAAGAACTAAGAAACCTTTTGATGGAAATACTTGTGTTAAAGACCTACAGCTGATAGCAAATGAATGCTGTGAAGGGCTCAGTAATATAAGTACTTCTAATAGGCACACAGCTCTCAACGTTTTATCGCTGGATGAAGTAGGCTGCTTCAGCCGTGTGCTTTTTGGAATGTGCTGCAGTTATGATAATCCAGTCAGTCTCAAAATGTTCACAATATGCCTTGCATACCCTCTGAAAACAAGTACTGTTGTATTTGACTTTTTTTTTGTTATGTTTCTCACAGGTTACAGTCAGCGGCCCAGTTATTCACCAATGGATGTGGATCAAGGGTACTCTATACCTGGCCAGTTTCTTAATGAACCACTGGTTGCAAATGTTGCTATGCAATATGGGCAGGCATTGGTTGGATCAGGAAAGCAAATTGTTGATAGAGAGCTGGAGAAATATGTGCCTGTTACAAGACTGAAGTATTATTTTGCTGTAGACACAGCTTATGTAACAAAGAAGCTTGGATTGCTGTTATTCCCCTTCTCACATGGGGTAAGATTCTATAAAAATTCTTCACATTACTGATGTTAATCTATGTGTGTAGAAAATTTTTGAGGTAAGATTTATTAAAATAATGAGTTAAATACACTGTAAAAACATTTACAAGATGTGACTGCTCTCATTATTTAGAAACTATTTGTCGCGCACACACACACACACACACACACACACACACACACACACACGCACACACACCTCTTGTCTGTTTTAGGTTGGATCTGTACGTGATATTTTCCAGCCTACTTTAGAAACACATCCTTAAGAAACTGCTCATCCACTGTGACTAAGATGAAACTTACCACAGCATAAGGAATTGCTTATGTTGAAAACTCTCTCACACTAGTCACAACAGTAAATAGTTTCTTGGTGAAGTGGCTGTGTCATTCCTCTTTACAGAACTCATACAGTAATTAATGGAAGAAGATTATTATTGTTGTTGTTATTATTATTATTATTATTATTATTATTATTATTATATGAATATAATTAGAGGGAAACATTCCACGTGGGAAAAATATCTCTAAAAACACAGATGATGTGACTTACCAAACGAAAGTGCTGGCAGGTCCAATCCCGGGAGCGGAAAGACTTACCTTAGGGGGAAAAAAGGACAGGTATACACTCGCGTCTTTATTCATCATGTCATTCTTGTGTGCACCATGGTGCTTCATTGTTTTGTTGATACAGTCTTTCCAAGAATGTCGTCGTCTGCCACATTTCTATCTGCGAGGTGATTCCCATTCAAAAATTTTCTTTGTATGCCGGTGACATGGCATTTTTCATAAATGTCCATACCAGTTTTAAGCTATTTTTAGTCATTTCTTTCACTGCTTCATTTGTCCTCCTTCTAGCTCTTACTTTGTCATCAATTTTTTTCTCAGTTCTTGATATTCTGGTACTCCTTTGAAAATAATTCATTTCCACACCTATCAGTCATCTTGTAAAGTCAGCATTTAAAATCCATAATTCTGATGCATAGCATAGGATAGATTTAACTATTAGTTTGCCCACTCATTTCTTACCGTTATTGGAAATGTTATTGTAAATTTAAAAAAAAAATAAAAAATAAATCATATGGCCTATTACTTCTCTGCTTTGTTGTATTTTGTATTTTACTTCTGTATTACCCAACCCACTACTGCCAATATGTGCCCCTAAA
The DNA here is from genome assembly GCF_023898315.1 of Schistocerca nitens. Taxonomy (NCBI): domain Eukaryota; kingdom Metazoa; phylum Arthropoda; class Insecta; order Orthoptera; family Acrididae; genus Schistocerca; species Schistocerca nitens. Next base: position 1,298,606,798 of record NC_064614.1, read on the forward strand.
TATTTAAATTTTTCTGACATTCAGATATAGAAGCTGCTCTTTCAGCATAGTAAATTAGTTGGACATTAGCTCACATCCTGTTGAATCTCGTTTTCTGGAATATCTGTTAGTTTGATTGGCAAAAACTGAAATTCCTTGATTATATTCTACATTTAGCTGTAATAAAAATAATAACTATATTTAAGGTTTGGTTTCTACTTCTAAAACATTTTTTTTGTTGTTGATGCTGCTGCTGCTGCTGCTGCTGCTGTTGTCGTCGTCGTCGTCGTTGTTGGCAGTCCGAAGACTAGTTTGATGCAGCTCTCCCTGCTGTTCTATCCTGTGCGTGCATCTCCATCTCTGAATAATTGCTGCAACCTACATCCTTCTGTATCTGTGTGCTGGTTTCATCTCTTAGTCTCACTCCACAATTTTTATATCTCGCACTTCCCTCCAATACTAAATTGATGATTCATTGGTGTCTCAGCAAGTGTCCTGTCAACAAATGCCTTATTTTAGTGAAGTTGTGATACAAATTGCTTTTTCCTCCACAGTTCAATTCAGTGTCTCCTCATTAGTTATTTGGTCTACCCACATAATGTTCAGCATTCTTCTGTAGCATCACATTTCAAAAGCTTCTGCTCTCTTTTTGTGTGAACTGGTTATCACCCTCATACTATTTCTGTAGATTGCTTATCTCCATACAAATGTCATATAAAAAAATTCCTAACACTGAAATTTTTTATTTGATGTTAACAAATTTCTCTTTTTCCGGAAATGCTTTTCTTGTCATTGCCAATCTAAGTTTCCTATCCTCTCTTCTGTGGCTACCATTAGTAATTTAGCTGTACAAATAGCAAAACTCATCTACTACTTTTAATGTCACATTTCCGAATCTAATTCCCTCAGCATCACTTGATTTAATTTTACTACATTCCATTATCCTTGTTCATGTCTGTCTTCCAGTTCTTTTCAAGACACTGTTCAGTATGTTCAGCTGCTCTTCCAAGTCTTTCGCTGTCTGACACAATTGCAGTGTCATTGGCAAACAGCAAAAGTTTTATTTCCTCTCCATGAACATTTATTCTCTTTCCATATTTCTCCTTGGTTTCCTTTACTGCTTGCTCAGTTTACAGATTGAATAACATTGGGGATTGGCTACAGTCCTATCACACTTCCCTTTTTCTTATATTTCACCACACTTTATCCCTTCCTCCAAAGAAATGGTGTTCCTGTATGTAACGATTTTCCTTTACCTCATCACAAGTGTAGGTCCTCCTCCTCTGGTACATGTACCTTATTTCCTACCATACTGCACACATTAGGGCAGAGCACCTGTTTGAAAACCGTATCTCCTTCTTTGTGCATTGAGAAAGTTTTATCCCTCGTAGTTTCCTGATTTTATCTCTATATACTATGTACCCATCTAGACTACTTAAGCCGGCAATCTTTGTAAATAATTTAAAGGTTTTTTATTCTAGCTAGCACTCCTTGCCTTTAAGTTACTCATTATTAAATTATATTAGTCTTCCACAGTTGTTTTTGCAGGTACAAAGGCACATAATTATTTTTAATTTTGATACTGATGATAGCACATTATAAATAATAGCAAATGGGGAGGGGGCCAAAGGAGACATCTGTAATAGCAAATGCATAATTGTGGGCTATTAAATCCAAAAATTGGAAACTGAAATTGTAACAAAAAAAGGGTCTCATAGTGAGTACCTGTCAATGTGCAATGTGCAAGATGAAATCAGTACCTAAAAGAGGGAAGAAAATGATCTAGTATTTTAAGACCAAAGAAGGAAAGAAGATAGCTCCGGCACCACCAGCATCAACGCCATAGGCCCTGAAAAGTGCTCTCAACATCCTGCTATTGCAGACCTGTAAGGATTACATATTCTCTATTAAAGAAAATTATCCTGATTGCACCCTGCCCTTTCCACCAAATTACGTACTCCCATCACAATAGTTAGAGAAAATGTAACAAAAGTATACAGGATAGTAGGAGAGAAGGATTGTTGTACAAAAACAAATATAATAAACTGACTGACTCAGGACTTTGTAAGCATCAGCCCAGAAATTCACAAAGAACATGAATCCCCTGAAAGCCATCATTTGAATTATGAATGTTTTAACTATATCTGTATTATATAATTCCTTATCTTTTGCACTCAATGACTCTACGGGAAATGCTACTTCTGGTTGTGGAATGTCTGCCACCCTATAAGGACCTTCATACCTATGGAAAAACTTACTAGTCCCTTTCCATATAATGGAGGTTTTGAGACACAGAGAAGCCCATTCCGGGTTTTCCATTGTTTGTTTTTATGAGTCACTTTCTTTATAAAGTAACGTATATGATACTTCTTGACTAATGCTAAGGCATCCTCCTTCAAATCAAGAGTTTTGATTAAGCTGGTTTACTCTGTTGTGCACCTTTTTATTTGATTCATTTTTTGTTGAATTATACTCTCTAGCCATTTAAGTAATTTCAGTAATGGTTTTCCAATAAACTTCCTGTTTGAAACATGCAAAGGCAAAATCCTGTAGTTAGATGAGGTAACTTGTTTAAAATACTTAGAATTCAGGTACCAGCCGTACCCAGGTTGTATGTCAACTCATACAATTACAACAAAGTCATCCAGTTTCCTTCATTACTCTTTTGGATGGATAAGATTATATTTGTGGTGTGTAAAATTGTAATATGATGTACCCATTCCCAAGATAAAAATTCCTTAAAGGTATTTCTTATAAACTGCGTACCATTATACATAAATAATTTTCTGGTCAAATGCTTTGAATTTTCGTCTACTCTCCAAAATAAAATCTCTTCTCATAACAACCGCTTACTTTTATCCTTTTTAGAAAATGTTCCATCGTTCAAAGATGTAACAATAGGACTGAAATATGCTTCAGATCTTAAACTTTATTTTATTCCTCATGCTAACAATCTTACTTTGTTGTTAAAATAATGTGTTGAGCTAAAATTAACTCTGTATTCATTATTCATACCTAATGATAAATGAGAAACTACATCAAAAACCATATTTAGTGAACCTGTAATGTAATCAATTTCTAATTTCATTTCCTGTAAAAATAATAGCCATACCATCAATTCACTATGTAATTATCTACTTTCCATGAAGAATTCAACATTGGATTGTCTGTACATATTATTATTTTAGAGCCCCATATTATTAGAGTCGGACATTTTTGTAGACGTCAAACGAGAGACAGAATTTCCTCATCACTCACTGAGTAATTCAGCTAGTGCTTGCTAAGACTGCGACTAGTAAAAGAGAGAGTTCATTGTTCACCTCCTGCTGGGTCCCATTCACGCTGGAGCAATTCATAATCACAACCAGACTGTGACTCTTTTGTGGTCCATTTAAATACTTGATTCATTTTAGGATGATGCAAAATTTTAGCTTCAAGTAGTGCTTGCTTGATATTACCAAAAGCTTCATATGTGCCATCATCCCATGCCCACTTAGCTTCTTATTTTAGTAGGTTTAATCATCTTTGATCATTTGTAGCCTGTCCTTTTATAAATTTTCTGTAGCAACCAGCCAAAACTAAAAGTGAACAGGATTGTTTCACATTCTCTTCAGCTCCAGACAGCCCTTGACAGACAGGGGAGGGGAGGGGGTTGAATAAATGATTTTCTGGATATCCGATCATTTACAAAAAAAAAAAAAAAAAAAAAGGTACCATTGTCATGGGAAGCAAAATGAAACAAAGAAACAGCTATGTGTATTAAGCACAAAACTGCCTATATTTTTTTATTAGGATTAATGGAAACCACTGACCAAAAGGCAGAAGCATTGAGTTGAGTTGTTGATTGTATATATGTACTGGAGTGTCTAGCATCCCAAAGGGAGGCAGCCGGTTTGCTGTCTATGAATGTGGTATGGAGAGTTGGCAGGTACATGAGCTGGCACAATTGTAGTGGCTGCTGGGAAGCAGCACATGCTGAAGGCAACATGGGAATGTGAATTGGGAGGTGATGGGACATAGCAAGGGGAAACATTGAAGGCAGTGTGGGGACGTGAATTGGGAGGGTGTGGCAGTAACATAACAAGGAGGAAACTGTTGGGTGTAGAATGCAGGGACAGTGGGTTACCTGAGATTGAGGCTAAGAGGATTACGGGAGTGCAGGATGTGTTGTAAGGATAACTTCTGTTTGCGAGGTTCAAGAGAAGCTGGTGGTGGACAGAAGAATCCATATGGCACAGTCTGTGAAGCAGCCATTGAGATTTAGCATGTTGTATTCAGATGTCTTTATGCTACAAGGTGGTCAACTTTGTTCTTGACAACAGTTTGGCAGTGGCCATTCATCTTGATGGACAGCTGGTTAGTAGTCACACGCAACATAAAAGGCTTTTGTAGTGTTTGCAGCAGAGCTGGTATATGACATAGCTGCTTTCACAGGTAGCCCAGCTTCTGATGGGGTAGGATAAACCTGTTACAGAACTGGGGTAAGAGGTGCTGGCTGGGTGGATTGGGCAGGTCTTGCACTTTTGTCTTCCACAGGACATGATCCTCCTGACAAAGGGTTAGGAGTGGGAGTGGCATAGGGATGGACTAGAATGTTATGTAGGTAGGATAGACGATGGGACACTACTTTAGGAGGGGATCTTGGGTAGGATGTCCCTCATTTCAGGCCAGGATGAAATATAATCAAAGCTTTGGTGAAGAATGTGGTGCAGCTGTTCCAGTACGGGATGACATTGGGTGATGGATACACTCCTTTGTAGCTGATTCTTGGGTGGTGGTGGGAGGATTGGAGGTGTATGAGAATATGGTGTGGGAAATTTGTTTGTGTACTATGTTTGGGGGTTATTGCCATTCTGTGAAGACCTTCAGCATACTGGGCAGGGAAGTTCTTGCACTGCAGATACGTCATCCACACATGGCTAGGCTGTACGGGAGGGATTTCTTGGTGTGCCCTTCACCACAGTCGGGCAATTTCCCCTCACCCCTACTCCAAAACATAATCCACAAACAGATTTCTCATGCCATATCCTTACACACCAGAACCAGTTAGAAAGGAGTGCCCCATTTGTTATGCAATACCAACTTCGAGTGGAGCAACTGAAGCATATTCTTCGCCAGGGCTGAAGCATATTCTTCGCCAGGGCTTCCATTATCTCTCATCCTGCCCTGTAATGAGGGACATCCTATGCAAGATCCTTCCCACAACCTCCTAAAGTAATGTCCCATTGCCCACCCAATCTACACAACATCCTAGTCCATCCCTATGTCACTCACACTCCCTACACCTTGCCACATGGATCATAACCCTGATGCTGACCAATGTGCAAGACCTGTCCCATCTACCCACCAAGCACTTCCTATTCTAGTACTATCACAGGCTTTGGGTCACCTTGAAAGCATTCAAGTCATGTACCAACTCTGCTGTAAACATTGCACAGCCTTTTATGTTGGTATGACTACCAACCAGCTGTCTACGAACACTGCTGAACTATTGTCAAGAACAAAGTTGACCACCTGGTGGCATTATGTGCAGCTGATCCCCACATGCTCATTTCAGTGGCTGCTTCACAGGCCAAGCCATCTGGATCCTTCACTCCAACACCAGCTTCTCTGAACTACACAGATGAAAATTACTCTTGCAACACATCCTCCACTCCCTCCATGGGACTCTCCACTCTTTGGCAGATTTGTGCTTGGCTACCACAGGGCTCCAGCCATTGCAGCAATTTTTTCCCTTCCATGCTGCATTTCTATCCTCTTGCTATTCTTTTTCCCTGCCCTTGGGGAACATGTATGGGGTGTTATTGGGAATGTTCTGCATTGTCTGTCGCTGACGTAAGAACAGTCTCACCTTTGTTTGTCACCCCCTTTTCCTTTCTTTGTTTCCCTTCTCGTATCATTGCTCTGCTTTAGGTTTTGAGGTTCCTCTTTTTCTACTTCCACCCAGTGCGTTCCTGATGGCTGGCCCATGCATCTGACGCGTAACAGGTGGTTGGGTAAAGGTTAATTCACAGCCCCAGGTCGACAGGTAGGGTTTGCATGTACCTCCTGGTACAGGCCAGGCCCATGGAGGGGTGATTGCCTGAGCTGCAACCTTCCAAAATTGCTGATTGGTCCCTCTGTCGGATGTTCGGGAGGTGTGACCTGAGGTGTGAACAGTAACCTAAGGCAGGTGTGCCCCCTTGTGAAGGGGTCACCCAGTTGGAAGGAGCACGCCATCGGAGATGCTGGCAATCGTGGGGGATTTTCTCACAATGAGTCAATCATCTTCCCATTCAGTGTCTACGAAACGTAAATGTAATGAGGCTAATGATTCAAAAACCCTTCCTGCTGCACCATGGTTCCTCGTGGTCTCACATACTGAAGACGGTCAGTCCTTCGCCACGGTAAATCCGTTTATTATTCAGAAAGGTGTTGATGCAATTGCCGGCCCTGTGAAATCCTGCTCTCATTTACGGAATGGCACTTTGCCTTTGGAGACTACTTCTGATTCTCAAGCACAACAACTGCTCGCTGCCTTGCTTCTCCACAGCTACCCTGTTCCAAGGTGGGATTGCATAACAAAGGGGGCCCTCCTTTCTAACTGGTTCTTAGGGGTGTGTAAGGATATGGAATGAGAAATCTGTTTGTGGATTATGTTTCAGAGGAGGGGGGAGGGGAAATAGAGGCCCTTAGAACTTTGAATTCTTCCCAGGGCATAATTTACACCAGGCTGCTCGATGGCCTAACCGAGGCCGAAATCCAGTCTTACCTCTCTGATCAGGGTGTCACTGCTGTCCATTGTGTAATGAAAAAGGTAGTTTCCTCCTTAGTTCCCACCCGCACTCTCTTTCTCCCCTTTGATGGAGTGGTGCTGCCATCTAACATCAAAGCAGGCTATGAAATTATCACAGTCCGGCCGTACATTCTGAACCCAATGCACTGCTACTAGTGTCATCGTTTCAACCACACTAGAACGTCTTGTCGACACCCAGCCAAATGTGTAACCTGTGGTAGGGATGCGCACGAGGGCGATTGTCCGCCTCCTCCTCCCCACTGTATCAACTGCGATGGCGGCCATGCTGCCTCCTCTCGGGATTGTCCCGTGTATCTTGATGAGCCGGCTATCCAAGAGATCTGGGTAAAGGAAAAAGTACCTAACCCAGTTGCTCGCAAGTTACTGGCTAGTCGCAAACCCTGCATTCCCCCATCTGGCACCTATAGTTCTGTTCTTGTTACCCCTCACTCCATGAAGGACATGACCACGCAGACATGCAACTTCCAATTCAGCTCTAAGGTTGTGACATTGCCTAGTGTCAAGGTGGCATCACCATCCCCCCATCCAGCTGTGCAACAAGCCATCAAACTCTCTCATCAAAGGGCGAAGCCACCAGCTATACAGCCGATAGGCTGGGAAGGGCATAAGGAGTACTCCTGTGAAGACTTCCTCTGTCTCTCCAGCCAAACAAAACCTGAGTCTTCCTCTAACCGGAAAAGCTCGAAGAAGTCCACCAAAGGCAAACGGTTTCTCCTTCACCCACTAGACGGTCCTCTTCGATGGTGTCGCCACATGATACCTTAGCCTGGCCAGCCTCCCTGTCGGTGGTGCCCACCACCAACTGTTTTTCAGTGTTGGACTCAGCGGACCCACCGCACAAGCAAGCCAATCCTTCCGTGGACCCCATGGAGCAGGATTCTCCTGCATCTGTGCCCTATAGTAGCGACTTTTCACCAGTTGTCACTCGGCAGCCGCCGAGCTGACACCGCTACATCTCTTCCTCATCGTGACTCTCCTCCAATGGAACATTCATGGCCTTTGGTCCCACAAAGAGGATTTACGGCTGCTTTTAGCATCACAGCTTGCCCTTGTACTCTGCCTTCAAGAAATGAAATTGCGCCCTCATGACCGCTTTGAGCTTTCACATTTCTTACCGATTCATTTTGACCTTCCCCCTGAGGTCGGGATTCCAACTCGTGTGGGTGTCATGCTGCTCATACAGGATGACATTCATAGTCAGCCCATCTCCTGACAACCCATCTTCAAACTGTTGCAGTTCGCCTTTTCCTTACCCCCCTGACTTTTTCCTACCGTACCATTTATGTCTCTCTGTCATTCGATGTCACCACGGCAGACTTCCTTCAGCTTATTGGGCAGCTACCTCCCCCGTTTTTGCTACTCGGTGACTTTAATGGGCATTATCCCCTGTGGGTTTCTCCCATGACCTGTCAGAGAGGTGCCCTCTTGGCTGACCTTCTTAACCAACTTAACCCCTTTGCCTTAACACTGGAGCACCCACTTTCATTTCCAACTCCTCGCACACCTGTTCCCATTTGAACCTATCCTTCTGCACTACCCAGCTTGCCCATTGTCTATAGTAGTCCGTTCTTTCTGATACCCACTCGAGCGACCATTTCCCGTGTGCTATCCGTTTGCTGATCCTACCCCATCTGCGTGCTTGCCCAAATGGTAGCTTATTAAGGCTAACTGGCAGCTTTACTCCTCCTTGGCGACCTTCAAAGAACAAAATTTCCCCAGTTGTGATGACCAGGAGGAATATCTCACACAAATTATCCTTACTGCTGCAGTACGTTCCATTCCTCGCACTTCCTCTTTACCATGTTGTGTCCCAGTCCCTTGGTGGACTGAGACATGCCGTGATGCAATTTGTGCACAGAGACGTGCTCTCTGTGTTTTTAACCATCATCCTACAATGGCAAACTGCATTAATTATAAACAGTTGTGTGCAGTGTCATCACTTGCTTTGGTATAGCAAAAGAGCTAGCTGGATTTCATTCACTGGTTCTTTTAACAGTTCCACCCCTTCCTCTGTCATGTGGGCCACCTCTGACAGCTTTCTGGGACCAAGATCCATTCCCCAATTTCCTGCCTGGCAGTAGCAGACGATGTTATCATGGACCCTATTGCTATCTCTAACACCTTAGGCCACCATTTTGTGGAAGTTTCGAGCTCGTCCCACCATCACCCTGCCTTCCTCCATCGGAAACGAGTGGAGGCGGTTTACGCGATACCCTTCTCTTCTCCGAATCATGAGTGCTACAATGCCGCCTTTACTATGAAGGATCTAGATCATGCTCTCAGTTCATCCCAATCCTCCGCCCTTGGGCCAGACACCATCCACATTCAGATGTTGTAGCACTTTTCTCTTGTGGGCAGGCAATTTCTCCTTAACACAGTACAACTGCATCCAGGCAGAGGGCACATTTCCCGGATGCTGGCGTGAAGCCACCATCACACCCATACCTATATCTGGTAAGGACAGAAACCTTCCTTTTAGCTACTGCCCCATGTCTCTTACCAGCTGCATTTGCAGGGTGATGGATCATATGATTAATGCCCAGCTGGTATGGTGGCTCCAGTGTCGCACTTTACTGATGAATGCACAGTGTGGATTTCGAGCGCGGTGTTCTGCAGTTGACCATCTCGTTATTTTGTCCACCCATGTCAAGAATGGTTTTCTGTGGAAATCCCAGACTGTGGCCGTGTTTTTCAATTTGGAGAAAGCCTATGACACCTGCTGGAGAACTGGTATCCTCCATACTCTTTACGCGTGGGGCTTAGGTGGCCGCCTGCCCTGTTTCCTTCAGACATTTTTAAGAGACCGAGTTTTCAAGGTGTGTGTTTGTGTGGGTTCTGCCTTGTCAGACACCTTTATTCAGGAAAACAGTGTGCCTCAGGGTTCCGTCCTGAGTGTCATCCTCTTTACTGTTGCCATTAACCCTATATTTGCCGTCTCCCGCCAGGCATCTCCGGCTGCCTTTTTGCTGGCAATTTTGCCATCTATTGCAGTTCTCTATGGACTTGTCTCACTGAGCAGCGTCTTCAGCGATGTCTAGATCATCTTTACTCCTGGAGCATTGAGAATGGCTTTCGCTATTCCATTGACAAAACCGTCTGTATGAATTTCTTGCGACACAATTGATTTTTGCCAGCATCTTTACATCTTGGACCCATTGCCCTTCCGTTCGTTGAAACTATGCCATTCTTGGGGCTCATGCTCGATAGGAAACTCTCTTGGTCTTCCCAGGTGTCTTACCTGGCAGATTACTGTACTTGGTCCCTCAATGTCCTACATGTCCTCAAACGTACTTCCCGGGGTTTTGAACGAACCACCCTCCTCTGTTTATATTGGTCCTTTGTCCATTTGGAACTCAACTATGGGTGTTTTTTTTTATGCGTCTGCATGTCCATTCCTCTTACGCTGTCTCAACACTATCCACCATCATGGCATCCGTTTGGCTATGGCTGCTTTTTACACTAGCCCAGTTGAGAGTGTGTATGCTGAAGCTGCTTAACTACCCCTGTCCTACTGCCGTGACTTTCTCCTCAGCAGGTATGCATGCCGTTTGTCTGCCTTGTGTGCTGTGTATTGGTCACTGCCTCTTTAGTCATCGTCATTTGCTAAGTGGCGCTGCCCCACCACTTTCTACACATAGTGCCCAAGTTTTAACTGTCTGTCACATCCTGATGAAATGCCCATTTTTTAACCGTTTACGTTGCCGCTTGGGTTTTCCGTCTGATTTATCTGCCATTTTAGCAAATGACACACAGGCTGTTTACCGCGTTTTTATCCGCCAAAGCAATATGGCGATGGCGATTTAATTTCAGTTTTGGACCTCAGTTTCTGTATGTTTTTAGCCCTTTTTCCATGTGCCTGTTTTTAGCTGTCTTCTATTATGTCAATTGGGACTTATGTATAGTTGTTTTTTAACTCGTCTCTGTCTTTGTGTTCTATAGTTTTGACTTGGGCGCATATGACCCCAGTTGTTTTTTGCATCCTCTCACTGGTCTGTTAGACTTCATTTTTTGTCTCTCTGTGCTTCTGTTACCCTTACAACACATCCTCCACTCTTGTAATCGTCGTGGCCTCAATATCGGGTAACCCACTGTCTGCGCACCCTGCACCCAACAGTTTCCCCTCGCTCTGCCCTGCCATCCCCTCCTAATCCATGTCCCCATGTTGCCTTCGGGGTGTGCTGCTTCCCACCACCAACTACAATCATGCCAGCCCACATTGTCACTCCTTCCTTCTGCATTACTAGGCTGAAAATCTGACACCTCTCCCTGCCTCCCCCCTCCCTCTCCACCACTTACCCTACTCGACACTGCCCCCTTCACAACCAGTTCGCCTACCCAAAACAAGCATTGGCACTGTCAGTCTAGTGGGTACCTTGTGTGTGTGTGTGTGTGTGTGTGTGTGTGTGTGTGTGTGTGTGTTATTTTTACTCTATCTCGTAAATGGACAATGCAACACTTTCTGTTTTTTTTGATGGGCGATGTCCTTTAATCCTAGGCATCTACATTCTGCAAGAAATTTGCATAATATGTATATTTTATATGTATTACAAATACTGTACATACCGTAATAAAGTAGTCATTTACTGTTAAAGTAGCCATACAGGTTATGAAAAAAAGTCCAAAATTGACTTTTGCTGCAGAACTGACACATGCTTTTTTGCCAACAAAGCTCATATATGTCTTAAACACTGCAACTGGAAATCACTCTCTTCTCGTTTTTCGAATGGTTTAACAGCCATCTCAAGGCAGTGAAAAGTTTCTTCACTGGGTGGTACTTTTACAGTACGTTTTTAAATATCCAATATTATAACACGCCCAACTCCATATTCCCTAGATAAACTTCATCCACTAGCACCGTTCTTCAATCGGTCTATTACTTTAAGTTTATCGTATACACTGAGTACAAAATGCTTACAGTTACTTGCCACGCTAATGCTACAACTCGAGTGCGACATCAAAAGCAAAGGCTCACACTCTGCTGATAGTGACATCTGCAGGCTCAAGGCGAGGCACGTCATTGCTCAATGATGGCAGGAGAGGGAAAGAGCATCAGTGCCAAAGAATTAGCAGAAGTGTATGGCACACGGATTTAAATTTGCAGATTGGAACCCTTTTGGTTAAGCAATGTTTCGGTTGATCGATATTAAGATAATTGATTCTCTGCTGCAACTTACAGTAACCATCACAAGACTTAGAAAACTAGAAATAAATCATCTATATATGAGGTGCTATCCAAAATTTTCAGGACTGGTTCTGCCATCTGTTGTAAACCTTACCTTTGGACTAATGGTCACCATCACCCTCGAAGTAGTTCCCGTCCGCACGTACACACCAGTGCCAGCGCTTCTGCCACCGGTCAAACGTTTTCAGGAAGTCCTGTTCTTTGAGGGTGTTGATCACCACCAGCGATGCTTCTTGAATCCTCTCTACAGTGTAGAACCGACGGTCTTTCAACTTGAGTTTCAGTTTAGGAAATAGCGTGAAGTCGCAAGGTGCCAAATCTGGCGAGTACAGTGGGTGGTGTACAACCGCCATGTTGTTTTTTGCCAAAAAGGTTCATGTGAGCGAGGACATATGACAGGGTGCGTTGTCGTGATGCAGCAGCCAGTTCCCTTGACGCCAAAGTTTGGGCCACCGTCTCCGCATGTTTTGACGGAGCCAGTGCAAAACATCACAGTAGTACGCGGAATTCAGTTTGGCTGGGTGGGTCAAATTCTTTGTGCACAATTCCCTTGCTATCAAAGAAAATGACGATCATGCTCTTCACCTGTCTTGCTTTTTTTGGTCTTGGAGAGCCCGGTTTCTTCCACTGGGACAGCTCATGCTCTGTAACACTTTTCCCAAGATTCCCACAGAATTTGATACACACGCGCTGTTCTGTTGCAGATCCATCGTAAAATCGCCACACACCAAACACAGAGTATTACGGATATCACTGTGGACATGCAACACGTCCTCCCAGTACACTTGACTCATCAGATATGCAGCTCTCGCCACCTGGTGGTGCAAAGATCTACTACTCCTACTTTCCAGATGGCAGCACCCGTCCTGAAAATTTTGGATTCCACCTCATACATGTTAGATTTTACACTAAGTCGTTTCCCAACTATTTGTGTAAACCTGGAATAAAAACTACAACTGAGATATTTATTGCAAAGGCTAATACTTTAAATGGATACGATATACCTCCAATCAAGAAACCTGTATATGATCTTTATTCTGCAACTGATTCAGGGGCAGCCAAGAATTCTGCCCAAGTGCAGAGCTCCCCCACGTGTGTGGGTCTCTGTCACCTGACTGCATACGTTCTCCAGTCTCCAGTACCCCACCCCCCACCCCCCACCCCCACCCACAGCAAGAAGAGGGGAAACATCCTTCATTCTCAAAACCCCCCTGGCCTCAACTTTCACTAGTTACTGTCCTTCAATTGCCTATCCCTTTCTGTGTTCCTACTTCAGCAATACACATGGCTTCTATACTACCAAAGTGCCTACTAGTCCTTTCCCTTTTTCTACTTCCCTCCTCTTCCTTTCTGCCCCCCCCCCCCCCCATACTCTCCCCCAGCACAGCCAGCCTCTCAACACTGCACTTAGCAGTCCTATCTTTTGTATTTATAATCCGTACATTGTCCATGAACATATACAACATCAATTGGATAACATAAAAAATCGTAATGTCCAACATGAGACCTCAGCATAGAAGTCATGAATAATTTTAAGCATGCAAAAACAAAAGCTGTTTGCAGAATCCCCTTAAAGAAACAGTTCACCATTTGATTCCTTTGGAAAATGAAGTATTAGATGTAATTATAGTTGGATCTAACAGATATGAATAGCAAGTTATCTGTAGCGCCAGAATGTCAAGCCACAGCAGAATCAGTAAGGGGATCCCGATATGTATGGAAGTGATAAAGAAGTTTTTGAGAATAGTTACGCAACTGGCTTGAACGAATGTTGTGCTATCAAATCCTACTGTTCAACCAAACCAGTATGCCAGAATTCTGTTCCAGCAAACGTTATGTCTCACAACATATACGAACTTCTCTTGCACCTGATTTACTCCACACATAATTAAAACATAGTGGTGTATAACAAGTTGTGGAAAATAATTCCACTCATAGATGTACTGCACAAGGAGTTCCAGGAAGTATTTTATCCACAGGAAAACATTTTGAAAATAACACTTAAATAAGATGATATTGAACTCAATCACTCATAACTTATCAGTACTTATTTGCTCCATGTGTCAGTTTTTATTTTGTAAATGCACTAAACACTGTGTTACCTGCTTGCTAAGGTTGCTGTCTATTGGCAAGCGGACTGTAGCAATCAATCTCATATGACTTTTATCAATTCAGCAATTCCTAACAGCCACCTCTCTATGTGTAAACCTATCATGCGCATATACTGATGTGTCGTTTTCCTCATGTAATCATGACTGATGAAAAACATCTGTACATCGTTTATATTGCAATTATTTTACAGTAATTCTGTAGCCCTCTCCTCACTCGTCTTTCGTTGTGGCCTTTAGTGATGAGATGGTTCGATATCAGTTAATTATACATCTGGCGCAGGGCTTGTAGACTTTCTGCTCTTCCTATATCATCTCTAGTACTGACATTGCCAGACTCTTAAACTGTAACATTGAATTTTAGCCATTTTGTGTATTGCTGTTTGGATAACATTTACATCACTATTGTGTGTTTTAGGATTGGTCTATAAAATACGAGCATGAAGAACCAGTTGCACCAAGGTATGAAGTTAATGCTCCAGATTTGTACATACCAACTATGGCATACTTGACGTATGTTGTTGTTGCTGGTTTGATGCTGGGCACACAGAACAGGTAAATGAATTTGTGCGTCCTCTCATTTTGTAATGTTACAGATTAAAATGTTCAGAAGTTATATTTTGAATTAGAAACTAAATTTATGTAATTATTGTGAAATTGCAGATAAGCATGTAGAAGAGATTGATTTCTAGTAGACTTTTTGACAAAATATTTACTTCATCAGTGATATGTAAAAACCAAACCAGTGAAATGAATTTAAATAAGAAATGCTTATTATTCCATACAATTAACTCTGATAAGCACATAAGAGTTTTCATCTGTACAGCATCTGAAAAATGATGTCTCAACAAATTCATAACCATGGAATTGAGGAAAAATCAAAAGCAATTGTTTGTGAATTTTTCTTCATGACAAAGTCCATAGATGGTCTCAGAGTTACGCAAATCTAAGAACTGATTAATTTAATATTAAGGCATCAATATAATCACCACCGCAAGGGCCTGAGTGTGCCTAATATGTGAAACCCATGAATTGTTTGGCGACTCAATACTGGTGGCAGTGATGCAACCTTAAAAGTGGTGGGGAGGGTGGAGAGTCAGGTGCTGAGGACAGTAATAACGCTCAGAAAGGTTACTAGTAAGGAATACATATATGGTAGCAACCTCAAGCACCTAACATACCTAAAGATAGTTCATACCGATAACGTTAATATTTTTAACAGATTTTGCCTACTATTCTCATTATGTCAGTAATCCAATCAGTTCATTCTCAGTAGATATCAACATATTTACTGTTAACCTGGAAAGGTTACTCAGATGTTTGCCTTTCCAGTGGACCATGGACTTAATTGTGGTATGGATATCCAAAATGCCATCAAAACATTGGGGTTCTGGCCAGCCTTGTGCCGGCATCATTGTGCTTTATAGCCATCGAGATGTAGCATGAACTGTGAGATGCTCATCATGGTAAGAAAATAGCAGCGTCTGGGGAACGACAAGTGGGAGAGGGGGTGCGGACCCTGTTACTACCCACTTTAAAAATATTAGGGCGTCAAACGAGAGACGCCCTCAGAGTGGGGCTGAAATCTCAGGATTCCACTTGTGTCATTGTCGCTGTTGCTAATGGCAGTATCAGCACCTCATGTAACTTTCATCGTCACTGCTTCCACCACTATTATTCTCACTGTCTTTACTGTTATTTAACTGTAAACTAACAATTAATTGTTCCATTATCATGTCAAAATCTTGCACCACTAATTGCTTATTTTTGCTTGTGAATCCCACTTGTTTTATCCTGTTATACAAAACATTTCTTCAACGATCTTAATTGTATTATCCGGTGTGAATGTAATATTTTTAAATGTTTCAAGTTTTTCCTTGGTGCTTTTAATAGGAACACCTCTTTGTGAAGCACAGTTTATCATTTCCTCCATCCAAGAAGAAAAGATAAATGTTCTGACAAGAAGCATTATTATTTACTTACACTGCTCAGAAAGTTGGAATTAATTTGCTTTGAGCCATTTCTTGAAGTTTTCTAAATTTGTCATTGTGATAATGACTGAGTGTCATTTCAGGGCTAAATATTAATAATGTGTTTGTCATGAATATATTATCGTAACAGATATGCTTAACAATAGATCATTTCAGATTAGAAACCATTGCTAAAAAGTCTTTTGCTCTTAATATCATTCCATGGTAATATAATATAATATAATATTTTTTTGTACTTCTGAATGGCTGGTAAATATTACCATCATTTCACACAAAGGGCTTCCTTTACCTTTAGTAATTTTGACTTATTTGCCATTTTGCTGCAGCTAAATCTTAAGCCACTTATAACATTTTGTAGAGTGCAGCAGATGCCCAGAAGACTTGTCAGCTTTAAAGGGGAAGCAGTGTTCTCATTGTTAGGTGTTCGTAATTCATTGTATGGGAATCATAATTATCTGTCAAATTACACATTATTGAAATAATTTATTTCCTTTTTTAGCTTTATACTAAATGTTACAATAGAAGAGGAATGGGTAGCTTTGAGGGATGAAGTAGTGAAGGCAGCAGAGGATCAAACAGGTAAAAAGACGAGGGCTAGTAGAAATCCTTGGGTAACAGAAGAAATATTGAATTTAATTGATAAAAGGAGAAAATATAAAAATGCAGTAAATGAAGCAGGCAAAAAGGAATACAAACGTCTCAAAAATGAGATCGACAGGAAGTGCAAAATGGCTAAGCAGGGATGGCTAGAGGACAAATGTAAGGATGTAGAGGCTTTTCTCACTAGGGGTAAGATAGATACTGCCTACAGGAAAATTAAAGAGACCTTTGGAGATAAGAGAACCACTTGTATGAACATCAAGAGCTCAGATGGAAACCCAGTTCTAAGCAAAGAAGGGAAAGCAGAAAGGTGGAAGGAGTATATAGAGGGTCTATACAAGGGCGATGTACTTAAGGACAATATTATGGAAATGGAAGAGGATGTAGATGAAGATGAAATGGGAGATACGATACTGCGTGAAGAGTTTGACAGAGCACTGAAAGACCTGAGTCGAAACAAGGCCCCCGGAGTAGACAACATTCCATTGGAACTACTGACGGCCTTGGGAGAGCCAGTCCTGACAAAACTCTACCATCTGGTGAGCAAGATGTATGAAACAGGTGAAATACCCTCAGACTTCAAGAAGAATATAATAATTCCAATCCCAAAGAAAGCAGGTGTTGACAGATGTGAAAATTACTGGACAATCAGTTTAATAAGCCACAGCTGCAAAATACCAACACGAATTCTTTACAGACGAATGGAAAAACTAGTAGAAGCCGGCCTCGGGGAAGATCAGTTTGGATTCCATAGAAATACTGGAACACGTGAGACAATACTGACCTTAGGACTTACCTTAGAAGAAAGATTAAGGAAAGGCAAACCTACGTTTCTAGCATTTGTAGACTTAGAGAAAGCTTTTGACAATGTTGACTGGAATACTCTCTTTCAAACTCTAAAGGTGGCAGGGGTAAAATACAGGGAGCGAAAGGCTATTTACAATTTGTACAGAAACCAGATGGCAGTTATAAGAGTCGAGGGACATGAAAGGGAAGCAGCGGTTGGGAAGGGAGTAAGACAGGGTTGTAGCCTCTCCCCGATGTTATTCAGTCTGTATATTGAGCAAGCAGTAAAGGAAACAAAAGAAAAATTCGGAGTAGGTATTAAAATCCATGGAGAAGAAATAAAAACTTTGAGGTTCGTCGATGACATTGTAATTCTGTCAGAGACAGCAAAGGACTTGGAAGAGCAGTTGAACGGAATGGATGGTGTCTTGAAGGGAGGATATAAGATGAACATCAACAAAAGCAAAACGAGGATAATGGAATGTAGTCAAATTAAGTCGGGTGATGTTGAGGGTATTAGTTAGGAAATGAGACACTTCAAGTAGTAAAGGAGTTTTGCTATTTGGGGAGCAAAATAACCGATGATGGTCGAAGTAGAAGGGATATAAAATGTAGACTGGCAATGGCAAGGAAAGCGTTTCTGAAGAAGAGAAATTTGTTAACATCGAGTATAGATTTAAGTGTCAGGAAGTCATTACTGAAAGTATTTGTATGGAGTGTAGCCATGTATGGAAGTGAAACATGGACGGTAAATAGTTTGGACAAGAAGAGAATAGAAGCTTTCGAAATGTGGTGCTACAGAAGAATGCTGAAGATTAGATGGGTAGATCACATAACTAATGAGGAGGTACTGAATAGGATTGGGGAGAAGAGGAGTTTGTGGCACAACTTGACCAGAAGAAGGGATCGGTTGGTAGGACATGTTCTGAGGCATCAAGGGATCACCAATTTAGTATTGGAGGGCATCGTGGAGGGTAAAAATCGTAGGGGGAGACCAAGAGATGAATACACTAAGCAGATTCAGAAGCATGTAGGTTGCAGTAGGTACTGGGAGATGAAGAAGCTTGCACAGGGTAGAGTAGCATGGAGAGCTGCATCAAACCAGTCTCAGGAATGAAGACCACAACAACAAACAACTACTAAATGTTTCTAATTTAGCATGGTGAATGATCCAATTTTACTGTCTGTCCTTTTATTCTTATTCACTGTGCACTAAGAGCTACTCTCAGATATAACCCTAGCCTGACCAATACGTCACTAAATACTTTTGATCTTGATTGGATGGTGTGGATCAACCTCATTCTTCAGCAACTTGCACACAGTTTCACAGCTCAGACTATACACAATTTCCTTACTACTTACTTTTATTAGTCTATGATTCAGTTATTGTTTTCTGAACATAGTCAAACAAACAAAGTGAACATTGAAACAGTCACTACAGGAATGAGCTAGTTCATTCACTACACAAGCACATAGCTGATGTGCCTGTTGATGTCATTGCTCATGCTACATCTTGCTGACTCTGCACCTCTCATATGCAATCTTTAAAGATAAAATAAAATTCAGAGATAAATTAAATCCTAATTAATTCAGTTGGAGAACTGCACACTAGGCATGAATTGAATGACGTGCAACAAACAGGTGCAAACAGGAGCTTTGGGTATGCACAAGACTTATCGTTTAGAGCAGTGTGAGGAAAATCCTCAGACTAGTTTTGACAATTGCCAGCCATCCTTGGCCAGTTTGGATCTGCCACTCAAACAGCTTGTTGCTCATCAAGGACAAGTGAAAGAAGTCAGTTGTGCTGCTCGAATGCTGTTTTCACATTGTGCATGCATGTGGCTCTTTTGGAATGCTGCTTGAACAGACCTATTTTTATAATGTACACTGGTGTAAATATTAATTGTTTTTTTTTTTCATCTACTTGTTCATTTTGAAACTGGTAATATCAACTTTCTGTGATTTATGTAGTGACATGTTCCATGAACAAGAAGATTTTGTTCTAATGATTCCACAGGATCTGATGAAATTGAATTAAATTTAGTTATACACTTCATATTTCATTAACATTTCTTGTTTTATCTAATACATAAAGATGAATGAGAATTCAATGCTTTCTTCTGTTGTTATGATTACTACTACTACTACTACTGTTACTGTTATCATTGTTATCATTATTTGAATTTTTAATTTCTTGCTTAATTGTCATAAAGAAAAGTACTCATTATGAACTTGTGTTTTCTAAGACCATGGCTCATTTTCAGGTTCAGTCCAGAAATGATTGGTATTCATGCAAGCTCTGCATTGGCGTGGTTAGTTGTTGAGATTGTGGTTGAGATGATAACACTTTATGTAACCAGCATACAAACAAAACTCAAAACTTTAGACCTGGTTGCATTTGGAGGGTACAAGTATGTTGGGTAAGTGATGTGATTAAATTGGTAATTGGAACTGCCTCATTGCTTTGACTGATTTTGCCACAGAGATGTTGTGAACTCGTACAAAAAGTTTACCAGTGATCAAGTGCATGGGAAACCAACACAAGTTATGACAAAAATTCACATAGCTTAAAAGATTGTTTTGTGGTTAAAATGCAGAAATTGGAGTAGTTGATTTCTAATCCTAATTTAGATACTTCATGCATTTCCCAGAAATCATTTTGGGCAAATGTTGGAGTGCTTTCCTGAAATAACACATAACTATTTTCCAATTAAAATTACTGGACAGTTGATGTTTGTCACTTCCCGCGACAGTGTTGGCACAATGGCTGCTGATTGCTGCTCAGTTACTGGCTACACACAAATGTGGCGGGTCACTTCACAGTTGTTGTTAATGTGGAATGTGGAGCAATATTGTTAGTTGTAGTCCTGAATTTAAACAGCTGTCCTAAGCTAACCACAACCTCCTGATGTGCAAAGTATATGAGAAAACAGCAGTCGACAGTCTGCAGCAGAACAAAAGTCACAGTCACTTTGTTCATGGCAATTAAAGCAAATCTCTGCGAACAAACTTGAGACAGAAAATTTTCAGTTTCAATTTTTCACTTTGATTGGTTCCCTGAAACCATCCTCACAGTGGCTGCACAAGTTGCCACATTACCAACTGGTGAGCAGTGCTGGTTGGCTGTTGCTTGCAGGTTATGGGTGACACAGGAAGATTCCAGGCAAAAAAAGAATGATCGAAAAGAAAGTAAGCACAAATAAAAAAAAGTCAATACAATGGGCAAAGTGATATGGCAAAGTATTGTGATTTTAAAATAATCACACATTGAACCAATTAACTGATTAAAAATAATAATCAAAGTATTTTGATTACATTTAGAAATAAAAAAAATTTCACTGCATTTGACAATATTTGAACCTACATCTTCCTACATGACAAGTTTATATGCTAACAACTGTACTCCACCACTGTGCTGCATTATGATGTTTTATTTGTGACTCTGGAGATCCAGTCACATGGATGAATCGCAGCCTTCAAAAATTTGGTTTCACATAATGTGCGAAGCTTATCTAATGTAACATTTGTGCATGTGTGTGTGTGTGTGTGTGTGTGTGTGTGTGTGTGGTGGTGGGGGGGGGGGGGGGTGTATTGTGTGTGGTGAAATATAAAATAAAAAGAGGCCAAACCCAAGATTCGGGATCCAGACACATCAAGAAAGTAAGCCAGACAAAGAATTTGAAATTAACTGACCAATTGTTGTTCAGCAACAGCAAACGGTTTGGCATGATGAGCAGTTTGATTGGAGGAAACCAGCTCAAACAAATGAAGTGTCAACTATCAAGTAATTTTAATTGGATTGTAGCTAGTCCCCACACACCCCACCAATGGAGTTAATGCTGTGGCTTCTTTTCTCATTCCCCATATTTGTTACTGGGCTGCTGATTTTGCACTATATGCTTCCTCTTTCTGATTTCTTTGGTGCTTCCAGTTTTATGTTTTCTCTCACTCATCTAATCGTGGTCATTGTCCAAATTTGATTGTCAAGATTCTTTTTGTTCCGTCATATCATGTCCTGTTTCCTTTGCTAGAATCTGGTAAATTTTCCTGTTTTAGACTTAACAAATCTTGTTGCCTCCAGTCCCTTACTCTCATTTGTTAGATTGTAAAAGTAAACCTTTGTTCATGCACCTTCTGCACCTTGATTGCGATATACTTGGAGCCAGGTCAAGTTGATTGGCAATATTAGTAAAGTACAGCAACGATGGAGAACCCTGAGAATAATTTTGACACTTTTGATCACAGAACTCAGATGTTGAGATGCGACAGGAGGGCGAGTGAGGTGGTCCAAGCAAAGCCCTGTAGTACGGGGGCAGTTCAATAAGTAATGCAACACATTTTTTTTTTCTGAAACAGGGGTTATTTTATTCAGCATTGAAATACACCAGGTTATTCCCCAATCTTTTAGCTACACAACACTATTTTTCAACGTAATCTCCATTCAATGCTACGGCCTTACGCCACCTTGAAATGAGTGCCTGTATGCCTGCACGGTACCATTCCACTGGTCGATGTCGGAGCCAACGTCGTACTGCATCAATAACTTCTTCTTCATCCGCGTAGTGCGTCCCACGGATTGCGTCCTTCATTGGGCCAAACATATGGAAATCCGACGGTGCGAGATCGGGGCTGTAGGGTGCATGAGGAAGAACAGTCCACTGAAGTTTTGTGAGCTCCGCTCGGGTGCGAAGACTTGTGTGAGGTCTTGCGTTGTCATGAAGAAGGAGAAGTTCGTTCTGATTTTTGTGCCTACGAACACGCTGAAGTTGTTTCTTCAGTTTCTGAAGAGTAGCACAATACACTTCAGAGTTGATCGTTTGACCATGGGGAAGGACATCGAACAGAATAACCCTTCAGCGTCCCAGAAGACTGTAACCATGACTTTACCGGCTGAGGGTATGGCTTTAAACTTTTTCTTGGTAGGGGAGTGGGTGTGGCGCCACTCCATTGATTGCCGTTTTGTTTCAGGTTCGAAGTGATGAACCCATGTTTCATCGCCTGTAACAATCTTTGACAAGAAATTGTCACCCTCAGCCACATGACGAGCAAGCAATTCCGCACAGATGGTTCTCCTTTGCTCTTTATGGTGTTCGGTTAGATAACGAGGGACCCAGTGGGAACAAACCTTTGAATATCCCAACTGGTGAACAATTGTGACAGCACTACCAACAGAGATGTCAAGTTGAGCACTGAGTTGTTTGATGGTGATCCGTCGATCATCTCGAACGAGTGTGTTCGCACGCTCCGCCATTGCAGGAGTCACAGCTGTGCACGGCCGGCCCGCACGCGGGAGATCAGACAGTCTTGTTTGACCTTGTGGCGATGATGACACACGCTTTGCCCAATGACTCACCGTGCTTTTGTCCACTGCCAGATCACTGTAGACATTCTGCAAGCGCCTATGAATATCTGAGATGCCCTGGTTTTCCGCCAAAAGAAACTCGATCTCTGCCCGTTGTTTGCAATGCACATCCGTTACAGACGCCATTTTAACAGCTCCGTACAGCGCTGCCACCTGTCGGAAGTCAATGAAACTATACGAGACGAAGCGGGAATGTTTGAAAATATTCCACAAGAAATTTCCGGTTTTTTCAACCAAAACTGGCCGAGAAAAAAAATGTGTTGCATTACTTATTGAACTGCCCTCGTATTAAGAAAGAGATGAACATATGAAGATAGACTATAATGAAGCAACTAAAAGCAGGGAAATTAGAACTCAAAATAATCTTGAATAATAATAAAATTAGCTTTTTAGGACTGTGTGAAACCAGATGGTAGTTGTAATTAAAGACCAGATGGTAGTTGTAATTAAAGATAGGAAATATTAAAAGTTCTGACATTGTTAGGATACCTTGTGCAGCCTAAGGCAGTTAGACTGTTACTAGGACCAGTATTACTCTGCAACTGTTTTAGATAATTTAGTTTAAGTGACTAGTATAAAATAGTAGAGTGTGTTCATAGCCACTTACAGAACTAAAATAGTTAATATGCCTTTGCAGTTCTCAGAACCTATTTGTAACTCAGCCTATGTCCTCAAAGTCTACAGCATAATAAGCGGTTTTAAGTTTGCCACATGGCCATAAACACTTATTACTAGAACAAGTCTGACTAAATGCAACACACCGAGCAAGGAGACACAGCGGTTAGCACACTGGACTCGGATTCGGAAGGGTGACAGTTCAAATCCATGTCCAGCTATCATGACTTAGGTTTTTTGTGATATCGCTAGCCAAAAGTTACCATAATGAAATTGGGTGCCTGCAGTAGATCCCAGATTGTGGAAAGAATCTGTTTTAATACTGATTTTAAAACTTGGAAAGGATCATACTGATCCCAATAGTTATCATAGCGTCAGTCTCACTAGCTGCATAGGAAAGACACTGTAGCATATGGCCAACTAGTGCCTATTATCCATTTCATGATTGACCCCTGACTTTGAGCTCATGTTCTGGTCACATTGACTGATGAACATCAATGTGTTAAATCGTGATGAAATTATGGAAGTGTCTACCTTTATTTGGTGTATGACTATTCCATTTTAGTTCAAAATGGAGTAGCATACATGGTAATATTTAATTGAAAGTGTGCTTTTTCAACCTTTCTTTGGTGAGTATCAAATTCAAGGAGTCGTAGATGTCAGACCGCAGTTAGGAGAAAAATTTCCTTTATGTGTGGTTTAAAGATACAACTATACTCAACTTCCAGACAAATTACCATTGCTTTCCAATTAGTTATTTTGTCATAATAATGGTGGACGTAGGTTGCTGGAGTTTGCCTAATGGTGATATGTATTAACAAGACAAAAAGTGTAAATGCGAGCTCTGTAGTTGCCTTTCACAGTTGTTGTTTTTATACGCGTAAATCTACAATAAAGTTCTAATATCACATCTTTAATGTGTTTGCTTTTGCGTTTCTATGCACTGTGTGCTCGCATGAGCTATGTTGTCAGACCTCTGAGCAGTATTTCCACTTCATTGTTCACTGTTGCAGTGTTTACATCGCGGCCTCCCATCAAATAGGAAACAATCGTGCACCCATTCATTATTGTATATGTGAGACAGTGCTCTTAACATAGTTAGTTGCCATGTCAAGAACAAGGTAGCAGAGGAGAACAAGAATATTAAGACAAATGATACTTTACAGTTGCATTGCACTGCTCTACAAAGTGTTTCCCACAGTGTTTGGAGGAATTCAGTGAGTCATGTACACAATCTTGAAAACAGCTATGCACAAAGAGCCCACTGTCTTGACATAGCAATAGAACCACTGCTGATCCAAGTAGATACTGCAATAGCAGCAGCAAGACCTCAGCCAGCAGCGAAAGCAATTAGGTAGTTTTTATTTCAGTCATCATTCCTTACTGCAAAATTTATTCAAGCTAAGCGACTTTTCTATATATTGTGAAATGCTATACAGTTTTTCGTTTATTGTGAGCTGCTTGCATATTGAGCAATTATTTGCAATTTCCCAGTACTTGCAACAAAAACTGAACATGGCAGTGCTGTACTGAAATGCAGCTTTCTTCACTGATGAACAGGTGCTTATGGTGCATTACAACAGCAACAACTATGCCTCATCACAGCCTCCCATATATTGCAGCTACTAACAGAATTGCTTTACAAACTCTTAACTAACAAACACAAAGAGTATTCATTAGTAAGACATGCAATGTAACCAACAAACGTTCAAGCTTTAACACCAGTGCCTTCTCTGTCACCATAGCTACAATGGTAAGCTCAATCGCGGCATCTTGCGTTTGACATTGTAGTGATGAAATGAGCAATCAGAAAATAACAAAAATCCACCTGTAAGTAGAATGAGATTGTATCTTTAAAATGGGCAAAGGAAATTTTTCTCCTAATTATGGTCTGATTGTTATGCATACTTAAAGTTGAAACTCACCAAAAAAACTAGGATAAGCATAGTTTCTCTTTTAATATTACCGTGTATGTTGCACTGGTTTCAACTGAGATGTGGTACTCATACACTAAATAAAAGTAGACATTTCCACAATTCCAGCAATGTATAACATATCAATATTTGTAATGCATTGTGACCAGAATATGAGCTCAGAGTCAGGGGTCAGTCATTATGAAGTGGATAATAGTGTGGGTTCTCAAAACCAGCTCTCTACGAAGTTGCTCCCAGTGGAGGTTTCTGAAGGTAGTACCCCCCACACTCAATAACCTGACCCTGCTAGAGCAGAAATTCAACAAGCTTTCCCACGTAAACAACATCTAGTCAGTGTATTCTTCAATTTGGAGGATGCCTGCGATGCTACCTGTAGGCATAATAGTTTGTTGCAACTCGACAGTGGCGTTTCCATTGAAGTCTCTGCGTGCATGTCTGAACGAACACTGCAGTGAACTTTACATACACTGTCAAATACAGACATTTCTCTAATGAATGTTAATTATTATACTTAATCTATCCATGTTGTGATTCGGTTCTGGCTGTGGAAAAAATGTTCAAAACATGACAGTATTATAGTAGTTCATTGTTCAATAAAAATGCAGTCCTGCCATGTGTGCCATTAACGTAACCTTGACACTAATGAGTTAATTACATAAGACATCAGATGCAGCATGGAAATCAGAAACATTACTGCAACAGTTAAATTTCCATAAAAGAAGACAACTACTAGTGAGCAAGTCATTTAGCACAGAAAAAAACTGTCAAAAACTTTACTTTTAAGTGTGGTCTTACATAGCTGTAAAAGCTGGACACTGTTGAAGATAGACAGAAGTAATCAGAAACAGTAACTTTGAAAAGGCTAATGATAAGCAGCTGGACAAAAAGAAAATCCAATGAATATATTCTGGAAGAGATTAGCAGCTATCCAAGAAAGTAAAACAAAATGTTTTGAAGCTTTTTAGACGTCCTAAGTTTTTAGCAGACAATGGAAGGGAAAATTTTGGGATTGAAAACAAAGAGGAAATCAAGAAATAAAATCGTGGAAGATATATTTGAGGTAACAAAGTGTCAGAATTATCAAGAAATGAAGAGGACAGCATAAAATAAACAGTGCAGCAGTGACAAGGCATGGCCATTAGAAGACGGTGATGATGAACATAGGCAGCCAACAGTGAATACCTTCTATCAGAGGCTTACTGTGATACGATGGGAATTATGATTTGCTTGCCTCACAAAGTACATGTTTTAATATGAATGGGGAACATGAGGCAATGTCAAAATGAATAACACTACTTCATTACTATAAAATGGCATCTAATGAGAGGCAGCAACATTTTAACATTAGTGTGATTTTTAGTGTCTACTCAACAAGAGTTGATGAACTAAATCAGTCCAATCCATCTCTCATAACTCTTTCAATGGCTAGCAGCATCTCTGATTTACAGTACTCTCTCTCTCTCTCTCTCTCTCTCTCTCTCTCTCTCTCTCCCTCCCTCCCTCTCCCTCTCCCTCTCCCTCTCCCTCTCCCTCCCTCCTTCTCTCCCCCCCCTCTCTCCCCCCCCTCTCTCCCCCCTCCCTCCATCCCCCTCATCTCCCCATTTCCATCATATTTCTTACACAAATCTAGTTGCATTACTGTAAGAGCAAGACAAAGTCTGCACATGTTCATTTTATTGGTGTCTCAGTTTCGAGTATTTCAATGGTGTTGCTTAATGTAATACTTAATTAAGGAAGAGGAATCATGTTACACACCTTCAGCATTGGTTGCCATGTAATACTGTAGTCTCTCAACATATAAAGAAAACTGTATTTTCATTATTTTTATGTCATACATATTGCAATGCATGATTGTTTAGTTTGTATCTCAAAATTTCTCCATATTACATTCAGCCCAAAAGTATTCTTTGTGTACTTGGTTAGGGCAAGAGAAATGCTGTGATTTGTTTGAAGTATGCTTAATTTCTTCAGATGTCTGTCATTTGGGAGTTACATTACTTTCTATAATTTTCTGATACATAAAGTGATGTACATATTTTCTTCACCCACCATTTATATGACCTGTGCTAATCTTTTTGCAAATGCCTGTAACAGTGCCATCTGTCACATGTTATGGATGTCCACATCGTGATTGTCTCGAGTTTTATATCTGCTTTTTGCAGAAATGGGTCACTGTAAGAAGTACTACAATGAATGACACAAACTTTATTTTGATAAGTTTATTTGTTGTAAAATCTTTGAAATTCCAGTATCAGCTGTTAACATTTCGTTCCCCCATTTATCTCTCTCCTAATGCAGAGTTGAGATTCGCCTTTTTTCCCTCCATAAATTTTTACTTTGTTCTCCTGTTGATGAAACAGTTGCTAGACATTTCTGATAGCTCAAAATGTAGTAGCAGGGTGTCTACAACCCGGGACAAGTGGGGATCCGGGAAAAACCCAGGAATTTTTTTGAATTCCGGTAATTTTTCATTGTTTTTGTTCTCAGTTAAATTTTTGTAATTTTGACTGGTAGGAACCAATACTCTAACAAAGGATATTACTGTATCCTGCTACTGCAGAATAATACTGCAACAATAAAACATGAACGAGAGAAAAAACGAAAATAAAACTTAAATGCAAAGGAAATGCGCCATATACAACAACAAAACACAGTGCTCATACAGGCGTCTGCCAACAGCAAAATGTTTCAAAAGCTTTAGGAGGACTATGCAATGCTTCGTAACAACAAATTGCCTCCGATGAGCATGACATCACAACTGTTAACAATAGATTTGTTTTAGCAATTACAAGTGGAATCATGCACATGCGCAGTTCAGTAGTATCTTCTTCTGCTTCTGGCTACAGAAACATGGCTGTTGGCTGTGTAAGCACTCGCAGTGGGAGGGGGGGCGGGGGCAAGGGGGTGGTACTGGCAGATTCATGCATGCACAACAGCCCTGGATCTAGGAGTTGAGGGGGGAGGGTGGGCAAATTAATATTCTTGAGGAAAAAAACCTTGTTTCACAAAGCGCCTAGCATCCAACGCACGTTGGTCTATCGATTGTTCATATGACTTTGAAACGTGTCCCTGTCGGTTTCTGCATAGTGTATGTCATGTCTCTGTCAGTGGAATCCTGGTCACATCTAGAAATAAACTTTACTGCAGACAAAAGTGGTTATACGAGCTGAGCAGAGTATAGCTGAACAAAAGAAAGCCAACCACTGTCTGATTATGTGGTTGATTGGATTTGCGAATGATGAGCGTTGTTATGATTATCAGCAAAATCCATCAATTCAAACTACCAGAGTGCGAATAAAAGACTAACAGGAATAACAGAAAGATTACGTATTATCTTCTCGGTGTATCCAAGAAAATGAAATTTTGTCAGAAAATTTTTGGCTAGTAAGGGCCAGTTGTACGGTCCCCGGCTGGCAGCTGCCTTAAGGTCTATTCTGGAAGTAGCATGGAAAATGCATTGTACGAACACGTAACAATGCCTAACCGGAGAATGAAAGCGGGATAACTAAACCGGTGATTCTGGAGGGGTTAGCGAAGTTAATCGGTGAATATGTTTTGGCAATGGCAGGAATAGATACAGAATTAGTGATGACAACATTGTTTGTTAGAATGAGGAAGGAGAAGAAACTGGGACACCACTTAAATTATGGAAGAATATGATGATTCCAAATTTATATAAAAATTTCGCACTACTACTTTTCGATCTCATGCTTGACAAACTGGAGCGTATGAATGAAGTGTAAAACTATTTGTTAACGTAAAGCTTTTTGCTTGTAGTATGCCTAATAGGCATTTGATATTGGTACTTTGTGAATTATATTCTGCTGTGCTATAAAAATGACCATTTGTGCCAAAACAGTCTCGTTTATTTGGCGTGTGTTACAATTGCTGCAGTATTAGAAAGGCCTATTTTGCTTTATCTAGCAGACAGTGACAAAATACATGTAATCAGGTCGAGAAACCACACCAGTCTTGGGTCCTATTTGTATTAACAGCTTTTTTCAGTATTAGACAACGACATTTCGATTTTTCATGCAGCAAAGTGTTTGACGAACTTTGATGAGGTTACAGATTCTTTCGCAGAAAGGAAAGCACGCCATGTAAAGCTATAGCAAGATTAGAGAGAAAAAGAATCTAGGAGCTAAGGTTTGAAGAAATGTGTACTGTCTTGCTTGTCTCTTGTCTTTACTGGTTTTATGTATCCTATACTTAATTTTATGTCACACAAAGCAGCAAGTTGTTAGCTAATAGGAAATAAAGAGTGCAAATTTTCTGAAGAGTTAAAAAGAAAGAGGGATGGATGTCAAACCAGCTGACTGGAAGCAGGAGAGGCAATATACACTCCTGGAAATGGAAAAAAGAACACATTGACACTGGTGTGTCAGACCCACCATACTTGCTCCGGACACTGCGAGAGGGCTGTACAAGCAATGATCACACGCACTGCACAGCGGACACCCCAGGAACCGCGGTGTTGGCCGTCGAATGGCGCTAGCTGCGCAGCATTTGTGCACCGCTGCCGTCAGTGTCAGCCAGTTTGCCGTGGCATACGGAGCTCCATCGCAGCCTTTAACACTGGTAGCATGCCGCGACAGCGTGGACGTGAACCGTATGTGCAGTTGACGGACATTGAGCGAGGGCGTATAGTGGGCATGCGGGAGGCCGGGTGGACGTACCGTCGAATTGCTCAACACGTGGGGCGTGAGGTCTCCACAGTACATCGATGTTGTCGCCAGTGGTCGGCGGAAGGTGCACGTGCCCGTCGACCTGGGACCGGACCGCAGCGACGCACGGATGCACGCCAAGACCGTAGGATCCTACGCAGTGCCGTAGGGGACCGCACCGCCACTTCCCAGCAAATTAGGGACACTGTTGCTCCTGGGGTATCGGCGAGGACCATTCGCAACCGTCTCCATGAAGCTGGGCTACGGTCCCGCACACCGTTAGGCCGTCGTCCGCTCACGCCCCAACATCGTGCAGCCCGCCTCCAGTGGTGTCGCGACAGGCGTGAATGGAGGGACGAATGGAGACGTGTCGTCTTCAGCGATGAGAGTCGCTTCTGCCTTGGTGCCAATGATGGTCGTATGCGTGTTTGGCGCCGTGCAGGTGAGCGCCACAATCAGGACTGCATACGACCGAGGCACACAGGGCCAACACCCGGCATCATGGTGTGGGGAGCGATCTCCTACACTGGCCGTACACCACTGGTGATCGTTGAGGGGACACTGAATAGTGCACGGTACATCCAAACCGTCATCGAACCCATCGTTCTACCATTCCTAGACTGGCAAGGGAACTTGCTGTTCCAACAGGACAATGCACGTCCGCATGTATCCCGTGCCACCCAACGTGCTCTAGAAGGTGTAAGTCAACTACCCTGGCCAGCAAGATCTCCGGATCTGTCCCCCATTGAGCATGTTTGGGACTGGATGAAGCGTCGTCTCACGCGGTCTGCACGTCCGGCACGAACGCTGGTCCAACTGAGGCGCCAGGTGGAAATGGCATGGCAAGCCGTTCCACAGGACTACATCCAGCATCTCTACGATCGTCTCCATGGGAGAATAGCAGCCTGCATTGCTGCGAAAGGTGGATATACACTGTACTAGTGCCGACATTGTGTATGCTCTGTTGCCTGTGTCTATGTGCCTGTGGTTCTGTCAGTGTGATCATGTGATGTATCTGACCCCAGGAATGTGTCAATAAAGTTTCCCCTTCCTGGGACAATGAATTCACGGTGTTCTTATTTCAATTTCCAGGAGTGTAGGACATTTTAATTTCCACTGTCCTGAATGTAGTTTGATGGCATCCATTACAAAATATACACGTTTCATTTCCACAGAGCGAAATACAATTACATGTGATAGAAGAATGCTGTGTGAAGAGGTGTGGCAGTTCACTTTGGCACACTTAAGATCAAATAATATGTCTTACAATTCTTCGGACACATGTTTCTCAGACTCTTCAGAAAGATGTGAACTACAAAATGAACATATTTTTGAAAGTTCGATTTTTTTAAATTTTTTATGTCCTATCTCAAACGCTCGAGGGACGCCTTTATCTACTATTGCCCCGGTTCGGAAATATCGTAGATACGGGGCTGAAGCGCAGAGCAGTCTGAGTTATAATAGGGGAGCGGGTAGTCTCCATGTGACCCGTGTTTACATTTTAGTGATTTTGCTGTTTCCTCTTTGTCTACTGCACTCACGTCAAATGAAAACAAAATTGATTTCTGTGGCCGGGAGCTATCGTGTGAAATAAAATACATTCACATAATTACGGAAGGCTAAAATACGTTATTAATTCAGATTTTATTTTATTTCCACCTTTTGACAGTCAAGCATTAATTGCCATGCAGAACAATGAAGTTATTTTTATCGGTTTGCTGAAGAAATTTTCTTTTATCAATATTTTCCACTGAGGCAGTCAATATATTTGAAACGAAGTGTTTAATTCATCTACATCTACATGACTACTCTGCAATTCACATTTAAGTGCTTGGCAGAGGGTTCGTCGAACCACAATCATACTATCTCTCTACCATTCCACTCCCGAACAGCGCGCGGGAAAAACGAAACCTAAACCTTTCTGTTCGAGCCCTGATTTCTCTTATTTTATTTTGATGATCATTCCTACCTATGTAGGTTGGGGTCAACAAAATATTTTCGCATTCGGAAGAGAAAGTTGGTGACTGAAATTTCGTAAATAGATCTCGCCGCGACGAAAAATGTCTTTGCTGTAATGACTTCCATCTCAATTCGCGTATCATATCTGCCACACTCTCTCCCCTACTACATGATAATACAAAACAAGCTGCCCTTTTTTGCACCCTTTCAATGTTCTCCGTCAGTCCCACCTGGTAAGGATCCCACACCACGCAGCAATATTCTAACAGAGGACGAACGAGTGTAGTGTAAGCTGTCTCTTTAGTGGACTTGTTGCATCTTCTAAGTGTCCTGTCAATGAAATGCAACCTTTGGCTCGCCTTTCCCACGATATTATCTATGTGGTCTTTCCAACTGAAGTTGTTCGTAATTTTAACACCCAGGTACTTAGTTGAATTGACAGCCTTGAGAACTGTACTATTTATCGAGTAATCGAATTCCAACGGATTTCTTTTGGAACTCTTGTGGCTCACCTCACACTTTTCGTTATTTAGCGTCAACTGCCACCTGCCACACCATACAGCAATCTTCTCTAAATCGCTTTACAACTGATACTGGTCTTCGGATGACCTTACTAGACGGTAAATTACAGCATCATCTGCGAACAACCTGAGAGAACTGCTCAGATTGTCACCCAGGCCATTTATATAGATCAGGAACAGCAGAGGTCCCAGTCCCAGGACGCTTCCCTGGGGAACACCTGATATCACATCAGTTTTACTCTATGATTTGCCGTCTATTACTACGAACTGTGACCTTCCTGACAGGAAATCACAAATCCAGTCGCACAACTGAGACGATACCCCATAGGCCCGCAGCTTGATTAGAAGTCGCTTGTGAGGAACGGTGTCAAAGGCTTTCCGGAAATCTAGAAATACGGAATCAACTTGAGATCTCCTGTCGATAGCGGCCATTACTTCGTGCGAATAAAGTGCTAGATGCGTTGCACAAGAACGATGTTTTCTGAAACCATGCTGATTACGTATCAATAGATCGTTCCCTTCGAGGTGATTCATAATGTTTGAATACAGTATATGCTCCAAAACCCTACTGCAAACCAACGTCAATGATTTAGGTCTGTAGTTCGATGGATTACTCCTACTACCCTTCTTAAACACTGGTGCGACCTGTGCAATTTTCCAATCTGCAGGTACAGATCTATCAGTGAGCGAGCGGTTGTATATGATTGCTAAGTACGGAGTTATTGTATCAGCGTAATCTGAAAGGAACCTAATCGGTATACAATCTGGACCTGAAGACTTGCCCGTATCAAACGATTTGAGTTGCTTCACAACCTCTAAGGTATCTACCTCTAAGAAACTCATGCTAGCAGCTGTTCGTGTTTCAAATTGTGGAATATTCCATTCGTCTTCCCTGGTGAAGGAATTTCGGAAAACTGCGTTAAATAACTCCGCTTTAGCAGCACAGTCGTCGGTAACAGTACCATCGGCACTGCGCAGCGGAGGTATTGACTGCGTCTTGCCGCTTGTGTACTTTACATACGACCAGAATTTCTTCGAATTTTCTACCAAATTTCGAGACAATGTTTCGTTGTGGAACCTATTGAAGGCATCTCGCATTAACAGTGATGTTGCTATTGGCTCACTACACCATGTGTCCGAAAGCTCTGAATATCTGCTGTCATCAGCTGGCAAGATTACGTGACATGAGCTGTGACTGGTTTACAAATACACATCGCAATCTCGATTTCAATGCTTCGGAAAGTAACATGCGGTGTTTGGTGGAATTCGAATTTGTTGTTGTTGTTGTGGTCTTCAGTCCTGAGACTGGTTTGATGCAGCTCTCCATGCAACTCTATCCTGTGCAAGCTTCTTCATCTCCCAGTACCTACTGCAGCCTACATCCTTCTGAATCTGCTTAGTGTATTCATCTCTTGGTCTCCCTCTACGATTTTTACCCTCCATGATACCCTCCAATACTAAATTGGTGATCCCTTGATGCCTCAGAACATGTCCTACCAACAGATCCCTTCTCGTCAAGTTACAAGCTACACTCCATAGAAATACTTTCAGAAACGACTTCCTGACTCTTAAATCTATACTCGATGTTAACAAATTTCTCTTCTTCAGAAACGCTTTCCTTGCCATTGCCCGTCTACATTTTATATCCTCTCTACTTCGACCATCATCAGTTATTTTGCTCCCCAAATAGCAAAACTCCTTTACTACTTTTAGTGTCTCATTTCCTAATCTAATTCCCTCAGCATCACCCGTCTTAATTCAACTACATTCCATTATCCTCGTTTTGCTTTTGTTGATGTTAATCGTATATCCTCCTTTCAAGACACTGTCCATTCCGTCCAACTGCTCTTCTGAGTCCTTTGCTGTCTCTGACAAAATTACAATGTCATCGGCAAACCTCAAAGTTTTTATTTCGTCTCCATGGATTTTAATACCTGCTCCGAATTTTTCTTTTGTTTCCTTTACTGCTTGCTCA
This sequence comes from Schistocerca nitens, assembly GCF_023898315.1. Lineage (NCBI taxonomy): Eukaryota > Metazoa > Arthropoda > Insecta > Orthoptera > Acrididae > Schistocerca > Schistocerca nitens. The sequence continues at coordinate 1,298,641,270 of NC_064614.1, forward strand.
ATATACAGACTGAATAACATCGGGGAGAGGCTACAACCCTGTCTCACTCCCTTCCCAACCACTGCTTCCCTTTCATGCCCCTCGACTCTTATAACTGCCATCTGGTTTCTGTACAAATTGTAAAGAGCCTTTTGTTCCCTGTATTTACTCCTGCCACCCTTAGAATTTGAAAGAGAGTATTCCAGTCAACATTGTCCAAATCATTCTCTAAGTCTACAAATGCTAGCAACGTAGGTTGGTCTTTCCTTAATCTATAAGTCGTAGGGTCAGTATTGCCTCACGTGTTCCAATATTTCTACGGAATCCAAACTGATCTTCCCCGAGTTCAGCTTCTACCAGTTTTTCCATTCGTCTGTAAAGAATTCGCGTTAGTATTTTGCAGCCGTGACTTATTAAGCTGATAGTTCGGTAATTTTCACATCTGTCAACACCTGCTTTCTTTGGGATTGGAATTATTATATTCTTCTTGAAGTCTGAGGGTATTTCGCCTGTCTCATACATCTTGCTCACCAGATGGTAGAGTTTTGTCAGGACCAGCTCTCCCAAGGCTGTCAGAACTTCTAATGGAATGTTGTCTACTCCCGGGGACTTGTTTCGACTTAGGTCTTCAGTGCTCTGTCAAACTCTTCATGCAGTATCATATCTCCCATGTCATCTTCATCTACATCCTCTTCCATTTCCATAATATTGTCCTCAAGTACATCACCCTTGTATAGACTCTCTATATACTCCTTCCACCTTTCTGCTTCCCCTTCTTTGCTTAGAAATTGGTTTCCATCTGAGCTCTTGATATTCATACAAGTGGTTCTCTTTTCTCCAAAGGTCTCTTTAATTTTCCTGTAGGCAGTATCTATCTTACCCCTAGGAGACAATCCTCTACATCCTTACATTTGTCCTCCAGCCATCCCTGCTCAGCCACTTTTCACTTCCTGTCAATATCATTTTTGAGACGTTTGTATTCCTTTTTGCCTGCTTCATTTACTGCATTTTTATATTTTCTCCTTTCCTCAATTAAATTCAATATTTCTTTTGTTACCCAAGGTTTTCTACTAGCCCTCGTCTTTTTACCTACTTGATCCTCTGCTGCCTTCACTATTTCATCCCTCAAAGCTACCCATTCTTCTTCTACTACATTTCGTTCCCCCATTCCTGTCAATCGTTCCCTTATGCTCTCTCTGAAACTCCCTACAACCTCTAGTTCTTTCAGTTTATCCAGGTCACATCTCCTTAAATACCCACCTTTTTGCAGTTTCTTCAGTTTCAATCTGCAGTTCATAACCAATAGATTGTGGTCAGAATCCAAATCTGCCCCTGGAAATGTCTTACAATTTAAAACCTGGTTCCTAAATCTCTGTCTTACCATTATATAATCTATCTGATAGCTTTTAGTATCTCCAGGATTCTTCCAGGTATACAACCTTCTTTTATGATTCTTGAACCAAGTGTTAACTATGATTAAGTTATGCTCTGTGCAAAATTCTACAAGGCGGCTTCCTCTTTCATTTCTTCCCCCCAATCCATATTCACCTACTATGTTTCCTTCTCTCCCTTTTCCTACTGACGAATTCCAGTCACCCATGACTATTAAATTTTCGTCTCCCTTCACTATCTGAATAATTTCTTTTATCTCATCATACATTTCATCAATTTCTTCGTTATCTGCAGAACTAGTTGGCATATAAACTTGTACTACTGTAGTAAGTACTGAAGGCAAAGGAAGAGGGGTGAAAAAAAAGGACTGGCAAGATTCCCATTCAACCCTTCTGCCAGAAGAATGAGCAACTGACTCCAGAAGCTTACAAATTCATTAACCTTCATGTACATTTTCTCCTGCCACCACTTGATGAATATTTTTTTTTATTTTTCCAGCTATATTATACTAGGTGTTAAGTATTTTAGCATCACACTGAGAAAACTGAATCTTAAGGAGTATTTGTAAATGTTTAACTTAATATTTTAATTGTTAATTTGATATTCTAATAAACAAGCACAATGAAGGAATAGGAGATGAATGCTATCAGTGTAACCAAACTGTTCAGTAACATTTTCTTTTACCCTTATCACTACCTGTTTCTTAGCTGTTACATGTAAAATTACTTGTGAAATACTGTAACACACCATTCCTTACATGTTTCTTTCCTTGCATTTCAGGATGATTTTTGCAATGCTCCTCAGTTTGGTATTTCAGAAAACTGGTTATTATGCTGGACTGCTATATTTTGGCTTATCATTGGCATTTTTCTTGGTAAGTTCTCAGGAATGTAGTGATTGGTAAAAAATGTAGTAGTTTAGCTTTTTTATTCTTGGGATCTAAAACTTTTTTTTTTTTTTTTAGGTCCGTACTTTAAAGGTTCAAGTGCTACCTGAAGTAAGTGGACCTCAGCATGATCCATACAGGACCACAACAGGAAACAAACGAAGAATATATTTTTTGTTATTTATGGCTGGTATTCAGCCTGTATTAATGTGGTGGCTTTCTCATCATCTTGTTGCACCGCCTGCTCCAAAACTGTAACACCCATCTTTTTGATCAGAAACAGCACTTCCAAATATTGTGTTTCTTGATAAATAACTATGGCAGCAGGGGAAGGAAACATATTTATTATGTGATGGCAAAGGAAGTGGGAAAAAATGAGTTGAATGTGTGGCTGTGATACTGATAACAGAGTTGTGAGAAGCAGCAGCTTGTGCAGTTCACTGTTAATGAGCAACTTGTGTTTCCTGTAAAATGTGCGCAAGTTGACATTCGTTAAATTTTGCTACAGTATATTACTAAGTTTCTGAATACAGTGATAAAAGAGAGTTAATATTCAGATGAAACAAACAAAATAACTAAAAGGGTGCTCAAAGAAAATATTATTTATGAATTGGAGAATACTGTCCTTGGTATCTTTCTCTTGTGTATAGGAGCACCATTTGGATTTTCTAGAGACAATGTACATCTGACAGCTTTTATTTCGTCTAATCTAGTGTTTATAAAATTTCTCATTATGTGCTGAAAGCAGCCCAATTCACAGCAGTAAATAACTGAATAAAATGTACTTAGCCCTAAAAATGCATGTCAGAGTACCTATTTTTGAATACAGTTTTTATGTAACTAAGGACACTTGAGCTAAATACACGTATATGTGTTACTGCAAAGCAATAACTTATTATGATTGTCTTGTTAACAGGGGGCAGATAATTTGAGGATAAAACATTTTTTGAGAAAGATTCATTATGCAACACAGTTTAAGTGACTAATTTTAACAGTGTCTGCAGTTGCTATTAGCTAAAATTTTGTACTTGTTAGGTCAGTTATGTGAAAAATTATTTTTGTATACCATTTTAGTGTGGTTACTTACAAACATAATGAGAAAGAACACTTCTTGTCCAACAATTATGTTTATCTGTGTTCAGTTTCAATAAAAGCAAGTACATTTTCCATTTTGAATAAAAACTAAAGATACAAACCAGTATTTTTATCATTTTGTTACAAATTATCTTCTAAATATGGTTTGACATTATGCATACATTTACATCTGTCTTTGTAGCAGAACTCTCATACTCGACTGCTTCTTGCTCCAATGTTAGTTTGTTCAGACACCAGTGATGCGGTAAGTTTTAATCTGTGGCATTTAGTCACATACGTAAACAAAATAGTAGCATTACACTTACTACACCTCGTGAGCAGTGAAAGTGGCAGCTGGAGAACCAAGTATGGACGATTATCACCATTCCCTCCTCCTTTTTCCACCTTTTTTTTTTTTTTATGCTTTCAGGTCAGTTACATTCTTGCTCAAGTCCACGGTCATTAGAAACTCCTTGAGGGAAATACATCTGCTTCAGCTACAATCAATCTTTGTGATTAAACAGTTCTATACAGAAGTAGCAACCAAAGCTATTGTTAAATCATTAAATTTTTAATTTATTTCTTCTTATTTTGCAAGATCTACATCTACATTTATACTCCGCAAGTCACCCAACGGTGTGTGGTGGAGGGCACTTTACGTGCCACTGTCATTACCTCCCTTTTCTGTTCCAGTCGTGTATGGTTCGCGGGAAGAACGACTGTCTGAAAGCCTCCGTGTGCGCTCGAATCTCTCTAATTTTACATTCGTGATCTCCTCGGGAGGTATAAGTAGGGGGAAGCAATATATTTGATAACTCATCCAGAAACGCACCCTCTCGAAACCTGGCGAGCAAGCTACACCGCGATGCAGAGCGCCTCTCTCGCAGAGTCTGCCACTTGAGTTTGCTAAACATCTCCGTAACGCTATCACGTGTACCAAATAACCCTGTGACGAAACGCGCCGCTCTTCTTTGGATCTTCTCTATCTCCTCCGTCAACCCAATCTGCTATGGATCCCACACTGATGAGCAATACTCAAGTATAGGTCGAACGAGTGTTTTGTAAGCCACCTCCTTTGTTGATGGACTACATTTTCTAAGGACTGTCCCAATGAATTTCAACCTGGTACCCGCCTTACCAACAATTAATTTTATATGATCATTCCACTTCAAATCGTTCCGCACGCATACTCCCAGATATTTTACAGAAGTAACTGCTACCAGTGTTTGTTCTGCTATCATATAATCATACAGTAAAGGATCCTTCTTTCTATGTATTCGCAATACATTACATTTGTCTAAGTTAAGGGTCAGTTGCTACTCCCTGCACCAAGTGTCTATCCGCTGCAGATCTTCCTGCATTTCGCTACAATTTTCTAATGCTGCAGCTTCTCTGTATACTACAGCATCATCTGCAAAAAGCCGCATGGAACTTCTGACACCATCTACTAGGTCATTTATATATATTGTGAAAAGCAGTGGTCCCATAACACTCCCCCTGTGGCACGCCAGACGTTACTTTAATGTCTGTAGACGTCTCTCCATTGATAACAACATGCTGTGTTCTGTGTGCTAAAAACATCATATATCCTACAATGCACATTGTCATAAATGTTAAAGAGTATGTACTCATATGGGGGGTTAGTGACTTGTAATAAACTGTATACATAATTTCAAACCTCTTTATAAAAGACTTTCTCACTGACAACCCCCGTAAAATGATGAAAGGAAAAAGTTTATGGCGGAGAGCTGCATCAAACCAGTCTCTGGACTGAAGACCACCACAACAACAACAACAACAACAACAACAACAACATAATTTTCCCTGTACGTGCAGTAAAACTGCCGCATGAAGCATGATGTTTTAATTTATTACTTCTTTACTAGTAACTGTATTTGTGACACATTTTTGCAGTCAGTATTCAGATATGCCACTGAATGTACTAACAAAATTGTCATTGTACGACAGTTGAGGATATGTGATGTCAAACACTGAGATGTGCTGCATCATGTATGACCTTTAACTTTATTACTTCTTTGATGATAACTATATTCACATGTTTCACAGAGAGTATCTGCATGATTGAATGTACCTACAAAAATATATCTTTGTGTGACACATAGTTCAGGAGGTATGACGTCAAATATTGAAATGTGTGAAAAACTGTCACATCCTGCGTGGTGTTTTGATTTACTGCTTCTTTACTATCAAATTTATTCACAACACATTTTGCCAACAGTAGCTACATATACCACTGGATTTATGTCCAAAGTTACGTCATTGTACGACTCATAGTTCAGGAGATGCGACATCATAAACATTGTGCTGTGAGAAAATGAAACTGCAGGGCGAAATTCACTAGAGATACAGGCAAAATATGTGTACAGAGTACACGTTAAATTTGTCATGCATATGCGGCCATAGGTGTGGGTAAAAAGCTAATCGTAAATCACTGGAATGATTTCGACCAGATTTGGTATACACATTAGTTGCGACCTGGAAAGAAATACTGCCTCATGTGGGAGGAGGGGGGAGGGGAGTGATCATGTGGAAAGAGGAGGAGGAACAGTGAGAGTGGAGGGGAGGAGATGGACAGGAAGAGAGGAATAGGAAATTGACTTTATGGCGTGGGGTGGGGGGGTGGGGGGGAGATGGACTAATAGAAGACTGGAGTAAATACATTCACGGGCATTTTTTAGACGTAACTGTTAAATTGTGAGGCACAACTAGTATCAGAATATATTACTGCACAACTGTTGACAGGTAAAGCAATTTCAGCTTTATTAATGCATTCATTAGTTTTCCTTCACTGTTTTAACTTTGGTCTAAAGCACGAAATACGGGTTCTATTTCTTTTGTTGGGGACTTGAGTGAGGGAGGCATGCCAGCAGTAGCTATGCAAATCCAACACAGTATTGCTACATAATCATCATCAGATATCTGTTTTACAACCATATACTTGTGATGCTGCTTGAACATCATCACAAGTAAAAATTACATCATGACTGCCACAGGTGTTTACAGCCATTGGTCGATATAAAAGCTTCTCATTGGTACTCTCAATAGGGAACTAGGGATGACAGTTATTGCTGAAACAACCCCTTTTGAGTACCAATTTAACCTGACTGTTAAACCAGATTATAAAGCTTTCTGAAATAACCCGTTTGTGATTTTTTAATCCTGTTATTTCCTGTAATAAACATAAAAATAGAACAAAGATTGAAAAATTTGAACACTTTGTTTCAAGAGGCATAAAATGAAAATATTAAGTTAATAGGCAAGTAAAAGAAAACTTGTCCAGCCACCATTCGTTGCTTTTCTCAAAAGTGATAAGTGGTTGAATTCTACAAAAAAATGCCAGTGTTCTCCTATTGATTGTAATCTTTTGAAACTCACTCAAAAATCATATTATAATTGGGGTTCATATCACTATTTGGGCATTACGAATAGTCATTGCTGAAGGTTCTGTTTTTCAGGTTAATTCATCCATTTTCAAGGACTACAAGCAGATAGAGACAAATTATGTAGACACAGGCGACAGATCGGCTACTTTCTACTTTAAATGTACACTGTGAATGAACTCTTTAAGTTTCAATTTATTATAATTTCCTTCCTCTTTTATTATTTCGTAGAAATACAGACAAACCTTTACTCTTTTAAAGCAAATGAAGCATCGTACTTCATTTCTATGTCACTTCATAAAAATATTTCCAGACTAGGATTGGTGCCATTCTGCAATATAACGGATGGCTGGCAACAACAGAGAGAGACTACCATACAGATTAGATAGGGGGAAAGTTTTGCACATGGCACATATAGGCATACCTTAAGCCACAGCACATGGCAACTGGGAAATTATTGTTTCAGCAGTGCTGTACCAATTCTTATGCCATGTGTTAGTTGCTCATTTCTGTCTGCATTGTTATTACATTTGATTGCTTTTACTATTTTCTATAATAATGCAATGTTTCAAACCAATGCAAATTTTATGAATAAAAATTACCCTTTTTCTAAAAAAGATTTGCTTAAAAACGAAAAATTTCAACATTGCTACTATGACTAATTGATATTTCAGTTTTTTTTTTTTTACTTTGTTATTAGTAAAAAATTAAAATTACATGTTGTAACTGAGACCAAACAAAACCAGTTACCGTATTCAGAACTAAAATAACGGGTTTGTGTTTAAACCAGTCTGTTTTTCCCATCCCTAAAGAGAACACAGTTTGTGGAAGAGCTGATTTTTTCCTTTCCTGCCACAGTTTCAGCTGTCCTACAGTATAGCTGAAATTCCGCATCATAACTCAGAGTAAAATTCCAGCAATTTAGCTCAGGAGATTAAAACTAAGCTATGTCGAAGAGCAAATAGTCTTCATGATGTTAAAGTTGATCATTTGGTTTCCAAATGTACTAATCATCACTGTTATTACACTACACTTGGTAGTGAATGTATCTCTTGTTTACATTGTTCATATGCACGTCTGATACTGATTGAAGCAGTCAAAGAAGACAATACAAACCATCTCCTTTTGAACATGCTTTTACAGTGTGGGAGCAAACGTAACCTAATGTATTAGTCACCTGTTACTGTGCACAATGAATAAATGAATACGTGGATGAGCAAAGATGTACCCAAAACTGCCTAGAATAGTGCTGCCTCGGATGGAGCTTGGGTAGTGTGCACTTCTCCTACTGGAGTGTGCTATACCTTTCCTTCCTAGTTCACTAATGCCTGTAGTATCTCCCACTAAGTTTTTTTTTCTGCATTTTGTGAATTTTTTCATTACAACTGTTTTGCTCTCTTCTCTTTCTAAGCAACCAAACTGAAGTGAAAAACATACAGCTGTGAAGTTTTCTTGCTTGGGGAAAACACCACACTTTTTGATGCTGGATACAGCTTACAAAGATGACACTTTGGGAGATTCTAGGGTATGCATGGTTTTCTCATTTAAAAACATACTGATTGGCAACTGCCTGAACAGTTGAAAATGTTGAACAGAAACTTTAAATTTGTGCTGGAAGTTGAGCAACGTACCACTGAACATATGTGAAATTAACAGGAGTATCTTGTAGCTCAGTTCAATTGTAACAAGATTTGGGAATGCCAAATTGATGCCTCATGTTCTGATGGACCACCAAAAAGTGGAAATATGCCATGTTTTGAAGTAACAGCTACAGACTAATGTAATTGACCATCGGAAATAAGGTTTATCTAAAGTGAAAAGTAGGATACCCGTAGTAAAGAACTGAAGTAATTTCATGACTGTATTATGTTGCCAGAAAAGTGCTTAATTTATTAATTTAATTATGAATATGTCCTTTTTTAATAAATAATGAACTTGTTTAAGATGTTGATGCTATATATATATATATATATATATATATATATATATATATATATATATATATATATATATATATATATATATATATATATATATATATATATATATATATATATATATATATCTTTGGAGTGTACAAGGTCAGTAGACCAAAGAAACTAAGAAGTGGGAATATCTGCAACTTCCGGACACATGTTGGCTTGCCTGCCACTTTTTTTCAGTCTTGGAGGAAGACAGTCGTCCAGTGATGTATAACGGAGTCAGATAATCAATGATGATAGTAAAAATGTTAAGAAGTGCAAACTTACATTGCAAGTAGTGTTGTTCGGAAAAAAAAGTTTGAATAAATATAATCTTTAACAAAAAGTATTTCCAATCTGGTGGAGTTTATTTAAACATAAGAAAACCCAGGCCATGCTTGATGTTGGGATGATCATTTTGCAGGTAAAGAAAACAATGAAATCTCCTAGATCAACGAGATCAGCAGTTATTGGGTATGTAATCTTTCAGCAACTACTAACAAATTCATGCTGAAATTGTGCTGGGACTGGACTTATTATTCCCATTCAAATAGTTTATTGAATGGAAACGAATAACACTTGGTGAGAGTGCTGTCCTACCACACTATACCTTGTAAGGGTCTGTAAACAATTTTTCAGTTATTTAAGAAACCAGTACAAGACTGACCCAGGTTTTTTTCTAAAATCATTGCAGATGGTAATGATGGGGCTATGGTGAAGACTCCAAAACCAAACAACACTCAAGACAATGCAAGACACCTGTGTCTCCCAACAGAAATAAATAAAAGCTCATTGAGTGAAGCCTAGCATCAAAAGACAATCATTATAGTTCATCCCACCAGATCAGAGTGTTAGTAAAATTTTCTGTGTGAAGGTTCTGACAAGGGTGCAGAACCGTATAAAAAATAAATAAATAAAGGACCAGTTTGTGGCTGATGGGTGAATGATTTTCTCATTATGCCACACGCGTACTGAATCATCTTGCAAAATATTTACACATACAGGATGTATAAATTATGTATCTAATCTTAAAATACAAAATAAAGTACTCTAATAAAAGGGGCCCATAAAGAAAAAAGTCAGCCGTTCAGTATGCAATATCCAATGTTGCGAAGCTTTGCCAAAAACTAAAGAGACATAGTCAGTAAATATATCGGTTAAACTAGACTGCACAAGAGATAACTACACAGCGTAGACACTGATTCCACTCAGCAGAAAATGAGAACACTTAAAGAGACTCCATAACCCACTAGGTAGGTGGCCATGAAGATAATGGTATCACTTCTGGTTTCAATTAAAATTAATTACTAAAGGCCAAAACATCAGTACGAGAATAATAATGCATCTGAATAGGATGAGACAGAATCAAAATGGATAAAGTAGTACAGACAAGCAAGTATAAACTTCCACTCCTGCGTTTTCAATAACTGTGAAGCTTAAACCAGAGCCCAGAATGCTGGAGAAAATAAAATATCTGGTATCTGGCCCGACAAGTTCGAAAGTCCGCCAGAATGTGTGGACCTAGATGACAGCCACTAGATGGCGCTCCTAATATTTGCGAGTACTGCTCTCACTGCCTTGGCAATAGACGCGGGCCACGCCCTATGCACCAGCCCATCGGTGCCTGCAGCTGTGCTACAAAGCTAGCAGTCCAGGGCCTGGACCTCTGTCGTGTTCTGACTGTGCTCTTATGAATATAAGAGCACAGTCAGAACACGACAGAGGTCCAGGCCCTGGACTGCTTGCACTTATTGTTGTTTTGGTTCCCATCTAGGCTCTCGGTTTGGTGCACTATCCGGACTGGTCATTCTGCCTTGTTGTCCACCCATTGCTGGTGTCTTTCTGTGTGTATCTACAACTCACTGTTGATGCCTTCAGCCAGTTGGCCAGTGTCACCTGGCCATGTCCGATTCCAATTACTGTAATTGGTGACAAGCAAAAAAGTTAACAATATCTTATGGATGTAAAATTCGTGCAACTTGATCAGCAACAGCAACAGCTGCTCCTGCAGCAGCAGCTCCAACAGCAGTTGTCGCAGCAAACAGACTTGTCAAGTCAAGAAATTCAGCTTTTATCTGAATGCTTCCAAGTTCAGGGTGTCAACACATCCAGGCTGTGGTCGCTTCCCAGGCAGAGTACTGCCCACCCGCGTTTCTGACATTTAATTACTCCAAAGAAGATTAGGACATGTATTTGCAGTGGCTAAAATAGCACTTCACCACTTTTTGGATTTCTGATGATGCTCTCCAGTGGTCATTCTTCCTTTCTTGGGCATCCACGGATACATTTTTTTTACTAAAGAAGTTGGTTCCCCCCTCAAATCTGGTTGCACTCACCACTCACATTCAGTATAATGTGTATACGTTGCTGTCGAACTATTGTTCCCAACGTGGTCACGTCGCGCCTTTAGTTCATCAATACCACAACCAACCAGATCAGTTATAATGATTGTGGGTGACAGATTTGCAAGGACTGAGTCGACATTGTGATTTCACTTGCACAAACCGCTCTTGCAAAATCTCATATTTGTAGATCGAGACGTGGTGGTCCAATTGACTCCTGATCCAGAAGTACACACTGCAGCCCTCAAACTGGACAATCCCTTCCCATCTTGTACTGACTGCTTCACGATGCACCAACGTGCAAACTGTCGAGATTGCTGGTCACGTTGCACCCATTGTGGAAAGGTTGGGCATCTCTGAACTGTCTGCCATCGGGAATCAGGACAGTCAAACCCAATTCCACATTTGCGTCAAGGGTCGGTGCATGAACTCCATCAGTTCACAACTACAGCAGCGTATGAGAAGGTTACATGATCAACAACACTCTTTGTTGTCAATGAAATGAAATTAAATGATCGTATGGCATTGTTGGCCGGGAGGCCCCCTGCGGGGAAGCTCAGTCGCCGTATTGCAAGTCCTTTTGAGTTGACGCAACTTCGGCAACTTGCGAGTCAATAGTGATGAAATGATGATGAAGGACACACAACACCCATCTCATCTCGAGGTAGAGAAAATCCCTGACCCCGCCGGGAATCGAACCCAGGACCCCGTGCGCAGGAAGCGAGAACGCTACCACAAGACCACAAGCTGCGGACTTTGTTGTCAATAGTCACTCAGCTGGCAACATTTGCGGCCTGGATGCCTTCTCAATATTTGGGTTCTCCATCACGGACAAAATTCGATCATACTGGACACAGTTCCTTTCCAGGAACTTGGCAACCTTTGTGATTCCTTCACGTCCCTGTTTGAACCTGGCCAATTTTGAGGCACATATTTCTCAATGTCCAGATTCAGTACCCCGTTTCTATCAGGCACGTCAGCTTCTGGTCTGCCTACGGAGTGAACTCTGTTGCCTTCATAATGGTGGGGTAATTGAACCTGTCAAAACTAGTGCTTGGGCCACATCTCTGGTAGTGATTAAGAAACCAAATGGCTCCATCCTGTTCTGGTGAGATTTTGGGTCAACAATTAATGCCCAGGCACACGTGGAGAACTACCCCATACCACATCAAGAGGAATTCCTCACAAAGGTTGTCAGTGGTGAATATTTTTCTGAGATAGACCTTGGCAATGCTTATGTACAGATCCCACTGGATGAGAAATTGCAGTGCATTATGGTCATCAATACATCCTTTTTCTTGTACAAATACAAATGTTTGCCCTTTGAGATCTTGTCTGCTCTGGCTATCTTTCAGAGATACCTGGAACAGTTAACTATGTCCACTCCCGCTTGTACCAATTACCTTAATAGTTAAAGGTGCTATACTCCAAGACCACCTGCATAACCCCTACACCATCTTTACAACATTGCATGAAGCAGGGCTCATGTGCCGCCTACACAAATGTTGGTTTTTTCAGGAGCAAGTGGAACACTTTGAACACTTGCTCAACAAAGATGGGATTCAGTCCACTGAGCTTTGCGGCTGTTGACACTCTCCCACATCTCCAAAACCTGGATAAAGTGAATTATTATTATAAGTTCTTCCCATAAGAAGCACACATTAATGAACCCATTCAACCTGTTGTGGATAAAGGGCATTCAGTTCTGGTGGTCAACTGCCTTGTGAGCTGCTTTCACCCACCTGAAGCACACGCTATGCTCAGTGCCCAGCCTTTTGCCCTTTTCTTCATCACGTCCCTTGTTTTGGCTACAGACACTTTCCTGTTATGGCACTGGTGCAGAGCTGCTACACTGTAATGGTGATGGTACTGAGCAACCCATCGCCTATGCTTCAAGGATACTGACACCTGCTCAATGAAACTACTCGCAGATCAAGCAAGAGGCTTTGGTGATCATCTTTGCCATTAAGAAATTCTGTGTGTGCATTTTTGGGACTAAGTTTACTCTCATTACTGACAGAAAACCTCTGTTTTGATTCTTTGGGCCACACTCTTTGCTTCCACAGTGGACAGCTCAAAGACTTCATCATTGGGCTCTTTTCCTCAGTTCTTACAATTATACCATTAAGTAATCTCTGTAGACACGCACCGTGACCCTGTCTTGTGGTGTCGTGTGCACTATGTGCACACGTAAATGCAGATGTACTCTCTTGCCTACATTCAGGACCAGACCTATCATTTGACCAACAGGAGATCTCCTGTTTTCACAGTGACATAGAATGACAATTCACTTTGGATGGGTTCCCCATTACTTCTACTCAAATCTCTGTAGGCACGCACCGTGACCCTGTCTTGTAGCGTCGTGTGCACTGTGTGCTACAAGAGTGGCCTTATTTTTAAAAATGTGCTGACCACAACTCCAGGCCTTGGCTCACGTTTCTCATTGTTTGTCTGTCGTCTTTGATGTTCTCCAGCTGGATGTGGAGGCAGGTACCCACCATATTGTTATCCCAACTACCTTGTCCTCTAATGTCTTGGAACTCCTCCATCATGGACATTGGGTGAGATCCCTTGCTAGGCAACATGCCTACTGGCCAGGACTGAACAAAGATGTAGGGGTCATAGTGCACACCTGTTTTCTGTATTTATGCAACGTCAGGCTGCTCCACCTCAGTCTTTCACACCCTGGCCCACTCTCCAACATCCCTGGGACTGCATTCATCTGGACTTTGCTTGTCCCTTTCTGGGTTCTATGTGAATCATTGTTATAGACGTTTATTTCAATTACTCATAAGTGGTTAGCATGGCATCCACCGCTACATCCACCACACTCAATGCACTTATTCAGATTCTCACTACTGAAGGGCTTCCTCGCACCCTTGTGTCAGATAATGGACCCTAATTCATGGCTGCGGCCTTTGAACAGTACTGCAACACCAATGGCATCAAACACCACACCGCAGTATCCAACTTCTCAAGAGCCATCTCCCACACCGTAGTTTCCCAGCGCATTGCACTACATCCTTCATTCCTTCTCACCACTGACAGGCTCCTCCACGAGGACACTAATTGCAAGGCAGCACTCCTAATGTTTTACCCACTAGGTGCAGACCATGCCCTAGGCACCGGCCTGTCAATACCTGCATCCATGCTATGAAGCTAGCAATACAGGAGCCCGGACCTCAGTCATGTCCTGACTACGCTCTCATAGTCATCATTGCACTTATCATTGTTTTGGTTCATGATATTGCTATGTCTAGGATCTCTGTTTGTTTCACTCTCCAGGCTTGTCATTCTGCCCTGTCGTCTTTGTTGTCCATCCATTGCTGTTGTTTTTCAGTGTGTATCGGCAACTCACCATCGATGTCCACAGCCAGTCGGCCAGTTTCTCCTGGCCATGTCTGGTTCTGGTTAATATAACCCTGTAACTCAGGAAAGAGGTATCTGATACTAAAAGTTAATCATTTGTTTAATTTTTGACATCTCTAAAAAGAACATAAAGTGCTACAGTTCCTCAATTTCTTCTCTCAGTTTGAAAACTTGCCATTTCTTGAACAGGTGGCTGTGTTACATTGAAACTGCACAGCACACATTACTTGCCATACACAATGCATGTCAAAAGAAGCTGTACCACTAGGTTGTATTTTATCAATCTCTCAACAGTGCACGACATTTTCCATTACTGTATAATAGCTCATGAAATAGAAGTGCATATTCACTAAAAAAGGCTTTACAAATATAGTAAACACATTACCGCACAACCAGAGTATCACCATTGAAATCGAAGAAAGAAAAATCCAACGGTGACATCAAATGAATGGCCTTGATCAACTTAATATACTGCATTCTCTCTGATGGACCGAACAAACTGACCATTCATGCCATCCTTCTTTGTATATTTCCAGTATCTCTTGTTGGTCCTACAATGCAAGTACTTTGAAACCTTTATCAAGATACGAATGGATATTTGTGCAGCATTTTTCAGATTTTCTCATTTAGATAAGTATATTATCTTCAAGAAATTAGAGGTTAAAGTTAATACTGTTGCCAGCTCACTAATGTACAAAATGAACAGCAAAGATCCCAACACAAATCCCTGGGCTATGCCTGAAGTTAATTCAACGCCTGATTCTTCATACAAGATAACATCCTCCCTAAAAAGAAGTCTTCAGTTCAGTCACGAACTTCATTTGATTTTTGAGAGGGCACATGTAGAAGAATTGTAGCTAAAATTTAAAAGAATAACTGACCGTCACTGCAGAGATTTGTACCAACTAGAACAATTTGTGATGGGAGGGCCACTCCATGGTATACAGTATCTGTAAAAATGTAAATGAACTTTTAAAGAAATAGCAGTTGCTGTACAATAGATGTAAAACAAAGTATAAAGCTACTCATCCTAAAGAAAATGTTTATCCATCACAAGGGTAATGCATGAAGTTTTTAATGACTATCAAAGCAGAATCTTATCAAGAGACCTCTCACAAAATGCAAATAAATTCTGATCATATGTAGAGGATGTTGGTGGCACCAAAGGTTTCAGACTCTCGTGGATGACATAATAATCGAAATACAGGGTAGCAAAGCAAAAGAAGGAATATGAACTCAACTTACAAATATTCCTTTACAAAGTAATTCCTAGAATTACTGCCCCAGTTTAATCAGCACATCACTGCTACAATGAGTTATATAGATATTATAGCACACATCATGTTGGAAGGCAGACCTGTTTTCAGCAGTTCTGCGCAACCCCCACCATTAACTGCTAGTCATCAACAGTGTTCTGCCAAAAGGCAAGTTTTCACATGGTAGTTCTCCAGGCTGTCCGGTCTTCTGCCATCCTCTTCAGGGATGCATAATTTCCTCTTCCCTTTATGTCATCCATCATCTTGTATCTCCTTCTTCCTCTCAGTCTTCTCCCACAAACCAATCCTTCCAAAGCATCTGCTAGCAAGCACTCCCTTCTCAATGCATGTCCCAACCAGTTCTTTTTTCTTTCTCCTATAACCTTCAGCAGACATCTTCTCTCACCAACCCTTTCATTACTCACTCTTTCCATCCAGCATATTTTCTCCATTCTCCTCCACATCCACATCTCAAATGCTTCTAAGCTCTTTTTAATCCTATCGTCTCAGCGTCCATGTTTCTGCCCCATATAGTACCACACTCCAGACAAAACATTTGCCAAGCCTATTCCTTAATCCTTTATCTAATTTGCCACATAAGAGTCTCCTCTTTCTGTTGAGTGCCTCCTTCACTATGGCAATTCGAGTTTTCACCTCCTGGTGACATCTCAAGTCTTCAGTTATTGTGCTTCCAAGATATTTAAATGCACTTACTTGGCTAATGGTAGATTGTCCTATTTTAATATTGGACAGTCTTCATCTTGTACTGATGACCATACTCTTTGTTTTTGCTGTGTTTATTTGCATCCCATATTCCACACAAGCTTCATTCAGATCTTTCAGCATGTTATTCACTTTCTGCCACTAATA
Organism: Schistocerca nitens; assembly: GCF_023898315.1. Lineage (NCBI taxonomy): Eukaryota > Metazoa > Arthropoda > Insecta > Orthoptera > Acrididae > Schistocerca > Schistocerca nitens. The sequence goes on from NC_064614.1 coordinate 1,298,657,800, forward strand.
CCATGTCATCAGCAAATCTTATACATTATATTCTCTTTCCACCAATACATATTCCTCTTTTCCCATCTAAACTTTTCACAATAATCTGTTCAAGGTATACGTTAAACAACAGTGGGGAAAGGCAACAATCTTGTCTAACACCTCGTCGAATGCTGCTTCCTTCTGACATTTCATTTCCAATCCCTATCCTTACTTTCTGGTGTAAATATAGATTATGTATCAATCATCCCTCTTTCCAATGTACTCCTTTCCTCTTCAAAATATCCATCAGATTGTTCCACTGAACTCTGTCAAGAGCCTTTTCTAAATCTATAAAAACAGCAAAGATTTCTCTACCTTTTTCCATATATCTTTTCCCTATAGATCTTAACAGACCAGTAGCATCTCTTGTTCCTTTTCCTCTTCTAAATCCGAACTGCTTCTCTACAATCCCTCTATCCAGCTTGCCATATAACCTTCTATTCAACACTCTCAGCAAGACCTTAGCTGCATGAGAAATTAGACTGATGGTCCAGTGATCTTCACATTTTTTAGTGTTTCTCTTTTTCTCTATTGGTACCATAACTGTTGCAAGGAAGTCCTCTGGCCATTCCCCTTTGTCATATATCTCGTTACAGAGGTAGACTATTTCTTTTCTTGCCTTGTTTCCCAGACTCTTCAACAGTTCTTCTGGCAAATCATCAATTCCGCATGCCTTCCTATTCTTCATCTCTTTCAGTGCCTTTTCTACTTCTGCTTCCAAGATGGTAAATCCCTTTCCATCTTCCGGCACATATTGCTCCTCTTTAACCTTAATTTTGCTTTGCATTTCATCCCCCTTATACAGACATTCAATATGTTCTTGCCATCTGTTCAAAACCTCCTGTCGTTCTTCTGCTAGAGTACCATCCGCTCTTTCTATTTCCATGTTATTCCTATTTCTTTTACGTTCAGAAACTACCTCACTAGCCAGTCTATACATCATTTCATACCTTCCCTCTTTCTCCATTTTCTCTATTTCATCGCATTTCTGTTTCATCCATTTTTCTCTTGCTTCTTCAGTTTCTCTTCTTAATTCATTATTCAGTTTCCTGTACCTCTTTTTGCCTTCTTCAGTTTCTACACTTTTCCACTTTCTCTGCTCTTCCATCTTTTTCGACATGTTTTCTGTTATCCATTTTTTCCTGGTGCTTAGGGATACTCTAATTCCTAGTACTTCTTTGCCAGAGTCCATGAGTCCTTCCCTCATTTTTATCCATTTATCGTTAACACTTTCATCAACACCACCTCTTTGCCATTTTTCCATAAATCTGTTCTCCAAACCTGATGCCTTTCTTACCTCTTTGAGTCTTTCTATGTTTATTCTTTCCTTTGCTTTACCTCTCCAGACTTTTTTCAACTTCACTTGTATTTCTCCCATTACTAGGTTGTGGTCTGCATTTATATCCACTCCTGGATAAGCTTTAGCATTCTTCAAACAGTTCCTAAACCTTTTTTGTATCAGGATGTAGTCCAACTGATATCTTTCCCTATTCAAATTTTATATCCATGTGTAACATCTCCTTTTGTGGTGTGCAAATAATGGTTACCCACTGCTAATGAATTTTCTTTACAGAAACTAATTAGTTGTTCACCTCTCTCATTTCTTATTCCTAATCCAAATTTTCCTACTGTATCTTCATCTCTTCCTTCACCCACCACTGCTTTCCAATCCCCCATGATGATAACGCAGACATTTCTATTTTCTTTCTCGGTGAGTTCTTGTATTTTCTCATAATATTCTTCCACTTCCTCATCTCTATGCTGGCTGGTTGCCATATATACCTGTATTAATACAAAATCTTTTGAACTACCCTTCAGTCATATCATCATCAGTCTTCCATCAGTATATTTTACCTTCATTACCTTATTTTTCAACTTTTGCCCTATCAATATTCCTACTCCGTTTTCACCACTCTTGATTTCCCCTGAGTAAAAGAGCTTATAATCGCCACTTTCTATCTCCTCATTCTCTCCCCATCTTATTTCACATAAACCGAGGGCATCTAATCTGTTCCTTTTCATCTCCTGTTTTGCATTCTCTAGCTTTCCTGCTTGCAGTAGTGTCCTCACATTCCATGTTCCAAACCTTAACTGCTAGTAGCCAATAAGATTCATTCTCTTTCCGAGCGGCTAGCCGCAAGTTACAAACTGGACTGCGAGAATCTCTCTCCTGCATACTGCACTGTTGCCGTATTGTGTGACAATGCAGTGTCATTCACAGAGTGACAGAATTATTCATTCAGATGTCGATGTTACTTTCTTGTAGCAGTATAGCTGTAAATGTGTATCCATAAACGTTTGAGTGTGATTTCCAAATAAAAATGTCATGTGACAGCAATAAATTTGAAGTTTCTCACAAGCAACTTTAATTAAATCGCGAGCCTATGGAGTATCATCTTAGTCGTGTGACTGGCTTCGTGATTTCCTGTCAGAAAGATCACTGTATGTAGTAATCAATGGAAAATCATCGACTAAAGCGAAAGTGATAGAAGTGACATCTGGCGTTTGCAAGGAAGTGTTATAGGCGCTCCTCTGTTCCTGATCTAGTAAAAGATTTAGGAGACATCTGAGCAGCCTTCTTAGACTGTTTGCAGATGATGCTGTGATTTACCATCTTAAGTCGTCAGAAATTAAAACAAATTAGAAAAGACTTAGACAAGATACCTGTATGGTGAGAAAAGTGGCAATTGAATCTGAATAATGAAAAGTCTACTGGGAGATGAAGAAGCTTGCACAGGATAGAGTAGCGAGCAGAGCTGCATCAAGCCAGTCTCAGGACTGAAGACCACAACAACAACAACAACAATGAAAAGTCTGAAATCATCGACATGGTTACTAAAGGGAATTCACAAAATTCAGTTTACAGGATAAAACACACAATTCTAAAGACTGTAAATTCAACTAAACACTTAAGGGTTACAATTACAAATAACTTAAAATGCAACTATCACATGGATAATGTTGTGCGGAAAGCAAACAAAAGACTGCAATTTTTGGTATAACACTTAGAAAATGCAACAGGTCCTCTAAAGAGACTACTTACACCATGCTTTTTTGCCTTCTACTGGAGTATTGCTGTCAGGTGTGGGATCCACAACAGATAGAATTGATCAAAAAAGTTCAAAGGGCAGTTTGTTTCGTATTTTCATGAAATAGAGGAGAGACTGCCATGGATATGATATGTGAATTGGGGTGGCAATCATTAAAACAATGGCATTTTTCATTGTGGCAGGATTATCTCATGAAATTACAGTCACCAACCTTCTCCTCAGAGTGTGAAAATACTTTGTTGGCGCCCACCTACATAGGAAGGAATGTTCATCATAATACAATAAGAGAAATTAGAGTTCACAAGGAAAGATAAAAGTGTTCTTGTTTCCTGTGCACCGTTCGAGAGAGCAATGATAGAGAAACAGCTTGAAGGCAGTTCTATGAACGCTCTGCCAGGCACTTAATTGTCAGTTGCAGAGTAATCAAGTAGATGTAGATGCTTCACGAGCAGTCAAGGAAGTTTATGTCCCGCATTTATAACTTCTTCAAATCTGAATCTGAAACAGATACTTCTATTTTTGATGTTTCTAAGACTCAAGAACAAACTGCGGAAGCATGTGTCGGCAAAGGAACTATATACAGAATAGTAAACAAAAGTGTCGGAGCTGTATAGAGAATTGTAAACAAAAATGTCGGAGCTGTAGAAAACTCAAGAAATTTTAACAGAATCTTCCATCGGTTCTTGGTAGAGCAACATTATAATAAATGAAAAGCACCAGTTAGCTTCTGTTCTACAATATTTCATTAATCAGGAAATTTTGTTTTCGTGTCGCCTGTAAATCATCGAAATTGCAAGAAACCTGTAACACAAACAGATGGTTTGGACAACAATATTTTAATGCACTCCATGTTTGAAATATGTATAAGAAGGGAACACCCAATATCACAAAAACTTATTACAATTATGCCTGAGAAAATTGACTTCAAAGGTAGCGCTACGTCAATGTAAAAGAATTTTAAAATTCAATTGTTTTTAACATGTTAAGAAGAAAGTTTTTAATTGGAAGAAGTGAAATAGAAGCAGCACAAAGCACATCCATTATAAAGATGTACAATACAAGAGGAGGAGGTAGTTCTACAGTGCATTACATTGATGAAATTTGCCCAGCTAGCCGCGCGGTCTAACACGGTGCTTCCCAAGTGGGAAGGTGTGACAGGTCCCTGGCACAAATCTGCCCGGTAGATTAGTGTCGAGGTCTGGTGTGCCAGCCAGCCTGTAGATGGTTTTTAAGCCGGTTTTCCATCTGCCTCGCCGAATGTGGACTGGTTTTGCTTATTCCACTTCAGTTACACTATGTTGGTGACTGCTGCGCAAACACTGTCTCTACATATGCATACACCATAATTGCTCTACCACGCGAACAATGGGGTTACACACACCTGGTATGTGATGTTCCTGGGAGGTCCACTGGGGGCTGAACTGCACAATAACCCAGGGTTTGGTGTGGGTGTGGGGCGGGTGGACTGCAGTGGTCTGTTGTGGAGCACAGAGGGCTACGGTGGGACAAAGCCTCTCCATCATTTCTAGGTCCCCGGTTCAATACACAATACACACCTTGATGAAACATGGATGAATCAGAATCATTCCATGAATAACTGCTGGAAAATGAGTGATGGTACTGGCGGCTTTAAAGTTCCTTTAACAAAAGGTTCTCAAATACTTTTTCTACATGCTGGCTCTTCTTCTGATTTGGTTCCTGAGAGTAAACTCGTATTTAGATGTAAGAAAGACAGTAATGACTACCATTCAGAAATGAAAGCTTCAAATTCAGTCATTGTAATTGCCATGCCAGTTATCATTCAGCTGTTACAGAGAAATGACCAAGTATGAGCACCAGGAAAGGGGATATTGTGTTCTGGCTGAAAAATAAAAATATTCTAATATAAGCCAGACTCGTGCTGAGCTCTTGCAGCTCATTAATTTATAAAAGACATGCGACAGAATGTACAAACTGGACTTTCTTGCATGTGAATGTGATAATACAGTTTTGTGTTTACTCACATATTACTGTCAGTATAATATGACAGAATTAATTTGTGCACAGGTTACAAGCTATGTGAGGAAATAAGACAGATACTGAAAGGCTTATGCATGAAGCAATAGACAACATCCACTTTCAGCATGGGTACACTGTGTGTGTCACACTGAAAAGTTTCAAAAATAAGACTTTCACAGGGAGGTGAAGATGGATAAAAAACTTGAACGTATCATACTAAATTTACAATCAGATGGTTCAGACATGGACTCAGATAGTATATGGTATTACGATGTAGACTTTGAGAGAAAGTAATGATCTTTCTTGGTTTTAAAGACTCATGGTTTAACGTTTTTGTCAACATATCAATTGCATACACTGTACGTGAGAACTGCCTAGATTTATTGGTTAGGAATATGTAGCCTGTGAAGTATCAGATTATAATGTTCAACACACTGCCCAAGGAGAAGTTGAACTTTTCCCCGCCTGTTGTATTACATGCAAGAATGTGGCTGGATAAATTTGTCAAAAACTCCAACTGCCATTTTCATGGCACAAATTGGAAAATGCCTTAAAATGAAAGGGAGGGTTGCTTGTCGAGATATTGGTGGTTTTCAACGTTATCAGTCAGCATTCCGTCAAGTTATTCACAGAAGATGTGTCAGTGTCATCGTAACTGCCGTCCGCTTCATGTCTGCTGTGCAGCGAGCTGCCTTAATTTAAGTATTAACTGTAATTTTCTTACTTGTCACTTCTTCTTCCGTGTGTTTTTGCTTTTAGGAAGCTTTGTCGAGTGCTAGTAATAGTGTTCCATAGATTTCGTGTTTGTTTTGAATACAGTCAGAGAGAGTCCCTTTAGTCAACCATAGTGCCAGTAGTGCTAGTGTTTGTTTTCAATACAGTCCAGAGACATGTAGTGCTATTTTCATTGTTTTTTACAAGAAGTGGCTAGCAACCAAAGTTTAGTCAACAATCAGCCACCTTTAGTGAATTAGCAGTCTAGTTAAAAGTTGATTAACTCTCTACAGTAAATTGATTTCTTAGGATGGATACGATGTGTGACTGCTGTGTACGGATGCAGGAGGAGCTGGCCACTGTTCGCAAACAGCTGAACGTGTTGATGGCCGCGGTCAGCCGTCTTCAGGCTGCTGCCTCGGAGTGTAGCAGCAGTGGGGAGTCTGGTGTGTCGCATGGTACACCCCAGGTGTTACATGCTTCACCCACTGTCCCTGCTGTCGAGACATCTTCGCGGGTACCGGGCGCGGTTGGGCCACCCTCTCCCCAAGGGGAGTGGTGGGTTCAGCGGCGTTCGCGGCGCACGAGGCGGAGGGTAAATGTGGAGGCTGGCCGTGTGGCATCGCCCGCTCTGCCTGTGAGTGGACATGTGGCCGCTCCTTCAGCAAGGTCCGAGCAGGCACAGGGGGGGAGGGGTTTATTAGTTATTGGGAACTCCAACGTTAGGCGGGTGATGGAGCCCCTTAGGGAAATGGCGGAAAGGTCGGGGAAGAAGGCCAGTGTTCACTCTGTCTGCTTGCCAGGGGGTCTCACCCAAGAACCGATCGTGGTCCTCTGGTTTGGAGCCGAGTGGAAGGCTTAAACCAGAGGCTCAGACAATTCTGCGGAGATCTGGGGTGAAAATTTCTTGACCTCCGCTATGAGGTGGAGAAATGTAGGGTCCCCCTGAATAGGTCAGGCGTGCACTACACACCGGAAGCAGCTACAAGGGTAGCGGAGTACGTGTGGAGTACACATGGGGGTTTTTTAGGTTAGAGAATTCCCTCCCTAGGCCCGACAAGATGCCTCCTGAGATGCGGCAAGGTAGGAGTAGGCAAAATGCAACAGGGAATAACAATATTAATGTGCTAATAGTAAACTGCAGGAGCGTCTATAGAAAGGTCCCAGAACTGCCCTCATTAATAAACAGTCACAACGCCCGTATAGCACTAGGGACAGAAAGTTGGCTGAAACCAGACGTATACAGTAATGAAATCCTAAACTCAGATTGGAATGTATACCACAGAGACAGGCTGCACAGTGAAGGGGGAGGCGTGTTTATAGCGATAAAGAAGTGCAGTGTATCGAAGGAAATTGACGGAGATCCAAAATGTGAAATGATTTGGGTGAAGGTCACTGTTAAAGCAGGCTCAGACATGGTAATTGGATGTCTCTATAGGCCCCCTGGCTCAGCAGCTGTTGTGGCTGAATACCTGAATGAGAATTTGGAAAATATTTCGAGTAGATTTCCCCACCATGTTATAGTTCTGGGTGGAGATTTTAATTTGCCGGATATAGATTGGGAGACTCAAACGTTCATAATGGGTGGCAGGGACAAAGAACCCAATGAAATTTTTTTAAGTACTTTATCTGAAAACTACCTTGAGCAGTTAAACAGAGAACCAACTCGTGGTGATAACGTATTAGACCTTCTGGTGAAAAACAGCCCCGAACTATTTGAAACAGTTAACGCAGAACAGGGAATCAGCGATCATAAAGCGGTTACTGCATCGATGATTTCAGCCGTAAATAGAAATATTTTAAAAGGTAGAAAGATTTTTCTGTTTAGCAAAAGTGACAAAAAGCAGATAACAGAGTACCTCATGGCACAACACAAGAGTTTTGTCTCAAGTACAGATAGTGTTGAAGATCAGTGGACCAAGTTCAAAACCATCGTACAATATGTGTTAGATGAGTATGTGCCAAGCAAGATCGTAAGAGATGGAAAAGAGCCACCGTGTTACAACAACCGAGTTAGAAAACTGCTGTGGAAGCAAAGGGAACTTCACAGCAAACATAAACGTAGCCTAAGCCTTGCAGACGAACAAGAATTACGCGAAGCGAAATGTAGTGTGAGGAGGGCTATGCGAGAGGTGTTCAATGAATTCGAAAGTGAAGTTCTATGTACTGACTTGGCAGAAAATCCTAAGAAATTTTGGTCTTATGTCAAAGTGGTAGGTGGATCAAAACAAAATGTCCAGACACCCTGTGACCAAAATGGTACTGAAACAGAGGATGACAGACTAAAGGCCGAACTACTAAATGTCTTTTTCCAAAGCTGTTTCACAGAGGAAGACTGCACCGTAGTTCCTTCTCTAGATTGTCGCACAGATGACAAAATGGTAGATATCGAAATAGACGACAGAGGGATAGAGAAACAATTAAAATCGCTCAAAAGAGGAAAGGCCGCTGGACCTGATGGGATACCAGTTCGATTTTACACAGAGTACGTGAAGGAACTTTCCCCCCTTCTTGCAGCAGTGTACCGTAGGTCTCTGGAAGAGCATAGCGTTCCAAAGGATTGGAAAGGGCACAGGTCATCCCCGTTTTCAAGAAGGGACATCGAAGAGATGTGCAGAGCTATAGACCAATATCTCTAACATCGATCAGTTGTAGAATTTTGGAACCTGTATTATGTTCAAGTATAATGACTTTTCTGGAGACTAAAAATCTACTCTGTAGGAATCAACATGGGTTTCGAAAAAGACGGTCGTGTGAAACCCAGCTCGTGCTATTCGTCCACGAGACTCAGAGGGCGATAGACACGGGTTCACAGGTAGATGCCGTGTTTCTTGACTTCCCCAAGGCGTTTGATACAGTTCCCCACAGTCGTTTAATGGACAAAGTAAGAGCTTATGCATTGTTGTTGTTGTTGTGGCCTTCAGTCCTGAGACTGGTTTGATGCAGCTCTCCATGCTACTCTATCCTGTGCAAGCTTCTTCATCTCCCAGTACCTACTGCAACCTACATCCTTCTGAATCTGCTTAGTGTATTCATCTCTTGGTCTCCCTCTACGATTTTTACCCTCCACGCTGCCCTCCAATGTTAAATTTGTGATCCCTTGATGCCTTAAAACATGTCCTACCAACCGATCCCTTCTTCTAGTCAAGTTGTGCCACAAACTTCTCTTCTCCCCAATCCTATTCAATACCTCCTCATTAGTTATGTGATCTACCCACCTTATCTTCAGCATTCTTCTGTAGCACCACATTTCGAAAGCTTCTATTCTCTTCTTGTCCAGACTATTTATCATCCATGTTTCACTTCCATACATGGCTACACTCCATACAAATACTTTCAGAAACGACTTCCTGACACTTAAATCTATACTCGATGTTAACAAATTTCTCTTCTTCAGAAACGATTTCCTTGCCATTGCCAGTCTACATTTTATATCCTCTCTACTTCGACCATCATCAGTTATTTTGCTCCCCAAATAGCAAAACTCCTTTACTACTTTGAGTGTCTCATTTCCTAATCTAATTCCCTCAGCATCACCCGATTTAATTCGACTACATTCCATTATCCTCGTTTTGCTTTTGTTGATGTTCATCTTATATCCTCCTTTCAAGACACTGTCCATTCCGTTCAACTGCTCTTCCAAGTCCTTTGCTGTCTCTGACAGAATTACAATGTCATCGGCGAACCTCACAGTTTTTACTTCTTCTCCATGAATTTTAATACCTACTCCGAATTTTTCTTTTGTTTCCTTTACTGCTTGCTCAATATACAGATTGAATAATATCGGGGAGAGGCTACAACCCTGTCTCACTCCTTTCCCAACCACTGCTTCCCTTTCATGCCCCTCGACTCTTATAACTGCCATCTGGTTTCTGTACAAATTGTAAATAGCCTTTCGCTCCCTGTATTTTACCCCTGCCACCTTCAGAATTTGAAAGAGAGTATTCCAGTTAGCGTTGTCAAAAGCTTTCTCTAAGTCTACAAATGCTAGAAACGTAGGTTTGCCTTTTCTTAATCTTTCTTCTAAGATAAGTCGTAAGGTTAGTATTGCCTCACGTGTTCCAACATTTCTACGGAATCCAAACTGATCTTCCCCGAGGTCCGCTTCTACCAGTTTTTCCATTCGTCTGTAAAGAATTCGCGTTAGTATTTTGCAGCTGTGACTTATTAAACTGATAGTTCGGTAATTTTCACATCTGTCAACACCTGCTTTCTTTGGGATTGGAATTATTATATTCTTCTTGAAGTCTGTGGGTATTTCGCCTGTCTCATACATCTTTCTCACCAGATGGTAGAGTTTTGTCATGACTGCCTCTCCCAAGGCCATCAGTAGTTCTAATGGAATGTTGTCTACTCCCGGGGCCTTGTTTCGACTCAGGTCTTTCAGTGCTCTGTCAAACTCTTCATGCAGTATCTTATCTCCCATTTCATCTTCATCTACATCCTCTTCCATTTCCATAATATTGTCCTCAAGTACATCGCCCTTGTATAAACCCTCTATATACTCCTTCCACCTTTCTGCCTTCCCTTCTTTGCTTAGAATTGGGTTGCCATCTGAGCTCTTGATATTCATACAAGTGGTTCTCTTCTCTCCAAAGGTCTCTTTAATTTTCCTATAGGCAGTATCTATCTTACCCCTAGTGAGACAAGCCTCTACATCCTTACATTTTTCCTCTAGCCATCCCTGCTTAGCCATTTTGCACTTCCTGTCGATCTCATTTTTGAGACGTTTGTATTCCTTTTTGCCTGCTTCATTTACTGCATTTTTATATTTTCTCCTTTCATCAATTAAATTCAATATTTATTCTGTTACCCAAGGATTTCTATTAGCCCTCGTCTTTTTACCTACTTGATCGTCTGTTGCCTTCACTACTTCATCCCTCAGAGCTACCCATTCTTCTTCTACTGTATTTCTTTCCCCCATTCCTGTCAATTGTTCCCTTATGCTCTCCCTGAAACTCTCTACAACCTCTGGTTCTTTCAGTTTATCCAGGTCACATCTCCTTTAGTTCCCACCTTTTTGCCGTTTCTTCAGTTTCAATCTGCAGTTCATAACCAATAGATTGTGGTCAGAATCCACATATGCCCCCAGAAATGTCTTACAATTTAAAACCTGGTTCCTAAATCTCTGTCTTACCATTATATAATCTATCTGATAGCTTTTAGTATCTCCAGGATTCTTCCAGGTATACAACCTTCTTTTATAATTCTTGAACCAAGTGTTAGCTATGATTAAGTTATGCTCTGTGCAAAAGTCTACAAGGCGGCTTCCTCTTTCATTTCTTCCCCCCAATCCATATTCACCTACTATGTTTCCTTCTCTCCCTTTTCCTACTGACGAATTCCAGTCACCCATGACTATTAAATTTTCGTCTCCCTTCACTACCTGAATAATTTCTTTTATCTCGTCGTACATTTCATCAATTTCTTCATCATCTGCAGAGCTAGTTGGCATATAAACTTGTACTACTGTAGTAGGCATGGGCTTTGTGTCTATCTTGGCCACAATAATGCGTTCATTATGCTGTTTGTAGTAGCTAACACGCACACTTATTTTTTTATTCATTATTAAACCTACTCCTGCATTACCCCTATTTGATTTTGTATTTATAACCCTGTAATCACCTGACCAAAAGTCTTGTTCCTCCTGCCACCGAACTTCACTAATTCCCACTATATCTAACTTTAACCTATCCATTCCCCTTTTTAAATTTTCTAACCTACCTGCCCGATTAAGGGATCTGACATTCCACACTCCGATCCGTAGAATGCCAGTTTTCTTTCTCCTGATAACGATGTCCTCTTGAGTAGTCCCCGCCCGGAGATCCGAATGGGGGACTATTTTACCTCTGGAATATTTTACCCAAGAGGACGCCATCATCATTTAATCATACAGTAAAGCTGCATGTCCTCGGGGAAAATTAGGGCTGTAGTTTCCCCTTGCTTTCAGCCGTTCGCAGTACCAGCACAGCAAGGCCGTTTTGGTTAATGTTACAAGGCCAGATCAGTCAATCATCCAGACTGTTGCCCCTGCAACTACTGAAAAGGCTCCTGCCCCTCTTCAGGAACCACATGTTTGTCTGGCCTCTCAACAGATACCCCTCCGTTGTGGTTGCACCTACGGTACGGCCATCTGTATCGCTGAGGCACACAAGCCTCCCCACCAATGGCAAGGTCCATGGTTCATGCACTATCAGACCAATTGTGTGATTGGATTGAAGAGTTCCTAGATAACAGAACGCAGCATGTCATTCTCAATGGAGAGAAGTCTTCCGAAGTAAGAGGGATTTCAGGTGTGCCCCAGGGGAGTGTCATAGGACCGTTGCTATTCACAATATACATAAATGACCTTGTGGATGACATCGGAAGTTCACTGAGGCTTTTTGCAGATGATGCTGTGGTGTATCGAGAGGTTGTAACAATCGAAAGTTGTACTGAAATGCAGGAGGATCTGCAGCGAATTGACGCATGGTGCAGGGAATGGCAATTCAATCTCAATGTAGAAAGGTGTAATGTGCTGCAAATACATAGAAAGATAGATCCCTTATCATTTAGCTACAAAATAGCAGGTCGGCAACTGGAAGCAGTTAATTCCATAAATTATCTGGGAGTACGCATTAGGAGTGATTTAAAATGGAATGATCATATAAAGTTGATCATCAGTAAAGCAGATGCCAGACTGAGATTCATTGGAAGAATCCTAAGGAAATGCAATCCGAAAACAAAGGAAGTAGGTTACAGTACGCTTGTTCACCCACTGCTTGAATACTGCTCAGCAGTGTGGGATCCGTACCAGATAGGGTTGATAGAAGAGATAGAGAGGATCCAATGGAGAGCAGCGCGCTTCATCACAGGATCATTTAGTAATAGCGAAAGTGTTACAGAGATGATAGATAAACTCCAGTGGAAGACTCTGCAGGAGAGACGCTCAGTAGCTCGGTACGGGCTTTTGTTAAAGTTTCGAGAACATACCTTCACCGAAGAGTCAAGCAATATATTGCTCCCTCCTACGTACATCTCGCGAAGAGACCATGAGGATAAAATCAGAGAGATTAGAGCCCACACAGAAGCATATCAACAGTCCTCCTTTCCACAAACAATAAGAGACTGTAATAGAAGGGAGAACCGATATAGGTACTCAGGGTACCCTCCGCCACACACCGTCAGGTGGCTTGTGGAGTATGGATGTAGATGTAGATGTAGATGTAGAAGATGGTTAATTGTTCACTTGTTCAATAGATCATAAATGCATTCTCCTGCTTTAATGTCAAATGAGTTAGTTTAAACTCCTAATGCATTTTGACACTGAAAAATACGATAACATACTGACAATTTTTACAATCATCTTTTGCACTTATGTTTGCAATCAGTAATTCTTTTTTATGCATAGTGGTTTACACTGAACAGCAGTGAAACACATCCACATGTGCACATTATTCACATTTTAAAAAATATATGGAGTAGAGGCAGTTGTCAAACAAATGTAATGATTTTGGTTTTAGTTTGAAGTTTATTTTGTTACGTATTACATTTTTACTTTTAATACATTCCAAATAGCAATAAATGGCAGGCAAATGAGTATGACTGTTGTCCGCACCAACACTCCTCAGCAACAGGGACTTCGTTTGCCCGCTCTCTGCCGCCACGCATGCGCAAACCTCATCCCCTCCACCCCTCCCTATTGCTCTGCCTCTATGTGCGGAAGTACCGTCATATGTGAAACAGGCTATAGTATCAGTAGCACTGAAAAAGAGCTGAAATCACCAAAACTGAAACAGGTTTCAGAACATGATGGAATTCTCATCATATCCTACACAGAATTTTCATCTTGAGTTAACCCCCTTTCTTAACCATATTAAACTGAAGAAATTTGTGGTTGGGTTGAGGGATTCTTGGACAGCGTGCCATATATTATATTGAATAGTAAGTCATTGACTGTTACAGAAGTATTTTTATTAGTTGGTCCCCACAGCATATAGATATTTACTGAAAATCTACTGTGTAAATTCTTTATTCTTGTTATCATTTTCGATTGTTACCAATCACCATTAGATACAAGAAGATTTTCAATTGCAGAATCTGTTTAGATGTGTATACAACAACCCATTCCACATTAGATAACATCAAAAACATGACCTGGATGACAGAAGTCAATACAGTGGATCTGAACATTGTTCAGCAGACACAGTGTGTCAATAATTCATACAAAAAAGGCCATCATTAAATGTCACAGGTTTGTTTAAATTATAGAAAAGCACCACAGATAAACTGAATTGGCAGAGGACTGAACATAGACACCAACTATTTCGTGAGTACCTACTTACAATGTTTCAAGAATAAGTGTTAGGTTATTAATCTATAAATATACTACTGTCCCCTTAATAACAACTTTTTTGGGACTGAAAAGACAAGATTAGACTAACTACAGTGCACACAGAAACATTTCAGCAGTTATTATTTCCACAGTTCTAATGCAAATGGACCAGGAAGAAACATTAATATGTGGTACAAGTACCTTTGCCATGCATGTCAGTGTTTTGCACAGTATGAATGTAAATGCAGAAACCATTTTAGTTTCACCGGTAGAATTTTATGATCTACACAAAGGCATTGACAAATCACAGAAAATGCCAAATGAACAATTGTTTGTGATTTGTGCTACCAGAAATGGAAAGCTCTCGGGTTTCCAGCAAAGTGGCAGTGTTCAACATTTCAATGAGTGTCATACTCACCATCTTCTTCACCAGAAGATGATGATATGCACTCGTCAAAACATTGTAGCATTTTAACACTGCCACCTGGCTGGAGACCCGAGAGCATTTCATCAAGATCACACATTTCTTTCTCAGTACAGAAGCCAATCAGAGCTGCTGTTAAAAGGTTATTGTTGGAAAAGGGATTTAATACTATGTTGTAAGCTTTTCAAAAATAAAAACAGTAAATCACGTCAAATCCACTAAAATTAAAGTTTTTGGACTTCCATTGAAGTCACTGAAAGAAAAGTAGTGGACCCAGTTCTGAACCTTACATAAATCTTTATGTAGAATGTTACGAAGCGCAGAATCCAATAGTTCGGCCAGTCACAGAATATATCAACACAGGAATTTTTGTTCTGTAGCTTTGTCAAAACCACATCTTTGAGACTGCATACAGTCTCTCTCTGTATACACTCCCTTATGAAAGCCAAATCAAGGAACAGTCAGCATGTAATAATGTGAGCACAAGGGCAGTATTTGTAGACCACTTTTATTTATTTATGTAGCCATTTGATGTATTTCAGTTGATACATTTTGTATTAATACATATGTTTGTGAAAAGACTGGAAGGACTGAAATAGCTCTGTAAATAAAGGTGATTTGCTTATCTACATTTTTATAAATAGGTTGTAGGAGCTGTTTCTGTCTTTGGAGATGAATCCACGCAAAAGTGTTTTTTTGCAATATGTTGCACAAAATTATAGTTTTCGAATGTCATTGGATTTCTCGATCTTCTGCTTTCTGTTGTCTGTCATCTTGTTTCAGCAAGTGAAGTCCAAGTGATGTAAATACATGCTACACATTGTGAGCTTGTACCATAACACGCTTGTGCTGTTCAAAATATTTCCAAGAGCTGAACCTTAGTGCTTGGAAGTACTACTAACAGGTCTTGTGCCATTGCTGAGTTCAACATAGAGAAATTATCAAAGAAGTCAGTCAACGCTTTTGTGCTGGAGACAATCAGTATGAATAGATACGGTACATTCAAATTATGTAAAACAATTTCACTGATTCTCATTTTTAAACAGTTGTACCAAACGTCAGTTTCAAAAATCCCTTACATATTATCTTCTTTGAAAAAAGCTTTTACAATGAATACCATGACTCAATAAAATCTTCTTGGTTTACGAGCCGCATAGTTTTGAATAAAATACTTGAACTTTCAATAGCTGTCTCTGTCATCGGCATCATCAGGAGTTAAAATCACTGAGTGCAAGGGCTGGCAGAGTGTTCTGCTGGCATCATCTGGAACATTTCATTGAGGGCCAGAGTGGTGCATGCATGGAAGGCAAGTTGTGGAGCCCCTAGCAGCTCCATCTCACCATGGAACCAAGTGACATCGCACGGTGCGAGGGGGCAGTACCACATTTGAAATTTCCGCTCCCTCATCCCTATAAGCATCAAGCCTCCATCTTTGCTTTTGCTCAATATCCGACACTGACCTAAATAAGCAGAATGCCATGTCAGCCCCGGCAGTCACTGATTTTAACTCCTGATGACAATGGTGGACAGCTATCGAAAGCTCAAGTCTTTTATTCGAAATGTCACAGCTTTTAAATAGAGATGTTATTGGATCATCCCACGACAAAAGACTATGAGGACAAATACAATGGATATGCAGTGACTGATAGACACTGTATGATTTTTCCTGTAAAACAAGTTCTGTTGTCCACACAGAATGTTAATTGTTCTGAGACAAGACGACTCACAAAGGCTACAGTGGCAGTAAAAATGCTCAAATTTAATTTAAAGTTAGTGGTAGATTGAAACAAAACTTCCCACTTAGCCAGAATATGTTACCTTAGGATATTCTGTTCTGATGAAACCAGGTACAGAAATTGCTATAGAAGATCGATGGTTGACAGTGTTAAAATGTAGCACAGTGAGATGAAATACGTCCCAGTGCCCAACAAAACTGATCATACTTTGCATTACAAACAACATTACGCTGCAGGTTCTGAAAGAGAGAATGCAGATACACATCTGATAACATGCAGATGGTGTGTAATCGTCACGTCACCAAACTTTGCTTACCTACAGAAATTATCAGCTGAAACATAAAATTTGCTAATATAGATAATAAATGATAATTAATGTCTTCATTGAACCAAACAGTAAATCTTTTAAGTCTGAATTAACATTATTATTCATAGTTAAACTGAAACTATGAATATGGAGTCCTTACATGTATCATGACAGAAGAAAGTGAACTGCAAGAAGGATTGACTCTTAGTGAGCCTCTATGGCTTTTTACCAAAAAAAATAAAAAATACTCTATTGACTTTAGCATATTGAGTCTAACAATAGGCATACTTTTTCATTACATTGCTTAAATAAGTGATATAATTTAATATATTACTACCGCCCCCTCAAATGGCTGCAAAAAAGACTGGAGCAACTAGGAGTAGTCATTCAACCATATTATCAGGGATTTAGGCATGGACTGTTTACATATTATTTACAATATTATGGCTGGTTGGCTCTGAGCACTATGGGACTCAACTGCTGTGGTTATCAGTCCCCTAGAACTTAGAACTACTTAAACCTAACGAACCTGAGGACATCACACACATCCATGCCCGAGGCAGGATTCGAACCTGCGACCGTAGCAGTCGCACGGTTCCGGACTGCGCGCCTAGAACCGCGAGACCACCACGGCCGGCTTACAATATTATGGCTATATATTAGTTACAGTTTTATGGTTACAACTAAATGGAATTGTATTTTTCATCAAGACTTTACTAATGGATGGTTAAAATGGTTGCATCTTTGAACTATCACTTCAAGTAATAGAGGTTCACTTTGCTATGATGTACCATAGTCAGTTTTATAACATCCAGTACATTTGGTTTAACCATCTTTCAGGCAAGAGTTCTGCAGGCAGTAAGTGTGTAAAAAATGTGTGTCAATAATCAGAGTTAATGTTTTAAAACATTGATGATGAAATAGCACAGTCTGCTGCATATCGCAGTCATTTGAGGTTTTCAAGTGCAGGATGTCAGGAGAGGATATTTGTTGTGGTAGACAATGATGGGGAATGTTGGGACCAAAGGAATGGCACACGCAATGTTACTGTGTTGGGACCCATCATGGTTCTCAGCCTGTTGATAAAAGGCCGCCTGCCAGTGTGCCCGAGCAGTTCTAGGCACTTAAATCTGGAACCGCTCTGCTGCTACGGTCACGGGTTCAAATCCTGCCTTGGGCGTGGATGTGTGTAATGTCCTTAGGTTAGTTAGGTTTAAGTAGTTCGAAGTCTAGGGGACTGATGACCTCAGATGTTAAGTCCCATTGTGCTTAGAGCCATTTGAACCATTTGATAAAAGGTCATCAGCTGGCACAATAGGCAGTAAACATCTGTCCAGTTTGCCATTCATCCATAGGTTACCTCAGTCAGTCCAGTGCATGAAACAATTGCACAACTTAATCACCAACACATAGTGGTTGACCCATGCAGGACATACTAAAGAGAGTCATTGTTGGTACACAAATGGCATTTTACAAAGACAGGAAAATGATACATATATGTATGCACATTTATTACACTTAGGTGACAAAAGTCATGGGATACCTCTTAATATCATGTTGGACCTGCTTTTGCCCAGGGTAGTGCAGCAACTTAACATGGCATGGACTCAACAAGTTGTTGCAAGTCCCCTGCAGAAATATTGTGCCATGCTGCCTCTCTAGCCATCCACAATTATGAAAGTTTTGCCAGTGCAGGATTTTGTACACAGACTGACCTCTCAATCGTGACCCATAAATATTCAATGGGATGCATATCGGCCGATCTGGATGGCCAAATCATTCACTCGATTTGTCCAGATTGATATTTTGCATTGTCATCCATAAAAATTCCATCGTTGTTTGTAAACATGAAGTCCATGAATGGCTGCAAATGGTCTCCAAGTAGCCAAACATCCAGAGGACCCATTCCGTTCCGTGTGAACACAGCCTACACCATTATGGAGCCAGCTTACACAGTGCCTTGTTGACAACTTGGGCCCACGGCTTTGTGGTGTCTATGCCACACTTGAACCCCACCATCAGCTCTTCCCAACTGATATTGAGACTCATCTGACTAGGCCACAGTTTCCCAGGTGTCTAGTGTCCAACCAAAATGGTCACGAGCCCAGGAAAAGTACCGCAGGTGATATTATACTGTTAGCAAAGGCAACAGTGCCTGTCATCTGGTGCCATAGCCCATTAACGCCAAATTTTGCCACACTGCCCTAATTGATATCTTCACTGTACATCCCTCATTGATTTCTGTGGTTGTTTCACAAAGTGTTGTTTGTCTGTTAGCACTGACAACTTAATGCAAACACTGCTGTTCTTAGTCATTAAGTGAAGGCTGCCAACCACTGTATTGTCTGTTGTAAGAGGTAATGCCTGAAATGTAGTATTCTCAGCACACTCTTGACACTGTGGGCTGTGGAACATTGAATTGCCTAAGAATTTCCAAAATGGAATGTTCCGTATGTCTAGCTCCAACTATCACCAAAAATTCATTGTCTGTTAATTCCATTTGTGCAGCCATAATCACTTCACATGAATCACAGCTCTGCCAAGGCATTTCCCTTCTATACCTTGTGCACATAATCCTAGTGCCATTTGTATATTTGCATATTGTCATCCCACTACTTTTGTCACCTCAGTATGTATTAAATGGACCTTAGTTTAGTGTGGGAAACATGAATTTTGACAGTTAGTGTATTAGTGCATTGTTTTGTACTGTCACTACTGGTCATAAACGAGTTCATCTACTCAAGGTCATAACTTTTTCTTAATGGCATAGCATGCAGAATGTAAGTGTCTCTGCTAAACTATCCAGAAGGTTCAATTCATAATTCAAGTCAATAATGACGGCACACCAAGTAGAGCCACCAACAATCTGAACTGAAATCACAACTTGCAGAGCAGTTAGCTCAAGCTCAGTATACAGCTGACTCTTTTTCGACAGCAGCATGTAATTCATGTCTGAGTGCTTGTGACGTGTTTGATCACAGGTGCAACTCACACAGAGTCCAGCTTCCATTATTCTGCATTACACCACAAGTAATCAGCAAGTCACTAAGTCCATCTCAAGGTAAGTGCATAGCCAACATTTCAGTTTGTCATCTGTAACAACATACTCTACCATCAATGTTCACTTGGTATGTGTCCAACACTGTCCTATCTTCTATCATATTTACTATTACAGTAAGCCTTTGAAGTTCTGTTTCACTATAACACAGTTTATCATTGTATCATTTATGGTCCATGCTCTCCCATTTCCTACACAGATTTCAAGATTTTTCAATATAACATAATTAGGTAATTTGTATACTTGATAAACTTATACATACATCTTCTTTTACAAACCTTGCTTATTGATTTTACATAGATATATTTACATACACTCATTTATTGGCTTCCTATCTGTGATCCTGGCCTGACTCATAAAATGTTGTTGCGGAAAGGTAACATAATTACATTGTCTGCCATTGGGTAAACTTAAATTTATGTGTAGAGTGTCAGGCCCAATAAAAAGCAAAATGGGAATAAAACAAGAAACAGCATAAAATAAATGATTAAAACTGAGCACAACTTATACTCATAGCTCATGAAAACTGAAAATACAGTACTGATTCAAAACCTGCTTACTCTCTCATTCCAATATCTCAAGAGCTTTGACATGAGTAACACTAATAACGTTTTACACATGCAGATTTGTGCAGTTATAGCATCTGACATTCTTATTGCATCTAGAATAGTGACCTCATAAGTGATGATCCTTCCAACTACTCGAGTACCTAAATATTGGTCCCTACTTAATAGTATCCTTCCATAATGTCATCAGGGCACCTCCCTTTCCAATTTGATACATAATTCCTGTAGACATTGTGGGTTCATCATCATCATCATCATCATCAGCCAATTCAATCATTAGATGATGTGGCCTCTTCGAGTCGTGGATTCAGGTGGCTTTCAGAAGTCTTCTCCAAGTGGGACGGTCTTGGGCAGTTCTCTGCCAGGTGTTACCAGCGATCTTCTTGATGTCTTTGTCCCATCTGTCTGGTGGCCTTCCTCTAGGCCTCCGGTACTCTCTCGGACTCCACTCCAGTACTAGCTTCGTCCATCTGTTCTGTCGTCTTTTCTTCTTGCGACGTGGCCAGCCCACTGCCATTTCAAGGAACCTACTCTCTCTAAGATGTCATTAACCTTCGTCACAGACCGGATGTCATCTGCCCTTTCCCTGTCCTTTCTTGTATAGCCCAGCATTGATCTCTCCATGGCTCTCTGTGCTGTCCTAAGTTTCCCTTTTTTAAATGAGTTCAGTGTCCATGTCTCGCAGCCATACGTCATCACAGGAAGAATGCATTGATCAAATACTGCTTTCTTCAGATTTACTGGCATTTTTGATCTGAATACTTTTGAATTCTTCCCAAATGCTTGCCAGCCAAGCTTGATGCGTCGATAGATTTCTGGCCTTATGTCTCCCTTCATATTTATAATCTGGCCAAAGTAGACATATTCACTGACCTCTTCTAGTAGACTGTCCTTGACTTTCCAAAACATTATGGGTTAACTAGTTATAAATCACCTTTAATAAATACACTTAAACATAAATATTATATATGCAAAAATAAGATCAACTACTAATAAAAATGCTCTTTCAAATCTTGATGGGAATATAATGCCTTTATTTTATCACTTTTGGGATAAAGCAGAAGACAATTTCCAGGGTGGTATATTTTTGCAATCCTATAAGGACCATTATATAAAAGTTGTGACTTACAATTTTTCTTGTGCAGAAGTGATGACTTTGGGCGAGGTCTTAAAAGAATGTAGTCTCCTACTTTATATTTTTGTACCTGTCATAGCTTCCTATTGTATTGCAATATACACAAGTGTGCCTGTTAGTGTGTCTGTGTAACTAATACTTTCCTGATCTTTTCCTCCCAAGAACACTCTTCTCTGCATACTCTCAGCAGTGGATTTATCCATTATTCTTCTCTTTGGATTTACTTATCAGCTGGAGTGAACTATGTCTTATACAAAGGAAGACTGTTTGCCACCTGTTCAAAGAATTCCAAGTACTCGGCCCACTTGGTTTGACAACTGTGTGCATATGTCTTAATGAATCTAACGCACTCTCTAAATATAAGTTCACAATGATTTTCTTCCAAATGAAAAAAATGATATTTATATCTGTTTAATGTCATATTAACACAGAAATGTTTCCCAAGCTTGAGAGGTAAAGTTAGATACGTTACCAGATAGCAGTACAACAGGATTGCCAACTGCTGAAATGTAATGGCTCACTGTTCTCTTGATGATTGGAGCTGCTGCTGTCAACTCCATTGCGTATTACTTAACATACTTGGTGAATATATCATATAAGGCTACAACATATTTAACTCCACCCCTTGCAGGGGGGAGAGGACCAACACTCTCTATGCAAAATATTTGAATGGTTGCCTTCGTATATGTTGTTGTAGTCTTCAGTCCAGAGACTGGCTTGATGCAGCTCTCCATGCTACTCTATCCTGTGCAAGCTTCTTCATCTCCCAGTACTTACTGCAACCTACAGCCTTCTGAATCTGCTAAGCGTATTCATCTCTTGGTCTCCCTCTACGATTTTCATCCTCCACTCTGCCCTCCAATGCTAAATTTGTGATCCCTTGATGCCTCAGAACATGTCCTACCAACTGGTCCCTTCTTCTTGTCAAGTTGTGCCACAAACTCCTCTTCTCCCCAATTCTGTTCAATACCTCCTCATTAGTTATGTGATCTACCCATCTAATCTTCAGCATTTTTCTGTAGCACCACATTTTGAAAGCTTCTATTCTCTTCTTGTCCAGACTATTTATCGTCCATGTTTCACTTCCATACATGGCTACACTCCATACAAATACTTCCAGAAACGACTTCCTGACACTTAAATCTATAATCGATATTAACAAATTTTTCTTCTTCAGAAATGCTTCCCTTGCCATTGCCAGTCTACATTTTATATCCTCTCTACTTTGACCATCATCAGTTATTTTGCTCCCCAAATAGAAAACTCCTTTACTACTTTAAGTGTCTCATTTCCTAATCTAATTCCCTCAGCATCACCTGACTTAATTCTACTACATTCCATTATCCTCGTTTTGCTTTTGTTGATGTTCATCTCATATCCTCCTTTCAAGAAACTGTCCATTCCGTTCAATTGCTCTTCCAAGTCCTTTGCTGTATCTGACAGAATTACAATGTCATTAGTGAACCTCAAAGTTTTTATTTCTTCTCCACGCATTTTAATACCTACTCCTTGGTATAATAGGATGTAATTCTATATGACGTAATTTAGTGACTGGTTTTGTTGTTGACAAATAGAACATGTTTCTACTAGTTATTGTGTTTGTTTCTTCATTTTTGGAAAGTACCAGTATAAGTTAATATTCTATTCATACTTAGATGCACAATAATGGTGTGAAGCATTATGTGTATATGAGATTAATGCATCCTCATACATGCAAACACACCAGGTGTTGGAATTAGAACTATGTTTAGAATAGGACATCATTCAGTCTCATGCATGCTGGTTCAGTTTGTCTAATAGATTTTGCAAAAGTAATGTCTTTATCTTCTGACAATGATTGTTTGCATTCTGTAAACCAGCCATTTCTTTTAATAGTGCTTGATAGTCAGTGGTTTGTTCAATTATTTCAGAGCATTCAAGAAAGCCTCATAGTAATCAAGATAGTGTATCTGCTACAATGTTTACTCTTCCAGATATGTAAATGACCTCAAAATTATGCTCCTGGAGGATCAAAGTTCAGAGTATTAAGTGGATGTACAGTAATTTGCATGATGTGAGGAAGCACAATGCCTACTTATGACACAAAGTTCTCATTTTCCTCTTCCTCACTGTAATAATAATAATAATAATAGATAATAGTTAAATAAATAATTTATTAAAAGGAAATCTACTAAATGAAAAGTAAAATGAACCTAAATATTTCACACGCACACACACGCCACTTTCTTAGTCTCTATAATGAAAATAATTTTTTGTCAGAAAATGCACACAATATTATCAACTACATAAAAAAATCACTTCACTCCTTAGTTAATTCTACTCTTTTTTACCTTTTTCACTGTTTGAAGTGAAGGTCGGTAGACACGTGCCGTGCTGGGAAATGTTTAATTTGGGTTTCTATAATCTCAGGGAAATTACTAACTGTCTTCTTGCCACGTGAGAAAATTCAGAATAGTTTAATTTAATTTCATGGGTATCGCATAGGCAATGTAAGAAAAAATGTAGTAAAAATATCTGTAACATTTATAAATTGGGGATTGATGATTGTTACTACGAAATGAAAGCAGAAATGCCAAATTAAACAATTATTATTTAATGAAAGAAGCTTTTAATACAGACATGTGACATCTCGTCCATTAATCTCACCGTTTTGAACATAACAAACTATTTTTGCCATATTCCGGTGAAATAGTAGAAATTACAATTATCTTAGCACGTTTCTGGAGCGAAAGTAGTAGTAGTAGTAGTAGTAGTAGTTTATTCATCCAGTGACAATGTACATTCTATGGATTTTGTCAAAGAACATAGCATAGCAAAAAATAAGATTACAGTTTCCTACATAATACAATGGTTCATTGTACCCGTCACAATATTTTTGGGTAATAAAACTCTGATTACTGTAATAATATAAAAGTATGAGAAGGATCTTTTACATGAAATACATTACAAGTAAATAATTGATTTAACACTTTCGTTCGGGGCCTTTTACATGAAATACATTACAAGTAAATAATTGATTTAACACTTTTGTTCAGAAAAATTAACATTGAGGCTGCGGCAAGCATTTGATTTATGTTACTATTAACATACAGTAAATGAATGTAGTTAGTGGCTACAAGGTAACTGCAGATATTCATTTATACTACAAAAGCAGTTGGACATTAAGAATTTAAATATTGCTTCCTTGAATGTAGACAACGTTTTTATTTCTTTTAGCTGAGTTGAAAGTTTGTTGTACAAAATAGTACCCTGAATGTTAGTTTGTTTTTGTGTTAAAGCCTTATTTACTCTTTTTATGTGGATGTCATTGCACATTCTTGTATTGTATGAGTCAAGATCTGAGTTGGTTTTATAATTATCAATGTGCCTTTTTATATTAACAACATTTTTTTTATATAGAGGCATGGTAAGGGTAGAATATTTAGGTGCTGAAATAACTGTTTGGAAGGTGTTAGCCTTTTACTATTTGAAATTATTCTAACAGCTCATTTTTGTAAGGTGAAGATGGTTTTCATGTTTGCCTCATTATGACCCCAGAGGGGTAGGCCAGAATGGATGAAAGCAAAGTAGACAGTTCTGCTATACTCTCTAGTATACACAGTACTAATTATGCATAATGCAAAACAAGCAGAGCTTAACTTGTTAGTGAGGTAGAGAATGTGGGCTTTCCAGTCTAAATTTTCATCAATCTGCACACCTAAGAATTTTGTGGTGGCTACGCTTTCAATTTTGTTTATTTTGAATTCTGATGTTCACATCATGATGAGACTTTGTTTTCAAGTAATGTATATAATTAGTTTTTGAAATATTTAAGGTTAGCCTGTTCTGTTCAAACCAGTTTTGTATGTATTCCAAATCCCTGGTTGCAGATGTTGGCAATGCCTTATTTATGTCTGTTACAACAATATTTGTGTCATCAGCAAACAAATTTATGTGCGTACTACTGAATGGGATCTTGATATCACTAATTTATGTAAGAAGTAAGAGAGGTCCTACAACGCTGCCCTGAGGTACTCCAACTGGTACAGTCTGCATGTTTTCTATTGTGGAGATATGACTGAAACCATTTTACGAGGTGCATTCAAGTTCTAAGGCCTCCGATTTTTTTTCTCCAGACTGGAAAGAGATATAAACATGCGCATTGTTTTAAAATGAGGCCGCGTTCATTGTCAATACATCCCAGAGATGGCAGCACCGTATGGCAGATGGAATTTTACCGCCAGCGGCGAGAATGAGAACCATTTTAAATATTTAAAATGGCGACGTTTTTCTTACTTGAACAGCATGCAATCATTCATTTTCTGAATTTGCTTGGTGTGAAACCAATTGAAATTCATCAACAGTTGAAGGAGACATGTGGTGATTGAGTTATGGATGTGTCGAAAGTGCGATTGTAGGCACGACAGTTTAATGAAGGCAGAACATCGTGTGACGACAAACCGAAACAACCTCGGGCTCGCACAAGCCGGTCTGACAACATGATCGAGAAAGTGGAGAGAATTGTTTTGGGGGATCGCTGAATGACTGTCGAACAGATCGCCTCCAGAGTTGGCAATTTCTGTGGGTTCTGTGCACACAATCCTGCATGACAACCTGAAAATGCGAAAACTGTCATCCACGTGGGTGCCACGAATGCTGACGGACGACCACACGGGTGCCCGTGTGGCATGTTGCCAAGCAATGTTGACGCGCAACGACAGCACGAATGGGACTTTCTTTTAGTCGCTTGTGACAATGGATGAGACGTGGATGCCATTTTTCAATCCAGAAACAAAGCGCCAGTCAGCTCAATGGAAGCACACAGATTCACCGCCACCAAAAAAATTTCGGGTAACCGGCAGTGCTGAAAAAATGATGGTGTCCATGTTCTGCGACAGCGAGGGCGTAATCCTTACCCATTGGGTTCCAAAGGGCACTACAGTAACAGGTGCATTGTACGAAAATGTTTTGAAGAACAAATTCCTTCCTGCACTGCAACAAAAACGTCCGGGAAGGGCTGCGCGTGTGCTGTTTCACCGAGACAACGCACCCGCACATCGAGCTAACGTTACGCAACAGTTTCTTCATGATAACAACTTTGAAGTGATTCCTCATGCTCCCTACTCACCTGACCTGGCTCCTAGTGACTTTTGGCTTTTGGCTTTTTCCAACAATGAAAGACACTATCCGTGGCCGCACATTCACCAGCCATGCTGCTATTGCCTCAGCGATTTTCCAGTGGTCAAAACAGACTCCAAAAGAAGCCTTCGCCGCTTCCATGGAATCATGGCGTCAGCGTTGTGAAAAATGTGTACGTCTGCAGGGCGATTACGTCAAGAAGTAATGCCAGTTTCATCGATTTCGGGTGAGTAGTTAATTAGAAAAAAAAATCGGAGGCCTTAGAACTTGAATGCACCTCGTAATGCAACTCCTCATATACCTATAGCTTCTAGTTTATCTAGCAAGATATCTTGATCAACTGTATTGAATGCCTTCAATAAGTCCAAGTTTATTCCTACTGTACTGTTATTACTGTCAAGTACTATTACAATGTTTTTGATGAACTGGGTAACTGCTGTTTCTGTACTCATGCCTTTGCGAAAACCATGTTGGTTTACAGACAAGAGATTAAATTTTTTGAGGTAATTTCTAATTATATTTTTGAAAATACAGATAAGAAAGCTACTGGTGTATAGTTTCCCACATGATATATATATTACCTTTTTTATACAATGGTTTTATTTTTGAAATTTTTAATCTTTGTAGGAACGCCCCTTCTGTTAATGATATGTTTATGATACGTGAGAGTGGTTTTGCTATGACACTAGCACATTTAATTGACTGTATCTGGTACCTCATCAGTTCCGGAGGACTTTTTATTCTTCATTGTTTTTATTATCTAAAGAACTTCTAATTTATTTGTGGGACATAGCAATATTGAATAACCACTTTGCTCTCTTTGAACTGTGGTACTACTATTACTAGCAAAATGGTACTCAGATTGACTGGAGGGTTTATGAAATAGTCATTTATGTAATTTTCTAGAGTACGATTTCTGAGTAACACACCTCAATCGTCTTTTAATACAATGTCATCTTACTTTTTAACACTTTTGTTTGTTTCCTCTTTTACTATATTCCATATTGCTTTCAACTTGTTTGCTGTCTCTATGATTACTTTGTCATTGTGCACTGTCTTGGCTGTTTTAATTACTTTTTTATAAATTTTCTTATATGTCTTAACATATTCTGCAAAGTGATAATCTTGGTTGTCTTTTCTCAGTTGACTGAGAAGTTTTATCTTTTGACTAGATACTCTGATAGCAGGTGTTATCCACTGGCTGCTGTTTCTTGGCATGACATTAATTCTTGTCAGTTTTTTTGTAAAACACATCTCAAATATGGACAAGAAAGTATTATAAAATGCATTGAATGATTCACCAGTGGATGATTTTGAGTACACTTCTTCCCAGGTTTCTTTTGCTAACGACTGGAAAAAATATTACCCTTCTCTGGGTACAAATGCCTTTTATATTCCCACTTGTACTTAACCACCTCAGGTAGAAAAGAATTTATGCATGTTAGTAGCATGTTGTGGTCTGAAAGTCCTAAGTTTCCATTTTGTGCCTCAGTAACATCATTTTCGGTATTTGTAAAGATATTATCTAATAGGGACGAAGATGACACTGTTACTCTAGTGGAGTCTGTGAAAATAGGATTCATAGTAAAGTCATATCAGTAATCACAATTAGCAATAATAATGCCACAATTAAACAAATTCCTAATAGGAATAGAATTTCAGTTCATTTGAACAAAACGGAAAAAAATAAGAGTCTGTTAGCGTAAGATGCTGTCAGAAAGGTGCGAGACTAAAGAAGAGAAAGAAAAGACGAGTGTGGATTCTTATTTAGAACAAAATACAGATGACAATGCTATGCTGCTCTCATTATCCTGGGTGTACATATTTGCTGACTTGCAGCGAAGTTCATTGACTCAGTGGTTAAATAATATCTTTAACTCTTGATATTTCGATAGGAAAGGAAAATAGTATGTTATTACATCACAGGCAGAGCACAATATTACATCATGTATTGGAAATTGGCAAGCTACTAATCCAGAAAATCATGTGTCAATAAATAAATAAAAATCTTTACTCGTTACAGGATGATACAGAATGCTGGAATTTAGTAAAGCCTCTCTATTGCATTAAAATCATTCTCACAATCACTTGTCAAATTCCATGGTGCATTTTTTTTTCCCCCCCAATTCAAATCTGAACTGTTTAAAAGCTGGGTTGGTACAAATTTACAAAATGGGAGCAAAAGCCCGAGAATGCTTTGAGTTGTTCCTTAGCACATGGGTGTGGAAAAATTTTTATGCCACTAATCTTACTGGGATTGTTTTATTTCAGTAGAGGGAATGATGTGACTAAGAAACTTAACCTTCTCTCTGACATATTTACACTTTTACAACTTGGCTGTCACTTCTGCCTTGGAGAATTTGTGTAGTGTTTTTTCTGCTAGTTGCACATGCTCTTCCCACATGTGTGTAGCTGTTAACATATCATCCACATGGAATGTAACTTGGTCAAGCAGTTCAGGTCCTAGGACAGCATGCAGGGCCATGATAAATACTTGTGAATTCACATTTAAGCCAAATAGCAGTATATAGAACTGATAGCTTCGTCGACTGAAAATAAAGGCAGTGTATTTCCTAGATTCTTTGGTGAGTTTTATTTGCCAGTACAAATTTATAAATTGATACCAGTGAGGAATTTAATACCAAGAAATTTCTGTAATTGTTCTTCCAGAGTCTCCAGATGAGTTCATACAGGGACAATATTTTTTTTTTTTAAATTACTCTTGCATCCAAGACCGAATGAACATCATTGCCAGGTTTTGTAACAAATAGCAAAAGACTGCAATAGTGCAACATAGACTGTTCTATTACATGCCACTTGAACATTTTTTATTTCCTTATTTACTGCTGCTTTCATAGACCATGGGATGGGGTAGGTATTGTAGCAATGAATCTCATGGGGGTGGACTTTCATATGATAATGATTAGTGTTTATTATGTTAGGTTTTTTACTTAATACATGTACACAATTTAATAATAAATTTTGTGACTCAGTTGTTTGTGATGAATGAATAGTTGTAGACTCCTTTACTTTGAACATAGCTTCGTCTTGATAACTTTGTGCAGATATTTTGCAGGTGGGTATTGTCTTGGTTTTAACTAACTTTACTTTTGGTACTTGCCAGTACTTATCATTGTGAACTCTCATATTTACCAGATCTATTATTGACATTCAAATGGCATTTACCCATAAAGAAGTTGATTTTTTCCTCCTCCTTTCAGAAAGTGTCTAAGTCCAAAATACGTTCAACTATCAGTACATTTGTGATTAAGAATGAATGTTTTATTAATCCATTTCCAAACCTTACAGCTACTTATGCCTAGATCATAAAATTTAACATTTTAACACTGGTAGTGCCCAGGATTGTACAGTTCTGGACAGGATAAGTAGCTGCCTCTGTAACTTTGCAAATTTTGTGTTACAAATTAGTTGACGTAATCTTTACCATTGCATCTGTATCAATCACATCAGTTGTTATACCTCTTACCACTGCCTGCATGGCAGAGGTCTGCTCATTTCATTTAAACTGATTTGTGCCTAATTCTTTCCTGATATTGATATCATCATTATAACATAGCACCTTTACTGAATTTTCCATGTTGCCCTGATACTGATATCATCATATTACGAGGGCGGTTCAGAAAGTAACCTCCGATTGGTCACAGTGCGGGTTGTGGGGGGAGTAGCGACGCCATCTGTGCGTTCACGCACTCAACAGGTCAGTCGGCATCAAGCCGTGGTCGAGTGAACGTCGTACCTGCGCTAGTTTAGTTTTTGTGGCAGTTTGAAATGTGTGCTGCAATAGAAAACCCCGCCAAATGTGAAGTGCGTGCTGTCATAAGGTTTTTTACAGTCAAAGGATATTCTGCAGCAGCTATTCATCGTGAGCTTTGTGCCGTGTACGGACCAAGAGTTATGAGTGAAGGAGTTGTCCGTGAATGGGTACGTTTATTTAAAAGTGGACGAGAAAACGTTCATGATGAAGAGAGGAGTGGTAGACCATCATTGGTGACTGACGAACTCGTTCAGACAGATGATGCAAAAGTTCGTGAAAATCGACGTTTCTCAATGTCGGAGTTGTCTACTGGTTTTCCACAGATTTCTAAGACTCTCTTGTACGAGATAGAGACAGCAAGATTGGGTTACCGTAAGTTCTGTGCACGATGGGTGCCCAAAATTCTTACCGACCACCACAAAACTCAAAGAATGGCCTCTGCATTAGACTTTCTGTCACGTTATGAGGACGAAGGAGAACCATTGTTAAACAGAATCGTGACCGGTGACGAAACCTGGATTAAGTACGTGAACCCTGAGACAAAAGAACAATCAAAGATGTGGGCACATTCAAATTCGCTTACCAAACCAAGAAAAGCCTCGCAAGATTTTTCTGCCAGAAAACTGATGGCAACGGTGTTTTGGGATGCCAAAGGGGTGTTGTTGGTTGAATTCATGGAATGTGGTACGACCATTAATCAAGACGTGTACTGTGAAACAATAAAAAAGTTACGACGGGCTATACAGAACAAACGCCGTGGTATGCTGACTTCCGGTATCGTTTTTTTGCACGATAACGCCCGTCCTCACTCTGCTCGCAGAACAACGGCCCTTCTTGAGTCCTTCAAGTGGGACGTTATCAACCATCCACCTTACAGCCCAGACCTGGCGCCAAGTGATTATCACCTCTTCATGCATTTGAAGAAATGGCTTGGGTCACAGCGGTTTGATGACGACGAAGAGCTCAAAGATGCGGTCACAGGCTGGCTCCAGGCACAAGCGGGTGATTTTTATGCAGAAGGAATTTCAAAGCTTGTGAAGAGATACGATAAGTGCCTCAATCGCTATGGAGACTATGTAGAAAAATAGTGCAAAGATGTAGTTGTAAGATGTATATATTAAAATATTTTTATTTAACTTGGTGTATTTTTTTAAATCAACCAGAGGTTACTTTCTGAACGGCCCTCGTACATAGCACCTTTACTGAATTTTCCATGTCCCACAGTCAGTATTTGAGGGCGTAATGTGATGATGTGTTTAGTTTGTAGACTCTGTATTGGATGGTTGTAGCTCATGAGCCACTTCAATTAAATTCATTGTTGGGTGTTGAGTTCACCAGTCATCTTTAATAGCACAAGTGTATACTGGCACCACATAGTCTTACTGCTGTTAATATGATCATGGGTTTGCTGTTGCATCTGACCTCTTGTAGCTGAATTCCATCTGTTGTTGTTGTTGTTGCTGTTGTCATGGTGATTATGGTGTTTTTGCCAGTGGCCGTTTTCATCTCCATTATATTCCAGAGAATACTGATTATCATCTTGCTTTCTTTTATTACTATTAGGTGGTCCGTAACCTACCTAGCACAGATTCCGCAAGCAAAGCGACCTTAACTGCATTATATACTGTATTCTATTAACTTTTAGGCTGCTGTGGTTGTACCACTGCCCCCACAGCAAAGAAGGTTGTGCTGCATTGTTATTGTTGTGACTGTTTGCTCTTGAATCCTCTATTATGGGACCAAGATAATTCAAAACCAACATAAAGTGTCCTCTCTGGGGGACACCCACCACCTTGACGAAGCACTGTCTGTGCGGGTGGAGAGGCTTGCGTATCTGCAAGAAGCTGAGGGCTATGCCTAAGGTAGAGGACCTACTGCCGGAAAGGCCTTAGCCGATGGATCAGACTAAGAGTGTCCCACAACGTCCCATCTTCCCTGTCCACTCCTAGCCCTACCCTATTCCCTGACCCAACCCAGAGTGTGATGCGATCCATGCCGAGGGGTGCATGGCACATGGGAAGATGTGTCGCAAACGGAGCCTCAGGGATACCGGATGGCCTCCCTGAGTAATTAGCCTTACACCACGGGGGGTATTCGTGGTGTGAACCTTCTAGATCCCCAAATCTCATGGGACAAACATGGACACGACTATAGAAAATAAAGAAAAAAAAACTGAAGGGCAAATTGAGACCTCCGATACCCAAACATTGGGGACATAACTGATGGAAGGCATTTCCACTACTGAATCAGGGTCTAGACCTGAGCCATAAGTGGGAACTGTAACGGAGACACTAGACCAGATTAAGATCAAAGGCTTGTCTGGGGTCCAGAGGAGGAAGCTACTCAGGGAACAGAAGAAAAAGGAAGGAAAAGAATGGCTTCCTAAAAACAAGTGGAGGGAAGTAAAGGGACTAGAACCCAAGACCCTCCCAGAAAAAACTGTCTCAGGTTGAAGGGGACACGTAGACCCCCACAACGTCAAAGACAGGTAGTAAGCAGATAAGGGAAGATTCAAAGACTCCCTCCTCCCTGGATAAGCGAGTCCAGAAAAAACCGAGGAAAGAAATAGGGAAACAGTCTCGGTTTTTAGGATGGCAGTTGTCCAGGAAGGTTATCCACTGGTAGCCATCACCTCGCAGCAGAAGGAACTAGTACAGATGGCCCTCTCTGAAAAGATTGAGGGGGGGGGGGGGGGGGGACACGCTGGCCCAGGTCCCAAATTCCCCAGGAGGGTCTATCTAGACTGTGGTGCACTCATTTTTGTCTGTGAGGGGCTGCACACAGTAGAATGGCTCAAGGACAAGGTGCCCATGATATCCCCACGGGAAGATGCGAAGCTGCTGGTCAAGACAGCAGCAGAGCTTCTTAGAACTGCAAAGATGTCATTATGGGTACCTAAGATCCTTAAGGACATCTCTCCCAAGACTCTGTTTGGGAAAATAGGGGCCCAGACCCCAAAAGTCCCGACAGAAGACTGGAGAGTGATTAACCAGAAGGTTGCTCCAGAAGGTCGTACCCTTGTGGTGGAGGTTGATGAGAAGTCCCTGAAGGCGATGCAGGAGCAGGTCCTGAAACTGATTTTAGGGTTCTCACAGGTCACCGTCAGGGTTCTCAAAGACCTCAAAGATGGCAGTAAGATGGAGTCTGGAAGTGCTCCAGATTAATCTGCAGCATAGTAAAGGGGCCTCTGCTGCCCTGAGCCGCTGCCTTGGGAGACAGGAAGTGGACATGGCTCTGATACAAGAACCCTATTTATACAAAGGAGGTGTATCAGGCCTCAGAGGCACTGGAGGTAAGCTGATCTATGCTAGGAATCTAAGAAACTCCAGAACATGCATCTATGTTAGAAATGGCATTTCTTTCATGCCAATGATGGCTTTCTGCTCTAGGGACTTAGTGACCATCAAAATGCAGCAATGTGAGGAAGGTATCATGAGAGAAATTATTTTGGCTTCAGCATACCTTCCTTATGAAGATAGTTCTCTCCCTCCCTTGGAGCTGAGGAGACTGGTAGAGACTTGCCATCGGCAAGGTGACCAACTGCTGGTGGGATATGACGCCAATGCCCACAACCTAGTGTGGGGCAGCAAGGACACCAACAGTAGATGTGAGTACCTTCTTGAATTCCTCTTAGCTAACAACTTAGAGGCCCTGAATAGGGGCAATGAACCTACATTCAGGAATAGCAGAAGGGAAGAAGTAATTGACATAACATTTGGTTCCATGACAATGGGTAGCTATGTCAAACAATGGCATGTGGTGTTGGAGCCATCCTCATCGGATCACATGTACATTACATTCAAGGTTGAAATGGGAATCAGAAAGACCATGACTTATAGGAATCCCAGGAAAACAGACTGCGAGACATATAGGAGGGACCTTGACTTAGGCTTATCAGAAATTAAAACCACGATAAGGAAGCCAGTAGAATTTGAGGAAGTAGTAGAGGCTGTTAACTTTGCCATAGTGATCTCATATCAGGACTACTGCACAATCACCAGGAAGTGCACAAATAGGAGTGTTCCTTGGTGGAATAACAAACTGGAAACGCAAAGAAAACAGGTACAGAGACTGTTAAATACTGCGAGACGTGAAGGACAATGGGCTAAATATCGTGAGGCCCTTGTCAATTACAATCTTGCATAAAGACAAGCAAATGAGGCATCCTGGAAGGCATTCTGTGAGGAAGTGGAGGGCATGGCTGCACAAGCTAGACTTCACAAGATTCTCACTAGAGTACCAACCAATCCAGGAGGTACGTTGAGGAAGGAGGATGGGGTATATACAAAAATAGCACATGAGATGCTGGAATTGCTCCTCAAAACTCACTTTCTTCAATATGCTCTGTTGGATAACATAGACCAGTATGTGACCCCAGAGAGACAACGGTTCTCAGGCACTTGAAGAGAGGACTGGGAATCAGCCAAGGAGTGTGTGAACTTCAACAAAATCCAGTGGGCAGTGGGAACATGCCAACTGTTCAAGTCACCTGGCCCAGATGGAATTTTTCCAGCTCTCCTGCAATAGGCAGGAGGGAAGCTTATAAGAGTCCTATGCAGGCTATTCAGGGTTAGCTCAGCAGTAGGAATCATTCCCAATGCTTGGCGGGCAGTGAAGGCTGTCTTCATCCCAAAGCCAGGGAGAACTGATCATACCAAAGCCAAGGATATGAGACCAATCAGTCAGTCCTCCTTCATTCTCAACACATTGGAAAAACTGGTTAATATATATGTTGGGGAGAGGAGGCTAAGTAGGGTCCCTCTAGACCTGAACCAAGACATATACCAACCAGGTAAATCATGTGAGACAGCTCTCCACCAACTCATTGGGAAGGTGGAAACAGCAGTTCACTTCCAAGAAATAGACCTCTACATCTTCCTGGATATCGATGGGGCCTTCAGTAACACGACCTTTGATTCCATGGTAAGGGCAGCAGAGGTGCATGACCTGGGGACCACTATATGTAGGTGGACCAGGGCCATGCTTAGTGGAAGGAAGGTAGAACCTACCAGGGTGAACGAAAATATTGTAATTAAGACCACTAGAGGCTGCCCACAAGGAGGAGTTTTGTCTCCTCTATTGTGGAATCTAGTGGTGAACGAACTCATTGAGGAACTAAATTCCAGACAATGCTTCTGCCTAGGATACACAGATGACCTTGTCATAGTAATACTTGGCAAATTCACTGACACAGTCAGGAATATGGCACAAGGAAGGTTGGACATTGTGCAAAAATGGTGCATTAAACAGGATCTGAGAGTTAATCCTAAGAAGACTGTTGTGGTACCATTTATGAAGAGACATATTAAGCATGCAAGTTGGAATCTAAAGCTCTTCAATGAAACTCTACCTGTGAAGGGGACAGTGAAATATCTACGGGTAACTTTGGATGAGAAGCTAACTTGGACCCCTCATATTACGAGTATCTGCTCCAAGGCAAAAAGTACTTTAGTGAGTACTAGGAGGGCAAAAACTGGGGCCTAAGCCCCAGGGGTATGCACTGGATATACACCACAGTGGTTAGACCTAGGGGCCGTAGTGTGGTGGAAGAAGGTAGAACAGTGGGTTGCTGCTAAAGAACTTGAGATTGGCCTGCTTAGCCATAATGGGTGGAAT
Organism: Schistocerca nitens; assembly: GCF_023898315.1. NCBI lineage: Eukaryota > Metazoa > Arthropoda > Insecta > Orthoptera > Acrididae > Schistocerca > Schistocerca nitens. Next base: position 1,298,693,632 of record NC_064614.1, read on the forward strand.
TAGCAGCACACCAACTGCTGGAATGGAAGCCATGCTGGATATGCCTCCACCTCACCTTTGGGTTAAGATGGAGGCAGCAGCTGGGGCACACAGACTTAAAACTGGCCAAAACTGGGTCTCATTTGGATATCCAGAATCACACACTAACATAGTGAGTGAGGTAAATATAGGTATGGCTGGGGAAATGCCTGCCGACTAATAACTCCCAACTGCTTCGACAAGCCTTACAACATAATAATTGGAGGTAGGGAGCAGTGGGAGAAAACAGTTCGATACCGTACGGAGGACATTGTTTGGTTCACCGATGGGTCGAAAACAGACCAAGGCATTGGGGCAGGGTTGTACGGCGTTCACCAAGACTGGAGAGCATCATCTCTCTAGGGAAACTGGCCTCTGTATTCTAAGCCGAAATCACTGCAATCAGGGCATGTGTGGAGGAGAATATGTGTAGGTGCTACAATGATCGTAGAATCTACATCTATTCAGACAGTCAGGCAACCCTGAAATCATTGGCAGCTCCTGCAAAAAGATCTAAGATTATTGCAGATTGCCACAGGGCTCTGGTGTTGATAGGGGGAAGCAATAGGGTGAACCTAGTGTGGGTCCCTGGCCACTCAGGGATCTGTGGCAATGAACAAGCCGATAGATTGACTAGGATGGGGGCAACAACTCCATTTATTGGACCAGAACCTGTCTTGACAATCACCAAGGCTATGATCAAATTAGAACTACGGAACTGGCTTAGGAAACAGCACATAGGATATTGGACCAAGGTCCATAAACAAAAACGTGGTAAGGTAATGATGCCCAAGCCATGTTTTAAAAGAAGCTCTGTAATCCTGGGATTGAACAGGAAAGAGATCAAACTCATGACTGGACTGATGACCAGCCATGGTAACTTCAAAAAACACCTACACACAATGGGTATAATGAAAGAGGACCCTAAATGTAGGATCTGTGATGAGGGTGAAGAAACTGCATCACACCTAATCTTCGAATGCTTGGCATTGGAGAGTAAAAGATACAGAGTCTTCGGGACAACGAGACCTGAAGAAATTGTGTCTAACAAAAAACTGGTATAGGGACTCCTTCCACTATTTAAGGGCACTGGTTGGCTTTACCAGATACACAGGGAGCGATACCACACAATAAACCTAGTTACGGTGCGGGCAGTGGCAGGTCAGACCTTGTATTCCTTTTTGCCTGCTTCATTTACTATATTTTTATAGTTTCTCCTTTCAACAATTAAATTCAGTATCTCTTCTGTTACCCAAGGATTTCTACTAGCCCTCACCTTTTTACTTAGTTTATCCTCTGCTGCCTTCACTATTTCATCTCTTGAAACTACCCATTCTTCTTCTACTTTATTTCTTTCCCCCATTCTTGTCAATTGTTCCCTAATGTTCTCTCTGAGACTCTCTACAACCTCTGCTTCTTTCAGTTTATCCAGGTCCCATCTCCTTAAATCCTTACCTTTTTGCAGTTTCTTCCATTTTAATGCACAGCTCATAACCAATAAATTGTGGTCAGAGTCCACATCTGTTCCTGAAAATGTCTTTCAATTTAAAACCTGGTTCCTAAATCTCTGTCTTACCATTATATAATGTATCTGAAATCTTCCAGTGTCTCCAGGCCTCTTCCATGTATACAAACTTCTATCATGATTCTTAAACCAAGTGTCAGCTATGATTAATCTATGCTTTGCACAAAATTCTATCAGGCAGCTTCCTCTTTCATTCCTTACCCCCATTCCATATACACCTACTACTTTTCCATCTCTTCCTTTTCCTACTATCGAATTCCAGTTCCCCAAGACTATTAAATTTTCAGCTCACTTCACTATCTGAATAATTTCTTTTATTGCATCATATATTTCTTCAATCTCTTCATTATCTGTAGAGCTAGTTGGCATATAAACTTGTACCACTGAGGTATGCCTGGGCTCCATGTCTATCTTGGCTACAATGATGTGTTCACTATGCTGTTTGTAGTAGCTTATCCGTGCTCCCATTTTTTCTATTCATGATTAAACCTCCTCCTGCATTACCCCTGTTTGATTTTGTATTTATAACCCTGCATTCACTTGACCAGAAGTCTTGTTCCTCCTGCCACTGAACTTTACTAATTCCCACAATACCTAGCTTTAACCTAACAATTTCCCTTTTTAAATTTTCTAACCTACCTCCCTGATTAAGGGATCTGATATTCCAAACTCTGATCCACAGGCTGACAGTTTTCTTGAAGAAATTAGTAGTGAAATAAATGAACCTCCCAAAACTGAACTTAGTATCAGGGACAATGGCTTTGAAAAGCCTTTCCCAAGCACTCTCACAGAAGTGTGTCCAAGTACTATCCTGAAAATAGGGAAAAATTTCAAACCTTCAACTAGTGTGGATTACTAAAATTTGTCATATTATTTGTTGAAAGATGTTATTGACTGTAAAATTTTATCCTTTAACATATTGTGTAAATGAATGTGCAGATGGAAGTAAGTTTCCTAAGAAATTAAAAATTTCTAGAGTTGTGCCCATATACAAAAAAGGTGAAAAAAACTGTCACACTAGCTATAGGCCCATATCCATAACTCCTTTTTTTTCTAATATTTTTGAAACAATAATGTATAAAAAAAGTTAGTGTTTACTTGGGCAAATCATATATAATCAGTGATAAACAACTTTGGTTCGGGAAAGGTAAATCCACAAATGGCACAACGGGTTCCCTATTAAGATTAATTTTTGTCCTAGTTGTGTTCGAGGCTAGGGGCTACAACCAGGCTACGTATTGTGACCTGAGCAGAGCTTTTGATTGTGTAGAGCATAATAGTTTGTTGAATAAGCTACTCTATTACAGTTTTGATGGCAACAGTATAAATATGTTTAAATCTTTCCTAGAGAACCGCCAACAAGTTCTGTGTATTGGTAGAGAGAAGTCAAATTTGGTTTATATTAGGTCTGGAGTGCCAAAAGGGTCAGTGCTCAGATCTTTATTGTTTCTGTTAATGATTAATGACATACCCTTATTCATAAATTCTTACACAATATTGTATGCCGATGACACAACTTTCCTAAATAAAAGCACAGATCTAGCCACACTGAAAACATTGACCAAAAATTCCCTTGTACAATCTTCATTATGGTTCAGAGCGAATGGTTTCTTGCTAAATAAAAGTAAAACTGAGCAGCTTTATAGTAGCTTGAAGGAGATCCCTAACCACCATGAACTAGAAACCATTAAAATTTTAGGTATTACAATTGACAACAAATTGACCTGGGAACCACACATCAAAAGTATATCAGGTAGACATTCAAGAGTTATTTATTTAATTAGAAATTTAAAAAGATATGTTCCAGATAATTATGCAAGAGCAGCATATTTTGCTTTCTTCCAAAGCATTATATCATATGGAAGTTTATTGTGGGGTAGTAGTTGTCACACAAATGACATTTTACTTTCGCAGAAGAAAGTATTAAGAATAATTACTGATTATAGTACATCAGAACACTGTATACCTCTGTTTGTTAAATTGTCATGTGTAACAGTAGTTAATCTATTCATTTATAATGTTCTGTTGTACATTAGAAACAATGTTTCAAAATTTGTATTGAGAAGTGATATTCATAGCTATAATACTAGAAACAGAACATGTGTAGACTATGTAAATCACAGAACTGCTACTTAGTCCTTGGACTAAGGATGTTTAACAGGCTAAGCAAAGATTTTAAAGAATTTCCTGCAAATATTTTTAAAGCCAAATTGTATAACCTACTAGTAAACAATCCTTTTTACACTGTTGATGCATTTTTTAAAGATGAAAGTCCTGCCTTGTAACATGTGGTTTCTATTTTTACCCATTTCATGCAAACTAAAGTACATTGGGAAATGTATGCTCTTGACGTTGTTGCTGTAACAGGCTGAATGACAATAAAATTTTATTATTATTACTCCATTTTTCTGAGCCAAATGTAACATCTTCAGTTTTTTTAATGTGTCTTGCATCCATAAATTTGATTTGATTTGATTTATTATTGGTCCTGTAGATCATACAATTTGTACAGCAAAGCACATTATGATATAGGACAAGTCAATTTGAAAAATTATCTTCAGATGGTGTATGGCGAGAGATGACAATAGTGGTACATAACTCACATAGCAGAATACATATAGGATATTGTTGTTGTTGTTGTTGTTGTTGTGGTCTTCAGTTCAGAGACTGGTTTGATGCAGCTCTCCATGCTACTCTATCCTGTGCAAGCTTCTTCATCTCCCAGTACCTACTGCAACCTACATCCTTCTGAATCTGCTTAGTGTATTCATCTCTTGGTCTCCCTCTACGATTTTTACCCTCCACGCTGCCCTCCAAGCTAAATTTGTGATCCCTTGATGCCTCAAAACATGTCCTACCAACCGATCCCTTCTTCTAGTCAAGTTGTGCCACAAACTCTCTTCTCCCCAATCCTATTCAATACCTCCTCATTAGTTACGTGATCTACCCACCTTATCTTCAGCATTCTTCTGTAGCACCACATTTCGAAAGCTTCTATTCTCTTCTTGTCCAAACTGGTTATCGTCCATGTTTCACTTCCATACATGGCTACACTCCATACAAATACTTTCAGAAACGACTTCCTGACTCTTAAATCTATACTCGATGTTAACAAATTTCTCTTCTTCAGAAACGATTTCCTTGCCATTGCCAGTCTACATTTTATATCCTCTCTACTTCGACCATCATCAGTTATTTTGCTCCACAAATAGCAAAACTCCTTTACTACTTTAAGTGTCTCATTTCCTAATCTAATCCCCTCAGCATCGCCCAATTTAATTTGACTACATTCCATTATCCTCGTTTTGCTTTTGTTGATGTTCATCTTATATCCTCCTTTCAAGACACTGTCCATTCCGTTCAACTGCTCTTCTAAGTCCTTTGCTGTCTCTGACAGAATTACAATGTCATCGGCAAACCTCAAAGTTTTTACTTCTTCTCCATGAATTTTAATACCTACTCCGAATTTTTCTTTTGTTTCCTTTACTGCTTGCTCAATATACAGATTAAATAACATCAGGGAGAGGCTACAACCCTGTCTCACTCCTTTCCCAACTACTGCTTCCCTTTCATGCCCCTCGACTCTTATAACTGCCATCTGGTTTCTGTACAAATTGTAAATAGCCTTTCGCTCCCTGTATTTTACCCCTGCCACCTTTAGAATTTGAAAGAGAGTATTCCAGTTAACGTTGTCAAAAGCTTTCTCTAAGTCTACAAATGCTAGAAACGTAGGTTTGCCTTTTCGTAATCTTTCTTCTAAGATAAGTCGTAAGGTTAGTATTGCCTCACGTATTCCAACATTTCTACGGAATCCAAACTGATCTTCCCCGAGGTCCGCTTCTACCAGTTTTTCCATTCGTCTGTAAAGAATTCGCATTAGTATTTTGCAGCTGTGACTTATTAAACTGATAGTTCGGTAATTTTCACATCTGTCAACACCTGCTTTCTTTGGGATTGGAATTATTATATTCTTCTTGAAGTCTGAGGGTATTTCACCTGTCTCATACATCTTGCTCACCAGATGGTGGAGTTTTGTCATGACTGGCTCTCCCAAGGCCATCAGTAGTTCTAATGGAATGTTGTCTACTCCCGGGGACTTGTTTCGACTTTCAGTGCTCTGTCAAACTCTTCACGCAGTATCTTATCTCCCATTTCATCTTCATCTACATCCTCTTCCATTTCCATAATATTGTCCTCAAGTACATCGCCCTTGTATAAACCCTCTATATACTCCTTCCACCTTTCTGCCTTCCCTTCTTTGCTTAGAACTGGGTTGCCATCTGAGCTCTTGATATTCATACAAGTGGTTCTCTTCTCTCCCAAGGTCTCTTTAATTTTCCTGTAGGCAGTATCTATCTTACCCCTAGTGAGACAAGCCTCTACATCCTTACATTTGTCCTCTAGCCATCTCTGCTTAGCCATTTTGCACTTCCTGTCGATCTCATTTTTGAGACGTTTGTATTCCTTTTTGCCTGCTTCATTTATTGCATTTTTATATTTTCTCCTTTTATCAATTAAATTCAATATTTCTTCTGTTACCCAAGGATTTCTATTAGCCCTTGTCTTTTTACCTACTTGATCCTCTGCTGCCTTCACTACTTCATCCCTCAGAGCTACCCATTCTCCTTCTACTGTATTTCTTTCCCCCATTCCTGTGAATTGTTCCCTTATGCTCTCCCTGAAACTCTCTACAACCTCTGGTTCTTTCAGTTTATCCAGGTCCCATCTCCTTAAATTCCCACCTTTTTGCAGTTTCTTCAGTTTCAATCTGCAGTTCATAACCAATAGATTGTGGTCAGAATCCACATCTGCCCCAGGAAATGTCTTACAATTTAAAACCTGGTTCCTAAATCTCTGTCTTACCATTATATAATCTATCTGATACCTTTTAGTATCTCCAGGATTCTTCCAGGTATACAACCTTCTTTTATGATTCTTGAACCAAATGTTAGCTATGATTAAGTTATGCTCTGTGCAAAATTCTACAAGGCGGCTTCCTCTTTCATTTCTTCCCCCCAATCCATATTCACCTACTATGTTTCCTTCTCTCCCTTTTCCTACTGACGAATTCCAGTCACCCATGACTATTAAATTGTCATCTCCCTTCACTACCTGAATAATTTCTTTTATCTCGTCATAGATTTCATCAATTTCTTCTGGTGTCGTGTGTGGCGGTCTGCATTTCTGTCGAGGGCGTCCAAGTGCTGTACTGTAAAACAAGCTAGTTCCAATATATAGAGGCATGGAAGTGGCAGGATTTTCAGTTGTTGATATAGTGGTTTACAGTGTTCAGTTCTTCTTTTTTTTTTTTTACATTTCATTATTCTTACTACTTGTTTTTGTCTTTTAATGATCATAATAGATAGCAGGTTTTACTAAGCTTTTGTGACATTGTCTCAATATGTGGTTTCCAGTTTAGTGTGTTACTGATGGTAAGTCCAAGAAATTTGATGTCCTGCCTGTTTGTAATGTCATCTTTGCTGATACCTATAACTGCATTGAAGGGGGTTAGATTTTGTCTAGTATGGAAGTTCATACTTACAGTTTTTTGAGTATTTATGAGTAGTCTATTTGCTTCAAACCATAATTGTAAATGAAAAGTAGTTTCATTAACTGCATCTTGCAATGTGTCACCTCCACTGGTTATCAGGTTATTTGTGTCGTCCGAATACAGAAAGGAGCTGGCATTTGGTGTGTGTTCTGGGAGATCATTTATGAACAATATAAAATAACAGGGCCAAGGACAGATCCCTGAGGAACGCCATTTGTTGTATGTAATATATCTGACCTGCAGTGCCTGAATGTCTCTGATTTTCTTATTTCTACATATTGCTTTCTTTGACTAAGGTAGCTATGGAACCAATTATGGGCTACACCTCTAATCCCATACTTATGGAGTTTCATAAGCAGCAGCTTGTGGTCAACCATGTCAAAGGCTGTGAACTGATCAAGAAATATACCGACAGCAGGTTGTTTACGGTCAACGAAACTTGAGCACTTTTCTAGAAATGCATACAGAACATGTGTGGTGGACCTATTTTTCTGAAATCTGTATTGGGAAGATATGATTATGTTGTTAGAATTTAAACTTATTTCTAATCTAGTTAACATACAGTATTCAAATATTTTTGAGAAGGCAGATAGTATAGCAATTGGCCTATAGTTTTTCATGTCTGTTTGCTCACCCTTGTTGTAGAGAGGTATAATTTTAGCAAGTTTTAGCTGGTTTGGAAATGTTCCCTCTAGAAATGATCTTTGACAGGGGTCCACTGATGTAATTTGAACACTTATGAAGTAAGAAGCAGGGTATCAGATCATGCCCTGCAGAATAAATCTTTTTGACTCTTTTTTAAATAATATCTTCAATTTCATACGGTGTTGTAGGAGATAGGAAAAAGGAGTTCAGAGGAGTATTATTTTTGAGACAAGAGTGTGCAGTGTTTGGAGAGTTAGTCATGAGATTTGTGTGATGAGAGTGAACAGTATTTGAAGAGTTGATTAGGAGATTTGTGGAAATTTCTGAAAAATAGCTGTTTAATTTATTGGCAATTTTATGTGCATTTTCAGTCTTTTGTCCTTCTATATTTAGTGTGATTTTATCCTCTATCCTTAACTTTCTACCAGTCTTTTCATTTACTATACCCCAGACGGCCTTACATTTGTTGGAAGAGCACCTAACTGTTTTATCATTATGAGCTTTTTTAGCCCATTTGATAACTCTCCTGTATGTGTTCTTGTAATTTTTATAGCATACCTTGAACTCTTTGGATTTGCCACTGTCCAGTTTGCTAAGTCTGTGCAGCAGCCTCATCTTTCCTAATGAAGTTTTAATACCTTTTGTGATCCAAGCATTCTGTTTTTTGTAAGTGATAGTCTTTGTTTTCTCTGGGAAATGGCAATTAAAGTAATATTCAAATATCTGCAGAAAATTGTCATATTTTTGATTTGTTGTTGAGGAAGTAAATACAGTTTGCCAGTCTTCTTTCTCTAAGCTAAGTACAAAGTTGTTTCTGTTGCTATCACTATATCTTCTACATTTGATAACTGTTTCTCCTGTTGGGAGTACACTGATTGGTGGATTATAATATATTGTTAGTGCACTGTGATCTGAAAAACCAGCATCTATAATTTTTTACAGTGCAATCAGTGTCAGTAGCAACCTGATCAAGACAGCTTTTTAATCTCGTAGGACATACAACTTTCATATTTAAGTTGAATGATATCATTAAATTTACTATTTGGGCCTTTCGAGCAGATCCTTCAAGGAAATCAATGTTGAGATCACCACATATTATTATACTTTTTGAGTTGTTGTGACAAGCTTTTTCTAGCAATAGTGCAAAGTTTCTGAGGAAGACTAAAAAGTTACCACTAGGTGATCTATATACACACATTATATACATATTTAGGTTGGCAAGTACTACCCCAGCTATTCCAATGTCTTTGTCTAAGGAATACACTTCACAGGGATGGAAAGGTTCACAGCTAATGCTATTTCTTATGTATATACAAGTTCCACCACCTTTGTAATTTTTCCTAGAATAGTAGTAAGTTTTGAATATACTGATAAGGTAATTCTGACTCTTTTAGCCAGTGTTCACTAATACACAGTAAGTGCATGTCTGACAAAACATTAGTATCACTTGTAAGAATTTCAAGTTAACTTACTTTATTTCTCAGTCCTTGTACGTTGTGACAGTATATGTTAAGGTTGTCACGTTGTTCTCTGTGAAGAAGATTTATGTCTGCTGTGTCCTCTTGCAAAAGATGTGACTTGACCATAAAAAATCTTCGTTATTAGCTGACAATTTTTTTTTCTCTCGATGATCTTCTCAGAAAAACAAAAAAAGTGTCAGCTAATAATGAAGCTTTTTATGGTCAAGTCACATCCTTCGCAAGATGTAAGTGCATTGTGTTTTGATTTGTCCATTATTTCTCTCAACAGCTTGCAATGGTCTGAAATTAATATTAAATACCTGAACTTTTTGTATAGACTGATGACATGATCTATCAGTGTTGCTAATGGTGGAATAGCAGCATCCCATATAGTAGGGTTTGTTTTTTCCCTCAATTTAGGTTGTGAAGTTCTGAATAGATCTTATAAGTCTCTTGAATGAGAACTGCCTTCTGGTGTTTTTATGTTATCACCTACTACTATTATGTAAGTGAAATCTCTGGTATCCTTTTCTAGTAGTACATGCAGTTATTTGATAAACATCTTACATGACAACTTGGAGATCTACCATAGTATTAAGCACTTCTTCCTTTCTCTGTGTAGCTGCTGCTTTAAGACAATTATTGTATGTTGCTGTCTGTCCACAAAGTGGTATCGTTTACCTGTTTGTTTAAATATGTAGCAACTCTGCCTCCCTTAAGTCCCTATCCACTGAAACATGCAAGTCACTTGTATCCAAAAATGTGGCTGGAATATTTACATTGTTTTCTGTATTATGAAAGATATGTCTTGGTTTGTCTAAATCTTTGACATCAACATCATCTGGTGCCAAGTTAATATAATACAGTCCTCGAGTCTGCTGTCTTCAGTCTGACATGTGAAATTTCAAGTAGTATTTCAAATGAAGTTTTTAATTACACATGCAAACAAAAGGATAAAGGTATCAATTGAAAGACAACATTGCAAAAAAGTTTTTATTTTGTTTATTGATATCGCTTGGGTTTCCACATCACCAACAGGCATACCAAGCACAATGCGTTACTCTCTGTTTTACATGGCTAGTTTCCACAGTAGGCCTACAAACCATGGAATGTACAGAAGCACACACACATCTAAAACTTAGTGCCAACAGTAATCATGGTCAGAGTCAACGTGAACATTTAATATTTCACTTTCAAGCTGCCTCAGTGCCAAAACAATATTTGCTTTTTCAGCAAAGGTGGGTTTCTTCAAACTGCCCTTTGGCTGTTTGTTACATTTACCAGGTCTTCGTTGCAGTCTTACCCTCTTGTTGCTGGGACGTTGAGGAGCTTCCCTGCAGTCTGACTGAAAAGTGACAGTGAATGAGCTGCATCTTTCTGAGGTGACATCAGGATTTTTGTGGACACTTTACCTAAACTGACACGGTTAATCAAAACTTGGTATGTGACCCTAGCTCTTGCGCCAGAGAGGTGTTCTCATGATCATTAGTATTTGTTTGCAGTGAACACAAAATGGCAGAAGCCTCTTATGTCACTGTTGTTTCAGTTGGTGTAAATGTGGCACTGGAATGTAATGCATACATCACTGACCCAGCATGAATGTGTTTTCATATGTTCAGATGTTCCACACAGGAACAACTAAAAGCATGTATGCTTATATTACAAATAGAACATGTCAACTTGCACTCCAATTTACATTCAATATTATTTAAAATCACGGCATGTGTTACACCACAATGTGTTTGCGATTGCACAAGAAACTTTGTGCCATCAGTATTGACTGTTATGTTCCTCTCCTTAACACTACATGAATCTTTGTTATGAGCCTCAATAACATTGATCCTATATGAATGGCCACCCTTATACAGTTTAACCATTCGAGCACTCTGTCATACAGTAATTTCATCAACACAACAAGTAGTTTGTCAAGCATATTATTTGTTTTTCCCTCTAGATAACAATATTTTAAAACCTCACGCATTCCTTCAAGGTGCATAATTGTATTTATACCCTGATTGCAATGGTGACAGTATGCCCACTGTTGAGGCTGGAATAAGTAATTTGAAGAGAAATATACACCAAAGTCTCTTGTACCTTCATCTGCTTGAAACTGCCCGACAAATGACTCCAGCAGCTCATTAAAACAGTCTATGTCCACTTCTTCAAGCAATGTACTAAGAGCCTTTGTACAACCAAGATGAACACTTTGCAGAATATATTAAGACATATAAGAAAATTTATAAGGAAGTAATTAAAACAGCCAAGACAGTGCACAATGACAAAGTAATCATAGAGACACCAAACAAGTTGAAAGCAATATGGAATATAGCATAAAATGAAACAAACAAAAGTGTTAAAAAGCAAGATGACATTGTATTAAAAGATGATTGAGGTGGGTTACGCAGAAATGGTATTCTATAAAATTACATAAATGACTATTTCATAAACACTCCAGTCAATCTGAGTAAAACTTTGCTAGTAATACTATTACCAAAGTTCAAAGAGAGCAAAGTGGTAATTCAATATTGCTATGTGCCACAAATAAATTAGAAGTTCTTAAGATAATAAAAACAATGAAGAATAAAATGTCCTCTGGAATTGACGAGGTACCAAGTACAGTCATAATTAAATGTGCTAGCGTCATAGCAGAACCACTCTCACATATCATAAACATATCATTAAGGGGGGACGTACATGAAAATGACCAAATTTGTGAAAAAAATTTTATTGGCTCTTCATTTACTACATGGTATTGAAATTTCAATTACCAAATATTACGTTCCAATTCCGCTTCTAAGGGGGAAAAAAATAATAATTTGTAATAGCTTGCACAGGGCGACGCCCCCCCATCTTGGTCTTCATCCTCTCGTATATCTATTTATACTGCGTTTTTTTCCAGTTTTGTGCAGTCACAATGCAGGGAACGTTTGTGTACTACATCAAGAAGGCTGTGGAATAATATCTCTGCCGCTGGTTTTATATTCTTTGATTTATAGCGTTTGTTTACGAGTGTTTGTTTGGAATACATTTTTACGAAAGTTGTAAGTAGACTTGTTATTATATTTTGCAGCATGCCGCGTTCTAGTAAGGTGTTTAAAAAGGTTAGAAAGTGTCAAGCTTCTCGATGTAGTAAAGACAACTTGAAAACCAGCCCCATAATAACAAATGGAAACGATACTTCAACCAAGAAAGCGAGTGCTTCGAGAAGGAAAATTGACAGCTGTCAATCACTTGATGATTGTGGCTCAGACACTCAAGCTACTAGTGGTTTTAGGCTTATTGATTTGAAAATACTATCTGATATTATATCATCTGCTTGTGTATGTGCTGACTGTGGTGCAAAAAGTTTGAGATTATATGACGAAGAAAACAGAATTGGAATAGTGTGTATGTTGCATCTTACTTGTGAAAGCTGTCATTCAGACACTGCTTTTAGAACTTCGGCATCAAGTAACCGGATATATGAAGCAAATATGCGTTTAATATATGGCATGAGATGTTTGGGCATAGGCAGGGAAGGTACCAGACTGTTTTGTGGGATCATGAACATGCCACAACCAAGTGCTAGGTACACCACTGGAAATAAAACACTGCTAAGTGCTCTTCAAGAGGAAGTGGAAGAAAACTTGAAGTCCTCTGCAAAGGAAGCTGTGAAGATGAATAGTGAACTAAAGACAGAAGCAGATAACACGCCAGACACCGATTTGTGTGTGTCATGTGATGGAACGTGGATGAAGCGTGGACATACATCACTGTATGGAGTATCATCTGTCATTAGTGTTGATACTGGAAAAATTCTTGACGTTCAGGTAATGAGCAAATATTGCTATAGCTGTGTACTCGGAAAGAGAGCTGGTGAAGTGGAAGAAAATAAGTGGCAGGTTGAACACAAGAAAGTGTGCTGTAGAAATTATTCTGGTTCTAGTGGTGGAATGGAACCTGCAGCTATGAAACTTATGTTCCATCGAAGTGTGGAAAAGTACGGTGTTAGATACACAAAATACCTTGGTGATGGTGACTCCAGCTCCTTCAAAACTGTTTTGGAAAGTGAACCTTATGGTCCCCATTGTGCTATAGAAAAGTTGGAATGTGTTGGACATGTGCAAAAACGAATGGGAGGCAGACTTTTAAAATTGAAACGTGAATTGAAGGGCAGGAAACTTGAGGATGGAAAACTTTTAGGTGGTCCCAACAGACTCACAGACAAAGAAATTCATTCTTTACAAGTGTACTATGGCAAGGCAATAAGGGACAACAGTGGAAATTTGAATAACATGCAGAAGGCTGTGTGGTCTATTTATTTTCATAAACTATCCACAGATGACAAACCTGTACATAATTTGTGTGACATATCGTGGTGCAAATTCAAGCAGGCTGAGCGTGATGGCATGAACTATTCACACAAGCACAGTTTACCTGTGGCTGTTTTAAGTGCTATAAAACCAACATTTAGGTGTTTAGCAGAGCCAGACCTCCTACGAAAGTGTGTGCATGGAAAGACACAAAACCCTAATGAAAGTTACAACTCACTGATTTGGAAACGTTGCCCAAAAACAACATTTGTTTCAACAATTATTGTTGAAATTGCTGCATATGATGCTTGTTTAGTTTTTAACAATGGTAATCTTGGAAGAATAAAAACTCTACAGAGGCTAGGATTTCATCCAGGAGCTTTCACCTATTCAATATTGAAGGACATCGATGACAAAAGAGTTGCTGCGGCTGATATTACAGCCAATAAAATTGAACAGCAGGTTAACCAAAGAAGACAAGCAAAGAAGAGACTGCTTGCAGATGAAGAGGAGTATGCATATGGCTTGCACTAGTTCACACAGAGACGGTAAGACCTAATACAAACACTATCAAATCATTGATTCAGTTTTCCCGTAACTTACATTTTTATAACTTTATGTACCTTTTTCTCAAAAACCACAAAAGGTAGAGAAGTGAAATTTGGTATATGACTAGTCAGTACTATAGTGAAAAATTCTGTGGAAGGAATTTTCATTTAATAAAATAGTAAGGTATTTATGGTAGAAAATATTCCTTAAATTTGATATATTATTTTTCAGGGAAATTGGGAGACCCGTAAAAACTGAACAAAAGAAGATATAAAAATTCTGCTCCACAGAGTTTTGTAATTATTTGGTATGAAAGTGTGTACAAAAATTCATTAACATTGCTCTCACAGTTTTCTCAAAAAAGGAACATTTGTAATTACATTGTTGAAAAAAAATTAATTGTTAATAATTAAAGATGTAAAAGGTCAATAAAAATGAAAATTTAGGTTCATATGCGCATAACATTTCTTAATAACTGTACCAAATTTGGATTGATTATCTTAAAAAATTAGAGTTTTATAAAATACTTTTAAAATTACTGCAGTTTCGTGTACGTCCCCCCTTAACAGAAGGGGTGTTCCCACAAAGATTAAAAATTTCAAAAATAAAACCATTGTATAAAAAAGGTAATATATATTATCATGTGGGAAACTATAGACCAGTAGCTTTCTTATCTGTATTTTCAAAAATAATAGAGACTGTCATGAAAAACATAATTAGAAATTACCTCGAAAAATTCAATCTCTTGTCTGTAAACCAACATGCTTTTCGCCAAGGCATGAGTACAGAAACAGCAATTACCCAATTCATCGAAAACATTGTAATAGTACTTGACTGTAATAGCAGTACAGTAGGAATAATCTTGGACTTATTGAAGGCATTCAATACAGTTGATCAAGATATCTTGCTAGATAAACTAGAAGCTATAGGTATACAGGGAGTTGCATTACAATGGTTTCAGTCATATCTCCACAATAGAAAACAGGTGGTAGAAATTACCTCAGCAAACAATAAAAACCAAAGCATTGTGTACAGATTGGACATGCAGACTGTACCAGTCGGAGTACCTCAGTGCAGCATTGTAGGACCCCTCTTACTTCTTATGTAAATTAATGATATCAAAATCCTATTCAGTGGTACGCACATAACTTCGTTTGCTGATGACACAAATATTGTTGTAACATACATAAATAGGATATTGCCAACATCTGCAACCATGGCTTTGGAATACATACAAAACTGGTTTGAACAGAACAGGCTAACCTTAAATATTTCAAAAACTAATTATATACATTACGGGAAAACAAAGTCTCATCATGATGTGAACCTCAAAATTCAAAATAAACAAATGAAAGCGTAGCTGCCACAAAATTCTTAGGTGTGCAGATTGATGAAAATTTAGACTGGAAAGCCCACATTCTCTACCTCACTAACAAGTTAAGTCTGCTTGTTTTGCATTATGCATAATTAGTACTGTGTGTACTAGAGAGTATACAGTGAAACCTCTTTATAACGTTCCTCCATATAATGTTTTCCTCTATGTTACATCCGTTTTTTTCGGTCCCGACTAAAAGCCCATATAAACAATGTTAAATTTTTCTCTTTACTGCATTTCCTCTATATTACAATTTCCTCCATGTAACACTCATCTTTTTGGAACCCTGTTCAATTATTTACTTCTTTATAATGTTTAAGTGACTGGATGTAGACGCATTGTTTTCCATTCTGTGGATTCACAGTTTGCACCGGCTCGGAAAGCCGGCACTCAGTGTGTTTCATATGTCAGTGGCAGAACCGGGTCATGTGACATGTGACACACATTCTAGTTGCGATCTTTTTGGCACTATTTCAGTCATTTGTATTCGTAGCATGTTGTGTGAGCTGAGCAGCAAACAGTTTGTGTATCTAGTGAGAGTGTGTCTTCGATATAATTTTAAAAAAAAAAAGGGTTTCATCAGTGGACATGAGTGAAAAGCGGAAGAACATTTCTCTGGAAGAGAAAGTTTCTGTTTTTAAAAAAGTAGAGGCATCTCCTGGTGTGAATCGTGTGGAGCTAGCAAAGCAATTTGAACTGGCCCCCTCAACACTCAACACTATTATGAAAAACAGATCATCGATAATAGAAGGGTTTGAGAATTGTGGAAATTCGAATCATATGCATTTGAAACCATTTACTAACGACGAAATGGAGGAAGTTTTATTAACTTGGTTTCAGCAAGCACGTCTCAGAGAATTTGATGCCAAAATGGGGAGTGCTGCAAGAAAAGTGCTGCTGTTTGTGGATAGATGTGCGGCACATCCACCAGACGTATCCTACCTGAGAAATGTGAAAGTAATTTTCCTGCCATCCAAATGCACCAGCCATCTGCAACCTTTGGACATGGGAATAATACATGCCTTTAAGGTTAAATATAGGGCAGCCCTTGTAAAAAAGGCCTTGAATTTGATGGACCAAAGAAAACCAGGAAACCAGCAGAGCTCACAACTAAAGCTGAATATTTTACAGGCAATGAATTTAATTATGTACTCATGGAGGGAAGTCAGTGCTGAAACTATTAAAAACTGTTTCACAAAAGCGGGATTCTGTGAGAATGAGATGGCAGCTCCTGTGGAAGATGTTGCAAGCGATTTGCAAGAGTTTCAGGAATTAATAGGCAGTGATTCTGTCACTTTTGAGGACTTTGTGGATGACAACGTGGCAACCACAGGGGTGCAAAGTATTGAGGAGCTGACTGCTGAAAGAAGGTTGGAGAATAATAATGGTAGTGAAAGTGACAGTGAGAAGGTAGATGAACCTGTGCCCTCATATACTAAGGCAGCTGAAGCCTTTGAAACATTCAGGAGGTATATGATGGCCCATAGACTTGAGGACAGAACAGTAATTCAACTTGCTCATTTGGAGCAAGAAATGATTGCCTTAGAGTCTAGGAGAAATAGAAAACAAACATGCTTGCTTGAATATTTAAATAAATCATAGATATATGATTTTCAGATAACACAGGTTCATAGAGTTTTGTGCAAATTTAAGTTCCGTTTCATAATTTAATTATTAAAGTAATTTTTTTGTAACTAATTATTTTTTAATCTGTACCATTTACTGTGTTTTATGTAATATTATCAGTATATTATAAACAAAATTTGGCTCATATTCTATAATTGGGTCAACTGAAGAATGGGATACCACCTGTCAGCTTTGGACAATGATGTCATATCTTAAGACTCTGTTATAACTTTTTACAGTACAAACTGATCCATTTACTTTCATCCATTCACCTACCGGGCCCTATGTTTTAATTACAAAACACTAATCATTTGATACATTGATCATTTGCAATGAATATCACATTATAGTGTTGTGAAAATTTAAAATGTCATCTATGGCACCATTTGTCAGAGCTGATTAGTGGTATCCTGATCTTCAGTAATGCCCTATAATTATTATTTGGAAGCCTTCCACTTTATAGTGTTTTCCTTTATACAGTGTTCAGAATTTGTGGTCCCTTGAAAAACGTTATCTAGAGGTTTCACTGTAGCAGAACTTTCTACTTTGCTTTCATCCGTTCTGGCCTACCCCTCTGGGGTCATAATAAGGCAAACATGAAAACCATCTTCACCTTACAAAAACGAGCTGTTAGAATAATTTCAATTAGTAAAAGGCTAACACCTTCCAAACAGTTATTTCAGCACCTAAATATTCTACCCTTACCATGCCTCTATATAAAAAAAAATGTTGTTAATATAAAAAGGCACATTGATAATTATAAAACCAACTCAGATCTTGACTCATACAATACAAGAATGTGCAATGACATCCACATAAAAAGAGTAAATAAGGCTTTAACACAAAAACAAACTAACATTCAGGGTACTATTTTGCACAACAAACTTTCAACTCAGCTAAAAGAAATAAAAACGTTGTCTACATTCAAGGAAGCAATATTTAAATTCTTAATGTCCAACTGCTTTTGTAGTATAAATGAATATCTGCAGTTACCTTGTAGCCACTAACTACATTCATTTACTGTATGTTAATAGTACCATAAATCAAATGTTTACCGCAGCCTCAATGTTAATTTTTCTGAACAAAAGTGTTAAATCAATTATTTACTTGTAATGTATTTCATGTAAAAGATTTTACTCATACTTTTATATTATTACAGTAATCAAAGTTGTATTACCCAAAAATATTGTGACAGGTACAATGAACCCTTGTATTATGTAGGAAACTGGAATCTCATTTTTTGCTATACTATGTTCTTTGACAAAATCCATACAATGTACATTGTCGGTGGATGAATAAACTACTACTACTACTACTACTACTACTACTACTACTACTACTACTACTACTACTACTACTACAAGTGCTATCTTTTCTTCACTGCCAGGGACTTTCTTCAAATTACTCTGCCAGCTGTGATCTATGTGCCAAGTACACAGCTGATTATTTTCTGCAAGTCCCATGACTCATGTCCATGCACTGTGGAAAGTATTAGTGTCATCAGACATGAATGCAGATGTTTTAATGATGCCAGATCTCTATTTCACAGCACTAAAGAAATGAGTCATTATGAAAGTAGTCTCCTGATTTGAAACACACAATGCTACGGGCATACCTGAACCAAAATTATCTACCACTAACAATGTGGTCACCAACAACTTGTAAACATTTGTACAATGTGTGGACTCTACATACAATATGTTGTCCAAACCTCTGTAATAACTGTTTCTGGTACTCAAGTCATTAATACTATCACCGAGTGAGTGCTATCAAAATCTTCCCTGGCCTCATGTTCTTTCTTATAGAGGAGAACACAATCTTTCATTTTCTCCAACCACATACTAACACAGACTTCATTAATGCTATGCTGCTGATCACCACCAATAGTGAAGTCTATTTTAAAGTTATGAAGGTCATATTGAGTCAGGAGATGCATCCTCTCCACTTTGCTGGAATGAATTGAGTCCCACACATCATCCAGAATTCTCTGAAAAGTGACCCCTCAGCTATTTTACATACAACATTTTAAAATTACTCCAACTACAAAGAGGCCAATTCTGAGCATGTACATGAAGACACTATGCAGAAAGAACACTGCAGTTAACCACCCCCAATAAAATAAATCCATGCCATATAACAGTTGCTGTAAGTACTTATAAGCTGGATAGTTTAACAAATGGCTTAACAGTATATTCAGTGTACCCTTCCAACAGTACTGAAGGTGCCATTAACATACTAGGGGTGGAATAATAAACTGAGACCAGATTACCATTTGTAATGTGCTATTTCCCTGTTTCAGCTAACAAGGCTATTTTCAACTGGTTATGAGGTCTACAAGTACATGTCAGAACATTGTAACTGGTGCTTTTGTCTAGTCTCAAATCCATTATTACAGTTGCAGATGCCCTGATCCACCATGTTTAACAAATAAATGTATTGCCTTTAGTTTATCCAGGTGCATTAATGATCTATTCTTAAATAGATTACCATGACACATGCATTAACACAAGGCAGTACATAAATATTTCAGAACTCACTTCCACAGTTGCATTACTGCAATGCATTACCTTTACTCTCACACACGCAGTACATGGCATTACAAACACCATTATTGTGGTCAATATGGATCACAACAATCTGGTCTTTTACAACTGCATTCATGCTACTGTCACACATTGTATTCATATGAAGTGCCAATCAATATATTCACACCTTTTGCTCCTGATCACATATCTATAACAATATTCATTTTTCAACAGTTAAAAACAATGTTCCTTCACTGCAAAAAAGTCAAAGTCAGCTACATATAACAGAAAGCAAGCCTGACAATGGATTCTGAATCTTTCATGACATATTTTAATCACAAGTTTGAATAATGTACTTGGGGATCACTGAAAGGACAGCAGAATTCTACAATTAAGGCAATACTCACTAGTGAGGACATCTCTATCAGAAGAGCAAGTCTAACAGAAAATCAATGTTCTGTTTGTGGCCGAAATGTGTTCTGTAGTAAACGACACTATAAATTCCACTTTCTTCTTCATGAAGCTCTATGGCAGCAATGCAATGGTTCCCCATCTTGCAAGTACATGAGACTTACACAACCTTTTTCCACATAACTTCGATGAAAATGTGCCACTTCTGGGGCACACAAAGGTGGTTTATGCAGTGCCATCCTTTAAATCCCCCACATGGACCATGAACCTTGCCGTTGGTGGGGAGGCTTGCGTGCCTCAGCGATACAGATGGCCGTACCGTAGGTGCAACCACAACGGAGGGGTATCTGTTGAGAGGCCAGACAAACATGTGGTTCCTGAAGAGGGGCAGCAGCCTTATCAGTAGTTGCAGGGGCAACAGTCTGGATGATTGACTGATCTGGCCTTGTAACACTAACCAAAATGGCCTTGCTGTGCTGGTACTGCGAACAGCTGAAAGCAAGGGGAAACTACGACCGTAATTTTTCCCAAAGGCATGCAGCTTTACTGTATGATTAAATGATGATGGCGTCCTCTTGGGTAAAATATTCCGGAGGTAAAATAGTCCCCCATTCGGATCTCTGGGTGGGGACTACTCAAGAGGACTTCGTTATCAGGAGAAAGAAAACTGGCGTTCTATGGATCGGAGTGTGGAATGTCAGATCCCTGAATCGGGCAGGTAGGTTAGAAAATTTAAAAAGAGAAATGGATAGGTTAAAGTTAGATATAGCGGGAATTAGTGAAGTTCAGTGGCAGGAGGAACAAGACCTTTGGTCAGGTGATTACAGGGTTATAAATACAAAATCAAATAGGGGTAATGCAGGAGTAGGTTTAATAATGAATAAAAAAAAATAGGAGTGCGGATTAGCTACTACAAACAGCTTAGTGAATGCATTATTGTGGCCAAGATAGACACAAAGCCCATGCCTACTACAGTAGTAAAAGTTTGTACGCCAACTAGCTCCGCAGATGAAGAAATTGATGAAATGTATGACGAGATAAAAGAAATTATTCAGGTAGTGAAGGGAGATGAAAATTTAATAGTCATGGGTGACTGGAATTTATCAGTAGGAAAAGGGAGAGAAGGAAACATAGTAGGTGAATATGGATTGGGGGGAAGAAATGAAAGAGGAAGCCGCCTTGTAGAATTTTGCACAGAGCATAACTTAATCATAGCTAGCACTTGGTTCAAGAATCATAAAAGAAGGTTGTATACCTGGAAGAATCCAGGAGATACTAAAAGGTATCAGATAGATTATATAATGGTAAGACAGAGATTTAGGAACCAGGTTTTGAATTGTTTGACATTTCCTGGGGCAGATGTGGATTCTGACCACAATCTATTGGTTATGAACTGCAGATTGAAACTGAAGAAACTGCAAAAAGGTGGGAATTTAAGGAGATGGGACCTGGATAAACTGAAAGAACCAGAGGTTGTAGAGAATTTCAGGGAGATCATAAGGGAACAATTCACAGGAATGGGGGAAAGAAATACAGTAGAAGAAGAATGGGTAGCTCTGAGGGATGAAGTAGTGAAGGCAGCAGACGATCAAGCAGGTAAAGAGACGAGGCTAATAGAAATCCTTGGGTAACAGAAGAAATATTGAATTTAATTGATGAGAGGAGAAAATATAAAAATGAAGTCAATGAAGCAGGCTGGTTGGTTGGTTGGTTGGTTTGGGGAAGGAGACCAGACAGCATGGTCATCGGTCTCATCGGAGTAGGGAAGGATGGGGAAGGAAGTCGGCCGTGCCCTTTCAGAGGAACCATCCCGGCATTTGCCTGGAGTGATTTAGGGAAATCACGGAAAACCTAAATCAGGATGGCCGGACGCGGGATTGAACCGTCGTCCTCCCGAATGCGAGTCCAGTGTCTTACCACTGCGCCACCTCGCTCGGTAATGAAGCAGGCAAAAAGGAATACAAACGTCTCAAAAATGAGATCGACAGGAAGTGCAAAATGGCTAAGCAGGGATGGCTAGAGGACAAATGTAAGGATGTAGAGGCTTGTCTCACTAGGGGTAAGATAGATACTGCCTACAGGAAAATTAAAGAGACCTTTGGAGAGAAGAGAACCACTTGTATGAATATCAAGAGCTCTGATGGCAACCCAGTTCTAAGCAAAGAAGGGAAGGCAGAAAGGTGGAAGGAGTATATAGAGGGTTTATACAAGGGCGATGTACTTGAGGACAATATTATGGAAATGGAAGAGGGTGTAGATGAAGACGAAATGGGAGATAAGATACTGCGTGAAGAGTTTGACAGAGCACTGAAAGACCTGAGTCGAAACAAGGCCCTGGGAGTAGACAACATTCCATTAGAACTCCTGATGGCCTTGTTAGAGCGACAAAACTCTACCATCTGGTGTGCAAGATGTATGAGACAGGCGAAATACCCTCAGACTTCAAGAAGAATATAATAATTCCAATCCCAAAGAAAGCAGGTGTTGACAGATGTGAAAATTACCGAACTATCAGTTTAATAAGTCACAGCTGCAAAATACTAACGCGAATTCTTTACAGACGAATGGAAAAACTAGTAGAAGCCGGTCTCGGGGAAGATCAGTTTGGATTCCGTAGAAATGTTGGAACACGTAAGGCAATACTAACCTTACGACTTATCTTAGAAGAAAGATTACAAAAAGGCAAACCTACGTTTCTAGCATTTGTAGACTTAGAGAAAGCTTTTGACAATGTTAACTGGAATACTCTCTTTCAAATTCTGAAGGTGGCAGGGGTAAAATACAGGGAGCGAAAGGCTATTTACAATTTGTACAGAAACCAGATGGCAGTTATAAGAGTCGAGCGACATGAAAGGGAAGTAGTGCTCGGGAAGGGAGTGAGACAGGGTTGTAGCCTCTCCCCGATGTTATTCAATCTGTATATTGAGCAAGCAGTAAAGGAAACAAAAGAAAAATTCGGAGTAGGTATTAAAATTCATGGAGAAGAAGTAAAAACTTTGAGGTTTGCCGATGACATTGTAATTCTGTCAGAGACAGCAAAGGACTTGGAAGAGCAGTTGAACGGAATGGACAGTGTCTTGAAATGAGGATATAAGATGAACATCAACAAAAGCAAAACGAGGATAATGGAATGTAGTCGAATTAAGTCGGGTGATGGTGAGGGAATTAGATTAGGAAATGAGACACTTAAAGTAGTAAAGGAGTTTTGCTATTTGTGGAGCAAAATAACTGATGATGGTCGAAGTAGAGAGGATATAAAATGTAGACTGGCAATGGCAAGGAAAGTGTTTCTGAAGAAGAGAAATTTGTTAACATCGAGTATTGATTTAGGTGTCAGGAAGTCGTTTCTGAAAGTATTTGTATGGAGTGTAGCCACGTATGGAAGTGAAACGTGGACGATAAATAGTTTAGACAAGAAGAGAATAGAAGCTTTTGAAATGTGGTGCTACAGAAGAATGCTGAAGATAAGGTGGGTAGATCATGTAACTAATGAGGAGGTATTGAATAGGATTGGGGAGAAGAGAGTTTGTGGCACAACTTGACTAGAAGAAGGGATCGGTTGGTAGGACATGTTTTGAGGCATCAAGGGATCACAAATTTAGCATTGGAGGGCAGCGTGGAGGGTAAAAATCGTAGAGGGAGACCAAGAGATGAATACACTAAGCAGATTCAGAAGGATGTAGGTTGCAGTAGGTACTGGGAGATGAAGAAGCTTGCACAAGATAGAGTAGCATGGAGAGCTGCATCAAACCACCAGTCTCAGGACTGAAGACCACAACAACAACAACAACAACAACAACAACAACAATCCTTTAAATGCTTAGTGCTATAACAAGAGACAACATTTCTTTTTGTTTTTCTCTCCTCCTCAGTCTAAAATAAAACCATCGATGACAAACAATTACTTTCAGATTTAACAAGCACAATGTAAACAGCAGGAGTCAAAAAAACATAAATTGCACTCTTAGGTACCCTCACGAATTACTGACACCATATGGTTACTGGTGTGGTTTTGATCATTTAAATTGATGTATACTGGACTTATCTGGAATAATTTAACCTACACTGAATGTAGCATACAGTAAGTGTACAGTTTATGCAAAATGCAATGCTTTCAAATAGGCACATATTCTACTGACCAACAGAAACAAGGGCTAATAGCCACGAGTCAGGCAAGTATATAACAATCACCAATGGACGATATTAATTTAAATAGGCACTGTACACTTAGCTTACCATCCTTTGGTTGGAATTCACTAATCTCTTTTACCATCTCAACCATGTGCTCTTGCTCCACATGTAGTCCCAACTTAGCCAAGAAATTACATTTAAAGCTGCAGCCACTTTTTGAGCACTTTATCATAGCTTCTCCATCTGGCTGTATTTTGTGCACATTTCTCAAATGAGCATTCAAGTGCTTTCTCGCTGAATATTTTCTGCCACACACATAACACGCAATAGAACCAGCCATTTCAACTTAATAACTATCAGTCTCAAAACATGCAAAGATATTCACTCAAATCAAGAGTGAATATGAGAATGAGTGTAGCAGAGATGTTGCATTTGCTCAGATCTTACCTACGCTTCTGATTGGCTAATGTATATGACGTCACGAATTTAACTTTCAGCCAGTCAGCATCATGACCAGTGGGTTGTGAGATGCTAGTTGAAGCCATGGGCCCCAGTTGTACACAAGACACTGTGCTCCATAATGGCATGGGCTGTGTTTATATGCAACAGACTGGGTCCTCTAGTGCAGATGAACTGATCATTGATGAAATGGTTATGTTCAGCTACTGGAAGACCATTTGCAGCCAAGCAACAAGGGAGGTTTCATGGCTGATAATGTGCCATGTCATTAGGTGGCAATTGTTTGTGATTGGCGTAAAGAACATTCTGGACAATTCAAGGAATGATTTGGCTACCCTGATCAACATCATGAATCCCATCGAACATTTATGGGACACAATTGAGAGGCCTGTTGGAGTGCAAAATCCTGCTCTGACAACACTTTCACAATTATGAACAGCTACAGAGGCAGCATGGTTCAATATTTCTGCAGGGGACTTCCAACGACTTGTTGAGTCCACGTCACATTGGGATGCATTACTACGCTGTGCAAAAGGAGGTCCAGCATGATATTAGGAAGTATCTCATGACTTTTTTCACCTCACTGTACACATAATATTCATATAATTTTTTACAATGTCCTGTCTCAAGGGAGCCAGTGTGATTCTTCCCACAGAAAAGTTCTGGAGTCAAGACGGAATGTTAATTGTTCTGAGACGGGATGTATCACAAAGGTTACAGTGGGACTAAAAATGTTCAAGTTTAATTTAAAGTTAATAGCAGATTCAAACAAAACTTCTCACTTTTCCAGAATATGCACTCTGTTATCTTAGAGTTTTCCTATTCTGGTGAAATCAGGTGCAGAAATCACTGTAGGAGAGTGGTAAGTTGGGTGATAGTTGACCATGTTAGAAAGTGGCACAATGCAATGAAATATGTCTCAGTGCCCAACAAAATTAATCAGACTCTATATATAAACAGCGTTAGACTGCAGGTTCTGGAACGAAGGAGGCCAACAATAATCTGATAGCATATGGATGGTGTGTAATTTTCACATCACCAAACTTTCACCTTGCAGAGGTAACTTTCAGCTGCATCATAAAATTTGATAATACAGATTATAAATGAAAATTAAGGTCTGTCTTGAATCAAACATTGAGTCATTTATTATTATTATTATTCTTTACTTTCTCAGACGTTAAGTCTGGTTAAAAATGAAAAGTGACGCGGACCTTGATCAGGCGTCACTTCCTGTTAACTGTATGGTATGTGTTATATTGCATTTAGGAACTTTCGGGTAATTGAACATGTATCAATAATTACTGATTTCTGTAGTTGTCTATATACGTTTGGATGTAGCTCTATTGCATAGATGTACTGGTGGATATTGTGTGGTATGTCTCCTGTAGTTGATAGTATAATTGGTATGATGTCAACTTTATCCTGATGCCACATGTCTTTGACTTCCTCAGCCAGTTGGATGTATTTTTCAATTTTTTCTCCTGTTTTCTTTTGTATATTTGTTGTATTGGGTATGGATATTTCGATTAGTTGTGTTAATTTGTTCTTTTTATTGGTGAGTATGATGTCAGGTTTGTTATGTGTTGTTGTTTTATCTGTTATAATGGTTCTGTTCCAGTATAATTTGTATTCATCATTCTCCAGTACATTTTGTGGTGCATACTTGTATGTAGGAACGTGTTGTTTTATAAGTTTATGTTGTAAGGCAAGCTGTTGATGTATTACTTTTGCGACATTGTCATGTCTTCTGGGGTATTCTGTATTTGCTAGTATTGTACATCCGCTTGTGATGTGATCTACTGTTTCTATTTGTTGTTTACAAAGTCTGCATTTATCTGTTGTGGTATTGGGATCTTTAATAATATGCTTGCTGTAATACCTGGTGTTTATTGTTTGATCCTGTATTGCAATCATGAATCCTTCTGTCTCACTGTATATATTGCCTTTTCTTAGCCATGTGTTGGATGCGTCTTGATCGATGTGTGGCTGTGTTAGATGATACGCGTGCTTGCCATGAAGTGTTTTCTTTTTCCAATTTACTTTCTTCGTATCTGTTGATGTTATGTGATCTAAAGGGTTGTGGAAGTGGTTATGAAATTGCAGTGGTGTAGCCGATGTATTTATATGAGTAATTGCTTTGTGTATTTTGCTAGTTTCTGCGCGTTCTAGAAAGAATTTTCTTAAATTGTCTACCTGTCCATAATGTAGGTTTTTTATGTCGATGAATCCCCTTCCTCCTTCCTTTCTGCTTAATGTGAATCTTTCTGTTGCTGAATGTATGTGATGTATTCTATATTTGTGGCATTGTGAACGTGTAAGTGTATTTAGTGCTTCTAGGTCTGTGTTACTCCATTTCACTACTCCAAATGAGTAGGTCAATATTGGTATAGCATAAGTATTTATAGCTTTTGTCTTGTTTCTTGCTGTCAAATCTGTTTTCAGTATTTTTGTTAGTCTTTGTCTATATTTTTCTTTTAGTTCTTCCCTAATATTTGTATTATCTATTCCTATTTTTTGTCTGTATCCTAGGTACTTATAGGCACCTGTCTTTTCCATCGCTTCTATGCAGTCGCTGTGGTTATCAAGTATGTAATCTTCTTGTTTAGTGTGTTTTCCCTTGACTATGCTATTTTTCTTACATTTGTCTGTTCCAAAAGCCATATTTATATCATTGCTGAATACTTCTGTTATCTTTAATAATTGGTTGAGTTGTTGATTGGTTGCTGCCAGTAGTTTTAGATCATCCATGTATAGCAAATGTGTGATTTTGTGTGGGTATGTTCCAGTAATATTATATCCATAATTTGAATTATTTAGCATGTTGGATAGTGGGTTCAGAGCAAGACAGAACCAGAAAGGACTTAATGAGTCTCCTTGGTATATTCCACGCTTAATCTGTATTGGCTGTGATGTGATATTATCTGAATTTGTTTGGATATTAAGTGTGGTTTTCCAGTTTTTCATTACTATGTTTAGGAACTGTATCAATTTAGGATCTACTTTGTATATTTCCAATATTTGTAGTAACCATGAGTGGGGTACACTATCAAAAGCTTTTTGGTAATCAATGTATGCATAGTGTAGAGACCTTTGTTTAGTTTTAGCTTGATATGTCACCTCTGCATCTATTATCAGTTGCTCTTTACATCCTCGCGCTCCTTTGCAGCAGCCTTTTTGTTCTTCATTTATAATTTTGTTCTGTGTTGTATGTGTCATTAATTTCTGTGTAATGACTGAAGTTAATATTTTGTAGATTGTTGGTAGGCATGTTATGGGGTGATATTTAGCTGGGTTTGCTGTGTCTGCTTGATCTTTAGGTTTCAGATAAGTTATTCCATGTGTAAGTGTATCAGGGAATATGTATGGGTTTGCAATGTAACTGTTAAATAATTTATATCTAAAAAGAAAGATGATGAGACTTACCAAACAAAAGCGCTGGCAGGTCGATAGACACACAAACAAACACAAATATACACACAAAATTCAAGCTTTCGCAACAAACTGTTGCCTCATCAGGAAAGAGGGAAGGAGAGGGAAAGACGAAAGGATGTGGGTTTTAAGGGAGAGGGTAAGGAGTCATTCCAATCCCGGGAGCGGAAAGACTTACCTTAGGGGGAAAAAAGGACAGGTACACACTCGCACACACACACATATCCATCCACACATACAGACACAAGCCAAGCTTGTGTCTGTATGTGTGGATGGATATGTGTGTGTGTGCGAGTGTGTACCTGTCCTTTTTTCCCCCTAAGGTAAGTCTTTCCGCTCCCGGGATTGGAATGACTCCTTACCCTCTCCCTTAAAACCCACATCCTTTCGTCTTTCCCTCTCCTTCCCTCTTTCCTGATGAGGCAACAGTTTGTTGCGAAAGCTTGAATTTTGTGTGTATATTTGTGTTTGTTTGTGTGTCTATCGACCTGCCAGCGCTTTTGTTTGGTAAGTCTCATCATCTTTCTTTTTAGATATATTTTTTCCACGTGGAATGTTTCCCTCTGTTATATTCATATCATTAATTTGATCCCAACAATGACGTTTGTTATTGTCACTGTTACATTTCGAAGTCTTTTCTGTCGTCTTATTTCCTCCTTCTGTTTGGCTTGTGTCTGTATGTGTGGATGGATATGTGTGTGTGTGCGAGTGTGTACCTGTCCTTTTTTCCCCCTAAGGTAAGTCTTTCCGCTCCCGGGATTGGAATGACTCCTTACCCTCTCCCTTAAAACCCACATCCTTTCGTCTTTCCCTCTCCTTCCCTCTTTCCTGATGAGGCAACAGTTTGTTGCGAAAGCTTGAATTTTGTGTGTATATTTGTGTTTGTTTGTGTGTCTATCGACCTGCCAGCGCTTTTGTTTGGTAAGTCTCATCATCTTTCTTTTTAGATATATTTTTTCCACGTGGAATGTTTCCCTCTGTTATATTCATGTTAAATAATTTAGTTAGATGTGAATGTGTTGAGGTGAACTTCTTTAGCCAGAAATTTGCTATTTTATCATTTCCAGGGGCTTTCCAATTGTGCGTAGAATTAATTGCTCGGGTGACTTCATGTTGCAAAATTATCACTTCAGGCATTTGTGATATCATCTTGTATGTATCTGTTTCTGCTTGTATCCACCGTGCATGCCTGTTATGTTGTACCGGGTTTGACCATATGCTGCTCCAGAAGTGTTCCATGTCTCTTATGTTTGGTGGGTTGTCTATTTTTATGTGTGTGTTATCTATTGTTTGGTAAAATTTCTTTTGGTTTGTGTTGAATGTTTGGTTTTGTTTCCTTCTATTTTCACTTTTTTGTATCTTCTAAGTCGTTTCGCCAAAGCTTGTAATTTTTGCTTCTTTTCATCTAATTGCTCTATTGCTTCTTGTTGTGAGATTTTACCTAACCTTTTTCGTTTTTTGTCTGATATTTCATTTCTTATAAATTGTGTTAACTGTCCGATGTCTTTTCTCAGTTTTTCTATTCTGATCTGTAGCCTGTGTTGCCATGCTGGTTTTGTGGGTTTCTTCTGTGTGTTGGTTGGTTCTGATATCTGCCTAGTGTGTATGTTTAGTGTAGTGAGTGCTCCTACATAAACCAGTAGTTGTAACTCTTCCATAGTTGTGTATTCATTTATTTTGTTGTGTATGATTGTGTTGATAGTTTTTATTGTTGTTTCGACTTGTGGGCTATTTGGTGGTCTATGCAAGAATGGTCTAATGTCTGTATTTGTGTCTTTGTATTCTATTTATGTCAGCTGAAATTTTTCATCTATATATAACATGTGTGTCACTTCGTGTTCTATTTATGCTTGTTCTGGTGGCTGTCTTAAGATTTTGTTTTCCTCTGATTCTTTAATTGATGCGTGTTGTTCATTGTTTGTTTGCTCTGGGATGTTTGAGTCCAATACTGTATTTTCTTCTTCTTCTAATTGCACATTATTTTGTTCCAGTATTTGTTGTACTTGTTGTTTGATGTTTTCTAATTCTGACTGGGGTATCCTGTTATTTTTTATTATTACACGAATCTGATCAGCTAGACGTTGTTCTGTCAAAAATTTTAATTCTGGGTATCTGGTAATAAATGTTGTGTATACTTGTGATCTGTATCCAGTTGTGTTGGTTCCTAGGTTTGTTGCTTGGTAATAACAGAACATGAGGTGTCGATTAACTTCATCTGACCATCTCATCCTCTGTCTTTGTTTTCCTTCTAGGGTGGTTGCAGGAAGCATATCCTGCAAAACACCTCTATTTGGATTTAAATCATTTTCCAGTTGGCTAGCAGTGTCATTACCATTGTGGGCGGGCATAGGGTTCAAGCGCCGTCCCCGACCATGACGGCGCTTGTCTGAGGCTTCTTTAGTTCTGTCCTGAACCAAGTAATCACACTAAAAGGGGGGTTAGCCCTATTAGTGGTTTGTTCTTTTCGTCGCCTTTTACGACTGGCAGAACATACCGGAGGCCTATTCTTTTCCCGGGCCTCCACGGGGTTTATTATTATTATTTCTTTACTTTCTCAGACGTTAAGTCTGGTTGAGAATGGAAAGTGACGCGGACCTTGATCAAGCGTCACTTCCTATTAACTGTACGGTATGTGTTATATTGCATTTAGGAACTTTCGGGTAATTGAACATGTATCAATAATTACGGATTTCTGTAGTTGTATATATGTGTTTGGATGTAGCTGTATTGCATTGATGTACTGGTGGATATTGTGTGGTATGACTCCTGTAGTTGATACTATAATTGGTATGATGTCAACTTTATCCTGATGCCACATGTCCTTGACTTCCTCAGCCAGTTGGATGTATTTTTCAATTTTTTCTCCTGTTTTCTTTTGTATATTTGTTGTATTGGGTATGGATATTTCGATTAGTTGTGTTAATTTCTTCTTTTTATTGGTGAGTAAGATGTCAGGTTTGTTATGTGGCGTTGTTTTATCTGTTATAATGGTTCTGTTCCAGTATAATTTGTATTCATCATTCTCCAGTACATTTTGTGGTGCATACTTGTATGTAGGAACTTGTTGTTTAAAAATTTTATGTTGTAAGGCAAGCTGTTGATGTATTATTTTTGCGACATTGTCATGTCTTCTGGGGTATTCTGTATTTGCTAGTATTGTACATCCGCTTGTGATGTGATCTACTGTTTCTATTTGTTGTTTACAAAATTATTATTATTATTATTATTATTATTATTATTATTTCTTTTTTTACTGTTTTTCTCAGACATTCTGTCTGGTCAAAAATGGAAAGTGACATGGACCTTGATCAAGCGTCACTTCCTTTTAACTGTACGGTATATGTTACATTGCATTTAGGAACTTTCGGGTAATTGAACATGTATCAATAATTACAGATTTCTGTAGTTGTATATATAAGTTTGGATGTAGCTGTATTGCATTGATGTACTGGTGGATATTGTGTGGTATGACTCCTGTAGTTGATACTATAATTGGTATGATGTCAACTTTATCCTGATGCCACATGACCTTGACTTCCTCAGCCAGTTGGATGTATTTTTCAATTTTTTCTCCTGTTTTCTTTTGTATATTTGTTGTATTGGGTATGGATATTTCGATTAGTTGTGTTAATTTCTTCTTTTTATTGTTGAGTATGATGTCAGGTTTGTTATGTGGCGTTGTTTTATCTGTTATAATGGTTCTGTTCCAGTATAATTTGTATTCATCATTCTCCAGTACATTTTATGGTGCATACTTGTATGTGGGAACGTGTTGTTTTATTGGTTTATGTTGTATGGCATGTTATTGATGTATTATTTTTGCTACATTGTCATGTCTTCTGGGGTATTCTGTATTTGCTAGTATTGTACATCCGCTTGTTATGTGATCTACTGTTTCTATTTGTTGTTTGCAAAGTCTGCATTTATCTGTTGTGGTATTGGGATCTTTAATAATATGCTTCCTGTAATATCTGGTGTTTATTGTTTGATCCTGTATTGCAATCATGAATCCTTCTGTCTCACTGTATATATTGCCTTTTCTTAGCCATGTGTTGGATGCGTCTTGATCGATGTGTGGCTGTGTTAGATGATACGGGTGCTTGCCATGTAGTGTTTTCTTTTTCCAATTTACTTTCTTCGTATCTGTTGATGTTATGTGATCTAAAGGGTTGTAGAAGTGGTTATGAAATTGCAATGGTGTAGCCGATGTATTCATATAAGTGATTGCTTTGTGTATTTTGCTAGTTTCTGCTCGTTCTAGAAAGAATTTTCTTAAATTGTCTACCTGTCCATAATGTATATGTCTGTGTGTGTGTGCGTGCGTGCGTGCGTGCGTGCATGCGTGCGCGTGTATACCCGTCCTTTTTTCCCCCTAAGGTAAGTCTTTCCGCTCCCGGGATTGGAATGACTCCTTACCCTCTCCCTTAAAACCCACATCCTTTCGTCTTTCCCTCTCCTCCCCTCTTTCCTGACGAAGCAACCGTTGGTTGCGAAAGCTAGAATTTTGTGTGTATGTTTGTGTTTGTTTGTGTGTCTATCGACCTGCCAGCGCTTTCGTTTGGTAAGTCACATCATCTTTGTTTTTAGATATATTTTTCCCACGTGGAATGTTTCCCTCCATTATGTCCATAATGTAGGTTTTTTATATCGATAAATCCCCTTCCTCCTTCCTTTCTGCTTAATGTGAATCTTTCTGTTGCTGAATGTATGTGATGTATTCTATATTTGTGGCATTGTGATCGTGTAAGTGTATTGAGTGCTTCTAGGTTTGTGTTACTCCATTTGACTACTCCAAATGAGTAGGTCAATATTGGTATAACATAAGTATTTATAGCTTTTGTCTTGTTTCTTGCTGTCAATTGTTTTCAGTATTTTTGTTAGTCTTTGTCTATATTTTTCTTTTAGTTCTTCTTTAATATTTGTATTATCTATTCCTATTTTTTGTCTGTATCCTAGATAATTATAGGCATCTGTTTTTTCCATTGCTTCTATGCAGTCGCTGTGGTTATCCAATATGTAATCTTCTTGTTTAGTGTGTTTTCCCTTGACAATGCCATTTTTCTTACATTTGTCTGTTCCAAAAGCCATATTTATATCATTGCTGAATACTTCTGTTATCTTTAGTAATCGGTTGAGTTGTTGATTTGTTGCTGCCAGTAGTTTTAGATCATCCATGTATAGCAAACGTGTGATTTTGTGTGGGTATGTTCCAGTAAAATTGTATCCATAATTTGTATTATTTAGCATGTTGGATAGTGGGTTCAGAGCAAGGCAGAACCAGAAAGGAATTAATGAGTCTCCTTGGTATATTCCATGCTTAATCTGTGGCCCGCCACGAATTCCTTTCCTGTGCTAACCTCTTCATCTCAGAGTAGCACTTACAACCTACGTCCTCAATTATTTGCTTGACATATTCCAATCTATGTCTTCTTCTACAGTTTTTGCCCTCTACAGCTCCCTCTAGTGCCATGGAAGTCATTCCCTCATGTCTTAGCAGATGTCCTATCATCCTGTCCCTTCTCCTTATCAGTGTTTTCCACATATTCCTTTCCTCTCCGATTCTGCGTAGAACCTCCTCATTCCTTACCTTATCAGTCCACCTAATTTTCAACATTTGTCTATAGCACCACATCTCAAATGCTTCGATTCTCTTCTGTTCCGGTTTTCCCACAGTCCATGTTTCACTACCATACAATGCTGTACTCCAGACGTACATCCTCAGAAATTTCTTCCTCAAATTAGGGCCGGTATTTGATATTAGTAGACTTCTCTTGGCCAGAAATGCCTTTTTTGCCATAGCGAGTCTGCTTTTGATGTCCTCCTTGCTCTGTCCGTCATTGGTTATTTTACTGCCTAGGTGGCAGAATTCAACTTCATTGACTTCGTGACCATCAATCCTGATGTTAAGTTTCTCACTGTTCTCATTTCTACTACTTCTCATTACCTTCGTCTTTCTCCGATTTACTCTCAAACCATACTGTGTACTCATTAGACTGTTCGTTCCGTTCAGCAGATCATTTAATTCTTCTTCACTTTCATTCAGGTTAGCAATGTCATCAGCGAATCGTATCATTGATATCCTTTCACCTTGTATTTTAATACCACTCCTGAACCTTTCTTTTATTTCCATAATTGCTTCCTCGATGTACAGATTGAAGAGCAGGGGCGAAAGGCCTTGTCTTACACCCTTCTTAATACGAGCACTTCGTTCTTGATCGTCCACTCTTATTATTCCCTCTTGGTTGTTGTACATATTGTATATGACCCGTCTCTCCCTATAGGTTACCCCTACTTTTTTCAGAATCTCGAACAGCTTGCACCATTTTATATTGTTGAACGCTTTTTCCAGGTCGACAAATCCTATGAAAGTGTCTTGATTTTTCTTTAGTCTAGCTTCCATTATCAGCCGTAACGTCAGAATTGCCTCTCTCGTCCCTTTACTTTTCCTAAAGCCAAACTGATCGTCACCTAGCGCATTCTCAATTTTCTTTTCCATTCTTCTGTATATTATTCTTGTAAGCAGCTTCGATGCATGAGCTGTTAAGCTGATTGTGCAATAATTCTTGCAGTTGTCAGCTCTTGCCGTCTTCGGAATTGTGTGGATGATGCTTTTCCGAAAGTCAGATGGTATGTTGCCAGACTCATATATTCTACACACCAATGTGAATAGTCGTTTTGTTGCCACTTCCCCCAATGATTTTAGAAATTCTGATAGAATGTTATCTATCCCTTCTGCCTTATTCGACCGTAAGTCCTCCAAAGCTCTTTTAAATTCCGATTCTAATACTGGATCCCCTATCTCTTCTAAATCGACTCCTGTTTCTTCTTCTATCACATCAGACAAATCTTCACCCTCATAGAGGCTTTCAATGTATTCTTTCCACCTATCTGCTCTCTCCTCTGCATTTAACACTGGAATTCCCATTGCACTCTTAATGTTACCACTGTTGCTTTTAATGTCACCAAAGGTTGTTTTGACTTTCCTGTATGCTGAGTCTGTCCTTCCGACAATCATATCTTTTTCGATGTCTTCACATTTTTCCTGCAGCCATTTTGTCTTAGCTTCCCTGCACTTCCTATTTATTTCATTCCTCAGCGACTTGTATTTCTGTATTCCTGATTTTCCCGGAACATGTTTGTACTTCCTCCTTTCATCAATCAACTGAAGTATTTCTTCTGTTACCCATGGTTTCTTCGAAGCTACCTTCTTTGTACCTATGTTTTCCTTCCCAACTTCTGTGATGGCCCTTTTTAGAGATGTCCATTCCTCTTCAACTGTACTGCCTACTGCGCTATTCCTTATTGCTGTATCTATAGCCTTACAGAACTTCAACCATATCTCGTCATTCCTTAGTACTTCCGTATCCCACTTCTTTGCGTATTGATTCTTCCTGACTAATGTCTTGAACTTCAGCCTACTCTTCATCACTACTACATTGTGATCTGAGTCTATATCTGCTCCTGGGTATGCCTTACAATCCAGTATCTGATT
Organism: Schistocerca nitens; assembly: GCF_023898315.1. NCBI lineage: Eukaryota > Metazoa > Arthropoda > Insecta > Orthoptera > Acrididae > Schistocerca > Schistocerca nitens. The sequence goes on from NC_064614.1 coordinate 1,298,729,120, forward strand.
TCGGAATCTCTGTCTGACCATGATGTAATCTAATTGAAATCTTCCCATATCTCCCGGCCTTTTCCAAGTATACCTCCTCCTCTTGTGATTCTTGAACAGGGTATTCGCTATTACTAGCTGAAACTTGTTACAGAACTCAATTAGTCTTTCTCCTCTTTCATTCCTTGTCCCAAGCCCATATTCTCCTGTAACCTTTTCTTCTACTCCTTCCCCTACAACTGCATTCCAGTCGCCCATGACTATTAGATTTTCGTCCCCCTTTACATACTGCATTACCCTTTCAATATCCTCATACACTTTCTCCATCTGTTCATCTTCAGCTTGCGACGTCGGCATGTATACCTGAACTATCATTGTCAGTGTTGGTCTGCTGTCGATTCTGATTAGAACAACCCTGTCACTGAACTGTTCACAGTAACACACCCTCTGCCCTACCTTCCTATTCATAACGAATCCTACACCTGTTACACCATTTTCTGCTGCTGTTGATATTACCAGATACTCATCTGACCAGAAATCCTTGTCTTCCTTCCACTTCACTTCACTGACCCCTACTATATCTAGAGTGAGCCTTTGCATTTCCCTTTTCAGATTTTCTAGTTTCCCTACCACGTTCAAGCTTTTGACATTCCACGCCCCGACTCGTAGAACGTTATCCTTTCGTTGATTATTCAATCTTTTTCTCATGGTAACCTCCCCCTTGGCAGTCCCCTCCCTGAGATCCGAATGGGGGACTATTCCGGAATCTTTTGCCAATGGAGAGATCATCATGACACTTCTTCAATTACAGGCCACATGTCCTGTGGATAACGTTACGTGTCTTTAATGCAGTGGTTTCCATTGCCTTCTGCATCGTCATGTCGTTGATCATTGCTGACTCTTCCGCCTTTAGGGGCAATTTCCCACCCCTAGGACAAGAGAGTGCCCTGTACCTCTATCCGCTCCTCCGCCCTCTTTGACAAGGCCGTTGGCAGAATGAGGCTGACTTCTTTTGCCGGAAGTCGTCGGCCGCCAATGCTGATTATTTATCAAAATTTAGGCAGTGGCGGGGATCGAACCTGGGACCGAAGACATTTTGATTATGAATCAAAGACGCTACCCCTAGACCACGGGAACTGTATCAATTTAGGATCTACTTTGTATATTTCCAATATTTGTAGTAACCATGAGTGGGGTACACTATCAAAAGCTTTTTGGTAATCAATGTATGCATAGTGTAACGACCTTTGTTTAGTTTTAGCTTGATATGTCACCTCTGCATCTATTATCAGTTGCTCTTTACATCCTCGTGCTCCTTTGCAACAGCCTTTTTGTTCTTCATTTATAAATTTGTTCTGTGTTATTACGAGGGCGGTTCAGAAAGTAACCTCCGATTGGTCACATTGCGGGTTGTGGGGGGAGTAGCGATGCCATCTGTGCGTTCACACACTCAACAGGTCAGTCGGCATCAAGCCGTGGTCAAGTGAACGGCGTACCTGCGCTAGTTTAGTTTTTGTGGCAGTTTGAAATGTGTGCTGCAATAGAAAACCCCGCCAAATGTGAAGTGCGTGCTGTCATAAGGTTTTTTACAGCCAAAGGATATTCTGCAGCAGCTATTCATCGTGAGCTTTGTGCCGTGTACGGACCAAGAGTTATGAGTGAAGGAGTTGTCCGTGAATGGGTACGTTTATTTAAAAGTGGACGAGAAAACGTTCATGATGAAGAGAGGAGTGGTAGACCATCATTGGTGACTGACGAACTCGTTCAGACAGTTAATGCAAAAGTTCGAAAATTCATGGAACGTGGTATGACCATTAATCAAAACGTGTACTGTGAAACAATAAAAAAGTTACGACGGGCTATACAGAACAAACGCAGTGGTATGCTGACTTCCGGTATTGTTTTTTTGCACGCCCGTCCTCACTCTGCTCGCAGAACAACGGCCCTTCTTGAGTCCTTCAAGTGGGACGTTATCAACCATCCACCTTACAGCCCAGACCTGGCGTCAAGTGATTATCATCTCTTCATGCATTTGAAGAAATGGCTCGGGTCATAGCGGTTTGATGACGACGAAGAGCTCAAAGATGCGGTCACAGGCTGGCTCCAGGCACAAGCGGGTGATTTTTATGCAGAAGGAATTTCAAAGCTTGTGAAGAGATACGATAAGTGCCTCAATTGCTATGGAGACTATGTAGAAAAATAGTGCAAAGATGTAGTTGTAAGATGTATATATTAAAATATTTTTATTTAACTTGGTGTATTTTTTTAAATCAACCGGAGGTTACTTTCTGAACGGCCCTCGTAATTTCTGTGTAATGACTGAAGTTAATATTTTGTATATTGTTGGTAGGCATGTTATGGGGTGATATTTAGCTGGGTTTGCTGCGTCTGCTTGATCTTTAGGTTTCAGATAAGTTATTCCTTGTGTAAGTGCATCAGGGAATGTGTATGGGTCTGCAATGTAGATGTGAATGTGTTGAGGTGAATTTCTTTAGCCAGAAATTTGCTATTTTATCTTTTCCAGGGGCTTTCCAATTGTGAGTAGAATTAATTGCTTGGGTGACTTCATGTTGCAAAATTATCACTTCAGGCATTTGTGGTATCATCTTGTACGTATTTGTTTCTGCTTGTATCCACCGTGCATGCCTGTTATGTTGTACCGGGTTTGACCATATGTTGCTCCAGAAGTGTTCCATGTCTGTTACGTTTGGTGGATTGTCTATTTTAATGTGTGTGTTATCTGTTGTCTGGTAAAATTTCTTTTGGTTTGTGTTGAATGTTTGGTTTTGTTTCCTTCTATTTTCACTTCTTTTGCATCTTCTAAGTCGTTTGGCCAATGCTTGTAATTTCTGCTTCTTTTCATCTAATTGCTCTATTGCTTCTTGTGAGATTTTACCTAACCTTTTTCGTTTTTTGTCTGATATTTCATTTCTTATAAATTGTGTTAACTGTCCGATGACTCTTCTCAGTTTTTCTATTCTGATCTGTAGCCTGTGTTGCCATGCTGGTTTTGTGGGTTTCTTCTGTGTGTTGGTTGGTTCTGATATCTGCCTAGTGTGTATATTTAGTGTAGTGAGTGCTCCTATATAAACCAGTAGTTGTAACTCTTCCATAGTTGTGTTTTCATTTATTTTGTCGTGTATGATTGTGTTGATAGTTTTTATTGTTGTTTCGACTTGTGGGTTATTTGGCGGTCTATGCAAGAATGGTCTAATGTCTGTATTTGTGTCTTTGTATTCTATATATGTCAGCTGAAATTTTTCTTCTGTATCTAACATGTGTGCCACTTCGTGTTCTATTTGTGTTTGTTCTGGTGGCTGTCTTAAGATTTCGTTTTCCTCTGATTGTTTAATTGATGCATGTTGTTCGTTGTTTGTTTGCTCTGGGATGTTTGAGTCCATTACTGTATTTTCTTCTTCTTCTTCTTCTTCTTCTGATTGCACATTATTTTGTTCCAGTATTTGTTGTACTTGTTGTTTGATGTTTTCTAATTCTGACTGGGGTATCCTATTATTTTTGATTATTACACGGATCTGATCAGCTAGTCATTGTTCTGTTAAAAATTTTAATTCTGGGTATCTGGTAATAAATGTTGTGTATATTGTGATCTGTATCCAGTTGTGTTGGTTCCTAGGTTTGTTGCTTTGTAATAACAGAATATGAGGTGTCGATTAACTTCATCTGACCATCTCATCCTCTGTCTTTGTTTTCCTTCTAGGGTGGTTGCAGGAAGCATATCCTGTAAAACACCTCTATTTGGATTTAAATCATTTTCCAGTTGGCTAGCAGTATTATTATTATTATTATTATTATTATTATTATTATTCAGAATTGAACTAAAACTACAAACATGGAATCTTTAGAAGTACTGTGACAGAAGGAAGAGTAGAAGTCAAGTGAAGTCTACAAAGGAGTCTTAGTGAGCCTCCCTTGTGTTTGTAGAAAAGAAGATTGGAAACACTCCATCGATTATAGCATATTGAGTATAGTGATATACATACTTTTTTGACATTGGTTAAATAATTATAATTTAATGTATTGTAACTGATGCTACACAATACTAAAAAAGGAACTTGGAGCTGACTTGGCAGTACCACAAGGGCAGTCAGCAGTTTTGCATGCTACAGTCTGCAGTAGTAATATTATGTGTAGATCAGAAGACAGAATTACAGTCAAGCCTTCCTCATCGCGAAAAGATTCAGGAAAAGTTGCAAGTTTGATTACTTCAGTCTCACTGCTTTCTATAGCTTCAGTTCTTTGGAGACTGAAGACAGAAGCATTCATGCAGCCCAAGAAGTTCCAAAGCAGTCCAATAGTACAGAGAATAAGGTGCAAAGTAAGTCTACGGAGAAAAGCTTTAACAAAAACCAAGGTCTTATTGCAGGGTAGTCTAACAGTAGGGGAAAGTCAGAAATGGTTCAGAACTCTTTGGGATATTATTGCTCAATTTATTTTATGGACATAAGACTGTGGTCCACAGTATACACTGGCATGACTCTGGGATCTTAGACAATGACCTGATGTCATGAACCGACTGTTCTGTGGGTACAAACAAATAGTTCATCTTATTGAGCTTGCTTGAGTCTGTAACAGCTTTATAAGTAATTAAAGCCTCTGATGTTGTCTCCAGCATTAGAAGATGAAATCATGCCTTGGACTATGTCCTTATCCCTTAAAACAAGTATCTGCAATAACATAAATACTGGCTATGAAAGCCTGCACTCTTTGGGAAGTATTTCGCAGGTAACCATTATTTTTAAGCCAAGTGCAGGGCTCAGTTACTGTTACTTGTGATTTATGTTCTATGAGAAATTATCTTAGAAAAGGAGATCTTGTAATATTGGTAGAGGGTGCAAGCGATAGTTTGGGCTGTAACCATAATTATACAATTGAGTACATCATCAGGCATACTGCTGAGAATGATCCACATGCTAGTGTGAAGATTGTGTCATCCTTTGAGCAATACAGTAAGCCTTGGATGAAGCATTCTGTGGAAGACATTAATGCAGAGCTTGGAAAATTGCTCAGGGGAAAGGGCTGTTGACACAGAAGTGTAGTTGATGCATTAACCCTCACCCAGTTGCATCATGCATGATATACACTCCTGGAAATTGAAATAAGAACACCGTGAATTCATTGTCCCAGGAAGGGGAAACTTTATTGACACATTCCTGGGGTCAGATACATCACATGATCACACTGACAGAACCACAGGCACATAGACACAGGCAACAGAGCATGCACAATGTCGGCACTTGGAGCTGACTTGGCAGTACCACAAGGGCAGTCAGCAGTTTTGCATGCTACAGTCTGCAGTAGTAATATTATGTGTAGATCAGCCTTCCTCATCGCGAAAAGATTCAGGAAAAGTTGCAAGTTTAGCAGGCTGCTATTCTCCCATGGAGACGATCGTAGAGATGCTGGATGTAGTCCTGTGGAACGGCTTGCCATGCCATTTCCACCTGGCGCCTCAGTTGGACCAGCGTTCGTGCTGGGCGTGCAGACCGCGTGAGACGACGCTTCATCCAGTCCCAAACATGCTCAATGGGGGACAGATCCGGAGATCTTGCTGGCCAGGGTAGTTGACTTACACCTTCTAGAGCACGTTGGGTGGCACGGGATACATGTGGACGTGCATTGTCCTGTTGGAACAGCAAATTCCCTTGCCGGTCTAGGAATGGTAGAACGATGGGTTCGATGACGGTTTGGATGTACCGTGCACTATTCAGTGTCCCCTCGACGATCGCCAGTGGTGTACGGCCAGTGGTGTACGGCCAGTGTATGAGATCGCTCCCCACACCATGATGCCGGGTGTTGGCCCTGTGTGCCTCGGTCGTATGCAGTCCTGATTGTGGCGCTCACCTGCACGGCGCCAAACACGCATACGACCATCATTGGCACCAAGGCAGAAGCGACTCTCATCGCTGAAGACGACACGTCTCCATTCGTCCCTCCATTCACGCCTGTCGCGACACCACTGGAGGCGGGCTGCACGATGTTGGGGCGTGAGTGGAAGACGGCCTAACGGTGTGTGGGACCATAGCCCAGCTTCATGGAGATGGTTGCGAATGGTCCTTGCCGATACCCCAGGAGCAACAGTGTCCCTAATTTGCTGGGAAGTGGCGGTGCGGTCCCCTACGGCACTGCGTAGGATCCTACGGTCTTGGCGTGCATCCGTGCGTCGCTGCGGTCCGGTCCCAGGTCGACGGGCACGTGCACCTTCCGCCGACCACTGGCGACAACATCGATGTACTGTGGAGACCTCACGCCCCACGTGTTGAGCAATTCGGCGGTACGTCCACCCGGCCTCCCACATGCCCACTATACGCCCTCGCTCAAAGTCCGTCAACTGCACATACGGTTCACATCCACGCTGTCGCGGCATTCTACCAGTGTTAAACACTGCGATGGAGCTCCGTATGCCACGGCAAACTGGCTGACACTGACGGCGGCGGTGCACAAATGCTGCGCAGCTAGCGCCATTCGACGGCCAACACCGCGGTTTCTGGTGTGTCCGCTGTGCCGTGCGTGTGATCATTGCTTGTACAGCCCTCTCGCAGTGTCCGGAGCAAGTATGGTGGGTCTGACACACCGGTGTCAATGTGTTCTTTTTTCCATTTCCAGGAGTGTAGTTTGGATCTGAAAGCTGTAGTTGAAATAGCTACTACTACAACAAAATACTACTGCTTGAAGAAAACCAAGGATGACTGAAGAAAATGCATTTAGTGTCCTCCATCAAAACATCAGGAACTTCATAAATAAAAAGGACAAACTTTTCATATCCATTCAGGATATTGAAGGATAGACAAAACTCAGCTTACCTGTGCATATCAGAAAATCCAGTGGAACACTGAAACAAAAAAAGATTCTGCTTTATAGACACAAGCTGATATCATGCTACTGTTGAAATGGAAGAATAAAAAGTGACTAGATACACAAAAAATGGAATTAAGTCCCAAGCCCTTCAGATTAACAAATTTGTGTTGAACAGCTTTTTGAATGCTATGCACACACAAGCTTGTAGCACTGACAGTTTTAATAAGATCATGCTGATTTAACTGGAAAGTCATTGTTTGTGAAGACTTTAATGTTTATTTTCCTGTCAGACAATGTTGACCAAGGGCAGCCAAGAGTTGTTGATATTCAGCTTTGGAATATTATACACATTAAAATTCCCTGTGAAGATTGAAGGGCATAATACAACAGCTACTGACACTGTGTTTCGAGAGCCAACAACCTGCAGTGATTTAGCTATAAAACCAAACAGTCAATAATTTATCTGGCCTTATCCATCAAATATCAACATCAAAAATTTAATGACTGACTGAACTGATCATAAAAGAAAATTATTGTATCACAAAATGATAACAATGACTTGATCATAGTGTTTAGAGAGAAAATATGAGAAGGGCACTGGATAGCAATTTATAGAGCAATGCTGATGGAAAATATCACTCTTTCTTAAATATATTCCTGTAGCACTTTGTGCCTTTTACTCCCCTAGAACAAACAAACACAAAACTGAGCAGAAGCAAAGATAAATGGTGTATAACTATTGTGATTAAACTGTTTTATGCTTGGTAAAGAAAATTCTACATACTTCAGGAAACAAGCAATGGTCAAGGTTCAAAAGTTCATAATCACCAGTATTGTAAAATACTCCAGTCTGCTGGCAAAAAAGGAAGACTTTTGTAGTATGCTCAAAAAATAAAACACATCTGGACCATTAGTAAACTAGAAAAAAAAACAAATATTGTGATCTATGAGGTCTGTTCAAAGTATTTCAGAACATTCATAAATTTCGCCCCAATGGGCATGCTGGAACGAAATGTGGTTAATGTCCCTGCAGATGACTGTGTTTAATGTGTAACTGTGGGAAGTTTCATCATTGTATGTCTATTAGCTGTGTTGAGTAGAATGTTGTGCCGCATAGATTGTGAATCTCGAGATGGCAGTGTCAGAGGAGCGATGCATCTGCATTAAATTTCACATGAAACTCAAGAAAACTACACAGAGACACCAAATGATACAGAAAGCCTATGGTGATGAGTGCTTAAGCCATACTTGGTGTTACAACTGGTTCACACAGTTTAAAAATGACTGGATGGAAGTTAAAGATGATCCTCATTCAGGACACCCTTTAACATCTACCAATGACACTCATGTCAGGAACGTCAACAAAATTAAGCATGCCAATAAAAGACATACTGTCTGAGAGATTGAAGAAGAATGTAACATATCAGTTGGATCACGTCATGAAATCCTGATACAACATCATGGAATGCATCCTGTTGCCACCAAGTTCATCCCATGGCTCATGAGTCAAGATCAGAAAAGCATTCACCTCACAATCTGTTAAAAGCTTTTATATCATACAAATGAGAGTTAGATGTTCCTTAAGAGAATCATAGCTGGTGATGAGATGTGGGTCTATGGTTATGATGTCGCTACCATGGCTCAATCTTCACAACGAGTCGGGAAAGGTTCTCCAAGACCAAAAAACGTTCATCAGGTCAGGTCAAATGTCAAAACCATGCTGATAGTCTTCTTTGTAGAATGAGATTTTCACACTGCAGCGGAGTGTGCGCTGATGTGAAACTTCCTGGCAGATTAAAACTGTGTGCCCGACCGAGACTCGAACTCGGGACCTTTGCCTTTCGCGGGCAAGTTCTCTACCAACTGAGCTACCGAAGCACTGGCAGAAGTAAAGCTGTGAGTACCGGGCGTGAGTCGTGCTTCGGTAGCTCAGTTGGTAGAGCACTTGCCCGCGAAAGGCAAAGGTCCCGAGTTCGAGTCTCAGTCGGGCACACAGTTTTAATCTGCCAGGAAGTTTCAGTCTTCTTTGTCTTTGAAGGATTAGTTCATCATGAATTCATGCCACAGGCCATGGTACTATCAGGATGTGTTGCAATGCCTGTGAGAAAATATGAGAAGGGAATGGTCTGAAATGTGAGGAGACAATTCATGGCTCTTGCATCATGATAAAGCACCCACACATTTGTCCCTGTTGGTGTGTAACTATTTCATAAAAAACAAAATCACTGTATTGCCTCATCCTCCATACTCTCCAGTACTGGCCACTGCAGATTTTTTTTTATTATTTTCAAAGTTGAAAACCCCATTCAAAGGATGAAGATTTGCAACAATAGATGAGATAAAAGAAAATTCATGCATGGTGCTTCATTCAATCCAGTAAGAGCCATACCGAGACTGATTCTGGAAGTGGAATGGCAGCTTAAATTTTCCAAGGAATTGATGCATTTTATTTTTGATGATGCATATGCGCATAATATGTATCTCATTGATTGTGTGGAAGATAATGTTACTAGTTCTCATATCAAGAAACTAAAAAGATTAGGCGTGAGGTTTGACTCTGTTTTAGAAGCAGCTTCTAAATGTAATTTTAGTTTGAACCAAACTAACATCATTTTTAATTGTTAGGAAATGTATTTTTTAAATAAAGGGCTACCCCATAGTGTTGGCTCCCCATTTAATCAAAATACGGCCTCTCTGTTGGTGGTCCATACTACTGTTGCCCTGGAGCAGGCTAAATCAGATAACCCCACAAAAAAATTTCATCTTTTAAAAACTGAATAAAGTCACTGCACTACAACTTGGCACAGCAAATCATAAAAATCAGAAACAGTGCAATCCCCATAAGAAGTATGTCCATGCACGGGACCAATCCATTTTGCACAACATTAATATGAAGCTTCGCGAAAACCAAGCCATAAGTGTGCGGACGGACAAAGGCAACACATCAATAGATTCATACAGTGCCAACTGTGTACAGAAAGCACAAGACTTCCTCTCCAGTCCTATTTTCAAAACATACTCATTGAGCACCACAGCTAAGTTTGTTGCGGAAACTAAGAAAGCACTTAAAGCTGCATTATTCACCCCATTTCTTAAAAAAACCTCAATACCGATGAATCCGAGATTCTCACTTTCAGGAGAATTGTGAAACTCCTCAAGTCACAGGCTCCTCTAAGGCCAATTATCAATGCTATTAATGCCCCAGATTACTTACTGGCTAAGGAATTATGAAGTTCCCTCAGTAAGCATTATTTTTTCCATGATGATCAAGCCATTAAGGATAGAGAGGAATTAATTACACACCTCAAACACGTAACTGTAACCAGTGACACAAATCTTGCAAGTCTTGACATTGTAAGCATGTATACGAATATCCCCATTAAAGAGGTGCATCCTATTATTGAATCCAACTTACAGCTGTTATCTCATCCAGATTCACAAAAAATAAATGAATTTCTTCATTTGCTCAGAATTGTTCTGGACCATAATTACTCTGCCTTCAAAGACACCATATATAAACAAAGTGTTAGGTTAGCCATGGGATCCCCAATTGCCAGTAAAATAGCTAATATTTACATCAATCACATTGAACATCAGCTTTTCAGCCCACTCACACCATCTTCAAAGAGTAGTATGTTACAAAAGATACGTTGATGACATTATAGTTTTGTATAACAGGACCAATGCCCAGCTGCAACTTTTTCAACATGACTTTAACAAAATGCACCCCAAAATTCAGTGTACAATAGAATACCTCTCTGGCTTTACACTCCCATTTTTAGATCTGAAAATTTCGTTACAAGACAGAAAATTTCACTTTAACATATTTAGCAAACCAACTAAAACTAGTTCTATTATTCATTGCTCTTCAGTTCATCCAAAACAGCAAAAAATGGCAGCTCTCTGTGCCTTGCTTTACCGCACAGCTACAGTCCCTCTCTCAAAACAAAACTACCAGCATGAGTTGGATACCATTAAATTCATAGCACATGCTAATGGATACTAGCCAAATGATGATGATGTTCTTCACCAGCAAATGTAATCGAAAGCCGCTTCCAACGATCAGTACTGGACTATCCTGTCATCTACTAGTAATGATAACTCTAAAAAAAATTTTTGCAGGATCCCATATGTAAGTGTTATATTTGGCAGCATTGGCAAATGGCATAGAAAAGAGGGAGTTACACCCACCTTCTACTGCCCCCACAAGGTCGGACACCTATTGAAGCATCACGAAACCAGAGAAGACAATCGTTATGCACAATCGGATGTCTATTGCATCCAGTGCAGTGAGTGTCCTTCCACATACATAGATCAAACTGATCACTCTTTAACATACGGTTCAAAGAGCATCAGAATTCCAAGTCCACTCTCACTAACCACCTGAAGGATCATAACCATTCCATATCAAATATAAACAAATTGCAGTATTCTACACATTCAACACAAGAGCCCGGTTTTAACCATTTTAGAAGAAGTATAAATCAACCACAGCATTTGCCATGACCCGCCTGGCATTTTGAACGAGCAAACTGCACTTAAGCATGCAGTCCTGCTGAATAACTTTTTTTTGAAGCAGCATCCAGCTTCATTTCCTTCTTTTTCCAGTTTCTGAGTATTGTAAGCCATACATGTATATTCTTAACAGGGTCAGTGTTTTTCACCATTACTCTTGTGGCCCTCAATTGGGCTTAAAAAATGTAGGGCATATGCCTGTTTCCTATAGTGAGGTCTGCAAGGTCCACCCAGTTCATTGTGCATAGCTGTAAAATGACCTCTTTTAATAGAAGTTTGCATGTTTTCCATTTTTATCCTATGACTAAAGCACATTATTGTGCTGAATCATTATCTGTATCCTCACTAATTTATAAAATGCACCTCAGGTCTCATCTCATGTAAGCCTCAATTAGTTGTCGACTTTTTGTTTGCACATTTTAAATTGGCCCCACTTTCTATGTGTCCTTTTAGTGCTATCGCTGCTAGCTATCAATTGGCATAATAGCTTCCGACAGTGTGGACTGTAAGGTTTTGCCACTTTCCCCTTTTGCTTGGTAACAAGATGCTTGTATATAGGAATGGCCACCATGTATGTTCTTTTAACTGATGACTGTGGTGTGTTGTTCCACATTGCCACATATATTATATCCCAACTAAATTAAAAACCTACATGCCACCCGAGTAAAGGGAAAGTTTCACTGTGTTTACGGTTTACACATAAATTTCATGTCGCAGCTTCTTGTGTACTGCCTTGTTCAACATGCATAACGCACTTTGAATGTTTTTCATGTAACTTTTTATGTACTGTCTCTTTTTTTCAGTCTTCATGTTAAATGTAAATCATTGATTCAAATTGAAAATGGCCAGACTAGTGGCCCCACATTCTTCGTCCCACCAACAGATGGCAGCACTTTTGCCACTCTGGTTTACTAGTTTGCTTCTTTGTTCACGTCTGCTACTACATGCTCTGCACTCATCGGTAGACATCGTGTCTTGTACTCATCCACCACGGTGCTCGGGGTCATAGCACTAAGTGTAAGTGTAAGTGTACTGGTATTCTTTGCATATTTATTCACCCAGTCGGTCATCCATAGTAGTGTCTGGTGTCACTTTGGGCATTGACTTAGGTTTCACTGCACCTAGCCCATCTGATGGTTTTTATATGTTTTTAAATTTTTCACAGATTTTTTTGTTTTAGTTTTTTGTGTGTATTGCTGCATGTAAAAATTATCTCCCATCTCTTGCTATTTTTAGTATGACACCTGAAGATGGGCGTATAAGAGCCCGAAACTGGTCGTGTGTTAAATAAAATAGCCTTACAACTGTAGCGGTATTGTCAACCCGGGTATAGTGTTCACTTATGGATGTTCCTCTGACAGGATTGTTTGTAATAAATACAGAGTTTGAACGGAAGTATGTAGCTAAGGCAGAATATTTAAATTTTTGGATGTGTGTCTTGATGAGAGATTGATGATCTGCTGAAACATTTGACTTCAGCTACTTATGCTATTAGGGTTATTGTAAATTTTGGTGATAAGCATATAAGTAAATTAGTTTACTATGCCCATATTCATTCACTGCTTTCATATGACATATTTCGGGGTAGTTCATCATTCAGGAAAATGTATTCATTGCACAAAATCACAATAATAGCTGGAGCCCAGCCAAGATCATCTTCCAGATATTTGAGAAACTAGAGATATTCCCAGTAGCTTCACTATATGAAATTTGTTATTAATAATCCATCCCAATTCAAAAGCAATTTTATTTTATTTTATTTTATTTTATTTTATTTTACATGTCTAGTTCTGTAGGACCAAATTGAAGAGCAAATCTCCAAGGTCATGGAATGTGTCAGTACATGAAATTATAACATAAAAGTAATGACAGATAGAACAAAATGTTTATGAACCCAAAAAAAGACAAATCATAAGTTTATGTAAATAAAATCAACAATATAACATAGGAATCAGCTTAATTTTTCAAAAAACTCGTCAACAGAATAGAAGGAGTGACCCGAGAGGAAACTCTTCAGTTTCAATTTGAAAGCACTTGAATTAGTGCTAAGATTTTGGAATTCTAGTGGTAGCTTATTGAAAATGGATGCAGCAGTATACTGCATGCCTTTCTGCACAAGATACCATAGTAAAGAATATATATATTGAGAGGCCTATGTCAAAATACCGAGACTTGTGGACAGGGGTCGACACAACTTATTGCTTAAATTGCCTGTTTCTGAGCCAAAATATGAGGCATGTTTTTTTAAGCAAGTTCCATTTGAACATAAGTACACAATAAAAGGTTATTTCAAAAAAGTAAATTTATTTTCAGACAGTACATACTTCACTCTATTTTCGACATAGTTGTCAAGTTTGTTCAAACACGTATCATACCTCTCAACCAATTTTTAAATACCCTCTTCGTAAAAACTTGCCACCTGCTCTGATAACCAAGAGTTCACTGCCGTTTCCACGTCATCGTTGTCATTGTAACGGTTGCCACTGAGGTGTTGTTTGAGGTGGAGGAACAGATGGTAATTGCTCAGCGCAAGATCAAGACTGCAAGGTGGGTCATCTAAAACTTCCCAGCCAAAACTGTCCAATGAATCGTGGGTCTGACCTGCAGTGTGAGGTCTTGCATTGTCAGGGAGGACAATTCCCTTTGTCAGCATGCCGCATCTTTTGTTTTGAATTGCTCTGCATAACTTTCTCGGGGTTTGGCAATATGCTTCTGCATTGATAGTGGTTCCACATTGCATGAAGTCAACTAACAAAACACCATGCGATTAATGATATTTAAGGGGGGGGGGGGGGGGGGGGGAAACCACCATGCGTATCCCAAAACACTGACGCCATGATTTTGCACTGGAACAAAGTCTGTTTGGCCTTCATCTTTACAGGCTCTGTTGCCTCAATTCAGGCATGATATGTGAAAGGATATGACTCAAGAAGCAGTCACCTTCTTTGTAATAACGAGTCAAGAACTTCATTGCACACTCAAATCTTTGGTTTTTGTGGTTCTCTGTTAGGAGTTTTGGGACCCAATGGGAGCACAGTTTCCTAAACTTTAGGTGTTCAGAAACAATGCTGTAAAGCACTGATCTTGGCACGTCAAGAAATTTGGTTGAGAGACCTGTTATTGTGAAGCACCTGCTATCACAAATCCTCGCTTCAGCTGAAGCCATCAAATCATCTGTAATCAAATAAGGGCGACCAGAGCGGTTCTCATTACGGACACTGTCACCGCCATCTTTGAATTCTCGTACCCACATACACACTTTGCTTTCACTCGTAACAGTATCACCGTACACTTCGCAAATCTGTTGTTGAATTTCTGCAGCAGACAGGTTCCTTGCTGACAAAAACCATATCACTGAGCAAACCTCACACACAGCAGGAGAGTTGATAGTCAAACATTTTGAAAGCACAGAACAGAACCGTACAGGTTAGCTACAGAGCTGAAACTGAGAACAGTTGTTCCCGAGGCATGCCGGTACAAGACGCACGTGCTCGTTGCAGTATGCGCGTGAACTACTAGTGTCTACAACAAAATGGACATTACTTAAAAAACACACCTCGTATAATAACATATGTCATAAGCGAATGGAAATAAGCAAAGTAGACTACTTTTTGTGTCAAAGTATTACATACTTCAGATACTGTTCAAATAGTAAAAATGGCAGCATTAATTCTTTGAACAAGATACTGAACTCGGGCTTCCCATGACTGTTTACTATATATCTGAACAGCTAGAAATTTGAACTGTTCAGTTTCACTATTCATAAGCCCATTCTGTGAAATTAAAATGTCAGGGTTTGTTGAACTGTGTGTTACAAACTGTAATAACTGAGTCTTACTACGATTTAGCATTAATTTATTTTCTACGAGTCACAAACGTATGCCTCGAACTGCGCCATTTGAAACTGTGCCAACTTTGCACACAACATCCTTTACTACTAAGTTAGTGTCATCAGTGAACAGAAATATTTTAGAATCACCTATAATACTAAAGGGCATATCACTTACATAAATAAGGAAAAGGGTGGCCCCAGCACTGATCCCTGGAGCAGCCTCCATTTAACCGTGTCCCACTCAGACCCCCCATCACAGCCATTCTCAGCACTATGGAGAATGATCTTTTGCTGTCTGTTATTAAAGTAAGAGGTGAACCAGTTGTGAACTACTCCCCGTATTCCATAATGGTCCAGCTTCTGGAGCAATATTTTGTGATCTCCACAATCAAACGCCTAAGTTAAATAAAAAAAGATGTCTAACGTTCAATAACTTTCATTTAATCCATCCAGTACCTCACAGAGAAAAGAGAATATAACATTTTCAGTTGTTAAACCACTTCTAAAACCAGACTGTACATTTGACAGCAAATTATGTAAAAATAAAATGATCAATTATCTTTAAATAAACAGCCTTTTCTATAACTTTAGCAAACACTGATGGCGTAGAAATAGATCTAAAACCATCTACATTATCCGTTTCTCCATTTTTATAAAGTGGCTTTACAACTGAGCACTTAAATCGTTCAGGAAACTGGCCATTCTTAAAGGAAAAACTACGAATATGGCTAATTACAGGGCTAACATGTGCAGCACAGTACTTTAATATTCTGCTAGGTAGTCCATCATAACATTTTTACTATGAACTGACTTTATCTTGTCAATATGTAGCAATGTGCATAGCTACAACACTAGAAGAAAGGCTGATCTTCACTACTTTGGCCTGAATCTAACTTTGGCACAGAAAGGGGTGAATTAGGCTGAGACAAAAATCTTTATTCACTTATCAAACAGCATCAAATATCTGACAGACTGCCAACCAACATTTAAAAACAAATTAAAAGAATTTTTGAATGACAACACCTTCTACTCAATAGATGAATTTTTAGGTATGAGTTAGTAATCTTACAACTAAAAAGGAGAACTTGAATTATGGCATGTAAGGAAACCTTTTGTTAAACTGACATGTTCCACATCATTATGAAGTGTATTCATCATCTATGGAACAAGTATTAATCTAATCTGGTTAGCAAAGTTTTTAGGTAAATTGGTCACACCAACGGATTTTAACTAACAAAATTAACATAGCGGATAATAACGTTTATATGGATAAGCTGTGAGTTAATATGAAAGATTTTTGGTACTGTGGACACACCATACAAACAAATCTTTGAAGGTCAAAAAAAAAAAAAAAAAAAAAAAGGGGGAGAGGGGGGAGAGGGGGGATGGAGGGGGGGAAGTGGGGGGGGGGGACATCATAACACGAGGGAGGAATCCACCTGTTATGTTGCAAAAAAATACCGTGCATGGAAAAATGGTGCTAGCCAAAACTGGAATGAGGCAACTGTGGTGCATCATGGACCATAGATGACAGAGGTGAATAAGGGTGAACAGACATGGAACTGCTGATCAACAGACCACCAACATTAACCAAGAGGTACCAATATTATCTTCTCAATGATTGTTCAGCAAACACTGCAGGGTATGTGCCTTCTCAGCAAGCACTTGATTCATGCACCCATGATGACTGCTGTTCATCGGTGACTAAGGCTGAATTTGCATACCAGTGCCGCAACTGGATGTCCGCTGAGTGGTGACAGGTGGTATTTTCAGATGAATCACACTTCTTGTTCTATTGGACAGAAATCAAACACATTGTAACAATTGTCAGGAGGGTCCAGGTTGGAAGAGGGAACATTATGGTCTGGGAAACTTTTTATGGCATTTCCTGGGTGGTCCTTCGTTCTGGAAGGCAGACTGGACCAACACAAATATGCATCTATCCTTTGGGATCATATCCATCCCTCCATGCAGTTTGTTTGAACCTTGGCACAATGGCATCTATCAGCAGGACAATGCAACATGTCCCACAGCTAATATTGTACATGTGCGGTTCAGATAGCACCAGGATGAGTTTATGGTACTCCCTTGGCCACCAGACTCCCCAGATCTAAACCCAGTTAAGAATATGTGGGAACTGGCACATCCATGCCACAGAAGGTGGTTATTTATCCTTTTAACAGGTGGTCGCATTAATGTGATTAGAACTTGTAGTAAGAGAAGAGATAGAGCAGTGTATGGCTTCCAGAAATGTTGGACCAAGTGCAAAAGAGATAGCAGGTGTATATATATATATATATATATATATATATATATATATATATATATATATATATATATCGACCCCATGGTTCAAGAGGTAATAGAGAATGTTGAAGACATGTGTTGATAGTTAGCACCAGTCTCCACCAATAGTTGAACATGCCATGAAGAATGGACTCAGCCAATTCAACTTATGCCGCTACCATCAAACAAAAACTCAGCATCTGACTACTGCAGGTGCAAACAACTCCTCTGGCAAGTATAATGTCCCACAGAGGAACAGACAGAGAACAACACTTAGGTCTGTTTCCATTGTGGATGCCTTGGACACATTGTATGTTACTGCAGAGAAAGAAGGCAAGTTTCTAATGATTACTATGCTACCCCATGTCAACCATCACAACAGTTCCATTCACACCAGCCAACTGCAGATGACTATAGCTGACCTGTGGGATGAAGCTTATCACCATACCCTGTATGAAGTCACTCCCCCATAAACCACAGCAATTCCACATTGCTGTACAGAGACACCAACCATTCACCTACCCACCAACTTAAAGAAAACTAAGTGAAACAACCATCTATGAAAGTGAGGCAACCACAGCAGGAAATTCACGATGGCAGTCAATCACCAAAATGTCAGGAAATCTCATTGGCATCATCAGCAATGGCCAACCTGCCGGGGAGCTAGTTGACTTAGGGGCTTCCTTTTCTGCAAAGTCAGATGCTTATCACTGTCAGATAAAGAAGCTTTTTCTCAGATGGGACTTTTGCAGGCATCACATGTAATCACAGACTGTGGAAGATCAGAGCTCCAGACTGATAAAGCTATTTCAAAGACCGTTCCACGAAGATGATTTTCACTGAAGATCTTTCTATCCTACCATCATCAATTAAATGAGTACCATTCATTAGTCGAGATACTCAGTTAAACTGTGTAGCTTTTGTTGATTACAAAAAGCTACCCAGTTCACAAAAGAAATCTACATGCCAGCAACAATCATTAGCATTGTAGGTGGTCAAGGAGAACTTTAGATCACTAACTGTCATGAGCAGCTACAACTCTTCCCTAAAAGTATGTGCATGGGGACAGCGGGATCAGTCCAGGAAGGGCAATTTACAGTCATCAACAAAGAATCATGCTCCGCTACCACTGCAGACAACACAGGGCGAAGGCAGCACTATCAAACTGCCAATAGGATCTGGCCTGTCTGAGGAACAACATTAGTGGATGAGAGCCATTCTGCATGAGTTTTTGGATGCTTTCAAATCTGGAGTGTAGAGGACTGGTAGCACATGGTAAAGCATCATATCAACACTGGGGATCATCCACCAGTTACTTAATCCTCATGTAGTGTCACCAGCTGAATAATGGATAGCTCACAATGAAGTAGAGAAGATGCTGCTAAATGACTTCATTGAATCTTCAAAGAGTCCTTGGTCCTCTCCTGTGGTGCTCGTGAAGAGGGACAGTACATGGTGTTTCTGCATCGACTGCCAATTATTGAACAAAATCATAAAGAAAGATGCCTACCAATTGCTGTGCATTGGTGAGACCCTAGACTGACTGAAATGAGCAAAGTATTTCTCAGTTATGGATATGCAGACAGGCTAGTGGCAAACGTAAAATTACCTCTGATACTAGTCTGGACTGCAAAACGTTTCCATGACCAGAGATCATGATACAAGTTGCTCCATGCTTCAAAATGATGTCTAGTGCAACAAACTTTACTATTTCTGGTGCTTTGGCAGTCAGCACAACTTTGGTTATAGCATAGCAGGTGAGGCAGTCAGTGCAGACTATTATCCATCGATTCTAATTTATTGACTTGGGTAATATCCCCATTTAGTCAATACCAGTTCAGTGTAATGACACTGCTGCAGGCAGAATCAGTACCAGATGACCTGGAGGCAATTTTGACACATTTCCATCGCTGTCATTCCTTGCAGTGACTCACATAATGTCTAACAGATTGGTAGAGACCTGGCAAGTGATACCAGCCAGGAAAAGACTTTCTTAGTAATTCCTGATGGCCTATATGAATTTGGATTGTGTAATGCTCCAGCCACTGTTGATGTCGAGTATGACGGACAATCTGCTTTAACATCTTCAATGGATGATGTGTCTCTGCTATCCAGATGACATTTGAAGAACTTCTAAGCTGCCTGACAACCACAGTGTCATCAGACTGTGGGCCTCTAACTGGCTCTGAAAAAAATGTAATGGTGATGGATTCCACCCCAATCCAGAGGAAATAAGAGCAACCACGTCTTTTCTGCCTCTTTAGAACATTTGTGCTGTGAGGAATTTTCTCAGAATATGCTTATACCACCAGTGATTGATAAAGGACTTCTGTACCATAGCATGTCCCTTGCACGAACTACTGCAGGGAGTGTCAAATTTTCCTGGAATGAGGCACAAGAAGGATATTTCTTTTGTCCTTAAGGAGTTGATACTGTTCTCTCCAGTCCTGGCATGAAACAACAAGAATGAAAAAACAGATCTTCACAGTAATGCTAGCAGTCGTGGGGTGTGTGCAGTTCTTATGCAAATTCGGGAAGGTGCTGAAGAGTTGGTAGCTTATGCTTCCACAGTACTCAACAAGTCAAGATAAACTACTCTACAACCAAGAAAGTTCTGACCATATTTATTTCGCAAACTATTCACCATTGTGATGGACCACATTCTATACACTGGCTGAAGGACCTGTCTCATTGAATGGCGAGATGGGCACTGAGGCATCAGGAGTATGAGATCACAGTGGTATATGAAAGCAGATGCAAACCCAAGGATGCTCACTTCTTTTCAAGAAATCCTTTGGCGGAACACAACAGCATGGATGGAATCTCAGTCATTGCTGCATTAAATGCTGGAAATCATAGAAGTCTCGAAAGAGGGGAACTGACACTGAGAGAATTCCAGTTACAAGATAGAGCAATATATAAAGGAACTATGATTTAGTATGGAGGAAATGGTTGCTCGTCACCCCAGCTCATCTACACCCAGCTGTCCTTACACATTTCCCTGGCATGCCAACATCTAGCTACCGAGTATTCACGAAGACTCTAGGCAGCACGAGACACAGATACCGGTGGCCAGGTCTCTACCAGTCCATTTGATATTATGTAAATTACTGTAAGGAATGCCAGTGATGGAAACTCTGGGACATCTGGTACCAATTCCGCCTACAGCAGCACCATCCCACTGAACTGGTATTAAGTTCTTGGGAAGATTCCCAAAGTCAACAAATGGGAATCAATGGATAATACTCTGCATTGACTGCCTGAGCTGCTATGCTATAGCCAAAGCTGTGCTGATTGCCAAAGCACTATAAATTGTGAAGTTTGTTGCATGAGACATCATTTTGAAACATGGAGCATCTCATATGATGATCTCTGGTTATGGACACGTTTGGAATCCAGACTAGTACCAGAGGCAATTTCACATTGTGACGCCACTGACAGGATTGCAACCACCTACCATCCACAGACGAATGGCCTCACAGAATGCTTTAGTAAGACATTGACAAATATGCTCTCAATGCATGCTGATATTGAACAGAGAAAAAGGTATACAATACAGTGCATTGACACATTTGCATACAATACAGTGAAATAAGACTCTACAAGTTTCACACTCTTCTTTCTACTCCATAGTTGTGAAGCCAAAATGACAATGGATACACTGTTCCCATTCCAACCAAACATCACTCAGGATTGCTACCTGAAACACATCATCACCAGAACTGAAGAGACAGGGCAGTTGGCTCACATACAGGGTGCGGAAGCTCAAGAGAAACACTGAGAGCACCATGCATCATCCAGTGAGACACAGTTCAGGAGACTGGATATGTATTTCTAAATCTGTGTGGAAAGTCACACTATCAGAAAACTTTACTTTCAGCTATATTGTATTCTCTGTCAGTGAGACGTCACGTGTCAAGTCGAGCATTGTGAACCTCCATCAAGAAGATAAAAGTGCAGAAATGTTGGCTATGTCATCTGTATGAAGCCCATTGGAAGTCCAGAGGTGCAGATCAATGACAGGAGGTTCAAGGAAACAGAAGATCTACTCTTCACTTAAAACTTTCAGGCTCTCCCCTGACATTTCGTCTCCGACTGCAGGAGACATACTCCAAGGTAAAGCAGCAAATGCAGTTGGGTTGGGTTTTAATTGATGATCCAGAGCATGCCAGTTCGCCACTTTATGTCGGATGGTGTATCCCACAGTCAGAGACGAAACGTCTGGAGAGAGTGTTACACATCGACCACGGCCTATCAGCCCGGACATTTTAAGTGAAGACAGTACCGGCCATGAAAGCCTACACTGTACAATCAGAAGATCTACTCGATGCTCACAAAGCTTGAATGGGAGAGGCTACCTTTGCTGCTCATCATAGTGAAGATTATGTAACAACACTGCCAGACTGTGAAGATCCTCCAGTGCCACCATGAAGAAGACCATTGACAAGATCTAAATCCAGGGTGCAGTAGTCAGCTCCAGTGGAGCACTGTTTCTCCAGCAGAGGGGGCAATGCCACGAGCTGTGGTACATGCAGCATGGTGTTGCAGTTAACATAACTGGCTGGCATGCTATGGATCATCAGTTCAAACCCAACCACCAGCAATTATTTGTTATTTAGTATTTATCACTTCTGGAAGAGTCTTTAGATGTCTTATGTTTGTAATTTTGGTATATTCTAGACTATTCATACCAGCATTATGGAATATTTGGTGTCTGTGTAAACAGCTGAACACTCCCTCCAGGAGTTCAGTTCTGTTCTAGCTGTATAGTGTTGTTTGTTATCAATGTGCTTTCAGTTCAAAGTGTTGTACTTCAGTGGTGATCCTGCCTTTAGATTTGGACTCAATTCTGTTTTCTATGTGACAATACCAAAATCTTGTGTTGACTTCATAGGCTTATCCTTAAGCTATCTTCGTAATCAGCCAATGACTTGGCGGCATATGTTATGACAGACTTACACACACTGCAGTAACACCCACCTATAAAACTAGATACAAGCAAACAGCATCTAATTATAGACCTACATTACTCCTTCCAGTCTTCTCAAAAAGTGTAAGAGAAAGTAGCTTCTGATAAAATACTGATTCATTTAACTGAGCAGAACTTGTTAACTATGTCTCAGTTTGTGTTTCAAGTGCTAGATAGCTTGGTATGTTCTGTAACCGTGTCAAAGCCTGTGATTGGTGGTAACAGACTGTATCTCATGAATGAAATTAACCACAAAATGGGAGAACATAACAAAAAGTGCCATTAGCATTAGCACTGGACCAACTGCTCAGATGACAGCTGAAAAGACTATAAATAGTTCACAACTGCTCTTCAAGTCTTAACCTACAGAGACTTGTGTTACACTCTTTCACCTGTTAGCACGGAAGTACCCGTAGATATTAATGGTCATAAACTGAATGAAACACACTCTAAAATTCTTTAGAATCCATCTGGTTAACATGTTAAAATGGAGTCAACATGTTACAATGGAGTCAACCCAAAGATAAACTAATCAAGAAGCTCACTTCAGCTTTAGGAGAATCTCTCACTGTATTCACCTAAAGACAAGATCGTTGGCTTATTCTCCATATCTCCACTCCCTGTTGTCCTATAGAATACTATTCTGGGACATTGCGCCTAAAGTAAATAAAGTGTTTATTTGACAGAAGCAAGCAGTAAGAATATTCTGTAAAACTAGCCTTTTTAAGGATTTTGGAATTCTTAGACTAACTTCCCAATACACTTATTCCTTAATGGTTTTTGCTGACAAAAATAAAGATCAGTTTCAGCTGAAGTTTGATATACACAGTCACTATACAATACACAAGAATAATGTTCATGTTGACTTTGCCTCTTTGTCTAGGATTCAGCTTGGAATTACGTACTCTAGTAGGAAGGTATTACATAAGCTACAATCTGACACATAGCATGAAACTGAGAATTTCTAACAAAAAAAAATTACTAATGTACCTCATTGGCCATTCCTTCTACAAATTATCTGAATGCCTGGATTCAGGGATTGAAAGGTTCTGTTAGCTACTTGGCAAGTAGTGGTGATTGTTACAACATGTATGACTGGTAGTATTGCACTGTAAGTAGGGCACAGTATTTACAGGCACACGAAAATATTTCCTTTGGAAAATACCATTATGATCAAGTAAATATTAAGCTACTAGTAGCAGATGAATAACACAGTAACTGCCTTATAACTAATTTACTTGATTAAATTTAGAAGGCATAAGCACAAATAGCATTAAGCAGTGTAGTAGTAATTTTTGTTATAGCAGAACAGAACTTCAGTTTCTATGATTTCTTTACCTTGAGTTATTCCACATCCCTGAATGTTCATGTCCTTGATGGGATCTTTGGGACAGAATGGATGACCAAATGAACGAATGAATTGAACTGGGGACTAATGATGGTGGTTGGTGACTTGCATAAAGTTCATCAATGACCTCATAAAACCTGTAATATTGGCAAAGGAGCATTTCCATTTGATCTTCAGAACTGGCATAAGATACATCAGGTAAAACTGTTTCAGTTTCTTGATGTCATAACAGTAAAGAACAAAGGTTTCCCATTCATATAAGGTACGTTCAAAAAATTCTGGAACTTTTGTAATTTCACACCTATAGTGTGTTGGAGTGAAATGCGGTTGGCATCCCTGTACCTGCCTATGCTTAATGTGTAAGTGCAGGAAGTTTCATTGTTGTATGTCTGTTAGTTATTGTTCAGTGCTATATTGAGTAGAACATTGTGTTGCACGATTTGCAAATTTATCGATGGCAGAGTTAGAGGAGCAACACATCTCCATTAAATTGTGTGTGAAATTCAAGAAAACCTTTACAGAGACACATCAAATGATGCAGGAAGCCTACAGTGATGAGTGCTTAAGCCGTGCTTGGTGCTACAAGTGGTTCACATGGTTTAAAAATGGCCAGATGGAAGTTAAAGATGACCCTCATTCAGGACGCCCTTCTACCTCTACCAATGATGCACTTGTCAGGAACGCCAATGAAACTGTGTATGCCAATTGAAGCTGACTGTCTAAAAAAGATAGCAGAAAAATGTAACATTTCAGTTGGATCATGTCATGAAATCCTGAAACATCATCTTGAAATGCATCATGTTGCCACCAAGTTCATCCCACAGCTCACGAGTCAAGACCAGAAAGACCTCCGCCTTGCAATTTGTGGAGAGTTTTTGGATCGTGCAAAGGAGAATGAAATGTTCCTTAACACAATCATAACTGGTGATGAGATGTGGATCTATGGTTATTATGCTCAGACCAAGGTTCAGTCTTCACACTGTGTCGGCAATGGTTCTCAACCAAAAAAAAAAACTCGTCAGTTCAAATGTTAAAGCCGTGCTGATAGTTATCTTTGACTTTGAAGGATGAGTTCATCATGAATTCATGCCATAAGGGCAAACTTTTATTAAGTGATAGTACTATTGGGATGTGTTGTGATGCCTGCAAGAAAATGTGAGAAGGAAATGGCCTGAAATGTGGTGAGACAATTCATGGTGCTTGCATCATGATAGCGCACCTACACACTTATCCCTATTGATGCATGATTATTAAACAAAACACGAAATCACTGTGCTGCCCCAAACTCCATACTTGGCCCCTGCAGACTTTTTTTTCCCGAAGTTGACAGCCCCATTGAAAGGACAAAGATTTGCAATGATAGATGAGATAAAAGGAAATTTGCAGATGGCACTTTGCATAATCCAGCAAGGGGCTTACCAAGACTGATTCCAGAAGTGGAAACAGCATTGGGAGTGGTCTATCAATTATGGGGGTTAGTACTGTGAAGGAGGAGAGGCAAAATAAGCAAAAGGTAAACACTGAAAAATTTTGTGGCCAAAGTTCCGGAATTTTTTTGAATACAGATTGTAGAGTGGGGTTAAGACAACAACTGCCTTGCACAACAACAGTCTGATGATTATTCATATATCTTTAGTGAGAAAGACATTGTGAGAGATCTATCCAAAGGCTGTTTAGGTGCCACAGATTCTGTCCCCCACATCTTTTTATCATTTGTGTATTTTAAAGATAATACTTCAGAGTTAGGCAAAGATATTTCCTTAGTCAATACTATTAGGAAAGATGATAACTCTCAATATGAAAAGTATGTTTAGCAGTAGACAGGCAAGGAGAAAATCTAAAAATGACACCCTATAAAGTTCAGCTGTCATATGCTCCTGTTTCCAACCTTGGTAAAACACTTTTGTAAGTCATGAGCAGGATTTTCAAATACTAAAATTCACATCAGTTCTGTTGGATAACAAATTAAAATGTAGTCAAACAGGTCAAAAAGCTCCATTCAGTCTGTTTTGCATTTAGAAGTGTATCTCATTTCAAATCTTTTACTCCTTCCAGTATCCCATGGTAAACTTCTAAGTAAAGTAAGAATGTTGAATTTTTCTTTGTAAGAACAAGTAATAAGAATATTTCCCAGAGCTAATAACAGACAACATAGCAGAGAGTTATCACATACTGAAGAGCCAAAACATTATGACAACCACCTACTGCGAGACTGAATGCCACGTGGTCATGCTGTGGCAACATATATAAACAGAGCAGAGGTAAATCATGCTAGTGATGACACAGTCCATAAATGGTGAAATCCTCTGACATAAGTCACTCTGACAAAGACTAGATTATTATAGCTTAGTGCCTGGGAATGGAAAAGCCGTTTAGCTGTCACTATACTACTATTGTGAGTGTTGTGTAAGATTTTGTACACAATGGTAATGTGACAGGTGCTACAAACTGGTGTGGCAACTGTCATCATAGGAAACCTGAACAGGGGCAGGCATAATTAACAAAAAAGTTAATCATAGTAAGCAGAAGATTTACTTACCTTGTATTTCTCCAAGCATATGAAAACTCATTACACACTGCAGCAACAACTAGATCCCAGCTCATACAGTAGCAACTGGGGCGAGGCTTGCTGTACTAAGCATGAACAATGGTGTTATATTGATGTGGTTTCAAGTGCAGGTGGGCTGAGTTGATTCTGCCATCCATCCCGTATTGTGGTGGCAGAGGGTGCTCACAGTACCGAGCCACTGGAGGTTGGTTCATTGTGCATGCATCATTGGGTCTCCCAGATTCCATGTGACCACTATCAGCATTTTACGGGAATTTTTTCTGTTGCTGTAATGCCAGTGTGGTGTTTTTGAAATGTGATACCACAGCGAGTACCTACAGAAGGGATTTAAATACCAGTGAAACCACACGGAGGCACTAAGTTGTTGGATGTCCACACCTTGCCCACTCTTTAATCTAATGACTGAGTACAGTCAAGGAATAGACACAAGTGTTCCATAGCACATCATTCAGTACACATTTTTGAGCATAGGCCTCTGCAGCAGATTACCTCTATTTATTATTGTGTTGACCCAGCAACCTCATCAGTTATGATTGCATAGGGCACAAGATGGTTCAGACTGGACTGCGGTTCAATGGGAATGTGTCACCAGGTCGTTTCTTGTTACACCAGGTTGATGGTTGTGTCCGAAAACACTGTCATCCAGGTGTGCAGCTGCTCAAAATGTGCAACGCACCACAGACGCATTCCTCTGAGGGCAGTATTATGCTATGGGGGAGATTCATCTGGGCTTCTGTGGGACGTGTGGTAGTAACAGTAGGAACCCTGACAGCTGTGGGCTATGTCAACATTATTGCAAACCACTTGTATACCTTCATGCTTGGTATCTACCCAGGGGTGATGGCACATTCCAGTAGAATAACTGCTATGTCACAAGCAGGCAGTAGTCATGCTACAGTGGTTTGAGGAGCACAGTTCTGAACTCATGTTGTGTCTTTGACAATAAATTGCCTCACCTGAACCTGATTATACACACCAGGGATGCTACTGCATCCTGGCTTACACCCACAAACCATAGGAATTGCTGAGATATGCATAGACTCCTGATGCCACATACCTCTGGAAGCCTTCCAATGACTCACTGAATCTGTGTCACACAAAATCAGTGCTGTAGCCAGTTTCAGAGCTGGACCAACACCTTATTAAGCAGGCAGTCAATGTTTTTGCTTACCAGCTTCTATTTTTAATGTTATCCTTGGCAACTGATAAAAGTCACTTCGAATGGACTGTGAATAGTTTATTGCCCTAGTTGCTAGTCTGTATACTGATTTGATCCATATTTCTATGCTAATTTATCCTATGCATATCTTTTCATATCTGCAAAACCATTGCACTTGCAAAGAAGCAGAATAGGAGAGCACTTAATGGAAACTGTGATTCATGAACAAACATTTTCAATAAATTGCCAGCAGTCATTAAAACCTTTGTTTCATATAAAGCACAGTTTAAACAGAGTTTGAAAGACTTTTTGATAGGCACCTCCATATAATCTATAGATGAATATCTTAACTGGACTGTCAGACCAGCTTAACTAAAAATGTCTGTTAGATTTCAGTTTTGTCAGCACTTGATCACAACAGGCAAGATTAGGTAATTAGAGTATGATGAAGTTATTAAAAGTACCTAACTATGTTTCATTCTGGCAGCATAGTAATTCTGAAAATATTATCAATTCCTGTTTACTGTATTGCATTTACATATTTTGACACTCTCCTGACAAATGATCAGGGAGGTGACTACTATATTCAAATTTTTTTATGGTTTTATGTCATACTTTCTCTTTTGCTCCACTCCTGTGACAATCATCTCAGTTTTGGGTCTACAGAACAAAAACTGAATCTAATCTAATCTACTGCTACTATCCTATCAGTAACTCAACAGGTTGGCTGCAAGCCCAATGTTGTTGAAGCTGTAACTCATTGTCAAGCAGTATATTCAAACACAATTTCAGAAGGAGGAGGAAATTAGTGTTTAACGTCCCGTCGACAACGAGGACATTAGAGACGGAGCGCAAGCTCGGGTGAGGGAAGGATGGGGAAGGAAATCGGCCGTGCCCTTTCAAAGGAACCATCCCGGCATTTGCCTGAAGCGATTTAGGGAAATCACGGAAAACCTAAATCAGGATGGCCGGAGACGGGATTGAACCGTCGTCCTCCCGAATGCGAGTCCAGTGTGCTAACCACTGCGCCACCTCGCTCGGTCACAATTTCAGAAATGCACCTTAATCCTGTCCTTAAAAAGTAAGAGCTCTGCAGGATTTGATAATATATCTAGTAATTTATTGAAATAGTCTTATGTGTGGATAAGGGACATTCTCTGTCATATTTTCAATGCTTCCCTTCAGAAAGGTGTTGTTCCCGGTAGACTTATGTATGCCATTGTAAGGCCCCTGTACAAGAAGGGCGATAAAGCTGAACTAACTAATGATTGACCTCTCTCTTTGCTGACAGCTTTCTCCAAAATTCTAGAAAAGCTAATACATGTAAGAATTACTGATCATCTCATGAAGAATGGAGTTCTCAGCAAGAGCCAATTTGGCTTTCAAAAGGGCTGTTCAACAGAAGACGCAGTCTATGCACTTGCAAATGAAGTCCTAGAAACCCTTAATGAAAAATGCTAGCACTTGGTGTCTTCTGTGATTTATCCGAAGTGTTTGACTGTGTTGATCACCAGATTCTCTTGCAAAAAGCAAAATTCGTAGGAATAAGTGGTGTTGCAGGCAATTGGCTACAGTTGTACCTCCAAGACAGAAAACAAAACATTGTCTTGAATAGCTCAGGTGGAGTATATGACCGTTCCTCATATTCTGAATGGAGTTCTATTACATGTGGAGTGCCTCAGGGCTCAATTCTTGGGCCACTATTATTCCTGATTTTTATAAATGATCTACCATCATGTACAAGCCTGCCGTGCAAATTTACATTATTTGCTGATGATACCACAATTTTTATGAGCAGTAGAACAGATAGTAATCTTGAGAAACTCATTAATCACATACTCTCAGATGTGGTTAATTGGTTCAAGGTGAATGGTCTCTCATTAAATTCCAGTAAGACCAGCTTTATTCATTTCTGTACAAAAACCAGAAAAAAGAGAGAGAGATAAGTGTGACATGTGGTAATCAGCCAATAGAAAGAATAGAAACAACAAAATTTCTTGGAGTGCACATTGACAAGAAAATGAACTGGTCTTCACATATTATAGATCCCTGCAAGAGGCTTAGCTCTGCTACATATGCTTTATGGTTTGTCACTACATGTGTTGAACCTAACGCTGCAAAAGTGGCATACTATGGCTATTTTCACTCACTCATTGAATACGGCATTATTTTTTGGGGCAACCAGCCATTGGCAAGGAAAGTGTTCATTGCACAGAAGCGAGCTTTAAGAATTGTATGTGGATTGTGCCCAAGAGACTCGTGTAGAAATAGCTTTTGAAAACTTAAAACATACACAACTACATGCCAATATATTTTTTCTCTTATGTGTTTTGTTTGTAAAAATATAGAGATATTTCAACCAAACAGTAATTAACATGAGCATAACACACGGAGGAAGAATGACATACACAGCGAGCATAGAAATTTGAGCTTGGCACAAAAGGGTGTCCATTACACTGGAACAAAACTTTTCAATGCTCTTCCTCCTGAAATAAAGACAGAGATTCATAACAAGAATAAGTTTAGGAAAGCACTAAAAATATTTCTGCTAGAAAAAGCTTTTTACAGTCTAGATGAATTTTTAATTATATAAATTGTAAAATTTTAATATTATATAACACAAGTTGACATAATGCCACTAAGAATGTTATTTAACTTTAGCTCTGTATCTGTTTTCTGTAGTGCTTTAATGATTCTAAGGTAATATGTATTTTCTTTTTTCTGTATTGCTACTCAAAGAATTTACTGTATAAATTTTTATATAATTATGTACTCAAATGTCTGTATGTGCTATAAGATTATCATATTGTATTTGTAAAAAATTGACTTGTTCCATATCCTCGTGAACTCAACACAGTTGCACCTATGGAACACGAAATCAAATCAAATCAAAGCTTATGAGAAGTTATGTAATTAAATGAACATATTGTAATGATATTAGTCTACTGTATTGATGAAGATCAGTAATCTGAATCATATTTAAGATGAAATATAACTAATACATCATGATACCTACTCATTAACTGAAAATATGTGTCAACTGCTGCAAACAAATCTCGAAACTAATACTTAAAAAATTCGTTCGTGTAAAAGTGACAAACTTTTCTTCAGCTAATTGTAAAGACACATGTAAGTACAAAAATCAAACCTGTGTTTAATATTATGATATGGTATTTTATTTAATTTACCTACAATGATCATGATTTTTCAGCCTGTTAACTAATTTGCAAATTTTGTAATAAGTAGTAGAACCAAATTCTGTAACTTGTTTTGCAAAACTAATTAAATTTTAATTGCAAGCTTCAAAAGATCTGTTTATAGCAATGCATGTTCTTGCTAAAACCAGCACCAGCAGCAGTAGCCATGGTATGGCTAGTTTTGTCTCCGATTTGGTAGGGTCAACATTGTCATCTTAGTGGTGCAATAAGTAAGTTTTTAAAGCAATAAAATGCTTCAGAAATATCATTTTAATTTTATTACCTCAATGAGTTGTTCTTCAATACTAAGTGTCCAGACTTCCTACAGGTGGAGATTAATGCCACAAAGATACACCCATCCTATTTCAACATCAATGATAATAAAGATGTTAAGTAAACAGGTTTTGTAGCCACAAAAAATAGTTAAGTTTTACACCCTACATTCATTTCTACTGGTAACCGTACCCAACCCTTTCCATACAATACCCCTTTACCCCACCCTTCCCTGTCCACGTATGTTCATGCACACCACCTCTATTACCAAATTAACTGTTCCTTGATGCCTCCGGATGTCCTACCAACATATCCATTTTTTAGCCAACTTATGCCATAAAGCCCTTTCCTCCACAGTTTGTTCGTTATCTCTTCAGTAGTTAACAGATCTATTAATATAATCTTCAGCATCCTTCTGTACCACCACATATATTTTCTTGTCTGTGCTGCTTATCATCCACATTTCATTTCCATATAAGGCTACACTGCAAACAAATGCTTTAGCATATTCCCCATTATCTGGTTATTGTCTGTCTACATTCTGTATATGTGCTTCATTTGTGTCATTTTAGTTACTTTCACTGCCCAAATGGCAATCCTCATCTACTACTTTTAGCATCTCATTTACTAAACTAACTCTCTCAACACTGCCTGACTTAATTCAGTTATGCTCCATTAGTCTTGTTTTATTTACAATCATATTGTAACCCCACTTCAAGGTACTACCCATTCCATTCAACTGATCTTCCAATTCCTTTGCCATCTCAGAGAAAATTACAATATCATCAGCAAACCTTAAAATTTTTATTTATTCTCCTTTTCCATTTACTGGTATATCATCTACTGGGTTACAAAATCCTTAACACTGCAGAAGATAATGCACATTAAAACAATACTCAATTTATACTGTACATACCAGCAACTGTTTTTATCAAAGGTATCTATAAATCAATATAGCAACTGAATAGTATAAGTGGAAAAGTAGCAACTGTTTTTAAGTGCAAATAGTGAATCATATGCACACTTGATAACTGTAATAAGCAGGTTACAATTAATGTCAGTCAAGAGAGAGAGAGAGAGAGAGAGAGAGAGAGAGAGAGAGAGAGAGAGAGAGAGAGAGAGAGAGAGTGTGTGTGTGTGTGTGTGTGTGTGTGTTTTTCCGCTCCTGGGATTGGAATGACTCCTCACCCTCTCCCTTAAAACCCACATCCTTTCGTCTTTCCCTCTCCTTCCCTCTTTCCTGATGAGGCAACAGTTTGTTGCGAAAGCTTGAATTTCGTGTGTTTGTTTGTGTGTCTATCAACCTGCCAGCACTTACATGTGGTGATGTATATTATTACTCATCTCAGATCGTTGAGTAGTCTCCCTCAAGACGGGATCTAGTCACGCAAAAAAAATTGAGAATAAATTAACCATCAACAAAGGAATTGTTTATTTTAACTTATCTACCACACTGTCATTCTTATCCAAAGTGTACATGTACATATTACATCATAAATTGCTCCAGGCATCCCAAGTATCATGAGGACCAAATTACAGATGAAGTAAGATAGTTCATGGATAAAAGAAGATTAAGGATTCATGATGCAGTAAGTGCTGTAGAGTTTACTAAGGTAAGCAATACCACTCAGAAATATTTGTTAGAGGTAAGAATATGTAGTGAGAACATATAAACAATTGAGGCACCTCCCATGGATCGACACTTTTCTACTTACGAAGACGTCAGAATGTATCATTTCGACAAACGGAGAGATCATATTATAGGTGTTCGAAGATTTCCCTAAAGTCTCATACAGTTGACAGATTGAAATGGAAAGAAGGAAGATGCGTTATTCAATTCAAGAATAGTTACTAATTGCATAAACTGGAGATCATTTTGGACATCACATAAATTCTACAGTATTCGTATAACTGTCCAGACAAACAAAAATTATGTTTCAGCACATAAACAGACATGATATACTGATTATATGAAATACTGATTATGTTGTTGTTGTTATTGTTGTGGAAGCAGTTCTCCATACTACTCTATCCTGCACAAGCTTCTTCATCTCTGAGTAACTACTGCAACCTACATTCTTCTGAATCTGCTTACGGTATCCATATCTTTGTCTCCCTCTACAATTTTCAACTCACATGCTTCCATCCAGTACTAAATTGACGATCCCTTGATGTCTCAGAATGTGTCCTAACAACAAATTCCTTCTTCTATTCAGGTTCAGTGACAAATTTCTTTTCTTCCCCTTTCTATTCAGTACATCCCCATTAGTTACGAGATATACCTATCTAATCTTCAGCATTCTTTTGTAGCACCACATTTCAAAAGCGTCTATTCTCTTCTTGTCCAAACTATTATCGTCCATGTTTCACTTCCATACACGGCTACACTCCATACAAATACTTTCAGAAATGACTTCCTGACACATCAGGTCATCATCCCCTAGAACTTAGAACTACTTAAACCTAACCAACCTAAGGACATCACACACATCCATGCCCGAGGCAGGATTTGAACCTGTGACTGTAGCGCCTGTAGTGCTTGGTCACTCTGGCCGGCTTTCAGTGTTCTGTCAAATTCTTCAAACACTATCATATCTCCCATCTCACCTTCATCTACATCCTCTTCCATTTCCATAAAGTTGCCCTCAAGTACATCTCCCTTGTATAGACCTGAGGGTCTATACACTCCTTCCACCTTTCTGCTTTCCCTTCCTTGCTTAGGACTGGTTTTCCATGTGAGCTATTGATATTCATACAGTTGGTTCTCTTTTCTACAAGGTCTCTCTAATTTTCCTATAGGCAGTATCTATCTTACCCCTAGTGACATATGCTTCTACATCCTTACATTTGTCCTCTAGCCATCCCTGCTTAATCAGTTTGCACTTTCTCTCAATCTCATTTTTTAGACATTTGTATTTTCTTTTGCCTGCTTCATTCACTGTTTTTTTATATATTTTTCCCTTTTCATCAATTAAATTCAATAATTCTTCTGTTACCCAAGGAGTTCTACTGGCCCTCGTCTTTTTACCTACTTGATCCTCTGCTGCCTTCACTATCTCAGCACTCAAAGTTTCCCATCCTTTGTCTACTGTATTCCTTTCCCCTGTTTTTGTCAGTCATTCCCTAATGGTCCCTCGAAACTCTATACAACCACTGATTCTTTCAGTTTATCCTGGTCCCATCTGCTTAAATTCCTACCTTTTTGCAATTTCTTCAGTTTTAATCTACAGTTCATAACCAGTAAATTTTGGTCAGATTCCACAGCTGCCTCTGGAAATGTCTTACGATTTAAAATCTGGTTTTGAAATCTCTGTCTTACCAATAAATAATCAATCTGAATCCTTCCAGTGTCCTGTCCGCAGCTCGTGGTCGTGCGGTAGCGTTCTCGCTTCCCACGCCCGGGTTCGATTCCCGGCGGGGTCAGGGATTTTCTCTGACTCGTGATGACTGGGTGTTGTGTGATGTCCTTAGGTTAGTTAGGTTTAAGTAGTTTTGAGTTCTGGGGGACTGATGACCATAGACATTAAGTCCCATAGTGCTCAGAGCCATTTTTGAACCTTCCTGTGTCCACAGGTCTCTTCCACATACACAACTTTCTTTCATGATTCTTACACCAAGTGTTAGCTGTGATCAAATCATGCTCTGTGCAAAATTCTACCCAGCGGTTTCCTCTTTCATTCCTTTCCCCTGTCCATATTCACCTAATATTTTTCCTTTACTTCCTTTTCCTACTGTTAAATCTAGTCCCCCATGTCTATTACGTTTTCCTCTCTCTTAACTATCTGAATGATTTCTTTTATCTCATCATATATTCCTTCAGTTATATTATAGGTTGGTAATGAAATGTTGCACTGTTCCTTGTATCCCCGTGTGAAAGTGTGGCACACTTTCTGTTCCCTAAAATAAACTAATGGTAAATACTATTTATTTTAAAAATACTTTGTATATGTACCATGTTTGCCTCTTGATCGTGTAACATGACAAACACACACATTTAACATGACTTAGAGGATGCTCCAATGAACAATTTGAGATAGGGAACCTGGGGTCAGAGAAGCCAGCAACATCTGCTGTTACACTTGTCTGGCATGAGATGGCCATTCAGACGACCAAATAGAAGATATGGTTCAATGAGACTGTCACCTACAATGCTGGCCCAGATATTCACAGCAAAACGTACTTAATGGTGAGACTCTACTACAGCGTGGGGGTTTTCCTCATTCCACATACAGCAGCTATTCGTGCTGTTCGAAATACCATCACGATCAAAAGAGACCTCGTCAGTAAATAGCACGATTTGGAGGAAATCTTGTCGATCAATCCATTGTTGGAGCAACCACTGACACAATGCGATCCTTGGAGCAAAATCAGTCACAAGCACTGCATGGACTCGTGCGTGATATGGGTGCAATTGTTGTTCGTGGAGTACTCGACCCACGCTAGTATGTGCAGCGTCCATATCACGTCCAACACGATGAATAGTTGTTGTGGAACCCGCTGCAACGCCTTAACAGTACCTCCGCTTCAAAATCGAGCGTGCGAGTGGTCCTAATGTTGCCAGGTCCCTCGTTTCTTCTTTCCAGTGAACAAGTCTCCTGCATTCGTCGATCGAGAGAAATAAACACACGTCGTGATGGATACTGCCTGTTAGGAAATCGTTCCCTGCACAGCCTTTCAGCAGCGGAGAGCATTGCATCGTATTTTCCATACACTGGGTGCATATTTGGCTCGTCCTTTTGGTTTCCTTGTAGGAAATAAAGAATGTATATATAAATGAACAGCACAGTAAACTTGTACCCAAGTTAGTTGCAGATAAACTGAAAAACAGTAGTGCTAGACAAAGCGGTAGAGAAGTTTACTTCCATATCTCCTTACGCTGACTGCTCCGATCCATCTCAAATTGTTCAGTGGAGTATTCGCTATGTCCTGTTACATTTTTGCAAGCACTTACGGAAACACACTGTATAGCAGATCTTTTGAGTAAATTGTTTACGTTTCTTGCGTGTTAGTGGAAAATTATTTTATGCACATCAAATTAATTTAGATGTTTCGATATAACAAATACTCTGAAATTAGGATATGTTTGAACTATGTAATATGACTGTTGAATACCCCATTAGGTATCTAGTTCCTTTCATAAGTTCCAAATAAATAAAATAAGAGTTGGAACTAAATTTATAAAGAAAACTAAATACCACTTGAATTATTTTACGTAAAAGGCTGTACGAACCAGTCGTAGGAGACAATGTAAAGGCAGATTAGCTGATTAAATGTTTATGCTGACAGTAATCAGTTTAAATTCACACGGTAAGCCGCTAAGCGTATTTGATATTAGCGGTCTCCTGCAGTACTTCTCGTTGTGAATTGACGCAGTCCGTAACAGATGGCACTACAAGCAGTCTACGGAGCTCCATCCGTTCAGCGCGCTCTGTACGAAGATTTGGAAACCAATGCTATAATCTCGCCCGGCCGGAATATCTTTGGTCAGTCGGCGTAAACATGGCGGAAAAGGCGAGTAAGCCGCCGCCAATCGTGGGGATGAAGCCCGTTCCTATGAAGCTTTTTGCCACATGGGAAGTGGATAGAACTCCCTCGAACTGCATTCCAAGGTAAGACGCGCACAAAAATCAGATAGTCAAAGCAAATTACCGTTTTTTTCGCCTGCTCCTCTCACTTCGATATTGGCACTGACGTTCGTTGACATTGTCAGTGAACCGTGTCTCGTGGAGTACCTTGCCGCCAAATATTGTTTGTAAATCCTTGTCAGCATCTTGTTGTGTTTGCCATTGGAGAGACAACGAGAAAGAAATATTAGTACGTCACGAAATGCATCGTAGACTCCCTCTTGTTGGCTTACAGCTTACATGTCAACAACGGCCGTTATTCTTACTGGATCGTGTTTTGTTTACTATTTGATGATGCTGCTTGCAGTTTTTTGCTGAAGTCTTACTGTGCTTAGTGTGTTTAAACTCTATGCTCAGGGATTAATGAATCAAAGTTATATGCATACGTCGTCTGAGCATTTATATTTTGAATGAATGATTCATGGAATGGTGTACTTGTTTATGTTTATATTATGTCAAAATATGGGAGTGACGTATGTGTCTTACAGTTTATACGTACAGAAGTTTATGCTAACTCCCTGGGTACTGTTTATAAAACGAAGCAATGTTATTTTACAACTTATGCTAATTCTGTTAAGCATAATGCTTTGTGCTATGCTTAGTTTGGTAAGACAGTGCAGTCATTGTTTGAAATTCCACTGTAGTATACTTTGGAAGGCGTAAGCGCTGCAGTGTAGTAAGAATAATAAATATATAGCTGAGACAGTTCGTTGCCTTTATCAAGTAATATATACGTTATTACGTTGTAAGGATCCGTTTCTGAGTTTGCGCTTTTGCCATGAAATATGTTTGGCTCCTACGAACAGCCAGCTGACTTGTCATTCGTGCTTGGAAGGCATACAGCACGGCGCAGAGTAGATGTGAAATACCATTAATAAAATTATATTTGAAGGAAATCTGAATTTTTGTGTTTTGTCGAGGTAAGCGTCCAGTCTTTCCAAACAAGGATAATGATTTTTTTTTGTCGGTTGTTTATTACCTTTTAAATTCGTCACTAACATGTGGAACAGAGAGCTAAGTTAACAATAGCAATTTCATCATGACAGCAGTTTTTATTATGAACAAAGGAACACAGTTATTATAGTAGTATGCCGGTATACTTAGCGCTCTGAAGTAAACAGTAAGCGCGCGAAATCATACTGAGGGGCTTCCTGGGTTATGGTTAGACACCATATCGCTCAACTGTAATATGACATCTGCTGATTCTCAAATACCTCAAGTAACAAATTTGGAAGCCACTTCTGCAAGAGCTTTGCTTCTGACAGATGCAATGTCAGTTGCCCACTATCTCTGTTTATACAGTAATATGAAGGTTATGCAGTAAATTGAAAACTACTAAGACCTTTAGATAAAAAGGCTGTTTTCTTAAGTTGGTTGCGGCTGAGTAATATTAAGGGTTGATATTTTGTACATGACTGTGTTTGACAGAAATTCCTGTGCTTAACGATATTTCTACACTTCCTACGATTCTGCAGAACGTGTTCTATACCTTGCGGGTGTCATTTGCAGCAGCATGGCAATAAGTACAATAGGTACTGAATCTGCGAGCACTTATATTAAAAAATCCTCTATAAGATTTTTAAAATGTTCATTTTCTGCTATGAATGGATTCTTGCTTTTGCCACTTGGTTTATAGATGTTGAATCATTTAAATTTTGTGCCGTCTTCGTCTTTCTGGGGTTCTGTTGACCGGTACAAAATGTAGACATTCGTGCACACCATTTTTTAGCTACATGATTACACTCGCGGAATAAGTCGGTAAATATTTATTCTGTTCCAAACCTTTATGCGGCAAGTATCAGCAAGTCGTGCCTTCGGTAGCACAGCATGAACTCGTATCGTGCCTCTGAAAGTGGGGTCATTGGTGGTTTACGAGTTTTAAAGATTACAAGAGAGTTATATTTTTGACACGATTGTTCGACAACTTCCCTACTTATCTTCTGCAGGTGTTGGTCGCTGTTTGGACTCTTGCGAAACTGTGAATGGGCGTATCTGTGCGTCTTCCTAGCGTATTCTGAATGCTATTACACTGTTTCGGCTGCAGCGAAAATAAATTCTGCAGAACTATTTGCGAAATAATCACTGAACTGCCTTCAACGGCTCTGTCTTTGAACTTCTAGTAGGCCCTACTCCCGCGAAGGGTCCATAGCGTCCGTGGTAGTAATGCGTTATCTATTGTTAACTGTTACGAGGCCCTCTCAATGTAGACGCCTGGTTTGTTTCAATCGCAAGTAAGTAATTAAAAAAAGTTTCTTGGCGACTGCCTATTTCTCTGGACGTGCCGCTAATTTCCAGTACGTGTGGTAATTCTGCAGGGCTTGAGTCTTGTGCGAGCTTTTAGTTAAAGCAGCCCTTGCACTTAGTGCTTGAATAAATGGACGCCCAATGAAAATTGTAGTTTGTATAAGGAAATATACTACGCTGAACAAGCATAATTTAACTCGTTCCACGGAAAGTGGGACATACGTGTGACCTGTGCGAAGTGATATCAGGCGTTAGTAACTGGATGTTTCTGGGAAAGTGTTTGTACACCGTATAGTATGACACTTCGAAACTCGAACGTCACCAGAAATCAGATAATAGAATTGTATCGAGACGTAAGGGTTACTGACCTGAACTATAATCCAGACTGTAAGTACGCACGCATCGACCGTTAGATTTAAAAAATTTATTCACATACGTCATGTACGCATTAGAACGTTGCTCACGAGCCGAAACGCGGTCATTGGTGTAAATTGCCATTAGTGGCATAAATTACG
The DNA here is from genome assembly GCF_023898315.1 of Schistocerca nitens. Lineage (NCBI taxonomy): Eukaryota > Metazoa > Arthropoda > Insecta > Orthoptera > Acrididae > Schistocerca > Schistocerca nitens. The sequence continues at coordinate 1,298,768,446 of NC_064614.1, forward strand.
GTCGCGTAGATACCGGAACGCGCCGTTGGTTGCGAAAATTACCGAGGAAAATCCTGCAGTTACAATTACGAACCGAGCGCAGCATCACTTCAGTTTTTTCAGTGCAGACGGAGATAGATGGATTGTACATTACTAGAATGGAGCTACAATTTTATTGTAGTAATTTTCGTCGTTCAGTCCTGTGCAGATCATGTCATTCATCTCAACGCTCTATATTACTAGTGTATTTTATCAGGCAAGGTTATGGTCACGTGCTTTTGTAGTCCGAGTCAGGTAATCACCAAAACTTTGTTATACTCGAAACATGAAACGAGAGTTACGGTGCAGTACTACAAATTATAATTGTTGAAGTTATAGTTTATATGAATATTGATTGACGAAAGCCACCACAGATGTTTTATTGCACATTTATTGTCATTAGCGGTTTCCCACTTAGATCATGAGGTTGCGGAGTTGTGCCAATATCGTGATACAAAAGGTACGGTTGTCACATATATTAGAGACAAAACTGGCACCAGTAGCCACAAATGCAGCTGTGGTGGTTTACATTGATAATTAATATTAGGTTGGTGCATAAGTTCGTTGCGTTTTTGTTTTGCATGTTGGTATCCCGGTTGCTTTGGGTTTATTTATCGACTGTTACTGTTTATTTGTAGTTCACTTTTGCTGTTTTTTTTTTTTTTTACACAATGTCATTTTATCATTTGGTCGTAGTGCGTGGACCTGTGGACGCTAGAAAATGGAGTGCCAAGTGGAGAAATCGCAACATTTCGGACATATTCTTCTGTTTGAGTTCAGTAGAGGGGTGATAGCAGCGGGGGCATCCAGGGGATGATGCCATTGGGCAGAACACGGCAGGGAAATGACTTTCTCGTTTTGACATTACTGACGTCACTTCCGGGAAGACCTTCCGGGTGTGATGATCATTTAAACGCATTAGTCCATAATTATCTACAACAGTACTGGCAAATGTGAATAACTGTGGTCATTCCACCATCGTGCGTCATTTACGTGCAAGGTTAAAAAAATCGAGTGTTTGGATACAGAATGCTCCAAGCCAAAATCACAAAAATCAGCGGGTAGCCATATGTGCGTCACTACATGCTCGTGAACAACGACTATTGCTATCTTGTGTCATTACGAGAAATGGTTTCCTTATGTTAGGGAAGAAGGGAATGGCTGAGCCCAAACGAAGCAACAACTCCCGTACAAAGACCTGCGCACATGAGCAAAAGGTATTTTTTATGCATGTGGTGGAACAGCGACTGTCTAGTATAGTACCAGTTGCTTGCCCGAAGTGACGTTTATTGCCAAACAACTGAGAGGTCTTGCAGACGCAATCGAAGAACAACCACAATGACTGCCTGAAGTCATGCTTCTCCACGACAGTTCATTCTGCTAGACTGACCAAAAAACGCTATACGGTTGGGAAGTCATTCCGCACACACCTTATTAATCTGAGCTTGCGCCCTCAGAGCTTAACCTTTCCCGCTCTCTATCGAACAACCTTCGAAGAAACTACCTTTCCAGATGAAAATGCTTTCCGAGCATGGAGGAACGAGTTCTTCGCCTCAAAACCACTTGATTTCTACGGTCGCGGAATCTGTGTAAATACTGCAGGAGAATATATAATTGACGACTGAAGTCTTGGTTATGTGTATCTGCTGTGTTTATTAAACTAATGGAAAAAAGCTACGAACTCGTGCAGCAGCTCAATATTGGTGTTAATCAGGTGTTGTCCACAACATGATAAAAATTATTGAATTTTGCTCAAGAAAATACACTTACTGTTTTCATAGCTAGATAAATACTTATTATTTTAAAATACAGATACGTGTAAGGTTAGTAACGAAGAAGTTACCAAAATAGTAGAATAACAAAGGAAGTTTTCCATTGAGCTTGGGGCAGCAGCGGAAATTACAAAGGAAACAAGAGTGTTACAAAGCGCTACAACACAGATGAAGGGGGCAAAAGGATACCTGGAAAGGACGGATAAGTACAACAGAATATACGAAGACGATGTGTTGATTTACCTCGCCAATGAGAAACGCCTTATTGTGAATACAATAATGGTGGCAGAAACCCTATTACTATGTACACACACGGAGACACAAATAACCAGCAGATCTTGAAGACTCATATTCTCATGTTCCATTAACTCTCACAGCTAGCAGCCTCGCAGTGAATCATCTGATGCATCATTACTACTTTCATATGTTTTTACCGCAATTTTTGTCCGGTTTGTTACTTGGCACTCAAAACTGATCCACCAGTTTAAGTTGTAAGACACGTGAAATTTCCGTAATCAAGAGCAATGCGAAGTCCAGAAAAAGGATCTGAAGGTGGAAAGAAGGATAAAGTCTGAAACATTCGTTTAGTACGCTGAAATCTAACTGAGCGGCGTTGAAATAGTGGAAGGGCAGTGAAGAACATCTGTATTACCCGACCTAGGTAGATTGCATAGGCGTAGGGCTGCAAGGAAAAGCTCAAAAGTGTCAGTCATGAGCATGATGACGTGTAACAGTTGGTTCTCGTGGTTTAGGTTTGTGTTTCCAATCTTTTCTCCTTCTCGGCCGTTTTAGTAACTGGTTCGGCGAACTGAAATTCTCTTCGGAAGGAGACGACGTTTTTTTGTTTTTTCTTCCAAACAGCTGGCATTACTCAAACAAGCTATGTGACACTGAGAATGAGAATACTCAAAAAATGTCGAATTATCAATTTCTAGCGCCTCGTTAATTTTTGCGGTTAGAACCTCACCGCATCAGAGGCCCGTTGCCAACTTGACTGCACAGGTCGACCGATCCACGACTCGCTCCGTAGCCAAGCTTTAAATCACGAATCGCTTTACCACGGACAGCAATTGAAATTCCCCGTGTACGATTCACGGTGCAAGATTCCGGAAATCACTGTGTAACATTTTTCGATGTGCTGTCGCTACATATTTTCGTTTTTAAAAGTTTAATGCCGAGAAAATAGTTAAGTACGAAAAGAAAAAGATCATGGTAACGTCTGATATCTTTCCACCAAGCTAACCGGGGACGGGGAACATCAGTTTATCGTTGTTTTCATAAATCAATATAGCAGAATGCTCCTGAAATATAGCAAATTTTTCTTTCCGCGTCCCCTTTTTTTCACTCGTCTTAGCAGTGGCGAGCTGGTCGGTAAATTTTAGGTGAACACGGCTAGTGCCTAAAACGAATTACGTTCTCGAATTAAAAAACTGCGGTAATCTGTTCGCCTTATATATACTGGGTAAAAAGAAAAGCGTCTGTAAGTGAAAAGTGTTATCGACGTATTTAAATCTATACCTCCAAGCACATTACAAGATTATTTTAAGCGTTAGAGGAATGTTGGTTCAATATTGTTATATTAGTCGGGTTATATTCTGTATTATACACGTAAATGACCACAACTCCCGCCGGGAGAAACTACACTTTTAGCGTATTCTAAAACCTGTGCCATAGGTTTGCTACCCCACATTACAGTCGTATTTGTTCTCGGAAGAAAAGCACAGCTTTTTATGTAGATCAAGACCTTGGCTATATCTTAAGTAACAAGATGAGTGTGGATGCGATCATGATGTTGCGTGTGTTGTCCGGACGCATAAGCGAACTGTTGGGTAAGGTGTTTTAAATATTTTAAATATGTTTGAGCGGTCCGTTCAGTGTTGAGTTTCGGGTGTTTCTTATTCCTTTCAGTTGATCCATTAGTGGTACACCTATGTAATTGCTACAAATTCTCGTTTGTGCTTGATTTTCAGACAAATTTTAACAAAAACTTATTTTATGTTTATATAGCATTTGCTAATGGAACCTGATCTGTGCATGTCGTTGCTTACCTCGCCAGGCATAAGGCACAATGTAAAAAATACAGACTCTAATGACCCGTGAGAACCCTCTAAAGACGAAATCATCATCTGGTGTTTGGGTCAAACCCTTCTAAATATGGCACGAAATTAATTTTAACTCTATAGAAACGTGAATCCTACGCGCTTGTATGCAGTGACTTGTCTCAAGGATAGCCTCCATTGCGCGCTGTATAGATACGAGAGAGAAAATCCGTCTTAATTCGTACTGAACTTCAAAATCACGAGAGATAAGCGTTGTAAGGTACCAGTGTCAAGAAGTAAGCTGCTTTCATTTGGACGCTCTGTAGGATACATATTGTTCACAACTTTTGAGAGTTACGATTCATCTCGTGCAACCAAATGCAGTCTCCATGGGATGATCGTCCACGTCTCAGGAGTGGGAGTCGCGCAGTAATGGAGGTTCTGCAGAGCATTGTACGTAGAAGCGCTTTTACGGCGTGGGTCGTTAAGCCCTGTCCTTGGTTGGCAGCAGTTTTCTTGCAGTTCTTCGTTATCTGTTACGAACTGTACCTTTCATTACTGGCATTCAGCACACGTGTAAGCTGCCACTAGTTCTCGAAACGAGTGACAACCCCGTTGTGATTGGAGTGTTTCTCTTCACAACTCAAAGGTGCTTTGTGTGACACACCCGTGGTTTCCCTTTGCTCCAGAGGCTGTTCGAACTAGTTGTCATCGTCACTGTTTCGTTGTTGGAAGTGTAATACCGGATGCACACCGATGAGCCATGAAATTGTGACCGCCGACTTAAGTGTTTGCCTACCTTTGGAACGCAATATAGCAACAATACTACGTGCCACGGAATCGACAGGCCAGTGTTAGGTTTCAGGAGGTATGTGGCCCAGGTGTCTGCGACCCGGTGAGGCAGTTCACGTGAATTGCGGGCCTGTGGTTTGTGCGTGCGAACTTGGCGCCCGGTAACGTCACATGTTTTCCATCTGGTTCGGATCAGGTGACTTTGGTGTCAAAGACATCAACGTGAGTTCACTGTCACGCTGGGGAGTTATCCTGCTGGAAGGTCGGCACCTGGTCCGCAAATATGTTCATGTAGGCCATACCTGTCACGGTGCCTTCGCTTACTACGACAAATCTCGTGGAATAGCAATTGAATGGCCCCCATAACCCGAGACTGCCGCCACCAGCGTGGGGCATGTTCCTAACAACCGTTCACCTGGAAGACATCGACGTGCTGCGACAAGAAACGCGATTCACCCGAGCAGGTGACACGTTTCCACTGATCCGAGGTCTGATCTCGATTATCTCGTGCCCACTGCTGTCGTAATTGACGATGGCGTTGGATTAACACGGGTGCGCCGAGCAGTCGTCTGCTGCTGCGGAGCGCCGCGTTCAACGGTGTGCACTGGACGGTGTGCTCCGAAACACTTGGGGCAGCATTCCAGTCTGCCTAGCTTTACACGGCGGGCGATCTCCCAAGCGCTGCGCTCTGTGACGATGCACGGATGTCACCAGACACCTCGCCGCTCACCCGTGGTTTCCCCTTCCTTCAGCCACTTTTCGCGGATGCTCACAACAGCAGCACGAGAGCAGCCGACCAGCTTTGCCGTTTCCGAGATGCTACTTCCCGAGCATCGAGCCACAAGGATCTTCCCTCTGTTATGTCAGTGGATTTCCCCATTTCCGGTCTGTACCGTCGCTAGAATGGTTTCCAGTTCGCCTCTGCTTGTCTTATACGAGGAGTGTGAGGAAAGTAATGAGACTGACAACGCTGCGAACGGTCAGGCAGCGCTGTGTTGCTGTACTCATTTAGACCGGTGTGTTCAGCCCTTCCAGACGCTCAGTCAGAATCTCAGCTCCGTGCAGCCATCACGTGATTTTTGAGAGCGCCATTAGTGAAGTTGCGTTTTTGTTGTGTGTTACGAAAGTGGAATAGCAGAATTTAGAGCAACGTTATGCCATCGAGTTTTGTGTTAAACTTGGGCAGGCCGCAAGTGTGACCTTTGAAAAGGTGAAACAAGCCTGTGGAGAACATTCCTTATCAAGAGTAAAAGTTTTTCACTGGCGCAGATCATTTTTTGGACGGCCGAGAACACGCTGGAGTCGAATCTCGCTCAGGGAGACGCCCTACATCTACGTGGCTATTCTACAAATTACACAAGTGCCCGCATTCGGGAGGACGACGGTTCAATCCCGCGTCCGGCCATCCTGATTTAGGTTTTCCGTGATTTCCCTAAATCGCTCCAGGCAAATGCCGGGATGGTTCCTTTCAAAGGGCACGGCCGACTTCCCCGTCCTTCCCTAATCCGATGAGACCGATGACCTCGCTGTCTGGTCTCCTTCCCCAAAACCAACCAACCAACACAAGTGCCTGGCAGAGGGTTCATCGAACCTCCTTCACAATAATTCTGTTATTCAAATTTCGAACAGAGCACGAAAAAAAAAAAAAACCTATATCTTTCCATGCGAGCTCTGATTTCTACACACACCAAAAAACGTTTTGCATCCCCTCGGTTCCGAGAGTTCCGGAACCTGTACAGAAAATTGGAATAGAGATCAGCGTGAACATCATTTCCGCCCATTTTATTGCTCGTGAAAACCACACTTTGCATGTTTTACCGCCAGACAACGACACCTTCCGAGGTGGTGGTCCAGATTGCTGTACACACCGGTGCCTCTAATACCCAGTAGCACGTCCTATTGGATTAATGCATGCCTGTATTCGTCGTGACATACTATCCACAAGTTCATCAAGGCACTGTTTGTCCAGATTGTCACACTCCTCAACGGCGATTCGGTGTAGATGTCTCAGTGCTTGGTCGTTCACCTCGTCCATAAACAGCCCTTTTTAGTCAATCCCAGGTATCTTCGATACGGTTCTTGTCTGGAGAACTTGCTGCCCACACTAGTCGAGCCGTGTCGTTATCCTGAAGGAAGTCATTCACAAGATGTGCACGATGGGGGCGCGAATTGTCATCCATGAAGACGAATGTCTCGCCAATGTGCTGCCGATACGGTTCCACTGTCGGTCGGAGGATGGCATTCACGTATCGTACAGGCGTTACAGCGCCTTCCATGACCACCAGCTGCGTACGTCGGCCACACATAATGCCACCCCAAAACATCAGGGAACCTCCACCGTGCTGCACTCGCTGGACAATGTGTCTAAGGCGTTCAGCCTCACCGGGTTGCCTCCGGACACGTCTCGGACAATTGTCTGGTTGAAGGTATATGCGACACTCGTCGCCGGAGATAATTTGATGTCCGTCCTGAGCGGTCCATTCGGCATGTTGTTGAGCCTATCTGTGCCGCGCTGCGTGGTGTCGTGGTTGCAAAGACGGACCTCGCCGTGGACGTCGGGAGTGAAGTTGCGCATCATACAGCCTATTGCGCACAGTTTGAGTCGTAACACGACGTCCTGTGGCTGCTCATAAAGCATTATTCAACATGGTGGCGGTACTGTCAGGGTTCCCCCGAGCCAAAATCTGTAGGTAGCGGTCATCCACTGCAGTAGTAGCCCTTGGGCGGCCTGAGCGAGACATGTCGACAGTTCCCGTCTCTCTGTATCTCCTCCACGTCCGAACAACATCGCTTTGATGCACTCCGAAACGCCTTGACAGTTCCCTTGTTGACAACACGAGCCATATACTCCCTTCCTGGCGGAATGACTGGAACTGATCGGCTGTCGGACCGCCTTCGTCTAACAGGCGCTGCTCATGCATGGTTGGTTACATCTTTGGGTGGGTTTAGTGGCATCTCTGAACAGTCTAAGGGACTGTGTCTGTGATACAGTATCGTCAGTCAACATCTATCTTCCCGAGTTCTGGGAACCGGGGTGATGCAAAACATTTTTTGATGTGTGTATTTTATTGTGTGATCATTGTTGTATCCTGCCCACTCGTCTAATGTAGGGTGCCTAGGCAGCTGTTTTCTCGGATCACTAGACAACAGTTCAAGCAAATCTTATTAATGGCGTTTATTACAGTAAGTTAAATTGACAATCCTTAACTTTGCGTTTTCACAAAGAGGTGTCGTAAGCAATTGGCGACATGCAGATAATCAATGTCCTTTGGTATATACAATGTCATAGCATGGAAACAACTCATAAGTCACGGCTAGAGCGTTTGGATGACGGCTCGTCTTCAGTGCGGCCGCAACTAGGCCGAGCGGCGCTTTGTGTTCCCTTCGTACAGAGGCCGCTCCTGTCTTGGTGTCGTCGTAGTCAGCGTGCAGTTGGCTGACATCGTCTCACAGCCCCCTCTACTGTAACGATCCAGGCCGACGTGCCGGCGCTTGAGGTTACACTGGAACAGTCATTTGTCCCTGTGTAGGTGCACGTGGGCGTCAACAAAATATTTTCGCATTGGGAGGAGAAAGTTGGTGATCGAAATTTCGTGAGGAGATCCTGCCGCAACGAGAAACTCCTTTGTTTTAATGATGTCCACCCCAAATCCTGTATCATGTCCGCGACACTCCCTTCCCAATTTCTCGATAATACAAAACGTGCTGCCCGTCTTTGAACTTTCTAGATGTACTCCGCTAGTTCTATCTGGTAAGGATCTCACGCCGCGCAGCAGTACACAGAAGCGTAGTGTAGGCAGTCTGTTTAGTATAGCTGTTGCATCTTCTAAGTGTTCTGCCAATAAAACGCAGTCTGTGGTTCGCCTTCCCCACGGCATTCTCTGTGTGTTCTTTCCAATTTAAGTTGTTCGTAATTGTAATTCCTAGGTATTTAGTTGAATCTACGGCCTTCAGACTTGATTGATTTTATTATGTGACCGAAGTTTAACGGATTCCTTTTAGCACTGTGGATGACCTCACACTTTTCTTTATTTAGGGTCAAGTGGTAATTTTCGCACCACACGTATCTAAATCGTTTTGTAATTGGTTTAGATGTTCTGATAACTTAACAAGATGAAAAACGACAGCATCATCTGCAGACAACCTAAGACGGCTGCTCAGATTGTCTCCTAAATCGTTTATATAGATAAGCAACAGCAAAGGGCCTATAACACTACGTAGAGGAACGCCAGTTACTCGATGACTTACCATCAGTTACTGCGAGCTGTGAATTCTCTGACAGGAAATCCCGAATCCAGTCGCATAACTGAGACGATGTTCCATATGCACGCAGTTTGATAGCAAACCGCTTGTGAGGTACGCTATAAAAAGCCTTCTAGAACTCCATAAATACGGAATAACTTTTAAATCCCTCGTTGATAGCACTCACCACCTCGAGTGCATAAAGAGCTAGTTGTTTCATAAAAACAATATTTTCAAAATCCGTGTGGACTGTGTGTCAATAGACCGTTCTCTTCGAGGTAATTCATTATTTCGAACACATTATTTGCTCCAAAAGCCTGCTGCATACCATCGTTAATGAAATGGGCCTTTAATTTAGTGGACTACTACTACTACTCCCTTTCTTGAAAACTGGTGTGACCCGTACAACCTTCCAGTGTTTGGCTGCGGATCTTTCGTCGGGCGAGCGGCTACATACGATTAAGTGCGGGAGCTATTGCATCAACCTAAAAAACTGACCAAAACGTCGAACGTGTGCATGTTCCTGTGAGATAGTTCATTAAGGACCAAGTGTTACACAAACATGTCCCTGGAAAGCTCAGGAAGAGGATAGCTCGAGTGAGACCAGACATTGCACGGAAGTGGATGCGATGCTGAGCGTGACAGCGTGCCATGTCGCTCGGCCACTTCCATCACGGGATTTTTGACCTCAGAAGGTATTCCTGTTGTTCCACAGCCCCCCTATTCAACTGATCCGAGTCCTTGTGACATTTTTCTTCTCTCGAAATTGAAAAAAGTCTTAAAAGTAGTTATTTTGGGACTTTGGAGAACATTCGGTAGACTGTGACCGACGTGTTAAAGGTCGTGCCAGTCGAAGCCTTTCAGCACTGCTACCAAGACTGGGAACGACGACTCTGCTGGTGTACATTGAAGGGGACAGCGTTGCTGTTAAAAAAAAAAAATAATAGAATAAATGTCTCTCTGCTTTTCTGGCACACCTAGTATAGTTTCCCTGCCGCGTCACGTGCCCTCAAAGCCACCAAACGACGTTTAGTCTCGCGGTGGGCAGTGACGATCGTGTTTTCGCGTACCAGAGTGTGAAGCACACATAAGAAATAGTCCAAGTCAACATAAGGAACAAATATTGTCAGTTAGCTTGAAGTAGTCGTGTGAAAGACACGAATGCAGACGCTAACCGCTAAGAGTTAACTTCTCAACAGCGTTAGTGTGCAGAATCAGATCGCCGATCTTTACAATTCTTAAAGAGTCCACAAATCTTATGGTCTCACAACTGTGGCTGTCAAATGTATCACGTCTCTCGCCAACGATGTAGAGTATGCTGTAGCTCCCGTGCCTCAGTAAAGCAAAGCAGATTCTGCATTGGGAAGATCTGCTTGCGTTTGAGAAACTTAGTCATTTGATCCTCGAGAAGGTTAGCGGTTTGCCGTGATGTACGAGTCAGTCAGTGGTGCGGTGTCAGGTCTGCATTCCTGTGCTCTCTCTGAGGCTGTGACGTCTTGTGCGTATGAGTAGTGTCTACTGTGCACGTACTGGCCCAAGTGTTTGCATACAAACTAATAATGTTCTCAATCCGAAGGTACGCCCTTAAATTCCTCGACCCTCGAAATGGTTTAGAAAGCCTGTTATACGGGAACCCCCAGTTAAACACGCGCACACTCGCACACCACCAGAGACGAAAGAAGCGTCAGCCGACAAGAAAAAGAACAAGTCCTAGCAACGACTGAGGATCGAACCCAGAGTTGTTGACTTTGTTTGCTTCTGATTTACTTAGACACTATGCTACACATTTCTTTACAGGGCCCCTGTAAATGTATGTGTACACAGGGTGATTCCGTGATGATGTTACAAATTTTCTAGGATGATGGAGAAGAATGAACATATCAGTTTGAGGTAAGGGTCTCTCTACCGGAAACGAACGAGTCGAAAGTTATAAGCGAAAACCGTTCTGATAACTCTGGCAGTAGAATACGTGTAGTTACTGTTGTGAAGATTGTAGTGTAGGCAACTTTCAGAGGTGGTAGTCTGAACCAACCCGTGGAAGAAAACGACCAGTAAACAAGAGCTCCAAACTGCGAGCAGTTCTTCGTCTTCGCTACTGGTGAAACACATCTCCTCGATTGAACAAGTTCTCATCGTTCTTAAGGTAAGCATTTTAGAGTCCATATTTTCTAGACATTTTATTCGTGCTCGGGTCCAAACTGCCACCTACGAAAGTTGCCTACTCTACAGCCTTACCAACAAAAGTACCAGTTTTCGCTTATAACTTCAGACTCGTTCGTTTCGGGTAAAGAAACCCGTACTTCAAATTGATACATTTATCCTTGTCCATCATCTTCATCACTGAATCACGCTGAATATATATACATTTACAGGCCCCGGCGCCTGTAGCTTTGATGTTCCTGTGTAAAACTTGATCTTGTAAGGGGGGGGGGGGGGGAGTCCACACCGGCCGGCCTTACAGATTTCCTTCAAACGTTGTACATCTATAATAGGCCGTTAAAACAACTAATAGGGTGCACTACTCTGGGAATTCCGAACACTTTCCACAACAGAAGTTTTACGTAATTGTGCGTAGGTGCCGAACGTTAGTCATGTTGGGCAAGTGGTTTGGCATTCGAGCTACGTAAGGCGGACGCGTATGAGGCTCCCGCTCAAACTTAATTTTTAATCTAATTTTTTCCATCACTGGTCACTTTAATTTATGACATTTGAGAGGTAATATAATTTTCAAAAACAACTTGTATTTTCAGAAGTTTTAGTGAATTTCATGTTACTTGACTGCTTAACTATTTTTAATTAAATTTAATTATTAGAACAAACACATATATAACTATCTACAAGTAAACGAAGATACGCATAGTGTTTCCTGAAAATGTGTGCCTGTCGTGATTTGCGAAATCCTTACACATTCAATGCGGTAAGGTACCCGGAACTACTTTGCTCGCTTCGAGCTGCAGACACCTGCGCAGCGGTGAGGCTTCGTTAATGTAGCAAGAACGAATATTGTAGGTGCAAACTTTTTGAATATCGCAGAATTTACACTTGTACTACAAAAATTAAGTTTGAGTGGGTGTCGAACGGTCGCCTCATACGCATCCGCCTTACGTAGCTCGAACGCTAAGCACTATATGATCGTGTGACTGGGGCCTCCCGTCGGGTAGACCGTTCGCCGGATGCAAGTCTTTCGATTTGACGCCACTTCGACGACTTGCGCGTCGATAGGGATGAAAGGATGATGATAGGACAACACAACACCCACTCCGTGAGAGGAGAAAATCTCCGACCCAGCCGGGAATCGAACCCGGGCCCTTAGGATTGTCATTCTGTCGCGCTGACCACTTTTTTCTTAGTCTCATTTTGTTCGTTTTTCGTTCGTTGTATCTGCTCGGGGCGGACGTCGCAAGACGCCTGTTTCACTTCGTCGTTGATCTGTTAACTCAAGTTTTTTTTGTTATTACAGAGGGCAGCTAATCCTGTGACCGAACACGCTGAGTTACCGTGCCGGCAGGCACTCAGCTACCGGGGGCGGACGCTAAGCACTTAACCACCATGAATTCTTAAGTCGGGCACCTACGCACAGTTACATAAGCCACATAATAGACGCGTAAACCTTCCCTTGCGATTTTCTCGGAATTGCCAGAGTAGTGCACATACTGTTGTTTTAATGGTCTACTGAAGGTGTACAAAGTTTGAAGTGAATCATTCACCCCAACGTCCTGACCTCCACTTGTAAGTCCCCTCTACAACCTCGAGAACTGTGTAACATGAATTGTGAAACACACTGTATAATTTCGTAAGTATGAATAAATTTTAGTACGACAACATAGTGTAGCGTATGAGGAACGTCCATGGTAGGAAAACGGGTTATACACTGTATTTTCTTTCAGGCTACAGACGTGGAGCCAGTAGCCATTTACGAGTTTGAAGTCCATTTCAGCCGAAAGTTGTTCAGTTCGCCATGCATTCTCAGTTATTTCATATACTACTCAGTGCGTGTTTCTACTAAATTCTAGACGGAATACTCTGTGGTTCTCTGAAGCTTTTTTAGTACGTTACCGCGCGCCCACTCATTTTTTCTCATTGTGTTCTAGACATATGTAGGCTTTCCAATTAGTAGTACTTTTTGCAAAGTCTCATTTAGAGTACGTCAGATCTTCTGATCTCAGTCCTCATATTTGAGTCTAAGAACAGCTCAACTTCTGTCGTGTTTAACGTACCTTTCGTCTGCGGCAAAACTGAAAGGACGTGAAAAAAACTGCGTATAGCACCACGACGGATTCTCACATTAAGTTGCAGATCACTTCCTAACTGGCTGAGCGAGCTGGACAGCGATGCAGTGTTGCGTCCATAGTAAGGTCCTGGTTTATGACTGCTCTAATTTGAGTTCATGATAAGCAGTAGGCGCGCGCCGTGTTATATTTTTGGGTGGAAATCTTTGATTTCCTGAACAACATGAATACTTCTCGCTTATCAGGCCTCGTCAAGGCAGGCCATCACTATCGGGGGCAACGAACGCAGCTATCACTACGCGCTGTGACGCTCGCAGGTTCATGCGTTGCCAGCTGTTAGCTCTGACACACCGATATGGGACTCGGCAAAAAGCTTTTAATCGTACCAGCGCGGAGCTACAGGGCAGCGCGTTATCCCCAGATCGACGCGGGGACGTAAATCGGCTAAAATAATTCACTGTCAGGTACTCCGTCAAATTTGGACAAATTGTTTGCAGAACACGATTCGGTTATTCGCTGGAATTCAACATTACAGCACAGCCTAACCTATACAGACGCGACACTCACTGCTGTGAGAATTGTTACCGTCTTGACAGCCGGTGCGACACTAACGCCCCAAGCGGCGAGAAAGCTGCCCTAAAATCCAAATTTGTATTTCATTATTTTTCTAGATAATTAGGGAAATAGTTATTAAATTTTTGCGTTCCAAACATTAGTAAATTATCAAGAGACATGAATGATCCTCAAATAATGGAAAAACAGTGACTTAGGCTATAACTTAATGAAGATAAAATACTTGCCAATATGTGTATAATTGCAACTTATTCCATTGAAAACAGGAGAATATAAAATATTTCATGCGTCAGAATAATATATTTCCTTTTTGTCTGTTGTTATGAAAAGCACATTCCTTGGCACGCAACAACTTTGTAGGGAGCATAATGTTTCGCACGATCATATCACTTCACTTGACTTTCTAACACACAAATATTTTTATAAATGTAATTAACTTTGCTTCAAAAGCGAATGTGTTGAAGATTATTGATTGGCGACTCCATAGTGTCCTGTGCACTACGACCAGATAATGGGTATACTTGAAAGGAGAGACAGCATTGGTCGTATATTTTTGTTTATTATCGCAAAATCGATTTTCGGTCACTTAGTGACCATCTTCAGTGCTGTAATATATAACTTAAATTAGTAAGCACTGGTGTCAATAAGCTTACGGCGATCACATAGACCTATGTGATCGCCGTAAGCTTATTGACACCAGTGCTTACTAATTTAAGTTATATATTACAGCACTGAAGATGGTCACTAAGTGACCGAAAATCAATTTTGCGATAATAAACAAAAATATACGACCAATGCTGTCTCTCCTTTCGAGTGTTGAAGATTATTACTGTTTGCAACTCAGATGCAGCAGCAATCGTGGCATTGGTTTCTTCTCAGTTGGGAAACAATTTTGTTGCTTTTATTCTTTTATTATCTGCTACGTTAAATAATGTAGGTACTGCATTCCATACAAGTTCCCCATGTTCCACATTCACTGATTTGACTGGAAGTGTAGTGAAGAAAACTTTACGTTTTTGAATAGATATACGCCGCCATTCTGCTTAAAGGTCAGGCCTTCTGCTGTTTATTAGCAGTATTTTTGTTCTTAGTGAACACGACATTCTCCAGTAAATATCTGTACGTTACAATAAAATACAGTAAATATCTGTATGTTACAAGAAAATCGTAAATAAACTATTCTGTATGCAGCGGTTCACACCTTGTAGAGTCATTAGGAAACCTGTGGTCTCTTATTTTTGTTGTTGTTGCAATTTATTGCGCTACATACGCTCTCGTTTGTAAAAACTATTCTACAAATCATTGTAAAAAAAATAGGATTCTCTTTCACAAGATCTCGTCGAACTCAATGGTGTAGCTTCCTGGTCGCTTGACGCTATGCAGTCACAGTGGGTAACAAAAAACAGACGGAGTCTCGTGACTAGATTTTGATTAGTCGCACGCCAGAGATGTGAAACTTATTTAGTCTATTATTTGTTTTCTAAAACGAACATGAACACTTAGCGACAAACGTAAATTGAAGCACGCTCGAATAATTGAAATATTTACAGACTGTTTTGAACTTCACTTTGACCGATTACGTTAAATAAAACAAACTGGGTAAGTCCAACATTCAAAATAAACTTGTGAAGCACTTAAGTGGATTATTTATAATCCAGGTGCAGTGCCAATTTCTTGCGATCCCAGCAAGGCAACAAAATCCGGTGTGGAGTGTTGCTTAACAGGACTGTCAAATAGTCGAGTGTTTCATTTAGTGAGGAGAAGAAAGTCAGGGATCACTCTTTCGACACTAGTACAGTACATTGTCGTTCTGTTAATTGTCTAACACGTGAGATGAAACATTTCTTTTGCGTTGGTGCCCAGCCATCAGGTTTTAAAATCTCTTTGTACTTTCAGCGCTTTTAAGCACACCATGTGTCGCCGTAGGTCCTCTGCGTTATCCGCCATGGAACTGCCTCCTTACCGCTTTGTACAGTCCGCACAGCGCAGTGCGCCGTAAAGGTTGACTCGCCGGAAGGGCTAGAATCGTTTATCTCAACTCTCTGGTCTCTCATATCAAACCTCTCTTCTAATCTGCGCCGGACTGCTTCCTTATATTCTTTATTTCTGAAGCTTCTATCCACCGGACAACTAGTGAAACACGTTTAGCATTAGAGTATTATTCGGTCGTTCACAGCCCACTGTAGTCGTGTTCTACCATTTTGTGGTGACGCAAACCTTCTTCCGCCTATCCGTACCCGATTGTACACTCTGCAGTAGAAATTGCAGCCACAATTAAAGTCCGGTGCAGTACTGACGTGAATGAAATACAGCTTGCCGCATTTTTCTGTGTACCGTGAGGACACGCAGACGAGGAAATATTACTTCGATAATTACAGGAAACTGACCTTGTCAGTATTCCAGGTAAGATATGTTCCAAGGAAGCACGAAATCGTTTCTGCAAATATAAGTCGGCCGCTGTGGCCGAGCGGTTCTAGGCGCTTCAGTCCGGAAACGCGCTGCTGCTACGATCATAGGTTCGAATCCTGCCTCGGACATGGATGTGTGTGATGCCCTTACGTTAGTTAGGTTTAAGTAGTTCTAAGTATAGGGGACTGTTGGCCTTAGATGTTAAGTCCCATAGTGCCTAGAGCCATTTGAACCATTTTGCAAATATAATATGCTGGTATTATCTATAAATATAAAGCATGTTAACAAATGTAAGTTCGTAAATGTAGCTGAATAAATACCGCGCAGCCTTTATATGTAAACTGCGTCATGTTCGAATCTATGTGAATTTTTAACCGCTTTAACAGACACGTTCTTCTGATTCACAATTTGTGTATGAAGCCCTCCAGTGCTTTATATGAAACACATTTCGCTGATGTGTAGCTAATTTCCCCCAGAACAGGCGGCGGAATTTTGACTATAAAAGTCACTTCTGGTGGTGAATGGCATTCCTGGAGTCGAAAACTTAAATTTAGTGCTGCCTCTGTTTGACATCATACTTGAGAATTATTGACACAGTTTCACTGATATTACACGGTAATTGACTGACTGTTGCGACGAGTTAGATTTTCAAGCGCACCATTCGTTCTGCAATGGCGACGATGGTACACGAGAAACGTTGAATACCTTACCACGTCGCCTTCAGTCGACTTGCATTATTAATGCGCTGCGCCTCACCGTCAACAGGCTATTCGTGACCGTATCATCCGCTCATGGGAAATTGACGGCCATGGATGCCGGGACACGGTATAGCGTTCCTGAACGCACTGCGCGGCAGTGGATAAGAAGTTATCGAGATACTAGAGAACCCGGTAAGCACGTAGGAGCTTGATTTTAGCGTGTAACGTCACCTGTCGGGGATACGGTAAAATATTTATTTTTTTAAAAAACGCGATGCAATTCAAACGTACTCGGTCAGTGGATAAGGTTGCCAATCGTGACTGGCGGAATGTGATGGTTTCCGACGAATCGGTATTGTCCTTAGGCGAATGATGGTCCATTAACAGTATATAGGCCGTAAGGTGCTAGTTTCTACCCCAACTACATCCATGAGTCGTCTCTCAGTGGCCGTGCTTACATGAAATTTTGAGGACGAATGTGTTCACGTGGACTTGGAATGCTTCAAAGGATTGATGACCGACTCGGTGTTAAGAAGTATACCCCTGGTAAGATGAATATTATGATTACATCAGTGCGACAACTACGCCTAAGGGAGTTATGTTTCCAACAGGCCCAGTCACTTCTACAGTTGTCAGCTATGGTGCAGGAGTGGTTTTGCGTAACAGAGATTTCTTTCCTCGATTGGTCTCCTCTCGCACGAGACCTACACGGTATCGAAAAAGTATCTGAAGATACGAACTGGACTATGCGAGAAAGCTCTCCCGATTCGGTGCCAAAAACTAATGACATTTGGTCTGGAACGCCACCCTAGCTGCCTGAGAGGAGGTGGCAGGAAATGAAAGACTTATTACCCACTTCCTCGCAGATTGCAGTCAGTCATTAACGCTCGAGTTGTTTGGACGGGATATTAAGTGCTAAAGAAGCCGTATGCTGCGTCCTTTTTTGCGATAACCCGTACCGATACTACCCTACCGGCGTCTTTCAGTTGGTAACAGAATTTCAGGTTTACGTCAGAGGTCGACACCGATCGTGCGAGACCCGGCGAACCCAGTGGTGCGCGCCCGCTGAGCCACGCCCACCCTGTGCTGCCGCGGTACAGGGCGGCCGGCGATGGTGCGCAGGCGCCGACTACTCGCCGCTCTGCAGCCATCATTCGTGCTTCAGTTCACAGAGCCTCATTCTTGACGTATTGTGATAGCTGGGCTCTAATTCCTCCCACAGTCTTTGTACACTTGGAGAAATACAAGCTGTGAGTAAATCATCTTTTGACCGTGTTGCTCGTTCGCTAATCATTTCTGCTCCTGCCAGCTTTCGTAAGACGACCCTTGCCGCACCACACTGTAGCACACCTCTCTTAGAGTTGTGTAGTACGATGTTGTACGTAACACTTTTAAGGACTGAAAATATCTTTATAAGCGCCATAAACTGCCAGTTCTATTAATTTCGTGATTTTTTTTTATTGCAGTATTCTCAAAGTCGAGTCAAATTTACAAATGACTTTGCAATATGAGCCCACTTGTCAGTATGGCGTTGTTCCCCCTCTGGCGTACGTGCTTCAACTGATTCGACCGGGAAGGGTGACATAAGGTCATGGTTATCCTCTCCAGGGACGATCTGTGCCACAACTGTTGTAGCTACACCTCGATGTCCTAGATATTGGACAGGGGCAGAGGTGAAGCCCGAGCTCGTCCTACACGTGTCCTGCTGGGGGGGGGGGGGCAAATCTTGGGATATTGGTGTACACTTGAGTACCTCAACATTATGCTGATCACTAACATGACGCAGATAGCTCGTGGCGACATGCGCCGTGAAAAATTGCGTCTCGATACCGTCACATGAAAGGTAACGCACAAAGGCGCAGGATGTCTGTGATGATGTACTGTCGTGCAGTTCTGTCACTACCAGCCGTGACCTGAAGTCATGCGTGACCTCCCCACACCACGACGCCACGAATAACACTACTGTGGCCCTCCCCCGGCCGGGGTGGCCGAGCGGTTCTAGGCGCTTCAGTCTGGAACCGCGCGACCGCTACAGTCGCAGGTTCGAATCCTGCCTCGGGCGTGGGTGTGTGTGATGTCCTTAGATAGTTAGGTTTAAGTAGTTCTAGGTGACTGATGACCATAGTGCTCAGAGCCATTTGAACCATTTGTGGCCCTCCAAGACATTCGAAAAAGGTCGCCGCATTAATGGCCGACGATGGTCATCCACAGCATTGCAGACCCGTAATAGCATCCCGGTCACGGCGCCATTGGAAATGTAGCCGTTTCGTGTTGAAGTGTTAATAGCGGCGCCAAGCCCATCGTAACTCCACATCCGCCCTGTCGTCCGTGAACAAGTAATGGACACTCTGCTACATTCTGTGTCATCCCACAGTGCTGGTCGAGGCTAACAGGAGCTAGGCTAGGTAACTACATACTGGCCCTGCGAAGGGCGCCGTTAACATAACAGCACGAACGGCTGCTTTTGGAGTGGTGGGGTGGCCAGGAAGCACGGACTGCTGATGACTGGGGTTGCACTGTGTTCAGCGATGAATCGCGGTTCGACACTACCTCAGGTGACGGCCTACGTCGAGAGTGGCAGAGACCTGGGGAAAGGTCCATTCTTCCGATGCTCTAGAGGGTCCCAGCGATGTTAGTCCCTGAGTCATGGTGTGGGGAGCCGTCGGCTGTGACTTGATGTCACGCCTGGTAGTGGCTGAGGGAACTCTGAGAACACAGTAGTAAATCACGAACATCCAGCGTCCTTACAGTACAGTATCACGGTGCCATTTTTCAACAGAACAGTGCTCTTTCATGCGTTGTCCGTATGTCCATGAACTACCTGCGTGATGTTGATGTACTCCTGTGGCCAGGAAGATATCCAGATCTGTCCCCGATATGACATGTTGGATTAGCTCGGCGTTACCTTAGTCTCAGCGCCTGTACCTGGGATGTCAAGGATCTGCTTCAAAAAGCTGTCGGCCAGCTTGCCTCAGAAGAAGATACAACGGCATTGTGACACCGTTCCAAAGTGAATTAATGTATGCATCGAGGCTAAAGGGATACAGTGCCATACTGACAAGTTACTTGTAAATTTTACTCGTGTTCGTAGTTACTGAAATAATAGTGTGTACCCTCTCAGTCGGTGAAGTTTAATTTCGTTTCAGCCCCCACCCGCCCCTCATCTGGGTGCTTCACTTTTTTTTAAAGACAGTGTACTTTTAGGAAGATCCCGAGATGCGAGCACTGAAGTGGAATATGTCCGACCCTAACAGTTCGTACACCACCGCCAATTGCCTACTAGCAACTTTCGCCGATAATCACAATAGAAAAGAATGTACTTAAAGTCAAATACGGAATTAGTCACACAAAACCACCGCTCTCAGACTTGCGCAGAAACAAATTAAATTTGTTAGCAGTTTACCCTAGACAAGTCCAAAGTCCGTCACTTTTATCCAGTACCACTTCCAGCTAGGTAATGGCTCGACGCTCTGCAGTGAGTCCTTTTTTTTTTTTACCGAGCGAGTGCACGGTCACCAGTCCGCAACACTCTCCGAAAAGAACAAGGAAAGTGCGTAAGCAGGATTAGACGCCCGCACATACGATAGCACTTCCGAATGCATTTTAGGCTTTCCGTATCGGCGAAGTAACCTCGTTGATGACGAAGGATCACCTACTGAAGACTCTGCCCAGAGGGCCCGTCACTTGCCACCACAAACTGACGTGGGCTGCTAGATTTCGCGAGATCGCAACCACTCTGTGCAAACAGTTAACGTATTAGGCCTTTCAGGAGCGGAATATAGGCATTCTGATTGGATGTTTCATGCTCCTACTCACTGGAAATTACTGCCTGCTAGAAAGCCTCTTAAGAAATTTTTCTGCAAGTACATCGGCTAATGTACTGAGTATTGTGCTTCAGTACTGTGTAATAGCTGTCGTACCAGCCGGATCGATGTGTAGCTCAACACCACTATGTGCATGAGTACGGCCTTCCACTGCTAAGCAGTATCCATCCACCACAGATACGCAGAACTGAGACCCTCGGAAGGGATGACCACAATATACAAGAGAATGAGGAACTACCCATTCATCACGCCGTGCCTGTCTTACGAGGAATTGGGCTTCGTTCGAGGCACCCGCCACCACTACTGTACGCTTAACAGCTAGCAACACCAATGTAAGAGATCTCTGGAACAAGAACTGTCAACATATCGAAAAAAAGACGGGAATTTGAGAAATATAACTGTGATACTGTGGGTGTCAAACTTTACGTGGAACTGTGGGTCAAATTAAATACAGTCAGCACTGGATGTTGTCGGTGCTCTGACTCACTTTTTGTGGAGTCTCCGAGTTGCGTATGTGGTGCACTGAAATAAGAGTAGTGCGTTCTACGATGCCATAAGGGCTCATGGAATGGTTTTATGAATGTGAATGCCACAGCGGTGGAGTGGGTTAGAAGCTTAAATATTTGTCTGTTTGCTTTGTGTGGTGACATTCATCAAGTATTGTAAATATACTGCGTGTGTGTGTGCTATATGGACGATGATGACGACGACGACGACGATGATGATGATGATGATGATGAGCAGCCGTCACGCGTAGACTGCTCGCCTCTATGGTCAGTCTAGTCGATTCCAACCGCCACTCATTTACGAGGATCAAGGACAGTTCAGTTGATCTTCAGGGCGAACAAAATCTCACCCACCCTGAAACCAGAAACTCGATTAAGTGACTGCAGTAGCGAGCTGATCTAGCAAACCTGGGCGGCTAGAAAGAGCATTACTCTCTCTCTCTCTCTCTCTCTCTCTCTCTCTCTCTCTCTCTGTGTGTGTGTGTGTGTGTGTGTGTGTGTGTGTGTGTGTCGCTGCATGTTAGAGACAGCGATTCGAGCTCGTCAAATTACTTGGATCACTTCTTTCGACAAACTCTTTTAATGCACCGTATTTAGAATATGTTCACTTGGCTGTTGCATCGCCGCGCCTTTCTTGTCCGTTGTAATCCCGTGTACATATATTCATTCATATACATGTGTAAGTTTAATGTTTCTCGTTAAAGTGCGCTACGAGCCGTTTGTAGGTTTGCGCCGACGGTGCAGCCTGAACTACTAACGTTGGCCCACTTGTCACACTAACACAAATACGGCATGTGTTTGCCTCAAAGACTTGGCTACGCGTGTTGAGCATGCGCAAAGGGTATTTTTCCTTTCTTACGTCACCCACCACCCGCTGACAGCTCGTGGCGTGACGGCGACCTGTCAGTCAGTTACTGCGGCCTAAGAAGGCAGAGCACGGTGTCGACGTCTGGATTGAGCAGTGAGAGCCGGCGGTTGAACGGCCGCCCGCAGACGGAGAGGCCACGTGCGCGGCCTTGCTGCGGCTGGGCGGGACCAGGCCGCCAGCACGTGTGCACCTCGCTCCACTGTGCGTGCCGCGCCGCGCCGCGCCGGCTCCATCCAGCTGCTGCCTTTGTCTCTTCTGTCAGCCGAGAAGCTGCACGTCCTCACAGTACCGCCACCTAGCACACGTTTCTCGCTCTTACCGTCTACTGCAAACTCACCCGGAGTCAGTGACATTTCTGAAGTGTCAGGTCAGAGGGGTGTTCTGAACACAATGTCGACCAAATCCGCTCAATAGGCTGTGGAGTGGAAGGGGTAGGCTGGCAATACAACAGTGCATCACCATTGACTAGACACTCGTTTATTGAACACATAAGTCAGGTATTACCCAAAAGGAACAATCAGTACAAATTACAAAATAATATTCTTTTCCTGTAAGTCACTCAAACATTTAAACAGGCAAATAGCAATCATTTAACTGAAAGCCTTTAAGAAAGCAAGACTAGAAAATTTGAATGATGAGTTAAAATCATATTTAAATAGGCTCTGACCGAG
Organism: Schistocerca nitens; assembly: GCF_023898315.1. NCBI lineage: Eukaryota > Metazoa > Arthropoda > Insecta > Orthoptera > Acrididae > Schistocerca > Schistocerca nitens. Next base: position 1,298,791,087 of record NC_064614.1, read on the forward strand.
CACATATTTTTTCATTTAAGGCGATCGAAATTAATTACATAATCCTCAACAACCATATTACATCCAAGACATTTAAGATTAAAAAGTGATATATAACATCAGAGAGCTGCAGTCCCAAGTTTTAAACAGCACGTTTCAGATGAACTGCACTGCAACAGTACAAGTCCCTCAGAGGATCTCCCCACACAGGAAGTAATTGCCGCAATCGACAAAATATCAACATCATTCCATGTACAGACCTTAAACAAACTAAAAGCTCTCTTAAGTTTGGTACAGTTAATTCCCTTTCAACATAACATACATCACAAGTCTAGCCCTAGGGCGGCACCGACACCCCGCAATTTAGCGCGCGAAAAACTACAGCGATGCACTCATCACGTATCCTTAACAAAATCCAAGAACAGAGAGCCGGCACCACAATAGCGGATCATTTAACCACGCGCAGCGTGCGGGTTTGCAGGATGCTGATCTCGCCCTTAACCTCAACACCAGTTCAAATACTAGTCAGCCTACAATCTTGAACCACCATACACATTCCTTCAGTTACTGCATAGAAAGCCAATGTGATAGGCCAGACCTAATGAAACCACCACAGTTTTCGCCTCTAAATTGTCACAGTACAAGTGAGACTCAATCACAAATGTAATTTTACATCACCAGTTCCCATATAGTCAATACAAGCGCCTGATTTTCACCCGTTTATTACGGCAAGCAGGAACATCGTACGGAAAAGAGCGTAGACACGAGCTCTTACCAATTCTCTTCTCCGAAAGCAGCCACCGCAACTCTCGGGAACCACTGGGACATCCACTGCAAAAATCGTTACTCCTTCACACAAATTACAGGACGCCCGCTGCTTGCTACGGCGCTTTCCGTTCAGAGCCAACTTGTATATCTCCATGCGATAGGCCCGGCCCCACACTCGCTGCGTCAACCGACAACCGTCTGCCACCACGTCCCGGAGCACACCCTCATAGGACCTCGCCTCGTTACTCATTGCGTAGGCCCCAGAGGGCACTGCTTACCGCCCTGACCGTGGCAGGAAAGATAAACCACCACAGTGGCACTATCGATATGAGCCGCCACGGCTCAATTTCAATTCAAAAAAAACTTTCTAAAATCAAATTTCCGCCCAAAAAATCTCCTGTCCGTTGCGATCCTGCCTCGTCCAATTTTTAAACTACTTTGCTAACCGACAAGAGCTACTACTAGACCGCCGCATCCTTTGCCCATGTGCATAATTAGAAGGCTTTACGGAGGCGCATGTGGTTACTACACTGGCCAGCCGCCTGTCAGTGTCAGCTTTCGAAACTGGAGCAACCACTTCTGTACTCGCATTCGGGGGGAGGACAGTTAAATCCCCGCCCGTCCATCCAGGTAGTTTTCCGGTTTCGCTGATTCGCAGGCAAATCTACGTACTGCCAGTTTGGCAGTCGTTTGTCCAGTTCGTTTGTTACGTTCTTCGGTGTGAATACTGGTGTGATGCACCCCTATGTGCTAATCTGCCCTGCGCAAATCTCTTCAGATATTCGCAGCTACTGCAGCCTATATCAGCTTAAAACTCCCTTCCCCCATTTACAATTTTTACTCCTCGCACCTCCCTCTACTATGAAATAAACTATTTGTGAATGGCTCGGCATGTATAACTTTAAATTTGTAAAGTTGTGCCGAAAATTGCTTTTCTCATCTACTCAATTCAGAATTCAAACATTAGTTGTCCACACTACCCATCTAATCATCAGACCTCACTCTGTCGACCGTATTAAAGTCTCCCAAAAAGTACGACTTCAAGACTTTACGAAGAGCAGAGTTTGATATCGTTAATCGCATTACATCTTTCGTATCGGCAGAGAGGAAATTAAGTTAAAGAGCCAAATCGGAAGAAAGTTACAAATAAAGTACCATTTCGTAGCGAAGTTTCCCAGTGTTCGAGCTGACAATGCTCATAATCACAGGCACCTGGGGAAGGTGTTTTTTAATCGTTTCTTTGGACAGATTACTCTTCACTTTTATTCAGCATCACTCATGACATGAACTTTTCCAGATAATGGATAAGTATCGCTTCATCCGTTACCCCTGCCCCCCCCCCCCCCCAAAAAAAAACAAAAAAAATCCCCAACCACCCCCGCCTCAAAAAATGGCTCAAACTGATCGAAGATACTTCATTTTCGAAACACGTTCTCAAGGGGAAATTCACTACCTTGTTGCGTGCTCTCTGGTTGAAAGCAATTTAGGCACGATCCAGCAACCAGGCAGACATATGCAGCTATGACTTTATTGAGGACACTAGATTCCATTGTCAATTGTAGACAGAGAACTTTCTCGCTAGTTATCTTATGCTAAACTAGCGAATCTAGCAATACTTCCCAATTGCTAAATATGTATGGGAATTGGATATCGTCGTAAGCTCTTTGTCTGCTCTTTCTGTGTCCACCTACTCCTCCACGTCTTTCTCCCCATCTCCTGCTCGCCCTCTCCTCTCATCTGCTACTTCCCCCTCTGTCTGCCTATTTCCCTCCTCCCTCTGTCCTTCTCTCCCCCCCCCCCCTGTCCTCGAGCCTTGCTTACTGCTACTGCAAACAAAACCTTGATTGGCAATTGAAGTCGCTTGAAATGAATGGGTAAATCGGTTGGGATCATCAATAATATCGGGCAGGTTATGATAGAGACTTGTCCAGCTGCTTGATCTGTAAGGGTAGCAGCTCCAAGGACAATATTTCTCATAGGTTTAGCCCGCGAATCAGTAAGATCATAAAGCTTTTTACGATTCTTGTTCCGTAGTAGTATTCCAATCATGTTCCAAAACTTCATAAATACACCTTAATATTTTTTTGTAAAACCGATGGAGAGGGAAAAAAACAAAACAGCAAATTGTTGTGTATACTATCTTTGTGTAAAGTTGTTTATAAGGAGGAAGAACATATGTGGTAGAAAAACTAATAGTTTACATTCCGTGCTATGTCATTTTTCTGAGTACGAAAAAGAAATCGAAACCGCACATTTTCACTTTACGGCGCAGCGTTTTCTCTCTCGCTGACATTTATAACAGAAAACCTGGGCATTGTCAGGATGGCGCTTTTTCTGCCAAACGTGGAGTATTCAGGAAATTACACTTTAACTGAAAAAATCAGGGGAATTACAGGAATTTCATAAAACCTCAGGTAATTCGATACTTTTAATCTAGCTCTGCAATTTAATTTTATTGAGTTTTATAAATCACAAATTATAAGATAATATTTCGAGAGTGTTAATTTTATGAATATTATTCCATATAAATTATCGGTGTTTAAAAACTACCGTGTCCTCAGCCGAGAGGAAAGAAAAGTCGTTATTGTGAGCTGCTGCCTTCTGCGCTTCCCCACCGCTCATCCCCACCTGCGAGTGTCCGGGTGTTTCGTTTTGAATTTCCTGCCGAGTTTCCATTCGGTACGGCATCCACAAAGAATCAACTAATTTTTTTTGTGTTGAAATATGCAAAAACAAAATCGTCTGTGCAATGTCGTCTTGAATTCATACAAAATTTCCCGGTATGCATGTTCCCAACGATTCGATTATAGGCATATTAGTGAAGAAACTTCAAGAGACTGAATCTGTGTCGCACAAACGAAGGCCTAGAGAACCTAGTGTTTTACCCGAAAATAAATTAGACGAGATAGGGGAGGCCTTGGAAAGAAGTCGGAGAAAATATCTGCGCCGTTTGGCACTTGAGACTGGTGTGTCAAGTGCATCTGCCCACAGAGCTATGGACAGACTGAAACTGAAACCATCCGAAATAACGGTAGTGCGTCAACTGGATCGACGCCGTTGTTGCAACTGACTAGTGCAGTCTGTGCACGATGGGGAAGTCGATCCTGGGATGTTTTCAGCCGGATGACGCATGGCTGCATTTGTCAGGGTACGTAAAGTCTCAGAACAATTGACGTTAGAGCTCCGGCAGTCCTCGCGAACCACATCAAGAACCTCTGACCTCTGCATGATATGAAAACAGGAGTATGGTGTGCAATTAGTGCAAGACGAATTATTGGACCAATCTTTTTCCACGAAACGATACTTTCTAACAGGTATGTGAACAACATACTGCATCTTTTTCTCGAGAACTAACACCTAACGAAAAAAATACCGTATTTTATGCAGGACAATGCAAGACCACACATCGCCAGTGTTTCTATGAGAGCAATTCGAAGTGTTTTTGGCGATAGCATAGTTGACTGCACTACTCGTTCTGAGTTCTAAATCCGTGTGAGTCTTGCCTTTGGGGAATGTTAAAAGGCGGTATATACAACCAATTCCTAAACGCTCGAAGACTGGGAAGACAGTGTCGACCACTGGACTCGCATTCGGGAGGACGACGGTTCAATCCCGTCTCCGGCCATCCTGATTTAGGTTTTCCGTGATTTCCCTAAATCGTTTCAGGCAAATGCCGGGATGGTTCCTTTGAAAGGGCACGGCCGATTTCCTTCCCAATCCTTCCCTAACCCGAGCTTGCGCTCCGTCTCTAATGACCTCGTTGTCGACGGGACGATAAACACTAACCACCACCACCACCACAGTGTCGGGTAGTCATTTCCCAGATTTCGGCAGCCGAAATTCGTCGAGTGTTTGCCAGTGTGTTCAGGAGATGGCAGGCTGCTCTTACCACAAGGGACATCATGTTGAGCACCTATTCTAATGGAAGGATGGCAAAGTTGTTTAACTCGGGGGAAGCGCGCGCAAAGCCGGCTACCGGCAGACCAATGTCAGACAGTAGGGCCGTCTTTCGTGAGACACCCTCTACATACGCTATGCCCGTCTGTGTAAAAATTTATATATGCGGGCTCTCTTCGCCGAACGAGTGTACGCTTAGTAAGCCGAGAAAAACGAGAAAATGCCTAAGCAAAATTCGACACCCGCACACAGCAAGGCACTTTCGAATGCTTTATAGGGCTTCCACACGGGGAAAGCAACCTCGTTGATCCAGAAGGGTCACTAACTCCAGACTACCAAAACAGTAACCAATTTGAAAGAGAAACTCTGCCCCAGAAGACCCACGACATGCCACGTCATACCGAAGAGAGCACCGAGCGAGGTGGCGCAGAGGCTAGCACACAGGACTCGCATTCAGGAGGACGACGGTTCAAACCCGCGACCGGCCATCCTGATTTAGGTTTTGCGTGATTTCCGTTAATCTCTCCAGGCGAATGCCGGGATGGTTCCTTTGAAGAGGCAAGGCCGACTTCCTTCCTCATCTTTCCCTAATCCGATGGGACCCGTGACCTCGCTGTTTGTCCCCTCCACCAAATCAACCAAAGAGGGCTGACGACCGACTCCGGTTTCGCGACTTCCCGAACACTCCAAGAAAATATTAAACATATTATATAACTTTCAGGATATGTATTATTTACAAGGTTTGAAGTAAATCGGTCAACTACTTTCCGAGGATATTGGTATCACGGTAATACGACATCTTGCTTTTTTCGGTAGTGTGTATAGAGTGGAGAGTTGGAGAACACGGCGATTCCTTCTCAGTAGCAGAACCGGAGCGAGCAGCTGCTCATGTATTTTTCTGTCCTCGGGCTGCTGACTGGCAGCAGCATTTCCGGGCCACGAGCGTGCCGACCTGTCCTATCGGATTCCGATCTCGACAGCCGGCCGGCGGAAATTCGGCAGGCCAGTGGCAGTCGCTGTGTACTGTGCTGTACTGTGCTGTGCTGTGCTGTGCTCTCGTGTAGCGGATGCGAGGCGCGAACCGGCGCTCGACGTGACATCCTGCGAGCGTCAAGGCCCCCAGGCGCTCTCTCCTCCAAAACGGGGCGCAGCGGCGGCGCGGGCCGTCCTTCACTGGCCTGCACTGGGCGGCTCGCAGTAGGTGTGCAGCGTGGCGGGCGCGAAGCCCTACTGTGTGTCGAAATATGGGGCTGCGCAGGGCACACCTCGGGCTAAACAGACCTAGAGGAAAACGAGCTCCTCACAGAGGACTAGCCCGGATTCGGGGAAAAAACGGCGAGCTTTTATTCGTAATCCACAGCTTGCAAACAGTAGATGCAGGTTAACTGGTAGATTCCATTTTCCTACTCTTCAAGCCGCTCCGCACTGAAGCACATCGTCGACTACTAACAAGGGAACCTCCCCATCGCACCCCCCTCAGATTTAGTTTAAAGTTGGCACAGTGGACAGGCCTTGAAAAACTGAACAGAGATCAATCGAGAAAACAGGAAGAAGTTGTGTGGAACTACGAAAAAAATAAGCAAAACATACAAACTGAGTAGTCCTTGCGCAAGATAGGCAACATCAAGGACATTCTGAGGTCAGGAGCGCCGCGGTCCTGTGGTTAGCGTGAGCAGCTGCGGAACGAGAGGTCCTTGGTTCAAGGCTTCCATCGAGTGAAAAGTTTACTTTCTTTATTTTCGCAAAGTTATGATCTGTCCGTTCGTTCATTGACGTCTCTGTTCACGGAAAAATTTGAAAACGTTAAAAACATAAGTTTTGACAGCACAGGGAAAACTGTGCAACTGTGAAACTGTTGCAGTTTATGTCACAAACTCTTATGTTTTCATCACTTTTTTCGCAGTGATTATCACATCCACAAGAAAACCTAAATCGGGCAAGGTAGAAGAATCCTTTTACCCATTCACCAAGTGTACAAGTTAGGTGGGTCGACAACATATTCCTGTCATGTGACACGCATTCCGTCACCAGTGTCGTATAGAATATATCAGACGTGTTTTCCTGTGGAGGAATCGGTTGACCTATGACTTTCCAATCAAATGTTTTCTGTTCCCATTGGAGAGCCACGTCCTTTCGTCTACTAATCGCACGGTTGTGCGGTGCGGTCGCAAAACACAGACACTAAACTTATTACAGTGAATAGAGACGTCAATGAACGAACGGACAGATCATAATTTTCCGAAAAAAACTTTTCACTCGAGGGAAGACTTGAACCAAGGACCTCTCGTGCCTCAGCTGCTCACGCTAACCACGGGACTACGGCACTCCTAACCTCACACTGTCTTTAATGTTGCCTATCTTGCACATGGACTACTCAGTTTGTATATTTTGCTTATTTTTTTCAGAGTTCCACACAACGTCTTCCTGTTTTCTAGATTGATCTGTGTTCAGTTTTTTCAAGGCCTATCCACTGTGCCGACTTATAACTAAATCTGAGGGGGGTGCGATGGGGAGGTTCCCTTGTAAGCAGTAGATGACATGTGGGGTATCTACGTAAATATCTGATTGGCTGGTTGAATATATTTGACTATCAGCACTCTGTACCCCATAGTGGACTGCCAATGATTCACAGAATGTCAAACGTGCCCCCAAGGAAGCGTAGTGGGACCTTTGATGTTTCTGAATACATAAACGGTTTATCAAATGGAAAGACCAGCACTAAAAGGTTGTTCGCTGACGACGTTGTCGTGCACAGCAAAGCAGAAAAGCGTATAGTCGTTAGGAGATCGTTGAAATTATAACAAACAGAAAAAAACCGTGTAGTAGTTGATTACAAAATTGGTGGTGAAAATCTAGAGCACAGTCTCAATACTAAAGAGCTATATGCAGTGGGAGGATCACGTAAAATCACCAATAGTGAAGGCGAATGAAAGAATTTTTTTTAAGAGCTCTCGTAAAATGCAATGCGTCTGTAAAGGAAAACTCATACAGGACACAAGTGCGACCAATTCTTGAGCAGACCCTACTGTTCCAGCGCTTGGTGGGCGTGATAAGATTCAGAAACAAATCAGCGGCGCGTTACTGTAGTCGTAACAGGTCGGTGTCATACAAAAATCGGAATGATTGGAAGAAATACAAAGCTTTTCTCGCGATACGCTGTTCGGGAAATTTAAAGAACCTGCATTCGAAGAGCACTGGAAGAAGGGGGAAAAAATCGATAATATTTGTACGATGCTCCATACACCATACACTGTACCGTGGATTGCGAGCATATAATACAAAGGACGTTCAAAAAGCTTTGCACAGTCGTCTCTAATTCTTTTATTTTTTGCAGGAGGAGATAAAACTTTTTGTGAACGTACTTGGAACATTTAGCTATACATTGAGCCTACTCAACGTAACCTCCATCAGCTCTGACGCATCTGACCAAACGTTCTTTCCATGATGTAAATGCACTTTGTAAAAATTCTGAGGATTGACTTTCACACGATAGCTTGACACAGGAAATAAGGTCTTTCTCACTATCAAATGTTTTACCGCTCAGGTGGGCCTTCAGACGACCAAAGAGGTAAAAGTCAGACGGAGCCGAATCCGGACTGTAGGGACGATGAGGAACAATGTTCCAACCCATTTTCCCGATTTTCTCCTGCATCATAAGGGCTGTATGGGGTTTGGCATTGTCATTGTGTAGTCTGATGAGCTGACCCTGAAGCTGTGGTCTGTGTGTCTTGATGGCACGTCGCAGCTTGTCCAGTGACAAACAGTAACGGTCCCGGTTAATTGTGGAGCCAGGTCCCAAAAAGTCAATGAAAATGACACCACATTGATCCCAGAAGGAGGAGGCCATCACCACCTTTCGGTCTGCTGTTCGTGAAAGTCTTGGTGTCTTCTTCCGAGGGAAACCAGGATGATGCCACTCCATGGATTGAGTTTTGCTCTCAGCTTCGGACAAAAACAACCATGTTTCATCCTGGGTGATGACGCCGTTAAAACACTGTTTCCACACTTCAGTAAAGGTCTTCAGGAGACCCTCGCACACATTCTTCCTCATCATTTCATTTCTCCTGTCAGTATTGTAGGCACCGAACGTGAACAGATTTTTCTGTACCCTAGTGACTGTACCGGTGATACCACACTATCCAATGACAAAAGAGTCATTTCAGCAAGCTGTCGTGTCGTCACACATCTGTCATTTTGGATGATTTGATCAATGGTCTCCTTATTCACATCACTCACTGCTGTCGATGGTCTACCTCGTCGTGTATTGTCCAGTAGAGAGAAATCACCTTCTTTCGACCTCAGCAACCACCGCTGGATACTGTTGTGATCTACTGTGTCCTCCCCATAAACAGGGAGCAACTTCCTGTGAATCGATGTGACAGAGTCATCGCCGGTCTTGAAGAGGAACTCCATAACCGACCGTTGTTGCAACCTGACATCTGCTTCACGGTCCATTGTGGCTCACCTGTAAATAAAATAAAATACTTTTATATACGAACTTATTGCTAAATGTTCCAAGTATGTTCACAAAAAATTTCAGTCGCCTCCTGAAAAAAAATAGAGACAACTCTGCAAAACATTTTGAACGCCCTTTTTATATACAGGTATATAACTTGGTGTCGTCAGTCGAGGTTAATTTACTCACAGTACTGGACGACGGACATTTTCTGCTTCAGCAACTTTCAGAGCTACAAGCTTTCAAAAATACTTAGAGAAAGGTTTTAGGATCCATTCGGGAGAGTAGTATTCCTTCTTCACGTAGCAAAATCATACACTCTCACTAGTAAAACGTTGGGGGGGGGGGGGGGGGGGGACTACGCTCAACATAATTATACTGGCACCCATCTCCCCAACGTACGAAGTCTGTTCAAAAAAATCCGGAACATTGTGCACAACAATTTTCTGCGCTTCCCTTTTACTTACTGTGCACGGTCTCCTTCGAAACACTCTCCTCAACAATTGAGATACATCACTGCAAACGCCCTTTCCACTTCAGGAAGCAGTCTTGATATGCCTCTTGCTTGATCGCACAAAGCGCCGTCTGTGAATTTTAGTTTACCTCGTCTATCGTTGCAAATCTTCGTCCTTTCAACGGCGTGATCAACTTTGTAAATAAAAACCATCCACAATGGCCAGGTCTGGAGAGTACGGAGGATGAAGCAGCACAGTGATTTCATTTTTTGTGGAATAGACAAGCACCAACAGGGATGAGTCTGCGGGTACGTTATCGTGATGAAAGAGCCATGAATTGCCTCGTCACATTTCAGGCCGTTTCCTTCTCACATTTTCTCGCAGCCGTCGCAACATGTCCCGATATTACCATCGATTAACAGTTTATCCCTGTGGCACTAATGCATGATGAACTAATCCTTCAAAGACAAAGAAAACTATCAGCATGGCTTTGACATTTGACCTGACCTGACGAGCTTTTTTTTTTTTATTTTCGAGAACGTTTTCTGACCCATTGTGAAGATTGAACCAGTGACAGAACCAGTTATGATTCCCGTAAGCAACACCTCATTCTCACTTGCGCGATCCAAAAGCTTTCCACAGATTGTGAGGCAAAGATCTCTTTGGTCTTGACTCATGAGTTGTGGGACGAACTTGGCTCAGCACGATGCATTCTAAGGTGCTGTGTTAGAATTTCATGACATGCTGCAACTGAAATGTTACTTTCTTCTGCTATCGCTCGGACAGTCAGTCCTAGACTGACACACAATTTCGTTCACATTCCCGGCGTGAGGGAAGGGCGTCCTGAACGAGTGTCACCTTTAACTACGGTCCGGTCATTTTTAAACCGTGTGAACCATTCGTAGCACAGAGTACGGCTTAAGCACTCATCACCGTAGGCTTCCTGCATCATTTGGTGTGTCTCTGTAAAGGTTTTCTTGAGTTTCACGCAAAACTTAATGCAAACGCATTACTCTCGAAATTCGCAAAACATGCGACACAACTCTCTACTCAGTAAAGCACTGCACAATAACAGACATACAACAATGAAACTTCCAGAAGTTACACATTAAACACAAGCGTATGCAGGGATGCCAACCGCATTTCGATCCAACAAGCCATTGGCGCGAAATTACCATTGTTCGAGAAGTTTTTGAACAGACCTCGTACAGTGCATGTGTAATTTCTGTGTAGGTTTCGGAGAATATTCAAAATTAAGCAGAAATACTTAATTCCAAGGTGCATATGAAGATTTATTGCATTATGTTTGTAACTGTATTGCAAAAAAAGTATTTGATGGTGTAAAAAACCAAAAAATAAGAATTTATAGTAAATAACGTAACAATAGAAGTAACTATTTATGCTGTGTCATGACATAAGAATACTTATTAGATACATAAAAAGTGTCACAGTTTTGTTAACATGTCTGGTATGATTAGTAGGGTCTTAAGATTTAAAACACAATAACCAGAAGGAAATTCTGTAGAGTTGGAACTGTACAAGTAGTATTATTTGAAAGTGACTCGTGGTTACAGATAGGACAGCTACGTTCAAATAGCATACACGAAAATTATATAGTGTAAGAATAAAATTGTAAATAATTCGAGACACTGAGTAACATCGATATTTGGCTAGAGAAGTAAACTTCGATAGCCTAATAAATTCAAGACAACAGCACAAACTACGATGACGACACTACGAAAACGAGCAGCGACATCGTACTTACGGAAATGAAACGCTGTAGACGAGAAGGAGAGAAGTGTGGCAACACCGTGGACAGCTCAAGTGTATAGGTTTATTTGGCGTCTTTTCGGACAAATAGTAGCCGTGCAGTTAAGTTTGACGAGTGTATCGTGTCTACATAAATGTACAGACTTCTTAATGGCATCGACAGGACTGCGCATGACGTATTGGAAGCAGGAATTTTAGTCAATTTCCGAATATATCTTACTCTTAACCGGGTTTAATTAATCCAATAGAATACTTTCGTTCTAATTAAAGTATTGGCATGATTATAGAGATTTCTCATAGTCCATTATAGAGATGCTTCATAGACTTAATATTGTAAATGGAGAACTGGGTTTCTTGGTTTTTGTCCAGTTAGCGTCTAGACCCCCTCTCCCCCTTTATAGGATGGCGCAAACTTGGACCCACTTCGCAAAAACTGATAGAGTTTGAAGAAATTGTCATGTAATTAAAGCCACCAAAAGGTTAACTATGGGCGTAACAGGAATCGTGCGTTATCATCGATCGTGAACTATATACATTTTATCATTACACACCGGAGAAGTATGCCCTTAATGTTCACTATTTTCTCTTACTCAGTTCGTATTTCATCTACACAAAATGGCACAGTCTGCCCTCGTGCAGCCTAGTCTTTAAATTCAGTTAAGTTTCTATTAGATATTTCTGGCACGCCTAAGTGCAATGCGGCAATTGTTAATAAAATTAACACGAGGACTACTTGAAGAGAGTTGAAGTGAGATACTACTAACTAACTTTTGCATCCCCGCTGCTCAGAAAGTTAACTGTTCACTCAGGAAATAACTAATTATGACTTACCACTGTGTTACTGCAAAGTTTTTAACATTCGCGAGGGATGGTAGCCGTTAAGACACACACACACAGACGCTCAGTATTTTGGCAGTCGCTGTCTTATGTGATGCTTGGTATGCAGCAAAAATTGTGCGGGACATTATAGCCTGGAGCTCAAATTTCCACGGATATAGCAGTTGGAGTGGATTCTGAAGCAATCGGGACGTATGCACGGCCGTGATATTACAGAATAACCAGAAAAATACAATAGGAAATGAGAGACTGCGAATGTATTAGAAAGTCTGGCGTCTGGCTACACGTTTGGAATGAAGGCTTTAACGACAGTGAAACGTGGACGATGCACAGTTCAGAAAAGAAAAGCTTGAAACGTGGTAGGCCGGAAGAGTACTGTACATTAGATGGCTCGATCGAATAACTAAATGAACCGACAGTGAATGCTCCTGCGGAGACTAAATATGTGACTAAAAGAAAGGGCCGCTTGAGAGGACACATGTGTGGCCATCGTCAGTTTGGTAATGGAGGGAAATGTGTAGAGGACGAAGGAAAAATTGTAGAGAGGGACCAAGGCATGACTACAGTAAAGCGAGTTGGAACGAATGTAGGCTGCAGTAGTTCGAGGTAGGTGATGAGGCTTGCACAGGATGGACGAGCGTGGATATCTGTAACGAACCAGTCTTTAAAGAGCAGGAGACGACGATGACAACAAACAACAACAAGAAAACTTGTTGGGCGAAAAAAAAATGTAGGTACCGTGAACAGTTCTGTGTAAGCGGAAAACAATGGATTTCGTTAAACAGAGCGAGCCGCGTCGTCCGCTGCAGACGCGTCCGGATAAGACCTGCGTTAACTACGGTCTCTTGGCGATACCGGAGGTCGCGGGGTCTGCGCCGTCGCCAGCCGACCGGTAACGACATCTCGAGGTCCCGTTAGCACTGGCCGACAGGCCAACTCCTAGCGTGGAGCCGGTTATGGAGAACTGATGCGCGAAACAGCCATCAGCCCGGCGCACGGCGCTGCAGGGCCACTAGCATTGGCTATCATGCGGTAGAGGCACCACCTCGGATGCGGGCTGCAGTCGTTTCTCTCTCTCTCTCTCTCTCTCTCTCTCTCTCTCTCTCTCTCTCTCGCACACACACGCACACACACACACACTCACTCACTCACTCACTCACTCACTCCATCCCTCTCCCCTCTTTCCAGTCCCTTCAACCCTCTCTTCCCTTCCTCTTCCTTCCTCTTTTCACTCTCACTGAAGATGCTTGTCTTTTGATATAGGATTGCCTTGAGCTTTTCTTCATGCCAACATTATCGTACTGTGAATGAAACAAAAAATGAATAAATAACTTCCCGACATTAGAAGAGTCAACCAGAGTTTAAAGCCTTGCACATGATTTTCTGTGAGGTACATGTGTGGCTGACACCAACGGTGTCTCCACAGCACTCCAGAACCAAAAAACCCCAAATTCTACAAAGAATCGAACTCGAATGTATAAAAAAGCTTCAAACGTCTGATTACTTAACAAATTACTTAATGTTTTAGATATTTGCCTATAACCTTATAAACGGTAAAAAGTTTAGGCAAGATTTGAAATTATGCTCAAAATTTGTCGAAAGTCGGAAAGTGCTCTCATTATCAAACGCTAGTTGGATGTAAACTGGGTCATTTATGCTTCATTTTAAGCAGAAGGAAATCGTTCGCGCATCTAAATGTTTATGGAGACATTTCTCCTGAACTATGTGTCGTACTTGCATTTAATTATGGTGGTACATTCAGCAGTATACGTGGATACTCTGCAAGCTGTGTTGTGAACAGTGGTAGTGACAAAGAAGTAATAAATTAAACCGACAGGCCTAATGCTGAAGTTCGACGGCATGAACAGCGTAAACCTAGTAAGCGATAAACTTTCTGTCATCATTTTGTGTGCGTGTGTGTGTGTGTGGGGGGGGGGGGGGCGATTTTAAATCTCATGTTGTTGCTGGGGTCTTCAGTCCAGAGACTTGTTTGATGCAGCTCTCCATGCTACTCTATTCTGTGCAAGCTTCTTCATCTCCCAGTACCTACCGCAACCTACATCCTTCTGAATCTGCTTAGTGTATTTATCTCTTGGCCTCCCTCTACGATTTTTACCCTCCACGCTGCCGTCCAATACTAAATTGCTGATCTCTTGATGTCTCAGAACATGTCCTACCAGCCGATCACTTCTTCTAGTCAAGTTGTGCCACAAATTCTTCTCCTCATTAGTTATGTGATCTACCCATCTAATCTTCAGCATTCTTCTGTAGCACCACATTTCGAAAGCTTCTATTCTCTTCTTGTCTAAACTATTTATCGTCCACGTTTCACTTCCATACGTGGCTACAATCCATACCAATACTTTCAGAAACGACTTCCTGACACCTAAACCTATACACGATGTTAACAAATTTCTCTTCTTCAGAAACGCTTTCCTTGCCATTGGCAGTCTACATTTTATATCCTCTCTACTTCGACCATCATCAGTTATTTTGCTCCCCAAATAGCAAAACTCATTTACTTCACTACTTCATCTCTCAAAGCTACCCATTCTTCTTCTACTGTATTTCTTTCCTCCATTCTTGTCAATCGTTCCCTAGTGCTCTCCCTGAAAGTCTCTACAACCTCCAGTTCTTTCAATTTATTCAAGTCGCATCTACTTAATGACTATATTATTTTAAATTTTTAAGTTAGGTCAATAATTAGGCGAAATATTGGAAATCGAATTGTTGTTACCCTTAAGCTCCGTATGGTACTGGGTTCCAGTAAAGCTTCCTAGTAATATAGGCTCTTTCCAATGTCCGGCAGTTTTTTCATGTTGGAATGTTAATGGCAGAGAGTATTAATGGGCGCATCATTTGTAAGTATAAAGTTCACTGCTGTCAGTAACCTGTTAACTCTCGTTGTCCGATGGCGTGCCGCTTTCAGTTCAGCATACCGTGGCTACGTGTGTCCTGTATACTGATAGTAGGGCAGCCCTTGGTCTCGCTGGAGATCTGCCCACCGTCCACGCAGATACCGATTCAGTGTTAACAGAGTGGTGAAATTTTGTGAACTATCAAGCCTCAGCCCTAAACTGGTGGGGAAGGACGGCGGACTTTAGTACGTTATAAACTGCTCTACATGTGGGGACAGCCTTCATCCCCACCCGTGAGGTTTCCTGTTGGTTTTGTCGTCAGGGCGCTGATGACCGTGATGTCGAGCGCCCCCTCAACCTAGATCATCATCATCATTATCTCGTTGTCCTAGGGCTGTGTCGTGGCGTGCTAGGAGCCAATCTTTTTAATAAGGCTCCTGCAGTTCTTCATTTGACGCAGCTATCGGCTAAGTAGTATTCGTGGGAAAATGATAACTAGTCAGTCGAAACCCGTAAAGCCATTAAACATTGTAAGCATCGGCTGAAATAAACTACATACACTTTTAACACAAAAAAAAAACGACGCGCCACGGAGGAATTATCTGAATGGGACGGAAATCGGTCTGTGTGATGTGCATATACAGACAAATGACTACAATTTCAGAAAAAAACTAGATTCATTCACGAGAAATAGCATCACAAACTGAGCAAGTCAATAACGCATTGGCCCACCTATGGTTGTTATGCAAGCAGTTGCTTGACTTGGCATTGATTGATGGAGTTGTTTGATGCCCTTCTGAGGGATATCGTGCCAGATTACGTCCATCTGGTGCCCTAGGTCGTTAAAATCCCGAGCTGTGTGGAGGGCCCTGCCCGTGTTGAACGTTCTCTAGTGGGCAGAGATTGGGCGATCTTGCTGGCCGAGGTGGGGTCTGGCAAGCACGAAGACGAGCAGTGCAGACTATAGCCGTGTGCGGCCGGACATTATCTGGCTGAAATGTAGGCCCAGAATGACTTCCCACGAAGGTAACAAAACGGGGTGTAGAATATCGTCGACGTACCGCGGTGCTGTAAGGGTGCCAGATGTCCTGCTGCGAAGTGAAATGGCACCCCTGGTTGTCGGGCGCTGTAGCAGGCGACAGTGAGGTTCGTACACAACCGCTGTCTGTGGCATCTCAAGACGCGTTTTCGCTGGTCATCGAGGCTCAGCTCGAAGCGAGAGTCATCACTCGAGAGTCAATGAGATTCCTGGCCGAAGCCGTGTCTGGAGACGTCCCGGGCAATAGAGGTCAGAAACGAGCTTTAAAGTCGCCAGTGAGCCGTGTGACGTCATCTCCGAACTAGTCGGCTCCGTGTGCCCGTGGAATCGACCCATTCGCCACCTGAGTTTGTCTTCCGATTCAAGGAGACCCGACTCGCTCAGAAAGGAGAGCGAGTACTCGCGGCATTCCCGCTACTCACACAACCGTTTTGAAACAAGTTTCCGCCATTAAACTGTAAGTTACTATTCATTGTTTCTCACAATCGTGATTTCAGTTTCACAGCCATTGTCAGGTGCAGCGTGAAATGTCGCAGAATGTCCGACGTGCCTAAACGTCAAAACAAGTTACATGCTAGTACATAGACTGATCGGTTAGCATTGAGTATTACTCTGTTTAGGCATACGTTTATATAGATAAACTTTTTCGAAGACTGATGTAAATTTATTTTAATAATATTCATAAAATGTCTAACCGTTACGGTCACATATACACACTTTTGAGGCGTCACCGAATCTGTAGCGACAGTACCACAAAACGTGATAGGAGGATGAAATGCAATATGGTCAGGGCCCTGCGATCACCTAGGGACTTTGACGATCTACCGCGACAGGTGGACAGAATTTGGCATGATATCCCTCGCGAGGACGTCCGTGACGCTCTTCTTCTTGAATAATAATCCTATTTTTCTGAATTTGTAATCATTTGTTTGTGTGTACACATCCACCGATAACATCCGCCCCATTGGGATAATTCCTTCGTGGTGCGCTGTTATTTTTTTCCCCGGTAGTGTGTACTTAAAAATGCCGCTTAGTTTGGTTGTGTTAGCAACAGAAAGCACCTTCAAAAGAGCGACCGCACTAAAATTACATCTGACGGGTGTATACCAAATTCAAGTGCTGTCACCCGAAAAAATGCATTTATTGGAACCTGATAAAGGTGTCAGAAGGCAGAAAAGCGGGAAATGCGCGCGAACGACTACATGCATTACGTGTTTAACAACACTGCCAATAGCCTTGCACTGCAGTTTGCGCCATTTTTATACCCAGTATACCACGCAGAAACAGGAAAACCTGAAAACTCGACATTAACAGGACCCATGATCTGTTGAGATACGTTAGAATACCACATTATTGCAGCCATAGTGGACTATGACATCCAAAAAGAGTCCGTGTAATATCGACATGAGACTTTCCGGAAATCATTACGGCTGTTGATATTGATGCTCACACAATTTGTAATTAAGAGACGCTAACTCGAGAGCTATATTTGACGCATTGTCTTTTGGAGATCGCTGATGAAATAATAAGTACAGCATTTGGTGCGACGAGTATCGACACCTTTTTCATTGGCAGTAGTAAGAAACCTAGTGCATGAAAAGTTGATGTGTCTTGTATCTACTGCTTAACTCGGACGTGTCACGTACATTACGTTTGTGTGCACTCTAATTTGTTTGTGTTAATCTCTTTTATACTGTCCTGCAATCGCCAGAAACCGGGCATATAATTCTTGGGATCTGTAGTGTAAACAGACAATTGTTTCTCTGCCGCGTCGAAACAGTGCGGTAACTGTACTAGATATCCGAAACATTTTGAAACGCCAGCGTTGTTTGGAAGGGACTTTACAATGAAAATTTGAGGGCTTGATCGTGTGATACAGTTCCATATGCTGTCACCGTAATTAATCGTCCATACAAGTTATTACGGTTGGAAATGGTGAAGTGTCTGTGCGTGGCGGCGTTTAATATTTGGGTGATATTGGATGATATTCAAACGGTGTGTGTGTGTGTGTGTGTGTGTGTGTGTGTGTGTGTGTGTGTGTGTGTGTGCGCGCTTCGTCGCCGAATCGACGCGCAATTAATCTGCTTTAATTAGGCTTGGTACAGCATCGCAGAAACTAGCGGCTCTGACGCGCCAGTTAAATCACTCATGCTTTGTAAGAACGGTGTCTCGTACTTATTCAGCCTCCAGGAAGGACTGATAAAGAGTTTAGTGACCCGTCGACGGCGACATTAGAGACGGATCAGATCGTCATATAAAGAGTGGAAGGGGAAAAAGGCGACCGATATCATTTTAAAAGCACTGTCCTGTCTTTTGCCTTTAGCGATTTAGGGAACCAGGGACAGCCTAAACCTCGGTACCCGGACGTGGATTTGAACCGCTGCCTTCAAGGGTTAGAGTACAGTACATTAACCGCGACGGCATTATGCTCGGTCAGCCTCAAGGCGAAGGGACGGTGCTCAAGCGGAATCTGCTGTGGTGGCAAATAGCTCTCAGAATGCAATGGAGCTTCACAGTTACTACATGGTGTGTTCTGGAAGGAATTTCGCATGTCGATACTCCAGCTGCTGTGTGGTTTTTATTGTTTGTCATATATGTTTTGAAGTTTAAGCTGTGAAATATTGCTTCAGTTAATATAATTGTACTTCTCAGCACTGGCTATGACCGTGATTTGGTAATCAGTTCTACTGTATGGTTTGAGTATGCCCTCGAATGTACAGGTGCTGAGTACGCCGATATTGTAATGTCTCTCTATACGTATTTAGTAATGTTGCTCGCGACGTGTTGACTTTTATAAAACAATTACAGCCAAATAAAGGAAAAATGAATTCACGTGATAATTTTGTAAGAGCTGTGGAGTCTCGTTCGACAAAAGGAAACAAAAGACAAACACAAGACCAAACATCGGGAGGTCCAGTTGTCAGCCGGCACTAGTGTTCTCTGTCACTTCTTGCACCATCGGGATCGATTGGTGTACATGCAGAATGGAAAAGGGAACTCCGTTGTGTTGTATACGCGTTAAACAGAGGTCTCCGCTGTGACTGACTGACTGGGTGGAAGTGAAGAGCATACCACATCCAACAGGACGTCTCTAGTCTAGCATTCAGGTGAGCTGAGCTGTTCGAAGCCAACTTTCGAATTTCCAGGACAGATTTACTTACCATAGGCGTGATGTACGTAAGAAGAGCAATAACCTCCCAACCACTCACTTCTTCCCGAAGAGGCATTTTTAGTCAGCTTGTCAGAAATTTGAAAGAAAGAGAGAGAGAATAATTGCAGTTATTCAGATCCCGGTTTAGTAAGGAGGAGATGAGATGAAAAGATGATGATTCCAGTCCCTGTGTTGACTTACCGATGCCCGCAGTCAGTTCCAACAACCACCCCAAATCAATAATTCTAGTGACCGAGGTGCCCAAGTAAGCTGGTTCTTAATCTCAAGAACCTACGTCGTCGCCAGGGTGTTCAACACGTTCACAAAAGTGAAACGGACGGAGTTTTTTCGACTTTCCGTTTTAAAATGAATAATTCGGTCAACCAGATACACCATGTGCTTACCCGAAGATGGCACGACTGTTAAGGTTAGGGAGAGGGGCAGATGTTGAGTCGGACCACTGTATTGTGGTGGCCAAGCATACGCGGAGGATAACAATCTATAACCGTGTAGGAACGTGTGAAGTTTAATGTACACCTAAACCACCAATAAGAGGGAAACAGCAGAATTTCAAAGAGAGAAGGACGAAGGTATGAGAGCGAGTGTCGCTGAGGAGGAAGCTAGCCTCAAAGTGCACTGACAACTATTGGAAAAAGCAATACAACAGACAGCGGAATCCAAGCTGGAACAGGAAAACAGACGGAGTGAGTGGTATGATAATGACATTGAGAAGGGTAGTGAGGAAGGCAACAGGTCAAGGAAGGTGACACTCCAGCGAGAAGCACAGGCCGCTATACAAAATGAAGAAGTAGTGAGACATGAAGCAAAAATTATTTTCAGAAGGGAAAATAGGGAAATTGAAGAAGATAGATTCAAAGACATCGGGGAATATAAAGATGAAAAGGATTGGAAGAGAATGTTTAAGGGAATAAGAGACGGATGGCAGCGTCAGACAATAATATGCAGGAATAAACAAGGAAAGTTGAACAGAGATGAAACCCAAATTAAAGGTGGGAAGAATATTTTAAAGAACTATTTTAAGTCTGGGGAAATTCTGGAATTTTAAGAAGAGGAGCATGTGGAACAACTTGACACCGATAATGATGGAGAGGAACCAACGTTGGAAGAAGTGATATGAGCTGCGGGGGAAGGGGAAGAGACGAGATACAAAGTGAAATATTCACATTTGGTGGTATGGAATTATTAAAGTAAATACATGGACTGTTCAGGAAAATATGGAGAAGTGAATAAATGATAACAAACTGGAACATCTCCATTTGTATACCAATATATAAGAGGGGCGACAAATTTGCAGTGACCACAGAGGAATAGCATTGCAAAGCTTGAAAATACTTGATAGGATACTGAAAAGGAAATTACGACCATATGTAGAAGCGACGGTTGGCGATTTCCGGGGCGGGTTCAAGAAGGAAAGAGCAACAGCAGATCGCGCTTAGATTAATAATCGAAAAGTTTTAAGAGTTCAGTATAATGGCACGTCAATTTTATGTGGACTTCAAAGCAGATTATGACACTGTCAATAGCAATGGTCTTTCAAGGCATTACGGGAAGTGGGAATATTTCCAAAGCTAATAACATTCGCGAAAATGACTCTAATCAATACTAACTGCAAAATAAAAACTAATGGCAAATATTCCAGTAATTTTCCTATCTTCAAAGGATTTAAGCATAGAGATTCTTTATCATCCACATTATTTAACTTGTCTCTGTGGAAACTTTCAGGTAAAAACTGCCAAGCACAGAAGATGGTACCATTTTCAACAGCACGACTTAGAATATGGCATTTGGGGACGACATAGCCATGCTTGGGAGGAATAGAGAGCGGCCGGCCGGGGTGGCCGAGCGGTTCTAGGCGCTACAGTCTGGAACCGCGAGACCGCTACGGTCGCAGGTTCGAATCCTGCCTCGGGCAAGGATGTGTATGATGTCCTTAGTTAGGTTTAAGTACTTCTAAGTTCTAGGGGACTGATGACCTCTGAAATCCCATAGTGCTCAGAGCCATTTGAACCATTTAGTTTCTTAGAAGCAAGTGTGTAGGAAGCATTGCTCTTTTGCCAGTGAAAGGGTTTTTAGCTGACTCAGAATTTTATTAATAATAATTGTCTGTATAGTTATGTAATTTATTTGATAAATTTTATAGGAACCTTGTCAGCTACCGACAAAAGAAATCCCGCGATGTAGTGACAGGTTGCGAGTTTGCTTATGCGATTCAGATATCCGGTGGAACAATTTAAAAGTAATCTCTGTTGGTAAGTCACCGCCTGTAGCTTCCAATATTTAGTAAATACTATTAAATTTCGGTTAGTAATCGTAGCAGGTCGATAATTGGAAAGAATGAAACATTCAGCGATCTATATGAAGATTTTTACCAAATTATTATCCAGTGTTCATAGTTGGAAGAGAACTCGTAGCTTGAAGGCACCGCTATGCGAGACACGGAACTGGTTTCATCGATCTTCGGCTTGTAGACTCCCTTGTTCTAATTGTCTCCGCATTTCTCAGGCGTATTTATTGTGTCACAGATAATGACAGTATGGAGTATTCTCGTAAGCGATGTCACCAGAGTATAGAATGTTAGTGGGGTTGTAAATTTATGCAGAAAATTTGAAAAATTTTTTTTCATTTCCTTGATCGGAGATAGAACCTTAGCGATACAAGGAGTACTAATACGCCTCCCGAACAGCTCATGAAGTCCCTAACGGTACTGACCGGCCACAGTATCATCCTCAGTCCATAGACCTCACTGGATGCGGATATGGAGTGGCATGTGATCAGCACACCGCTCTCCCGGCCGTATGTCAGTTTACGAGACCGGAGCGGCTACTTCTCAATCACGTAGCTCCTCAGTTTGCCTCACAAGGTCTGAGTACACTCCGTTTGCCAACAGCGCTTGGCAGACCGGATGGTTACCCATCCAAGTACTAGCCCAGCCCGACAGCGCTTAACTTCGGTGATCTGACGGGAACCGATGTTACCACTGCGACAAGGCCTTGGGCACAAAGAGTACAGCAGTCAGAAGTTGGCTCAAATTTAACTGGGGGTATCGTTCGCAATTTATACTAGATCATATTTAATATTTGTCGGACAGGACCTTGAAATTTTTGCCGTCGTTTAAAGTTTTAAAGTAGCTTTCACCTACGGCTCATTAGACTTTAATCACTCCTATATCCAAGTTACTTCGTTCCCACGATAGGGGAAGACAAGAGCATAAGTAATCCAGTAAGATCGCAGTCAGGCATTGCTAGAGGGATCAAAGCTTTGAATAAATATGAACGGAAGAAACTCTGCGTTCAACTTCATGTAAACAATACATTTGATCAAAATGGGGAGTAAACACCTCGAAGTAGTGGTATCATTGAAAGTTTCATTTGCAAGATAACTGATTCCCATTTAGATTCTTCATCGCGCTTCCTCAGATCATAAAGATCTGGAAACAGTATTTCCTACTCGTTTAGCTCTTTTAGAAGGCTGTACAGAGTTGTATTTGACAAAACTTCCGTTAAAATAAGTCTGTCAGCAGTCACCATAACGACCCCAAAACTTTGACCCGCCATTATACTATTGTTATTATTATTATTATTATTATTATTATTATTAGTTCATACCCAGTCATATTGTAGAGATGCTGTAAATGTCGTACTTCATTTTTTTCTCTCCAGTACAGTACGTAAGATGTGTACTAAGTACTGTAATAGCTGCTGTATTCGTACCATAGCTGCTGCTAATTATTACTTGTCACCTTCGCTCCCAGCCATCAATCCTAGAGATATCTCAGCCTTCTACTTCTCCAGTTAGTGCACCACATTTGGTTGAAATGCTCCTGTCATGCTAGAGATGAGTTTATATTTGTCCCCCCTCCCCCCTTCCCACTTCCAAATCTAAAGGAAACAGGAAATTAATCTGCCTATAGATTTTCCTTATAGGCAGTAAGTTTACAAAGTTTGATTGAAATTAGTCGAAGAACGCCAGAGATATACTGCAATCCACACGCAGATATTGTCATATACACGCGGTCGGACTGTAATGAACTAAAATTTCAGTATTTTGTACAGCCTCATCTGCCAGCAGAGTGCTCCAGTTGTGCGTAGGTATGATGAAACAGCTTGCTGACGTCATATAGTATTGTTCGGTTCCAAGCTTCTTTCGTATTTGTCGCATTTGGGCAAGGGATGATTTCTGTATTGCAAACTGTGCCAAACACCTGCCGTCGTGTTCCATGTATTCCCAAACGGGCACAGATCTATATCCCGATTAAAATTACTTGACATTCGACACTTCACGTGTTGGAGCTGGTTTCCTCCAGCCAGAGCGCCCGACGCCACGCCCTAACCGTCCGTAGTTGCCAAACGGCTACAACACTTGGTGAGTTCACTTCCAGTTCCTTGTCTGGCTGAATACTTTGTCTGACGTATTTCGATTTCATCACACACACACACACACACACACTATGCTAAGAAATACACACGTTTTATACACAGGACTAACCAAACAATACTTGATAGTTCCGCACAAGAGGCGAATCAGGGTCTCATTTACGGTTATTATATTCACACAGATCGGCCTACATTAAATAAGCTTCGAACGAAATTGCCTGAAGACGAACTTTATGAACGCTGCAATTAAGTCTTGCGACCAGGCCATAAGAGTCATAAATATAAAAACCTAACGTGATGTAGTGACATCGCGCAGTGCTTAATGTAGCAGCCTGACGTTTAAAAGGTTGTAGGCTCGGATCTCGTCAAATGCTCTAATTTTTTTGTTTCTAAAGTTAGTCAAAAGAATCAGACGCTTGTTTTTACGTAATTGATTTAAGTGTAATTTTTTATTTCTGATACTTCGCCACGTCATTTTCATCATCCTATTGATTTTTGCCTATTCTTATTTTTCTTCCTATCATTCATTTTTGGAATCAGCCCGTGTCGCCCGTAATTTGTAATAAAGTGTCAGCCAGGACTGCTCATTGATTGGTAACGCGGCACCTCCTGTAGCCAGCGTGAGGCTAGTTTCTTGTAACCAATTAAATCGAGAAACTGCAGTTTGCTTTTAGCGGTGAAACTGAAATTTTTCGCTCGTAGAGGTTAGGTTTAATAGCCGTGAGCAATGCGATTGTGATTCTAGTTCTGCCGCAGACTGATGACCACGGTTTTCTCTGGTGCATTACACATAACGAAGTTGTGGCTAGGTTCGGGTATGAGTTTAAATTCAGTTACAAAACGCGTCGTCTGCAGCAGTTCAGTCGATGGTCTCTTAAAATCAATTGTCGACGGAGCATCTCGCATTTCCGTCATACCTCGCCCGAGCCCCTTCCAACATTGCTCAGCGTTACGCTTTAACAGCATATGTGCAGTTACACGCTGTTTTTGTTGTCGCCTGTAGCACAGTGATTGCCGGCAGTCGATGTGGCAAGTAACAGACGTCAACTGTCAAGTAATTTTAATAGGACTATGTCCGCAGCTCGTGCTCTTGCGGTAGCGTTCTCGGTTCCCACGCAAGAGGTCCCGGGTTCGATTCCCGGCGTGGTCAGGGATTTTCTCTGCCTCGTGATGACTGGATGTTGTGTCTTCTTCATCATCATTGACGCACGCAAGTCGCCGAAGTGGACTTGTAATACGGCGGCCAAACTTCCCCGCATGGGGCCTCCCGGCCAACAATGCCATACGATCATTTCAATAGGACTATAATTATCGTGGTGGTCATTGTGCCAAGAACGACAACACCCCAACAGGTTACGTGACTTTTGGAAGATATTCAGCACTGTTTAGTGTTCCCGCAAATGATCTATCTGCGTTGATGAGTGATGGTTGTTGACATGTCATGAGGAATGTGTGTTCTTTGGTAAGTGCATGTTTTGGATGCATTAAAGTACCTTAGTGCAAACTACACTTCTCGCTAGTATTGGTGTAGCCACTTATTGGTTGCAGAAATGGATGCAATCTTTACGATAAATTTCGTTTAAGAAGAAACGTGACATATGTACTTAAAAACAGTAGGTAGTGTACGCATTTATTTGAAAAAGGTATTTTCGTTATGGGGAGGGAGGTGGCCCGGATGTCGTTTGCAAAGTTGGCCTCTTGTCGGTTTAGTTTTGATTGTAAACGGGCCGCAGTTCTGAAGCTGGTGCGGACGCCGCACTGGAGTATTGTGTAGGGTAGTGTTGTCGGGGCAGCCCAGCCTCCGCCGTCGCGCCTCTGCTCTGCTCTGCGCTGGACCGCACCGCACCACGCCCTTGTGCCCAGCTGCCGGCTGGGGCCGCGGCCCAGCCGCGTGGGAGGGTCGACAACCCGACGCCGATATCGACCACTCGCAGCAGCGGCGGCGGCGGCGGCGGCTGCATGCGCTCACAGCCGCTGCATGCGCTCACAGCCGGCGCACGCCCGCCGGGCTTCGCGGCGTCAACTCGATGGCGCCTGCAGCCGAGCCGGGCGGCCGACGCCGGAAGCGGCGTTTTACACCGAGGAGCCAAAGAACCTGGTACGCCTGCCTAATGTCATGTAGGGCCCGCGCGAGCACGCAGATGCGCCGCAACACGACGTGGCGTGGACTCGACTAATGTCTGAAGTAGTGCTGGAGGGAATTGGCACCGTGAATCCTGCAGGGCTCTCCATAAATCCGTAAGAGTACCAGGGGGTGGACATCTCTTCTGAACAGCACGCCGCAAGGCATCTCAGATATGCTCAATAACGTTCGTGTTCGGGGAGTTTGGTGGCCAGCAGGAGTGTTAGAAGAGTGTTCCTGGAGCCACTCTGTAGCAATTCTGGACGTGTAGGGCGTCCCTTTGTTCTGCTGGAATTGCCCAAGTCCATCGGAATGCACAACGGACATGAATGGATACACGTGATCAGACAGGATGCTTACGTATGTGTCACCTGTGAAAGTCGTGTCTAGACGTATCGGGGTCCCATATCGCTGCAACTGCGCTCGCCCCACACCATTACAGAGCCTCTAGCAGCTCGGTTCTCAATGGAGAGACGTCTACAGACGTTAAAGTAACCTCTGGCGTGCCACATGGGAGTGTTATGGGACCATTGCTTTTCACAGTATATATAAATGACCTAGTAGATGGTGTCGGAAGTTCCATGCGGCTTTTCGCGGATGATGCTGTAGTACAGGGTTATTACAAATGATTGAAGCGATTTCACAGCTCTACAATAACTTTATTATTTGAGATATTTTCACAATGCTTTGCACACACATACAAAAACTCAAAGTTTTTTCAGGCATTCACAAATGTTCGATATGTGCCCCTTTAGTGATTCGGCAGACATCAAGCCGATAATCAAGTTGCTCCCACACTCGGCGCAGCATGTCACCATCAATGAGTTCGAAACCATCGTTGATGCGAGCTCGCAGTTCTGGCACGTTTCTTTGTAGAGGAGGTTTAAACACTGAATCTTTCACATAACCCCACAGAAAGAAATCGCATGGGGTTAAGTCGGGACAGCGTGGAGGCCATGACATGAATTGCTGATCATGATCTCCACCACGACCGATCCATCGGTTTTCCAATCTCCTGTTTAAGAAATGCCGAACATCATGATGGAAGTGCGGTGGAGCACCATCCTGTTGAAAGATGAAGTCGGCGCTGTCTGTCTCCAGTTGTGGCATGAGCCAATTTTCCAGCATGTCCAGATACACGTGTCCTGTAACGTTTTTTTCGCAGAAGAAAAAGGGACCGTAAACTTGAAACCGTGAGATTGCATAAAACACGTTAACTTTTGGTGCATTGCGAATTTGCTGCACGAATGCGTGAGGGTTCTCTACCGCCCAGATTCGCACATTGTGTCTGTTCACTTCACCATTAAGAAAAAAAGTTGCTTCATCACTGAAAACAAGTTTCGCTCTGAACGCATCCTCTTCCATGAGCTGTTGCAACCGCGCCGAAAATTCAAAGCGTTTGACTTTGTCATCGGGTGTCAGGGCTTGTAGCAATTGTAAACGGTAAGGCTTCTGCTTTAGCCTTTTCCGTAAGATTTTCCAAACCGTCGGCTGTGGTACGTTTAGCTCCCTGCCTGCTTTATTCGTCGACTTCCGCGGGCTACGCGTGAAACTTGCCCGCACGCTTTCAACCGTTTCTTCGCTCACTGCAGGCCGACCCGTTGATTTCCCCGTACAGAGGCATGCAGAAGCTTTAAACTGCGCATACCATCGCCGAATGGAGTTAGCAGTTGGTGGATCTTTGTTGAACTTCGTCCTGAAGTGTCGTTGCACTGTTATGACTGACTGATGTGAGTGCATTTCAAACACGACATACGCTTTCTCGGCTCATGTCGCCATTTTGTCTCACTGCGCTCTCGAGCGCTCTGGCGGCAGAAACCTGAAGTGCAGCTTCAGCCGAACAAAACTTTATGTATATAGAGAAGTTGCAGCATTAGAAAATTGCAGTGAAATCCAGGAAGATCTGCAGCGGATAGGCACTTGGTGTAGGGAGTGGCAACTGACCTTTAACATAGACAAATGTAATGTATTACGAATACATAGAAAGAAGGATCCCTTATTGTATGATTTTATGATAGCGGAACAAACACTGGTAGCAGTTACTTCTGTAAAATATCTGGGAGTATGCGTACGGAACGATTTGAAGTGGAATGATCATATAAAATTAATTGTTGGTAAGGCCTATACTTGAGTATTGTTCATCAGTGTGGGATCCGTACCAGGTCGGGTTGACGGAGGAGACAGAGAAGATCCAAAGAAGAGCGGCGCGTTTCGTCACCGGGGTATTTGGTAAGTGTGATAGCGTTACGGAGATGTTTAATAAACTCAAGTGGCAGACTCTGCAAGAGAGGCGCTTTGCATCGCGGTGTAGCTTGCTGTCCAGGTTTCGAGAGGGTGCTTTTCTGGATGAAGTATCGAATATATTGCTTCCCCCTACTTATACCTCCCGAGGAGATCACGAATGTAAAATTAGAGAGATTAGAGCGCGCACGGAGGCTTTCAGACAGTCGTTCTTCCCGCGAACCATACGCGACTGGAACAGGAAAGGGAGGTAATGACAGTGGCACGTAGGGTGCCCTCCGCCACACACCTTTGGGTGGCTTGCGGAGTATAAATGTAGATGGAGAACAGTCTCCTGTTGATATGCAGGTTCCATGGATTCATGAGGTTGTCTCCATACCCGTACACGACCATTCCCATGATACAGTTTGAAACGACACTTGTTCGACCAGGCAACATGTTTACAGTCATCAACAGTCAAATGTCGGTGGTGACAGGTCCAGGCAAGGCGTAAAACTTTGAGTCGTGCAGTCATCAAGAATACACGAGTGGGCCTTTGGCACCGAAAGCCCATACACGTTTCATTGAATGGTTCGCAGGCTGACTCTTGTTGTTGGCCATCATTGACATCTGCAGCAATTTGCGGAAGGGTTGAAAGATTCTATCCAGTCATCGTTGGTCTCGTTCTTGCAGGATCTTTTTCCAGCCGCAGCGATGTCGGAGATTGGATGTTTTACCGGATTCCCGGTATTCACGGTGCATTCGTGAAACAGTCGTACAGGAAAATCCCCACTTCATCGCTACCTCGGAGATGCTGTGTCCGATCGCCCGTGATCCGGCTATAACGCCACGGTCAGAGTCACGTAAATCTTAATAACGTGCCATTGTAGCTGCAGTAACCGATATAACAACTGCGCCAGACATTTGTTGTCTGATACAGGCGTTGCCGACCGCAGCGTCGCATTACATATCCTTGTACTTGAAAACGCGTCTATACCAGTTTCTTTTGCGCTTCACTGTATACACATCACCGTTTACCGTCTGTCGAGTGTGAGCACTGCCGCAGAATAACAGGCGGCGCCTTGCACCACCAACGTGACAGCGATAACACCGCTGCGGACGTACAGCGGCGCTGGCTTGAAGCTGTTGAATAGTAAATTATTCTCATCTTGGATAAGAACGGAAACGTCTAATAATATATTTTTTGATATTTTATTATATTGCCACCAGTATCGGCGACTCGGTACGCCATCTTCAGTCCTCTATGCATGATCAGTAATGATAGCATCATAAACTTACCAAGCAACCTGATACAAAGACAGAATAGAAATAGAATAAAAATCAACGGCAATACTATGTGAGTGAATTTATAGTAATAGTTTGATAAAAACCATCAGGTACATCCATTGCCACATACCTAAAACAGAATTATGTGTAGTATACCATAACGAATTTCCAATCTACACGTTATACAAATGTACTAAATGTACTATGTATTAATAAATCACTAATTAAATAACTGGTAGTTAGATAATAGCAAAACTGCGTCACCGACACTGGTTCCAGTATAATAACATCAAGACGACGGCTGTAGGTGTTTCATTTTATTAAGTAAGTGAACGGCCGTAGTCCCGCAGACCATCAGGCACAAGGCTGGACATACGGAAACTTGTCGGTTTTATGTGTGTGTGTGTCCAGGAAGTTGCATTTATGTAATTGCGGCTGCATCTCCTTTTCTCCGATGTTGTTGTGTTTGTGTATAACTGAGTGATATTCTGATTTTGGAAACCGTTGAAACTTCCACGTTCTTAAACACGTCAAACTTCATAAAATCGTCTCATGCTATAATAACACGGAACAATATTGTGTAATAAAAAAGATTTTTGCAAGTAAACAAAAACATAGCTGTGATGTGAACTTCTAATATTCCGAAAGTAACTTATAAATACGAACCTGTAATATGGAAAGTTTAGTGGCAAAAATCGGTAAGAATTCCATCCAAGTCACTGTGTTTTGATTCCGAAGAACCACACTGCGCATTTCGGGAGTCAACATCAGCTTTCAGGTTCCTTAGTTTTAAAGTTAGATCAATACTCTAGTTTGAAATTTTTACTCTGCAGCGGAGTGGGCGGTGATACGGAACTTACTGGCAGATTAAAACTTTATGCCAGGCCGAGACTCGAACTCAGTACCTTGCTCAAAGAAGACAACTTACTGAATTAACCATGTGAAAGGGCCTAAATAATAACCACGTACTTTCTACAGCTGTTTTACACTGACTCCGGTAGCGTTAGAGTGCATTATGACTTGGAACCTCGATTATATTGCTGCGATTGGAAACTCTGGTTTCCGCTCCGTGGTGTTTTTGTATTATTTTGGGTTTTTAACAGTTTTTTTCATTTTTTGATTCTTGACCCAGACATATTTGGACACCTAAGTGTCATCATAGGTAGGTCTCGTTTTATTTGTGTAGAATATTATTCAAACATTTGATTAATATTCTATTGTAGCCATCTAATGTGTATCTGCAAAATAATCTGAACAATATATTTCTTAGATCTAAGAATAGTTATTTTTGTTTGTGAGCAGTCATAACTAAATAAAAATGCAGGTTTTACAGCTTTTAGACCTAAAATATGTTAGATACATGAGTGGTCTTCGTTTTTGACTGCCATGTAGAGGTCTCGGGTTGAAATCCCGACATTGCTAGCAATTTTTTTCCCTTGATGCAGAATTGTAACACGGGACACTCATTCTTATGATTCCAATTGAGGAGCTACGTGAGTGAGAAATAGTCGCTCCAATGTGTGTAGAGTCTGCAAAATGTCCGGGAGAGCAGTGCTCTATCCACGTGCCTCTTCATGACGCATCCGAATGACCCCATAAGGCAGAATTCGACGCGGCGGCCCACCCGCATCGCGCGGTACTCTGGATCTCGTCGCGGAGTTTAGTTTTTATTTTACAGGTAATGAACGAGACCCACTGAAGATAGCATGTAGGTGTCGGATCATGTTTTGGTGAATAATAAAAAAACGAAAACATTGTGTTTAGCAGCACGTGGGGCACGTAAACGACTGGTTAGTGTATTTACGTGACCGCAAGTAACAACTTTGTATTCAAGAAGCAACAAAAGCAGCAGCACACGGCTGCTTAAAGTACATACAGCGTTCGGAGCGAACTTAATATACCATGTTCATGTTGCAGTGCGTCCTCATATGCACAAAAGTATTCGTTGCTAGACGAGCTGGACTATTTGCTTTCGACACTGCCTAGTGACGAAATAGCTGTCTAGCTTCTTGTTCGTCCCTTGGAAGTGACAGCAATGCTGTACCAACGACGTACTTCCTAGAATCGTGCTAGACGTATGATAGTAGTTAAAAACTGCACTTCGGAAGCAGTTGCGTTGTCCTGACGATATGTAAGAGTCAGATCTCTTTCCATTATCTTTTGAACCGAGGTTTCTTTTTTCCTGGACTTAATTTCTTTTTAAGTGACATCAATTTGTGTGTACGTGATTAATGCTGTTCTTGGTGAGGAGTAGCTGCTGCGTTTTGCTTCCTCGGCGAGAAACATTATTTCGCCTCTCGGTACACCACCGAACTTGGACGAGGTGTATTTGATAAGTAAACAACTAGTTCACTCTATTGCTTATGCAACACCGAAGCACCCTACTTACGTGACGTCGGCAGCACATCTGAGTACACAGTTTGTAGAATTATGTTTACCTCATTTAGTTTTCGAGCTTTTCTTTTTTGAATGAAAGGTGTTTCTGTTGCCAGCGATACATTGTGAAAGTGGGAAGATTTCTACGGAAACATTTGAACTTTTGAGGCAGACCCTGGAGCAGATAATGCTCTGTGTCGAATGCAGTGTTACCAATGGTGCTCCCGATTCCAAAGTGTTCGCCAATCAGTGGAAGCTGACCGCCGGTGGAGGAAGCCATTAACTTTTAACTGCTGGCGGTCGCGTTCAGGAAATAAAGTATCTGGTGCACGTAAAGGAGCACACGACGCTGGAATCTGTTCGTTCATGTAATTAGATTATAACCGAAAAATCAATCGTACTGCAGAGCTCCAGCCAACTTTAATGGCAGTTGTTGCTCGAAGGAACATAGAGGGAGCGTTTTAAGAGAACTGCTAGACTGCAACTGACGACCACCATGTTACAGGGCTCCTGCACCAAAGGGTTGCTAAGTGTTTCTATGGCAATTGATTTACGCTTTTTATATTTATGCCTCAAGACAGACATTCAGCGGGCTTTAGAACGCATTTATTTTAAAAAGTTGTCCTTGTAAACTCCCAAAGAGAGGCCATAGTTGTTGCACATTAAGTCGAAGTTCCTTCTATAACGCAAAGCTAGTTTCCACTTAGCATTGTCAGTTCGAGAGTTTTCTATCAAAAATCGGACGACCGTTCTCCCCAGCCACCCAACTCCACCAATGTTGCTCTTTGGAAATTTTTCTTGTTTCCAAAACTAAAATCAGTGCCAAAGAAATGGCGTTTCCTGTCACTGGGAAGGTGGAAGAAAATTTGTCAAAGCACTGAAGGACATTGCGCAAGGAGCTTTCCAGGGTTGCATGGATTTCACATGTGGGATAGGTTAGCGAGGAGAGTAGGAGGTAATTCAGAGGAAACAAGAGGAAAACAACCGTATATTGAATAAAAAGATACTAAAAATTCATTTTTTGAACACAGTTTCTAAAAGAGTTCAATTTTCTTGATTCCTATTTGAATACATATCTCGAACCTCTTCATTTCTTTAGCACGTCAACAACTAAAACAAATTAAAATCATATGTTGCGAATTATTGTTGTTACATACTAGATTATCCTTAAAAAACTGAATCTGATGGGATATTTACCTGAAGCCTCCAATAACCGTTTCAGGAAGACTTGCATTTTAGACAGATCGTCTAGGATGTTTTGCAAATGGCTGGTATTACTAAAGACTCCTAAGATAAAATCTTGACACAGCCGTTGTTATGAAAGGCATTTATTTTCTTCGTAAGATAAGCGACCCAGAACGCGTCGGCGATGGCAGCGCAAGATCAATCACTGTTGACAATTAAGCTACTGTTGGACGGCCACGTAATTTAGATGAAAACCGAAGTCTTAAGACAACATATTGTAAGAGATCCACGCAAAGGATTGAAAGTGATGGAACTTGGAGAAGAGGTGATTTGGCTGAAGATGATAACCAGTGAATCGCTTACAGATTCAGTAATGCGAAGCAGAATTGTAAAATTCATTTTCATGATACGTTTGCAGTTAAATCTGGGTTACTGTGTACATTCATTATTGATGAAACCGCTGTGTAGCTCCTTTGTCACGACGTTGCATGAAGCCAGAACGATTTTCTTTCCTAAATTAATTTAATGAAGTTTCTGTCCCCATACCACGCAACAGAGATTCGCCTATAAAATCCCGCCCCCTGGAGTCCGGTCACACTTTGAATGTAAACCCGCATGGCGTGATTTTCATGTAGCGTGAGCTCTTACGTACGTTAGTCTTGGGAATACCGATGCAGTGGCGTCCGTCTAGACTGAAAAATCATGCGGCTGTGTTTACGGTCTGCGTAGACCCTACCAGAGAAGCGTCAAGTGACTGGCTATGCCTATTTATAAACTGAGCGGTTCGTTCGTAGAAGCATGCTGGAAGTGGAAGTGAACCACACTAGTTTGCCGGACGTGCAATATGATGCGTGTGTATTTAATTTTAAAACAGAGACGCCTCATGGTAGGACAAACCAAAGTGTTCTTTCTAAGAGAATGAAGAGGAAAACTTCGTCTACGGTATCAGATCTCGTTACTCAGTTTGCAGTTGTGCAAAGTAAATCAAAACCTTTCTAAGAAACTTCTGGAAAAAATTTCCAAGTTCTCTGTTGTGCGACGTTACACCACATGTAATTTATTTTTTTTAGTACCGGCTGCAGATTTTAGATTATATTGATGGTTGCTGATTTGAAGAAGCGAATTTATTTCTGAAATGTTGTCCCTATATTATTCACTATTTACGTATACGTTTATCGTACCGTTTGGACAAAACCGCCGTTCAGATAAAATTCAGTTCACTTTTAAGGGAAAAAAATATGGTGCTTGACGATACTTAAAATTTGTGAATGTTCGACAGTGTTTACATATAATAAGTAGACAATTACTTTAATTAAATTGGGGTTCACAGCTACGACAAATTGTTAAACTATAACAGGCCCCAAAAATATGAACATTTGTCGACAACTGTTTTTCAAAAATATGTCGTGGCTCATTATGCCATTGTGTTCTCTTGCACATGTATTTGAAGTGTGTCCCCTTGTGAATGATGTTATACTAAAAGCCTGTACCTATAGCACGATTGATATGAGTGAACGTATTAACGGTGGTAGTGGTGCGCGCTTTTATTATAAAACCACCCACCAGCACATTTGCTGTGAACACTCTCCAAATACAAATTGTGCAAGAGATTAGTATGACATAAAATACAATCGGAGTTTTTTGACAAATCAGTTGTCGACACATGTCCAGATACTTGGAAAATACTGAAACCTCAAACTGCTCAAAACCACAAACTGGCAGTTGCAGCCGGGATGAAATCATTTAAAGGATAAGTAGACGATTAAGACACACATTCTTGACCCTTGCCTACAAAGCAGACGACTTATTTTGTAAAGTAGAAAACTGAACGAAACATTGTATGTGTGTAAATGTACTTCTCCTTGAACTGCACTTTGCATTCACAAAGAAGTCGTGGGAAATTTTTTATCCCGTAGACAAACCCGCGATGGATCATTCTTAGTGATCTGTGCTGCGATTACAAAAGCAATTTAAACATTCTCAGAGTGGAGATAAAAAATAAATAAAATAATCTTGATCTGTCGGTCGACTTGGAGAAAGAATTGTAGCATCTTGTTCCCCTTTGTTTCTTTCTAATCGATTCAATGTTTTGTGTTCCTACCTCATTTTTCTCCGGTATTTTGTAGAATTGCGTAGGTTATCGTTTTCCTTAAACGTATAGTATTTTCTCCGTGATGTAAAAGAGGCTTCCAGTCGTCTTCTCCACTCTGCGAAATGCTACAGTAGAGGTTAAATCCAAGACCTTGGTCATCTTTGTTCCCGATGCAGAGGTAGCTTTTTGTCCAAAATTTTTCAGAAAGTCAGTCACGACCGGGATATGTAAGGCGCAAGTTCGCTTTTTGGACTACAGTGAGAAAAATTGTAGCTGGCTGTGTATATCTAAGTAGATTCGCTTGGCATAGGCAATGTATGTTCAGAATCGAGAGCACGTCGTCACCAGTGGCCCAAAAGTTCGTCGTAAACGAGATGACATTCGCTGCCAAATAAATGAGATATCAAAGTAGTAGTTTCAGCAAACACTATCCGTCCTTACAACATGAAATGCAATTCACCTCGAAAACTACACTGACTAATTCTGCAAGTATGTAACGCATGTGGTATCAAAAATAACGCATCCTGCAGGAAACAGTAAACTCCTGCGGGCTGAGAGAAGGCGTCACGTACGTTTCCAGAACATCGTGTAATTGCTAGGCTGAAGGATCGTGTCGCTCATAGTAGTGGCAACACTACATCGCCAAGGCCATCAGAGCCGGTCGTTACGGGTTGTAAGCGAGTCAAAATTACACCACTATCAGCGATAACGCGTGCGGTGCTGGCTGGCCCCATCTCCGTGTCGTATGTGTGTGTGTGTGTGTGTGTGTGTGTGTGTGCGCACACCAGCGACCAGCTGTTAAAGCGCTTTGGAGCGTCGGCGCAACTTTACGCTGTTGATAGTTTCTGTTCTTGGTGACGGTATTGTAACTGATTCTCGTCGTATTATACGTCATTGCAGGTGGTAAACAGTTAGCAGCTATTTAATCAGTAGCCGAAGATGATGTGCCTTTGTTAATGCAACACTCGCGTGGAGTGAATGCATATGAACCACGGAAAGCTTAAATCTGGAACGGAGGGGTAGTATTTCAGTCGACTGCTTCCCGAAAAGAAGTCAATCTCTTCACCTCCAAACTTCAACAGACTTAAATCGGCAGATTATTCTGTTATCGTTGTGATCTTAGTTGTGCGAAACTAATCTTTAACCAATATCAGTCACTATACTTCCAGCACTTGTACGAAAATTCAAACTGAAAAATATCTTTCAGATTGTGATATATCAATTCTACAAATGGTGACTCATTTTCTCTTCGAAAGAAATTTGTTATAATGTATAAAGTGACGGATAAGCCTACGCTTCCATTTATAAGATCACACACACACAGTACTTTTTTTAATATATAAATAGAACCTTTGTCCTTGGATACTGATTAATGGTGCTCCATATTGCTGTGAACGAGTTACGGAGATAAGCGCAGACTTGACGAGAACACTCGCGATATTACGCAACGGGCGCATCATCGATTCTGAAGAAAGTGTTCTTATCGGCGGCTGTCGCCGTAAGAGGAAAACGATCTGTGCGAAGTCGTTATCTCCGTACATTACTACAGCGTGTGCTCTGTTTTGTCGCGAATTGCGATCTCTGCGTCACATACTGTGGTTTGAACGCCATACAGGGACTGAGTGAGGCAGCGGGGGCAGTTGTTAGGACAGACACTGGACACTTTCATGTGCTATAGGGTCCAGAAATGAAACTGCTAACCACTACACAGCTGTGCTGTGGCGTCAACAAAATGAAAGTCTGCAACTTATTTAGGCGTATTAGAGGAGTCCTCACTTTTACTAATGACAGATGTAAACTATATGACCAGATACCCTTTTCAGACAACAATTTGTAATTCATACCAGTCTGATGTGTTTCGACATATAAATAAGTTTTTGTACTTGAAAATGGCCTAAGGCCGAAATCTGGATTGTGTAACAAGAAAATAAAAATTACTAGTCAAATGGTGACTGCATCATTCAAAAAAATTATAAGGACTGTGGCTCCATCTGAAATAAATAAATAAAAGTCTGAGAACGATAGCGGTGTGGTGGTTTCGTACTCATCATCTCTCCTCCATCATGAGAAAACATATGTGCTTCATGAAACGAAAACTGGACACAGAGCGTTCAAATGTTTCAAATGGCACTGAGCTGTATGGGACTCAACATCTGAGGTCATCAGTCCCCTAGAACTTAGAACTACTTAAACCTAACTAACCTAAGGACATGACACACATCCATGCCCGAGGCAGGATTCGAACCTGCGACCGTAGCGGTCACGCGGTTCCAGACTGGAGCGCCTACAACCGCTTGGCCACACCGGCCGGCGGACACAGAGCGTGTATGGGGTAGTAGCGACTAGTGTAGATTATCATTCATCTCTGTAACTTTTTCGAACACCGTTACACATTTATTTTAATAATTAATCAAGTATTTAGAGACTACCATTCATCCTCGGTTCCTGTTTTCTTGTATTGTTGTCACGGACTCTATAGCGTGTCGAAACTGTTTGTATGTCACTGTAATTATTAGACATTCTGTATTCGGGAGGATGACTGTTCAAATTCGCGTCCGGCCATTTAGATTTAGGTTTTCCGTGATTTCACATTTGCTACATGCAAATGCCAGGACAATTCCTTTCAAAGGGCAAGGTCGATTTCCTTCCTCACCCTTGTCACAGTTCGAGCTTGTAGATGTAAGTACGTTAACTCATAATCTTCCTTTTCGGTCATTCAGTAACTGTTAGGCATTCTCTGAACAAAGATTGAATGTCAAAACAATTTGCAACAGTGTTCATGCTAGCCAATCACTGCCGGCCGTGGTGGCTGAGCGGTTCTAGGCGCTACTGTCTGGAACCGCGCGACCGCTACGGTCGCAAGTTCGAATCCTGCTCCGGGCATGGATGTGTGTGATGTCCTTAAGTTAGTTAGGACATAGTGCTGAGAGCCATTTGAACCACTTAACCAATCACACAGTCGATCATCATCCTGTAGCTGGTCCTTTGAATCTCCCTTTGTGCCTTCTTAATGTTGCTATATGCTGTTGCAGTCCATCCCATCACCCAGGATCTGAAATCTCTTCCTTCCTCGCCGCCTCTTTCTTTCCAGATACCCTTCTATGTCTGTTTCTATAAGTCCCTCCTTGCTTCTTAATATATGTCCAATCCAGTTTAGTTTCCTTCTTTTTATTACAGTCAGTAATTGAATTTGATCTTCCACTCTTGTCAGTATCTCTTCACTTTTCTCTCTATGCATCCAACATATTCTTTCTATCATCCTTCAAAAGCCTCCAGCATGCCTATATTTCTTCCTCGACGTGGACACTTCAGCACCTCACAGGACACTCCATACGAAACATTTTAGTAGCCTTTTCCCCAAATCTGTGTCCATATTGCAGCAAGAAATTGTACTTGTGCTACAAAATGCTTCATTGGCGATTGCTATTCTGGTGTTAATTTCTGTGCAGCTTTTTTAATTGGTTTTACATCCTACTTCCGAGATATCTAAAGGTTTGCAGATGTTTTAATACTTCTCCATGCGGCATTATCTTTACTTAGTCTCATTATTTTATTTAGCTTCAGTGGTATCCACTGTACCCTGTTTATTCTTTTTCACCTGCATTGGTACACAACAGTCGTAATTCAGTTGCATCTGTACCAGCCATGCCCCAAATCATCGGTTATACTTGCCTAGCGGCAATACCGGGAGTCCTCGGTTATACTTCACTCACATGTCAGTGCTGGTCTAGTCCACTTGTACTCGAAACAGACTCAAGTACAGAGTTTTCAGTTAAATGGGCAGCGGAGGAGACCCGCTAGTCCAGTCTGCGAGCGTACGGAGACGGGGAGTTCGGAGATGACGTCAGAGGACCCTCTGGCTAGTTTAAAGCGAATATGCGGAGCACGTTTCTGATCTCCGCGGCGCACTACCCAACGTCGGCACCACGGCCACTCTCCACAGCTGGACGTTACCTCATGCCGTACACAGTGGCCGGCGGGAAAGAAGATTGTAGGTAATCCTCTGTGTGAGAATGAGTCTCTCTGATTTCATCCTCGTGGGCTTTTTAGCGAAATTTTATGTAGGAAGAAGCAAAATGTCGGCTAATTCTTACGCGAACGTGCACCCTCGGAATTTTATCATCTCATCACAACAGCGATCGTGTGAGACCCAACTCGCTTTACTTGTTCACGAGACTCACAAAATATTAGATACAGGCTCCCAGTTAGATGCCATTTTCCTTGACTTCCGGAAGGCGTTCGATAAAGTTCCGCACTGTCACCTGATTAACGAAGTAAGAGCCTACGGAATATCAGACCAGCTGTATAGCTAGATTGAAGAGTTTTTAGCAAACAGAACACAGCATGTTGTTATCAATGGAGAGACGTCTACAGACGTTAAAGTAACCTCAGGCGTGCCACATGGGAGTGTTATGGGACCATTGCTTTCACAATATATATAAATGACATCGTAGGTAGTGTCGGAAGATCCATACGGCTTTTCGCGGATGATGCTGTGGTAGACAGAGAAGTTGCAGCATTCGAAAATTGCAGCGAAATGCAGGAAGATCTGCAGCGGATAGGCACTTGGTGCAGCGATTGGCAACTGACCCTTAACATAGACAAATGTAATGTATTACGGATACATAGAAAGAAGGATCCTTTATTGTATGATTATATGATAGCGGAACAAACACTGGTAGCAGTTACTTCTGTAAAATATCTGGGAGTATGCGTACGGAACGATTTGAAGTGGAATGATCATATAAAATTAATTCTTGGTAAAGCGGGTGCCAGGTTGAGATTCATTGGGAGAGTGCTTAGAAAATGTAGTCCATCAACATGGGAGGTGGCTTACAAAACACACGTTCGACCTGTACTGCTCATCAGTGTGGGATCCGTACCAGGTTGGGTTGACAGAGGAGATAGAGAAGGTCCAAAGAAGAGCGGCGCGTTTCGTCACAGGGGTATTTGGTTAGCGTGATAGCGTTACGTAGATGTTTAACAATCTCAAGTGGCAGGCTCTGCAAGAGAGGCGCTCTGCATCGCGGTGTAGCTTGCTCTCCATGTTTTGAGAGGGTGCGTTTCTGGAAGAGGTATCGAAGATATTGCTTGCCCCTACTTATACCTCCCGAGGAGATCACGAATGTGAAATTAGAGAGATTAGAGTGCGCACGGAGGCTTTCCGGCAGTCGTTCTTCCCGCGAACCATACGCGACTGGAATAGGAAAGGGGGGTAATGACTGTGGCACGTGAAGTGCCCTCTGCCACACACCGTTGAGTGGCTTACGGAGTATAAATGTAGATGTAGATGCTCTTCGCGCCTATTGTAACTTCCGGCACTGGAGTATGGCGAATATCTCCGTGATACTTTCGTGGTCCCTGAACGAAACAGTGACGAAATAAGCTACTCTTCTTTAGCAGTCCTCTTTTGTCTATCAGTGCTGTGTGGTAATCTGTCGAGCAGTAGTCCGGTGTAGACCAACGAGGGTTTCGTAAGCTGCGTCCTTCGTGGGTGGACTATACTTCCTGAACACCCATGCAATGAGTCTGTCTGACACCTACATTTTCTACCATTAGTTTTACTAATTCTCAGCGTTTTCACCGCCAGGTTTAAGACACTTGTGCCACAGGGCGTGCTTTAGCATTTTTGACAGGATGTACGTCTACCGCTACATTTTGGAGCTGCTGTTTTGCCATATACCTGCAGTACTTCATAACTATGAAAATGTTGGCACGGCTTACATTTCTTCGCCTACAAGAAAAAGACAAAAATGAATAGAGGCAAAATCCGTGGAAATAATGAGACGTGAAACATGTCGCAGCGCAACGGAAGGAGAAGACGTGTTGCGCGCGGAGCCCTTATGTGGGCATTTATTGTGGTAGACGAGCGTCATACGCGCTGAGCATTCCTCGCTTTGTGTTCTGAATGTCCAGCTACGATCTCCATCACCGGGATATCTGAGAGTTCCGTTATCGCGTGGCGAGCGGACGCATCAGCTCCACGAGGTCGCCACTGATAAATGAACGGCAGCCGGCTGTGCTCCCCCTCCTCCTCCTCCTCCTCCTCCTCGGTGTACCTGTGAGGCACAGTGGTGGGATGCTGTGCACGTGTTAGTCACATTCCTAATAAATAACCTAAAAAAACAACTATACGCAGGGTTTCTGTAGCTTTTCCACACTTTCTGTACTAAATCAGTTTAAATGAAAAGACACGATGAAGTTTAATTGCTACACTACTGGCCATTGAAATTGCTACACCAAGAGGAAATGCAGATGATAAACGGGTATTCATTGGACAATACTAAAACTGACATGTGATTACATTTTCACGCAATTTGGGTTCATACATCCCAAGAAATCAGTACCCAGAACAACCACCTCTGGCAGTAATAACGGCCTTCATATGCCTGGGCATTGAGTCCAACAGAGCTTGGGTGGCGTGTACAGGTACAGCTGCCCATGCAGCATCAACACGATACCACAGTTCAGCAAGAGCATTGACTGGTGTATTGTGACGAGCCAGTTGCTCGGCCAACATTGACTAGAGGTTTTCAATTGGTGAGAGATCTGGAGAATGTGCTGGCCAAGGGAAGCAGTCGAACATTTTCTGTTATCCAGAAAGGCCCGTGCACGACCTGCAACATGCGGTCGTTCATTATCCTGCTGAAATGTAGGGCTTCGCAGGGATGGAATGAAGGGTAGAGCCACGTGTCGTAACACATCTGAAATGTAACGTCCACTGTTCAAAGTGCCGTCAATGCGAACAAGAGGTGACCGAGACGTGTAACCAATGGCACCCCATACCACAACGCCGGGTGATGCGCCAGTATGACGATGACGAATACACGCTTCCAATGTGCGTTCACCGCGATGTCTCCAAAGACGGATGCGACCATCATGATGCTGTAAACAGAACCTGGATTCATCCGAAAAAATGACGTTTTGCCATTCGTGCACCCAGGTTCGTCGTTGAGTACACCATCGCAGGCGCTCCTGTCTGTGATGCAGCGTCAAAGGTAACCGCCGCCATGGTCTCCGAGCTGATAGTCCCTGCTGCTGCAAACGTCATCGAACTGCTCGTGCAGATGGTTGTTGTCTTGCAAACGTCCCCATCTGTTGACTCAGGGATCGAGACGTGGTTGCACGATCCGTTACAGCCACGCGGATAAAATGCCTGTCATCTCGACTGCTGGTGATACGAGGCCGTTGGGATTCAGCACGGCGTTCCGTATTACCCTCCTGAACCCACCGATTCAATATTCTGCTAACAGTCATTGGATCTCGACCAACGCGAGCAGCAATGCCGCGATACGATAAATCGCAATTGCGATAGGCTACAATCTGACCTTTATCAAAGACGGAAACCTGATGGTACGCATTTCTCCTCCTTACACGAGGTATTACAACAATGTTCACCAGGCAACGCCGGTCAACTGCTGTTTGTGTATGACAAATCGTTAGGAAACTTTCCTCATGTCAGCACGCTGTAGGTGTCGCCACCGGCGCCAACCTTGTGTGAATGCTCTGAAAAGCTAATCATTTGCATATCACAGCTTCTTCTTCCTGTCGGTTAAATTTTGCGTCTGTAGCACGTCATCTTCGTGGTGTAGCAATTTTAATGGCCAGTAGTGCAATATCACAAAGATCTGATTGCAGACGTCTGCCTGCCCTATAGAATAATTATCCCTAGTGCTTGGGGAATTGTGCGCTCGAGGAGGAGAGTTTAATTAAATATGCATAAGTGGAAGTAATCGCCACTTTAATTACAAGCCAGTTTTCGTTAGGAAATTAGAATATTGAAAAGTATGAGCGGCGATCAAAACGTTTACAATCGAGGCCGTTGCTGCAGCCCATATGCAGTGCAGCGCAACTCCGATGCGGATATATACGCACCGACGTGTGGCAAAGGGTTAGTGTGACGTGCGTGCGGTAAATGCGGAAACGTGAACTGGGCTACGCCATTACCAAATATGCCCAAACAAGAGCAATGTGCTGTTATTCTTGTCTTGGCCACCGAAGGACGAGCACCGGAAGACATCTATCGGAGAATGAAGAATGTGTAGAGAGGGCAGCATATCCGCCGAAAACCAACTGTGTGGAATGGTGCGACAAGTTCGTGCTTGTCGCGATAACGCACGTCCCCATATCGCAGTTGTCGTAACGCAGAAGTTACGCCATCTCAAAAAGTGCGAGATACTCGAGCGCACGTCCTGTAGTCCCGATCTCTCTCCAGGTGGTTATTAT
Source organism: Schistocerca nitens (assembly GCF_023898315.1). Lineage (NCBI taxonomy): Eukaryota > Metazoa > Arthropoda > Insecta > Orthoptera > Acrididae > Schistocerca > Schistocerca nitens. The sequence continues at coordinate 1,298,834,199 of NC_064614.1, forward strand.
TGCTTGGGTCCCTTGAAGACTCGACGATTCCTGTCGGATCAGGACGTGCAGCAGCAGCAGCAGCAGCGACGGACTTCTTCACACAGCAGGACACGGTGCTTTACCTAACGCATTCTTCGGCCTGGTGTGTCGATGGGATTATAGGCTCAATGGTCACGGCGATTTTGCCCGATTGGCATACCGATTCTGGACTGTACGGTCTTCGAACTGAAACTTTTAATCGCCTCCTTATTCTAAAAAGTACAATGGAATGTGTAATCGCTTTTATTTTCACGTTTCATTATTTTTTGGAAACTTCATTTCTCGGGTAAGCAGTCATCGCTGTCAGTCTTGTGGTGCTTTCCCCAGTACATGCAGCGCGATTCCAAGTAGGGCACCCACACGTCTGTGATGATCCTCATCTTTAACTACTACTCCTCAGAAGACAACCGAATGCATTAGATTCTTTACTTCCTCTACGTACTGATTTCAGCTAAACAGTGTACATGTTATCATCGTCGTCGTCGTCGTCTCCATGACAAATGCTAGAAACACCATATATCTCCGATGTTTCCGTATCCTCATTACTCCTGTATTCACTGTCTTCATTAATGGCTGTTCACTAAAGCACCCATGTATGCTTTTCCCATTCTTGGCCTTCAGCCTAGTCTGTCGTTTCTCTTCATTTCTTACTTTTTTCTCATTTCAGCCTCTTTTTCACAGAGTGCCCACCTATTGTCCTTCCTCGAACCGTTACCCCAGTCTATTATTAGGTACTAACGCGACCAGGTTCTGTTAAAGCGTTATATGTACATAGTAAATCTACGCATGGACTCGAGGAATAATAGGTTTTACATCATATATTCAGATAAAAGTAAACCAGTAGTAACTGTAAGCTTACCTTACTGCTGAGATTAGCAAGAAACTGGCCTATTTTATTTGCCTCATGTATTCCACAGCTTAAGTGGCACTTTCTCCTCGTTTTGCCTGATAATAATCAGAAGGATGCACCAGTAGTCAGATGTCGACGTAGTCGTAAACTTGAAAAATTGAAATCGTGTGATAATATGTTGTGCACAGCTACTCGACTCTTCCATGCTACTGGACGCTCTCCACTTCCCTCTGCCCTGTGATTCTTCCTTAATCTGCTGATAACTTCGTCCTTTTTTAATATCAGCCAGCATTCCCTCTCCGTCTCTTTTACCTGCAGTTAGTCCTTCAGTAACTCTCATAACAGGCTATTTCTTCGTGGTGTGTGTCCGAGCCATGATGTTTCCCGTATTATTAACACTTCAAGTTTTTTTTTACTCTCCTATTCTTAGAAAGAATTCTCTCTGTAAGTCCATTTCACTCTCAGAATTTTTATCCGCAGTCAGATTATAAAACCATGCAATGATTTTCCCTCTTTGTTTTAAGATTCGCTGCCATATGATACTACGCTGTTGATAAAAGACTTCGCAGAACTCTTCCTTAATTCTGTCGGAAATCTTGGTGCTGCTCACAAATCTTTCATCACTTCAAAAGCTGGCTCTCTGCTTTCTACCTGTTATTTCTTCCACACATCTTCCTATATTCCACGCCTTTTTTCATCTTCTAAGATCCTCTGTTATGAAATGCAGTTCTCTTCTCATTCCAGGAACGCGACTTACCTGCATAATTAATTGTCTTCACCCTTTTTCCTCCTCCTGTTATGTTTCTTGCTTTTTCTAATACTTTGTCTCTTAGTTTTTCAGCTTTGTCTAACACCCCGTGCGATACTTGCCTCATGTGTTCGTTGAGCGCCAGTATTTGAGTTCCTTTGTAAGTCTGCTGTCCTCCTAGTCTACGCCAGCAAGGTAGGTGTCTTGTCAACCTTTGCGAAATCAGGTACTACATCGAAGCAAGCTACTGGCTGTTCATATCCAGCCCATATAGTGCACTGGTATGACGCTACATTTATATCGACGCAACTTGCTGTGTAAAGCCGTATCGTAGACGTAGTCTCACATATAACAGAAGAAACTAGTACACTTTTTATTTATTTATTTTTTGTTATCTCCGCGGAAACAACGGATTCTTACTTCGACACGATTTGGACTGCATTTGCCTGTACTTCGCTTATGGGTGCGCTGGTTCTTGTGTACGGATAGTCTGGCAGGAGACTTTCCCATAGGAACTACCTTGCCTCATTGTGCACACTTGGAGTAACTTTGGACATCAGCACAACCTGGCTGTACGGCAACGTTCACCAAAGTGTCGGTCAGTGTTTGTGCGTTCGACTGCAGCTGTGCATAACTCACTGTCGACACACACAAAGATTTGTGTTAGTATCTAGAGAGATACTAAAAACCAGCGCTACATTGAATGTCATGTGATCGCCGCACTCGCATTTCGCAATACACTGTCTGGAAAACCTTTACACTTCGTAGACGGTGTCTATTGCTATCGCACCGGTTAAAAAATCATTTGCATCGGGTTCGCTCAGTTGTAGCGGTAGTTGCATAAGGTGCGAACTCTGTTTAAGATGACGTTGGTATCTCATTCTCTGCATTTTTGCTTGTCAATTTATATATTTAAAGTTGAAAATATTGTATTTTATTGTAATAATATACATTGCTAACCGATTTTCATTTTATTGGGACACGATCATGTCACATTTGAATATCGTCCACATAGACAAGAAATCGAGCCTTTGAAGATAAATGCAAGGGATATTCGGAAGGTAAGTTCCGATCGGCCGCGAAAGGGAAACCTCTGTGAAAATCACAAATATGTTAATTGTTGTAGTAGGTAGCTACTCCTTACAGCTACTTCTTCACAGAGTCACCTTTCCAATTTAGACAGTTGTCGTAGCGTTGTACCGACTTTCCAACACCCTCGTCATAGAAAGCAGCCTGCAGTGCTTTCGGCCAGTCTGGTCTACAGCTCGTCGACTGTGGCAAAATGTTGTGTTCATAGCCAGCGGTCCTTGTGAGCAGAGATGAAAGTCAGAGGGAGCTGTTTACGGGCTGTATTCTGGGTGATCAAACACTTCGCACGGAAGACGGTGTAGGAGCATCTGTAGAGTGCCGCTGAGAATTCTCTCGAAGAAGGAAACGCATCACAGTTACGTTGTGTAGGCTGCATAGCTTCAGGCGAAATTTCTCGCCAGGCCCTCGTACTTGGCGGGAGACGTTATTTTGCAGGCACCTTTACGTGCTCACTGTGCGCTCACAGCAGAAAAGAGTGACGTGGCGCGATCGACGGACATTCGAGAGACGCTGTTCAAGACATCAGTACAAAGCTTCGTGGCATTTACGCAGTGGTTTCCATTTCGCGACCGATCGGAACTTACTTTCCGAATAGCCCTCGTATATTAATAACAGCATAGAAAAATTGGTCTGAAATTAGGCAGGAATTGTCAAATAGTGTTCATCTTGTGTTACGCGTGAGTTATAGTACTGCATTGTAGTGGCTCGAGACTGTATAAATAAAGGTGTAAATAATGGTCAGTGAACGAGGCACACATGTAAGTGTAAACACCAAGTTTGCATTAATTCATAGTGCAAAGAACGCACTGACACGGAATTATTATTTGGGCTTGGGGGAACAGGTGACCTAATGGTAGTGTTTTAAGCTGAATGTACAGTAAGACAGTGTGAAGCTACCTCCACTAGTACGTCGCTGAATAAGGTTGCCGGCCTCCATACAGCTCGCCTACTCTCGCAGCAGTGCGTGGGACCAGTGATACGTCTCGCTACACCCACTGGACGCACGCGGCGGCCGCGAAGTTTGTGCTACTGAGACATTCCTCGAACAGACTTGACAGGTCGACAACACGTATCGCTCACAATTTTTGCTTTCGTTTCGCGCCGTCAGGGCTCCTCTCAGTGCTCCGGCAGCTTTTGATGTGGAATGTCGCACGACATGCAAACCTACAGTGTGATATCTTCCTCTTTACGCGGAAATAACTAAATGTACATCAGATCTGAACGAAAGTCATTTGGAACAGAGCAATGATGATGCCTTTATTCCAAGTAAGAGTCGTGTCGCTCAGTGGGCAAATCCAAAGGTTGAGGGTTCAATCCTGTGTCGGTCCTAGGGCTTTCTTTTTTGCCGTTACCGTTGACAATGAATCGTTAAGTGAAAAATGCCAATCTGCAGGGTGAAGTGTAGTTCCCCTTACGATGACTAAACCAGTTCGAATGGCGGTGGAAGGCGAGGACCTTGCCTAGTAAACACTGCGCTGTTGAAACAATCCTTACGGCTGTATGTAGCTCTGCGTCATAGAATACGAGTGCTTAATCAGAAGAACAATTGGTCGAAAAGCGGAACAGATTTCCGCAGTTCCATAAAACTTCGGACGCACAGCCGCATAAATACTGCTTCTTCTTCTAATATTTCGTCTGAATACCGCCCAGCCATCTTCAGAGTGAGCCGATGTGACTAACGCTCCAGCACTCGCTCCGGCCTTTTAAACCCGAGGGCCGCACCACTGCGTATGCGGCCAAAGATACACGAGGCGCCAGAGACGTTGACAGGCGTCAAAGACATGTGACATCTGCTTGGAAGTTAAATCTATGGCTGCGCAGTCGTTCCACACGGTGATATCGATGTGCACCGTCACGACCTCTTTGTGATTTAATTACAGAAATTGCTGGATTCCCAGATTTGTTCAAGCTGAAGCAGCTACCTCTATTAATTAAAGTCGTCGCCAGCGGAATTTCAGTTGCTTCTTTCACTACTGAGTCCCAGAAAGATGAAGTCGAGGCTAAAATTTCGACATTATCGTACACCGTAGAGTGCGCAGTGTCAATACAGTGCTCCGTCACCGCAGATTTATCAGGTTGTAAGAGGCGGGCGTACCTGCGGTGCTCTGTGCGTCTCTCCTGGACTGTACGTGTCGTCTGTCCACTGTATGAACGGCCGCACTCACATGGGATCTTGTAAACCCCAGGCTTCCGAAACACCAAATCATCTTTAACGGGACCCAGTCTTTGGTGGACAGCGAAAAATGACTTTCACTTTGTGTTTACTGAGGATCCGTCCTATTTTTGACGAAAGGCTTGCCACAGACCACCGCAGGTTTTCGGATTCGACTGTTAATTCCTAGATGCATTTTGTTATAAAATAGTGTTGAGGACCGCGGCCCGTGCTAGTAATTGATTCGGGCCGCACGCGTCCGCCGGGCCGCAGTTTGACGATCACTGCTGTAAAGTGTATACCGACTCGTTACACGAGCAACTTGATTTGGATAACGTGGTGCTACAGAACGTGATAGCTATAGCCTACTAATAAAAAAATAAATGAAGGGAGGTGTTCGCCAAAGATTTGGTTTTCAGAATAGCGTACCATTGGCTTAAGCTCCCCGGAGGTTCGTGAAAAATACACACGAGTAGCGCCTCCCTCGCAGCCGGGTCGATTGCCTTTGTGGCTTGAACGTGGTGGAATTACTGATGTCGGTAGTGGGCGGCCCTGACAATCCGTCCCGATTCGCCGGCCGATCTAATAGAGTTTTCTCGATTGTCCCTCCGTGGGCTGTGGCGCGGGAAGTGGAAGCGGGCGCAACAGGGCGGTGTGGGGGAGGTGGCAGGGCTGTAGTGTGGTCGATGCCGGCGGCGGGTGAGTGGCAGGCGCGTTGCGTGCCACGGCAGCCGGCCGCCTTTCAGCGGCGCTCAATATTTAAACGGCGGTTATCGACTGCGCGCCAGATAATAAAGCGGGTCGGCCGGCGCCAGGTGGCTCGTCCCCGATTCCCACTAGGCGCCTCCGCCGTCGCCGCCTGCGCCGGCTCGCCGTCGATAGCACGGCGCGTCTCACCTCCCCGTCCTCCGCCCCCCCCCCCCCTCACCCCTGTCAACGCTGTCCTGTTTTCTCAGCGCCTACCCACTGTGTCCAGAAGCCCGGCTCCGTTCGCCGCTGTTTATCCTACCGAGGAGCGAGCAGTGCTAAACCGTCGCGCCTCATCCGCACGTCCCAGTCTTCATCGGCTTGCTTACGGTACAGCATACGCTCTGTTTGTTCTGTTGCAAGACAGGATGGGAGGGGGGGGGGAAGGGGGAGAGTTGGCGGGAGGCGTGCCATATTCACAGCTGACGCTCGTTTTTGTATGCACAGGCGCTGTCATCGCGGATGTTGTCGGCGTAATGACGGGTCCGCTACGCAAAAAAATGGATTTCCGTCTGAGATAAACAACCTCGGATCGCTATGGACCACAGAGAGGTGACAAAAGTCATGGTGCAGCGATGCGCACAGATGGGGATTGTACCGCGTACGCATGTGCTGTCATTTATACTCAAGTGATTCATATGAAAAGGCTTCCGACGTGATTCTGGCTGCATGACGGGAATTCAGACTTTGCACGCGGGCTGGTAGTTGGGGCTAGATGCGTGGGACATTCCATTTCGGAAATCGTTAGCGAATTCAATATTCCGAGATCTGCAATGTCTAAAGTGCGCCGAGAACATCAAATTTCAGGCATTAACTCACACCACGGACGACGGAGTGGCCGACGGCCTTCACGTAGAGCACCGGCGTTTGCGTAGAGTAGACATTGCCAACAGATAGGTAACACTGCCTGAAACAACCGCAGAAATCTCTGTGCGACGTACAAAAGAGATATCCGTTAGTATAGTGTGACGAAATTTGGCGCTAATGGGCCATGGCAGCAGACGACCGATGCGAGTGCCTTCGCTAACACCACGACAGACGCAGACGTGCAGCGCCCCACCTGGGCTCGTCACTATATGCGTTGCATCCTCGACGACTGGAAACCGTCGGCTGGTCAAATGGTTCAAATGACTCTGAGCGCTATGGGACTTAACTTCTGAGGTCATCAGTCCCCTAGAACTTAGAACTACTCAAACCTAACTAACCTAAGGACACCACACACATCTATGCCCGAGGCAGGATTCGAACCTGCGACCGGAGCGGTCGCGCGGTCCCAGGCTGTAGCGCCTAGAACCGCTCGGTCGCTCCGGCCGGCGTCGGCTGGACCTGATTTCATTTGGTAAGAGCTCATTGTAGGGTTGGAGTGTTGCGCAGACCCCACGAACCCATCAACCCACATAGTCAACAAGGCAGTGTGCCAACTGGTGGTGCGTGCGTAATGCTGTGGGCTGTGTTCACATGCAATGGACTGCGTCCACTGGTCTAACTGAACCGATCATTGACCGGAAACACTCATGTCCGGCTAGTTGGACACCATTCGCAGCCATCGTGGACTTCATGTTCCCGAACAGCGTATTAATTTTTGTGAACAGTGCGCCATGTCACCGGTCAGCAGGTGTTGCGATTGGTTTGGTGACCGCCCAGATCGCCCGGCATGAAACACATCGAATAGTTATGGGACATAACCGACAGGTCAGTTCGTCCACAAAATCCTGCACCAGAGAAACTTTCGCAAATACGGACGGCTATAGAGCCAGTATGGCTCTATATTTGTGCATGGGACTTCCACTACTTGCTGAGTCCACGCCACATTGAACTGCTGAACTTCGCCGGGAGGTACCTCATGACTTTCGTCAACTCACTGTACGTACCGTGGTGCAGTCGACTCCAACGAGGCGGATCCCAGGCAAGTTGAAAGCCGAGGACTCGGCAGTCAGCTGTGGCAGCAACAGCACCCGCAACTGTAACATATCCAGGTACATTAGACCACCGAAGGAAAAGGGGCCGTACACCCTTCGTCTCCGATATGGCGCAGAAGACGTTTACGTTTGGCGAATTCCTTTCCAACTGCACACTGACATGAAGCCATTCAGTACCCGACACTCTTATATTCTACATCCCCAGCCTCGTCGTTGAGTATCAGTGTCCCCGCACAAAGTCACCATTTCCATAGCTTGCTGCATTCGGCTACAAAACTCCAGTCGGCGGGCATAATCATCTGGAGTCAGTTGTAACAGTTGCTAATGGTTGGGATTTAAATGCAAACGCGGCTGCAAAACGTTGCACACTGTTTTCTGCGGAATGCCCGATTCACGGCTAGCACGGGCGGCTCATTTTTGTGGGGGGCTGCGTACAGAGCTCTGATTCACTCGCGCCACAGTTTCCTCTGAGGCGCGCGGTCTCCCCACGCGTTTCCCTTTACACAGACAATCAGTATCGTGAAACTGGCGAAACCGACGCAAAATGATCTGGTGGCCAGGTGCAGCTTTCCTATATTTGCGCTGAAGTGTCCTAACGCATCTTCTAACGGTTTCTCCAGCATTGCCGCCATCTTTAGAGTGTCGTCACAAGCCTGCCGTCTAGTGTGCATGCGGAACACGAGGCAGACTATTTACATTTGGTGAGTGTATCTGTCTTTTCGTGTACCACCCATCGTTGCACATCGGATACTTGTCAGTAAACAGTGCTTTGAAACCCGAAGAGTCATTCGGGCTAACCCTGAATAGCACAGTCCCTGAACGATTGTATAAACTTTTGATTTTGGTAGACGCGTTGTGTTTTTTTTTATTTTAATTTTTTTTCGTCAACTGTATCTCATTAACAACATGGTATAGTGTCGGGCGAAAGGTCACTGGTTTGATTCTTGCAATGTGAGCAGCAGTCTTACAACCTGTCAGTTACCATAAGCTAATTGCATAAAGACCGGTTTCCAAAAAGAGCAAGACTACTCTTATCAGACACTGTTATAATTAACGTTTCGTCAGACGCCATCGATTACGTTTCTTTCTTTAGAAGTGCACTGCATAATTGTCCTGCAGACGATATGCATAGTATATTAGTTGGGAGATAGATCGCCTCGTTATGCTGCTCAGCCATGTTTACCGTGCATTATGTTAGAGGGACGCTTTTTTTATTTGTGCGCTGTGGTTGTGAATACCCGATGACGTATATTAGGCCGTGGATTAACGAACATCCACGAACCCACTCAAACCATGAAACAGTGGGCAACCTACTGTTACCTTAGTGCCACACTCCCCCTCTCCCCCCCCCCCTCCCAATTTTGTGTAATCTTGCCGTCAGGGCAGAAAGATTAACAGACAGATCATCAGAATTGTTATGGAACTGAAGTAAGGAAAAGTAATGTTATTCGATCAATAAGACCAGAAAGACAAACCTCCGTTCATAGCGTTTGACAATGTTGACTGGAATGCTTTCAAATTTTATTTGCCTGTTTACAACTTCTACAGAAGTCAGATGGCCCTTAAGACTCGAGAGGCACGAAAGGGAAGCAGTGGTTGAGAAGGGAGGGAGACAGGGTTGTAGCCTATCCCCGATGTTGTTCAGTCTGTACATTGAGCGAGTAGTAAAGGAAACAAAAAAAAAATTGTTGTAGGAATTAAATTCCAGGGAGAAGAAATAAAAACTTTGAGGTTTGCCGATGAATTGTAATTCTGTCAGAGACAGCAAAGGACATGAAAGAGCAGTTGAACGGAATGGACAGTGTCTTGAAAGGAGGATATAATATGGACATCAACAAAAGCAGAACAAAGGTGATGGAGTATAGTTGAATACAATCAGGTGATACTGAGGGAATTAGATTCGGAAATGAGACATTTAAAGTAGTAAATGAGTTTTGCTATTTGGGGAGCAAAATAACTGGTGATGGTCGAAGTAGAGATGATACAAAATGTAGACTGGCTACGGCAAGGAAAGTGTTTCTAAAGAATAGAAACTTGTTAACATCGAGTATAGATTTAAATGTGAGGAGGTCCTTTCTGTAAGTATTTGTATGGAGTGTAGCCATGTATGGATTGAAAAATGGACGATAAATAGTTTAGACAAGAAGAGAATAGAAGCTTTTGAAATTTGGTGCTACAGAAGAATGGTGCAGATTAGATGGTTAGATCACTTAACTAATGAGGACGTACTGAATGTAATTGGGGAGAAGAGAAATTTGTGGCACAAATTGACTAGAAGAAGGGATCCGTTGGTCGGACAAATTCTGAGAGATCAAGGGGTCACCAATTTAGTACTGGAGGAAAGCGTCAGGGGTAAAAATCGTAGAGGTGAATACAGTAAGGTGATTCAGAAGGATGTTGGTTGCAGTAGGTACTCGGAGATGAAGAGACTTGCACATTATAGAATAGCATGGAGACCTGCATCAAACCAACCTTTATAATGAAGACAACAACAATACTAGGAAATTACGTGGTTATGATATGCCAGTGTTCGAAATTATTGCGCCTTCGTTGATTTAGTCTCCATCGAGTCATTCACTTACAGTGGGTCACCCGTGATAGAGCGCTCAGCTACAAACAACAGCTATTAAAAAAAGCTGCCAAAATCAAAATTCGAGATAACATTCTCCAGAAACGCTGTGGCGCGTCATGGGGATCAACTGCGTAAACACTCCGTACTGCGATTCTGAGACTGGTTTACCCTGTTGCGACATTTTGCTCACCAACGTGGGTGGACGGTGCTCACATAAAACATTTTCATACACAGCGCAACCATACCATGCGTTTTATGACCATGAGACCCACACCCACTTTCTGGCTACCCGTACATAGCCACATACCACCTCGATCTCTGCACTTGTACGGGAGTACAAAAGACTACAGAACATCGGAACCTCCCTGTTCACACTGACATTCCAGGCATCAGCAGAGATCAGTAGAGATGCAAGAATGTTACTTGGAAACGGTTTCAGTACTGATGACTGCTGCAGACACACGTGTCAGATTAATGCTACGACAGAACAATTTAAGATGCCATGCATATTGATGAAGCCATCTGGCTTTGGATTGCCACTCAGGAACTTGTCGATTCTTAAACTAATAAGGACCAACACTGTATGATGTGGCGACTCTGTGCACAAGTGGAAGAAAATAACTTCGACAAGTTGTGACAGCTGAAAAGCACACTGTTCGCCATGTAATTCAAGAATGTGCGCAGAGAGCTTTTCGTGGTGATGCAACGGAGTTCCTGATGATGACGCAGGGATGGGTCTCTTATGTATAAATGGAAATGTTTTGAGTGGCTGGCTCATCGTCGCGCAGCCCAAACCGATAGGCATAGAGACTAGAGACGTGGAGGCAGGCACAGGGCGCAAGGCACAAGGGACTGTTCGAAATTCCACCCCTTAAGAGGGGGAAGTAGGGAATGAAAGGTGTTTCGAAGATCTGTCGCTATTAAGACATTTTTGAAGCTAGAACTACGAAAACTAGTCTGTAAAATCAATGTGCTCCAGCATTTTTGGAAATTCAGTCACTAAGGAGGTAAAATAGTGGATAAAAGTTTATTTAAATACAACGTTATTAAAGTACTAATAATGCATTATAAAAACTACATCTGAGAAAATTGGTGTTTGGCTTCTCGGCTGGAAATAAAAAAAAATTAAAAAAAAATTTCGGAAATTAGACCCCGACGGTCCTGAAATAGGGGATGAAAATTTTTATGAAAATATTTCGTTGTATTAAAAAAATTTTAAAGCTAACTTTATCAGGCTTGGTATTTGGCTTGTATGAAAATATGAGGTACAGGTTGAAACATCCTATGGAAATATCACCACAGTAACTCAGAATACAGGATTAACAAAGACCTCAGATTCCAGCTGGCATAGTCGCCTTTTAGCAGAAGTACATCCGGAAAAGGACAAGCTTCTATGGCCTCAATTAGCGTGAAAAATTTAGGTGATGTTGCTATTAGTGAACAACATAAAATTGTACTAAAGAAAAATAAAAACAAAACAAGAAATCTGTGCGGACAGTCTACACAAGCGAAGGAGCCAACTCTAAGCTAGTAGATTACATTCGTGGCCTGGGTATTAGTTTGTAGTTTGAGGTAATTGTAGTATTATTTGTTTGTAATGTAACCATAGGCTAAATAAAATTACACTTTTTGGTTTGTCACATTACTGTTGTGGATTGCATGGTCAAGTAGCGTCGTTTTCATGTCTTCTAAGTCAACGCGCACACTGAAGAGAACTTCAAAACGGCAGTAATTATAAGACTGGAAATACCAACTTTGGGGCTTGTCTTGTTTTGCCTTTCGTTAAATAGAGAAACTGATAACTGTTAGTGATTTAAAGTAATTTGGAGAAGAGATGTATTACAACAGTCGTGTACATGCAACTAACCAGTATTACCTTTCTTGTTGTAGGTAAGCTGCTGGTGCGCAACAAGAGATTCGAGCGAGTACAAATGACACGAGTAAGTTACTTAGAACTGCAGATTTTGATTTGGTCTTTTGAACGAGACCGTATAATAGTGAAAACAGCGCGGTAACTTGAGTTACGGCAGTGTAATTGCCTGGGGTATGATATTCAACCGAGGAAAGTACTGAGTGAGTAGACCCACATTGGCGCGCAATTTACTTTAGCGCCGTTTTTTTACCTGCTGTTATTTGTACTGAGATTACGACCTTCAAGTTGGAATACATACTTACGGGCAATTGCATTAGAGGTAACTGATGTATTAGAATGTGTGTGTGTGTGTGTGTGTGTGTGTGTGTGTGTGTGAGAGAGAGAGAGAGAGAGAGAGAGAGAGAGATTAAATTCTGAGCAAGATGCGCCATTTCAGTGAAGGTGCTCGCGTTTGCTCGACCCGTGGCGACGCTGCCATCTCTAACATTGTACAGCTCTCGAGTTACTACACGCAGAGTGTCAAGCCAGTGCCGTGAACATCTCGAATCGGGGAATCGACAGAGTCAGGCGACGTGACGAACCACGCTTTGGTGGTGACGTGGGTTGCCACTGCACTGCCAGTCGATTCTGTCCTGAACAATCGGTGAGCAGTATATTATCCATAAGCAGGTACACGCTGTAGCCAACAGAAGCCACCGTCGGACACTCAGATTGGACACTCGAAGCACGACAGAAGATCACCTGGACCGACGAGTCCCTTTATGCGTTGGCAAACGCCGACTGTGGGGTACGAATACATCGAAAGGCAGGCGAGGCAGTGGTTACCACATGCCAACAGACCGTCGTCCTGGCAACTGACGGAACTTTTCTCGTGTGCTGGGATAATGGCGTGAGGTGAGATATGGAACGTGAACGTTTCTGACATCGTCTCTGGCAGGCGAACAATACAGGATATTTAACTGATGATTTCAATCAGTTTTTTCGCCTGTAGCGCCCCACAGCAAGGTAAAGGTACCATTTGATCGGTGCAGATTTGTGTAAATAATCATTTGAGAGCACACAACAGACGTGAAGTTCTTTATGGCCCAAAGTCGTCGTTGTGGCAGCCTGGCCTCAGTCATACGAGCACACGTGGGGCTGCCGTAGAACGTGAGGCCACAACGTAGGGGACCACGGACCTACGTCGAACTTTGTACACCTCTGCTAGGCCGTTAAAACAACATGATGTGCAAGTAGTAAGGTGAACAAAACTGGCAATACCGAGAAAATGGCGAGAGAAGGTTTACGCGTCTATTATGTAAGTGTAGGTGCCGGACCTTAAAGAGTTCGTGGTAGCCAAGAGGTTGGCGTTCGAAGTTGGTAAGATGGTTCGACTCCTGCTCAAACTTTTATTTTTGTAGTGCAAGTGTAAATTTTGTGATATTTAAAAAAAATTGTACCTACACTATTCGTTCTTGCCACATTAGCAACGTGTCACCGCTACGCAGGTTAACTGCCAAATGGGACCTGCCTCTGTGTCTGCATCTCGAGGCGTGGAGGTTGCAAAGTAGTTCCGGGTACCTTAGCAGATTGCATGTACAAATCACGACAGGCATACATTTTCAGGAAACACTACACGTTTCTTCTTTTTCTTGTCGACAGTTATAAGTATGTTTGTTATAATAATTAAATTTAATTGAAAATAGTAAGTAGTGAAATAACATGAAATTCACTAAAAATTCATACAAATACCCGTGTTTTTTCTAATTATATTACCTCTCAAATGTCATATAAATTAAATAATATGACCAGAGATGAAAAAATATAGATTAAAAATTGAGTTAGAGCAGGAGGCGAACCGTCGCTTCATACACGTTCCTTTTATGACGCCAAACGCTAACCACTTGACCACCATGAATTCGAACGCCTGGCACCTACGGACAGATACATGACGTACATAGTAGACGCGCAAACCTTCCCTTGCGATTCTCTCGGGGTTGATAGAGTAGTGCACCCCACTGCTCGCCCATTATGTTGTACGGGCGGCCTGCTAAAGGCGACGTCGTGGCTTTCCCTCGTCAGATTTGGCGACCAGTCGCCGTGCAGTTGGGGAGCGCAACTTGAGCGGTCGTGGACGAAAATGCCCCACAAGCGCCCTCGGTGTCTGAAACGAGCGCGTCTCGACACTCTGGGTTCTGAGGAGCAGCTGCTACGTAGACAGGGGTTTCTAATTCAGTTTCTGGAGATTGTATTTACGTGCTAACTCCGTGTCGGTACCCTTCTCAGCTCTCGCGGCGCCAGCGGCCGCAGGGAGCGCGGCAGGTGTGTGGTGCCCGCTATACGGGCCAGCGGTTCGCGTAATGAAGGCGGCAGCGGCACGCATTAACGACCCGCAGGTGAGAGAGACGCTGCGGCGCACAGGGACGAGGGCGCGCGCCGCGGATTCTCGCCAGGTGACACCCACCACCGTTCCCCTGCCGCCGCCGCCGCCGCCGCGCCTGCCCACACATTCCGCCAGCGCCGTCGCCTAGTAAATTAACGGCGGCTGCTGCACAACTCGGCACGTCTCACACGAGCGTCTTTTCACTTTGACGGTGACCTGCACTGTGTTGTAATTGTTAGGTGTGCGTGTCTGGTGCAGCTGTCCGTGCTACACTGCCTTGTGCAGACTTAATCTCTGCGCGATTACTCCAGTCTACATCCGTTTGACCCTGCCTTCTGTAGTCGAATTGTGAAATTTAAAACTTTTTTTCCCCGGCGAACTAAATATTCAAAAATATTTCGGACTTGCAGCCGGTCGTCGTTAGGTTCCATCCACGATATTTCGACTGGACAACGCCAGCCATCCTCAGGTGAGCCATTGAAGGCTGACGAAGACGCCCTCCGTTCCGCAATATATAGCGTGCAGCGAGTATTCCGCGCATGCGTCAAAATCATATTGACAGACGAACCAAACCGCCCGCCGGTAGCGCCCTCGCTGGCGGAACTGCAGAACTCAGCTGTCTTCGGCGTTGTCAATTGCCGCGGCCATCGGAGTATTCTGGCGTCTTCCTCTGGAGCAGAGAGATGACGGGGTTCCACACATTATCTAGCTGGACACTCAATCGTTGTCTTGTCATACTCCATTGAGCGACTGGACACTCAATGGAGTATGACAAGACAACAATTTTGGCCACACCAACATCCTTTTGGGACTCCGTCATAAAAGAATCAGTGGAAATTCGCATGACAGACAATCGTATGAACCGTGACAATGGCTGCCAGCTAGATAATGCGTGGAACCCCGTCATCTCTAACATCTGCTCCAGAGGAAGACGCCAGAGTACTCCGATGGCCGCGGCAATTGACAACGCCGAAGACAGCTGAGTTCTGCAGTTCCACCAGTGAGGGCGCTGCCGGCGGGCGGTGTGGTTTGTCTGTCAATATGATCTTGACGCATGCGCGGAATACTCGCTGCACGCTACATATTGCGGAACGGAGGGCGTCTTCGTCAGTCTTCGATGGCTCGCCTGAGGATGGCTGGCAGTTGTCCAATCGAAATATCGTGGATGGAAGCTAACGACGACCGGCTGCAAGCCTGAAATCTTTTTGAATATATAGTAGTTTTCTCCTCCCTCAACAACTTTCACTCCCCATACTTCCCTCCACAACCGAAGGACGTATCCTATCCACTGACCTTGTCCTTTAGTCAAGCTGTACCGTTAATGTTTTCTCTCTTCATTCGATTCGGTAGCACTTCATTCGTTATCCTTTCTGCCCATCCAATCTGCAACATTCTTACGTAATATCGTTTTTCAAAAGCTGCTGCGACGGACATTTTATAAATAACGCGCACTAATTTGTTTTATTTACACGTTTACTTTTTTTTTCTTCACTATCTCTTCACATTCCTTCAATATAGCCTCCCAGCTTCTCTACGA
This sequence comes from Schistocerca nitens, assembly GCF_023898315.1. Classification (NCBI taxonomy): domain Eukaryota; kingdom Metazoa; phylum Arthropoda; class Insecta; order Orthoptera; family Acrididae; genus Schistocerca; species Schistocerca nitens. The sequence continues at coordinate 1,298,850,069 of NC_064614.1, forward strand.
CCCAACCCGAACGCCCCGCAAGCTCTGTTAGTCCATTCAGGACATCACTTCTGTTCCTCTGTCCAATGGCTCGGGTAAAGGTGGTAGAAAGCTCTTCCAGACAAAGATAACTACGTCCACGCGCATAAGTTTTTGTCAACTTCTGGAGCAAGTTCGGTAGACTCACGTCCGTGCTGTAGGGAGGATGCGCCAACACCTCCTATCAGTATTCGCGCAGTTTTTGGGCCACAACATTGCCGACATGCGGGCGAGCGTTGTGGAGAAGCAGTGGTCCAGCCTCCAGCAACTGGAGGTCGTCTTTTGTTCGTTTTCCTGCACAGGTTTTGCATGAATTTACGATAAGATACTTACGTGACGCTTTTTCCGCGTGGTACTCTGTCATGAATGATCATAAGCAAAAATCATCATTTGATTGAGCGCTTAGAAATTTTTTCCACGTGGAGAATCTGAAGGTGTACACTCATTGGACTGTGATCTGAACTCCAGTTCAGAGTCTGTAATCCACGTTCCAACAATATCGACAGTTCGACGCAAGAATCCTTGACCTTCACGGTCGAATCGCTGTCTGAGCAAGGTTGCAGTTTTCCAGGCGTTGCTGCTTCTCTTCAGCAGTCAAACAGCGTGGGACCCATTTCGCAGAAATTTTGCCATTCTTCAAACCATTTGCCAGAACACGGAATACTGATGTGGGGGAGTTCCCGTGGCGTCAGAGAGTTCCTCACAAGTCGTACTACGATCTTCTTCAGGAATATCTGCCACGAGTTTCACACTTTTTTGATTATCACCTATGCTCTTACGATCACCATGAAAACGGTTAACACCACGTGAGACCATTCTACGACCATCTGTAAACTTAGCGCAAACTTAAGTCAACGAACTGTGGATTTCTGCTGGGTTTTTGCCGCGTAAAGTTTAGGGCTTGATGTACTCCCTCTGGTCTTCAACAGTCTCAGTACCCGAGTCCCTTCAAACGTCCATTCCTACCTCTCGCCAATTTTATGTTAGAGTACCCAGCGAAAAAACAAGAACAGTGGTTCTTCCTCAAGCTCCCAACTACATCTGACGTAATTTTCATTGTTGTTGCGTCAATCAGTCCACAGTAATACGAACCTGTAAATTATTTATGAGGTGCCCCTCGCATTTTGTTCTTGCTCCTACTGCTCACAGTCCTAGGTAATTCCATATGTTGTCGGACTCCACAGATACTCTCTAAAAGACTTCCTAACACGTAAAACTATTTTCAGCGTTAAATAATTTTCTCGCTCTAGCCAATACGCCTTTTACATTCTCTTTACTTGTTCCATCGTTAGTTATTTTGCTGCCCAAATAACAGACTTCATTTGCTACTTTTAATAGCTCATTTCCTAACCCTGATTTAATTCGTTTATACACTAAAAATCCGCTTCAGTCGCCAGTAATTTTCTTAATTGATTCCACGACGGGTTCCGATGCTTAAAGCTTCATCTTTAGGTGCCGCTAAATAAGTATGGAAACACAAATGTGTGGCAGTCGGACTAGTCCGTCATGGGGGACCACACCGGCGTCAAACAAATGCACGGGGACTTAGGACCACGACCTCCGTATCCTTAAGTAAAGGTGTGAATCGGGCCCGCGATCGTCAAAGCTTGTCCACGCTTGCTCTATACCGCCAAGATCGAACGCGACAATATTTCCTTCCGTAGCAAACGAGGCTCAGCCTTTTTTGTTTCCAGGGCTCTCGGGTTTCCAGCCGGATGCGATCGTTGAAGTCCCACGATATTTCGGCGAACAACCGAGAGCCCTGGAAACAACACATACGCCGGGAAAGCCTCCAGTCACACATCGCGCTTCATATTCAGCAGCGCAGATTATTGTATCAAACTACCGATACCATCCGAAAATTGAAGTAAAATGGAGGAAGCCGTATCTCCCACTCAGCGGGCTATTTTCTTGGTGCGTCTTTGATTTAGGGCGAATATGAGAAATTCTTAACAAAACAGCACTGAATTTCGAAAGTACGAGGTATGAGGTTGATACTAGAAGAAATGCGTTAAGCACAAACCCTCCTTTCCACACCCTTTCACACACCAGAGGGAGAGTGCCACTGCTTAAAGAAGTTCGCAACTTGAAAGTGCTTCTTTCCATAACTTTCCTGTAAAGTAACACATCAGTGGTTCCAAGTCTGTGAATGGGATCACCCAAGTTTCTTCCGTGTCAAATTGTTATCTCATTCCTTTTATCTTAAAATAGCATATTTGTTTACAAGAAGCTGATACCTGTTGATCTCGTCCACAGCGCTCAGAAATCTGATTACTTCGAGATTATTTCAGTTTCGGAAGCTGCTCAGTAGATTACGCTGACCAACGGGTTGATAGCTTAGGTCTCGGTTTTCTTTCTTTCTTTCTTTCTTTTTCTTTTCTTTTTTTTTTTTTTTCGTGCCGTACAGCGTTAAAAAATATTATTGCTCTACGTAAGGAAGTACAAAAATGTTCATCTTGTCGCAGCGTATTTAATTCATTTTCAGGGATATATAAGCAGCTCTGAACTGTGAATAGCCTGTATCGGTTACTTCTTTTCAAATGGTAATTCTGTGTCCGTTGATGGAAATATGTATTTGACGTCCTGCCCAAGCGAAGTTTCTATGTTTCAAAATAGGACAATGAAAATTGCAATGGCTGGCTTTATTATTAATCTTTAGGTGCCCCCTATGATAACAGAAGCTGTTGTTCATAACAACATTTAACACAGTTTCGTACTGGAATAAACCTTTAGATCCTGTCAAGATCATACAAGGAGTGAATTCTATTCCATTGGGAAGGAGAGTTAGGAAGGATAGAAGTACTGTAAGTGGAACTTGTGGACGTCGCGTTGCCTTCCACTTCAATTTTTGTTATTTGCTGATTGTTGTCACTAAGACATATACTTCGGTAGATCAGTTGTTTGTCACGGTAGTAAATCATACGTGTCGGTTCACATTTGATCGTCCATTCCGCGAAAGATGGCTGATCTTTCACCTTAAGTAATATTGCATGCAAACGTAAAAATGCAATGTTGCACTTCGTTTCGGACTTCACGGTAACCTGTTAGCTCTCTTGTTCAATTACAGGATCATTGGTTCTCAAGTCGGCAGAAGACAATGTCCGACATGATCGTGCCTACTAAATCATTGTGGTCATCCATCCCGCCTTCGGTTTAATGTCTGTTGTGTGTCTTTCCCTTTTCGACTGCTGGAACATTTTCATTATCAGTACCATCACTTTTTTTCCATTTTGTTTGCACTAGATTTCCTCATTCCCTAATTATTTCCACATGTGCAGTAAACAACGCAGTAGCAAAATCTGTAATACCACATCTCTCGTGGTATCTAGTGTCAACTGATGTTAGTGCATACAATTACACAAACCCAGAAATCTTTGTAGAGTAACCTCCATTCACTACACTGCTCATTACAGTCTGAAAATTTGCGTACTAGGTGCTCCGCATGTTGTTAAGAGAACTTGCTCAACACCGTGAGCTGCATTTAAAAATATGACGCGTGCGCCAAGTATGAAATCGTTGAAATCTTAAAATTGATGTGGATCTCTGCGGGGCACAGGCTGTGGTGTGTACATGAAATACACCAAAGAGCCAAAGAAACTGGTACGCCTGCTTAATATCGTGTAGGGCCCCCGCAAGCACGCAGAAGTGCGCAACACGACGTGGCATGGACTCGACTAATGTGTGAAGCAGTGGTGGAGGAACTGACACCATGAATCCTGCAGGGCTCTCCACAAATCCGTGAGAGTACCAGGGGGTGGACATCTCTTCTGAACAGCACGTTGCAAGGCGTCCAAGATATACTCTATAATGTTCATGTCTCGGGAGTTTGGTGGCCAGCGGAAGAGTGTTCCTAGAGCCACTCTGTAGCAATTCTGGACGTATAGGGCGTCCCATTGTTCTGCTGGAATTGCCCAAGTCCGTCGGAATAGGCAATGGACATGAATGGGTGCAGGTGATCAGACAGGATGCTTACGTACGTGTTACTTGCCAGAGTCGTATCTAGTCGTATCAGGGGTCCCAATCGCTCCAAATGCACACGCACTACACCATTACAGAGCCTCCACCAGCAAGAACAGTCCCCTGCTGAAATGCAGGGTCCACAGATTCATGAGGCTGTCTCCATACCCGTACACGTCCATCCGCTTGATACAATTTGAAACGAGACTCGTCCGACGAGTTTCCAGTCATCAACAGTCCAGTGTCGGAGTTGACGGCCCCAGGCGAGGCGTAAAGCTTCCTATCGTACAGTCATCAAGGGTACACGAGTGAGCATTTGACTTCGAAAGCCCATATCGATGAGGTTTCGTTGAGTGGTTCGCACGCTGACACTTGTTGATGGCCGAGCATTGGAATCTGCAGCAGTTCGCGGAAGGGTTGCACTTCTGTCACGTTGAACGATTCTCTTCAGTCGTCATTGGTCCCGTTCTTGGAGATTTGATTAATTTACCGGATTTATGATAGTCACGGTACACGCGTGAAATGGTCGTACGGGAAAACCCCCACTTTATCGCTACGTCGGAGTTGCTGGCCGCTCAGTTATGCCACGATACGTCAGACTGAAAATCGAGAGTTTTTCATTAGCCACATAATGCTGTATTTGCTCTCGTCGTGCTGTAGCCAACACGTTGCTCTCAGATGTTTCTTACGCTGAATTTATAACTTCCTTCGTTTATGCGTCTCCATATACACAATAAGTTGTGTGGCAAGGGACATTTCTAATAGTACATTTAGTTTTCTTCTCGTTTCATTCATAGAAGGAACATATGAGGAATGACTGCATTTCTCGATGCGAACTATTTTTCCTTTTCGCGCTTCGTCCAATATCGGGACGGAGGGTGCTGCAGAACAAAGTTTCTGTCCTGAAAATTTTGAGACCTTTCACACAATAAATGTTTTAGCAACATTTCGGTGCAAGTCCACTGACGGTTGCCGCGTCTTGACCTCACCGAACGGTAATCTCAAGGCCCCGCAGTTTATTGTTTCGCGTCACGCTACCCACAACCGCATCTTCTTGTTGATCTACATCTACATCTACATCTATACTCCGCGAGCCACCTTACGGTGTGTGGCGGAGGGTACTTATTGTACCACTATCTGATCCCCCCTTCCCTGTTCCATTCACGAATTGTGCGTGGGAAGAACGACTGCTTGTAAGTCTCCGTATTTGCTCTAATTTCTCGGATCTTTTCGTTGTGATCATTACGCGAGATATATGTGGGCGGTAGTAATATGTTGCCCATCTCTTCCCGGAATGTGCTCTCTCGTAATTTCGATAATAAACCTCTCCGTATTGCGTAACGCCTTTCTTGAAGTGTCCGCCACTGGAGCTTGTTCAGCATCTCCGTAACGCTCTCGCGCTGACTAAATGTCCCCATGACGAATCGCGCTGCTTTTCGCTGGATCATGTCTATCTCTTCTATTAATCCAACCTGGTAAGGGTCCCATACTGATGAGCAATACTCAAGAATCGGACGAACAAGCGTTTTGTAAGCTACTTCTTTCGTCGATGAGTCACATTTTCTTAGAATTCTTCCTATGAATCTCAACCTGGCGCCTGCTTTTCCCACTATTTGTTTTATGTGATCATTCCACTTCAGATCGCTCCGGATAGTAACTCCTAAGTATTTTACGGTCGTTACCGCTTCCAATGATTTACCACCTATGGCATAATCGTACTGGAATGGATTTCTGCCCCTATGTATGCGCATTATATTACATTTATCTACGTTTAGGGAAAGCTGCCAGCTGTCACACCATTCATTAATCCTCTGCAGGTCTTCCTGGAGTACGTACGAGTCTTCTGATGTTGCTACTTTCTTGTAGACAACCGTGTCATCTGCAAATAGCCTCACGGAGCTACCGATGTTGTCAACTAAGTCATTTATGTATATTGTAAACAATAAAGGTCCTATCGCGCGCGACTTCGCTTTCGGTTTCCTAAGCACATGCTGTGATAGGTCTCAGGTTCGAATCGTAGTCCGGCGCATAGTTTTCATCTGCCACTAAGCTTCTTTAGTGCATAGTTTGCTTACTGTGAACAGTAAATATATGGCAACGTAGCGGATAGCATAAACCAGAAAATGAACGAGTGACACTAAGCTGGGAAGTATTGCACTTTCTTCTCTCCGTTCATAAACAAAGGAAACACGTTTGAACAGCTTAGGATATTGTTCACTTCTAACACGGACTGGTAAGTGATGTAAAGAAGTAATGAAACATAATTTAGAAGTGAACGAGAAGTGCAAGTGGCCTGTGTAAACGCCGGCCGTTGTGGCCGAGCGGTTCTAGGCGCTTCAGTCCGGAACCGCGCTGCTGCTACGGTCGCAGGTTGGAATCCTGCGTCGGGCATGGATGTTTGTGATGCCCTTCGGTTAGTTAGGTTTAAGTAGTTCTAAGTTCTAGGAGACTGATGACCTCACATGTTAAGTCCCAAGGTGCTTAGAGCCATTTGAACCTTTGTAAACGTAGTTTGTTGCTCGACACGTACCGTGCGCACTAGTGAAAACAAGGAGGGAAGGAAAGATACTACTCTCTTGCAGGAGGAGCAGAGTGAGTGTTGGCGAGGATATAGAGGGTCTCACTTTTACATTGTCTCAGTAAGTACTTCTAGGGAAGCAGGAATACAGGAGGACGTAATAAACTTGAATGCGAAAGTGGCTGTGAACGGTGTGGATGGTGCAGTAAGTATACGGAAACGAAGCGTTAGCATGGGAAAGGGAGTTGGTAAGGACCGCATCAAAGAAGTCTACGACAGTGCCACCGTTTTGATCTGAGACTGATTTTTTGTAAGCTGTAATGTTTATGCAGTCAGCAAAGCAAACAGAGGCTCCGGCTGTGTCAACAGTATCGCGTTGCCGGAGTGTAAACTCTGCGTTTAGCTTGGCACTTCGTGATACGTGGACATCGTCAGCTTGCAAGTTCTTTCGCCGACGAAGGACTGGAAACGGGACGGCGGCTGCGGGCAGCGGCTCGACACGCGAGACGGCGCGCCGTGCTGCAACGCGGGGGAGGGGCCGGCGCTCGGCCCGCCGCGCCGCGCCGCGCCACCCGGGCGAGATTCCCCAATCGATACCCGCCGCCGCCGGATCCTCGGGCAGCAGGGCGAAGAAGCACCCGCAGGCTGTCTCTAGCCGGAGGGTACTCTCGTATTTCTCTCTCTTCCGTGTTACACTCTGGAGCGACCCGAACAAAGGGAGACTGTCGATTAGGCCGGTATTTACACTATCAAAAATCTTTATCAAATATCTTTGATGGTTGTGGTGTGCGTACTGTAAGACCTTCGGTACACACACCATCAGATTATTTGACTTGTCGCTCTAGCAAAGTAGGCGAGTGACAGCAATATGTCTCGCGGTCTTATCGTGGCGTGTTTATCTTCTGCTGTTAGGTCAGACGATAGAAATGCCACTTGCATGCTTAGAGTAGCAGATTGACGGTGACCAACTTAAACAGAACTTGATTAATTTTCACACACATTTATTATAATAATAAAAAGGAATAGATATTACGTAACTTGATTCTGGATGCTGTTTACAATTGACAATCTGAAGTTCCTTTGGTCTTGGTACGTTAATCTTATTATCACATATCTCTGATACTTGACAAAGTGTCTATACATTTCTCTTCGCGCAGTGGTTAGACACTGGACTCGAATTCGGGAGGACGACGGTTCAATCCCGCGTCCGGCCATCCTGATTTAGGTTTTCCGTGATTTCCCTAAATCGCTCCAGGCAAATACCGGGATGGTTCCTTTCAAAGGGCACGGCCGACTTCCTTCCCTAATCCGATGAGACCGATGACCTCGCTGTCTGGTCTCCTTCCCCAAAAACAACCAACCATTTCTCTTCATGGCTATGTACAGGAATACGATAATCTTATTAGGCGCAGACTGAAACTTGACTATAGACTGGTACAGACTAATGCAGACTGACTAATCGGAGGTCTGTACACTCGTTATAATACCTCGCACGTTCATGTATCACTGCGCGAGTGTGATCCGCGAGGAGAAAAGGTTCTACGTTAGCAGCAATGTCATTGGCTGCGTTACATATTAATACACGGATCGGCGGAAGCAGAATTTGGTCCGTCTCTAAGGCAGCGCCATCTCGTAGTGCGGAGACGGACGAGCGCTGCGCCTGCGCTGTTGTGCATAGCGGGGCTCGCTCTAGTGGGAAAGTTGTGTACGCGCTGACTACGCGGAACTATATACACAACAATGGTGTATTGTCAAATGTCGTCCAATATTTGATCAAATCTAGGGCCTCGCTGTAGATTTGATCAAAGAAGTCGCTTGTCTTCTGTTCACTGCAATGTGACATGTTACCACGTGGAGCGCTAGCATCGCTGCAGCATTCTGTCGTCTGTAGTGTTTTTATAAACATTGCCGGTAAATACAAAATTAATAGAGATGTATGAAGCTGATGAGGCTCTTTACAACGTGTGGCATCCTGAATACAAAAATAGATAAAGAAGATTGGAGACCTGACCTGACCTGACCTAACCTAACCTAACCCTCTCCTGTAGCAAGAAATCGGAGTGTTACAGTGAGCCTGTCTTCTGCAGATATAGCAGTTCTTAAGTGAGTATTATGCTTTGTGATATTATATACACTTCACTGAGCACATACAGAAATGTATGCTCATCCATTCTTTAAGTAATTGATGTACGACTTGGCGTCCTACACTATAAGCTCGCGTAACAAGTTTCGTTGAATGCTTTTATCGTGTCGTCGTAAAACCCACGGCTTCACGCAGGTATGTTTCCTGTTTTTTCCCCCGCTTCTCTTCCGAATGTGCACACAGTGCAGTTGTGGTACATGCAACTGCTGCGGTTAATAACAAGTTGTTGTTGTCAGCCATCGTGAACTTTGACGAAAAATATGATGACAGTGTAATACCCCTTCTAGCGCTACGTCAAAGATCTTTGTCAAATATATTTGACGGAATATTTGATCACATCTTTGATCAAATCTTTGACAAAGAAATTTGATAGTGTAATACCGGCCTTAGCCACATGAGCCCTGTTTTCTTTGATTGCCACGTCGCTATTATTTCGCGAGCCCTATGTGAGTGGAAGCAATATCTTGCCCGACTCTTCTGAAAACGTACGCTTTCTCAGTTTCGACAGTAAGCCTCTCCTTAATGCCCAACGCCTCTCTGGTAGCGTACGTCGCTGGACTTTGTTGTTTAGCTCCGTTACTTTTTCGCGGCTGCTATACGGTCGCGGGAAGAAACGTGATCTCGACCTCCTGTATCATCTCTACCTCTTCTGTTAACACAACCTGGAAGTGGTCCCAGATCCGTGGGCAGTATTCGAGAGTCGCCTGAATAAATATTTTGCGAGCCACTTCTTTCGTGGATGAATTACATTTTCTGAAGACAACCAGTGAATCTTAGCCGGGCGGCCCGTTTCCCTAGGATTTGTTTTCTGTGGTCATTCCACTATAGGTCTTTCCAGACTGTTATTCCAGGAATTTTTCGATTGTTTGTATTTCCCTCGACTTATCGTCATTAGTGTAATCGAACGGTAGTCAATGTTTTTTATGCGCATTGTGATGCGTATATTTACACTAAAACTCCAGTATCGGGCCGAGCGAGGTGGCACAGTCCTTAGAACACTGGACTCGCATTCGGGAGGACGACGGTTCAAACCTGCGTCCGGCCGTCCTGATATAGATTTTCCGTCATTTCCCTAAATTGCAAATGCCCGGATCGTTTCTTTGAAAGAGCGCGTCCGACTTCCTTCCCCATCCTTGCCAATCCCGAAGTGGACGACGACCTCGCTGTGTGGTACCCTCCCCTAAATCAATCAATCAATCAATCAACCAACCAACCAACCAAACAAACAAACAAACATGTGGCAGTTCCGGCACCCGTGAGTACTCTGCAGTTGGTGTTCCTGCATTTCACGACAGTCTCCTGGCTTTGCAAGCTTCCTATCGCCGACAGCACCATTCGCGAACAGCCCTACGGAGCTTACGACGTTATCCATTGCGACAATCATATGGGGAACTTCGAAATTACTTTTACATTAGTTGATTGCGTTGCGCTAAGAACGGTATATTGCTGTCTCTCTGCAAGGAAGTACTCAATCCAATTACAGGTATGATCCGGTGCGGTAAGTTCTATTTTTTTCACTAAACGACAGTGCTGAACTGGACTGAGTGCCTTTCGGAGGTCAAAAAACTGCGCATCAACCTGGGCGCCACTGCCTAATACGCTCTGGCTTCCTTGCTGCACAACCATGTACCATAAGTCCTGGACCAAACTTCACCACTGCGTGAAGCTTTTTCGACTGGTCATTCATTTCACTTCGTAATATTTTTAACCGTAGTGGTATCAACTGCAGGAAAAGGAGGACAGTCCGTTCTGTTTGTGCGAAGCCGATTGGAGTACTTTTCACAAACAGAATGGTACACCAGGTCGAAATCTGGAGAGGTACGAGGGAAGAGTCACCACTGCTGTAATTTCTATACAGAAGAGGCAGTGGGACATCGATGTGGGAGTTGCTTGTCAGAGACGTAAAACAAGCGGGATACGACTCCAGGTTAAAATAGCAGAGGTCGCCAAAAATGAACAGGAGTTGGGCTCTGTGCTAGCTGATGGGGAATGATGTGAACATCGTGGATGGTTAAATGTGAAACTTGGCCAAGTTAATCTTGATTAGGTGGATGAATTTTGCTATCTCAGAAGTAGCTCAACAAAATGGATGACACACACACACACACACACACACACACACACAGCAACAAGATTTGCAAAAGATAAAGGGGCTTTCTATAATCACAAAAAATTGTTAACCACCAGAAACATAAACGATGAGAGCAGAAAGAGATTCATGAAAGGCTATGTGGCGGCAAAACGTGGACAGTAGGAAAGACAGAAATGAAATAATTAGACGTCTTGAAAACATGAACTTAGACGAGACTACTGAAGAACCGATGGATTGATCCAACAGTGAATGACGACCTGCAACAAGTCATATTAAAAAATGCCTCGTAAAGACTTTGAGCGAGAGAATCTTAGGGTGCAAACCACGACGTGAGTCTTTGCTCATATCTGTACTAGAAAACATAATGGAGGTAGAGTCTCCTCGTCCTGTGGTTTCGTTATTGTTTATTTATTTTACCTCTCCAACCTCCTGACTGACCCTCATCTCGTAAGAGGTGGTGCGCTGACGACTACTCGGGATTTGTAATCGGGATGAGGGAGATTGGGGGATCCCTGACCGGCCGTTCATTCAAGTAATGTCACGCGAATGCCGAGATCGAGTATTCGAGAACGATCGATCCAAAGTCCTTCATCTGCTTCGGTACTGGAACCAATGTTGTGGGATGCTGAGCTTACTTCCTGAGAACATATACAGAAGCCTGTGTTCTGTCTTTCAGAGAGCTGGTGTCGGAATTAAATAAGAGAGTCATTAGCTCTAAGATTACTTTGCAGGTCACAGTGTTTCACTAGGCATGTTCTACTGTAGAAGTCCCCCCTCCCATCCGACTTGAGACCTGGTTTCCAGCCAGTGTAGGGCGACTGTTAGCAGAAAGTGGAATACGAGCCACGATGTAACCCGATTTTTTCGCATACTCCATGCACTGCCACAGGTGTGTCATTTATAAAATTGTTTCGCTTAGAATCGTCCTCCTTGGATTGTTACAACGAGACGAAAAAAATCTACACAACACTGATTGTATATTTGTGAGCACTTATCGCTAAAATGTAAATGTATACACAAATTCTTACGTAGAGATACATTGTAGCAGAAAAACATGGGAACTAAATGGATTCAACCGACAAGTAAAAAACTCTGCCGCTTGTTTCTTTCACATACAGTGCTGTCATCTGCACCAATTATGTGAAAGTGATCTACGAAGAAACGAGGCAATATAGTAGATATATAAACTGTTCTGAGGCGTGTCAAAGAATTTGCTCTGGTAACTTTGTTCTTCGTGCCTCGGATGTGTCTTTCAGGATAACCGGAGTGTATGGAGTATTTTTAATATTTTCGAAGGCGAATGGCGACTTGTAATTAGCCGTAAAAACGTTCGAGTTCCGGTCCTGTTATAAACCTGTGCAATGCGGACTTTTAAGTTATTTTCTTGAAAGAAAAACTGCTAACTACAATGTATTTTTTCCTCTCCCCGAGAGCTAGGGGAGGGGGGCTTTCTCTCGGGCCAATGGGCGGAGCAGGGGGAGGGAGGAGGGGATGATAGGGAAAGAAACGACTGCGGGGAAAGTTCTCTGTCTGTAGTACGCATGCGCTCAAGCCAAACGGCCCACTGAGGTTACATCAATTGTTAGCCTGAGGGACGGAATAAAGGGAGGTTGCGTGAAGTAATTTGAACGAGGGCAGTTTAGAGTCCGCGAAGAAAGTGCTAAGAGTGCGTTTCACGTTCAGCGAAGACTAAATCTCGCGGTAAGACAATGAGAGTGTAAGTCTCTGGATTACAGAAGAAGAAAGAAAAACAGAAAAAAATTGACGGCTGGTAGGGTATAGCATTTGAGACTGTTTTTCAAAGATGTAGATGGACAGCGCTGTCGTAGACACTGTTAGTATAGTTGGTTCTGCGATAAGTGCTGTTGGTATCAGCGTGCATGCTAGGTTGACAGTACGGAACTAGGGTTACAGGCGATTATGCTTCGTTTAGGTAGTGATAGTATTGGCGCGGGACACGCGGTAACGAAGTTGTGACAATCTTACAAATTGGAGAAGTTTCACCGGAAATACTGGAATGAGCCTGAGGGTTGCTCCAAGATTTCACTTGTAAAGGCAATTGCAATTTGTCCGGTTCGTACCTCATTATAGATACATGTATATACGGCCTGTTTACGAGAAGGTGTGTAATTTTTCCTGGAGTAAGTGCTGCTTCCTCATAAGGTTACTCGTGCTGTTGAAGTGACGCAGGCAACCGGGACATTGGTGTCATTGCGACAAGCGTTACTTTGCTTGGATGTTGGTATTGCTTATGAACTGTCTAGCAACGTAACTACATAACAGCCGTAGCCCTGTTATAAGGCATGTTTTAGCACTGGGCAACAATGCTACACCTGAATAATATTTACTGTACTTTGTTCTCTTTATGAATCCTGCATTAAGGGGGTAGGACGTCAAACGGGCCGACTTGAAGCAGGAGAGGCACCACAGGGCATTTTAATTTCCACTGTCTATACTTTTACAAATAAATTCATAAAACTTTGTCAGCATGACCAGGAAGGATTTGGGATTCACACTCATAGCAGTGGAAGTTCAAAAACATAACAAAATAATTTTTTTACATGTGAAATTTCATCGTTTTTTTCACTTACTATTGGCTACATTTGTTGCTATAGGTACACTTTTCTTCATAAGCAAGAGAGACTGTTCGATGAATTTTGCCCCGCATACAAACCATAGTGACATGTGAGTGAAACTCTAGAATATATTTAATTTATGAAAAAATGTTGCGTTTTATACTTTATGTTTAGAAAAAAATCAAATTTTGTAGTTAATAATCTCAATTTTTACCACTTTTTAATAGATTTGGAAAATTCTAGAGTTTCATACACCTATAAGTATGGTTTGTATGCTGTGCAAAATTCATCAAAGAATCTCCCTTACTTGTGAAGAAAAATGTACCTATAGCAACAAATGCAGCCAATAGTAAGCGAAAAAATGATGAAATTTCACATGTAAAAAAATGTATTTTGTTACGTTTTTGAACTTCCACTGCTATGAGTGTGAATCCCGAATCCTTCCTGGTCATGCTGACAAAGTTTTATGAATATATTTGTAAAAGTATAGACAGGGGAAATTAAAATGTCCTGTGGTGCCTCTCCTGCTCCAAGTCGGCCCGTTTGACGTCCTACCCCCCATAACTGAAAACTTAAGGTTGTAAGGTTTTTAAGGAAAGCTGTAGCGCAGCATATGAAATGATTCTTAGGTTTTCAAACATCAGTTTGTCTTCAAAAGTTATAAAAAAGAAGAGAGGATGACTGTAATGGTCCATCGATGATGTCTTGAGAGACAAAGCTCATATAATGGCGAGGGACTGGGAAGGAGAATCCATCGTGTCCTTGTCAGTTGCAACAGCCCAGCGTTCACTTTAAGCGATTTAGGGAAAAATCACGTAAGGATGCGTGATACTTCGGAATGCGAGTGCTTCAGCGACTCTGTCAAAAATTGGTAGTTCCCGTCACTATAGTTCGATTTGATGTTAATCGTAACGTTCGTTACTCAAAACGCGTGCTTTATGGAAGACGGCTGAACATTAGTGATCTTTTGACACACGGGAAAACTGACTACCACAGAATAGAAATTTGAGGCATACTGCCTGCAAGCAGATTACGCAAAATCTCTCCTCACTGTAGTGCCTACTTCTTTCTTGCGCTTGTTGTGTTAAGGGAACAGTCACGTATTTTATGTTGCACAGGAATACATTCATTTATCGCAAGACTGCCCGACTGCACTGCCTGTGTCTTGTCACGTCCCACACGGACAAAGGCCGGGGTCTGTTTTGTAGTCACTATTACTCACGGCCGCGGCCGGAAGACAACGGAACTTATCGCATAGGCAGCGGACAGAGTATATCGAGACACCATTCAGACCAAGAGCTAGCCGCAGTAAAGCACGGATAACTGTCCAGGCAGTGAACGTTGGCGTATCCGAAGCAATAAAAGAAGGGAGAGGACGCCAGAAACATTTGGGAACGCGCCGCCAAACTGGTACCGATCTCTACCCTGAGATTCGAGAACTCAATAAAGGTTGCGTTAACTGTAATAAACAGTGGGAATATGAAATCTACAGCGGACACACGAAATCATGATCAAACGTTAAACGTTATGTAGCAACAGTGACGAACGTGTTATTGCATACGACTTCGACGATGTCACTAAGGATACGTACGCTACCGGGGGAGAGGCACACATATGAAGCTCAAACATTATATGTCGAATTCAAAGGTAATATTGTACGAAAGCGCGGAGACATTACGCTGGGGTGGCAAAAGTCATGCCGCCCGGTGTGGCCGAGCGGTTCTAGGCCCTTCAGTCTGGAACCGTGTGACCGCTGCGGTCGCAGGTTCGAATCCTACCTCGGGCATGGCTGTGTGTGATGTCCTTAAGTTAGTCAGGTTTAAGTAGTTGTAAGTTCTAGGGGACTGATGACCTTAGATGTTAAGTCCCATAGTGCTCAGAGCCATTTGAACCATTTTTTGACAACAGTCATGAGAAACCATTATGCACATACGTAGATGGAGATAGTATCGCGTACGCAAGGTATAAAAGGGCAGTGCATTGGCGGAGCCGTCACCTGCACTCAGCTGATCCACGTAGTAGGTTTGCCGACGTGACTATGGACGTACGACGGGAATTAATAGACTTTTAACGCGGAGTGGAAGCTGGACCTAGACGCACGGGACGTTCTATTTCGTAAATCGTTAGAGGATTAGTTTCTCTGAGATCTACAGAGTCAAGAGTGTGCCGAAAATACCATATTTCAGGCTTTAAGTCTCATCACGGACAACGCAACTCTGCGTGAAAAACCGCATAAATCAGTGTAGGACGTACGACGAACATATGCGTTTGGACAAGCCGGCGAACTTTGGCGGTAGTGGGGTGTAGCAGCAGACGGCCGACGCGAGAGCCTTTGCTTGGCAGTACGACATCGCCTGCATCGCCTCTTCTGGGCCTGTGACCCCCAGATGACTGGAAAACCGTGGCCTTGTCACATGAGTCCCGTTTTCAGTTGGTAAGAGCTGATGGTAGAGTTGGACCCAAGTTGTCAATAAGGCGCTGTGCTAGTTGGTGGTGGCCCCGTAATGGTGTGGGCTGTGTTTGCATGCAATGGACTGGGCTGGATCCTCTGCTCCAACTGAACCGATCACTTAGAGTTACGTCCGGCTTCTTGGAGACCATTTGCAGCCATTCATGGACATCACTTCTTTGGATGACAATGCGCCTTGTCATCAGGAAAAAATTTTCGCTATTGGTTTGAAGAACATTCTGGACAATTCGAGCGAATGATTTGGCCACCCGCATCACCCGATATGAATCGCATCGAACATTTATGGGACATAACCGAGAGGTCAGTTCGTGCATAAAATCGTCCACTGGAAACATTTTCGCAAATATGGACAGCTATAGAGGCAGCATGCCTCAGTATTTCTGCAAGTGACTTCCAACGACTTGCGGCGATGCCACCTCGAGTTGGCAAAAGGAGGTCCGACACGATATTACGAGGTATCCCATGACCATTCTCACCTCATTGTATAGGGAAGAAGACTAAATTGGGCAATATTTGCTGGTCGTGGGATCAGAATGGAAGAGAACGAACGAGCGCAGACAGAGACTACGAGAGATGTGGATCAACGTGAAAAGGTCGTATAGGAGAACTGGAGAAATTAGTATAGTGCAATCGACGTACCAGAGATCAACGGCAGAAGAATACAGAAATTGATCTGGATGATACTAATGGATATAAAAGAGAATATAACGTCTAATTGTAGAGCACGAGTGGAAGAAAGTGTGAAGAGATAAGGAGGGAAGGGGAAAAACGTAATTATAAAGTTTTCCCGCGATCTATCAGAAGGCTGTAACAAAAGAAAAATTATAGGAAGAAACTACAAATAGGACGAATTGTTAGTGAATGAATATAACACATCCATCTCCACATGTGTGCCCCTTACATTGACTATACCGTTAGATAAGCTGTCTGAGAGAAGTCTTTCACACATAGAGTTTGGCTCCTGCCTCCCCCACGCACCCCCCACCCTCACCGCCACCCAGTGATCGTCCTCCATCACGGCAACGCTTTGTTTCATGCAGTGTCAAGCAGTGCAGCGAAGTAGAGTTCAACGAGTTACCGTTGAAAGTCCCGGTCCGTCTCACAGTTTGCATCTACCTTGTCGAGTCCGCTGCGGAATGAAAGATTCGTACCGGATAACGCTCTGCAGTTCGATGCTGGGAGACCGGCCACGTTTCGTCCTAGTGCCTTGTACCGCGGCTACAGTACGCTCGGTTTCGCGAACGTACGGTGTAGCTGCCGGGTCGGGTTAGGTTAGGGCAGCGCGAGCTGACACGCGAACCGCATCGCCTGTAATTAAACGCCGACGCGCTGTAAATCCCACAGCGAAACGTTGCAATTAATTCTCGCGGGGCTTGTTTTGTTTTGTCAGGAATACTTTTTCGCTTTGAATTTCAGCCGAGTCGCCGGCGTCCCGTTTCACGGCGCGCAGCCTTAATGGCACTTTACGCCGTGTTCAAATTTAATTTGGCCGTCGACGCTCCGTTTATTAAAGCCGGCGCCGCCGCCACCGTCACGTCCGGCACATCCTACACACGTGTAAGTTGACACACGAAGAAAAGATACATCTGAGTATTTTATTTCCTTTGCGGCTAGTTTGGCGGTGTGACGATGTGACCTTCAAAATAATCTCCATTTGGATTCGTACCGGGGGGACTTTTGTTTTTCAGGAGTTATCACATGGAACTCTGACAATAAACACTGCTCTGAACATTGAAGCGTAATGGAGTCGTTTGCACCACGGTATTTACAATGAGTTGATAAGTGTTGCGACACCTCGTAGTATCGTATCGGACCACCTTCTGTCCTGCGTGTCGACGTGGCACGGACTCAACAAGTCGTTGGAAGTCCCCTGCATAAACATTGGGCCATGCTGCCCTTGTAGCCGTCCATAATTGCGAAAGTGTTGCCGGTGCAGGATTTTTCCACACCTCGATTATGTCCCATAAACGTTCGATGGGATTCCTCTCAGGCGACCTGGATGGCCAGATGTTTCGCTCGAATTGTCCAGAACGTTCTTCAAACCAATCGCGAATAATTTTGGTGTGGTGACATGGCGTATTGTCATAAAAAAAAATAAAAAAATAAAAATATGTCCATGAATGGCTGCAAATGGTCGCCAAGTAGCAGAAGGTAACCATTTCCTGTCAGTGATCGGTTTACAATGAAATGAACAACCTTAGCTGCTTACAGGCGTTGACATACGTCAACGGGGACAGATGAAAATGTGAGCCCCGACCGGGACTCGAACCCGGGATCTCTTGCTTACATGGCAGAGGCTTAGTTAAGGCTCACCGGCCACTTGACCATCTTCTTGTTCTGTGCGAATGCACAAACAGTACCAGAACTTACGCGAATCGGCAACGCGACGCGAGTAATGAATGTAATGGGCGGGGGCACTACGAATGTAGTGCGGGACAATACGTTGAGAATGTGGGTTTCGCGGGAGGCGTGCCAGAGGTAAATCCCTGCAGTCGCGCTATCCTCTGGCTATCCGGTGGCTCAGATGGATAGAGCGTCTGCCATGTAAGCAGGAGATCCCGGGCTCAAGTCCCGGTCGGGGCACACATTTTCATCTGTCCTCGTTGACGTATGTCAACGCCTGTAAGCAGCTAAGGGTGTTCATTTCATGGTAATTTCATTCTAACGAGCTGCATGGTCGGACATGTCTGAAAGAACAGATACCATCTTAGTATATATATATATAGTGTGATCGGTTTAATTGGACCAGAGGACCCAGTCAGTTCCATTTCAACACAGCTGACAGTGTTACGGACCCACCTCCATCTTGCACGATTGTCAACTTGGGTCCATGGCTTGGTGGGATCTGCGCCATACTGGGATCCTACCATCAGCTCTTACCAATTCAAACCGGGATTCATGTGACTGGGCCGATGTAGCCACGAGCCCAGGAGAGGCGCAGCAGGCGGCGACGTGGCGTCACCTGCCATAGCCGTCTTGTTCAGACAAATATGTTCGTCGTAGTTTCCACGTCGATTTCTGCTATTTCTTGACGCAGTGTTGCTTGTCTGTTAACACTGACAACTTCACGCAAATGCCGTGGTCGCAGGGAATGCTTGAAATGTAATGTTCTCGACACTCTCTTGATTCTATCCATCTCGGTTTATTGAAATTCCTAATGATTGCCGAAATGGAATGCCCCATGCGTCTAACTCCAACTACCATTCCGCATTCAAAGGCTTTTAACTCCCGTCGTGCGGCCATAATAACGTCGGAAACCTTTTGACATGAATGACGTGGGCCCAAATGACGGCTCCGCCAATCCGCCAATGCGCCGCCCATTTATACCTTACGTACACGACACTGTCGCCATCTATGTATGTGCCTATCGCTATCGCATGACCTCTGTCACCCCAGTGTAGAATGAGTACAAATCCGTAGCAGATGTCATGAGGCTGTATTTTTGTCAACAGTAGAGATAGTGTGTCCGCAGCTCGTGGTCTAGCGGTAGCGATCTCGCTTCCCGAGCACGGGGTCCCGGATTCGATTCCCGGCGGGGTCACGGATTTTCGCCTGCCTCGAGATGACTGAGTGTTGTTGTGTCGTCTTTTTCATCATCATTCATCCCCATTATCGTCGGAGGAAGACAATGGCAAACCACCTCCGCTAGGACCTTGCCCAGTATAGCGGTGCGGGTCTCCGGCATTGTTCCCCTACGCTCTGTCGAGGAGTACGGGACTTCATCATCATCATCAGAGATAGAGAACACGAATTATCTTACTGCCGTCGCTGAGAGGGAAGCGTGAAGTTTTTACATCAACCTCGGATACACCCGCTGTAAGCACAGATTGTGATATAGAAGTTGAGGCAGTAGTTCCGTTACCGCCGAGCATTTTCAGAGATTTAAAGAGCGGCACCGCGGAGAGCACAATGTCTGTTTATCGACGGACGACCAATTTCGGTCAAGCGAGCCCATATTCAAGTCACCGATGAACGTGACACCAGATTACAGGAAGATCCTTTTGTGAGAAACACGTAATTACATCAGCTGCGTTATCAGGTAACAAAACACACAGAGAGTGAGTCTGAAGGAAAGGTACGTGCTTTGACGGATGATAGAGATTCTCAACAAAATTCGTCATATGAACGTATGTCCTGTTCTTAATAGTTTGCGAAGAAACTAACCAAAACAATGGGGTACAAGGGAAATGCAAATGGTAGTAAATGAAACGTTGTGATTTAATATTTTGTTCAGTTGTGTACGTTTTATCAAAAAAGTTGTTCAAAAAGTCCACCGTCAACTGCAGTGCCTTTTGCAGCTCTTGTAGCTGGCTGATCTGAGTTCATTTGCATGGTCACCTACTTCAGCACATGCACGCAAAATACTATCGATAATTTGCTTCTTTGCGTTCACGCTACGCTTGTAAACTTCGCTCTTAAGTCAACCCCATGGACTGTAATATAATGGGGACTAAGATCGGCTGACCTTGGTGGCCAAGAAATTACTTCACAGCGACGGATCCAACGAACAGGATACGTTTCAGTGTTACTGTTTCACTGACTATTTAGGAGACCCGTCGTGTTGAAAGTACATACGGGGTAACTTAATGTCACTTTGGTTGTGTACGCATGTGAGTGCTAGTCAAGTACGACTTGTGCCTGGCGACGGTGATTTTCAAACAGCTTTATGTCGGATATGGCTAATGAAAGGGTATGTGTTCATTTGAAGCTTTTTGTTCAGAATAGTCAGTACCATCACCCCTCAAAGCGTGTACCTCTCTGCCAGACTCAGTGTACCTGACGCCAAGAAAACATCATTTGATCTGATGTATTGCTCATCTCTAACTTGACAATGGCGTACCTTCACCGATACTCGTTGACCGTCGATAAAGGTACGTGACAGCTACTTTTGGTGGTATCCGTGACGTCTTGCATTAAATATGTTGAACTTGTGGCTCACTATCTACCTTCTCAAATACATCTGATTTGGTTTTCTCGGTAATGCGCCGTCTCAGTTCTGTCGACTTCGGGAAGGAATCGCACGAAGAGTCGGCGAACTGTGCAGACGTGCGCTGAAGGTATTGCCACAGGTTAGTGGGCGATCGTCGGCTGTTCAAATAGATTCTAGTATTCGCGGATGTTTGGGCGA
The DNA here is from genome assembly GCF_023898315.1 of Schistocerca nitens. NCBI lineage: Eukaryota > Metazoa > Arthropoda > Insecta > Orthoptera > Acrididae > Schistocerca > Schistocerca nitens. Next base: position 1,298,870,971 of record NC_064614.1, read on the forward strand.
CAGAGAGGTGGTGAATGGGGCTCTGTCCTTCCCCACTTCTGTTCTGAGTTAACTAATATTCCAACATGCCCAGCGACCGCGAAGAAATGTGACCTACACACGTGTCATTTAGAAACCCCAATGCACACTCTTACCGGACACTGTGTCTACTGCTCTTTCAAGATAGTGTCGCTTCATCAGCCAATTAATTTATTACGACAAACGTTCGTCGTGATTAAGAACGACAAGAAAGCTCTCACGTGATGACTAGGCCGCAGTTTCTGCTGCAGACGCTCACTGTTGATGGCGACTGGGCGCGTGCGCAGGCGCCGCCGCCAAACGAACCTCTCAGACGCTCTGGTCGTCTGCCTCCACGTATGTACCTCCAGCGCGATCGTTTGATTGGCGGCACGTGCAGTCTCTGTAGCAAAAATGTTGGTACGGTCTTGAGATTGGCGCCGTAGAAGCAACATGGCGCCCAAGTCTGCGCACGAATGTAAACATACACAGCAGTTTCTCTCTGTCGGGTACTGAGCCAGGTTTACCAAAAACAGCGATATACATGGGCTTGGTGGCATATAAAATCAAATGACGACGTCGAAACATGATACTTGCGTCTGTGAGATGATTGTGAAACGAAGTATGTGGGTTCAGTTTTGGTGAAAGTATTAAGAAACCGTCAAATATTAACTTTTAGTCGCTGTTTCGCTGTACTTGATGCTTCAAAATAATGACTGTCGATCGTCGGGTTTTGTGGGAGTTTCGGAGGTAAACGGCCTGACGTATCTTCGAAAGGCATAATAGGACGCGGGGACGAAGCGAGGGCTAAATTGTGTTCGCTGAGTTTCGGAGAGGCAACGCTTAATCGCCTACATTTATTTAGCGTATGGCAGTAAGACACAAATGACAGTACCATTAGTTAAAACTGAAATAATTATAGTATGTTACATATTTATATGAAGTACTGCGTCTGGAGGCGCCATCAGGAAGTTTTCACGTTTCCCTTCATAAGTTGTCTGAAGGCATTCTTCTGAGATGTGTTTTACGAATTGGATTTCACAACATTCGTAGAAGGGCGTCGATTTCTTGCCCCATTTATGCAGGAACTGCATGCTGAGTCCATATGCTGTTCAGAATTTACCAGGAGGCTTTTGGGTAATACATGGAATTTCGTTAGTCTGCTTTGTGCTCCATTGTTGATGCCAGGCTTTAGTCAAGCTGAATTTTTCCTCTGTGGCTGTTATTGCCCTTTTGATTGGGGGCTTTCCGGATCGAAGGCGGCTATGGGTGTCGTATTAAGTGTCCTTGCGTAATGGTATGTTATTGTTGTTCAAGATATTCTAGTACTGTCTCGTGAGTGTGTTTATACGACGCAAGTTTCGCGGAGGTATATGGATCATTATTGAGAGTCATTCCGTAGGAGTAGATTTGATGACTCCTGCGATCATTCTGATTGTGTTATTGAGCTGAGTGTGGGGAGTGTTAAGCCGTACTGGCGCACAATGTTCAGCAGGTGAGAAGACAAGGCTCAGAGCAGGTGAGTCTAGGACACAGGCTGATGCTCCCCATGTTGTCCCACAGAGGTTTTTTTTTTTTGTGGAATATTGTTCCTCGATTTTAATTTGTCTGCTATTTTTGTTGTATACTCTTTAAATGCGAGAGTTCTATCGAACGTCACACGCAGATATTTTGGTGTTTTATTGTGCGTAAGCCAAACTGTATCCTAAGCTCCCTTTTTGCAAATTTGTGCAGAGCTAGTTCACCTGCACTCGATGCACCCTGGACAGCGCTAAACGAACTAGCAAATACTGGCGGTCAGATAGACCAAGAGAGGGTCTCCTGACCACGCAAGACACAAAACTGTAAATCGGCTACAATTACAGCCGTACCATTTCGCCATCCTACGTGATTGCAACATTGGTCGTTTACCGCTAGCAGGACTGCACACAGCCATCGGCTTGAAGTACTTGTATTATTTGATGGACGTGTATGCTGTACATTCTGTTTCATTAACCATTACAGGTTTTACATGTGACGGTTACTACTAAAGTTCGTATTACGAGAAGCAAGGTTGATCTTGGAATTTCTTTCTGACATTTTTCGCGACTTTTGCCTCCACTAAAGTAACGATTGACACACGTCAGCACAGGGAGGATTACAGCTGAACGCGTCTCCTACTCCTGTCCCTTCCTATACTATAACGACCTGCTCTGCTAGTCCTCAAGTCGGAGTAAGGAAATGGCAGACCACCTCCAATACCATGATACGCAGTGAAGCACAGTGGTTTTGGCATCAGCCTTCCTGTTAATGACTGTTTCTCTTTGTTTCACGGGATATTCAGTGGTTTCGCGTTTAAAAATAGAACGCAGAAGCAGAGTGTCTTAAATGACCGTGTTGTCGAAAGAGTATTATAGAAGGTGTAGCGTGTGTCTGCCAGTGTGAGCCACGGAGCAGTGGTTCTTATTAGGCCAGGGACACGCGGGCAGACTCGCAGAGTTGGGGGAAACGTGGCGCGGCTCCACTGAATCACCGTGGATGCTGTCTGCCATATTAATAGCGGCCAGATCAATGCCGGCGGGCAGCATCTGCTGGCGCCGCCCGCTGCCTCGAACACAGCGCCGCCGCCCGCGCGCTGCCGACCGACCGCTGCGGTGCCGTTTCTTCTGTCGCAGCTCTTTCTGTAACGTGTCGCAGCTAGAGGAGCTTATTTTCGTGAAAGCTAATCCCGCCAGCTTTGAGCAGGCCACAGTGCGACACCGCCCAAATGGCCGAAGCTCTTCAGCAGGAGTACGTACTTGCGGACGGGACATGCTGCACACTAGAATGAAAGTTGCAAACACTATGCAGCTCTAAATTCAGCACAGTTACTGCTCGCAGAGTCAAAACAGGGGGTACACAGACAGGCCTCCTCAGCGCCGTCTGGTGCCTGTGACTAATGACTCAATAACAGTAGAACCCGCCACTAAGCACGTATTGTATACCGTAGTGCCACCGAATATGGTCCTTGAAGATGTTACATTTCTTCTGTCTGTGTATTATTCTATTCGGAAAGCACAGCAGCTTTGAATATTGACACCTTTGCTTGAAAATGCAGTGTGGTGACAGACGCCGTCTGGAGCAAGTCTTGTGCTGGTACCTAAGAGCGACGCACCATTAAGGCGTCAGCTGCCGACTACTGTCGTAATACGATGCTTCCTTCGTCTCCGGCGTCTTTGCACGGAAAGGTTAGTTTGCGTTGTGCAAGTCTTGTGCCTCGCTCCGTCGTCGCGCGTCAGAGCGTCAGCTTTGTAATGCGTGGCCGGTGCGCTGTTAGCTGTGAGCGAGCCGGCCATTAGCGACTCGGCTGTCGGGAAAAGTGGAGCGCCGGTCGACGTCACCTGTCTCCACCGCGCCGCTGCTCGACGGTGCGTCAGCATCCTCAGGCGATGAGTCAGCCGTGCGTTCCTCCGAGCACGCGTCCATCGCGGCACTCACCTCAGCGGAATCCTGATGTCATGTCTCTGCTGAGAGACATTCCGTACGTCCGGGCGTCACAATGCAATGCCGTACCTCGTCTAGAGTAAGGCGTTGTTCTGCGTACGCAAACGGCTGTGAGATTGTTATTACGTTTCCTATAGCTGAGACGACGTGGAGTAGGATAACTTAGAGCAATCTCGAGATACTTTTCGAAAAATAAAGCGACGTGACCCACTACAGACCTCCCGCGGATTGGGTGCTGCCTTTTGAATCTGCATCCACTAGATAGCAAATGAAATGGACGCCCGGAAGATAACGAATCTTTCGAAAAATATTTATAAGCCCAAGTAGAAACTCAGTAAAAGGTTTTATCTGGTTTCCCAGCGGACAGCTACAGTTGTGCCATATACACGGTGTCCGAGTGTTTGCATCAAATGTGTAGGGCATATAGATCAAGTCATGCGACTGACCCTTAACATAGACAAATGTAATGTATTGCGAATACATAGAAAGAAGGATCCTTTATTGTCTGATTATATGATAGCAAAACAAACACTGGTAGCAGTTACTTCTGTAAAATATCTAGAAGTATGCGTGCGGAACGATTTGAAGTGGAATGATCATACAAAATTAATTGTTGGTAAAGCTGGTGCCAGGTTGAGATTCATTGGGAGAGTCCTTAGGAAATGTAGTCCATCAACAAAGGAGGTGGCTTAAAAAACATTCGTTCGACCTATACTTGAGTATTGCTCATGTGGGATCCGTACCAGGCCAGGTTGACAGAGAAGATGGAGAAGATCCAAAGAAGAGCGGCGCGTTTCGTCACAGGGTTATTTGGTAAGCGTGACAGCGTTACGGAGATGTTTAGCAAACTCAAGTGGCAGGCTCTGCAAGAGAGGCGCTCTGCATCGCGGTGTAGCTTGCTCGCCAGGTTTCGAGAGGGTGCGTTTCTGGATGAGGTATCGAATATATTGCTTGCCCCTACTTATACCTCCCGAGGAGATCACGAATGTAAAATCAGAGAGATTCGAGCGCGCACGGAGGCTTTCCGGCAGTCGTTCTTCCCGCGAACCATACGTGACTGGAACAGGAAAGGGACGTAATGAAAGTGGCACGTAAAGTGCCCTCCGCCACACACCGTTGGGTGACTTTCGGAGTATAAATGTAGATGTAGATGAACTTTCGTTACATATAAGGAGCGTTCAAAAAGAAACGAGCCGGAGGCATAGTTACAGAAAGCAGTACCTGTATGTTAGAAGTGTTACCCTGGCTGTTGAGACACTTGTCCCACTGTGACAATGGCGGTGAATGGCTGTCTCATAAAATTCCCGGGGCTGCGGTGTTAACCAGTTCCGCTCGTACAGGTGGACGTCGTCGGCCGAGGTGAGTCGTTTGCCCCCTCAGAGCCTTTATAAGGGGACCAAAAATGGCGTAATCACAGGGAGAGAGGTCCGGACTGTATGGAGGGTGGCCGAGAACCTCCCATTTGAATTTCTGCAGGAGTGCCGCGACTGTGTTGACCTTATGAAGCTTTGCATTGTCGTGGAGCAGATTGACCCCACAGGTGAGATTGACTGGACGTTTTGATTTGATCGCTTGGCGAAGGGTGGTCAAGGTTTGCGAGTAACGCTGCGCATTCACTGCTGGCCCGTGCTGCAGGAAGTGAAGCAGAAGGGGACCATCTTGGTCAAAGTAGAATGTCTGCATAACCTTTCCTGCACTCGTGTGGATGGCCTTGGATTTTTTTTGTGGTGGTGACCCTGGATGCTTTCTCTGGAGACTTTGTCGTTTTGATTCTGGTTCGAAGTGATGACCCCGTGACTCATCTCCAGCCACCACTGGTGCCAGGAACGCATTTTCTTCCCAAGCATAGCGCTGCAGATGAACAAGACAGTGGGCCATTCGGCGTGCTTCCTGGTGTGGTTGCAGACTGTGGGGCACCCATTGGGAACACACTTGGCGGATGTGCGGTCGTTCCTTCATGATGGTGTGAACACTTCCGATGCTCAATCCGACCACGGCGGCTATGACTTTCACTGTCAGTCGGCGGTTCTGGGTAATGAGTGCATCCACCAGCTGGACTATGTCATCGGTAATGCAGAGTGATGCTCCAGACCGTGCATCATGGAGTAGCGACACCCGTCCTTCCCTGAAGCGCTTGTGGCACGCCTTGACCCTTGCAAGAGACACGCAGTGTTCGCCGTACACTTGTCACATTCGTCGATGAATGTCCGTTCCTCCTACTCCTTCCACTGTCAGAAAACGAACAACACCTCTTTACTCTTGCGTTGACGCCTCCACGACACTCTTTGCAATGCGACTGGCATCGTTGGACGATTGGTGCACGCTGCTGCTAGCTCTGAATAGTCACGTGACGTGCACGCGTGCGCTCTAGCGAAGGGCTCTGAACTTCCACGCTCTACTCGGAACCACACCTCGTTACACACCCCACGATATTGCACTCCTGTCACCGGTTTGCGCATTCCTCACTCCGGCTCGTTTCGTTTTGAACGCCCCTTACACAAAACGTTCGCCGATACTCCCCAGCGACACTATACATCGTTCAGTGTTTTCCTGCCGTTAGACGGCGAGATTTCACAGAACTGGCAGGGTCTACTGACCACGTGTGCTGCATACTACCTGCTCCAGTAAATTCATAGCGATTTTCAACACCACCACCTTAAGAATAGGTATTTCTCAGCGGAGAAAGATATTTTAGAAGCTAAATACGAACTTAAATTTTGTTTGGCCTACCCCCTTTCATACGGAGCAGGTGACTGGATTATAGGAACACGCTCGCCACGGACTGCCTATGCCCTGCCGCCTCTCGGGAGTGTAATCAATACAAACGGACGCCTAGCGTCGGCGAACTTTTCACCTCTAACAAAAGTTGTTCCCCATGATACGGTGTGTCACCACTAGACTTTGATGCAAACCCTGTACATATATGAATGACGGGCAACTACTGTTGACTGTTTCTGACCTGATTTCATTTTTTACACAATACTTCTATCACCTGTCTAACATTCCGTATGCTGTAATATTTCTGTTCTCCCCGTTAAATAACTGCAGTTTAATTACAGTATGTATAAATAGTAATGTGGCAGATGTTGCACTGTCCAGTCATGTTAATGTGACCACCTGCCAGAAGTTTGTGTAACAACCTTTTGCAGCGCGGACCACCGCGAGACGTGTAGGAAGAGTATCTCGGAGGTTTCTGGGAGGCACCTACAGGGACGTGGGGCCGTGCCGACTCCACTACCGTGGATAGTGGCGCCAGGTTTCTCGGCTGAGGACCCGCGGCACCAACAGCCCGTCGACGGCCAGGGGAATACGTTAACTCGTCCTTGTGCCCTTCGAACCGCGCCCATACACTAAGAGCCGTGTGCGGTGTTGCATTGTCCTCCTGGTAGATGCCAACGTGCCGACGAGAAACAGTCTGCATGTACGGGTGGACGTGATCCCCAAGGATAGATGCGTACTTGCGTTGATCCATTGTGTTCTCTAAAATGACGCGAAAACATTCGCCAGACAATAACGCTCTGGTGTCTGGCCTGGACCCTTCAGTGATTGTCGCAGGGCCGTACACGCTAGTGACCATCTGTCCGGCGGAGCGTGGAACGTGATTCGTGTGAAAAGACCACTTGTCGTCACTCACTGGACGTTCAATTTCCGTGCACATATTCCTGCTTTCGTCTCCGGTGAAGAGCAGGGAGCGTGGCTGCATTAACCGGCTGCCTGCTGCGGAGGCGCATTCGCAGCAGTGCTCGCTGAACGGACGTTTAAGGAGACACTTTTGGTAGCCCCTTGGTTCATCTGGGCGATAAGTTGCTCAACAGCTGCACATCTATTCGCGCGTACGTATCTCTGTAGTCGTCGTTCGCGCTTGCGCTATGCGGCCTGTGGTACACCAGAGTTGCCTCGGGGCTGTGTTGGATAGCGCCATTTTGCCACGCACGGTATGCTTTAAGCACGACGGCACGTTAAATGTTTTCAGACTTAGCCATTTCGGAAATGCTTCCACTCTTGGCCCAAAAGGCAGTGACCGTCTCGTTCTGGACGTCAAATACGTTGCTCCGTTTCCGCATTACGACATTGACTGGACTGTTTTCCGCGCCCACCCGACACGCTCCATAAAGCCTCCAATGTTAGTGCTGCTACCTGTCGCCTGTGAGTGGTTATTCCACGTTGTCGTCAGACATAGGCGGTGGTCACGTCCATATTACTGGACCGTGTATTTGTGCGTAGCTCATAGAGTTAAATTAGGCAGGTAATTGAAGGCAATGGGCAGCTGCTCGCTTCAGGGTCGACCCTTCAGCTTACAAGTGGTGATGAACGCTCATCTGTCGCACTGCATGAAGGCGTATTTCATTATTCTGAAGCTGGGCTAACTGTGTGTCAGACCTATTTCGGATTAAATCCACTTTCTGTACTGATGCGGGTTGAAATTGCAAGAAACACTGAACCGGAAATCTGGCTGGTATAATCTCCTTTTTCTACGCGCATTACTCTCTTTCGATGTAACCAACATTTAGTTCCTGTGTTAACATTGGTTTAATTTTTCATAATGTTCCTTCCTTCCCCTCGGAAGAACTGTGTAATTCGCAGATTACTGTCGATTACGAAGGAAAGACACCTATTTCTTGTGCGCCTGGTTTCGAAGATACTACTTGAGAAGAACATCGATATGTCGTTCATTTCCGAATATACACGTGACTCATTTTGGAGATGAAACAGCGAGGTTTATAGCTTCCCTAAATCTCTTCGCGCGAGTTCTAAAATGATTCGCTAAAAACTGCCACGCTCGACCTCCTCCTTCATCCATATACCGTCTGAGCTCATTTTGCATCTCCGATTACCTGGACGTCAGACGGACGATGAAGTCACTCCCTTTCTTTCGATAACTTACCATTATCGCTGGTATCTACAAGACAACAATTGCTCACGTAATTCGTTGCGATGTCGCTGATTGTACGGTGAGTTTGAGCATTCGCCTTGCTACAGAGCTGACCCTACATTTTCTCAATTAATTCTAACTCCACTTGCGTCTGTGACTACACGTGGCACTGATTCGTAAACGACAAACTATTGTATGCAAATTGTTCGTCTATTTTTGCAACGCCTGGAATACTATGGGAGAGAAAAAAATAAACGTCGTTGTGAGAGTTTAAAACAGTACTTCGCGAATACTAAAGGTTCTCTCACATATCCGTGGTATCGACTGCATGACTTAGACACAGGTTGGTCATTTCCGTTAACAATTCGCTTTATTTGGAGAATGCGGGAAACCTGTCAAATGTTAGTGGAAATAAATTCGTGTAGGAAATTGGTGATAATCGAGCCTCCACAAAGTAATCAGAAGGTCATGATTCACATGTCCTCAGTTCATCAGGATCCAACATCACACTCAGAACGAATCATTAAAGCTCTTCTGCATAGCAGACTCGGACTCCACAGACGTTGTTAGGCAGTAACCATTTGGTCGATCGTTTACTCGTCGTGTTAATACGGGCTGAGGAGCAGCGAGGAGGACGGTGCAGTCCGCTGCTCGCTGGAGCTGGGACAGCGCAGTGCATTAGGCGCCAGGACTTGCCCGGCGAGTTCTCTTCTGCCGCTCGTGGCGTGGGAGTGCAGGCGCGGTGCATCGCCGGCGCGGCGCGGCTCCCCTTACCCAGGCGGCGTGACGTCACCGGCCAGGAATGGGGCTCCCCGAGACAGAGCTATCCACTTAGGGCGTGCAGCCGGCTGCGTCTGCCGCCGCCGCCGCGCGCAGATTCCAGTCCCGGCCACCTGCGTCAGTCCCCCGCAGCCGGGACGGCGTCTTGCATTTTGCATCGTGTTCTGACGCTCTGCAGCAAGTAGCGGCACCGTAGCTTGACGTCTATATCTTTTTCAAGAGCTCCTCTCTCCCTGGCTGTCTGTCCTCTTCCTTTGTATGCTCAGGACTTCTTGTTCATTCTTGAGTGAATCGCTCAGCCCTTTCAGACGGTGTGGTTCCGTTTGAAGCCTCCTAGGATTTTCTCTTTTCGTGGCATATGCACAGTAGCTACATCTGTAGTCACCCTTTAAGTCTCCAGTGGGTGCTGCCCTCTAGCCGCTTCTGCTTCAACTACTTCGTCTGTTAAAATCTTATAGCCAAACGTAGGATCGAGCGAGGTGGCGCAGTGGTTAGCACACTGGACTCGCGTTCGGGAGGACTACGGTTCAATCCTGCGTCCAACCATCCTGATTTAGGTTTTCCGTGATTTCCCTAAATCGCTCCAGGCAAATGCCGGGATGGTTCCTTTGAAAGGGCACGGCCGACTTCCTTCTCCGTCCTTCCCTAAACCGATGAGACCGATGACATCGCAGTTTGGTCCCTTCCCCCCAAAAAAACAACCAACAAACGTAGGAGCCATCATTGTATGCGGTGCACGATTGTCTTTGTTTTCAAATTGTGATTGAATTTGTCTCTGTAAGTCATGGGAAGACCACGAGTCCGATGGATTGATCAGGTCAGAGAGGATATGAGTACGCTGGGGCTATCTGAAGAAGAATACTCGAGGACGCTGGAGGAGGCTGATTGGTGAGGCCAAAGACCGACTGCGGTTTGTGTGGCCGACGCATTCATGTTTTGCGCACGGGTTAGCTACACAAATTTGTACTGTTCCATTTTATACTCTGCGTGTTGCGATAATAATTAAAGTTGTGTATTTATTTTCGTAATAATTGTGGTGGTTTCTTTTGAAGCCACTGTGGCTGTAAGGGCAACAAGGCTAGCTGTGACAGGTTGTTGTATTTCCAGTTTCACGAGATGTACTCTAGCAGAATGAAGGAAGAGTAACTTCAGCCGTTCTTTTTGGAAGAGATTTCTTTTGATACCGACTCATACTGACTGTAGCAGTCAAAGTGGAAATGTGTTAGCTGACAGCAGTGCTGTCGATTTGGTGACAGTACGCTATAGCAAATAGTTTTTCGTACTGATCGGAAATTCCTGGACGTCCAAGAATATCATCTGAACCATTAGCAAAAAAAAGTAATATTGTTGTTACAGTTGAAAAACATACAAAAGAAGCAAAGCATCCACCAATACATGGCATCTGAAAGCACCGTGTAGGCTGTTGCACAAAGAAGGAACCTCACAGAATCTGAGGAAAACGTGCTCTCTGCCAAGTAGCCCTATTCCTAGTTGCAGTAAGGAACTTCATTTTGCCTTACCACCAAAAGTAACGACATCTCGTGCGGCAGTGACACCATTTGAAACCGCTCCGTGCGTGCTCAATGTATGTAACACTTGTTTTTTCACATTGTTATGTCTTAGTGTATACCAGTAATGTAATAAAAACAAGAAAATTAAAAATAATTTTTAATATTTCGAGTCTGAAAGGATTAATAAGACACTTGACTCGCACGTGCAGGTAATAGTCGCGCGTGGTTGCGGCGAGATTGTAGCGTCAGAAATAGTTTCAGTGCCTAGACACACGGCAGCGTCGCAGCGATAATGGCGCAGCAGTACTATTTGTTGTGGCGTAACAAGCTCGCTACGCCACACTGAGAAGGAAGCCGAAAGGCACGCGTACACACACGCCGACTGGCGTCAAGTCTGGAACAGGATAAGTTATGACTGCTATAAAGAAAATACGTAGCTTTGGAATATACTTAACTTTTAATCACTCCTTGTGGTACATCTCTCTTGACTATACAAATGAGACTCGTAAGATAAATGCACTGTTACAATTGGCGCCTTGCTAAGTCGTAGCCATTAACTTAGCTGAAGGCTATTCTAACTGTCTCTCGGCAAATGAGAGCAAAGGCTTCGTCAGTATAGTCGCTAGCAACGTCGTCGTACAACTGGGGCGAGTTCTCGTACGTCTCTCGAGACCTGCCGTGTGGTGGCGCTCGGTCTGCGATCACACAGTGGCGACACGCGGGTCCGACATGTACTAATGGACCGCGGCCGATTTAAGCTACCACCTAGCAAGTGTGGTGTCTGGCAGTGACACCACACTATTTATATAAAAATAGGTTAGAAGCCAACCAGTATGGACTTAGGCAGAACAAAGCAGACAGCGTTTGCTTATTTCGTTTACGAATACAATTAGAAAGGCGACAGGAGGTTTTGGACTCGTGCAGTGGTCAGTTCAGGAAGCCTTTGCAGTGCACCTGCAGGTGTTCCTTGTTCCCTCGAATGGCAACCACTCGAGAATAATTAAACCAGGACTCAGTAGCTCTCTGTTGTTCAGCTGTGAGAAACTGTTCAGTGCTAGAGATACGGGGTGCACTCAGCGCTTGTAAGACAAACTGAGGAGCTACTTGATTGAGAAGTAGCGGCTCCGGTCTCGTGAACTGACATGCAGCCGGGAGAGCGGTGTGCTGACCACATGCCCCTCCATATCCGCATCCAGCGATTCCTGTGGGTTGAGGACGACACGGCGGCCGGTCGGTACAGTTAGGCCTTCCAACGCCTGTTCGGACGGAGTTAGGTTTAGTTTGTGCTAGTGATAAACGCTACTATAGAGCCGCTGCTGTCCGTGGAAGCCATCTCTGCAGTCTCTGCTTCCAAAAGTCCCACTGCGCTTGTTACGAGCGGTTACATTTGTTTGTTTGCGTCGTTTTACGAACTCATCCAAGCAATTTTTCCGAAAATGCATTTAGTGCAGAGTCGCAGCAATCTTTGTGCTTGCATCCCATTTTAAACGTGTGCGTCCACGTAGTCAGCCTTGCAATTTGAAATATTCTCCTATTGAGCATGATGAAGAGATTTACGGACGATATTCTCAAAGCTGTCACCGAAGCGTTCGACCACTTCTATACTTTCAGCGAGGGCAATGGAAACGCCCGGTTACCATTTTTTCCCATTACAGAAACTTTCCTACATCGAAATCATCTCGGGAGGGGGGGGGGGGCGACCGTTGTATCGTTTACAAGGATATGATTGCATACAACGAATCTCATCATGGACTGTTAAGATTAATAGTTCCGGTTGAAGTCAAGGTTGTATAAGACCTAAAAAGTGTATTTACGGTTCCATGACAAAACAAGTTTGTGGGCCACTAGTCTAGACGGTAGATAAGCTGTATCGGACTTCCCCAGAAGGTGATAACCAGTATCCCGTGCGTCGCACGGCACCTCGCAGGCCAACGAGCATTTAGGACAATGGAAAACTATGTACTGAAAAGTAGGTGTGTGTTTTAGCAATGTTTGATTCCGAGAACAACTCAAATTAGCACTTCAGCATTTTTACAGTATCCTTTTTTCCTACGAGGCCGCGCTGAAAAGTAATGTCTCCTAAAGTTTTATGTGAAAACTCTTGAAGCTTTTTAAATAAAGCAATCGTTATTAACATTCTGCATCTTCATTCTTCATGCCTACAGATTTGCAGCGCTGTGTCGCAACGAAACAAGTTGCAGAACAATCTAGAAAAAATACCTATATGGTGTGAAAATTGGCAATTGACCCTAAATAAGGAAAAGTGTGAGGTCATCCACATGAGTGGTAAAAGGAATCCGTTAAACTTCGGTTATACGATAAATCAGTCAAATCTAAAGGGGAATTAAAATCACGAACAACTTAGACTGGAAGGAACACACAGAAAATGCAATGGGGAAGGCTAACCAAAGACTGCGTTTTACTGGCAGGACACTTAGGAGATATAACAGACCTACTAAGGAGACCGTCCTCGTTTCGAATACTGCTGCACGCTGTGGGATGCTTACCAGATAGGATTGACGGAGTAATCGAAAAAGTTCAAAGAAGGGCAGCACGTTTTGTATTATCGCAGAATAGGGAAGAAAGTGTCACTGAATGATACAAGATTTGGGATCGACATCACTAAAACAAGGGCGTTTTTCGTGGCGGAGGAATCTTCTCACGAAATTCCAATCATCAGCTTTCTCCTCTGAATGCGAAAATTTTTCTTTACGCCAACCTACATAGGTAGAAAAGATCACGACGATAAAATAAGGGAAATCAGAGCTTACACGAAAAGATACAGGTGTTCGTTCTTTCTGCGCGCTGCACGAGATTTGAATAATAGAGAATTGTAAAGGTGGTTCGATGAACCCTGTGCCAGGCACTTAAATGTGATTTGTAGAGTATCCATGTAGATGTAGATGAAGCTCCGAATTGTAGCGTGTAACGCAACTACACTATGTGATAAAAAGTACCCGGACACCCCGAAAAACATAAGTTTTTCATTTTAGGTGCACTGTGGTGCCACCTACTGCCAGGTACTCCATATCAGCGACCTCAGTAGTCATTAGACATCATGAGAGAGCAGAATGGGGGCGCTCCGCAGAACTCACGGGCGTCGAACGTGGTCAGTTGATTGGGTGTCACCTCTGTCATACGTCTGTACGCGAGATTTCCACACTCCTAAACATCCCTAGGTCTACTGTTTCCGATGTGATAGTGAAGGGCCACGTACAGCACAAAAGCGTACAGAACAACCTCGTCTGTTGACTGACAGAGACCGCCGATAGTTGAAGAGGGTCATAATGTGCAACAGGCAGACATCTATCCAGACCATCACACATGAATTCCAAACTGCATCAGGATCCACTGCAAGTACTATGAAAGGCGGGAGGTGAGAAAACTTCGGATTTCATGGTCGAGAGGCTGCCCATAAGTCACGCATCAAGCCGGCAAATGCCAAGCAGAGCCTCGCTTGGTGTAAGGAGCGTAAACATTGGACGATTGAACAGTGGAAAAACGTTGTCGATCTTACGGCAGTGTGTGGGTATGGCGTAATCGCGGTGAACGTCATCTGCCAGCGTGTGTGGTGCCAACAGTAAAATCCGGAGGCGGTGGTGTTACGCTGTGGTCGTGTTTTTTAAGGAGGGGGCTTTCACCCTTTGCTGTTTTGCGTGGCACTATCACATCACAGGCTTACATTGATGTTTTGAGCACCTTCTTGCTTCCCACTGTTGAAGACCAATTCGGGGATAGCGATTGCATGTTTCAACAGGGTCGAGCACCTGTTCATAATGCACGGCCTGTGGCGGAGTGGTTACACGACAACAACGTCCTTGTAATGGACTGGCCTGCACAGAGTCTTGACCTGTATCCTATAGAACACCTTTGGCATGTTTTGGAACGCCGACTTCGTGTCAGCCCTCACCGACCGACATCGATACCTCTTCTCAGTGCAGCTCTCGGTGAAGAATGGGCCGCCATTCCCCAAGAAACCTTCCAGCTAGACTTGGCCACTGTTTCTATGTTTCGATACAGTGTATCGATACCTGGCACTGTTTCAGTGTTTCGGAACGGCTAGGGTTCACTGTTTCGAAACAGTGGTGTTTCATTCCGCCCCTGTCTCGGATCTCGAGCCAGACACAGAAACTGTATCGTTGTTTCAAAGTAAGACTGTTTCAGTCCACCTGTGCCTGGAACGGACTAATTGTATCGAAACAGTGATGTTTCATTCCGCTCTGTGTCGTACGAGATTCGGGCTCGGCACAGGTACTGAAACACAACATACCACTTCATGAAACACTTTCAAGAGTGTCGAAATCTTTTGACAAGCAATAGCATGAAGCTTAAGATATCCGAAAATAAAGCTTCGTTAATAGCTGACTGTCCTATTCCGAAATGGCGTAACATCTGCTTTATAAACACTAACCAAACAATAAAACAACGCATACTATTCACATTCAAAATAATAAATATGTGAAAATCATTCAGTTAAATTACACTTTTTTTATAACATACGCTTCGCTGTTCATGTACAGAAATCCTATTAAGAAACGCAAGTAAGACTACAACATTTTAAATAAAAAAAGGCGTAGAGTGACAGTTATTAGTCACATAAATTTGATGTAGGTGTAATTGCAAGCAATCTGTTTGACATATCACTGATAGTGTAATGGTGAACGGAAAGCATCGTAAATTTATAGTAACGGTTCGAAACACCTTGAAACACAAAAATTTTTTTCTGTTATATTTTGTTATTTATTCGAATTATTTGGTGTTATTTGTGAGTCTATAGTCACTGTGTCTATTATCCACAATGATTCCCTTTGTGTGCATGGAAATTAGTAGGATGGGTATATTAGCCACACTAATGGAATGTGGGAATCCCAGTAGCATATCCGTTGTTTCTGCAGTTTGCTCCCACCCCCACCCCCAGTTCCGTTCGTGGTGGTTCTCTGTCTTCAGATATGGCTGTCCTCAGCCAATGGAAAAGTATGAAAGTCACACGACACGAAAGCAGCGCATTTGCTGAAGGAAATACGAAACTGCCAAGACGCCTAAGTGATAGTTTCATACTTTCTACGATATGATTAGCGCTCTCACACCTCATTTATGTTTATGTGGACATACTTATACAGTAGACATTCAAGATGATAAAATGTGTAGATTTATTCGGTTACAAAACACAAACTGTTTCATTAGTTTCGAAACAGTTACGTGTTTCAGTTTGCCCATTTCTACTTCCAGCACCTGATTGAACATATGCCTGCGAGAGTGGAAGCTGTCATCAAGGCTAAGGGTGGGCCAACACCATACTGAATTCCAGCATTACCGATGGAGGGCGCCACGAACTTGTAAGTCATTTCCAGCCAGATGTCCGGATACTTTTGATCACATAGTGTATGCAGGGGGGTAAGAAACAGCGTATTGTAATACTGTTTAGAGTTCGAAGAGTTCGTCCACACACGGAGCGTCCTGCCCTCCAGACTGACAACTCCAGACCACGCACACGAGCAGTGTGACATCTGCAACAGTCAGACGCCTTGGTCTCATTGTCATCGATGATTCCCCCCTCCCCATTCAGTCCCGACTTGGCCCCGTCTGATTTTCATCTGTTTACAAAAGTTAAAGAACACATTCGGGGACTTAACTTTGACAGTGACGAAGCGGTACAAGCAGAGGTAAGGTTGTGGCTCCGTCAACAGAGTCAAAGACTCTGCAGCGATGGTATCAACAAAGCGGTCTCTCGTTGGCAGTAATTTATTCGTCGCCAGGGTGACTTCATCGATAGATAGATAGATAGATACGTACACATGGAAGGTAAAGTTGTAGAACGTTAAGAACGTTTGTTTTACTTAAAATGTTTTAACATTTGTCACACAAAAAATTCGGAGTCATTACCTTTATACGTTATTTAGGACCAACAGTTTTTAATATATATTAACTAAGTAAATAATGTTTTCTACCTCTGTATGTTCCCTATCGAGTGAAAACCATCGACGACTTCCAAATTATAACGTCCATTATTTATTCTTTTGGGAAGTAGGCGGGCTGTTTGAATCCCACTACTTAGCATAGCATTAGGAGTGCTTAAAGGAGGATGTAAAATACAGTGGCGTTAAACTAAAACGGTATTTATTATAACTGTTCGTAAAATGAAAACCGTGTGACGAGAAGTGCAGTCAGTGGTAGTTAGGTGAAAATACTGCAACCTAACGACGGCCAGTTCTAACGGGCGGCACATCATCGCTCACTACAGGGCAAGCAATGGCTGCAGTGGGACAGATCAAATGATCGCTAACCATGTCGACTATGATTTGATGACGTTCAGTAGCTTCCAGGATTACTGGATTTATCCTCTCGTGATGGTACTTGGGGGCTCCCTTACAAGCGTGTTCTGCACGACTCGTCCAAGGGCACTGGACGAATTGGGGCAGTGAACTGACGACGAAAATTGCTGCAACGAGCAATGTCAACTACGCCATCTGTAACAGCGTATCTGCACAGTCCAGTCACATTAATGTGACCATAACCTATGTTCGACGTCAATGTGCAATATACGAGGTGTGGCTAGAAAAAAACCGGACTAGTACTGGTGAAACAGTAAAACGAATGCAATAAGGCTGAAAGTCGCGTGGCCTGTCACGTGACTCTCGCTCCGCCTACTGCTCGAGTTTCATCTGCCTCCTGCACTCAGTCTGCCCGTGGCGTCTGTTTTAAGTAGTTGACGTTTTGTCTGTGCGTCGGAAAATGTTGAGTGTACAGAAAGAACAGCGTGTTAACATCAAATTTTGTTTCAAACTAGGAAAATCTGCAAGTGAAACGTTTGTAATGTTACAACAAGTGTACGGCGATGATTGTTTATCGCGAACACAAGTTTTTGAGTGGTTTAAACGATTTAAAGATGGCCGCGAAGACACCAGTGATGACACTCGCACTGGCAGACCGTTGTCAGCAAAAACTGATGCAAACATTGAAAAAATCGGTAAACTTGTTCGACAAGATCGCCGTTTAACAATCAGAGCAGTGTCTGAGTTAACAGGAGTTGACAAGGAAAGTGTTAGGCAGATTCTTTATGAAAGTTTCAACATGAACAAAGTGTGTTCAAAAATGGTTCCAAAGTGTCTCACAATTGAACAGAAGGAACGCCGAAGAACGATTTGTTCTGACATCCTGGAAAACATTGAAAGTGGTCCCACCTTCTTACAAAATGTTATTACTTGCGATGAATTGTGGTTTTTTACTTACGATCCCGAAACTAAACGCCAATCGATGCATTGGAAAACTCCTGGTTCTCCACGACAAAAAAAAGCACGAATGTCAAAATCGAAATTCAAGGCAATGATGATTGTTTTTTTTTTTTGACATCAAAGGGATTGTGCGCATTGATTGGGTACCAGAGGGACAAACAGTGAATCAGCATTACTACATTAGCGTCCTGGCTACCCTACGCGAGCGAGTACGGAGAAAACGGAACGATTTGTGGAGAAAAAAGTCATGGATCCTTCACCAAGACAATGCCCCAGCTCACAGTGCGTTGTCAGTGAAGACGTTTTTGGCAAAACACAACATTTCCATCTTAGATCATCCACCCTACTCACCTGATTTGGCCCCCTGTGACTTTTTTCTTTTCCCTAAAGTCAAGTCAGCTTTGAAAGGAACTAGATTTGAGACTGTTGAAGCAGTAAAAGAAAAAGCGACGGAAGTAATGTATGGAATTACGGAAAATGATCTGCAGCATTGCTATGAACAGTGGAAAATTCGTATGGAGCGGTGTAGAGACCGAGGAGGAGAGTACATTGAAGGAGATAACATGAAATTGTAAATAATTGTAAATAAATGTTTTTTCCAGCATCAGTCCGGTTTTTTTCTAGCCGCACCTCGTACAATCACTCACAGACAACAGGTGGCAGTACTAGCAGGGGAGGGTGTATAAAGCGTGTGGCGGGGACGTAAGAAACACTGTAGTCGTTGTCGTAATGCGGAAATGGAGCAATTTATTACACGTCCAAAAGGGCACGATGATTGGGTTTCGGGCCAAGGATGGAAGCACTTCCGAAACGGCTACGTTTGTAAATTGTTTGCGTGTCGCCGTGGTTGAAGTATACCATACGTGACAACTGTGATGCACCACGGGCCATATGTGAGAGGGATGAACAACAGCTGCCCAGATTTGTAAGGGCGAGTACAGGTGCAACTGTTGAGCGACTGACGGCGCAGATGAACCAAGGAGCTACGATAGTCTCTCTTCAACGACCGTTCAGCGAACGTTGCTGCGTTTGGGCTCCATAACAGGTGCCTGGTTCATGCACGCAGCGCACTGCTGTTCATCTGCGACGAAGGCTGGAATTCGCACATCAAAACTGGAACTGGACATTCGCTAAGTGTGACAAGAGGCCTTTGCAGATGAATCGCGTTGTATGCTACATCGGACAGACGGCCGTTGGCGTGTACGCCGTGAAACGCCTGAAAACAAACGGTTCAGGCCGGAGGAGGGGGCATTATGGGCTGGGGAACGTTCCCGTGGCATTCACTGGGCGATCTCGTCGTTCTGAAAGACACAGTGGATCAACGCAATCGTGCGTCTGTCGTTGGGGACCATGTCCACCCCGGGATGCCCCTCTTACACCGTCTCAACACTATCCACCATCATGGCATCCGTTCGGCCATCGGCGCCTTTTACACTAGCCCGTTTGAGAGTCTGTACGCTGCCACCGTGACTTTCTCCTCAGCAGGTATGCATGCCGTTTGTCTGCCGTGCGTGGCCACCCATCCTATGCCTCCTTCTTTGATGATTCCTTTGATCGTCCTTCTCTGTTACCTCCTGGAGTCCGCTTTCGGCACTTACTACGGTGGCTTAACTTCACACTACCTGCACCTTTCCCGGTGGGTGTGAACCCTTCACTAACTTGGCTTTGTGAAGCGGCCCATGTCAACCTTGGCTTCCTAAGGACACTACTCCAGTCTCGGTCTATCGCCTCCAGTTTCACGACCTGCATATGGAACTTAGCGATGGTACCTTTGTATACACTGATGGCTCTCTGACCATAGGGTCGGGTGTGCCTTCGTCATTGGCACCAGTGTCTTTCGACATCGGCTTCCGGCACACACTCCTCAGTATTTACAGCCGAGCTCTTTGCCTTGTATCAGGCCACGGAGTACATCCGGCGACACGGCCTTTGCAGTTGTGTCCTCTGCTCAGACTCACTTTGTGCCCTCCAAAGTCTATGTGCGCTGTACGCTGCTCATCCCTTAGTGCGGCGGGTCCAGGAAAACTGTCACTTGCTCATTCTTCGTGGAGCCAGTGTCATGTTTCTGTGGGTCCCTGGTCCTGTCGGTCTGCCAGGAAACGAGGCTGCTGACGCAGCTGCCAAGGCTGCTGCAGACCTCGTACCTCAGCCCTCGAGTACCTCTATTCCCTCCGATGATCCCTGCGTTGCCATCTGTCAGGAGGTGGTGGTCCTTTGGCATCGCCAATGGTCCTCCCTTCACGGGAGTAAGCTTCGGATCATTAAGCCTCTCCCAGCGCCTTCGACGACCCCCTCTCGTCCCTGCCGCCGGGAGGAGATTATTTTAACTCGGCTGCGTATTTGCCAGTGCCTTTTTAGCCATCGTCATTTGTTAAGTGGCGCTACCCCACCACTCTGTACACATTGCGCCCAAATTTTAACTGTCAGCCACTTCCTGCTGTAATGCCCTTTTTTTCTTTGTTTTTTTTTTCTTTTAACAATTTACGTTACAGCTTGGATTTGCCGTCTGATTTATGAGCCGTTTTAGCGAATGACGCGCGGGCTGTCGACCGCGTTTTACTTTTTATCCTCCGAAGCAATATGGTGAAGGCCATTTAATTTTTAGTTGTGGACCTCCATTTCTACATGGTGATTTTTAGCCCTTTTTCCACGTTCCTGTTTTTAGCTGTCTCCTATTCTGTCCATTGCGACAGACGTACAGTCGTTTAACCGGGCACTGCAGGCGGCATGACTGCTCATCCCTGTCGGTACCTCCTGCAGTCTCACTGACGATTACTGCACTTTGCACAGCGGTCCGCGCTGCAAAAGGGGTTTTGACGCGTGGTCACATTAATTAATGTGCATAAAATACTGGTAACATGAATGTCTACGAAAAAAAAGGTTGTTGGATTTGTTCCAGGTGTGATGACTTATTCAAAATAAGCCAACTGTTTTAAGGGGAAAGAAGTAAAACAGCATAAAATTTTGTTCTTTCAACGCGTCTAGCCACGGCGTAACATACAATCATTTCATCTCGTTTTTCCGAGCATTACGAGAAGGTCGATACAAAAATGACTGGCAGCATTAGCTGAATGGATACTACACAGAAAAACGCTGACTTTGAAAGGAATTCTCAAAAGAAGTAGGGGTGACGAGTGTCAGCTGGAAATACCGCACGTTGTTGTTGAGTTGACGCTTTCTGGCGAAAGTTGGGGCGGACACCAGATAACATTGGCGCAAAGCGAACGCCTCCTCCTAAGCGGCGGTGTTCCGCGGAGGGCGGGCCGCAGGTTTAATTAAGAAACCGTTCCGGCGCTGGCGAGTCTGGAGGGCCTGCTTAGGGAAGCAGCGAAAGCCTTAAATTAGGCCCTCGGCTGCAGCGGCGCAGCCCGGCGTCGTTAGCGAGCACACCGGACCACTCCGCCCACCAGCTGCAACGAACAGGGGCGGTAATCCAGTCAGTGTGTCTAGCCAGGCACGGAACTCTCTCAAGATTCCCCGTAGATGTTCTGTGCCATCCTGAAACGTTCCAGGTTTTGCGAAAAAATACAATTATTTCCGTAGTGTTCGCTGACTAGTTTTGTTAACTTAAATCACACTACCAGTACATTTCCGAGCAGTGGATGAGCCATTTCCTTAGCACTTTAAGTCTTTGGTATTCCATCTTGCCTTACGACGTCAGTCAACTTTTGTTTCCTTTTTTTCATTAGACTGACGCCAGGAGCTGTTTATTTTGCTACATGCCAACGCTGCCGCCATCTTTTTACTGTGTACGACTTCGTACACAACGCTAAGGGGAGGCGGGATACAGAGTGGTGTGGTAACTGTCATCTTGGGAAAGCTGGACAGGATCAGAAAAGATTAGCGAACAGATGAACACAAGAAACGTAAGCTTTATTTAACTAGTATCTCGCCGAGCGAATGAAGAGTTACAAATACGGCAGAAAGAAACGGTCTAGTTGTCACAGTGGCAGTTAGGATGAGGCTCACCGTAGTACGGCGCGAACGACGAAGTCGTAGCGCTTTGTAGCAAAGTGGCTCCCGTCGCGACCGGGCTGAGTGGCTGCATTACGGCGGCAGAGGGCGCTCGCCGTGCGGAGCGACTGGAACCGTGGGTCCGGCGGATCTCGCGCGACCTCAGCCGCTGTTGGCCAGCAACAGCACCACACTTTCGTCCATCTTTTGCTCGATTGGTTAATCCTCATCTTAGTGCCACTCCGCTACTTTGTACTTCTGGTTCGTACTCGACAGATAGTGAGACCGGTGTTACGATTAATCAAGGAAAACCCCCAGTTGGGAAACGGAGCCAAAATTAGTTGGTCACTGTCGAGTTGCAATTTACAATTTCTTTATTGATTACTTCAACCATTAAAAGTCATTTCTTTACCACTTGACCAGGAACAGATCCAAAACAGCTAGCAGGCATGAGTGCCTTTTCAAAACAATTTACTTAACAGTTTACAGGCAAGCCATTTCACTTAAAACCGGCCTTGTTAAAACATTTGATAACAAATCAAAATTTTCCAAGTAATGAAACTAAAAACTTTACTTTACCGTTAATAGCCAAGCCATTTTACTTAAAACGCACTTTGATAGAGCATTTAATAACAAAATTAAAACTTTCCAAGTAATGAAACAAAAACCACCAATTTGCATACAGTTTCGCTACCGAACATGTAGGGAGCCACTTCTTTTAAACTTTGGCACAACAAGATATTAAATTACAAGGGCTCGCTAACAGGGAGGCAGAACTAGCATTTTCAAAGGATGCCAAGTAGATTAAAACCATCAAAGTAAAGATACAGTCATTCACCTTTTACAATAACTAACAATTTTAAAGCCACGTAATTTTAAAATACCCACCAATAAAAGGCAAACTTAACCTTTTTAAACAGTGGTCAAGAACAATCAGAGTAAAATACAACCATTTAACATTTTACAATAACTAACAACTTTAGTACCATATCCTGCCACCAAAATGTCCTGGGATAGAAATAATTAACCGACCGGGTGTAAGGGCGGCCACAATTGTCTCCCGAAGGATGCTCAGGCTAGAAGCGGACTAACAGACCCACAACGCCTCACATTCAGCAATCACATCGACCTCACGCGAGGCCAGGGGAGGAGGAGGAATCGAATCAGGAACCATAATCCCTGCCCAAAAATACACTTCCTCCCAGGCAGTGCTAATAAGAAGCGGAAAAGATCACTGTCTATAATTACACCGGCGACAGGGACAGGAAACCCGAACGCAGGAGGCCACAAGGCAGAAAAGACGCTGGTTGCACAAACCAAAATTCTTAAATTAACATCTAAACCTTTAACTAACTTAACTTGCAGTTTATCATAGAAACAGCAGGTGAACTCCACTGCAAAGGTTCCTCACACCCGACCGTGTCCACGTCGCCAGCCTACCCAACTGGGCACGGTCACGCAGCCACGTGCTCTGTCACCGGAGCCCTCGTCTTCTCTGCACCCACGGCGGCGAAATACCACTCCTCAGGTTAGGCGAGTTGCTAGTCCATGATTCCCGCCTCCAGACGGAAAATTTAACACATCCGTTGCCGCTCCCACCAAGTAGTGACTCGGAACCACAGCCGCGGCCCCCGGGTGCTCACAGCAAGAGCTTACAGCCTTGTCCCGTCAACTCGTCCCACACGTCTCTCACCGCCAGGATAGACCAAGCGGCTTCCCGGAACAACAGCCAACTCTCCACAGCCACGCCACGCCGCGGTCTCACTGTACGACATTCTCTAATTCCCGATTTTAAAAACCGACCGACCGACTCGTCACCGCTAGGCAACCAACCGGCCATCCCCCCAAAGATCTTATTCCCTTACACAAGGCTGACAGGAAGCAACGACTCGAAGATCGATAAGACCAGACACGTCGCCAGAGGAGAATCTCAACAGAATCGTACGCAGCATAACGATAAATATGAACGAATCAATTAACGATGGAATGGAAGGACTCAGAACAATCTTTACAGCGCGATATATGTTGAGAGCCGACACACGCCTCAGATAGCTTTGACGAAAATATCACAAAGTAAACTCAGCAAAATGTTTTGAATCCATGGTTGGTTATTATCTTCATATCTGTCATTGTAGTTTGATCGTGTTACTTGTTATACAATCGGTGAACTTATTGGCCAGTTGTGACAACCCAATTAAACGGATATTTATCGCTATACTATTACCCTGTATTGTTGTCACGAAGTCGTAGAACGCTAATTTTGCAAACATGGTGGTTCCTAAGGCACAAATACACTGAAGTAATTCATTTATTGCCTTACTGCTCTGAAGTACAACTGCTTCAAATTTTTCTCCCAATCCTAAGGTTCGTGAAAATTAAGTTTGGCTGCTGCTCTTTTATAGTTGCATATTTGTTATCTTAGTTTGTCTTCTTTCACAAAACAGGTAACACGTCAGTGTAGATGTATTCACAGCGACCAATCGCTAATATGATTTTGTAGAATGTAGATATTAACGCACTCAGAATCGAGGAGTGCTAGAGGCAGTGCATTTTTTGCCGTCATTATCTCGGGGCTGGGGCAGTGAAGTGTAACGTATGTGTTGTTAAGTGAGATAAATTGGTGAAATGTAATGGACGACCAAACACATCATATAACCATTCTTTTTTGTTCCGTCTCCCTCGCACAAATTGTTTCGTCGTTAACAAATACAGCGACTTTGAAGCTGGACATGTAAAATGTAAATTTCTGCAGTGATTATAAGCGTACAATTGTTTTGCATTTGAGATTTCTGTTGAGCGTTCTCCAGAAAGAGAAACAGTTACAATGTACACCCCTGGAAATGGAAAAAAGAACACATTGACACCGGTGTGTCAGACCCACCATACTTGCTCCGGACACTGCGAGAGGGCTGTACAAGCAATGATCACACGCACGGCACAGCGGACACACCAGGAACCGCGGTGTTGGCCGTCGAATGGCGCTAGCTGCGCAGCATTTGTGCACCGCCGCCGTCAGTGTCAGCCAGTTTGCCGTGGCATACGGAGCTCCATCGCAGTCTTTAACACTGGTAGCATGCCGCGACAGCGTGGACGTGAACCGTATGTGCAGTTGACGGACTTTGAGCGAGGGCGTATAGTGGGCATGCGGGAGGCCGGGTGGACGTACCGCCGAATTGCTCAACACGTGGGGCGTGAGGTCTCCACAGTACATCGATGTTGTCGCCAGTGGTCGGCGGAAGGTGCACGTGCCCGTCGACCTGGGACCGGACCGCAGCGACGCACGGATGCACGCCAAGACCGTAGGATCCTACGCAGTGCCGTAGGGAACCGCACCGCCACTTCCCAGCAAATTAGGGACACTGTTGCTCCTGGGTTATCGGCGAGGACCATACGCAACCGTCTCCATGAAGCTGGGCTACTGTCCCGCACACCGTTAGGCCGTCTTCCGCTCACGCCCCAACATCGTGCAGCCCGCCTCCAGTGGTGTCGCGACAGGCGTGAATGGAGGGACGAATGGAGACGTGTCGTCTTCAGCGATGAGAGTCGCTTCTGCCTTGGTGCCAATGATGGTCGTATGCGTGTTTGGCGCCGTGCAGGTGAGCGCCACAATCAAGACTGCATACGACCGAGGCACACAGGGCCAACACCCGGCATCATGGTGTGGGGAGCGATCTCCTACACTGGCCGTACACCACTGGTGATCGTCGAGGGGACACTGAATAGTGCACGGTACATCCAAACCGTCATCGAACCCATCGTTCTACCATTCCTAGACCGGCAAGGGAACTTGCTGTTCCAACAGGACAATGCACGTCCGCATGTATCCCGTGCCACCCAACGTGCTCTAGAAGGTGTAAGTCAACTACCCAGGCCAGCAAGATCTCCGGATCTGTCCCCCATTGAGCATGTTTGGGACTGGATGAAGCGTCGTCTCACGCGGTCTGCACGTCCAGCACGAACGATGGTCCAACTGAGGCGCCAGGTGGAAATGGCATGGCAAGACGTTCCACAGGACTACATCCAGCATCTCTACGATCGTCTCCATGGGAGAATAGCAGCCTGCATTGCTGCGAAAGGTGGATATACACTGTACTAGTGCCGACATTGTGCATGCTCTGTTGCCTGTGTCTATGTGCCTGTGGTTCTGTCAGTGTGATCATGTGATGTATCTGACCCCAGGAATGTGTCAATAAAGTTTCCCCTTCCTGGGACAATGAATTCACGGTGTTCTTATTTCAATTTCCAGGAGTGTAATTCCGGGAAATAGGAAATATACAACGTTTGATGTTGTCAGGGAAGACAACATATAGATACAAGCGTGTAATTCTGTCATGTTCGCGAAGATTACCCTGCTCGAAAAGACGCCAGTAAAAACTCAAGTTACGATGTTACACCGATAGGTGAGAATGCGGCATTGCCTCATAAAGAGCATGTAGATCGTAATCCATACGGAGGCATGTAATGGACTCACCTTCGCCGTTTTCGAGCGGGGTAGCAGACAACTAGAGGCGAGAGACAACACTTTATCGCGTGCAGTCGACGGACGCTAGATGGTTATTACGTGACAGACAGTGATCCCTGTTCACTGTGAGACAGACATTATTTTAAATGGCACGACTCGTGAAGCTCCTGGTCGCAGAAACGCTGCAGAATCGAGATGGATAGATGAGACGAACGTGATTGACAGGTCAGAAAGACGCCAGCACGTGGAGAGAGCGAATGCCACTAGAACGGGACTCGATTTTCGCAGCGGTACTCGAGGCCTGACAAGGTTGAGATCGTAATGAATTGTACGAGGAGCAGCAGCAGTGAAGCGGGTGCACTTGGCGTCACGCGACGGGTTACCGCGCGCCAGCGCTGAGGGATGAGTTCAGAAGACGTCGGCGGCTTCCCCACCTGATCTCGTGTACCTTGCAGAACAGGCTCGCGCCGTCACACCGGGCAACATTTGGTGACCCGCGGACCTGATCCACACACTCGTGTACACTTCTCCTCGCGGGTCAGCGCGTCATGTTACGCAACAGCGGCAGCGCACGAAGCAAAAACTATAGCGGTAGTGAAATTAATTTTTATGCGGCAATGTATCGACGTAAATGGCACACGTTTCCCAACATGCGATGCCAACAAATTGTGCGTTTTTGAGATTACATTCATTTTATGTTCACCCCATCTTCAGATGTTTACACTCGTTTACGTGTGACGAACGTTGTTCCTTTACTTACGACATTTTACAATGGTCGCAAAATTCTGCAGCACCTCGCTCTCTCTCTCCCACGAATTTCTTCCGCAAGCCGGATCCAGTCCGTGGCCGCTGGCAGCTCACCCATGTTCTATACTTCGTCCCAGGCGGTAGGTTTCAGTTAACACTACCTGAAAACGGTGAATCCACTTCCTGAAACCTCCGAACTCCATGCTTAGTTAGCGTATCACTGAGAAAAGAAACGCGTGTCATATAACTTTTGCAGTTGATTGGGTGTCACTTCTGTCATACGTCTGTACGCGAGATGTCCACACTCCTAAACATCCCTAGGTCTACTGCTTCCGATGTGATAGTGAAGGGCCACCTATACGCTGTTTGACTTGTGTGAATTTAGAGTAAATTTTTTATTCTGGGAGTATTCCGAAGGGAGAATTATCGAAACCGCATTGCGTGTATTCTAGGTCATCAATCGCAATCCCGTTTCTCTTTGGAATATTATTATTATTATTATTTTGATAAAGGCTACGGACTTGTGTCCATTTCCTCAGAAGATATGTGCTAACGCATGACATACTCGTTTCTACCTTTGCTGTATGGGTACGCATGCAACTACATGCGCTACGTAATATGTTCCAAAACCTCATGTTCTGTTGGTGGAAACCTACCCGAGACAGGGTCAAGAGTCTTAGGTAGCCCAAGGGCTAGGGACCCTTTGTATATCTGGCAGAAGGATCGTCTTATCCTACAGTACAGGACCACCTGAATATTACATCCTTCCTCGATGAGAAGCAAATGGAGCAGGTCGGTTGGTTCTTTTTGCATTAGGTGTGGCATATGGCATGCCTTAAGGGGCTTTTGAAGGCACCATTTAATGCGTGCGGTTCCTGAAAAAAACCCGAAAAATGGCGTTTTTTGGGTACCAAAACAGAGCCACACATTCCGAGATGGATATGCACAGCAAATTGCTGAAATTCTTTACGAGAGACTCCTAATATCCCGATCTCGAACGTCTCTGAAAATTTCCGTTAATATCTTCATCCGTTTGTCAAGTATAGAGACTCGGATTTACCGTACTTTACGCTCATAATATCCCGAGTGAGGCGAAAACGTAGTTTATATAGTGATGTAGCACGGAGAAACACGCTCTAAAGTGCCTCCGTTATCAACTTAGGGGTTCTGGAAACCACACGTTGTTGTTCTGAAGCACATGCAGTATTTTTGTCTCGATAAAATCGGGTCTGGCCTGTGAAACTAGTTTTGTGTCTCAGTTTCGTATAAACAATCAAAATTTTGTTGACCCATAAAGTTGTTTTCATGTGAGTGGCATGCGCTACCTGAAGCAGGGACAAGAAGGGATCCAGCGGATAAATACACCTATCGGAGCACAGAAAATGCTGAGATATTCCTGTTGATCAGGACTCTTACGGAAAAGTGGTGTACGGGATGACTCGTTCTACCCTCCTCAGCTCCTTTAATAATCTTCCCAGTGACAGTGAGAAAGAGACGGGAAAGTAATAAATACTGGAAGGTACTAGATTGTGGTTGTGGTGTAGAAAGACCGAAGGCGACAGAGAGAGGGACACACTGGCAGTGTAACATAGCTGACAGTGGCACCATGTTTAAAAAAAAAAAAAAAAAAGCGCCACTATGTTCACTTGCCCTAGTTTGTGGGAAAAACTGTAAAGGTCATGAGGAAGATAGAATGTGGCAGCTGGGACCCCACTTTTCAGCGAGTCTTTTTAAACATGATCAAATTGGCCTTTTTTGAACTCCAATAGCATTTTTCCGGCAGTTAGAAAATGGATGTATATTAATTAATAAACCCTTGTGAATTTCAAAATGCATAAACTTATTGAGGTTGCGATAACGTTTACAATATTGTTTCTCGGGTACACCAGTCAAATAACTTAATTACGTTATTAGTCACATTCGTAACATAAAAGAATGACGCATCTGACACGGAAGACAGGCTTCAGGCGTATAAGGAACTGTCAGAAGCCAGCTAACGTAGTATCCCAAGCAGTAACATCCGTGTTATTTCTCAGCTGCACGTCTAACGACATTATGCTCCAGAGCTCCATTATATATCATAACCGAAGCCTTTCCTCAGTTTGAATTGTTTTGTGCAGATATTTGGAAAAGTTCTCTCAGAAAGGAGCAAAGTTTTGTTTCGGCTTGTGAACTGAGATTTTGTACATTACTGTGCGAAGTCTTAAGTAAGTAACTAAGTAAGTAAGTTGCGCACTAACGCTTGCGGGGGCGTCATTGTGTATAAACTATTTATTGGTCACTCAAGCACTGTGAAGGACATGAAGTTACTGAGAGTACAGTTTCTCAAAGGCGCTGATGTAAACACAGGACGAAGTTCATACCTATAACGAAAGCTACTTAATTAGCCTGGCTCAGCCCTAAAACAATTTTCAATTAGTTTTCGGGAAACCTAAATCGCGTCACTCAGACGGAGAGTTGAACAGCCGTCGTGACGAATAAGAATCCAGTGAGCTAACCACTGCGCCACGTCACTGCATACGAGTATGCAAGACGGAAGCAGATCAAGCGAGAGCTAATACAGTACGTGAGGGGAGTCAGTCAGTACTGCGAAGAAACCAAGTCGAAAGAGATGTGGTATAAGTCTGCACATACGGCTGGTCTTCAGTAAAAGGACGCCCACTACTCCACCACCTGCTTTCTTTTCCGTCCTCGGAAATTGTAAGTGGGCCGTCTCAGATCTGAGGTAACAAAAGGGTGTATAACCGTCAAATGAACCGTGGCTAGTCGTACAGCGTGGCTTTCAAATAGCTCTCACCTGCGTTTACGAGAGCTGCACTTGTCGTTTGTTAACGCGGCCTCGTGGAGACCCTAAAGCAGGGTCCAGCTCGGGGGCCAGAACTGCGCGCTGTGACTGTGCTGCTCGTCTCCGGCCGGAGCCCACGGCGCGTCACCGCTCTTATCTGTGTGTGTGTGTGTGTGTGTCACGCTCTGCCGCTGCCTCCTCCTCCATGTCTGTGTGGCGCCGCAGCAAACATAACGCTGTCCGACTTGCTAGCACAGCGCCCCGCCTGCAGCAATGTAAGCAAGTAAATGTGGGGAAAAAAACACTTGA
This sequence comes from Schistocerca nitens, assembly GCF_023898315.1. NCBI lineage: Eukaryota > Metazoa > Arthropoda > Insecta > Orthoptera > Acrididae > Schistocerca > Schistocerca nitens. The sequence continues at coordinate 1,298,901,083 of NC_064614.1, forward strand.
CAGTTTTACTTCTCGAGACTCACACCGGCACAGCAGCTCCGTCTTTGGCTTACAACATTGGCGTTTACCTCATCAGCAACCCATCGCAAATGGAGCTTCTGTACTTTTAATACAGAGTTTATCGGGTAATCGGGATAAAACTTCGAAACGTCTATAATGTGTCGTACGTTCCCGCAAGCTAAGCTGAAGGATTAAAATTAAATATCGTTGGCTGAAGATATGGTGTCGAAATCGCCGTGATCAGTAAATATAAGTTTTGCTGGCCGATTGTATAGTGTTTTCTTGCTTGATCACAAACGCATCACTCGCAAACGAGGCTCTGCGTTAACTTGCTACATGGAGCACTTCAGTTGTACAAAATTGTTTCCGCTAGCAGAAAAGTGTACTGTGAGTTACTAATCCGAAGTTTTTGCGAAACGAGGCGAATCAAAACTTAATTTGTTTTTCAAATTTAAATCTACATTGGTTGGTCCACGAGTCACACTTTTCTGTTTGATACTGCACGGGAACATTTTTCACACACTCTCTCTACCGTTCCATTTTCGAATAGCACGTGGGGAAAAATGAACACTTAAACCCGTGTGTGTGAGCTATGCTTTCTGAAGATTATATCGCGATGAACATTTCTCCCTGCTTACGTAGGAATCGGAGCGATATTTTGGCATTCGCAAGAGAAAATCGATGATTGAAGTTAGACGAGAAGATCTCGCTGCAAAGGAAAACTACTTTCTTTTTTTTTTGTAAAATCACGACATGCACTCGCTTATTATATCCGTAAATCCCACTAAATTCGTTATAATATCGTAGAACCTGACCTCCATTGAACTTATTCAGTGTCCTCCGTTAGCCCTATCTGGTAAGCGTCCCATACCACGCAGCGGTAGGGCAGAAGACGGCGGACAGGTCTGGTGTAGATTGTCATCCCCAAAACGTGTTGTGTGCGACGGTTTCAATTTAAGTTATTTGTAATTGTAATCCATAGGTTTCTAGTTGAATCGACGACCTTTAAAATTGTGTGATTTATCATGTAAGCGAAATTTAACGAGCCTTTCCCGTACTAATGTAGCCAAATGATAGATAGTTCGGCAGCTACTTACAATCAAGGAATGCATCTTGGATGCCAGTATCGGATATCGAGATCATCTTTTTTCTGCCTGCAGGCATAAACAGAGCTAGGGTGCTCACTTTTGAGGGAAATGTGAGGAACAGACGAGAACATTTACAGGGTAAGTGCGGGGGCGGGGGGAGGGGGGGGGAGAGAGATCAATTTCCCGCAGTGAGAGTGCTCTCTCTCTCGCTCTCTGTCTCTTTGTAAGCCACTTAGCCGTGTGGTGATCGCGGCGGTCGGAATTCGTCTGGGATGCTCTAGAGCGATACATCTATTCACAGTTCTTGGAAAAGTACAGGTAACTTCTGTTTGATGGGTATTTAATTACAGAAGTGACACTTTTCTTTGCTGCAGTTGTTTTTCACTCATGTGATAAGTACGTCGTAACGCGATAACAGTTTTCTTTGTCTTGCACCGGAGGCTGTCTGTCTCAAGGCATAAAAGATACTTCTAGCGCGTCGTCTGATTAATGAAAAATGAGTCAGTGGAAAGCATATTTCTTCCATCTTTTATGAAAAATTTGAGAGGAGCGAAGATTACAATAAAGTTTCTAGTTTATTTAGCTTTTCGTGTAGGGTTGGCTCCAGTTCTTCTTGTCTAGGGGTCTGGTTCTTGAAGCTGAAATTCTCAGTTTTAGGTCCTCAAGATTGAATTGATCCAAATAAACTTTAAGATCGTTGTAGCAGATTTTTTTTTATTACCTTAATATGTTTTGTCACATGTTCTGAATTTTCACATTAACAAAGCCGAAATTACGTTGGTCGCCTAAAATACAAAAATATGCCCAGTCACATCAGAGGCATGCTACTCCACTCTGGAGCAGTAACCATATTCCGAAGGCCTTACAATTTTTTTGACAATTGAATTTCTATTAATTTTAATTATTGTTTCATTAATGAATCCAGAAATAAACATAGTAAACAGTAGTAGATTGCGTAATTAATAATAGAAATTTTAAGTGAGCCAAATAATTCGTAATATCAAATGTTCTTAAAAGAAATAATTTTAACTGTACATTCAGAGTTGGTACTTATCGATTGTAACATCGAAAAAAAGTAATTCCGTTTCATAAATTTTAGCTTGAAATATAACATATTGTATATAAAATTATACGAAAGTTTTCAGAAAAGCACCTGAGATAATATTGACCTGTCCAAAATTTGACAACTACTGCCGAGGAAAAGTAATGCTAGAGGAAGATGTCCCGTTACAGTCTTACACAGCAGACCGTTGAAGACTTGGTTATCGGTAATACTGAATGGGTTACAAGAGTGTTAGCGGTCTAACCGTGTGTTGATTACAAATCGACGCACGAGCTTATTAAAATTATCTATAATGAAAACTTCATTTTTCAACAGTCATAATACTTGCCATGCTGCCACTCGGTAAGAACTTTTTGTGTTATTACTATTATTATTATTACTACTATGCATTAGTAGCTCCCAAATTTCGGCCAGTAACTCCCTCTCTCACGTAGTCAGCTGAAGTCTCGTTTTACAGTTGCTTCTGGCGTTCTCCATGGAGGGATTTCTGCTCCGATGCACCTCTTCTTCTTCTTCATCCTGATGTTCGACCTTCGGCTGCGGATGTGCTTTGTTCCAAACGCTAGCTTGTTTCCTGCCCGAAGGAAAACGTCGGGCAGTGGCCTCAGAAACAGCAGTAAATGAAATATTTAGTAGAGACTTTGAACATTAATCATTACGCGAGGTCTGGTCAGCAGCGCTCCAGTTTGTGTGTGTGTGTGTGTGTGTGTGTGTGTGTGTGTGTGTGTGTTTTCTCTCCGCTACTTTATCGAAACTCAACAGACGCTAACTTATACACACATAAAAAAAGTTTTGCATCACCTCGGCTCCGAGAATTCCGGAACCTGTACAGACAATTGCAATAGAGATGAACGTAAACATCATTTCCGCCTTTTTTATTGCTCGTGAAAACCACACATTGCATGTTGTAACACCATACAGCGAGACCTTGTGAGGTGGTGGTCCAGATTACTGTACACACCAGTATCTCTAATACCCAGTGGCACGTCCTCTTGCACTGATGCATGCCTATATTCGTCGTGGCATACTATCCACAAGTTCATCAAGGCACTGTTGGTACCGACTGTCCCACTCTCTCAACGGCGATTCGGCGTAGATGCCTCAGAGTGTTTGGTGGGCCACGTTGTCCATAAACAGCCCTTTTCAACCTATCCCAGGCAGGTTCGATAGGGTTCATGTGTGGAGAACAGGCTGGCCACACTAGGCGAGCGATGTCGTTATGCTGAAGGAAGTCATTCAGAAGATGTGGCGCGAACTGTCGTCCATGAAGGCGAATGCCTCGTCAGTATGCTGCCGATGTGGTTGCACTATCAGGTCAGAGGATGGCATTCACGTATCGCACAACCGGTACAGCGCCTTCCATGACGACCAGCAGCATACGTCGGCCCCACATAATGCCACCTGAGGACATTAGGGAACCTCCACCTTGCTGCACTCACTGGACAATGTGTCTAAGGCGTTCAGCCTCACCGAGTTGCCTCCAAACACGTCTCCGACAATTGTCTGATTGAAGACATATGAGACACACGCCGCTGAAGATAACGTGCTCAGCGGTCCATTCGGCATGTTTTTGGGCACATCTGTACCGCGCTGCATGGTGTCGTGATTGCAAAGGTGAACCTCCTCATGGAGAGCGGGAGAGAAGTAGCGCGTCATGCAGCCCATTGCGCACAGTTTGATTCGTAACACGACGTCCTGTAGCTGCACGAAAAGCATTATTCAACATGGTGGCGTTGCTGTCATGGTTCCTCAGAGCCATAATCCGTAGGTAGCGGGCATCCACTGCAGTAGTAGCCCTCGGGCGGCCTGAGCGATGCATGTCATCGACAGTTCCTGTCTCTCTGTATCTCCTCCAGGTCCGAACAACATCGCTTTGGTTCACTCCGCGACGCCTGGACACTTCCCTTGTTGAGAACCCTTGCTGGCACAAAGTAACAATGCGGACGCGATCGAACCGCGGTATTGACCGTCTAGACACGGTTGAAGTACAGACAACACCATCCGTGTACCTCGGCTGCAGTTGCACTGTGGCGGCCGCTATGTGTGCAGACGTTAATAGCCGGCGCTGCTGCCAGAGTCCGCGAGGAGTCGTGTGAAGTTAGCACCCCTTTTTCAAGAAATATACATTTTTTTCACAGTTCTTGATAGATGTAGCATAGTTCTAGAGTTCTTCGTACAAAATTTCAATAGTTCTGCAGAATTTAGCGACGAAAACAACAATACTCGAAAAAATTTTCGTATCGAAAACATTCTTTGGCAATTTCCGCAAAATGAAAATAAGTACAAGAGTTCTGAGCACAGTTATGAACAGAGCTCCAAGAGTTCTTTCGAAAATCCCAGTAACATTTTTTTGTGCAGCTAATAGTACGAGATAATTGCATTTTAATGAGAAAATCTTTTCACTTACAGTGAAGTTGGCACCCTTTTTTTCAGAAATATATATTTTTTTCAGAGTTCTTGATAGATATGGCATAGTTCTAGAGTTCTTTGTACAAAATTTCAATAGTTCTGCAGAATTTAGCGAAGAAAACAACAATATTCGAAAAAATTTTCGCATCGAAAACATTTTTTGTCAATTTTCGCAAAAATTAAACTTGTACAACAGTTCTGAGGACAGTTCTGAACAGAACCCCAAGAGCTCTATCGAAAATCCCAACAACATTTTTCTATGTAGACAATAGTTAATGAGATAAATTGATTTAATGTGGGACACACTTTCTCTACGGAAAAAACAAATATATTCGTACAACAGTTCTTATGACAGTTCTGGACACCACGTGAAGAGTTCTATCGAAAATCCTAGTGGAATTTTTTTGTGCAGGTAATAGTTTAAGAGGTAACTGCAACTTAATTAAGAATTCCATAAGAGCTCCTACTGTGAAGCTGGCACTCTTTTTTTCAGAAATATATATTTTTTTCAGAGTTCTTGATAGATAAGTCATAGTTCTAGAGTTCTCTGTACAAAATTTCAATAGTTCTGCAGAATTTAGCGAAGAAAAAAACAATACGCGAAAAATTTTCGTATCGAAAACATTCTTTGGCAATTTCCGCAAAAAGTAAATTCGTACAACAGTTCTGAACAGAACACCAAGAGCTCTATCGAAAATCCTAATAATATCTTTTTGTGGCGATAATAGTTTATACGGTAACTGCTTTGATGTTAGACCCACTTTCTCCACAGAAAAAGTAAATTCGTTCAACAGTTTTGATGAACAGTTCTGGTTAACACCTCAAGACTTCTATCGATAATCATAACATTTTTTGTGGTTATAATAGTTGGGATGGTAATTGATTAATTGTGGGTCACACTTACTCAAAAAAAAAAATTATGTCTGTTCGTATGTCCTGATGCCAGCTCTGGATAGCATTGTGAGAGTTCTATCGAAAATACTAGTAACATATTCTGTGCAGGTAATTGTTTACGTAGTAACTGCCTTTATTAAGGAATGCTTATGAGCATTTCCCGTGAAGTTTGAACCCCTTTTACGATAAATATACATTTTTTTCATAGTTGTTGATATATATACAATAGTTCTAGATTTCCCTGCTCAAAACACGAATAGTTCTGCAGAATTTCGGGAAGAAAACAATAACTCTGCAAAATTTTGGTATGGTAAAAAATTATTTGTCAGTTTGGAAAAAATAAATTTGTATAACAGTTCTGTTGGCAGTTCTGGATAGCACCGGAAGAGTTCTACCAAAAACTATAATAACATTATTTGTGACGATGACATTATATGAGATAATTAATGTGGGACTCACTTTTGTCATGTAAAAGTAATAAATTGTACAAAAGATCTGATGGCATTTCTTAATACGACCCTAAGAGTTCTACCGACAACTGTAATAACATTTTTTGTGAGGATAACAGTTAATGAGATAATAGCATTTTCGAGAGACCCACTTGGTCTACATTATAATTAATTGGCACAACCCTTTTGCTGACAGTTCTGGATAGCACCGAAGGAGTTCTTTTAAAAACCCTCATAACATTTTTATGGTGCCAGTAGATTATGAAATAGATTGTGTGTTTACTCTGCAGTGGGTGTGCGCCGATGTGAAACTTACTGGCAGATAAAAACTGTGTGCCAGACCGGGTCTCTAACCCCAGGCTATGACGAAGGAATATCGTCACAACATCTTTTCGTCCAGGAGTGCTTCTTCTGCAATTTTCGTAGGACTTCTACGAAATTGGGAACGCAGGAGATGAAGTACTGCTGGAAGTACAGCTATGAGGACGATCGTAAATTCTCACTTTTATTTTGGAAAACCGAAAATCGAAAACCCGGATGTATATTCTACTAAATACAAAAAGTCTAAATGTTCAGCACTATACAAATGCCAGTACACCTTCTTAAGACTGACTGTAGTAACTGTAGGTGGAAGCGTGGGATGTGCACGCTTAGATGATTCAAGGAGAGAAGGCTCGTCAGTGCAAAAGAAACAGATGGCTGAGAGAGCAGATACATTCACACGCGCCACTAACCAGATGGTGTCACACCTGTCGAGGATCGCACCAGAGGTACAATGAGCTGTGGTGGAGTGCTGTTGGCGTGGTTACTATGCAACTTACTTTATGGGCATCAATACACGTTATATTAATGTACAATACCTGAGAAACAATGTCATTCACACACTCCGAGTTCCTTATCACTCAGTACTAGACTAAATTACCGGCCTAGTGATAAGCAGCCTATGTACCTCACCGACTACACATCTTCGTGTTATAAGAAACAAAGAGAAAAATACCAAGGGACACAAAATATGAATCCGGATAAACCGGAAATCCGGATTACTGAGGACCAAATAAACGAGGTTCTTATTTACAAATTTCGAACTTCTTATTAACTTTAATACTGTATCCCCTCAACATAATAACACCTCTATCAGTCATGTATTGAATTAGGATTTAAACATACTACTTAGTTCGTTTGTACAATATATTCAGTAAATATACTTACATTTCTATACATCGTAAAGACTTTTAACTCTCGCTGTAGTGTAACTCATCAAACTTCCCCACTTCCTTTCTAACTAGAACAAATGTTTGCAACAATATTAACGACAGCAATTTCAAATTTATTCGTTACACACAGCACATGTTTTTATGTATCCTAGCGTCTGGTGATGTTGCCACATAACTTTCATCCATGAGGGTCCTGGGCATATTTTTAGCTGTTAGTGGGTCCTGGATGTCATGAGAGCTCAAAACAATTACTGTTTTACGTAATAAAATTCATCTGGTTCTTCCTGATTCTAAAAATATGCACTTCATGTATGCCTTTCATTGTTGTATGATTCAGTATCGACGCTAATGCTCTCTTGATGAGATATGAGCCGATTGCTCGTTTTTATCCACTGTGCCCTTTCGTATTTCATTTCAGCGATTAATTTATTTGTTTATCAACGTAGTAAGTAGTACAAAGCTAATCCAGAATGTAAACTGCACTTAAATTCTGTTTGAACTGTTTAATCGTCAGTGTCCGCTGTCTGAACGTCAAATATCAGATTAATACACTGCGCCTGGTTGCATTATTTTATAGGAATTTTATTATTTTAAGTGGGAAGTACTAGATAATGTTGAAGAAATCCAAAGTATATTGTTCGAAGAGCATAATATTATTCGAAATTTACCTGTACCAATAGGTGTAGCCAAAGCAGCATTTGTGATACTGTAATTACCTCATAGATAACGATATTTGTCTATTGTAGTTTTGTATTCCAATCAGAATTTTGAGAGCATCAAAGCCTCATTTCAGCGTGAGAGAGGGGTAAAATCAATAGATGATATTGAATTGGAAGCCTTCATCAGTCTCTTGTTTTTAATTGTTGTTAACAAAAGTAACAGATAAAGCCTGGAAGATCTGTGTGGAACTGATGGTGATGGCATTGAAAAATTTCACCTCGCAAATGAACATAAAACGTTTCAAATTTATTCTGGAGAGCCTTAGATTTAACAGTCGCGCTATTCGTGATGAAAGGAGACAATTAGACAAGCTAACATCTATTCGGGAAATATTTACTGTGTTTGTACGCAACTACCACAAATCTTACACCCTTGGAGAAAATGTTACAGTAGACAAGAAGCTGGAAGGATTCTGTGGAAGGTACAGTTTTCGCCAATATGTATCAATCAAAACAAACGAGTATGGATTCTTAAGTGTGGATTCTTAAGTATTTTACCTGTACAATTTGGAAATGTACGCTGTGTTGCAACCAGAAGGATTTACCAACTGAGCAGTAAACATTTTGATGTTGTTCTGTGACTGTGTAAACCTATATATCAGTCAGGTCAAAATGTGAAAGCGGACAACTGGTTTATGAGTACTGGAATGATAATAGAGCTATGGAGAATTTTTCTTTTGTTGGCATGATGAAGAAAAACAAGCGTGGAGATTTCTCTAGAATTTGCTATCAGTAAAAGAAGGGCTGCCCACATTTCCTTTTTTGGCTTCCACAAGACTGAACTCTAGTTTCCTCCGTACCTAAAAAGGGGAAGTGAGTGATCCAGGCATCACGTTTGCATGAAGATAATTCGATAGATGCTGACATTGTAGATAAACGGAAGCCATCCACCGTAAATTTTACAATAGCGTTAAGTGTGGTATTTTCACAGCGGATAAGCCGAATGCTTTGTACAACGCTGCAAGAAATGTCCGCCGCTGGTCAATGGTTATATTTTTGTAATGATCAGTACAGTTGGAATCTATGCACAAGTGATTTATTGTGGCAACAGTAAGAATTGTATCAGAAGGAAAGGGTTCCTGAATCAGCTATGTTATACAACGTTGTTTTCTTCGCTAAATTCTGCAGAACTATTGAAATTTTGTACAGAGAACTCTATAACTATGACTTATCTATCAAGAACTCTGAAAAAAATATATATTTCTGAAAAAAAAGGGCGCCAGCTTCACAGTAGGAGCTCTTACGGGGTTCTTAATTAAGTTGCAATTACCTCTTAAACTATCACGTGCACAAAAAAATTCTACTAGGAATTTCGATAGAACTCTTAACGTGGTGTCCAGAACTGTCATCAGAACTGTTGTACGAATATATTTATTTTTTCCGTAGAGAAAGTGTGTCCCACATTAAATCAATTTATCACAAACTATTATCGCCATAGAAAAATGTTATTAGGATTTTCGATAGTGCTCTTGGGGTTCTGTTCAGAACTGTCCTCAGAACTGTTGTACAAGTCAAATTTTTGCGAAAATTGACAAAAAATGTTTTCGATACGAAAATTTTTTCGATATTGTTGTTTTCTTCGCTAAATTCTGCAGAAGTATTGAAATTTTTTACAAAGAACTCTAGAACTATGGCTTACCTGTCAAGAACTGTGAAAAAAATATACATTTCTGAAAAAAAGGGTGTCAACTTCACAGTAAGTGAAAAGATTTTCTCCTTAAATTGCAATTATCTCGTAAACTATTAGCTGCACAAAAAAATGTTACGTGGATTTTCGAAAGAACTCTTGGAGTTCTGTTCAGAACTGTGCTCAGAACTCTTGTACTTATTTACATTTTGCGGAAATTGCTAAAGAATGTTTTCGATACGAAAATTTTTTCGAGTATTGTTGTTTTCTTCGTTACATTTTGCAGAACTATTGAAATTTTGTGCAAAGAACTCTAGAACTATGGCTCATCTAACAAGAACTGTGAAAAAAATGTATATTTCTCGAAAAAGGGGTGCTAACTTCACACGACTTCCGCGAGGCGGGCGCCAAGTGTTCCCCGGGGCGGCCGTGGTCGTGGTGGCGGCCGCGCTCCCGCCGTGGCCCGGGCGGCCCGCAGCTCGGGGAGCGGCGCGCCCGTTGCGTAACGGCGGCGCGGCCGGCGCGGCCGTGACTCAGCTGGGCGACACCGTCTCCTCCTCTTGCACGCCTCGCCACAGCCGGCACTGTGCACCGCTGCGCGCCGCCTCACCCCGCTCTCTGCTGGCACACCTACAGACATACATCGTCTAGTGCACCGCCAGTAAAGCCATCGCTCATTCGACTCGAGGTCGCCCCACCCGCAGCAAAATAAACTGCAACTCTATTTTTTTTTCCTATTCATCAGTCTTCCGACGAGTGGCCGACTGGTTTGATGCGGCCCGCCACGAATTCCTCTCCTGTGCCAACCCCTTCATCTCTGAGTAGAACTTCCGACCTACGTCCTAACTATTTGCTGTACGTATTCCAATCTCTGTCTTCCTCTACAGATTTCACCCTCTACGGCTCTCTATACGAGGTGCATTCAAGTTCTAAGGCCTCCGATTTTTTTTCTAATTAACTACTCACCTGAAATCGATGAAACTGGCATTACTTCTCGACGTAATCGCCCTACAGACGTACACATTTTTCACAACGCTGACGCCATGATTCCATGGCAGCGGCGAAGGCTTCTTTAGGAGTCCGTTTTGACCATTGGAAAATCGCTGAGGCAATAGCAGCACGGCTGGTGAATGTGCGGCCACGGAGAGTGTCTTTCATTGTTGGAAAAAGCCAAAAGTCACTAGGAGCCAGGTCAGGTGAGTAGGGAGCATGAGGAATCACTTCAAAGTTGTTATCACGAAGAAACTGTTGCGTAACGTTAGCTCGATGTGCGGGTGCGTTGTCTTGGTGAAACAGCACACGCCCAGCCCTTCCTGGACGTTTTTGTTGCAGTGCAGGAAGGAATTTGTTCTTCAAAACATTTTCGTAGGATGCACCTGTTACCGTAGTGCCCTTTGGAACGCAATTGGTAAGGATTACGCCCTCGCTGTCCCAGAACATGGACACCATCATTTTTTCAGCACTGGCGGTTACCTGAAATTTTTTTGGTGGCGGTGAATCTGTGTGCTTCCATTGAGCTGACTGGCACTTTGTTTCTGGATTGAAAAATGGCATCCACGTCTCATCCATTGTCACAACCGACGAAACGAAAGTCCCATTCATGCTGTCGTTGCGTGTCAACATTGCTTGGCAACATGCCACACGGGCAGCCGTGTGGTCGTCCGTCAGCATTCGTGGCACCCACCTGGATGACACTTTTCGCATTTTCAGGTCGTCATGGAGGATTGTGTGCACAGAACCCACAGAAATGCCAACTCTGGAGGCGATCTGTTCAACAGTCATTCGGCGATTCCCCAAAACAATTCTCTCCACTTTGTCGATCATGTCGTCAGACCGGCTTGTGCGAGCCCGAGGTTGTTTCGGTTTGTTGTCACACGATGTTCTGCCTTCATTAAACTGTCGCACCCACAAACACACTTTCGACACATCCATAACTCCATCACCACATGTCTCCTTCAACTGTGGATGAATTTCAATTGGTTCACACCACGCAAATTCGGAAAACGAATGATTGCACGCTGTTCAAGTAACAAAAACGTCGCCATTTTAAGTATTTAAAACAGTTCTCATTCTCGCCGCTGGCGGTAAAATTCCATCTGCCGTACGGTGCTGCCATCTCTAGGACGTATTGACAGTGAATGCGGCCTCATTTTAAAACAATGCGCATGTTTCTATCTCTTTCCAGTCCAGAGAAAAAAAATCGGAGGCCTTAGAACTTGAATGCACCTCGTAGTACCATCGAAGCTGTTCTACCTTGTCTTAACAGATGTTGCATCATCCTTTCCCTTCTCATTGTCAGTGTTTTCTACATATTCCTTTCCTCTCCGATTCTGCGCAGAGCCTCCTCATTCCTTACCTTATTTTCTTCAACATTCGTCTGTAGCACCACATCTCAAATGTTTCGGTTGCCTTCTGTTCCGGTTTTCCCACAGTCTATGTTTCACTGCCATAAAAATGCAGTACTTCTGACATACAGTCTCAGAAATTTCTTCCTCAAATTCAGGCCTATGTTTGATACTAGTAGACTTCTCTTGGCCAGGAATGCCCTTTTTGCCAGTACTACTGTGCTTTTGATGTCGTCCTTGCATCGTCCGTCACTGCTTACTCTGCTGTCTAGGAAGCAGAATTCCTCAAGTTGATCTACTTCGTGATCACCAAGTTTGATGTAAAGTTTCTCCCTGATCCCACTTCTGCTACTTCTCACTACTTTCACCTCTTAGATTCACTCTCAGTCCATATTCTGGACTCATGGGAATGTTCATTCCGTTCAGCAGATCCCGTAATTCTTCTTCACTTTCACTCAGGATAGCAATGTCATCAGCGAATCGTATCATTGATATCCTTTCACCTTGTATTTTAATTCCACTCCTGAACCTTTGTTTCATTCCCATCACTGCTTCCTCGATGTACAGATAGAACAGGAGTGGCGAAAGACTACATCCTTGTCTTACACCCTTTTTAATCCGAGCATTTCGTTCTTGGACGTCCATTCTTATTATTCCCTCGTGGCTCTTGTACATATTGTATAGCCGACCGCGGTGGCCCAGCGGTTCTAGGCGCTTCAGTCCGGAACCGCGCGACAGCTACGGTCGTATGTTCGAATCCTGCCTCGGGCATGGATGCGTGTGATGTCCTTAGGTTAGTTAGGTTTAAGTAGTTCAAAGTCTAAGGGACTGATGACCTCAGAAGTTAAGTCCCATAGTGCTCACAGCCATTTTAACCATATTGTATATTACCCATCTTTTCCTATAGCTTACTCCTATTTTTCTCAGAATTTCGAACATCTTGCACCATTTTACATTGTCGAACGCTTTTTCCAGGTCGACAAATCCTATGAGCGTGTCATTATTTTACTTTAGTCTTGCTTCCATTATCCACGTCAACGTCACAGTGGCCTCTCTCGTGCCTTTACCTTTCCTAAAACCAAACTGGTTGTCATCCAACAGATTCTCTCTGTTCTTTCCCATTCTTCTGTACATTATTCTTCTCAACAACTTGGATGCGTGAGCTGTTACGCTGATCGCGCGATAATTCTCGCACTTGTCAGCTCTTGCAGGCTTCCAAATTGCGTGCAGTATGTTATTCCGAAAGTCAGATGGAATATCTCCAGACTGATACATTCAGCAACGTGAATAGTCATTTGGCTGCCACTTACCCCATCATTTTTTTAGAAATTTTGATGGAATGTTGTTTATCCCGTCTGCCTTATTTGATTAAAAGTTTTCCAAAGCTCTTTTAAATTCTGATTCTAACACTGGACCGCCTATCTCTTCTATATCGACACCTGTACCTTCTCATATCAGCTAATCAGACAAGTATCCCCACTCGTTGAGGCCTTCAGTGTACTCTCTCCACCTGTCAGCTCTTTCTTTTGCATTTAACAGTGGAATTCCCACTCTTGCTTTTAAGTTCCCTGACGGTTATTTGGATTTTCCTATACACTGAGTCACAGTCATTTCTTTTTCAATTTCTTCACATTATTCCTGCAGCTATTTCGCCGTAGCTTCCCTGCACTTTCTGTTTATTTCATTCCCAAGTGGCTTGAATTTCTCTGTCCTGAATTTCCCTGAACATTTTTGTACTTCCTTCTTTCATCGATCAACTGAAGTATTTCTTTTGTTGCCCATGATCTTATTCGCAGTTACCTTCTTAGTACTTATGTTTTTCTTTGTATCTACATCTACATCCATACTCCGCAAGCCACCTGACGGTGTGTGGCGGAGGGTACCCTGAGTACCTCTATCGGTTCTCCCTTCTATTCCAGTCTCGCATTGTTCGTGGAAAGAAGGATTGTCGGTATGCTTCTGTGTGGGCTCTAATCTCTCTGATTTTATCCTCATGGTCTCTTCGCGAGATATACGTAGGAGGGAGCAATATACTGCTCAACTCCTCGGTGAAGGTATGTTCTCGAAACTTCAACAAAAGCCCGTCCCGAACTATTGAGCGTCTCTCCTGCAGAGTCTTCCACTGGAGTTTATCATTTCCGTAACGCTTTCGCTATTACTAAATGATCCTGTAACGAAGCGCGCTGCTCTCCGATGGATCTTCTCTATCTCTTCTATCAACCCTATCTGGTACGGATCCCACACCGGTGAGCAGTATTCAAGCTGTGGGCGAACAAGCGTACTGTAACCTACTTCCTTTCTTTTCGGATTGCATTTCCTTAGGATTCTTGCAATGAATCTCAGTCTGGCATCTGCTTTACCGACGATCAACTTTATATTATCATTCCATTTTAAATCACTCCTAATGCGTACTCCCAGATAATTTATGGAATTAACTGCTTCCAGTTGCTGACCTGCTATTTTGTAGCTAAATGACAAGGGATCTATCTTTCTACGTATTCGCAGCACGTTACACTTGTCTACATTGAGATTCAATTGCCATTCCCTGCACCATGCGTCAATTCGCTGCAGATCCTCCTGCATTTCAGTACAATTTTCCATTGTTGCGACCTCTCGATACACCACAGCATCATCTGCAAAAACCCTCAGTGAACTTCCGATGTCATCCACCAGGTCATTTATGTATATTGTGAATAGCAACGGTCCTATGACACTCCCCTGGGGCACACCTGAAATCACTCTTACTTCGGAAGACTTCTCTCCATTGAGAATGATATGCTGCATTCTGTTATCTAGGAACTCTTCAATCCGATCACACAATTGGTCTGATAGTCCATATGCTCTTACTTTGTTCATTAAACGACTGTGGGGAACTGTATCGAACGCCTTGCGGAAGTCAAGAAACACGGCATCTACCTGTGAACCCGTGTCTATGGCCCTCTGAGTGTCGTGGACGAATAGCGCGAGCTGGGTTTCACACGACCGTCTTTTTCGAAACCCATGCTGATTCCTACAGAGTAGATTTCTAGTCTCCAGAAAAGTCATTATACTCTAACACAATACGTGTTCCAAAATTCTACAACTGATCGACGTTAGAGATATAGGTCTATAGTTCTGCACATCTGTTCGACGTCCCTTCTTGAAAACGGGGATGACCTGTGCCCTTTTCCAATCCTTTGGAACGCTACGCTCTTCTAGAGACTTACGGTACACCGCTGCAAGAAGGGGGGCAAGTTCCTTCGCGTACTCTGTGTAAAATCGAACTGGTATCCCATCAGGTCCAGCGGCCTTTCCTCTTTTGAGCGATTTTAATTGTTTCTCTATCCCTCTGTCATCTATTTCGATATCTACCATTTTGTCATCTGTGCGACAATCTAGAGAAGGAACTACAGTGCAGTCTTCCTCTGTGAAACAGCTTTGGAAAAAGACATTTAGTATTTCGGCCTTTAGTCTGTCATCCTCTGTTTCAGTACCATTTTGGTCACAGTGTGTCTAAACATTTTGTTTTGATCCACCTACTGCTTTGACATAAGACCAAAATTTCTTAGGATTTTCTGCCAAGTCAGTACATAGAACTTTACTTTCGAATTGATTGAACGCCTCTCACATAGCCCTCCTCACATTTCATTTCGCTTCGTGGAATTTTTGTTTGTCTGCAAGGCTTTGGCTATGTTTATGTTTGCTGTGAAGTTCCCTTTGCTTCCGCAGCAGTTTTCTAACTCGGTTGTTGTACCACGGTGGCTCTTTTCCATCTCTTACGATCTTGCTTGGCCCATACTCATCTAACGCATATTGTACGATGGTTTTGAACTTTGTCCACTGATCCTCAACACTATCTGTACTTGAGACAAAACTTGTGTTTTGTGCCGTCAGGTACTCTGTAATCTGCGTTTTGTCACTTTTGCTAAACAGAAAAATCTTACTACCTATTTTAATATTTCTATTTACGGCTGAACTCATCGATGACGTAACCGCTTTATATCGCTGATTCCCTATTCTGCGTTAACTGTTTCAAATAGTTCGGGTCTAACATGTTATCGCCACGAGTCGGTTCTCTGTTTAAACTGCTCAAGGTAGTTTTCAGATAAAGCACTTAAAAAAATTTCACTGGATTCTTTGTCCCTGCCACCCGTTATGAACGTTTCAGTCTCCCAGTCTATATCCGGCAAATTAAAATCTCCACCCAGAACTATAACATGGTGGGGAAATCTACTCGAAATATTTTCGAAATTCTCCTTCAGGTATTCAGCCACAACAGCTGCTGAGCCAGGGAGCCTATAGAGACATCCAATTACCATGTCTGAGCCTGCTTCAACCGTGACCTTCACCCAAATCATTTCACATTTCGGATCTCCGTCAATTTCCTTCGATACTATTGCACTTCTTATCGCTATAAGCACGCCTCCCCCTTCACTGTCCAGCCTGTTTCTGCGGTATACATTCCAACCTGAGTTTAGGATTTCATTACTGTTTACGTCTGGTTTCAGCCAACTTTCTGTCCCTATGAGCGTTGTGACCGTTTATTAATGAGAGCAGTTCTGGGACCTTTCTATAGACGCTCCTGCAGTTTACTATTAGCACATTAATATTGTTATTCCCTGTTGCATTTTGCCTACTCCTACCTTGCCGCGTCTCAGGAGGCGTCTTGTCGGGCCTAGGGAGGGAATTCTCTAACCTAAAAAACCCCCATGTGCACTGCACACGTACTCCGCTACCCTTGTAGCCGCTTCCGGCGTGTAGTGCACGCCTGACCTATTCAGGGGGTGGTCGAGAAATTTGCACCCCAGATCTCCGCAGAATCGTCTGAGCCTCTGGTTTAAGCCTTCCACTCGGCTCCAAACCAGAGGACCGCGATCGGTTCTGGGAACGATACTACAAATAGTTAGCTCTGATTCCACCCCGCGAGCGAGGCTTTCCGCCTTCACCAATTCCGCGAACCGCCTGTACGAACTGAGGATGATCTTTGAACCCAAACGGCAGGAGTCATTGGTGCCGACATGAGCAACAATTTGCAGTTGTGTGCACCCAGTGCTCTCTATCACCGCCGGCAGGGCCTCCTCCACATCTCGGATGAGACCCCCCGGCAAGCAGACAGAGTGAACACTGTCCTTCTTCCCCGACCTTTCCGCTATTTACCTAAGGGCTCCATCACCCGCCTAACGTGGGAGCTCCTAATAACTAATAAACCCCTCCCCCTTTGTGCCTGCTCGGACCTTGCTGAAGGAGCAGCCACATGTCCACTCACAGGCAGAGCGGGCGATGCCACACGGCCAGCCTCCACATTTTCTCTCCGCCTCGTGCGCCGCGAACGCCGCTGAACCCGCCACTCCCCTTGGGGAGAGGGTGGCCCAACCGCGCCCAGTACCCGCGAAGATGTCTCGACAGCAGGGACAGTGGGTGAAGCACGTAACACCTGGGGTGTACCTTGCGACGCACCAGACTCCCCACTGCCGCTACACTCTGAGGCAGCAGCCTGAAGATGGCTGACCGCGGCCATCAACACGTTCAGCTGTTCACGAACAGTGGCCAGCTCCTCCTGCGTCCGTACACAGCAGTCACACATCGTATCCAACCTAAGAAATCAATTTACTGTAGGGAGTTAATCAACTTTTAACTAGACTGCTAATTCACTAAAGGCGGCTGATTGTTGACTAAACTGTGGTTGCGAGACACTTCTTGTAGAGAACAATGAAAATAGCACTACCTGTCTCTAGACTGTATTGAAAACAAACACTAGCACTACTGGCACTATGGTTGACTAAAGGGACTCTCTCTGACTGTATTCAAAACAAACACGAAATCTATGGAACACTATTAATAGCACTCGACAACTTCTGTAACTGCCCTTTTTAGAGACGTCCATCCACCTTGTACTGAACTGCCTGCTGAGCTATTCCTTATTGCTGCATCTGTAGCTCTAGAGAACTTCAAGCGTATCTCTTCATTCCTCAGTACTTCCCACTTCTTGTTAAATGTCTTAAACTTACCCTTTTCTTCATCAGTACTAATTGTTATCGGAATCTATATTTGCTCCGGGGTACGCCATACAAGCCAGTATATGATTTCGGTGTCTCTGCCTGACTATGATGTAATCTAAATGGAATCTTCCCGGCCTTTTCTAAGTATACCTCCTCGTCTTGTAATTCTTGAAAAAAATATTCGCTGTTACTAGCTGAAATTTATTACAGAATTGAGTGTTTCTCCTCTCTCATTCCTTGTACGAAGCCCACCCCTTCACCTACAGCCGCACTCCCCCTTTACATCCTGATTTACTCGTTCTGTATCATCATATATCTTCTCTATTTCATCTTCGGCTTGCGACGTCGGCATGTATACCTGAGCTATAGTTGTCGATTCTGATGAGATACGCCATTTTCTGCCGCTATTGTTATTACCCCATATTCTTCTGATAATAAATCGTTGTCTTCTTTCTATTTCAATTCACTGACGGCCACTATATGTAGAGTCTTAATATTTCCCTTTTCAGGTTTAAACTTCTGGCATTCCATGCTCCGACTCGTAGAACGTTATTATTTCGGTTGGTTATTCAGTTGTTTTTCTCATGGTCACCTCTCGATTGGCAGTGCCCTCACGAAGATCCGAATTGGAGACTAGTCCGCAATCTTTTGCCAATGGAAAGACCATCACGTCACTTACAGGCCACATGTCCTGTGCATACACGTTATGCCTCTTTAATGCAGTGGTTGCCACTGCCTTCTGCATCCTCACGCGTTGATCATTGCTGGTTCTTCCTCCTTTAGGAGCAGTTTCCCACCCCCAAGGACAAGAGAGTGTCTGCTCTTCCCCACTCTTTGACAAGGCCGTTGAAAAATGAGGGTGATTTCTTTTGCCTGAAGTCTTCGGCCGCCATGGCTGATGATTTTTATTCAAAACTTAAGCGGTGGTGGCGTCCGAACCCGGCACAGAGGATGTTGTCATTAGTAATCAAAGACGTTAAGTTCCTTTTTTTCCCTTTTTGTTCGGTATTGTTCGTTATTTGGTCTGGCCGGACGTTACAGAAGATCAGTTCAGGTGGATCATTGATTCCGTTACTCTTTTTAATTACAGAGAGCAATCAGCCCTCTGACCGAGTACGCTGTTACCGTGCCGACAGCCCTTAGACCACGAGTGCATAGAAACTGCAGTTACGGTGGAATAAAGATCCCGGACCTCGTCATGCTTAGTTCGCTACGTTCAGAGTAATTGCGTACACGACCCAACATATTGTTTAAAAAGGGGGAAAATCGACTTACGTAAAAATAATATTGCGGTCTTACTGTTCGAAATTCATATAAATCATCTGATGGAAAATGTCGGAAGCTCCGTAAGGCTGTGTGCAAACGGTGCTGCTGTTTGTAGGAGGGTGGCAACTCTAAAAGACTAGCGAAATGTTGGAAGGCCTGCAGAGGATGGTGACTGGAGTTTAGTAAATGATAATAGCACTCCTAAGAATGTAGAGTAATCTGTAGGGGGGGGGGGGGGGGGGGATGTGTTCAGACTTGGTGTAACCAACAGATATACAGTGGGAAGTAGATGATTATCAGCCTTGGAACCGTCCCAGTGATTCCGCAGTACAGAATACAACTGGGACATCTCTTTTGATCAGAAACACTTTCTCTGTAGCGGAAATGTCCGTGTCATTTTTATTCATTGAATTTTCTATTTTCAGCATAATAAAGCATAAATTCTACAGTAACTTATATTTTTAACCCTGTGTAGATTTTCAGAGACAGCTTCAGGGCTTCAGCTGACTGTGGAAATAGCTTCGTAGTGAATTTTAAACGAAGAACTGCACAACATTGACGCTTGAGCCTATAGCGAATTTTTAAACTTATTGTGTACCTGAGTAGCCTACGTTGCTGCTTCTTGCCCATGACATAACAGCGTATATTCTTCCCCATGTTGCATATTTAATTAATATATAAAATTTTATTATTTACTGAAAACGTGTTACTGAGCAGGTTGTATGTTTTTAAAAGGAGTACATACTGAAATGTCGCGTAACAATTCTGTACGTAGTAGCTCTTCATCGAGAGCCCCATGTAGGAGGCAGGGAGAATATGGAAGTATCTCGATTTCTGCTGTGAAAAGCAGCACACAAATTGAATTTCCTGGTGTGTCTTAATTTTAAATTAATGCGGAATGTAGTTGGTGTGCATTAAATGTAAATGCGACAGTAAAAACAGAATATTGAAAAAAGTTTCCGCTGGTCGAAAGCAAACATAGGCTATTAAAAACTTTTTCATTTCGTCAAAGTTTTGTTCCTTTCTTAGCGCATGAAAGACGAGAGAAGAGAGAGAGAGAGAGAGAGAGAGAGAGAGAGAGAGAGAGAGAGAGAGAGAGAGAGAGAGAGGCAGTGAAATTGAGAGAGAGAGAGAAATAATTCTGGAGTCACATCGACAAAAAGCTGGGGCAGCTATGTTTGTACTTTTGGGCGACAGATCAGTGCCAACATTTTCTTTATACATCATAGGAAGATAAAAAGATAAATAAGTTTGTTGATCTTCATTACTACATAAATCTGACTACTAAAGGCCGGCCGAAGTGGCCGTGCGGTTAAAGGCGCTGCAGTCTGGAACCGCAAGACCGCTACGGTCGCAGGTTCGAATCCTGCCTCGGGCATGGATGTTTGTATGTCCTTAGGTTAGTTAGGTTTAACTAGTTCTAAGTTCTAGGGGACTAATGACCTCAGCAGTTGAGTCCCATAGTGCTCAGAGCCATTTGAACCATTTGACTACTAAATACGCGGACATGACGACAACAACAGTTTAGCAGAGAGCCATGCGAAAATGACATGAAAGCTGATGAGGCGCTGGATTTAAGCGCAGACTGATTACAAAAAAACTACAGCGTCCCTATCCGAGGTGGACAATTGAATAATGTATATGAATAAGGGCCTGTGGCGGTTTGTGTAGGAATGAGGAATAGCAGCAGTTAACGAACTCGTTTAGAAGATCAGAGGAAGATATTGTTGAAGAGATGCAACATCTGTGTCAGAATGTCGTTCTACGATCTAAGTTCACAGTCGAATGGAGTAAAATTTTTTATTGGAGGTACTATTTCGGCACATAACGTGAATAGAATTGTTCCTTATTTTGCTGTCGATAATCGGTTTGAGATGAGATGATTTAGTCGAATTGATAGGACTCCTACTGGTGTAGGGAACATCAGTGAAAGCAACTTGGCGCTTCTTGTCCCAGCTAGATGGACCATTGCTTAATTCTCTGAGTTCATAGTTCAAGAACTTGATTCAAGTCCTCGTTCGTCGAATTTTGTTTAATATCGGAGCTGTTCCTGCTGACTACTCCAAACGAATGATGGGGTAGTTGCTTGGGCAATGCCATGGGTGGCATTCATCTTTATTGCAACTGGAGCTGTCTCGAATGGTTTCGGTATACCTTTCGCCTTCTTTGTTCGCCTCTGCCGTCTTCTTCACCAGTTCCCGACAGATCAAACAGCTTTGTTCGGTTTTTGTATATCTATATTTGCCCATTACAGTTCCCTCTAGTTGCATGGAAGCTATTTTCTGATGTCTTAACACATTCTGTCCCTCCTCCTAGTCAGTGTATTCACATTTTCGTTTTCTCACTGATTATGCGGAGGACCACTTCTTTTATTATGAGACCAGTTAATTTTCAGTATGCTTCAGTAACTCCGCAACTCAATCTTCGTTTTTCTTCTTTTTCACATTTACCGCGAACTGTGCTTCGCCTCCAGACGTACATTCTCAGAAATTTCATCCCCCAATGAAGGCCTATGAATAACAAGAGGAATGGTTTCGGGAAGAGTGGCGTCTTTCCTTGCCTGCTTTTTATCTGCTCCTTGCTTCCTCCGCCATGTGCTATTTTGGTTTCAAAGCGGCAGAATTCCTTCACTTCATGTACTTCAGGGTCCACAGTTTTGAAAAGTTTATCGGTAGTCTCTTTTGTGTTACACCTTATTACTTTTTTCTTGTTCTTCTGATTACTCTCAGCCGGCCGAAGTGGCCGTGCGGTTAAAGGCGCTGCAGTCTGGAACCGCAAGACCGCTACGGTCGCAGATTCGAATCCTGCCTCGGGCATGGATGTTTGTGATGTCCTTAGGTTAGTTAGGTTTAACTAGTTCTAAGTTCTAGGGGACTAATGACCTCAGCAGTTGAGTCCCATAGTGCTCAGAGCCATTTGAACCATTTTTTGATTACTCTCAGACGATACTCTGTGCCCAGACGGGGTGATAACTGATAGAATGAGATGACATCCAATCCTATGGGGAACACTCTGTCGTGAAGTTTATCATGAAACTGGCTTTCTTTAAGGCATAGGTGCAGATATTGCGATACTATTTTTCATAGATAGGGAAAATACAAACGTCCAGAGGCTGAATTTGTCCAGTGGTTGCAGGTGGTATGAACTGCAGTGTCACATTTCAGGAGGAATAGTTGGCTCTGACCCTTTCAGATCTGAATTTCTTCTAGAGGAAGGAAATTTTTGTTTATACTGCAACGCTCTTAGACGATTTTTTTAATGATTTTACATACAAGATTTTTTTTAAATATACCAGTTTTCAAAATATTCATTGCTTCTTTTTGTTTTGAAATAATCACAGCCGTAATGAATAAACTGATGATTCACTAATTACCATGTAAAATAACAAGTAACTTACCAAACACTTCCGTGTATCGTGGCGGTCACAAGTTGCTGCGCACCGCTACATTGATTTGTTGATACTTTTACAGTGAAGCCCAACAGTTGGCAGCGCTTGTACATGAAAAAAGGATTGAATATTCACCAATACGTACATGACATTTTTGTTGCAACTAAGAGACAGTAAAAGTTAATGTACGCAATGGTACACCGTGTGTCTGCTTGGGTTAAAGGAGCGTGGCTTTTATATGCAGACCAGGAATCGAGCAAAAGTAAGTTATTTATTACCAGGCATTGGCCAGAAGCAGTGCTCATACCATGGTTGCAATTCTCTTATGCCCATTTCCGCACTCTTGCTTGCTGTGATGTAAATACTCCCTACCGCCCTTACAAGATCACGCACGCGAGGAAGTATCGCAAGGGGCAGAGCTCCTCAACTTCTCACAGCACAGTAACTTTCCAGCCAATTTACCGTCAAAATTAACTGTCGCCATAACTGTGTAATAATGCGTTAAGGCACCGATGTTAGCTGATCTTGATACAACTCTCTCGGTACCTCTAATTTCCAATGTTCCCTTCAAATGCATTTCCTCGTCAAATCCCAGTTGGTCTGAGTTGAAAACAAACTCCTTACTGAACGTTGGGATAAGTTTGTGTATCTTACTTACAAATTATCTGGCCGATCACGCAGTTTGCTGTGCATCGGCAAGCTGACGCTTTGTTTAAAATTTCGTGATCTTTCTTCTTCCAGTGTTGTAGCACTGTTTTAAGTTATGCAACTGTCCACTGCTTCTCTCGACTCAGTGTAATGTATGACATACGCAATTTGATGTGCAAAACATAGTAGGGTCACTGTGACGCACACCCTGTAAATTATATAGAGCATCCTCGAAACGCGTAAACATTTGTTTTTGTAACAAGTGCTCCCTGTCCTTCCTTCAATATCCTTAGTTGTTCTCATGCACAACTCGGTCATATTGCTGCTGATTTATTGTAAATCTGATTCTTTTACTATGCTGCGGATGATGTTCCGTGTACGTAACTATTTTTTAATACACGCTCGTTGGACAACGATTGTCCTTTTCTACGTTTCACTGGAGATGGGATTTGTGGCTGTCTGTCCGACAAGTACGATGAACTACTTGACTCGACATCTGTTTCAATATCACTTTTACTTGTTAAGCACGTATCGTCGTCATTGTACACGTCATGTACATTGTCGGCACAGTCGTGCGTATTATGATGATACACATTCCAGTGACTCATCTTGGACGAACACTAATATCTAATCTGCCACTTTTCTCTCACTGTGCGAACTTTCTTGGGTTGCTTTTTGAGAAAACGTCAACTTCGGCAACTGTTGTTGTAGATATGATGCAACGTTTACATTGTTTACTGTTGCCACTGCTCTGCTTTGTATCGACGCCACTAGCAGTGCAGTACTGATGTGAGTTACTCGTCGACTAAGCTACGTTGGACAGCTTCACGCTGTGGTCACCGTCGGATACCTCGAGTCCCGCCCCTGTTGCCATTAGCAGTCAATATTGTGGTTGCCTGGTAAACAATATTTGGGCGTCGAATGCCGTAAACATCATTGGCCTTTCGCGACGTCGCACTCAAGGGGTACCCTGTTAGACATAATTTAATACACTCCTGGAAATGGAAAAAAGAACACATTGACACCGGTGTGTCAGACCCACCATACTTGCTCCGGACACTGCGAGAGGGCTGTACAAGCAATGATCACACGCACGGCACAGCGGACACACCAGGAACCGCGGTGTTGGCCGTCGAATGGCGCTAGCTGCGCAGCATTTGTGCACCGCCGCCGTCAGTGTCAGCCAGTTTGCCGTGGCATACGGAGCTCCATCGCAGTCTTTAACACTGGTAGCATGCCGCGACAGCGGGGACGTGAACCGTATGTGCAGTTGACGGACTTTGAGCGAGGGCGTATAGTGGGCATGCGGGAGGCCGGGTGGACGTACCGCCGAATTGCTCAACACGTGGGGCGTGAGGTCTCCACAGTACATCGATGTTGTCGCCAGTGGTCGGCGGAAGGTGCACGTGCCCGTCGACCTGGGACCGGACCGCAGCGACGCACGGATGCACGCCAAGACCGTAGGATCCTACGCAGTGCCGTAGGGGACCGCACCGCCACTTCCCACCAAATTAGGGACACTGTTGCTCCTGGGGTATCGGCGAGGACCATTCGCAACCGTCTCCATGAAGCTGGGCTACGGTCCCGCACACCGTTAGGCTGTCTTCCGCTCACGCCCCAACATCGTGCAGCCCGCCTCCAGTGGTGTCGCGACAGGCGTGAATGGAGGGACGAATGGAGACGTGTCGTCTTCAGCGATGAGAGTCGCTTCTGCCTTGGTGCCAATGATGGTCGTATGCGTGTTTGGCGCCGTGCAGGTGAGCGCCACAATCAGGACTGCATACGACCGAGGCACACAGGGCCAACACCCGGCATCGTGGTGTGGGGAGCGATCTCCTACACTGGCCGTACACCACTGGTGATCGTCGAGGGGACGCTGAATAGTGCACGGTACATCCAAACCGTCATCGAACCCATCGTTCTACCATTCCTAGACCGGCAAGGGAACTTGCTGTTCCAACAGGACAATGCACGTCCGCATGTATCCCGTGCCACCCAACGTGCTCTAGAAGGTGTAAGTCAACTACCCTGGCCAGCAAGATCTCCGGATCTGTCCCCCATTGAGCATGTTTGGGACTGGATGAAGCGTCGTCTCACGCGCTCTGCACGTCCAGCACGAACGCTGGTCCAACTGAGGCGCCAGGTGGAAATGGCATGGCAAGCCGTTCCACAGGACTACATCCAGCATCTCTACGATCGTCTCCATGGGAGAATAGCAGCCTGCATTGCTGCGAAAGGTGGATATACACTGTACTAGTGCCGACATTGTGCATGCTCTGTTGCCTGTGTCTATGTGCCTGTGGTTCTGTCAGTGTGATCATGTGATGTATCTGACCCCAGGAATGTGTCAATAAGGTTTCCCCTTCCTGGGACAATGAATTCACGGTGTTCTTATTTCAATTTCCAGGAGTGTATGTAATACAGCGAAAGCAGTAAACATAATGTAAACTGTGGACGTGCGACTGGCGACACTGGAGAGCGACTGGAGAGCGACGCACCACACAGCGTGGGCCGGCTGGGCCTGGCCTGGTGTGGTGTGGTGGGCGGCAGCGGCCGGTGTCGTATGAGACGGAACGCGGGGGCGTAAGGCGAACGGGCCGCTCGGGTTTCCGCGGCGTCACTGCCGGTGCTGGAGCCCTGTACGACAAGCCGGCTACAGCTGCGGCGTCCACCACGAGGAGAGCGGTTACTCACGGTCCGACAGGATGAAGGGCTCGAATTTTACTTACAGTAAAAAAATAAAAAAAAAGAAGAAATTAAAGTCCTCATCAATAGCAGCGCTTTACTAACTGTCGTCCTATTGCATGCAGATGTATGCCGTTGCACTCCTCCGACCTTTGAACGGACTTACCAGCCAGTTACAGGGGGAACTGTAGTTGAACGTGCATTCCGCACAACAGTAGAACTAGCAGGTGGCACATAACGAACATTCCCCGAGGTGAAAGAAGTGGAAAGAGACAGGTAGAGGAATAACGGGGGATCGAATAGCCAGATACTTACAACTTCGGTTGGCACTGGCCCACCAAGCAACACAGTGTTTTTGTGATCCTCAGTCCCAAGAGTGGTCTTATGCAGCTAGTGTGTCTTGGGGAAGCCTGTTCATACCTGAAATAACTACAGCAATCTACATCCATTTGAATCTGCTTTCTGTATTCACGTCTTGATTCCCGTGTACAATCCAAATGCCCCTCCTTCACACTTCCCCCTTTATCAACGATTCGTTAATAACTCGGGATGTCTCCTACGAACCGACCCCTTCTTATCACCAATTTGTGCCGTAAATTTCTTTTTTACGCAATTTTATTCAGTACCTCATTAATTACTTGATCCACCCAAGTAATGTTCGTCATTCTTCTGTAGCACTACATGTCAAAAGGTTTTCTTTTCTCCTCTCCGTGTCTGAACTCACTATAGTCCACCTTTCGCTACCATACAAAGCTCCTCTCGAAACGTACACCGGCCGGCCGGAGTGGCCGAGCGGTTCTAGGCGCTACAGTCTGGAACCGCGCGACCGCTACGGTCGCAGGTTCGAATCCTGCCTCGGGCATGGATGTGTGTGATGTCCTTACGTTAGTTCGGTTTCAGTAGTTCTAAGTTCTAGGGGACTGATGACGTCAGCAATTAAGTCCCATTGTGCTCAGAGCCATTTGAACCCTTTTGAAGCATACACCTTCAGAAAATACTTTCCAACACTACTTCAGAGTGAAGAGGCAAAAAAAAACTGACACACTTGCGTAACATCGCGTAGCGCCCCGGCGAGCACGCAGAAGTGCCGCAACACGACGTGGCACGGACTCGACTAATGTCTGAAGTGGTGCTCGAGGGCACTGACAACATGAATTCTGCAGGGCTGTCCATAAATCCGCAAGCGTACGTGGGGATGGAGATGTGAACAGCACGTTGCAAGGTATCCCACCTATGCTCAATAATATTCATGTTCAAAAATGTGTGTGAAATCTTATGCGACTTAACTGCTAAGGTCATCAGGCCCTAAGTGTACACACTACGTAACCTAAATTATCCTAAGGACACACACACACACACACACACACACACACACACACACACACACACACACACACACACACATGCCCGAGGGAGGACTCGAATCTCCGCCGGGACCAGCCGCACAGTCCATGACTGCAGCGCCTTAGACCGCTCGGCTAATCCCGCGCGGCAATATAATATTCATGTCCGGGGAGTTTGGTGGCCAGCGGATGTGCTTAAACTGAGAAGAGTGTTTCTGGAGCCACTCTGTAGCAATTCTGGACGTGTGGGGTGTCGCATCGTCCTGCTGGAATTGCCGAAGTCTGTCGGAATAGGCAATGGACATGAATGGGTGCAGGTGATCAGACAGGATGCTTACGTACGTGTCACCTCTGAGAGTTCTAACTTAACGTATCAGGGGTCCCACATCAACTGCACATGCCCCAGGCCATTACAGGGCCTCCACAAGCTTGAACAGTCCCCTGCTGACATGCAGCGTCCACGGATTTATGAGATTGTCTCCATAGTCGTACACGCCCATTCGCTCGATACAGTTTGAAACGAGACACGTCCAACCAGGTTACATGTTTCCAGTCATCAACAATCCAATGTCGGCGTTGACGGTTCCAGGCGTGGGGTAAAGCTTTGTGCCGTGCAGTCATCAAGGGTACAAGATTGGGCATTCGGCTCCGAAACCCCAAATCGATGATAGTTCGTTGAATGTTCGCACGCTGAGACTTGTTGATGGCCGAACACTGAAATCCGCAGCAATTTGTGGAAAGGTCGCAATTCTGTCACGTTGAACGATTCTCTTAAGTCGTCGTTGGTCTCGTTCTTGCAGGGTCTTTTTGCGGCCGCATCGATGTCGGAGATTCGATGTTTTCCGGGATTCCTGATAATAACGGTACACTCGTGAAATGGTCTTACGGGAAAAATCCCCACTTTATCGCTACCTCGGAGATGCTGAGTCCTTCCGCTTGAGCGCCGACTATAAGACCACGTTCAGACCCACTTAAATCTTGATAACCTGTCATTGTAGAAGCAATAATCGATCTAACAACTGCGCCAGGCACTTGTTGTCTTCTATAGGCGTTGCCGGCCGCAGCGCCGTATTCTACCTGTTTACTTATCTCTATATTTGAATAAGCACGTCTATACTAGTTTCTTTGGCGCTTCAATGTATATTAGTTGTTAACAAATTTCGCTCTTTTAGAAACGCTTTCGTAGCTATTTCCAGCCTTCATCGTATATCCTCTTTACTTCGACCATCATCAGCTTTTTTTCCCCTCTTGTGAAGAGAACTACAATGTCCTCGGCACACTTCAGACTTTCTATTCCTTCTCCTCAAACTTCAGTTCACTTACCAGAATAGGTCCTTGGTTCTCTTGAAATCTTGCTTAATGTATAGATCCAATAACGTCAATATCGGGCACAGACTACAACACTGTGTCATTTTCTTTTCAGCCACTACTGCCGCTTCAAGTCTTTCCAGTTATAACTGCACTCTGGTTTCTGTGCAAAATAAGCTTTCGCTTCTTGTATTTTATCGCTGGTACCACTAGAATTTAAAAGAGCGTAATCCAGTTAAAACTGTCAAACGCTGTCCTTCTAGGTTTGCCTTTCTTCAAACTGTCTTCTAAGGAGTTTGATTAGTTATGTGTGAAATAGAAAAACTGTCTACTTTGCACTTTAGTTAATCACTCGACACTCAGTTACGCGTTTCGATAGCCTGCCATGTACAGACTGTGTAGTAAAAAAAGACAAAAAGGTATGAACGTAATTTATAAACATTAAATAAATATGTAAGACTTCATAGCAAACTATTAGAAAACACCGAATCAGTAAGCACAAAGATGAGAGCAATGACCAATTCAGGATATTTCGTCAAATTTTGTGCTGACTTACACAGGTTGCAAATACCGATTTGATCTTCATACCAAAAAGAGCGCATTTTTTATGATTGATGTGTGGATCAAATGAGATAAAGACAGGCCGAAGACTGGTGTGATGCAGCGCACAACGATCGCTGGTCTTTACGAACACTTTGTCACTCATAATCGATTAATTAGTGAAGCAGCAGCCTACGTTCCAGTTTCAGCAAGAGGTGCAAAGGCCTTGTACTCACGAGTGAAAAAGTTACCGAATATATGGACTCTCAGAGAAAGAAGCGTGCATTAGCACAAGGACGAAGCGTACGCCCTATAACGAAATCGATGAACGCAGGGATTTTGTTACCAAAAACAGTTTTGTAATAGCCAGCGCATTTACGCAGTGTTCTGACAGTTGGAAATGTCAGTCGTTATATATCTCTTCTATAATGGCAGGTGAGAACCCAGCTGTGTTAAGCGTCTCTCCTGGCCGGAAGCCAGAGCATAAAACAGACAGTAAAATCGTGCGCTAGAGATAGTTAAAATCGCTTTTGAGAAAATCAGAATGAGAGGCGTGATGCAGAAAGAACGGGCGAAGTACGAGGACGAACGGCACAACCGTGGACTCCCGGCGATCGGATACAAAGTCCTTCGCCCTAAGGAGGACAGAGTCAGGAAGTTGGGCTTGAGAGCTTTTGGGGTGATTTCGCTCTTGCCGATCGCAACGTCTCGTGTAGTTTTAGTTGCTGGTTGTTTTGTGCAAACAGAACTTAAGCGTCTGTACTTCCGACTCGATATATAATCGTGAAAGCAGCCAAAGTTTACCTCTGCCCTCAATACACACCCAGTAACCGGTATGTTTTGTAGTTAATTATTTTTCCAGTCCTCTTCCTTTTCTGCTAGTATGTCCCCTACGTATAGTCTCAGCCAGATCAGTCAGTCTCTCTCTCTCTCTCTCTCTCTCTCTCTCTCTCTCTCTCTCTCTCTCTCTCTTACAGGCAAACACGTTGGAGTCAGTGTTTAAGAATCGTGTCGCCCAAACCTCTGCTACGCCTGGAGCGCGACGGCATCGTATTTCGTCAACGCCACCTCTCTAGGTGGCGTTGATTTCGTCTCGTTCCGAATAAGGTGTCCAGCCCGCTGTGTCGCTACACGCTTAATCAGAAGCGCCAGGTGTGAAGACGAGGTGTACACACGACGCACAAAAACAGTCTGACGCGAAGTAGAAATCCAGTACAGAGTACCACATCCAGACTTTGTCGTCGATTAAGTGCAAGTGAGAACCTGCCCAACACAGCAGTCTGGCAAACCTTGTCGCTGGATACAGCACCAGCTTTCTAATGTTCGCATCGCCATTAAGTTCTAGCTTTGCTGCAGTTCACCTAATCACTTAGGCTAAATACTGGGATGCTTCCTTCAGTACAGTCGTGACCTATTTCTCCCCGTATTACTACGGGACGATCAGAGATAATCCTGCGTCTTGAAGGGCAACGAAGACGACTGTACGTTGTACACTGGTATTCCTTCATTCTTACTTTATACCGCCGGTATTGTCAGATAACAATAATCTGTTCGCACGGGTCTTCAGTGACTCCGGCAACTCACATTATTCTATTCACAAGTGAGAAAAACAGGGACGTTCATAAAAAAATTACTGTTTGATTTTTGGACACTCCTGTCATTATCGTACTTAGGATATTATGCGGACACAGAAACGTGGCAGTTTTGGGCGGGGCGTGTTCTGCCCCACGTCTCGTTTGACGCCCCGATCTCAACAAGCAATTACACGGCAGCCATTCGTGAATGCTTTACGTGGTACATTGTGTGCACTGTGCTCGTGAAGAGATTACTGTTGGTCTATCGTCGGGGTTCGCGTGCGATTGCCACAACACATGAACGGATTAGAAATCCGTTTGTCTTTCGCGAGAACACGAAACACGGTTGCGGACTGCCAGCCACGCGACATGGTGGGGGTCGTTTGGGGGAAGAGACCATACAGCGAGGTCATCGGTCTCATCGGATTAGAGATGTACGGGGAAGATAGGGCACCTCTCAAAGGAACAGTCCCGGCATATACCTGGAGTGACTTAAGGAAATCACGGAAAACCGAAATCAGGATGGTCGGACGCGGGATCGAACCGTCGTCCTCCCGAATGCGAGTCCAGTGTGCTACCATTGCACCAGCTCGCTTCGGCCGCGACGTGGGGGAGGGGCGGCTTGTAAACCCGGACCGCGCGTCGCTCCGCGGCGATCACCACTGACAGAGCGCCCTGGATTTTATTAAAGACGACTTGAATATCAGTTTCCTACACCCATACGAGGCAATAAAAATGTTTAAACAAATCTGAAACAACTGTCTTTGAAGATTGGATGATTTCTGAGCGCTGTTCAGTACAAAACTTCTCCACTACGTTAAAAGAAGAGCTGGTAGCGGAGCGCGCGTTAAATCTTGCATTCGCGAATCCTGTCGTCCGATTCCCGGTAGTGGCATTTTTTAGTAATATCTAAATTTAAATATCTTCAACATTTCGCGGCCCTGTCAGCAACTTATAAATGGCTCTGAGCACTACGGGACTCAACTGCTGTGGTCATAAGTCCAACTTATAAATATTAATTTTAATAATCAACAGCCTCAGTTGCACCGTTTACCTAGAATTTACCTAGGTTTCAGTCGGGATAACCCAACCCTCTTCAGAATAACAGTAACCACTATGGACAAACGGTAGTTACTGTTATTCTGAAGAAGGTTAACCCGACTGAAACCTAGGTAAATTCTAGGTAAACGTTGCAACTGAGGCTGTTGATTATTAAAATTAAAATTAATATCTAAATTATTTGTTTATTATCGGACGTAAATGTTTATTAACAAATACGGTCTCATATTTATGTTCAATAGTCATAACATTTTTTAAATTTTTAATTAGAAATTGCACGTGGAAAAGAATATTCGGAATAAATTAAAGTTTGGTACAAAATACAGAAGATCAAATTGAAATGAAATCCTTTTTTTATTTCTACAGGCTGAACACAATTATAGCTGCGTATAATTTTTTCATTTAACAAAAAGGTGTTTCGCATACCGCATTTGTATCAAATTTTAATTTGTTTTCGTTGGATTACTGATTAAAAATAAAGGTACATTTATTAAAATTATGATTCCGATTTTCATTAACATTTCCGTTTGATTATAGGTATAGGATTTAAATAAAAGTAAAAAAATGAATGATTGCCACTAGCAAATCGAGCCGGGGAATTTGCGAATATAAGACTTGATTCTACGCGATCTGCTGCCAGCGTTTCTTTCAAAATCCTGGGAGTTACCTCTACTTTACAGGGCTCGAAAATCTAATCTTCAAATGATATATGTACTCCTATATTAGAATTGCGTCATACTGGTTTAGCCACTAATCTTGATCCTTAAAGAGTGAAAAAATCGAGGAGGGCCAGTCCGTAAGACACTCCCCACCCCCCACCCCCCAGAAAATTCTCGCTTCCTTACGCTCGTGGCCGGCTGCCACGTCAACCGTTCGCACTTCCTTGTTTTCATTGTAACACGTAGAGCCCGCCCTGCTCTATACTGAACGCAGTGTCGGAAATCACAAACGTCTGCACAAGCTGCACGCGGAGAATGCACGCGCCTGGTGTATCTTTCTTATGAAGTAAGTTAACATACAGGCGTAACGTTCCATGTGAGCTGTATTGTACTCTCCAATTGGATTCTACTTCTTGTCAGGGTATCACGTTTCCACATCGCTACGACTGTTCCAAAACGCCATTCACAACCATCGATGACTTCAGATCTCTCTTTCATTAACTTTTTATTTTGGCTCGTACAGCGCAGTACATCATAGTAACGTGTCTGGCGGTTGTCGTAATGGCAGTCTGTGAAACTCGACAGAATGGTTATCGTGATTGGACAGAGATGATTTTGCTATGAAAACATCAAAGTGGACAGAATATAATTTCTCCCGCAGACGGAGGCTGTGTAACTGTTACGCAGAACAGACTCGCGTGTGTTCAGCGTGACACCGCTGCGAGGTAAATATAATCAGTCTGGCCAGTGACAGGTTGGGACACTTCATTCGTACACAGTATTCCATGAACTGAACTGTGTACAAAGCCAGACCAACAGGCATTACATGCATTGACCAAAAAAGGATAGTGCATTGAGAATGGCTAGTTGCTAGCCGAAATCTAGATCTGCCAATAAATATTCCAAAGGGCTACTGATAGCTGAAATCTATTATTTGCAAATCAAAATAACGGTCGCTGCGTGCAACAGCCTCTGTATGGAGGATAACCTGACCTAGTGAGTGAATGCTTGTATTGTTACTTTTATGGACATATATTTCAGAATTCTGTGTTTGTGTTGTTAAGTGCAGTTCGAGGACTGATTTATATAACCGTTTTTTGATACTAATTCCTGGGTCATCTATAAAGAATGAGTTGATCTTTCGTACCTCTTTATTGTATTTCCTCTTTTGATACAGACAGCAGAGAACCCTAAACATAAAAAAATGAGATCGAAAAACCAGTGGTGTCCAGCGATACGGATACGGTCCATCGTAGTGCTTGCGTGAGACTGCAGGCCGTCACTTTGACCAGTTGCTATGTAAGTAAGTAGTTGTCGTAATGTGGAATTTCTTTGCGTTAATCAGATAGTATTCACTCACGATCATTAGTTCCGTATATTTTGACCTCAAAGTCTTGTGATACAGTGTACTGCTGGAAGGATGTCACCTGTTTTAATATTCGTCCCTAATAGCTGCGACGTCGACAGGACGCTAAATCTTAATTCCGCTTCCTTTCTTCTACTTTAATATAAAGAGGCGCAGAAAAAATGACGTAACACGCACAGAATTCCTTGACAGCTTAAAATGGCTTGCTGGAGCAGGACTCGATTTCGGACGTTTGATGGCACCGTCGGGTAGCGCTGTTAGCAGTAGCGTCACATTTGGAAGAGCGAAGATCTGGATGATGTCGCCAGGAACTTTCATTCCGCTTGGTGCTTAAATGTATGTATCATCATGTAAGGTATGTGCCGTTATATATTTCATACAGGAAATCTGACGCAGTCTTTGTCATTGTGCCAGGGGTTCCGAGAAGCGCTTCACTGCGATGATTTGTCTGTGCTATTTTTGCGGTATTGATTCGCCAGAGGTCAGCCCAGGTGGCTTCTAAAACTGCTCCTAACTGCCTATGGAAATATGCATAACCATCGACCACGAGTCCAAGAAGAGGAGACACGGTTGCGTTCTGCTTTCCAGGAACACAAATTATAACGTTGCGTCGCTGTTTGTTGTGAATGGAGTTATCACGACAAATTAAGGACTGTTCGTGCACTGTTTCGTTGCTGTCATACTTGTCCCGCAGAGAAACTTTAGAGATAACAACGTAGTTACTGAAGCTATATTAAATAGTGTGGTTTGTGTGTGTGTGTGTGTGTGTGTGTGTGTGTGTGTGTGTGTGTGTGTGTGTAAGTAATGAAGCCGAATGGGGTGGTGGTTAGAGACAATTAGCAGGACTGGTAAGACGTAGAAAATACGCAAAACTATGGGTGATAGTGGTCGGTGTGTTGACTGTAGTGCAGCTTAAGAACTCACAAATAAAATTGGCTCACGGCTGGGGACGTAGACGGTGGCTTACCGTCGTGCGTGCGTGTGCACCTTATATCATTGTCTTGAGGACCGTCGTATGAATTACCGTCTGTAGTAAACGAGTAGATCAAAAGATTTGCTTTTTTCCGTACCACTACTTCTGTCCGTGGTAAAACGACAGACGGCAATTCTCACTGCGGTGAGGCCTTCACACTACACCCAAGGACTTCCCACCATCCTCCTTCACGCTTCCCTAACAGTACGAGCGCTCGTTTTGTAATTGCCTAGACGATGACACAGCTCGACACGCTAGCACTGTCTCTACCCGTCTCTGTCGTCCCTCTTCCTTAATTTTTAAACCGAAGGAAGCCAAAGACATATAACCGTCGGCGACCCTAAGTTCAGTGCATTGCCGTAATAACAAAACTTGCATTTCCATTAGCTTGTTTAGTTGTGATTTACCGCTAGAAAAACTATTTTGCGAAACAGATTGTATATATGCCTCCGTATGAATCCTTACAAAGTTATCGTGGAATTTTGTACTCCTCCATGAATGCGAGGCATGAGTCTCTTTGAAGCAGTAACACAGCCAGAATCCGCTTTATATTTATGTGCGTTGCAGAAGTAAGCCGTAAAGAGGCGTTATCAGACGAACAAGATTGTTTAAAGGTTGCATAATGGCGATTTTCCAAGGTATTTATGTTTGCAATTGCTTGGTAACGCTATTTCACGTCCTCGAGATGCTTCTTGCATCTAAAAACGTAGAGTGGTGAAATCTAGCAACAGTGATAGGGCTAATCCTATTGGCTGTGTAACTGAGCAGAATTGGGTGAATCTTGAGGAACTACTATCCTACTTCCCTTACTGTGCAGCATATAAACATGTGCTATAGGTCAGTATTGTAAGAACACTGCTATTCGAGTTACAAAGAATTGTTCGTAACAGTGTACTTTTTGTTACAGGTAAGCAGCCAGTATGCGGCATGAAATTGCAGTTGACGTTAGTAAGTTCCTAAAATTAAGCATGTTTTTTTTTTTACTTAACGTATATTTTCTAGTACAGTCAGCACGTTGCGTTACCATTTTGTAATTAAGATAACGTTAGCGGAGGAAAAACACGTGACCGCAGAAACTACCGCCAGAGATGGTGGAGAGCGACATCGTCGTTATGAGGAACGCTATAGACACACACATTAAGTACACGTACTGTGAACCTTACTTATCTTTCTCTTTGTTTCTCACTTCGTCATAAACAATTTCCTAACATTGTGACCATTATCTTAAACCATTTATAGTCTCAACTTTGTTTGTTCTATTTGTCCAGGTCTGACGATAGTGGATAGTGAAGTATACCATTGTTCCATTAAGTTTCGGGTGCGCAGCCGCAAGAAATCTCCTTCTTCTAATATTTCGGCTGTATAACGTTCAGCCATCTTCAGAGTGAGCCGCAAGACTGCCGCTCCAGTTTTTTTTTTTTTTATTGAATTTCAATTCCCCCCGAAGGGGGCGAGCTGGCAGCAGCTGACTACGCCGCTCTGCAGCCTACAGAATTTGTGTTAAAAAGAGGAAGATAATAAAAAATAACAGTTGGCGATAAAATCGGTGACTTAAAGGTAAAATGGCAGAAAATTCTAGAACTTAAAACATAAAACACATGGGTGATGATGCTAAGATAATACACAAGAAGCAGAAAAATAACAGACACAGTTAAAAAAACACGGCGACAGTCTGGTTTCTGTTCGCAAGATATAAAATGCACACCCAGCGACAGCATGATTTCTGTTCGCAACACTGTGGAAAGACGCACAACACTGAACACTCACTTAAACGCGGCACTAAAAAGTTGGCACAAATATGACATACCACGGCCGAGAGCAGGTGGGGGGGAAACTGGACAGATGATGAAGAAAATAAAGAAGATGGGGAAGGAGAAGAAAAGTGAAGGGTGGGAGGGGGGAAAGAACCCAATGGAGAAGACCCATAAGAGGGGTGGGGCCGCTCCAGTGTTCGCTTCGTCCCTTTATGCAGTTGTACCGCGCGACTGCGCATGCGGCCACAGATGCAAATGCGCCAGAGACGTTGGTCGGCGGCAGAGACGTGCATAATGCGCGAGTTGTATCTATGACTCCGCAGTTGATCTGTGTTGGCATATCCATATATCATTGCGAGCTGCACTGTGACGACGTCTTTGCGAGTTTATTACAGCAAGCGCCGGATTCCAGGATTTATCAAGATTGAAACCACTGTCTCTATTAATTAAGTTCGTCGTCAAGCGAATTTCAATTGCCTCCTTTAGTATCGAGTCCCAAAAGGACGATGTAGTTTCCAAAATTTCGACGTTGTCATACAACATACTGTGACCATTATCAATACAGTGCTCTGCCACTGCCGACTTATTAGGTTGTAAAAGTCGTGTGTACCTCTGGTGTTCTGTACATCTTTCTTGGACAGTACGAGTTGTTTGTCCGATGTAAGAAAGGCCACATGCACATGGAATTTTGTAAACTCCAGATTTTCGGAGCAGCAAATCATCTTTGACGGAGCCCACGAGTGTAGCTGTCTTGGGTGGAGGACGAGAAATCACTTTAACATTGTGTCTGCCGAGAATACGTCCTATTTTTGATGAGAGGCTACCCACGTATGGCAGGAAGGCCATCGATTTAAAGGTTTCTTCATCTTCTTCTGCTTTCTTTGTGGCCTCTTTCGGTTTCATTTTAGTGCCCTCTGTATTTGTTGTGGAGAGTACCCATTGTTTTCAAATACAGAGGGCACTGAAAATGAAACCGAAAGAGGCCACAAAGAAAGCAGAAGAAGATGAAGATACCTTTAAATCGATGGCCTTCCTGCCATATGTGGGTAACCTCTCATCAAAAATAGGACGCATTCTCGGCACACACAAAGTAAAAGTGATTTTTCGTCCTCCACCCAAGACAGCTACACTCGTGGGCTCCGTCGAAGATGATTTGCTGCTCCGAAAATCTGGAGTTCACAAAATTCCATGTGAATGTGGCCTTTCTTACATCGGACAAACAACTCGTACTGTCCAAGAAAGATGTACAGAACACCGGAGGTACACACGACTTTTACAACCTAACAAGTCAGCAGTGTATTGACACTGGTCACAGAATGTTGTATGACAACGTCGAAATTTTGGAAACTACATCGTCCTTTTGGGACTCGATAGTAAAGGAGGCAATTGAAATTCGCTTGACGACGAACTTAATTAATAGAGACAGTGGTTTCAATCTTGATAAATCCTGGAATCCGGCACTTGCTGTAATAAACTCGCAAAGACGTCGTCACAGTGCAGCTCGCAATGATATATGGATATGCCAACACAGATCAACTGCGGAGTCATAGATACAACTCGCGCATTATGCACGTCTCTGCCGCCGACCAACGTCTCTGGCGCATTTGTATCTGTGGCCGCATGTGCATTCGCGCGGCACAACAGTATAAAGGGACGAAGCGAGCACTGGAGCGGCAGTCTTGCGGCTCACTCTGAAGATGGCTGAACGTTATACAGCCGAAATATTAGGAGGAGATTTCTTGCGGCTGCACACCCGAAACTTAATGGAACAGTCTTTGCGCCGCCAAAACCTGAAGATTCACATCAAGTATACCATTGGTTGGCAGTGGATATTACATACGTTATGATGTTCACTGCTTATTTATTTTACTTTTTCCGCACTCAGGAACTGTGTCATTGGTATATTTTGGCAGGTGGCGTATCGGTTGCTTTCTGTCTCTCTTTTTTGGCGGGGAGGGAGGAGACCAAACGACCAACCTACCTTGAAAAGAAGTCCCAGAAAAAATTGCGCCATTTAATTAATCAGCCTATGATCAAACACGTATCACCGTACTGTCGTGACTATGTACTCTTGCTTTGATGTACTTTTTCGTTAGTTGCTAGTTATATGAAAACAAGTTGCAGTATATTGTTCTCATAAGTATCAGAAGTTATGGATTGCTGGAAAAATATCTGTGCAGTAATTGGTGTTGCCCTAATAGTGCACAATACCCCAGTTTTCCCGTCATGCAAAGGCTCTGGATGCGACTAATGAGGATTTTCAGAACTACAACGCTGATTGTTCTGCGAGTCGACGTGCAGCCGTGCTTCTGCCAGAACAGGACATTTCAGGATGAACCTGTCCATCGCACACAGAGTGCAAAGGCGGACTGAAGCTGTGGTGCTGACGTCGAGCACAGAATCTGAAGTGGCTATTCGATGCTCAACCGTTACTTTGTCACGTTTCAGCTTCAGTCTCGACAGAGCTGTGACCGGATTTCGCTGACACAGCACTCTGAAATGCTAAGTGGTGCAACGATTTTCTCGGACTCTTCCAAGGCTGCGCTCCTAACCCGTGTTCGGCTATAAGCGATACGGCAATGCCTGATCATCGTAGGCGATTGCAGCCGGCCTGTCCGGCATTGTTTCCCGGACACCTAAAGCACTCTGCAGTACTAAAAAATACCGTACAGGCTGCGTAGTGTTTGCGACAAAATAACTCAGGTATAGCGAACGGTGCAGAAAGGTGTGTAGAGCGTCTCGTACTCTCGAGAGCAAGTTCGCCACCAACGAGGTGGAATTACTCTCTGAAAGGCTGCTGCACAACAGTTCTGAACCTGCAGGGGCCCCTGACTGAGAGCCCCGAGTCTGTTTTCCACAGAGCCATTGTTTCGCGTCAGGCTAAGGCCCTTGAATGAGAAAAATTACTTACTCCGCTCAGAGTGAATGCGCGAGGCCTGTTCTGTCGAGGGTCTCCAAAAACTAATAATACAGGAGAAAGTTTCCTGTCCAGTCGGGCCCGCCTCGGGATCCTAGCGCCGATTAAGTAACGACTTGATCATCCCGACCGTACTAGCAGCTGTCGATCTTGACGAGCTAATAGCTTAATAAACGCCCATACTAACACTTTTCAGGACTCTACTTATAGCAAAGTACTATAGATCTCCTCCATATCTGTAAAACATTTGAGAGAATACTGACACGTATTCTCACTTTCCTGATTTAAATGAAAGTAACCATCGAAACAAGAACGTTGCCGGCCATACAAAGACATTCACTGCTCGTGTTCTCTGCCCAATTCTGATTGTTATGCATCTGAACCACGTAATGTCCATGAATTGCATCAGCTAATGGGAGACTTTTAGTCAAGCGAACACGTTTATTTGAACACAGGTACTGTTCGAAAACACACGTTACCAAAAAGGCACAAGAAACGGACAGACCAGGGAAGCGCCCTACTTTCACTTCCATTCAACGCCTACACGCACGATTAACGGGCCACTCCACTTTTACTTTGTGTGATGGCGGCCTTGCAGTGACATTGCAAGCAAAAATCAATAAAATTGACAACGTGCACCTTGGTTTTAAGCAAACATTTGAGAGCAAAAAGTTCCAGACCAGTAATCCA
This sequence comes from Schistocerca nitens, assembly GCF_023898315.1. Lineage (NCBI taxonomy): Eukaryota > Metazoa > Arthropoda > Insecta > Orthoptera > Acrididae > Schistocerca > Schistocerca nitens. The sequence goes on from NC_064614.1 coordinate 1,298,941,039, forward strand.
GTTAAATACAGTTGCCAGTCCCATGGAATAAAAGGAAAGAAATTACGCATTTCCTTCCATGTTAGACACAATCATGACAACACACCATAACCGGTCTCAGCCATACGTTGGCCATCTTCAGATTCTATGCGTCTAGGCAGTATTTGGCGAACAAACGAATTGTGACGCATAGAATCTGAAGATGGCCAACGTATGGCTGCGACCGGTTATGGTGTGTTGTCAAAAGATTATATGATATTGTCTAAAATAAAAAGTATCTAGTACGTCAACAGTCTTCTCCATAGCCAGAATGTCACTTTTTCCAAATACTTCACTTATTTTTGGATAATTGTTTTCAGAAATATCGAAACATGACTCAAGTTCGTAATTTCAGCTTAACATTTGAAAACACTGATGTGACCACGAAACAATGTCGGGCCGCCCCAAACACAAGCTGTCGAGGATGGCTGAGCACGGTAGCAATATGTTCCAAAAATCCGTACGCGAAAATGAGTTGTTACGGGAGTTCACATCTCGCGTTCTGTTGTTTCACAGAAAAAAGGGATCAAGTGTTTTGAATAGCCCTTGCACTAACGACCATTTGTATAGCTATCGGATAAACGGGCTTCCTGTAGCTATCCTAGGCTCGAAAAGTAAACAGTACTCACTTCCACCAGCCCTGGCAAATTCAGCAAGTTTGTTCGTTCTTTTGCATTAACTTTGGTGTAGGATCGACCTTAGTCGGCTTATAAAAGCACCATTTTCTCGTGGGCGGTTCCCAAGAAATCCCCGAAAAAGTATGACTTTTTTTTTGTGGGGGGGGGGGGGGGGTACGGAAAGTACCAGTTGTGGGGAGGATCACTCCTAAAATTTCTATACATGGCAAATCGTCGAAATTTTTACCATATGTTTTTCACATGATGATCTCGGAGAACCTGGAAACTTTTTTTCGATATCATTTTCGTTACCGAGATCCAGAGGTTCAGAGCTACCATACTTACGCACGTAATATCCGGTCTGAGGCATAAATAAAGTTTTAGCTGAATTAGTGAACACATGAAAGTTCTTCTGGGGTCATCGCAAGGGTTCCGAGGCCACAAAACTGTGGTTTAGTCAGCAGCTTTTCACCAATAAAGCTTTATGGTGCGTTCTCTGTATAATGGGCACTTGACAGCTGTACAAATATACCTAAGTGGTACTGCAGTGACAAAAATGGCCTAAGAAGGGTCTTAAAAAGTGTGTCCGAATTACGTAAAACTGGAAAGGTTGGAAATTCAGTAAAGTACTCCTATGGGAGCACAAAAAGACGAATATGTACTTCTTCTAAAGACTCTCACAAAAATGTGGGGAACTGTCTCATTTCGCCTTGCTCAGCAAAAATTTTGATATGCGAACATCACTCTTCTATGCTGAAATTAGGTAGCGGAGAGACAATGGCGATGGAAGAGAGGGGAGACAGTGGCAGTGAGAAGAGAGAAAGAGAGAGAGAGAGAGAGAGAGAGAGAGATAAGGTGACAGTGAAAGAAAAAGAAATAAAAATTACAGGTGACTAGTAACCATACATAGGCTTGGGGGGCGGGGGGGGGGGGGGTGGACCCTTCCTGGCCGGCGTACTTCAACACGTAGGTGTACGGGACCGTGCTATTTGGAATGAAATTTTGAACACATAGGTAAGAGCGGAAACTGTAAGTTTGAGCTCCCAGAATATTTGAGCTGCTGGGGTATGGTGGATACAGTGAGAGTGCGAAAGAAAACGAGAAAATGTAAGTGAGAGACGAGACTGTCGTAGTGGGACGTACTGTTAATAAATAGGAGAAAAGAAGGAGACTTTGGGAGACATATACAGACACTGGAAGTGAGAGGGAGATGCCGAGTATGAAGGCTTAATTCCAAAAAGTGTCTGGGTAAAAGGATCTAGACTTGTGTTAAAAGAACGCCGATATATTCGCATGCCAAAATTATTAATGGGGAGGCGGAATGAGTATTGAGCCAGCTCATTCCCACTTTTCTGTCAGAGTCTTTTAAAGAGGAACATATTATCTCTTTTTGTGCTGCGATGGGAGCATTTTTCCGCTGATATGAGTTTTGTGCACGTAATTACGTGTATCTGCAGTGCTTTAGAACTGAGCAACATCGTGCGAGCCGCAGTCGTCCCAGCCGGCGCTGTTCTCTTTCTGTGAGTAGCAGAAGCACATCTTGCGAGAGTGGGACATCGCCACTGTCTAGCAGTTCCCGCTTATTATCGATTGGCAACGCGAAAACTGGGTCGAATTATCGAACGGCGTGACACTGCTGAACCACTCTTACCGACAGCTAACGACATGCACGACATAGGCACGTGACACTAGCATTTCGCAGTTAATTACTTACTCTGCACTGCGCTCTTCGAGACTGCCAGCTGATCAGTGCCATTATTTTTTTATAATTTTTTTTTTTTTTTTACCTATGGGGCTGCTGTGTTCTGCGATCGAAGGACAACGGTTACTACTACTGACGAACGAGAAGACTGTGAGCAATAAACACATATATGGGACGTGGAACACCCGTTTTTCCTAATTGCTTGACGACTTTCCCAAGAACGATCCGTTTCTTTATTTTATCTAAAACATAGAAAAAGATAATGAATGAAAGTTGTGTAAAATATGAAATGAAAGTAAATGAATGATGTTCTCAAGTTTAATTGTAAAATAAATATTAAAAATGTGTAACATAATTAAAGACATACAGAGATAAAGAAAGCGGAACGTCGGGAGTCGGGAGCTGTTTCGTGGGCAGTATGGACGAGTGACAAATGTAATCTAGAAAAAGAAAAGTGTGTTTCAAAGCGGAGTATTTGCGAGAAGCTGTATTTTGTCGTTTTGTGTCGTCTCGTTGTGTCTGTAGAGCTGTACCATGGGAAGGAAGAAGAAGATGTTCTTTGGTGGCCGGTACCCTCTTTCCATAACACAAACTGCGCGCATATATTAACTGGGTTCTTTATTCACAAGAATAGTGTTACGTATCTCACAATAAGCTGTGTGTATAGTCCACGTTCGCCTCACTGCTGGCGAAGTAAAATGTCCGCTGTGTACACTTTTATAATTACTGTGTGATGCGGCGGAGCTAGCTGCTGCTGCGATTCCCACTGGGCTGCGCCTAATGACAGACTGGAACTTACGGCGGCGATTCTAAACACTGGCGGCCGAGGGGGCGTTGGCGGCCCGTTTCCCGCCAGTCTGTTGTTGGCCTCCAATCGTGCGTCTCGCATCTTCTTTGTCGCATGGTGTGCTGGCGCCAGCTTATGCCAGCCCAAGTTGGATGGTTGTAGAATCTAAATACTTGTCGCAAGTTTGCCTTAAAGACTGGAACCCGAGCCCAGCATGAAGTCCGTGGAGCAGTTGCTTAGTACAGTATACAAGCATGTTGGGACGTTCAGGAGCAATAGCTTGTCTTGTTTCAAAATAGAGATATTTTCGTGTTGTTAATGGTAATAAAAATTAAAGAGTTGCTTAATGATTTTGGAAGTCACCGAATATTAGTGGGGGCTGTGCATTTTGTTGAACTGTTTTATTTCGGTGTGACTGAGTTTCCAGAATGTTCTACCTGAACGTGCAAAGTACTTTTGTAGCAATTTGAATTTATTGTGCGGTTTCTACAGGTTCAATTGATACGGAGCTATAAACGAAACACGATGGAACAGGGCTACGACGAGATTACGTTGTACTGCAGCTAAAGGTACTTTCGCTGTTTTCAGGTAGGATTTTACTCTTTCCATAGTAGTAGCACAGAAATCGAGTTCAGGTTGGAGGGAAATGTGCTCATTGTAAGTTAGAATGAAATTACAACCCTTAGCTGCTTACAGACGTTGACACATGTCAATGGGGACAGATGAAAATGTGCGCCCCGACCGGGACTCGAACCCGGGATCTCCTGCTTACATGGCAGACGCTCTATCCATCTGAGCCACCGAGGACACAGAGGATAGTGCGACTGCAGGGATTTATCACTGGCACGCCTCCCGCGAGACTCACATTCTCAACGTATTGTCCCGCACTACATTCGTGGTTAGAATGTCTGCTGTACAGCGCGTTTTAAAGGTGGAGAAACAGCGAAGCGGTGTGTGCCGCTGGTGAGTGAGTGACGGCAGCCGGGCAGAACGCTGCGACCGGCCTGTGCGCTATCCTTGCGGCTTGTGCCGTGGCGACGGCCCGACGAGTCTCCGCCGGCCGCAGCACAGTCGGCCCTCTGTTCCGGCCCTGGCGGTTCTTGCTCTCGTATTTTCCTCAGTCGACTCGGCTTTTTTGTAATTCCATAGCTGCCCACTGCCGCACACACATTCCAGAGATGCTAGTCTCGTACCCGTATCCGGTTACGTGTCCGCACTGCGTGTCTACACACACACACACACACACACACACACACACACACACACACACACTTCTTTCTCCTCTCTCTCTCTCTCTCTCTCTCTCTCTCTCTCTCTCTCTCTGATGTGTAGCCTACACACGCACTTATACGCGCATCATACATCACGTATTGCATTGTGGTATTGGTTTTGGACTTACGGCAAATGGTATCCTTGACGTCGTGTATGATCCGTGTTCGATGTATGCAGTCATTTCGAAGCTACCAGCGGATTTGAAAGCAAACTGTTTGTGACAAGAAATACCAATTATCAAACGGCTTATAGAGGCAGCGAATATACCTGTCCGCTAATTATTACACTGCACCCCAGAAACTGTCGAAGTTGGAAGTTTGCTTTATTGCGCGGTTTTTACATCTGACCCGATTAGTTTTCCTTCGGTATTCACGTTTATCACAAGTGCTTTTACAGTGACTAGTTTCAGCACTGAAGTGAAGTGGTGGATCAAATATATCTCAAAGTATTGATTTATGATGAGATAAAGATTAATCACCGAGAGAAACCTGAGACTGTTATTGACGACAACGTTCAAACGACAGTTAATCCACAGCTACCGAAAACCTTTATTTTCAGCTGTGGCTATTACTGTATAATTTCTTTCACATGTGTTCGTGTGCGGGAGGTGCGCGAAATTAGACTTTTCTTCTTTTCCTTTTCAACCAGTGGAGAGTAGGACGTTTGAGCAGTTTGTAAATGATAGTGAGGCGTACTTCTTGCTACTGCATTTCTGTATTTACCACCTTAAAATCAGTCACTGCTTCATGTCGCCAAGTTTCGAAATGCTCGTCTTAAAATTAATGGAGTCTTGCTGTTAGAGTTCTCATGCACCGTTTCGCGTTTAATACATTTGTTCAACAGTAATATATATCTTATTAATGAATGCTAAAAGTTCGTTTTGTCCTCTAAACACATTTTCTAGACAGTTACTGTGTCATTTGGAGAAATCACCTGTCGTAACACAAATTGGAGACGTACTGATACTCTTCGCTTGCAAATTTACACTTGGTAAGGAATTGTTTCTACATTTGAAGCCGGTGTCTACTTTGGTAGTTGTTTTATAGAGCAGTCGGTCACATAAATCGGAGAAATTGATTTGGTTTATATATTTTGCCTTTCCTACGCATACCAATTTGTGCCTTCCTCCGAAAGCGATCGCGCGATACAGCAAGACCGAAAGCAACTACTGGCTTCAGAACTTTACAAGCACCAGTAGATGACGAATGTCTCAGCGCATTGGATTTTCCGATATCTCTTGAATGTACACTGATGAGCAGTTAACGTAGGTTGTGGCGGAAACTTAAACCTCGTGACTTGTATCCATTGGCGTAGTGCAAACCTGGTGCTCGTTGGAGAAACGTTCGTGTTGGTGTATAATGCAGGCAACATAATACGCGTTAACAGACAGTTTGGTGAAATGAAACTCGAGAAGCAACCGGGAAAGCGCCCAAACATCATGCGATCCACAAGCCAGGATATTTGCAACATAGTGATTTAATCTGTGGAACTCTTATTCACAACGCCCGAATTACACACGCCCAGTGAGCGCGCGGTGTCCTTCATGTAACAGTGCTTGATCATCTATTTACCTTCTTGTACGCGGGTCGCTGACCGTGGGCTCTTCTCCCGCTAGCGTTCATACAACACCTGTTACGCAGGGACTGCCTCTCATTCGGCATGTCGAGGGCCAGCGCGACGATCTACACAAACGTAGAGTGGATGCTGGGAAGAGTGGATCTGACCAAGTCACGACCAGCTCCTTTGTCGACGTACCGTGAGGGGACTCACGAAGTAAGGGTATTGTAAATACGCTTGGCTTCAGAAATGGCCACAGTGGTGGCAGTAGTTTCTTGGTTGACCGAAAAATGTGCGGTCGTTTTTTCTGGATATTAAGACGGAGACGTCGGAAAATGGAGACACTAACAGCAGACAGCACCAAGTGAGTCAGCAAAATTTTTACAACAGCCGGGCGGAACCGACTGGACGCATACCGTTGATGTGAGTGCTAGTCAATTTGGAGTCAGAGCGCTGAACGGGCGAACTGTTCGCGTTAGAACGTTTCTCTATTTTCTTTAGCGTCAGAGCAGCTTTTAGTTCTTTTCAGACACGTGAGCAGTTTTGCGTCATGCAGCAAGTCAAGCGAAAGCAATAATTTTCGCCAGTTCTGTTTCACGTGAGTGAGAGGTACGTTTGAGCAGGAGGCCGAGATTACTTTCTGAAAGGGTGCACCGCCATTTAACTGTGTGTTCCTGTAATTTTCGTCCGTACAATCTATATTTCAGCTTTCACGTCATTTTCGAGTACAATATTCTTAAACCATTCACATCATTTTCCTGTGTACTGTGCAGCATGATGAATATACAGTTAAACACATTTGCTCAACTACTGTTCTAATGGTTAAGCAAATATGTTGAGCTTTGTATTTATCATTCTGCAGAGTACACAGCAAAATTATGCTAGTGGCCTGACAACATTGTACAATAAAATAGCGTGAAAGTCGAAATCTAGTTTGTACAGTAGAAAAATACAGAAATATATAGTCAAATGGTGGTGTTGTATCCTTAAAAAAAATTGTATGTCTGTGGTTCAGCAACATCGAAAAGTTTTCAGCCCTACATTAGGCTGTAGGGGTAGTTGGACATTCTGTGCTAACTATAGGGACTGACGATACAGTTTTGATCTTGGGTTGCGTTCATTTTGTCTGCCGATTCTTTTCAAAACAATACAGGAAACACAGAAGCGTGGGATGCTAGTTCTGATCAGCCAATAAAAAGTTTCTCGATGGACGCTGGGAGTAATAATGAAATTTGTATCTTAAGGCGTGTATGACGGCAATAAATTTTTGCGAAGAGAAGGAACGCCTTAATCGATGGCAGTGTCTCTGTATCGTTGAAGTGTTTCGTCATTCCAGCACTAGTATTCGACACCGTAGAAGACCTTTTTTCTTATAAGGATGCACCAGGAATAACTACAGCTCTCTCTGTGTGTGTGTGTGTGTGTGTGTGTGTGTGTGTGTGTGTGTGTGTTCCCAGAGCATACTGTGAAGTGCAAGATGGCAATTAATTAATATTTAGTATGTCCGTAATGAAAATTAAGTTAAATGGAGGTGGGCGGAAAATTACCCAGGCGAATGGATGATAGATGGAACAAGGTAGCTCTTCTCTAGAATCAGAGGTAGGAGAAGACTGCGACAGTGAATGATGGAAGATTGGTAGACGGCATTAGAAAAATGCTCGGGTAACATGGATATGAATGCGTATACAGTGACGGAAAAAAATCGTCAAAACCAAAATATAATTAACGTGGATTAATGAAATTTCGGCAAAACGTTTGTGTAGGTAAAATATTTAACACCGTAAGACCAAAGGTTAATGTGAGCACGAGATGAGTCACTGCAGATGTAAGCTGCTGGCACATTAATAGCTGGTGTAACCTCGAGAATGTTGAATACAAGCATGCAGCCGTGCATGTGTTACGTTTTACAGCTGCCATATGCCAGTTTCTGGGATGGAGTTCCATGCCTCTCGCACTTGGTCCGTCTATGCAAAGACAGGTAACGCTCTGTGTGGATGACGCTCGAATTGTCGTCCGATGATGTCTCGTGCGAATGGAGACAGATCTGTTGGTCAAGCAGGCCAAGGAATATGTCGCCCTGTGTAATGTTGGGTTACAACAGCGGTATGTGGAGGACCGGTGCCTAACTTGCTCAAATTGCTGCAGCAGATGCAGTACGATGCGCCAGAGCCATACGTCGAAGACGATGGTCTTCCCTTTTGGTAGTGCCACGTGAACCATCGGGATCCCTGTCTTCTCGCGTCCGTACATTCCCGTGACCACCGTTGTCGTCAGTCACGTTCAGTGGATGCATTCCCGTCTCGCTACAATATCGCAGAAGAAACATCCAGACTCTCCTAGTACTATTACACGACCTCGTGTGATGTTGATAATTTCGTGTTCGTCACGTTATAGGCATTCTTGAGTACATCAACTCACTTTCGCAACAGCATGTGTTTCCAGCAAACGTGATTTGCATCCTCATAGTGGCGCTACTAGCGCCACTCTTCTACATCTACATGACTACTCTACAATTCACATTTAAGTGTTCGGCAGAGGGTTCATCGAACCACAATCGTACTATCTCTCTACCATTCCACTCCCGAACAGCGCGCGGGAAATGAATGGCTCTGAGCACTATGGGACTCAACATCTTAGGTCATAAGTCCCCTAGAACTTAGAACTACTTAAACCTAACTAACCTAAGGACATCACACACACCCATGCCCGAGGCAGGATTCGAACCTGCGACCGTAGCGGTCCCGCGGTTCCGGACTGCAGCGCCAGAACCGCTAGACCACCGCGGCCGGCCGCGCGGGAAAAACGAACACCTAAACGTTTCTGTTCGAGCTCTTGATTTCTCTTATTTTATTTAGATGATCATTCCTACCTATGTAGTTCGGGCTCAACAAAATATTTTCGCATTCGGAAGAGAAAGTTCGTGACTGAAATTTCGTAAATAGATCTCGCCGCGACGAAAAACGTCTTTGCTGTAATGACTTCCATCTCAATTCGCGTATCATATCTGCCACACTCTCCCCCCCTACTACGTGATAATACAAAACAAGCTGCCCTTTTTTGCACCCTTTCGATGTTCTCCGTCAATCCCACCTGGTAAGGATCCCACACCGCGCAGCAATATTCTAACAGAGGACGAACGAGTGTAGTGTAAGCTGTCTCTTTAGTGGACTTGTTGCATCTTCTAAGTGTCCTGCCAATGAAACGCAACTTTTGACTCGCCTTCCCCACAGTATTATCTATGTGGTCTTTCCAACTGAAGTTGTTCGTAATTGTAACACCCAGGTACTTAGTTGAATTGACAGCCTTGAGAATTGTACTATTTAACGAGTAATCGAATTCCAACGGATTTCTTTTGGAACTCACGTGGATCACCTCACACTTTTAGTTATTTAGCGTCAACTACCACCTGCCACACCATACAGCAATCTTTTCTAAATCGCTTTGCAACTGATACTGGCCTTCGGATGACCTTACTAGACGGTAAATTACAGCATCATCTGCGAACAACCTAAGAGAACTGCTCAGATTGTCACCCAGGTCATTTATATAGATCAGGAACAGCAGAGGTCCCAGGACGCTTCCCTGGGGAACACCTGATATCACTTCAGTTTTACTTATACTTAGTTATACATCTGGCGCAAAATCTGAGTAGACATCATCATCTTTCAGATGTAGAAACACGCCTAGCAATTTCATTTATATCCCGCAACTCCTCCTTGGTGTTGCTATTTTTTTTCGATCACTGTAGCTAAAAAGCGTAAAGCGTGGAAGAGCGTAGAATATCTTGCGGTGGTGGTGGTGGTGGTGGTGGTGGTGGTGGTGGTGGTGGTCGTCGTCGTCGTCGTCGTCGTCGTGGATACACAGAAACGATATTTTACAAGGTGCTGTGAAAACGCAGTGGCGCATATGACATTATGCAAGTATGTCAGTCTAGCGCCGGCGCGATGTTGGATTTTCAGCCCTTGCAGCGGGCCAGACAGCTGACAACCTGCTGCTCGAATCGTGCCGTGTTGAAGTGTGCCGACTGCTTTACGCGCCCCCGCGGCGTGTGACGCCGGCTATCGGGCTCGCTATTAGTGGCGGCGGCGGCGGCGGCGGCGGCGGCGGCAGACGAGTCGGCGGGATCGATGCGGATCGCCAGCGCGAGTTGGCGGGCCGGTTTAGCGGGCGCCCCCGCCAGCCGAATTTCCATTAGCACCCGCCTCCCCGGCGCGCCCGCTCGTGGCTTTTTAATGAGCGGCCGTAACGCGGACCGGGCGCCGTGGTCTGGCGCGCCGCGACAGTTCACTCGCTCAAAGTGATTCGGCGGCTTGGAATCGCGCGCTTTACAACTTACTGCAGTTAAACAGATTTACAGCCCGCGTTACTCTCATTTGTGTAAACTCTTAACTACTTGTGAGCGCGCCAACATAATACGAAAGCTGCTCTGCCAGTCTGACTGACGCAGTTGGTTTCTGCCGCGGACTGCCGCAGCCTCGGTGTACTGCTCTTGACTATATCGCTCGTGCGTCTGCTTCCTTTATGCACTGATCAGCCACAATATTATGACTACCGACCTACTATCGATATGAACCCGTCGAGGCGATAGCTGTGTCACATGGCGAGGAATGACATGCGCAAAGTGCATGTCGTATCACGCTGTCGGTGTGTAGAATGGGGAAGGTGCGCGATCAATCTGAGTTTGACCGGGGGCAGATTGTGATGACCTGGAGGTTCGGCACGACTGCACTACTTGTGGGGAGTTGTAAGAGTGCTGTGGTGAGTGTCTTCAGAACGTGGCGAAACCGAGGTGAAACCACGTCCAGGCGTCCAGGCGCCGTGGGGCTTGCGGCCACGCCACATTACGTATGTCTGACGTCGTAGGCTGGGCACTTTGGTAAAACACGACAGGTAGCGAACTGTGGCAGAACGATTGGCCTGAGCTGCTGGTGACCCATGCACGTGCCAATATTAATACCACGACATCGGCAGCTGCGACTGAAATGGGCGCGTGATCTTTGGCACTGGACGTTGGCGTAGTGGCAGAGCTTTATATGGTCTGATCAAACACTGTACTTTCGTCTTCCAGAAGAACGGATCCCAGACACTTGTACTGCGGGACGGAGACAAGCTGGCGGCGGCTCCACTATCCGCTCGGACACATTCACGTGGGCATGCGTGGGTGCAGTGGAGCTCGCGCGAGGCACCACGACGGCCGAGGAGCGCCGTGCACTTGTTGCCGACCGCGGGCACCACTCCACGACGACCGTGTTTCCCGAAGGCAGTGGCATTTTTCAACAAGATAACTGATCGTGTCACAAGGCCAGGAGTGTGGTGTAATGGTCCCAAGAATACTGTGACGAGTTCCAATTGATGAATATGAACCCGATCGAACTCTTCTGGGATGTGACTGAATATGACGTCAAAGCTCGTCGCCGCAATTTACGGGAATTAGAAGACCTGTGTGCGCAGATGCGCTGCCAGCTACGTCCATCGACCTACCGAGGCATCATTGATTCCATGCCGCGACGAGTCGCCGCCGTTATCTACGCCAAAGGTGGACATACCTGCCGTTAGCTAGGTGTCACAATATTCTGGCAGATCATTCTGCATGAATTCTATATCAACATCTAAATTTGTACTTCGCAAGCTCCCCTTCTCCCTCTTCCCGGCATGCCCTCCGTGTTCTGTTCTATTCGCGGATTTTAGCGATAGGCCACAGCGACGGATTCTACAAAATTTGCGCGTCCCGGGTTACTGGAGACGCTAGCTGCAAGCCGTTGCGTACAGTTCGCGGAATCGACGATCACGCCTACCCTACTGGCCACACACGAGGGAACACGGGATTCCTTCGACGGGCCTCGTTCAGAAATACCGCGAGTTTGGCTGTGATTTTGAGGTGGCAGCAAGCCACAATTGTAATGAAGGAGTGGACCAATGACAACATCTAAATATGTTACACAATTGCACCTCTAAGTACCTTGTTTGCGGGAACTGACACATGGCCATTTCACGAAAAAGAATGCGAAAAATAGAGCGTACAAAGAGATGGTTGAGCATTTTCTGACGGTATTCCAACAGTGGACTAAAATGTAATAAAATCTAACCTACAAAATTTGAAAAAAAGTTTTATAACAGAGGTCAGAAAGGCACAGGCGTCTGACAGGAGCAGAAGAAAGGGAAGCTGAATTGTCTAAACGAGAACTACAATGAATGACCATAAAAAGTCACGTGTCTCATGTTCGTTGTTCTGCCACCCACAGCTGCGTTGCCTCTGTTATTTTACAGATAATGAATTCTTCTCGGGTTATCAGCCGAGTGGTGGCGTCGTCTTGTCGTAACGTTTCAATCAGTTTCGTACCCATCATCTTCTCGCCAAGACGCCACCACTCGGCTGATAACCCGAGAAGAATTCATCAGTGGAATACGCCCAGAAGGTTCAAAATGGTTCAAATGGCTCTGAGCACCTTGGGACTTATCTTTGGTCATCAGTCCCCTGAAAGTTAGAACTACTTAAACCTAACTAACCTAAGGACATCACACACATCCATGCCCGAGGCAGGATTCGAACCCGCGACCGTAGCAGTCCCGCGGTTCCGGACTGCAGCGCCTAGAACCGCACGGCCACCGCGGCCGGACGCCCAGAAGGACTGCAATCGCATATATTTCACAGGTGTTACATATTACTGTACATTACAAAGGATCAATAACATCCACTTCCTACCATATCGTACATTCACGAGGCTCAGAGAAATGGGGACGACTCTGGTTTAGATACATTATTTTGGAATCTTCCCGTTCATCAGCCCATTTTTGACCCTTTTTGTGCTGTTATTTCCAATAAATATTATGAGTACATAGCGTACAAATAATCGGCGGCTGCCACAGTTTTCGTCTTACTGTCGCCCATGCTAACTTCGTGTCGACGATGTAAGCGTGTTTCGAAAACGAAAAACATCGTACAATAAAATAGAGCGTTCGTATTTCGTTCTTCAGAAAGCTCTTTCGGCGATAGGAAGTCGCAATTACTTAAATCAATCGTAATTACGTAAATGAATCGCCTCTGACACAACAGCCTTGGGTCCGCGAATTAGTCAATCCCACATAAGAACGGTCGTAGCTTCTGGGCGGGTCTGAGAGACGAGATCCGACAGGCTGGGCGTGCACGTTGGCGGAAAACGAAGGGCCTCAGATCGGCTGGCAGAATCCGTCAAAAATACCTTGGGAACTGGCCCGCGGGAAATCCGATCGTGTGTGGTCACTCTGTGGTGCGCGGTAGGAAGAGACTGCCGCTAAGCTATCGTACGAGCTCGAATAGCCCTCTCAGTTTTCCCGCCATTTTTATTTCGCGAGATTTATGTGGGAGGAGTTAGTATGTCTCCCTTTCTTTAGACGTGCGTACTCAGAATTTTAACATTACATCCCTTCATCATATACAACTTCACTCTTGCAGCGCCTACGTGTAGAGTTTGATAATTCTCTGTAACGCTGACTAAACGAATCCGTTATGGAACGTGCTGCTCTTCGTGTCTTCCCTATCTTCTCTATTAACCCTTCTGGATAAAGGTACCAGAGTCGACTAAGGATTTTGCAAGCTACGCTTTTCACGGATGAATTACAGGCACCAATGAATCTCTGCGTCACATCTGCTTTTCCTACAAGTGCTTTTACGTTATCGTTGCGGTCACGTATTCCAAGATATTATATGATTACTATTGTTTCCAGTGATTGATCGACGCTCTTGCAATCGAACAGTATGCGCAGTCCTTAAAAACTGTTTTTGTTGATGTTCAACGTTTACTCCCTGCAACGAGACTCGATCTAGTGCTGGTATTTCCTACACGTCTCTACAACTTTCTGTCCTAGCGACTTCCCTGTACGCAAGATAATCAACCGCGAATAGTGTCACGGAACTTCCTGCGTTAACCACTGTGCCACAAGCAGTAACGGCCGGTGTTTGCGCCTGGCAAGACTCCATGTTCTCGAGAACCTGCCTATACTGGGTCCTTATTTGTTTTTCGTCGTAACTATAGGTTTGGCCTTCTCCACTCACATAAGAGCAAATAGTCTTCATTTCTACATGCCACTGAAGTTACAGGGTTTAGTGTCAACTGAATACTGTCAGAGAGGGAGGGTGGAGTGGGAGAGGGGGTTAGGATTGTGCCTTACAGGGAAAAGAAGTAAGAGTTACGATATGTGCTTACAGGAGGTGCTTTTAACGTTTGTCTTGTGCGTTCTGTCAGAATTTAGACTTCCTCATGATCCGCTACAGCTCATCGCCATTTTCAGACTGCAGTGGCTCCAAACACTGCTGTACGAAGTAAGTGACGCGCGCCACACTTTGGCACCCCATTTCTCTGACCTTGCCGCCATGGTGGTTCTTCTTCTGAAGTCACCGTGAACTGCTCGTATAATGTAATTTCCTCACTTACGACAGTGACAGCAGAGTCCGAGGCGGTGAACGGCTCGCGGCCGGTGTCCTCTCCATTGTCACCTCCTTGCCTTCACCTTACGCTACTCAGAACTGCCAGCAGTATTACATTTCCTTAAGTCACAACGAGAATGCTAACTCACAACGTGACCAGTCTACTGTGACTCGCCCGCTCCCTTAAATTCCTAGGTAACACATCCTAAGGCTGTAAACGCGACAAATTTCTGATCGGGGTAGTTCCTTTGAAAGAAAACAGCCTGTTTCCTTCCCCATTCTTGTCCTTCGTCTCTAATGACCTCGATGTCGACGGGATTTTTCTTCCTTTTGTCTTGCGATCGTACCATTTTGTGAAACAGTCAAAATATTGTGGAATAATAGATATACCAGGTTCTTGCTTTTCAGCTTGTCTGCATGACAGACAGCAGTTTCTCAGTTTTACATCGAGCAGGTGGAATTCGAAACAATCTGACATGGTATGGCACAGGCTTTTATTTCTTGTCTGTTTGTGTTTGCTACATAGTCTACATAAGCAACCTGGCTGACGCATTACCAGAATATGCAAGCTTTACCCTTTGTGTAAGCATAGGAATACAAAACAGCACCAATCGTTCCCTAGTAAAAAGGCAGCTATTCAAATTTTTTGAAAGCAGATGCTTCAAAGCAAATGGATTAAATTTTGACGAGAGTCAGTACATACGGTTATTACTTTCCATACAACTCCACAAGATATAAAAACAGTATTTTCAAGCCATAACATACAAGTAGGTACCGTTGCTCCTGAGATAAAAGCTTAACAGGAAGACCCAGTCTGTACATGTAGAGAATACCCTTAGTTCAGCTCCATTTGTAGCGCCCATTATTCGTGCTACAGATGATGACTTAAATATTAAGAAAACACTTTGTCGTAGATATTTCCATTCACATGTGCACAGGGAATCCATTTTTGTTGAAATTCGTTTTGCAGTTATAATATTCAGGGAATACAAGAATTATCACTTGGGTTAGTCTTAGAACACTCTTCAGAAATGTCTATAATGAGAGGTATTCTGACAGCTGCTTACCAAAAATGTACATTCATTAATGGTCTTTGTCCTTAAGGATATTTCTTTTTTTATTAAAAAAAATATTTCGGTAGCCAATACAATAACGAGACAGGAAACAACCTCTACAAAGACTTGAAGAGTTGGACATTAACACAGAAAGGAGCCAGACAGACACATTGGTACAGAATCTGCCAGAGCACACCGCGATGCGTTCGAATTTGAGACAGCATAATCTTCCTATTGAGAACTTTCTTCTGCACCATCGAGGAGTACCTTACATTTAATTAACTAATTTGTTTATAGCGTAATTAATATAACTTTTATCAAGAACTCTTGAAGGAATCACAGGAACTGAAAAACGACTGTCCGCAGACTACCAGTTTTCGATCTTAGAAGAAGAAAAAGAAGAAGAAGAAGAAGCAGGGCTTACACAGAAAGCAGGATTATACTTTTGTTCGTGGTTTTCCATGTAGTAACGGTATGACAGTAGGTCTACTTACGGAACATTCAGTAATTTCGGTTCTGTTTAATTTTCTACTAGTTAAAGTGAGATACTTTGTCATTGTGCAAAACTACAAAAATGGAAAACTGCCCATGGTAATCGTTACAGAAATGTGCTATGTAAATTCCACGGACGTAGCATTTTCGATTATCCCAGCACCTTGTTTCCTTATATGTCTTCAGAAACATAACTTTTGTCGGCGGAAAAATCTTTTGATACTGGTGAGTGGGCGCTCTCAAGAAAATTGTTGACGATGCGCTAACGTGTCTGAAGACAGCATTCGTTGCGTTCACCCTAGAGTGACGTATAATTCCAACTCACAAAGTAATATTCTGAACTCATAGTTTTCACATTCCGGCATGTATTCTTCGATGGCACTTCCGTTGGATACAGTGCGCTGGCCTATCCTTATTTTCCTACCTAAAGCAGACTACGTAACGTAGACAACTTAGTGTAAAATTCCATAGCCGCCGCTTACAGCAACCATTCTGCCTTTTATTGCTCTTCGCTGCCTTCTTTACTTTGTATCAAATTTTGTGGTGGATCGAGATCCAAGTAACTCACTTACAGTGCTAGACCCAAGAAACTCACTCACAGTGCTGATTTGACTGTAGGGTTCGTGTTATTAGAGTTATTCTTGACTCTTGCCGCAATATGGGTGGTATTTTCAGTTTTAGTTCTCCTAAAGTGAGATGACGTAATGTATCGATCGTCTGTTTAACACCTTTCATTCATAAATATAATAAAATGTATAGTGCGAGCGTACTCAAATGTCATGTCGCTTTCTGTAATCTATTGGAGTTAACAGTTACAGTCTCCTACCAGCCATTTACAAATGTTCCAGCGATACAATCGCCCTTTGTCTGAGCAAAATTACTTGCGGAGGCGCTTGGCTTGAATTGTTTCAGAGGTCGTAAAAAGTCTTCACCGTTAACTGTATGCATGTAGGAAACTATTACACAAAAGCCGCGCAAATATTCGCGCTTCACAGGGTACTAACATTTTCGTATAATCCCAAGATTCTTCTTCACGTCTGTGTGTACGTACATTGTGTAATACACGTGGAAGAAAAGTGGTCACTACATAATAGTAACATTGATTCAGTTTTTTCCGTGTTAAGATCTATGTACGCATTTTCAATGTTGGAGGAATACAGAAACACGTAATGTATCTCTAAAGCTCTCTCTTTGCATTTTGATTGAGCGACGAAGAAAAAGGTGTTGTAGGATCAGTTTGATATTGGAAGTGTTAACTTGTAACTACGGTAGTGTCTTGCTTAGACTCCATTCTGATGGTTCAGTACGACTCTGCCGTTGTCGGAATTGTTCGAAACTCCGTACACGTGCAGAAGGGACAGCAAATTTAAAGCAGCTACAAGCATGTTTTATTTATTAGGTTTTATTTATTGAACGAACTTCGTAGATACCTTTTCATTGTTTGATGTATTTTGTATGTGTTTGTACATTTACCATATTTGTGCTTAAAAGAGAACTAGTAGACGTAGAACCAACTGGAAAGTGTCAGAGTAATCAACGTGGAAAGATGAAGTATTTTGTTCGACATAATTTATGTGGTCTTTTTCCGAAATTTTACGGAGTTCGCAGAAAGCAAGACAGTATTGGGGAAGAGGAGAGCTCGCCTCTAGGTGTGTTTGGCGGTTGCGCCTGTCAGTGGTGGCAACAGAGGCGTTCACGAGGCGGTACAATTCTGTTTTGAAACGGATGCAGTACAGGTCAGCTTGAAAAACTCGGCAAGTAATGTGAGATTTTGTATTATGAAGGCTTAATTGGAACTCAGTCACGTTCGCACCGAAGGACAAAAACTGAGTTTCAGTTTCTGGCAATACTCGAACATTCCGCGAGTCAGGGTGGGTAGTGGTTCACGTTGACGTGGTTAGGCGGCGCTAGTGTGTGTCACGAAATGACCTATTGTGGATGGGAACGTGTACGATACGACCTATTAATCTCTCGTCCGTGACTACATCATCAAAAACTTTATGCAGCGATATAAAATTTATTCTGGTTAGATATTTTAGAATCAGTTTGGGTAATCGGAACGTGACGTAATCCTATCCGACCACACTGAGGACTCTTAACTGGTAGTAATTAATAATGTTTATTTCGTCACCATTGATTACTACTATCCATTCAATGAATAATACAGCAGTGGAAATCAGTATAAAGGCAGAAATATGTGCAGGAAAGTTAACAGCGTTGGCTGGAATAGTTGTGTGGTATGTTTATGTAGATAGTATGAGACCCAGTATACCGGCAAATGCAGTAAAATGGTATAGTATTTGATGCGAGTAGTACATGTATAACTAGACATCAACGACTGAGGTGGTAGAGTGAGGAACTCGATAAAAAGGCACTCGGCTCCGTGCAGTGTTAGTGTTTGCATACGTGCCTTTACTGTAGATAGGAAACAGACACCATTAGTAACTGTGAATGTTTTGTAGCTTCATAAACCTCGATTGTGACAATGGCACGCGGAAAACCGTCGTCATGTGAAGATAAAGCAAAAATTGGTGCGTACAAGGAAATGGGACACACTAATCGTTAAGTCGCCAAGATATTGAACCGTTCAAATACAGTGATTCATAATGTCGGCAGATTGAGCGCACGATATGAACATAATGGAAAATATGGCCCAGAAGAAACTTATATGACGAGTCGAAACGCAACTTTAGCGCAAAGAAAGGACCACAAATGGTTATTCTTCTTAACTGGTTGTTGATTTACAGTTGTCAAATATCCTTTCATTGAAGAAACGACTGCAGAAAGCTGGTCTGATAACCAAACATAGACAAACCGAATTCTAGTTTGCTGAAAAACATGTAACACGTATCACGTATTTTAGAATGGGGTAAAATGAACATGAGTGAGGAGAAGTAGTTTACTATCGGTGGGCCGGATGGATTTCGATATTACTGGCTTTTGAGTAGAGTGCAGCTGATAAGAATGAGGAGAAATTTTGGTGGTGGAAGTGTTATGATCTGAACAGCATTATGCACCGAAGATAAATCATACGTTGCTTGGGTGAAGTCGATAATGAACTCCAATATGTGTACTGACATGCTAGCGACAGAATGGATTAGAATGTATCAGGACCTAGAGGACGAAAGTCGAACGTTTCAGCAAGATAATGCATCTGTTTCTGCTTCTACCAAAAAGTGGTTCGAAGACGCTGATGTCGTGGTCTGGCCTTGGACGCCATGAAAAACGTTTGGGGAGTAATTGCAGTGGAAGGCAACTTGAGGCCGTACGTGAGCTGAAAGGAGCGATAAGAGTTTCACTGGAACAACTAAGAACACTAACAAAATCAATAGCGAAGAGAATTTTTGAGGTAATTAGGAAGAACGGGGGTTGGTCAAAGTATTAATAGTGCAACAACAAAACAGGACGGTTAGTGACTTCATACCACTTTCCGTTCAGGAAATGCAAAAGCCTTACTTTATTACTCGTATTAGGAGGGTAACTGTGTTATTCCGTCATGATTGTTTGTCGTATATGTATCTACTACCTTCATAATAAGTTCGATACAGGTATGCTTCAGACCTTTTGTGTCGCGTACGGCTACGTGTAGTGCGCTGTTATTTGTAGAACACGTCCCATCAAGCAGATACATTAACTAGCAAACTGTATGGATCTGCTGGCAAAAAGAGAGTCAGATATGAGCGTTAGTAACGAGTGCCTACGCCCACAGTTGCGAACCATCGCTAGTCATTTGAGAAACACACATTTTAGCCCAGCAGACTACATGTGAATAATATTCGTAATAATTCGGAGTCGGAGAAACTGGAAGCATTTAATATGTGGTGTCCCAGGACGTGAAATATTAGTGGACAGGGAAGACGCCAAATGACGAAATGCAAGGAAGCATAGACGAGCGACGACCTTTCCATGAGAAGGAAGTCGTTTAGTCGATCATATGCTATGGCATCCATATGCAGATAGCTTGGCGCTGTAAGGAAAGGGGCACTAAAGGAAAAACAGTAGAAAGGCAGAGACTAGAATATCAGAGATAGATTTGATGATTACAAGTCTGTAGAGGTGAAAATTCTAGCGCAAATAGGGAAAGCTCTCCCCGTCGGAGGTTCGAGTCGTCCTTCGGGTATGGCTGTATGTGTCGTCCTTAGTGTAAGTTAGTTTTAGATTAAGTAATGTGTAAGCTTAGGGACCGATGACCTCGCTTTTTTGGTCCCATAAGACCTTACCACAAATTTCCACTTAAATACAAACATAAGAACACAGGGAAAGATCAGATAGCGTGGTGAAGCAGTACAAAGTACAGCGTCCGTTAGTGTGTGAAAATTAATTAAATATTTCTGCCGCATCCTAAGCAAGTGTTTCTACCGCTTCCTAAACAAGTAAAAATGGCTCCAAGTTGCCTCAGCTCTGTGAAGTGTAAGTACCCGACCTGAGGACTGCGCTGAGCGGCACACTGGGAGACGATGCGCACAGTAGGATGGTTCCCAGGGGCAGTACCGTTCGGTGGCCTCAGGTGCTCTCCCACTTTCCTCGGCGTGGAACCGGACGGCGCGCTCGCACCATTGTGCCAGCCAGCAGGTGCCGCAGTCCCCATAGCGCTTGAGATTACAGTCGTGGCTCGCAGTTTCTCACGGCAGGTAATTGTCCGTGTCGCTGCCGTTTTCCAACGCTAGCCATTATGCTTCCTTACGCTGAAACACAGAATTCTCTTCTTTTCAGTACTGCTCTGTTTACGCACGTTATTACTGTGTTTGCCTCTAAAAGCTCTGTACGTTATACTGGAGTGCATGGCATGCTCTACTTATGAGACGTGGCCAGTACTTCAGTAATGACAGGTGTGATGATGTGGCCCGAACTCTTTTAACCCTAATCCGTGAAGATGGTCTGTGACTGAAACCGGTCGATATTTGGGTTTTAAATAAACAAGCAGCTGACGGTCAAACATGCATTTTGTACTGATACTTCTGCTGAATTAGATAAGGATACTGCACTCGTAAAAACATTCTGAGAGAATTTGTTTTGATAAGGTTGCCGCCTCCTCTACACTTTCTCTGATTTCAGTAGCACTATGTGTTGAAAGATTACCGATCATTCGGTAGTTATGTAGCTTCTCGGTGTACTTGTGACGGTATCTCATAGATAACGTATCCATGTAAATCAAAGAATGTAATGAGATGTGCAGCTGCAATTCGACAGGTGTTTTTAATACATATTTTATTGTCGCGTATGTGTCGCCACAGCTGGACTCATTCCGCGTATTTTAACCATGCACAGTTGCAGAAACAAACAATTCTCCGCTAGTGGTTCACTCTATTTTTCCGCGTCGGATCCATAAGCAGAACCCGACTGAAATCCAACTTTAGCACGCAGCTATACCTCCAGCCAGAAGAAAAGGTGGGTAAGCCTCGATCATTCGTGTTGGAAAGTTGTGTCCTGAGTCAGTGGGCGTTATGAGTTGGATATTGATCCAGAAGTACTCTCAACTACTTAATGCAACGTGCTGAAGCTGAATATTTTAATTTGCGACTAATTCGTTGGTAAACAAAAAATATAAGAGGAAAGAATTTTGATGTACAAATTGTTTGTAGTTCGTGCAGGCAACTTTTCCGAACGCACCGAAGAGTCATCCTAAATTACTGTGTTAATCATTGATAGGGTCTGACTTACTTTACTATTAGTTTGTTATGCAGTGCACTTCAGTCTGCCCAGAAGAGATAATAGCCATACAGTTATTTACATCCTTTAATTATTCTAATTTCACCTGTGAGCCCAGAATAAAAATACGCCTCATTCTTTGGCACAGCAGTAGCTTCCTTAGATGTAGACTACATCGTACACCAATCGTGCCATTAAAGAGTATCGGCCGAAATTTTGATTCTCGTGATCCGGTACGTTTTTCTATTAGTTCTGTGAGCCACAGTGGGTTTCGTACTCAACAAACAATAAAAAAAACCTCCCTGGCGGATTAAAACTGTGTGCTGCTTCCGAGTTAGTCTCGGTGCGTCACACAGTTTTCATCCGCCAGGAAGTTTCATATCAGCGCACAATCCGCTGTAGAGTGAAAATTTCATTCTGAAAAAATAAAAAAAAGTTTGTTAGAAAACAATCGTCGGTCTGCTACTCCGCACCTTCAGTGGCAAATGTCGGTGGACTCACAGTCTCGTCTCTTGTACGTCAGTAATTTGCCGCAGATTTCGTCCTATGCAGTGTCGTTATTTTGTCTTCTGTCTCAAGTGTTAGTAATCAGACGTCACTTACAGACTCTGTCTACAAAAAAATGTTCAAATGTGTGTGAAATCTTATGGGACTTAACTGCTAAGGTCATCAGTCCCTAAGCTTACACACTACTTAACCTAAATCATCCTAAGGACAAACACACACACACACCCATGCCCGGGGGAGGACTCCAACCTCCGCCGGGAGCAGCCGCACAGTCCATGACTGCAGCGCCTGAGACCGCTCGGCTAATCCCGCGCGGCGGACACTGTCTACCACTGCTTTGTTCACGATGAACTGTAATTGTTCCGAGGAAGTGGCCTCAACAGAGAAAAACTGAATTTGTCATCTGATTCCGCTTTCGTAGTTCCGCAAGTCACGTCATGCAACTGCAATCGCGGAGCAAGTCGTTTCATAACTCACATAGGAGTGCAGCTGGAGGAACTGATAACGCTCCGGCTATTGAGACACCTTCCACGCGATCCGAGCATCTAAATTGTGAGGGTGGTGTTCAAAGATGACGCTCTGTGTGCTGGAGCTGCTGCGCAGCGGGCAGTCACTTGTGCGGGAGCTGGTCATTTGCCGGGCAGAGGGAAGCAATTGAGCGCCCGGCGGGAGGTACGGGCGGCACGAGAGCGTCTGGGAGAGGACGCGCGCGTCAGCGCGAGAGGGAGAGGCGCCCCGGGGGCAGCGCTAGCGAGCGAGGGGGCGAGGGGGCGGGCAAGTTACACGGCCGTTAAGTCCCCACAACAGCGGCGCTGCTTCGTTGTGCGCCGTGAGCGAGCTACAGGTCGCGTCTTTTCTTCCCTCTGTCTGCTGTTCGTCGCGACAAATTCAACACGAAGAGCGTAATATACGTTACGTACACTTCCAGTGAATAGTCTGCTCTGCAGTATGCCTCACGTCACTTCTGGACAATTCTTCAACATGCCTACGTCGATGGCTCACTGCGTGGAATTTTATTCGCTATGGGAAATTACTTCATTTCAAATGTACCGTTGGTGACCTGAATGTTATCGTCTTGGATCCATCATGGACTCGGGACAGCGTCTGATCAAAATGTGTATAGAACAAGGCGCACACAACAGCCTTATTTCAACCAGTTCTTACTTGAAACTTCCTGGCAGATTAAAACTGTGTGCCGGACCGAGACTCGAACTCGGGACCTTTGCCTTTCGGGGGCAAGTGCTCTACCATCCGAGCTACCCAAGCCCGACTCGTGCCCCTTCCTCAGAGCTTTACTTCTTCAGGAGTGCTAGTTATGCAAGGTATGCAGGAGAGCTTCTGCGAAGTTTGGAAGGAAGGAGACGAGGTACTGGCGGAATTAAAGCTGTGAGGACGGGGTATGAGTCGTGGTTGGGTAGCTCAGTTGGTAGAGCACTTGCCCGCGAAAGACAAAGGTCCCGAGTTCGATTCTCGGTCCGGCACACAGTTTTAATCTGCCAGGAAGTATCATATCAGCGCACACTTAGCTGCAGAGTCAAAATCTCATTCTGCAGTTCTTACTTATTTTTCTAAAAGCCACCAGTTTCGGCACTTCCCTGGTCCCATCCTTAAGGCCCCTATGCAACACTGTGAACGGATATACAACAAACCTAGGTGCAAATACAACAGGGCCCATCAAATAAATCTGGATTCCGATAATATTTTTCTGAATTCAATACCCCATTGGTTAGAGAACAGTTGGACTTATTTGATGGCTCCTGCTGTATTTGCACCAAGCTTTGTGGTAGATCCGTTCAGCCTGCAAAATGGTTCAAATGGCTCTGAGCACTATGGGACTTAACATCTCACGTTATCAGTCCCCTAGAACTTGGAATTTCTTAAACCTAACTAACCCAAGTACATCACACACATCCATGCCGAAGGCAGGATTCGAACCTGCGACTGTAGCGGTCGCGCGGTTGTAGACTGAAGCGCCTAGAACCGCTCGGCCACAACGGCCGGCTTCAGCGTGCATAGGGGCCTGACATGGCACCAGTGAAGTGCCGAAACTGGTAGCTTAAAGAAAAATAGATAAGAACTAATTGATATGCGGCTGTTTGGTTTTTGTTCTACATACTGAATATTACAATGGTTTCATTCATATAATGCAGCTCATACACAGGTTTTTCTTGTGGCAGTAACGTACTTAATGGATTTTTGTTATACTTCAGTTGTATTATATGGAAGTTAGTCACTGGTACTTGTGGAGTGCGGAATCAAATCGGGTGGCACGGGCCTCTTCTGCAAGAGGTCGCTGTTACTAGTGTGTGTCACCTACATCTACAACCTCACAGAGTAAACTGAGCTGACAGAAATCATGGGATACCTCCTAATATCGTGTCGGAACTGCTTTTCCCGGCTTAGTGTTTTCGATGAAATTCGTGTGGTGATTCGTACCCATTTACAAGCGCTAGTTTTAGTAAGAGTGATCCATTAAGCGTGATTTGCCTCGAAATTATTGCCAACACGTGAAATTTTCAGCGATATTAATGACGTTTCTTTCCTGAGTGATGTTCATACGAAGAAATGTGGCTGTGGGAAACCTGCCTTCGTGCGATGCTCGTGGCCTTCGGAATGTCTATGTTGCGAAAGTTTCTGCGATCCGTATCATTCAACGATTTGCTGCAAATCTTCCTGAAAAATAAACATAATACAATATAAGAATAAAGAACTGATACAAAAATGAAATATAAGAATGCGAGAATTTAAAAAGATAGTAACCGCTGGAAATACCACACACATACATATATATAATGATTGTGACAGTTATGGTGAAACCCACTTTCAATTTTGCTATTAATATAATGCCCTTGTATCCCCTGACATGATATCAAACATTCGTGTAGTAACCTCCTATGGACATGGGTAGATAAATGGAAAAGAAAAAAATGAACAGTACTGGGGTTTCGCAGTCGAAGTGCAAAACCGAGAGACCGCGACGCTAGGCACTATGCCACCAGTTGGGTTACGGTCAGCGCGCGCTAAAAAGCGTCTAAATTTTCCGAGAAACGGTCGAGTATCTACGGATAAGGCGAGACGCGTGTTCACTTATTTTGGCTCCTCTTGCACTGCGCAAAGCTCCTGGGCGATCGTGTTATGGCACTTGCCATGTTGTTGTCATTCTTTCATCGTCGGATGCGGCATGGAGGGGCATTTGGTGGCCACGCCGTACTCCCGGCCGTTGTCGACGTTTCGACCTCGAAGGCGCTACCTTTGCATTAGGTAATTCCTCAGTTGGCCTCACGAGACCACGTCGGTCCAGTACTTCCACCAACGAAGAATATCTGGCAGCACCGGGAATCGAACGCGGGTCCCCCGCACGAGGATCTGTCACTTTGGCCACTCGGTTGTAGAGGTGGAACCAGTGTTTAGCATGGACTGGAAATTTCGAACGAGCTTGCTCATTATAGTTATTTTGTGTGCAACTATAAGGTACGGAAAAGGAAGTGAAACGGACGGCAAATACGCTTTTCCGTAGACTGCATATAGGAGCTGATTACGAATCACGTTGTTGTGAATAGAAGCAAATCTGCAAGACGGACTGGTGGAACAGCAGATCATCTTGAAACGGTAGCCTGTATACTGCGCCACGCCTCCTTGGAATTTTACTTACCTTGGCGACGTCCAGTTGCCGTTTTTGCAGAGTCAACTGGTGGGCAGTTGGAGGATGCCTGTGTTTGTTCCGATTGGCAAGGTGTCATAGAGCTAGCCGCGAGGTGGTCAGCGGCGGATTTGTTGTTGGCGTGCGGCTCAGATGGTGACGGCGGTTAATCCTGTAAGGGGGCAATCGCGGGCGCTGTAATCCGATAAAGGCGAGCGAGCAGGATGCCGTGTGGCAATCCGATGCGGTGGCGTGGAGGGGGGGATCGCAACTACTCCAGCCCCTTGGTGGTGCTGCTGCTCAGCGCCTCACTCGACCGCTGCAAATGAATTTATTGTTTATTTTAATTGACATTATCTCGCTCGCCCGCCAATAAAGTACAATTCCAAACCCAAAAAACCGGTGGATGTGGTTAGCTTGTAATCGTTTGTTGCCCAGAGGGCACGTCCACGGATTAATATGGATGTTTGAGGCGATCTTCAACCTTTATATAAATAACTAGCTGTTCCCAGACACGCGTTGCTGCGGCTCTGTCCCGTTAAGTCGTACACTCTTCTCGTCCAGCACCTCCTACTTCCTCCCCTCTCTCTGTCCATCTGCTCACTACCCCCCCCCTCTCTCTCTCTCTCTCTCTCTCTCTCTCTCTCTCTCTCTCTCTCTGTCCACCCCGATAGCTGAGTGGTCAGCGTAGCGGATTGCCGTCTTACGGGCCCGAGTTCGATTCCCGGCTGGGTCTGGGATTTTCTCCGCTCAGGGACTGGGTGTTGTGTTGTTTTCATCATCGTATATCCCTATCCGGCGCGCAGGTCGCCCAATGTGGCGTCGAATGTAATAAGACCTGCACCAAGGTGGCCGACCCTACCCCGCAAGGGGCCTCCCGGCCAATGACGCCAAACGCTGATTTCCATTTTTCTGTCTCCCCCCTCTCCCTCCCCTCCCTTCCCCCCACCTCCCGCCACGGTTCTTCCTTTTACTAGCCTTGCCTTCTTTTCACGGGATCGGTGTCGCCGTATTATTCTGGATTTGGCTTTTGTTAATGGTAGAGGGTGTCCGGACACCCTTCGTGTGGTGGGCTGCAGGTGAATCCCGTGTAGAACCAACTGTGGTTCGTGTGGAGTAATACGCAAGAGGACAAAAAGGAACGTACTGCAATAAAGTCTGTGCAAGCTGAACAGCGTCGAGGTGCTGTTATCTCGTTTAACGGCCGAGCCGGCTTCGTACTCGTACGTGCGGCTGCACGCGATTTACGTGGGTGACTGAGAGGCGTCCCGCAGGCGGCGAGACGGCTGGCTGTAAGGCCAGGTGATTGAATTACGTGCTTGTCGCATGTCTCTCTTTTATTGCGACACGGACAGCAAGTAGTCCACGGCGCATTTACGGCTGTTCGTAGCCGCGACGTCTGCATCTGGCACATCTTTCGCCGCAGGTGAAATGCTAATCTCGGGGCAGGGGTAGGGAAGGCAGGGTGCAGCGGCGTCGTGTTATTTCTGCTGGTTTAACGAGACTGACTTTTGCCGTCGCATCTCAGCAGTTCAGCAATGGCGCAGTTCACGTCTTGTAATAGAGTATGTCTCCCAGATTTGGGTTTAAGTCAGAGCTCTGTGTTCCGTGCTTGAAGGAGTCACTGAACTGAAATATGGGAGCGTATTGCAATCTCTCCTGACCACATTCGATGGACGTGAACCATCCATGGTAGGCGCTCCTGTTAGACAACTGCTGCGATACCACTGCATGCGGCCTTTCACAGAACGCTTTTGTTGCTGTTCGTGTCTGTCTGCGAAACTTTTAGAATATCCCAGAGCCATCGCCTGTAGAAAGGTCGCTATGGTGTGGATGGCCCGTGTTTCCAGTGTTCGTAGGAAAGTACTTAGCTGCTTCTCGATCAAATCTAACTGATCCTTATAAGTTATCGCCAAAGACGCTAATAAGAGGTAGTAGCGTACCTGCACACTCAATTTTGTGCAGCAGGAGCGGTAACAAAGAAGAATCCAGAGAGTTGTTCAACTGTCTACGGTAAGTTGAAAGTTCCTGATGAACATGGAGCATTAGATATCAACCAGTCGGAGTATGATTTGTTTCCTGGTGTCCTCATTGTGCTTAAAGTGGCATCTCAGCTTCCTGGAAGAAACTTTATCATGACTGCCCAGTACCCTTGTCCAGGTACATAGATTAAAGTTTTCCGTGGTTTCCCTAGGTTACCCTAGATGAACAGATGAACAACGGTGTAGTGCCTGTGGGGCGGGGGGGTGGGGTGGGGGGGGTGGAACAGCCGACTTCCTTCCCTCTTCTTTGGTGAGACCGATTTCGTATTCTGTCTCAAATTTCGTCACTGTTAAGCGTAATGGAATCTCTAATGTTTTCAGTACAGGTAAACGATTTATCAGACAGTATCAGCAACACTACGAGATTGTTGGCTGACGACGCAGTTGTGTGCGGGAACGAGTCGTCGTGATGCACTGCCGGAAGGCTAGGACAGAGTGATCAACTTGGCGTAACGGATGATAGCTCTCCTTTAATGTGGACAAGTGTTAAGGTCAGGTGTGGAACACAGAGATAGAAAGCGGTAGTATCTGGCTGCAAGATGAGTGGTGTTCATCTTGAGCACGTCACCTCGTGTGAGTATTTAGAGCTTATACTGAGAAGCGGTATGAAACGGGACGTTCGCGCATAAGCAGTAGTAGAGGAGGCGAATGGAAGTCTCGTATTTGATGGAAGGGTTCTGGGAAAATGCAGTGCGCCTGTTAAGGAGATAGCGTACGAAACCCGAGTGCAGTCAGTTGCAGAACAGAGAAGGCATGACAACAGACGTGAAACTAATTTAGAGATGCGCTGGTACGATCGTAACAGGTTGGTATATCGCATACCAAAGTATAATAGAAATGCTCGGGGAACTTAAAACGGAAATCCGCGGAAAAAAGACGGCTCAGGATTCGCGAACGCTGTTGGATAAATTTAGAGAACCTCTACTAGAAGTTGACTGTCGGACCTTTGTAACGTGCATCTGCCGCAAGAATCCTGAGAAAAAAAGACGAGATAGTTTGGTACCCGTATAGAGGCATTTACACAGTCTTTTTTTCTCCTCGGTCAACACGTGCCTGCGATAGGGAAGAAAATGACGTCTATAGTAGTGGTACAGTGTACCCTTCGCCGTGCGCTGAACTGTCCGCATTTGAGCAGGATGCGTGCGACAGGAATGCTACTTGTCGTGAATGTAATGACGAGGACATTACAACTGGCGGACTTCAGAAGATTCGAGCGACCTAACTGTATTATTATAGCACCTGACCTCTGCAGGACACGGACACTTCCGCAATAGTACTCTTTACGTTTTTTCACTTCTGTACACACGGTTATTAGTAGCTGTTGTAACATTAGGTTTTTTAAAATATTGGTTCTGTACATGCAATTTCTAAAGTGCTGTTTTCGCCACCCTATATGTTCCTTCAATTCAGCTAAAAGCATATCGCCGATGGATTTTATCGTCCATTTTCTTGGGTAAAATGTGGGTGGCATGTCTGCTTTTCACTACATATTTTATCTTTCTCACTAGTATTTTAAACTACAAAATTGGAGCCCACAAATGACGAACAGTGAGACGGGACAAGACTGGTTGACAGTGTAATGTACCGGTAGGGTAATATTTTTCTGCAGACGGTAGGCAGCCGCAGGGCGAAAGGGAGACAGAGGCAGGGCTCTTTCCGCCTCACAGATGCCCAGTGGCTTGCAGAGTATTTTTGTAGACGTGGACGATACGTTTAACACTTAATCTTCATGCTTACTGTCGTCGTTATGCTATTTATGATGTATGTTCACGACGTTGCGTGTTTGGAAATGGTGCAGTGGTAAGACATTGGGCTTATATTAGAGAGAAGGGTAGTTCTAATCGCCTGACTACCGATCGTATGTAAGTTTTTCGTAATTTCCCTACACCGATTGGGGGGAGTGCTGGGGTGGTTCCTGAGAAAGGGCACAGTAGATTTCCGGCCGCAATCTGAGCTTGGGCTGCGTCTTAAATAAGACCGTCGTCGACGGAACATTAAATGCTGACCTCCCTTCCCCTTCGGACAGTTGAAGACGAGCTGTTGAAAGGGAGTGGTGTTGAAATCGCCGCGCAACCATTCTGATTTACGGTCCGTGATCTACCTATACAAATACTGGGATGGCGCTTGTCCAGTTGAGTTAGTTCGCTGTCTGTAAATTGCTGGGGTGGCAGGTTAAAGAGTTGTATAAGTCACAGCGCAAAATGAAACTGATTGTTACTCGTCGTGCGAGATTCTTCTTATATTCTACATTGTTCATTGCGCACTGAATTTCTTTTTTCGGGCAATACCAGAATGCCCCGTACAGATAGTGTTTTGAGTTAATCGCGCTTTGTCCCTTCACGTACAGAATGACCTCGGCACTTGTGGAATACGCCTCTGAAGCGATGTACGAGCTCCGCTCGAGAGCGGCAGCCACGCCACGCCCCGCCCCGCCCCGCCGTGTCTTCGAGACACTGCCTCGCGTTGCGTCAGGTTTGGAGGGCGTGAAGGAGGCGGCGGCTGCCGCCCTCGTGTGGGAAGGCGGCCGCAGTGAATGGGGGGCGCAGGAGCTGCGGTCCCCTGAGGCCGCCCGGACCGAACAAAGGGCGGCAGGAAAAATAAATCGCGGGAGGCGGGGCGCGTCTGCCGGCGGCGACGCACCCAGCCTGCTTGTTAGTCCGAGACCAGCTGTCAACACTGAACGCTTCCTCTGCACTCTAAATAAATCGCGGACTTTCATGGGACGTACTGTGTACCCAAGGAGTGTGCCAGAGATCTCACATCTCTTACAGCTGCTGTTTGCGTTCCGCCGGCTTTTCGTTCGTGCAGAGCAAGATGCACGCGAGGCGCCGATAGAATCTGTCGAGAGTAGTTGCACTGCCGCTCTCGCAACAGAGACGTATGTCCAATGCTGGGCTCACTCCCCCCCCAACTAGACAACTTTTTCGTATCACTCGAAGCGATTTATGTGACGATTGTCATTAACGTACCGTACACTGAGGTGAGGAAAGTCATCGGATGCGATATGCTGATATACACATGGCGGTGTATTCTTGTACAGAAGGTATAAAAGAGCAGGTGGAGCTGTCATTTGTGCTCAGGTGATCTTGAACGCCGAATGGTAGTTGGTAGTAGACGCACGGGACATTCCATTTCGGAAATCGTTAAGAGAATCCATTATTCCGAGATCCACTGCGTGACGAGTATGCCGAGAATACCACATTTCAGGCATTTCCTCTCACCATGGACAACGTAGTGGCCGACGGCCTTCACTTCACGACCGAGAGCAGCAGCGTGGGACGTAAGACTAACGTATCAGTTCGGACAGCGCGGCGTAATTTGGCGTTAATGGGCTACGGCAGTGTTCGAGTGTGGGGAAGACCCCACCATGCTGTTGACTCCAGTTGTCAACAAGACACAAGCTGTTGTTTACTTGGAATGGACTGGGTCCTATGGTCCACCTGAACCAACTATTGGCTGAAAATTGTTCTGTTCGGCAGCTCGGAGATCATTTGCAGCCATTCAGCGATGGAATTTTTAAGGATGACAGTGCGCCATGTCACGGACCCAAAATTGTTCACAATCGGTTTGAAGAACATTCTGCTCAATTCGAGCGAATGATTTGACCACCAAGATAATCCGACATGAATCCTAACGAACATTTGTGGGACGTGATCGAGAGGTGAGTTCGTGCACAAAGTCCTGCACCGGTAACACACTCGCAATTCTAACATATTAAGGAGGAAAAGAAGGAAGAAAAAAAAAAAACACGCACGCGCGCGTGCGCGTAACATATTGAGTCCAGCAGTCAATCACACACAACAATTTGGTCGACGGTTGTGATAGTACGCAGTTATGAGCTTGTAGCTGTGCTACTTTTCCACATTCGCTCGTCCTTGTTGTTCGTCACTTGCTCCGCCCCACTGCAGCCGCTTAATTCCCGACCGCGAAGTACTGTACGGCGGTGTGACAACCAGACCCCTCTCGTCTCACCAGATGTTGAAACCGAGAGATGACAAGTGCGAAGAGGTAACGTCTGCAGAACTTGGTTTGAAATCTTGGTCGAGAATAGATTATTTTGCGTGAAATGAGTACGTAATATGTCAACATCCTGCCCATAAATATGTTCAGTATTATTCCAACAACTACTCGTATATGTTGTTGTTGTGGTCTTCAGTCCTGAGACTGGTTTGATGCAGCTCTCCATGCTACTCTATCCTGTGCAAGCTTCTTCATCTAAAAAAATGGCTCTGAGCACTATGGGACTTAACAGCTATGGTCATCAGTCCCCTAGAACTTAGAACTACTTAAACCTAACTAACCTAAGGGCATCACACAGCACCCAGTCATCACGAGGCAGAGAAAATCCCTGACCCCGCCGGGAATCGAACCCGGGCGCTGGAAGCGAGAACGCTACCGCACGACCATGAGCTGCGGACCTTCTTCATCTCCCAGTACCTACTGCAACTACATCCTTCTGAATCTGCTTAGTGTATTCATCTCTTGGTCTCCCTCTACGATTTTTACCCTCCACGCTGCCCGCCAATGCTAAATTTGTGATCCCTTGATGCCTCAAAACATGTCCTACCAACCGATCCCTTCTTCTAGTCAAGTTGTGCCACAAACTTCTCCCCAATCCTATTCAATACTTCCTCATTAGTTATGTGATCTACGCATCTAATCTTGAGCATTCTTCTGTAGCACCACATTTCGAAAGCTTCTATTCTCTTCTTGTCCAAACTATTTATTACTCGTATATAGAGCCTCAAAATTAAAATGAATATAGCTAAGCAACTGAAGAATTATTATGAAAGCAAGTAAATCATTTCGATTAACAGTGTCATCTTGTCAGTCGCGTTGTAGAACAGCGCAACTCCTCCAAATATATTTCATTTTAAATGTTTCATATTTACAATCCACAGTAAATAACGCTGAACAGTGATCTTAATATTACAAAAGCTCTACGATACTGCATTAATGACACACCTACTCATTTCATTCATTCACCTTGCATTTCTTGAATTTTAACATAAAAATGTTCAAATGAAAGAGATCTCTGTCACCAGCTACAGGTTAGAAACAGCGCACTTCGACACAATGAACAAAGAAACATACAGTAGGTCGCACTCGGACATGCACCAGCTGCAGTGAGACGGAGCTAATGACTGGCAACCAATGCGCGCCCGTGTTTGAAAGCTGTACGTACTTTCACCAGGTCGTAACTGCGTAGTATCAGAATAATGGCCCAATTATTTCCGCGGTATCA
Source organism: Schistocerca nitens (assembly GCF_023898315.1). Taxonomy (NCBI): domain Eukaryota; kingdom Metazoa; phylum Arthropoda; class Insecta; order Orthoptera; family Acrididae; genus Schistocerca; species Schistocerca nitens. The sequence continues at coordinate 1,298,974,026 of NC_064614.1, forward strand.
ATTGCTATGGATGATAGCTTGCAACTGTGCTTCTTTTCAACGTAAAGTATAAGGTCAAGTTCTAATGTCTCATTGTTAGTGTGGTAATAGCTTCCTGTTCCCTTCTTGTACCATTTACTTGTGGTGTGCGGGACCAACAACTGTCGCTAATCATATCGGAACGTCATCCTATTTTCCGTCGTCATTTCGGAGAATGTACCTGTAAAACTCTCCTCCCTCCCTCTCTCTCTCTCTCTCTCTCTCTCTCTCTCTCTCTCTCTCTCTCTCTCTCTCCCTCCCCCCCCTCTGTGTGTGTGTGTGTGTGTGTGTGTGTGTGTGTGTGTGTGTGTGTGTGTGTGTGTCCTCTATACCGTCTGGATACGCACCGTCCTTGTTTGAATTTTCTCCACCTCCCGTATTTGTCTTCTTTGGTAAGGGCCCAATACCGACGAGCACTACTAGAGTATTGTTCGTACGTGAATTTCGCAACCTACCGCCTTCGTATCTGTATCACATTTCGATAAGACTGCTTCTGTGGATCCCCTTATTATAACTTGATTTATGTAGTCATTCCACTTCAGATCAGCCCGAAAGTTTACTCCAAGGTACTTCTCAATTCTGTCTATACTGAGTGAGTGCGCTCGCCTGTTGTGTTATAGAATAGTAATGAGGATTTCCGCTAGTCTCTGCAGCAGCTGTCGATCCTTTGACGGTCTTCATGGATCCCCATACATTGTTCTAGCTTTGTGACATTTCAGTATAAAACGGTAACATCAGCGAACCTGCTCGTGCAAGTTTCGACTTCACCAGCTTTCATATATTTCCGTAGTAGAAGAAGAGCGTGCGCAAAACATACCGTTCGATACCACTGCGTCACTAGTATGAGAACTGCTGACGTTCAGAAAGCTGAGTTCGAAGAAACTATTACCACGTGTGTCTTACACGACCCCTCGTCTGTGCATGTGACGATTACGGCACAATACCAAACACTTTTCGTTGCCTGAGGACTCGAACAACGGTATTACTGTTGAAGTAGCAGTAGTGCAAAGCTTGCAATCGTTTACACGGATTTTAGTTAACTTGGTAATATACCTTTAATGTGAAGCTAACCGTGAAGCACGTGAATGTTACAGACTGTTCGTTTGATTTCTTTGTAGTAGTACTTACCATTTAATACAAATGCGCTGGCTGTGAAAGATATTCTCAGACAGTGATTTTAGAAACACATACGTAATAGAAACCTTGTCGTGTGTGACGAGTCGTCCTCTCTCTAGCCATATATCTTCAGTGGTTACCCCACAAGGCGACGCTACATTTTACAGTAGCAGCTTTCGGATAGTGACCCAGTCAAGATAAACACTGAACTGGCTCCCCCAGCATGGCAACACTATCTTTCATTTACCTCCTCCAGGTGAGGAGATTGTGTGTCTCTTGTGCGTGCGCGTCGGTGAAAACCGGAAACGAGTAACGTCATCCATACAGAGCAAGCTCGAAGGAACCATGTCCTTTGCCGTACCGACACCGCGTGGAACTTGGTGCGCTGAGCGACGCTGTTTTACGTCCACACGCGCCGAACTTCTTTTATTGGTTTTGCGCTGCGCAGCCGATGTGGAAGCGACTTAACGTGCTCGCCACTAATTTGGTTTGGGTGATGCGAGACCTCCTAGGCTTTCCAAGGCTATGACCGCACCAGACTCCTGTGGTTTACTCAGTTGCGTGCCGACTGGGTCGTTAGCACGATATTTTGTAATGAGTTCGAACGAGCTAGTTTAGAGGCTGCTAACGTAGCTCGTATTTAAATATATCTGCGTGCTAACCTTCTGCGTTTATTCTAAGGGCGTACCATGTATTTACTTAAATACGAGTTACTAATTGTATAGTTGTTTTGCACGGCATTGCTAGAACGCTACTCTTCGGCAAGAGTAGATTCCACAAAGTAATGAGTATTTGCACCATCGTTAATTCTCACTACGATTTAAAATTCCGAAATAGTGGAGCTACGATGCACTTTTTCTGACGTTTTTCGGTACGTCTAGAAAGCAGCTACACAGCAGTATACGAGTTGTCCATGTTTAACTGTAAACTCTGTAAACTTTTCGCAAAAGTAACTGAGAAATGTTCTGAATGGTTGCCAGAAATCGGCAGTGCGGAGTTTCCTCACCATTCCCGTTGGCGAAAGGGGCGAAACTGCACTGTGCTGGCAGGCTTCATACACAGACTGGAAATCCAGTCTTTATACGTGTAGCAAGCAGTAGCGTATAGTTTATTCGCCTTCTTCCGTTGTTTGACTTTCGTCAGCCACCTCTGCATTTTTCTAATTTTCTCGCAGTGGTGATTTTGCTAGAGCGATGCGGCATAAAGTTATTTGTTGCTTGATGGTGCAACACACGCTCTCTGAAACCTGTCCGCGATGCGTAACACGTCTGTTATAGCGTTTGCCACTAGAGCCTCGTGTTCGTCACGGTGCAGTTTTTCTGGAGGTGGAGCAGTCGCATCACTTTGCCCTCCAGTGGTTCCGCTTCAGTAGAGCGCGAGGAATTTGAGTGTCGGTCTCCGTTGCCTCGAATTAGCGTCGCTTCCTCATCGAATCCCACGTGTGGACTGAACTTTCTGTTACACTTTACTATTTGATACGCTGAAGGTATTGATAATCTACTTTCACTTCCACAAATAGTCACTGTCACCTCATGAAGTAGCAAACAGCGGGGTTATCGCTGCCTTGTCAAGTACCGCAATGCCGGTTTCAATTTCGTTTCGTCATATGAGATTATGTGCTCGTTTGGTTCCAGAACAGTAGTTCTGAATCAGTTCTGCTTAATTTTTTGCGGTTTCCATAATTTAGTGCGTTGTTAGCTATATATTAATTACCAGAATTTCTGCAGACCTTGAACACATGAACAAACAATAACATAAAGACACCAAGTATTTTACGAGTAGCATACATTAGATGAGGTGCGACATATGGCCCAATATACCACACCTACAGTGACTCACAAAAGTATTTGGTCACCAGTGTTATGTTTTGTTTTTACGTCATTATATACTGGCATCACATATTACAGGAGTAGTCTCGGCACAGAATGGTATAGGACTATGTGATAAATGACAGAACAGCATTTTCCTATTTGCAAACTTAACTTAAACAACATTAACAATAATTCATAAAGAAAAATGCCCATTGTCACAGCCACAAAAAAGTTTTCGGTCGGTAAGTAGAACAATCGCAAACTTGTACATTTTAATACCTTGTATGAAGTCCTTTTTGCTTAATCACTTGTTCCTCCAAGCGTTTAGGCATGCTGCGAACGAGATTTCGCGTATAATCAGGACTTACTTGTCGCCATTCTTCCACTTCTCGTTCCTTTAAAGCTTGTTTTGATGTCACTGGCGTTTGTCGTACTTTTCGCTTCAATTCACTCCAAAGATTTTTTATTGGGTTCAAGTATGGACTCTGAGGAGGGGTATCCAAAACCTTAGGGGAATTATACAGCGTCCATAGTCTCACAATATCCGCTTTGTGGTTCAAATGGCTCAGAGCACTATGCGACTTAACTTCTGAGGTCATCAGTCGCCTAAACTTACAATTAATTAAACCTAACTAACCTAAGGACATCACACACATCCATGCCCGAGGCAGGATTCGAACCTGCGACAGTAGCGGTCGCTCAGCTCCAAACTGTAGCGCCTAGAACCGCTCGGCCACACCGGCCGGCTATCCGCTTTGTGCTTCGGATCATTGTCTTGATACAATTTGAACGTCGTTGGAAGCCCGAAACTTGTAGCACTTAGCGGTAAGTTCTCTTTTAAAAAGTTCATATAATTGTGCTTTTCCATTGTACCTTCAGTGAATGCTAATTCGTTTACCCCAGACGACGACATGGAACCCCAAATCATGACACATCCACCACCTTGTTTAACTGTGGGTTGCAGATGCTTCGATTGAAAATCTTCACGTGATTTTCTTTAAGTCATGGGTCTTCCGTTTGAGGAGAACATTTACACTTGACATTCAGAGACAAACATTACTCCGTCCCACCAACTGACACTTTCCTTTACGTGCTGCTTCGCGAAGTCCAGTCATTTCTTTGTATGCCTCCCATTTATCATAGGCTTCTTCCTGCTTACTCGACCATTACACCTCTCTCGTCTGAATATTAGTCGGACTGTTTCAGGCTGCACGTCCCATATTTCTGCTGCACTGCGGCAGCAATTTTCGTTGCCGACAGCCTTGGATTTGTTTTAATTTTTCTTATTACTCCGGTTTCCTCTCCCCTTCTCAGCTTCTTTGGTCGCCCTGTTTTTGGTTTATCTTCAGTTCTATCTTCTCTGTTGAATCTTCGTATATCACCTACAGTACTCTTGCTCATTTGTAAGAATGCGGCAATCTGTCTTTCGGAACTCCTTTAGCGTGATGGAAAATACCAAGTTGTCTCTTTTTCAAATGACGTATTGTTTCCTTTTCGCCCCACCGTACTGTGCACCACGTTTGTTAACAACAGGGAAACGCAGGACAGAATGAGCCTGCTCGGTGTACAGCTAGCACCACCGCCGCCTATACGACATGTGCCTGACAAGGGAACCTCCCCACCGCACCCCCCTCAGATTTAGTTATAAGTTGGCACAGTGGACAGGCCTTGAAAAACTGAACACAGATCAATCGAGAAAACAGGAAGAAGTTGTGTGGAACTATGAAAAAAATAAGCAAAATATACAAACTGAGTAGTCCATGCGTATCATAGGCAACATCAAGGATAGAACGAGCCCAGGAGCGCCGTGGTCCCGTGGTTAGCGTGAGCAGCTGCGGTGTGAAAGGTCGTTGGTTCTAGTCTTCCTTAAAGTGAAAAATTTAATTTTTTTATTTTCAGACAATTATTATCTGTCCGTCCGTCCGTACGATGCGAGGTAAACTGCGCCGTAGTATCGGGCAAGGTAGAAGAATCTTTTTACCCATTCGCCAAGTGTAAAAGTTAGGTGGGTCGACAACGTATTACTGTCATGTGACACACATGGCGTCACCAGTGTCGTATAGAATGTATCAGACGTGTTTTCTTGTTGAGGAATCGGTTGACCTATGACCGTGCGATCAAATGTTTTCGGTTCCCATTGGAGAGGCACGTCCTTTCGTCTACTAATCGCACGGTTTTGCGGTGCGGTCGCAAAACACAGACAATAAACTTATTACAGTGAACAAAGACGTCAATGAACAAACGGACAGACAATAACTTTGCGAAAATAAAGAAAAAAAATTTTTCACTCGAGGGAAGACTTGAACCTAGCACCTCTCGTTCCGCAGCTGCTCGCGCTAACCACGGGACCACGGCGCACTTACGCTTGTTTTGTCCTTGATGTTGCCTATGTTGTGCATGAACTTCTCAGTTTGTATATTTTGCTTATTTTTTTCATAGTTCCACACAACTTCTTCCTGTTTTCTCGATTGATTTGTGTTCAGTTTTTCAAGGCCTATCCACTATGCCAACTTATAACTAAATCTGATGGGGGTGCGTTGGGGAGGTTCCCTTGTGAGTAATAAAGTGACTGCATGTTGTGGTGTCTTCTAATGAAAGTATACATTGCACGTAGTTAATTATATTATACAGCGACCTGCTTGTGGTACATTGTCAGACAATATTCACACTACAGAATGGACCGGCAATTGCTTCTCGTGGGCGTCAAATGATCGAAGAGAACTTCACATTTCAAGAACAGTGACGGTGGTCGAATACTTTCGTGATGCAATGTACATAGATTATGTTTCTACTGTGTTTCACCTAATTCTTCAGAAGAGTAGTACACAAGTAATAGAATATCTACCATATTGACCAAGCATTTTGTTGTCGAGAGAAGCTAAAATTCTGGGTTGTGCCTATTCATCATACCATTGCTATTTTGTAGTGTCGTTGTAAATGATTTGTGAACGCTGGATATTGCTCCGTCTGTCACGTGGGACCATGGACACGGATCCTCGACACCTTCGAGAACTGCCACACATCGGATCTCCTTTCTGATATAGTGAAATAATATTTGTTTTCCGATTACTAATGTAATCTCAAATAAAGGAATTTCCGAACGTGTGTAGTCCAGTGTACCTGTTTATCTGTGTTAGAGACACTATCGAGTGTGTGTTGCTGTCTTTCGTCGAATGACCACCTCCTTTCTTTCCTTGTGTGCTGCTCTGGTTGCACTGTAGATAACCGTAGGGGATGCACCAGTCGGAATCTGCAATTTACTGGCCTGTATTGCGGTCAATTGACGGACGGTCCGCTTCTCGTCGATTCCTACCGTAGTACCGGGAGCAGCGCACTACTCCGAACTCGGAGACCGTGTGCCAGTCAGAATTTGAACATTTCTGTAGTAGTCTTGTCCTTGCTAATCGAACCCGTCAGGAAACACGCCTTCACTAATCCTACGTGCTGAGGTACCCCGCGTGACGAGCGACGCTGGAGAATTATTCTTGCTTTAACAGGGTTTCAGCCCTAACGGCACAACTGCGCTGGCAAGGCATTAGAGAGGCCCGGCGTACAAAAAACGTGAAGAGATGTAGATGGTAATGTAGCGGTGCAGTCGGCAGTGGCATGAGAGACTGGTGGAGCTTCGATTTGGCTAACCAGGCGGCAGCAGTGGTCGGGGGCAAGCGCCGGCTCCGCGGGCTGCTCCAGCCGCAGCCTGTGCCGCCTCCGCTGCTGCCCGTAGTGCCGCAGGCGCGCCGCCGTGCCGACGTACGCAATGCTCCTGTTTACAAACAGGAAGGCCTTCCGCCGCCGCGCCAGAAGGCCTCACCACGTGCGCTCTTCTCTACGGCCAAGAATCTCTTCCATTCAGCGCTACGGGTTTTTGCTGCTGCTTCCGTGCTAACACGCCTCAAGTTAATGTTTTAATATCTCTCTCCCTTTCTCTTGTCATTCACTCACACACACACACACACACGCGCGCGCACACACACACGTGCGCGCGCTCACACACACACACACACACACACACACACACACACACACACACACACACAAGCAGTCACAAAAAATTAGCTCGAATTCCATTCATTGTTCCGCATCCTGTTTTGAAGAAATTTTCGACGCTGGGACGTGTGTTGCGACGAATACCATCGTGAGCATAAGCTCAACCTACCCGACGTGCACATTGCATCTTCTTATCGTTTCTCGTAAAACCCGAGCGCCTTAGAAAATCTGCCGCAGACAGGGGAAGATGGGGGCCCAGCAAGGGAAGCGAGCTACATATGCTACTGTAACAAAAAAATGGTTCAAATGGCTCTGAGCACTATGGGACTCAACTGCTGAGGTCATTAGTCCCCTAGAACTTAGAACTAGTTAAACCTAACTAACCTAAGGACAGCACACACATCCATGCCCGAGGCAGGATTCGAACCTGCGACCGTAGCGGTCTCGCGGTTCCAGACTGCAGCGCCAGAACCGCGCGGCCACTTCGGCCGGCACACTACTGTAACACCCCACGAGGAGGAGGAGGAGGAGGCGGGGGCGGAAGAGGAGGATGATAGATAACTTCCGTTCGTCGAAGGAAGAAATGTGTCTGTAAGTGGTGGTGATTGGAGGACCACGATTGCCGAAAGGGCTACGAGAAGTGGCAAAACGGAACGTTCCTTTTCAGATGAGGAAGCTTACAGTTAAGATCTGTTCTCTCAGTCGTATTCTGGATCAGGGGCAGTATATAAAGGAACGTGTTCTGTGGATGAACACTTTGTATGTTGTTAATGAGTTCGGTCACAACTGCCGTACGACATTCTGACGTCAAATACACTCCTGGAAATGGAAAAAAGTACACATTGACACCGGTGTGTCAGACCCACCATACTTGCTCCGGACACTGCGAGAGGGCTGTACAAGCAATGATCACACGCACGGCACAGCGGACACACCAGGAACCGCGGTGTTGGCCGTCGAATGGCGCTAGCTGCGCAGCATTTGTGCACCGCCGCCGTCAGTGTCAGCCAGTTTGCCGTGGCATACGGAGCTCCATCGCAGTCTTTAACACTGGTAGCATGCCGCGACAGCGTGGACGTGAACCGTATGTGCAGTTGACGGACTTTGAGCGAGGGCATATAGTGGGCATGCGGGAGGCCGGGTGGACGTACCGCCGAATTGCTCAACACGTGGGGCGTGAGGTCTCCACAGTACATCGATGTTGTCGCCAGTGGTCGGCGGAAGGTGCACGTGCCCGCCGACCTGGGACCGGACCGCAGCGACGCACGGATGCACGCCAAGACCGTAGGATCCTACGCAGTGCCGTAGGGGACCGCACCGCCACTTCCCAGCAAATTAGGGACACTGTTGCTCCTGGGGTATCGGCGAGGACCATTCGCAACCGTCTCCATGAAGCTGGGCTACGGTCCCGCACACCGTTAGGCCGTCTTCCGCTCACGCCGCAACATCGTGCAGCCCGCCTCCAGTGGTGTCGCGACAGGCGTGAATGGAGGGACGAATGGAGACGTGTCGTCTTCAGAGATGAGAGTCGCTTCTGCCTTGGTGCCAATGATGGTCGTATGCGTGTTTGGCGCCGTGCAGGTGAGCGCCACAATCAGGACTGCATACGACCGAGGCACACAGGTGTGGGGAGCGATCTCCTACACTGGCCGTACACCACTGGTGATCGTCGAGGGGACACTGAATAGTGCACGGTACATCCAAACCGTCATCGAACCCATCGTTCTACCATTCCTAGACCGGCAAGGGAACTTGCTGTTCCAACAGGACAATGCACGTCCGCATGTATCCCGTGCCACCCAACGTGCTCTAGAAGGTGTAAGTCAACTACCCTGGCCAGCAAGATCTCCGGATCTGTCCCCCATTGAGCATGTTTGGGACTGGATGAAGCGTCGTCTCACGCGGTCTGCACGTCCAGCACGAACGCTGGTCCAACTGAGGCGCCAGGTGGAAATGGCATGGCAAGCCGTTCCACAGGACTACATCCAGCATCTCTACGATCGTCTCCATGGGAGAATAGCAGCCTGCATTGCTGCGAAAGGTGGATATACACTGTACTAGTGCCGACATTGTGCATGCTCTGTTGCCTGTGTCTATGTGCCTGTGGTTCTGTCAGTGTGATCATGTGATGTATCTGACCCCAGGAATGTGTCAATAAAGTTTCCCCTTCCTGGGACAATGAATTCACGGTGTTCTTATTCCAATTTCCAGGAGTGTATTTGTTGGAAACAGTTTGACTGAGTTGTTTCCTACGAAACAAAATAATAGAACATATGTGGTGGCTCATAGTGACATGGGATTTCCGTGTAAGTGCGCCTACTGTATTTGAATGTTAACCGTAGGGCTCCATGCACAGGGAGAGACCAAGCATCCAGTGACAGGCGTACTCGTAAGTACAGGTATTTCTGTTGATGACTGATCACGGCGTACTGGAAAACATTACGTCATTACGACAGTATTTACTTCACTTAGAGGCTAATAATTAGAGCTACTACCTGTCGCATGCTTTTAAATTGGTATGTCAAAATATTTGTAGCAAGAGCAAGTCATTAACACACAGAGGAATGAGAGACATTTCCTGCCAGGAAGCATTGATTGAAATCAGTGGGGAATGTTGAAAACTTGTGTCGAACCGAGGTCTCCTGCTAACTGAACAAATGCACTGACTACTAAACCATCCGGACTCAGTGGTCATCGCAATTGCGCCTCCCGTCAGACCCAAATTCTCAACTTAACCACATACTACTGATTCGATCGTGTGTGTATGTGTGTGTGTCACCACATATACATAAAAGTTGTTAACGCCTTTTTTTCCCCTGAGCAGCAGGTCATATGGTGAGGTGTGAACGCATTGACGCAAAATGGTTCTTCTACACTGATGGGTATAGTCCACTTGGTGGTGCAGTATAACCGTGCAAAAAAACATCAGGTTTGTAAAGTTTGTGACGTGTGTGTGGGAACACTGTTCGACGCAGAGAAAAACAACCAATACACACTGTATTAAGGTACCACATGAAAATATCTGCACTCATACCTGTTACACCGTGCGAATATAATACAGTGCAGATGTCACTCCAGTGTTGTGACATGGGTGGACGTGCTGAATACTGTCAGGTCCATTGCGATGAGTTCTGCTTACAGTCGAGTCAGCGCTACAACAAGTTCGCGATTGCTGTCAAAGGGGCAGACAAGCGTGTGGCGTTTTTACCTCTACGACTTACTCGAAAATGTCACTGGAAACGGCAGCCGCTGTGTTTATCGCAAACGCGTTTCGCGTCTGAAAGCAACTCTGGCGGGTCACGCGAAGACTGTAGCGCGTGCGCCGCTACACGAAATTTCTTTTTTGCGGAACTGCTTCCGCGGCTCGAAAAGAAGTAGAGAGCGTAATGAGAGCAACTGCACGCCGCTCGCGCTTTTTTCCTCGTAAGGCGATGAATGGGAGCGTAATTTGGGTAAAAGTGTGGGCGCGGCAGGCGAGATGTGAACGCGAGGAATGGGAGACGCGGAACGGAAGAGAGCCGAGCATTGGCGCGGGGTGCGAGCTGGCTGGCTGGCTGGCTGGCTGGCTGGCTTTCTGAGCGCGGCAGATAACGCGCCACTGGCAGCACGGGCGGCTGCTATATTTACAGTGGCTCCTGATTACGTCGCGGCGGCAGCCGGCTGCTGCAAGCCGTCCCTCGTCGCGGCTGTGTCTGCCCGTGTCAAGGTGGCTCAAATACCGCGACGACGTCAGCAGTCGCTGTGAGCGACAGTGAGGATCCTTTGACGAGAGGCAGGCCTAGAGTCGACCACTGCCAACGGGATCGGTATTTTACGCCACGGTACCTGCCCAGTGCCGCGACTTTCTAGAGTCGAGGACGCGCGCAAACGTCTGTTGTATGCCTTGCCTCGTCCCTTCCACTGGTTTTAGAGTTGACACGATTCTGTAAGTGCCCTTCTCACTATTAGTCTGATGCATCCAGCACATCGGACGGTGCAAGAAATGCTGGTCGCTCGCCTTCTGTGGCAAAGGCAGGATAAGCAAATAATTTTATTCTGAGCTCCAGGACTCATAGGGACCCGCTGCCGAGGAGTCTTGCTCCCTTCCACCTTCAACCGTGATTTACTTTCAAAGACTATTCTTAAGAATTTATTTTATTTACTAGCGATTCATCAAGAACATCAACACATTTAGTCTCACTATGTAAGCATGGAAGTAGTTTCCAGGTAGTAACTGATGAAATCATAACCAAATTCCTTTTAACGAATGGGAATTTTATTCACTTTAATAGTGCCTAAAGCATATTTTAAAAGAAACAGATTTAAAATTATAAACAGAATGCACCCTCTAAATATCAAAGTTACAATTTATTTAGAGGCAGAAAGAAACAAGTTTTGACTGTATGAGCTCTCGTGCAGAGAACCTTGCCGCTCCCTTTTGGCACGGCCGCACTTACGACCGCTCACAACAGCCTCTGAAAGACTACACTGGTGCAAATCTGCAACACACCAGATAACTTTAAACTAAGAGTTTTAACAATTTACACAACCACACCAACTATGCACCCCCCGCAGGAGGAATGGAAATAGTACAAAACACTAACAATTAAAATATTAACCTTGCCACCGAAGGTACAACTTGATTTTAACTTCTAAGAAAAGGGTGGCAACTTTATATACTAAAACAATCATTTAAATAAAAGCCCATGAAATGCAATCTTATATAAAATTCTACAAGGTTCGCCAAACAATAGTTAAGATGCTCTACAGAACACAGATACCGCCTGTCAAGATCATAGGCAATAATTTCAAAGTTTTCCAAAGATGAAAGCCGGCCGCGGTGGTCTCGCGGTTCTAGGCGCGCAGTCTGGAACCGTGCGACTGCTACGGTCGCAGGTTCGAATCCTGCCTCGGGCATGGATGTGTGTGATGTCCTTAGGTTAGTTAGGTTTAAGTAGTTCTCAGTTCTAGGGGACTAATGACCACAGCAGTTGAGTCCCATAGTGCTCAGAGCCATTTGAACCATAGATGAAAACATATTTCAGGTATTAGGCCGTTACACTCCAAGCAATAAATTCGCTAACACACCAAATCCGACAAACATGACAGAGGCAGCTACTAATGTAAGATAGATTCATAGGGAGATTACCGAACAACCCGAACCGCAGGTTGCACTAACCCCCCCTACTCCACAAGGGAAAAACGAACCACCCAATTCATAAATAACCACCTTCCCGCGGGTGACCAAATGGACAAGAACGGTGGGATGACCCCAAAGCAAAACGGCTGGTGACCTCACCAAGAAAACAAGTAGAATTTAACAAGAGTAAATCAAACAACATATCACCAATCACTTAACTTCTAATAAACTGCGATTTTTCGAGAAGACCTGGCGCAGCACCCCCAAATCGCTCTCCCGAACCGTCCGCTGCCAGCCGCTTCAACGGACGCAGGAAGACGCGCCGATCTCCCGTCTCACGCCGTCGCAGCTCGCACCGGCCAGACTGATGTGCGTTGACTCCTGTTGCTCGCGCGTCCACCGCGAAGTCACTACCCCTCGCTATACGCCGTGGCCCGCTGGACTCACGTGGCGACCTCACATGCGCCGACGCTCAAGACGGACAAGTCATCTTGTGTCTCAGTGCGCGACCGACCAACCGATCGATCCAACCGCCAATGACCATTGCCTGAGCAAACTCGAGCAGACTGGCGGCCTAACGCGCAGACTCAGATGCAGGAACTAAGCCCAGACCGGGCGACCACTCGCTGAGTTCTCTTACTGGCAGAGTGGAAAGACTCTCATTTTGCCGGCTTTAAAGGTTGATCCGAACGACAGACATACTAGCACTCCGAACGACAGACGAGAGACTGACCCAGACTCACCGACTGACGAGCTCATAGCACCCCTTAAATGCATGTGAACAGGCAACCTTTGCCCTTTCCCACCAGAGGGAGACACCAAAGCTGCGATTTCCATAGCGGCGTCACCGCCAATAACGGAGGGCGATTGCTTCACACTACGCGCTGCGGCGCGCTCTTCAAAACGGCAATTTTTACCACGGATCACACCTCTTGCTCGCTGTTCAGTCCCCGCCGCAGGCTGTCGGCTCGTGTGTGACCATGTGTTGATCGGAGCCTCAATGGCTGGAAGTGAGGAGTAACAAACTGCGTTCAGTAAAACATTCGGTGCGACCGTGGCTTACCTACTTCCGCCCGCGACGAGCTGAAGTAGTGGTCCTTACACGGCCTGAAGCGGGAGACTGCCCTTTGACATACGACTTTCTCTTACGTCGCGAGCAGCTCCCAGTACGTCCCACATGTGGAACACTGCTGTCAGTACGACAAATTGTAATAATTGGCCGTGTTCTAAAGCACGACTTGAGGGTTGAACTGGGGCTACCACAGGATCTGCCCTCTAATTTAGATGATAATAAGGCCAGTTTTTAAGTTTCTGTGTGACGTTCAGAATTCTTCCTAAGACATTGGGTGTGAGATTGTCACGCAGTGGCTCGGTCACCCACTGTTTCTAAGTAATCTTCGAGCCACAGTCATCTATTCACTTCTTAACCATGTTTATTCTGATATTTTACCCTTGATTTTTATCTAGTAGTTCTGCATTGTTTCATCGGAATTTTATTAAGCGCTTTTCTGATGCTCACGTTACTGGGGTTACTTTTCAATTCTTCTGGGAGAATGCAACTTTGTTTTCCGCTTTATTGTTATTTTTCACCCCGGTCGTCTGTATATCATCCATGCAAGGGCTCTGATGGCGTTGCTGTTTAGCATCCTCACCCACAAATCATCATTATTGCGTCTAGGTATTCTGCATATGCGGTTCGCTAGGCAAACAATCAAACAATTCGTATTAATGAGTTTTATTATAACAAGAGAAGTACAGTTACTTAACTTTGATAGAGGTGTCGCAAGCAAAGGGCGAGATACTCGTACAAATAATCGATCTTCTTCAGAATAGACAAACACAATTCTGTGCTACGTAGAGACTGCTAATGAAGAGGCTACGATGCGTCGACTAACTAAGTGGCCAACGTTGGAACTGCCATCGAAGTGGGCTGCCACCAGTGCGGCTCGTCACTTATGTCGTTTTCACACAGAGGCCGCTGCCGTCCCGTTGTCCTGGAGGTTGGTCAGCGAGCGATTGGCTGACCTCTTCTCACAGGCTTCTCCTCGCTGTCGTTCCCGACTGGCGTGCCGGCGCTGACTGTACGCTGTAACAATAGTCATCATCGTTTTGGCATGTATGAGATAACAATTGGCATGTATCAGGAAAGAAGACGCCTTGGAGGTGCACTCAAAACCCAGCTCGTTGTTGCGCCAGGCGTACATACTCCCTCGGCAGTGTTTCGCTTAGGCAGTACTGGATGCAACATTCTTTTCTGACCTAGAAAATACGAGGCGACTGGGAACCAATGGAAATCGCGTTATGGTGATTTTCAGATTCCCTGATGAGAATAGAAGCGAGAAGAGTAGTAGCGTGTAACGGAGGTGAAATGACGTATTACATGTAGCCAGCATAGCAAAAATGGACGAGCGCGTGGTTCCCAGGAGGAGGCTTACAGTTCAAACCTGGCAAGATGGGGCACTGATAAATGCGAACGACACAGTGTCATTGCGCGCGCGCGCGCGCGCGCGCGCGCGTGTGTGTGTGTGTGTGTGTGTGTGTGTGTAGCAGTCATGGGATTATGACGCTGGCCCGCTCCCGTCGCCTCCGCACAAAAAAATAATAGAACTGTTTATATTTTTTCATGTGTCACTTTTCAGACCTTACAGCGAACATTATGACGGTTTGCCAAGGGCAACCGCCTATGTTCATTTTCAGTCATCTAAAATTCCGTGAGTACAGGAGCTTTTAACCACTCGTCACAGCCGAGTGGACAAAGTTGCTACTGGCGAGGGTATTTTATTTCTACTACTGAGTGAGATGATAATGTTGCGTAAGTTGAATATACGGACGAGCTTCGCGGTCCTGGATGAGTCTGTCAGAAAGAAAAGTTGCTGGAAAGCAACTGCGCGCGCCACACGACAGCGAGGCTACAGTATGCCGGCAGCCGAGCTGCGCCCAAGTGTCTGCTGCAGAGACAAGGTGCAGTCCTTGAAACATCCGTGGTCAGTTGTCGTTCGAGTTGTGTTCTTGAATGATGTGTGCTCCACACCGAGGTCCAAATGTATTTATTCATTTGAATTCAAGATGTAGCGCTATTTAAGGAGTATTAAGGCACATTCACTGTTTTGTGCGGATATAGTGAGAATTAGCTTCAGCATGTTGTGATGCGCTAAAGTGGAAGGACGTAGTTGTATTAATTTTATTATCATTTTGAAGTGGTAAGATTTACGCGAAAGTGTTGGATAAGTATTCTTGGGAACAGCTAGAAGTTCGGGGAGTGTTAAATTTTCTCGTGTTGGCGGGCACGAACTTCAACAGGCTCTGTTAGCTGGCGCTGCAACTGGGTCGTGTCTTCGAACCTTTCCGCGTCCAGATTCGGGAGGGCGGAAAGAGAACAGACTCGTCGATTGTAGCATCCTCCGTGGAAACGAAGACCCTCGAAAATGAGCACCAATTCTGGGAACTGCAAGCTACCGGGTGATCAAAAAGCATTATAAATTTGAAAACTTAATAAACCACGGAATAATGTAGATAGAGAGGTACAAATTGACACACATGCTTGGAACGACATGGGGTTTTATTAGAACAAAAAAAGAAAAACTCCCCATATTGCTAGACGCGTGAAAGATCTCTTGCGCTCGTCGTTTGGTGATGACCGTGTGCTCAGCCGCCACTTTCGTCATGCTTGGCCTCCCAGGTCGCCAGACCTCAGTCCGTGCGATTATTGGCTTTGGGGTTACCTGAAATCGCAAGTGTATCGTGAACGACCGACATCTCTAGGGATGCTGAAAGACAACATCCGACGCCAATGCCTCACCGTAACTCCGGACATGCTTTACACTGCTGTTCACAACATTATTGCTCGACTACAGCTATTGTTGAGGAATGATGGTGGACATATTGAGCATTTCCTGTAAAGAACATCATCTTTGCTTTGTCTTACTTTGTTATGCTAATTATTGCTATTCTGATCAGATGAAGCGCCATCTGTCGGTCATTTTTTGAACGTTTGTATTTTTTTTTTAATAAAACCCCATGTCATTCCAAGCATGTGTGTCAATTTGTACCTCTCTATCTACATTATTCCGTGATTTATTCAGTTTTCAAATTTATACTGTTTGATTACCCGGTAAGTCCAACACGTTTCCAGCTGCTTTTCTGTAAGGGGCTGTCCAAGCGAATGGGCCTACTTCCTTGACCGGCTGCAGAGAGCATTCCACCCAGATAAAGGCGTGTATGCAAGGACCTGTGACCCCTGCTGTGTGCAACAAATGCGACACGGATCATAAATGCACCTGCAGAACTGCATTACTGTGGGCCAGGCTAAACACTTAAAAAAACTGACTGCACGAACGTAGGCGGAAACGACCGAAAGAATCGCCGTTGGTTCTCATTTACACGCCCGCGTAGCCGTAGTTCGCGTACCAGTGTTCAGTCATACTGCTTGGTGAAATACCGATTGTTGGGAGAGCACACTTGGGTTACCTAAGTTAACAGAGTTTGTTGCTGTTATAGTTGCTAAATTAATTGCATGATACATGTATGTATCATGTTCGGAGATGTGCTTTTTAAAGGCTATATATTTGTCGTTATCAGGAGAAAGAAAACTGGCATTCTACGGATCGGAGCGTGGAATGTCAGATCCCTTAATCGGGCAGGTAGGTTAGAAAATTTAAAAAGGGAAATGGATAGGTTAAAGTTAGATATAGTGGGAATTAGTGAAGTTCGGTGGCAGGAGGAACAAGACTTTTGGTCAGGTGATTACAGGGTTATAAATACAAAATCAAATAGGGGTAATGCAGGAGTCGGTTTAATAATGAATAAAAAAATAGGAGTGCGGGTTAGCTACTACAAACAGCATAGTGAACGCATTATTGTGGCCAAGATAGACACAAAGCCCATGCCTACTACAGTAGTACAAGTCTATATGCCAACTAGCTCTGCAGATGATGAAGAAATTGATGAAATGTATGACGAGATAAAAGAAATTATTCAGGTAGTGAAGGGAGACGAAAATTTAATAGTCATGGGTGACTGGAATTCGTCAGTAGGAAAAGGGAGAGAAGGAAACATAGTAGGTGAATATGGATTGGGGGGAAGAAATGAAAGAGGAAGCCGCCTTGTAGAATTTTGCACAGAGCATAACTTAATCATTGCTAACACTTGGTTCAAGAATCATAAAAGAAGGTTGTATACCTGGAAGAATCCTGGAGATACTAATAGGTATCAGATAGATTATATAATGGTAAGACAGAGATTTAGGAACCAGGTTTTAAATTGTAAGACATTTCCAGGGGCAGATGTGGATTCTGACCACAATCTATTGGTTATGAACTGCAGATTGAAACTGAAGAAACTGCAAAAAGGTGGGAATTTAAGGAGATGGGACCTGGATAAACTGAAAGAACCAGAGGTTGTAGAGAGTTTCAGGGAGAGCATAAGGGAACAATTGACAGGAATGGGGGAAAGAAATACAGTAGAAGAAGAATGGGTAGCTCTGAGGGATGAAGTAGTGAAGGCAGCAGAGGATCAAGTAGGTAAAAAGACGAGGGCTAATAGAAATCCTTGGGTAACAGAAGAAATATTGAATTTAATTGATGAAAGGAGAAAATATAAAAATGCAGTAAATGAAGCAGGCAAAAGGGAATACAAACGTCTCAAAAATGAGATCGACAGAAAGTGCAAAATGGCTAAGCAGGGATGGCTAGAGGACAAATGTAAGGATGTAGAGGCTTGTCTCACTAGGGGTAAGATAGATACTGCCTACAGGAAAATTAAAGAGACCTTTGGAGAGAAGAGAACCACTTGTATGAATATCAAGAGCTCAGATGGCAACCCAGTTCTAAGCAAAGAAGGGAAGGCAGAAAGGTGGAAGGAGTATATAGACTGTTTATACAAGGGCGATGTACTTGAGGACAGTATTATGGAAATGGAAGAGGATGTAGATGAAGATGAAATGGGAGATAAGATACTGCGTGAAGAGTTTGACAGAGCACTGAAAGACCTGAGTCGAAACAAGGCCCCGGGAGTAGACAACATTCCATTAGAACTACTGATGGCCTTGGGAGAGCCAGTCATGACAAAACTCTACCATCTGGTGAGCAAGATGTATGAGACAGGCGAAATACCCACAGACTTCAAGAAGAATATAATAATTCCAATACCAAAGAAAGCAGGTGTTGACAGATGTGAAAATTACCGAACTATCAGTTTAACAAGTCACAGCTGCAAAATACTAACGCGAATTCTTTACAGACGAATGGAAAAACTGGTAGAAGCGGACCTCGGGGAAGATCAGTTTGGATTCCGTAGAAATGTTGGAACACGTGAGGCAATACTAACCTTACGACTTATCTTGGAAGAAAGATTAAGAAAAGGCAAACCTACATTTCTAGCATTTGTAGACTTAGAGAAAGCTTTTGACAACGTTAACTGGAATACTCTCTTTCAAATTCTGAAGGTGGCAGGGGTAAAATACAGGGAGCGAAAGGCTATTTACAATTTGTACAGAAACCAGATGGCAGTTATAAGAGTCGAGGGGCATGAAAGGGAAGCAGTGGTTGGGAAAGGAGTGAGACAGGGTTGTAGCCTCTCCCCGATGTTATTCAATCTGTATATTGAGCAAGCAGTAAAGGAAACAAAAGAAAAATTCGGAGTAGGTATTAAAATTCATGGAGAAGAAGTAAAAACTTTGAGGTTCGCCGATGACATTGTAATTCTGTCAGAGACAGCAAAGGACTTGGAAGAGCAGTTGAACGGAATGGACAGTGTCTTGAAAGGAGGATATAAGATGAACATCAACAAAAACAAAACGAGGATAATGGAATGTAGTCAAATTAAATCGGGTGATGCTAAGGGGATTAGATTAGGAAATGAGACACTTAAAGTAGTAAAGGAGTTTTGCTATTTAGGGAGTAAAATAACTGATGATGGTCGAAATAGAGAGGATATAAAATGTAGACTGGTAATGGCAAGGAAAGCGTTTCTGAAGAAGAGAAATTTGTTAACATCGTGTATAGATTTAAGTGTCAGGAAGTCGTTTCTGAAAGTATTTGTATGGAGTGTAGCCATGTATGGAAGTGAAACGGACGATAACAAGTTTGGACAAGAAGAGAATAGAAGCTTTCGAAATGTGGTGCTACAGAAGAATGCTGAAGATAAGATGGGTAGATCACGTAACTAATGAGGAGGTATTGAATAGGATTGGGGAGAAGAGAAGTTTGTGGCACAACTTGACTAGAAGAAGGGATCGGTTGGTAGGACATGTTTTGAGGCATCAAGGGATCACAAATTTAGCATTGGAGGGCAGCGTGGAGGGTAAAAATCGTAGAGGGAGACCAAGAGATCAATACACTAAGCAGATTCAGAAGGATGTAGGTTGCAGTAGGTACTGGGAGATGAAGAAGCTTGCACAGGATAGAGTAGCATGGAGAGCTGCATCAAACCAGTCTAAGGACTGAAGACCACAACAACAACATATTTGTGATTGCAATTTCTTCAATGTTATGCTACTGCAATGTAGCATTGGTTGAAATAAACAAAATCATATTGAATTACTTTTGAATGCATTATGGGAACAGCAGTGACCAATGTCTTATAAATAATTACTATTAAAAACAGTCTTGATCACGATTTATTTAACAAGGTGACCGGTTTCGACCGCTACTGTGGTCACCTTCAGACCACCTCTTTCTGTTGGAGAATCACTACTAATAGTAATTACTAATAGTAATTATTTATAAAATCATATTGGCACAATAAAATATGTTATGGTAAGTAAACAATTTATTATTATTTTATTAAAACATTTTATGTGTGTTATTTTTATTAGTATAATCGTACATATGTATGTCTCGTTAAAAGTGGGAGTGACGGCAAGTTTTTTTTTTCTTTGTGTGTGTGTGTGTGTGTGTGTGTGTGTGTGTGTGTGTGTGTGTGTGTGTGTGTGTTGGGGGAGATACAGTAAGCAACTGCGACACCGTCCTCCCAGAACCGAACAGTTGACCTTGGCTGTGACGGCGACGGTTCAGATTCCTCGCTGAGCATCGAAATTTAGGTTTTTTTCCTGCCTCCGTAATCGCTTAAGGCAAATACTGTAATGCTTCTTTTGAAAACGACATGTGGATTTGCCATCCTCAGTCCCAGCTTCTGGACTGTCTCTAATGGCGTCATCTTTATCTTCCTCCGTTACAAACCATTAACTCTCTAGTGACTGATGTAATGGCATCTATGACACAGTTCGCCGACAGACTTGCTACTGTGATCGGTAAGCAAGCATCGCATGCAACACGTACACTCTGTCTGCTACGGTAAGACTCACACCAGACCGGCTGGCGAGAAAGTCTCGCGTTTCACTCAGCCGACATTCTTCAGTTAGCTGATTGATCAACATTTTGTCGTATATATTGCCTTTGCATTCACGGGTCGACGTGGAATAATTAATGTTCTATAAATCTTCTAATTAGACTAGTGCTGAGAGATGTACTTCGTTACATTGTAAATAACAATTAATAATGCGTTTGTTTGAAAATATGTGCCTGCCTGTTAGCTGCCTTTGTTTAATATAATCTCGCCTCAGTAAATTTTATGAGTATTTGTTTTCTTTCAAAGGTGTGGCTCTGTTATGATCATTAAACTGGCTGATAGCACAGGGTCGATATTCTAGTGACCCCCCCCCACCTCCTCTCCTGAGCGTGGAGCAGGAAATTTTTTCTCGCAGTGAGATTTAATTCATTTTCAGAGTTGGATCTTCGGAATTCGCAACGCAGGCCAGATACGTAATAGTGTATCAGTGGTATTCAGTGTGACGCTGAAGTGATTCTAAATCTTCGACATTTGTGACAAGTTACCAATTAAGAACTGTGAGTGAAACATCAGTCTCTAAATTTTCAGTATCACTTTTCAAAGCTTAATTATCATCTGGAATCATATTTAAGGTTGTAGGATAGTCAGCCTGAAGCTACACTTAATCTGTTGCGTCTACGAAACCATTCCAGAATCGATAGGTCCTTTTCATTTCGGACACTACGTCTGTTCTGACATCAACGATTTCTTTGTCGAGGAAGATCGGACAGAAGTCAAACGGCCATGTGATAAAAATAATGTTATATCCGATAACGTAGACTCCGAAGCAACACACAGTAAATACGTTTTATGCCCCGGGGGAACGCTCAGCGCAGACTTGATTTGCCTGCATCTGAGAAGAGCCATTACTGTCCGGATCGGTTATAGACACACGGAGGAACGTCGGAAGAGCCGTAGTTTACGGCGGGACCTCAAAAGGCCATATTCCCGCCCGCCCTGTCACTAGGCGGGGCAGCGGTAACGGCGGGCCGTTAACGGCTTGATTGAAACTAGCAGGACGACGACACGGTAGCCGGGCAGCACGCCAGAGCCAGAGAGATACGGTATACACAGGGGCGGGCGGTGGCAGTGGTAACACTGGCTGGTGGCTACTGGGGCTGGCTCGCTCTGCCGCTGCGCTCGCCACTGTGTGCGGATGGCCGGTCCTAGTTATGCACTGATGGGGCAATACGTAGGGTTCTCACCCTACATGTTTCAATGAGTGTGGCTCAGGAAACCTGACGTCAGTCGCGCGACACGTTACGCCATTGAATGTCTGACGTACTGCTAGCATCTCATCGAGGGGTATGCTCTATCCACTGTGGCGCCCCTGCGCGTTCTGATGTGTGCCCAAGCTCACCTTATTCGAGACAGTCGCGGACCAATTTTTTGCCGTCGCCGTCCACTACCGCTTTTCGATTTGTAGTCTTAAACTGACTCTCCACGCAATACTTGTCATTGTTGTGGAAGCATTTGAGCCAGTACACACTGTGCCGTCTCTATTCGTAACTCACAGTGACAGTGAGCTAAAGCCAACATTCAGGCAGAAAGTGGATTCTTCTTACGAGACGAGCGTTCGTGCCATTCGTATAATAGAGCGAATGGTAAGTGTAATGAACAGGTGCTGCTGGATACTATACGTGATTCCGTATACCCTGTAGAGTGGCACAATTGTCTTCACCTCTTGGTGCATTGCCGGCCGGTGTGGCCGAGCGGTTCTACGCGCTTCAGTCCGGAATCGCGCGACTGCTACGGTCGCAGGTTCGAAACCTGCCTCGGGCATGGATATGTGTGATGTCCTTAGGTTAGTTAGGTTTAAGTAGTTCTAGGGGACTGATGACCACAGATGTTAAGTCCAATAGTGCTCAGAGCCATTTGTTGGAGCATTTCTGGTGAAGCCTAGCGTATCTGTGAATGCAGAACGATAACGGGTGCTCTAGTGACAGTGCGTACTGTAAGTCTGTGAAGCGATTCATAATGAAATAAATGTTAAAAAGTTTTAGAAGAGGTCAGAGATTTGGGGGATGTATTTGGCGTTATAAATATATGCAGCAGACTGGTGTGGGATATGTTATGAGTGGTCACATGAGACTCGCCTGCGACAACAAGCTGGTGGTAGATCAGCCAATGTCTGCACTGCGCGAGGCGACCAGTACCTCGTTAGCATGGCCATAACTGAGCATTTAAGAATGCAAGGAGTAGGTAAAGATTAGGCTAGTAGAACGGATGTTCTAGAACGATTGTCCAGCAACTACAAGCGCCTCGGACTCCAACGATAACGTGTGCGCAGTCCCTGAGATATTGAGTAGCGTACTGCTGTTGGAGCGCTACTAATCTGTAGCCTTTACATGTTCTAAACCAGGGCCTCCAGCGCTGTCTCTGGGCGACAAAGCGACCCATTGCACGTGCCACCACCTGTGTGTGCCACGGTAAAGAGCATTAAGTTTCAGTAGAATGTTCCGGAAAGGTCTGCAAAGAGCGCACGTCGTATCACATCTTGACAATTACATCGTACTGAAATCCAGGTGATACCATATGGAGTATGGCTGACAGAAACAAATTTGCATTGTTGGAAAGGTATAAAAAATATGGCAACTAAATATGGTAACAATTCCAGATACTTGAATGACTATCATAAAATGAAACTTCACGACTTGGCTTACTGATGAACGTCTTAATAATTACTTACGAGCAAGATGTCGTCATACTTCCCTAACTATGAAGGGACGACAGAATACAGTATAAGTAATTATACTGAATTTGTAATTTAAATTTCTTACAAAGAATTTCTATACTAGGCTAACTTTTATGTGTATTATTTAATAATTACTTATTTTACAGGACAGTGTAAACAATAATTTTTGTGTTGTAACATTGTAGTTACATTTTCTTAATAAGTTAAATACAGACAAAAAGGTTTGGGGGGACTCCTTTGTTACACAAGTCGCCATATACGTGCGTGTTTGACGGCACTGCGGTGACATAACTGAAATATTCTGAGTCTTTCGTGTAAGACGTTTGCTGTCGATCTTACTTGTCGAGGGCAAACGCAGCAGTAGCCACACTGGAACCCTTCCTTCCGACAACTCCGCACGGCGTATTTCAGCAGAACACTTGAGGAGGAACGTGCGTTTCGTCTTTTTGTGCAGAGGTGGCGGCTTCCGACTGGTGAGCTTGACTTCATTTCTTGCGTGAGCTGTCGCCTGCCGCCCGTATCCGGAGTATGGCAAGTCGGCATCTTGATCTTCACCAACCAGTGTTCATAGTTTGTAAACTCTGGCTCGAATAGCGGAGGAGGAAACCCGGACCCTCTTCGATTCAGTGTCACACGTTGTAGAGGCTTTGATAGCAACACGTGGCTAATTCATACTATAGTGAATTCTCAGATTAGGAATTCACATGCAGTTGCGCAAGCCTAACCGTTTGTGTATAGGTACGTACAAAATCTGTACTACAGAACTGGTTACAGTTACAATTCTTTTGGTAGAAAATCCTAAGAAATTTTGGTCTTACGTCAAAGCGGTAGGTGGATCAAAACAAAATGTCCAGACACTCTGTGACCAAAATGGTACTGAAACAGAGGATGACAGACTAAAGGCCGAAATACTAAATGTCTTTTTCCAAACCTGTTTCACAGAGAAAGACTGCACTGTAGTCCCTTCTCTAGATTGTCGCACAGATGACAAAATGGTAGATATCGAAATAGACGACAGAGGGATAGAGAAACAATTAAAATCGCTCAAAAGAGGAAAGGCCGCTGGACCTGATGGGATACCAGTTCTATTTTACACAGAGTACGCGAAGGAACTTGCCCCCCTTCTTGCAGTGGTGTACCGTAGGTCTCTAGAAGAGTGTAGCGTTCCAAAGGATTGGAAAAGGGCACAGGTCATCCCCGTTTTTAAGAAGGGATGTCAAACAGATGTGCAGAACTATAGACCTATATCTCTAACGTCGATCAGTTGTAGAATTTTGGAACACGCATTGTGTTCGAGTATAATGACTTTTCTGGAGACTAGAAATCTACTCTGTAGGAATCAGCATGGGTTTCGAAAAAGACGGTCGTGTGAAACCCAGCTCGCGCTATTCGTCCACGAGACTCAGAGGGCCATAGACACGGGTTCACAGGTAGATGCCGTGTTTCTTGACTTCCGCAAGGCGTTCGATACAGTTCCCCACAGTCGTTTAATGAATAAAGTAAGAGCATATGGACTATCAGACCAATTGTGTGATTGGATTGAGGAGTTCCTATAACAGAACGCAGCATGTCATTCTCAATGGAGAGAAGTCTTCCGAAGTAAGAGTGATTTCAGGTGCGCCGCAGCGGAGTGTCATAGGACCGTTGCTATTCACAATATACATAAATGACCTCGTGGATGACATCGGAAGTTCGCTGAGGCTTTTTGCAGATGATGCTGTGGTGTATCGAGAGGTTGTAACAATGGAAAATTGTACTGAAATGCAGGAGGACCTGCAGCGAATTGACGCATGGTTCAGGGAATGGCAATTGAATCTCAATGTAGACAAGTGTAATGTGCTGCGAATACATATAAAGAAAGATCCCTTCTCATTTAGCTACAAAATAGCAGGTCAGCAACCGGAAGCAGTTAATTCCATAAATTATCTGGGAGTACGCATTAGGAGTGATTTAAAATGGAATGATCATATAAAGTTAATCGTCGGTAAAGCGGATGCCAGACTGAGATTCATGGGAAGAATCCTAAGGAAATGCAATCCGAAAACAAAAGCAAGTAGGTTACAGTACGCTTGTTCGCCCACTGCTTGAATATTGCTGAGGAGTGTGGGATTCGTACCAGATAGGGTTGATAGAAGAGATAGACAAGATCCATCGGAGAGCAGCGCGCTTCGTTACAGGATCATTTAGTAATAGCGAAAGCGTTACGGAGATGATAGATAAACTCCAGTGGAAGACTTTGCAGGAGAGACGCTCAGTAGCTCGGTACGGGCTTTTGTTGGAGTTTCGAGAACATACCTTCACCGAGGAGTCAAGCAGTATATTGCTCCCTCCTACGTATATCTCGCGAAGAGACCATGATGATAAAATCAGAGAGATTAGAGCCCACACAGAGGCATGCCGACAGTCTTTCTTTCCACGAACAATACGAGACTGGAATACAAGGGATAGAGGTACCCAAAGTACCCTCCGCCACACACCGTCAGGTGGCTTGCGGAGTATGGATGTAGATGTATATGTAGTGAGGGTTTCACAAGCGGTATGGTACTTTTGTCTTCGCTCAGGAAATTAGAGGCAATGTTCGATATTTGTACTGTCTCACCATTTTTAATCCGACCCGCTAAGAAAGAGACTTATAAGAGAAGGAAAGTTAGAAAAGCTGTGGTGTGCGCAGCCGTGGGTGGGAGGGGGCTGGCAAGGGGACGGACGTATCCCCTTTTAATAGCAGAGGCTTGCCTGTCCGAAGGCGACTAGGGTGCGGCGCTGCAGCGGCTACCTGTGCCGAACCGTGGAGCGGAGTCGGAGGGGGGGATGGGATGATTCAAGTGTATCTGGCAGCCAGAGAGCACAAGGCAAGGGAAGGCAAGGCACCACTGTAGGGACGCTGCATCGATCCGCCGGAGCTGGGGCCTGACCTACCTGTGGCGCCGCGCCTCGAGCTCTGTAGCTGACTGCGTGCAAAATACGGCGTCACGCTGATTCACACCCTGCTGCCGCCGCCGCCGGGGATCTGCGGCGAAACAGGCCGTCGTAGGCACATCACTGCAGGTCTCATCCAAACATGCGGCACGGTTCCGGGCCAGCAACAGAGGCCACGTAGGCAGATCTCGATCAGCTCGTGGCGCTCTGGCAGTTGGCCGTACAGCCCGGCAGGTGGCGTATCGGGTTTACACCTTAGAAAGAAGTCCAAAGAAATCGCAGCAACGTCAGCATAAACATCTCGTAACTGTGTCATAACCTGTTGGCGAAGTATGCCCTTACATTGTCCTTCTTGAGATAGCTGAACGAAATACGCAGACAAGCGTGTCTTGCCTGACCTGCTCTCAACTGTCGGCATGTACACGGAAGCGTCAAAGAAACTGGTATAGGCATGCGTATTCACATACAGAGATACGTAAACAGGCAGAATACTGTGCTGCGGTCGGCAACGCCTATATAAGACAAGTGTCTGGTGCTGTTGTAAGATCGGTTACTGCTGCTACAATGACAGGTTATCAGGATTTAAGTGAGATTGAACGTGGTGTTATAGTCGGCGCACGGTCGATGGGACACAGGACTCAGAGGTAGCGATGAAGTGGGGATTTTCCCGTACGACCATTTGACGAGTGTACCGTGAATATCAGGAATCCGCTAAAACGTCAAATCACCGACATCCTTTCGGTCGGAAAACGATCCTGCAAGAACGGGGCCAACGACTAGTGAAGAGAATTGTTCAAGGTGACAGAAGTGCAGCCCTTCCGAAAACTGCTGCAGATTTCAATGCTGGGCCATCAACAAGTGTCAGCGTGCGAACCATTCAACGAAACAACACCGATATGGGCTTTCGGAGCCGAAGGCGCACTCGTGTACCGTTGACGACTGCACGACACAAGTTTTACCCCACGTCTGGGCCCGTCAACACAGACATTGGACTATTGATGACTGGAAACATGTTTACTGGTCGGACGAGTCTCGTTTCAAATTGTATCGGGCGGATGGACGTGTACAGGTACGGACACACCCTCACGAATCGATGGAAACTGCAGGTCAGCAGGGGACTGTTCAAGCTGGTGGAGGCTCTGTAATGGTGTGGGGCGTGTGCAGTTGAAGTGACATGGTACCCCTGATACGTTTAGATAGAACTCAGACAGGTGGCACGTATGTAAGCATCCTGTCTGATCACCTGCGTCCATTCATGTCCATTGTGCTTTCCGACGTACTTGGGGCAATTCCAGCAGGACAGTGCGACACCCCACACGACCAGAATTGCTACAGAGTGGCTCCAGAAACTCTCTTGTGAGTTTAAACACATCCGCTGGCCACCAAACTCTTTAGACATGAACATTATTGAGCATATCTGGGATGCCTTGCAACGTGCTGTTCAGAAGAGATCTCCACCCGCTCGTACTGTTCCGGATTTATCGACAGCCCTACAGGGTTGATGGTGTCAGTTCCCTCGAGCACTACTTCACACGTTAGTAAAGTCCGTGCCACGTCGTGTTGCGGCACTTCTGCGTGCTCGCGTGGGCCCTACACGATATAAGACACTGTACCAGTTTCTTTGGCTCTTCAGCGTATATATGAATCATTATTCAATAAATAATACCCCGCAGTTTTTTTTCTCGAAACATGTTAATTTTTAAGGGGTTGAACTTGGTGACAATATCAGTAATCATTTCTTTTACTTGAGTAAAAGTCTCCACCAGGTTTTATGGTCTTAGGATAGCTTTTTGTAATACCATGTATTCCTTCTGGGCGAAAAGTCTTTCCATACGGAGAGTATTTTCTGTTAGATAACAGTCCGAGGGCATAAAGTTTCGTCTGCAGCCGTGATTACTCTGCAATGAACAATTAAATATCTGACAGAGGGTTCATCGAGCGCCGTCAAGCTGTTTCTCCATCGTTTGTCTGCAAAGGCGCGCGCGGGAAACGATCACAAATTTGTCTTAATTTATTATTATGATTATTCCTCCCTATCCACACACTGGCGAGAAAGTTGGTGTTTGAAATTTCATGAGAATATCCTGCCGAAACGAAACACGTTTTTGTTTCAGTGATTGCCACTCCCGTTCGCGTATCATATCCGTGGCACTCTCTACCCTGTTTCGCGATAAAACAAAACAAAAAGTACAGCAAAAAGGCCTATTTTTGATGATGACATGTATACATCTCGGAAGATTTTAAAGTTTGACACGTGTAAAGCAAGATCAGTTGCTGTACCACTTGAAAATGGACCAAAGGCCGAAATTGCAATTGTGAAATAAATAATTCTTACAGTCAACGGCGAATATGATGTCCTTTCAAATGGTTCAAATGGCTCTGAGCACTATGCGACTCAACTGCTGAGGTCATCAGTCGCCTAGAACTTAGAACTAATTAAACCTAACTAACCTAAGGACATCACACACATCCATGCCCGAGGCAGGATTCGAACCTGCGACCGTAGCGGTCACGCGGTTCCAGACTGAAGCGCCTTTAACCGCACGGCCACACCGGCCGGCGATGTCCTTTAAAAAGTTGTACATGACTGTGAACGCCGACCATGTAAAGTTAATTATTTTCTTGAGCAAGTTTTCATCAATATGGGCACACTATTTCCTCACTCCTATTCATGTGCTACATCAGTTGCTGGTATGACTCAGTTTGTTGTACAGAATGTATAGTGTTTTTTCCAAAATTTAGGGAGAGTGCATTTTATGATAACCGCTAACTAATTATTTGAAAAACGTCAACTACAATCTCCTCTGTTGCTTTCTAATTAGATTTATTATAACAGTAGTATCATCTGCAAAAAGTGCCAATTATGCTTGATGAATGTAAGTGCGAGGTAACTTACATATGTAACGAATATGGGACACCGAAAATAGAACTTTACGGGACTTCCTTCGTGATTTGTCCCCAGTCAGTAAAATTCTGTCTCCTTCCGGAATGGTTTCAATCATTCAGCACAACGTTGTAAATTCTGTTTAATAATGATTCCAACTGTGTAAAGCCATCTATTCCACAAAACGTTCAGTTTTTCTTAGAGCGTAACATGGTCTACTCTACCACACACATTAGAAAGGTCACAAAAAATATCAACTGGTGGTATTTTATTATTTACGGCTTGCACTATTTGGTTAGTAAATGTATAAATAGCACAGAGGTCGCAGTACCGTGCTGCTGAGGCCGGATGGTCGCTCCAGAGAACTGCTCGGTAGGACTGTGTTGGCAGTGAGATGCCAGCTTTGTACATCCACATCGGGGCCGGTAGTCCAGAGCACCCCTGTTCCACATGGCAGCGGCCTAATACAGGTTCATTCCTGCACAACTCCCCCTCGCTAAGCTTACTTTCTCATCTTCATCGCTTTATACCCAACTTACAGTCGCACAGATGAAGACGGAACTGAAGAGATGCGTAGGAAATAGTTATGTCTGCCTAAACGTCGGTAATGTTGGTCGTTTGTCAGTGCGGCGTCACTAGCGATGCGACAGGTACCGCAACAACACGCGAGTCGCGCTTCCCGGGCTTCATTGCCTGCATTGCGTCTGGTGTTTGTTGAGGGAACTGTGAACAGCCCTGTTATCCGTTCATGCTGCTCCAGGGAGACTGTGCCCGTTCACACTTTTCTCACCCAATGCAGCGTTGCGCAAGAGATGGAAATGTCGCTCGAGGCACCGTCCACGAGAGCATGCTTCGTGGGTTGTGGTCACGTACAATGAACAGCCTGTGTGTTATTGAAACATAACTTCAGTCTTGTGAGACCACTGATTAAAAGTGTTCGGAATTTCATTTACATTCGTAATTCCAAGGACTCTCTTCAGTAATAGCGGTCACTGATGTATGCTGATGCTTGTTTACAGCTTGCATTAAATTATTTTGCAGCCTGACAGCAATACAGAATGCTCATGTATCTGTAAGAAACTGTTACTTTCCCTTTAGTGTACTAATAGGTTGTTTACTTTTGTTACAGGTAAGCATTCGTCTACCGACCCAGTTCACGATGGCTGCTGCGTGAGACTAGTGGGTGTTACGCAGGTGAAAGAATACGCCATCCTGCTTGTTTATTATTTACACATTCTGCTAAAGTGATCTGTTTATAATGTTATCACTCACGAATTGTTGGATTCAGTAAACAAGTTTTACTTTTGGTCGGTTGCATCATGGTTCAGTCAAGCTATCCAAACGCAGACAGTGAAAGCTCAACGGGGTTCAAAGCAGAACGATCTCTACGGGTCCATGATAGACAATATAGATAGTTGACTCGTATGAGTTTGCGGGATATGGCATAAAATGTTGGGAGAGTTTGCGCAACTGTGGTCTTGCTGCTAGAAAGTCTAAAAAAAATCCAGATGCATATTTTTCAACTTTCCATATGCATTGAAGGAGGAATAGGCAGTATGATCGCTCATAGTGTTTTTGTGTAGAGAGAAACAAAGTTTCAAAGGCGCCGTGTAAGGCTTACGTGCGCTGTAGGGGATTGGGCTCTTCTCTCATACAGGCGGTGGACAACGCCTATATAAGACAAATAGTGTGTGGCGCAGTTGTTAGATCGGTTACTGCTCCTACAATGGCAGGTTATCAAGATTTAAGTGAGTTTGAACGTGCTGTTATAGTCGGCGCACGAGCGATGCATCTACGGCGCAGCGATGAAGTGGGGATTTTCCCGTACGACCAATTTCACCAGTGTGCCGTGAGTATCAGGAAGTTTCCGTTGCCATCTCTTTCCCACCTCCTCCTTGGATAAATAAAAGTTCTTTAGTATTCTTCCAGTGAATGTACTTACCTTCCCTGCAACTGTGACACTCAAATTAAGCCGATACAGATGCAAACCGTTTATTATTTTAAAAGTAATGGCTATAGCTGTTAATGTATCCGTATCTATCCGACTGTGAGACAAGACGCTCAATGTCTTCGTAGAAAAAATTTTGCTGTTACATGCGACACCATGATCGTAACTAGGCGTGCACCCCTTCGTCCGAAGCGAATCGACGGCAGCGATACTCTTGCTGAAGGGCTCCGAAATTAAGGAAGTGACACTGTGAGAGAACGGGGATGCGTGAAGGGTATGTGAGACTGCTTCCCAGCTAAACTTCTTACAACCTCGGCAGAATGTGGGCGGGCATTATCCTGCAGCAGAGTGACATCGGCCGTCAACATTCCTCGACGTTTCGACTTGATGGCGCACTTCACTGTGTGGCACAGTGCCCACGTACCACTGTGCTTTAATTGTGACGCCGTGTTCCAGAAAGTCAAAGAAAAAGATGATCATGACTTTAACGGAGCTGGCATGCCTCTTGTTTCGATTATGCAGCAGAAGTTTTGCTGGGAAGTATCGTCCATACAGTCCTGATATCTCCCCATGCGATTTCTGTATCTTTTTGTGGCCACGAAGTAAGATATTCGTGGCCGTCGATTAGCTTCGGACGAGGAAGTTCACCGCTGGCTACAGGGATGGTTCCGGAGGCAAACGCAAACATTTTTCCATGAAGACATTGACCGTCTTGTCTGATATTGGGATAAATGTATCAACAGTGATGGCGAGTGCTTTTCAGATAATAAACAGATTACTTACTTTTTACATCTGTACCGTTTCCATTTGACTGAGCCTTGTAGTTTTATGTAGTTGTTTCACTTTAAATATCTGCAGACTCAATGTCTGAGATATTTGATATTTTTACTGTATCAAGTGATTGATAACTCATGGATATTTTCACGTACCCATGCGCAGTACACCAAATTTGTGTATATTGCGTGTCATGTGCTAGTCCCTGCGCTACTCTTCCAACCTCCGCAGATGTGAAATACTATGACGATAAGGTGTTACTGCATGCAGCAGCATCGCCTGCGAACAGCCGCACAGAGGTTCTTGCGTCATCCGTCAGGTAGTTTGTATACGTCGTCAACTGCAACAGCCCTGTTGTTCTTCTTTACTGCTACTTTTATGTCACACGATTTCTACTCGTTGAGAACGACGTGCTGGTTTCTGGTGCAGTCACAAAGCTGGTTCGACATTCAGTAAGCTTGTATCTTGTAGACTAGTCGACAGTGCGAAATGTTGCTGAACGTTTTCGGTTCTCCGTAAATGACTTTGAGCGAATTGTGGCGTGGTATCTTTGAAGAAATAATGGACGGTTTCTACTGCTGCCACCCTTCTCCATCAGAACCTTTTGCGATATTCCTTGTGCAGGGTAATCAATAGTAGGTGAGTTAGTGCTAGGATGTACGAACTGCAATTTTACTGGTGTTCCACATGATTCAAGTGTTAATACCGCTTTGAAATCGAGGTGTACCGTTCTACGTCTGAGAAAATCCCTCTGACAAGTGGTTACCCCACTTCCCGTCGCAGGGCAATTCTAAGATTAAATGCTCGTCCAAGTGATTAATGCTGAGCAAGAATGCGAGCTCGCGGTATTGGGAAGTTAGAAAGCAGTCCATTTTCTTGATTAAAACCGCTGGGGACGAGCCGCGCCGAGCGGTACAGACAAAGGTGGAACAGAACAGAACAGAACGGAACAGAACAGGGGCGCTGGCCGAGCCCCTTTTATGAAGATTGTGGGCGGCGCGGCCTCGCTGGCGCGGGTCCGGCTAATGGGCCGGCGGTAATTTGGCGCTGTTACCGACGAATTACCTGCTGCTCTGCGCGCGCGGCCCGCACTTCGGCCGGCTGCGGTCGCGAAATCTGCCTGTCGCGGCGAGTGACGTCTCTCACGGTGCAGGCCACTAAAAGGGGGAGGAGAGGGGGGCGATTCGTGAGAATACAGAAAGTCTGCGAAAGGAGTGATTGGGGGCGTGTGGAGCTCGCTATGACATTTGGTAATCGCGAAACTGGGGCAAAACACTCTTGGTTTTCTCATATGGAAATGATTGTAATGTGAAAGGGAGAGCGGTTAGGGTTCAACGTGCCGTAGACGACGTCGTCATTGGTGTCGAGGCATTGTCGGCTAATGAACGAGATACGAGCTTACCGGCCACTGGACCGGACTGGTAACTGGATTCGGGGCTTCTAGCACTCACAACTCCACAAGCTGTTCTTAACGAGATGAAATCGACCCTTGTAAAAGTAACTTAGGCGGTACTCTAAGGAAGTGTTAATTGACTGTATAGTGTCTGTAATAACTTAGTCTAGTGTATAACTTGGGAAACTCGGAGAGGCTTTTCGCGGACAGTGCTGTTTTCCGCAGGAGGGCCGCAAAGCCATAAGAATGTAGCGAAATGAAGAAATACCTGCAGAGGATCCACGGTTGATTCTGATCGAAAGTACTGCGCATACTTAGGCGAAGGGCTCCATTAGTAGGATTGGATTGTTTGGGGGAAGAGACCAGACAGCGAGGTCATCTGTCTCATCGGATTAGGGAAGGACGGGGAAGGAAGTCGGCCGTGCCCTTTCAAAGGAACCATTCCGGGATTTGCCTGGAGCGATTTAGGGAAATCACGGAAAACGTAAATCAGGATGGCCGGACGCGGGATTGAACCGTCGTCCTCCCGAATGCGAGTCCAGTGTGCTAACCACTGCACCACCTCGCTCGGTCCCTCCATTACTGTTAGATTATTGTTGTTGTTGTTGTTGTTGTGGTCTGCAGTCCAGAGACTGGTTTGACGCAGCTCTCCATGCTACTCTATCCTCTGCAAGCTTCTTCATCTCCCAGTACCTACTGCAACCTACATCCTTCTGAATCGGCTTAGTGTATTCATCTCTTGGTCTTCCTCTACGATTGATACCCTCCACGCTGCCCTCCAATACTAAATTGGTGATCCCTCGATGCCTCAGAACATGTCCTACCAACCGATCCCTTCTTCTAGTCAAGTTTTGCGACAAACTCCTCTTCTCCCCAATTCTATTCAGTACCTCCTCATTAGTTACGTGATCCACCCATCTAGTCTTCAGCATTCTTCTGTAGCACCACATTTCGAAAGCTTCTATTCTCTTGTCGTCTAAACTATTTGTCGTCCACGTTTCACTTCCATAAGTGTTCGATTAGCGACTGGAAATGCTAACAATGGTAAAATACTTCGGAGTAACTCTCTTGAGCGACCCCGCATCGCAATGACCGCGTGAAACTAATTGTAAGAAAAGCAGGAGGAGGAAATGTAATTCATGCAAGCATGAAGTGGCTTACAAAAATATTCGAGATGTCATGCTACGTGTTTCAATGTAACTGTCGTTGTGTTTGCTGACCAATAACCAGCATTGTTTCATCGACGTGGCTGCAGCGGACGAGCCCGTGTCCACTCTGAGTACTGTTATGTATCGTACTGCTGTTACACAAAGAGATTTCTTGTAAGACGTTCAGCAGCTGTTATGACCTGATTTCAGTATTGTACTGAGTTTCATTCGAGATCTCGCCTTTTTCAAAAAGGAGAGCGAGAGCACTTTGATAGTAATGTTAAAGACAGGGGGAAAAAGTTGTGACACATTTGTTTTATAGGACAAGTCGACTGCGGTAAGATAAGTTGATCCTGAAGCTTAAGGAAACTCTTGTCTTTGCGCTTTTCTGAGAAAGCACTTTGTTGACTTCCTTGTCTTGCTACCAATAAAATATTTTCAGGTTTTCACTTTGAGGAAAGAAACACATTTCATTGTTTTTCACTTCGAAATTAGCATGTTTCTGCACCGTTCCACCATTATGAGTGCAGTTATTTACAGGAAGAGTTAAGGTCTCTTTGAAAACCAAGTAGATGCTGGTATGGTTGTCATAACTTTCATTCTACGTTTTCCGAACAGCTGTAATTTGACTCCTCATTTGTTGGTTTCTGTACCTGTCCCGCTTCGCTGGTAAGCTTTGTTTCTTTACAGTACGCATTCGGCAACTATTAACGGTTACTATAGTGAAACTTAGGCATTGTGTGAGCGAAAAAAGTACGAATAATCCGTAAAATCAGTGTCGCAAATAATTGCCACTGTCATTACGGATGAACGAAGCATAATACATTAAATACAGTGTAAACTAATATAAAAATGTTCCAGCATACCTACTATCAGCCTAAAACAAAAGACATTTTTAGGTATGTGAAGCGATACATTCCCTGCTAATTTTTATGTTGGTACTCATTCTGATAGACTCACATATTACAAATGGGACAGTGTATTTCTCAACAGGAAAATTTGGGAGGTTTATGTTCACTTATCAGTACTAAAAACGGAACGCAATCTTACAAAGACGGAATCAAAGAGTATCTCTGGATCTCGCTGCATACCAGCACAACAATTCCATAGCAACGAAACAACAGCGTAAGAAAAAACTGTTAACTAAAATATTTCCTCGCAATCGGTGGTGTGTGCTATACGAACGAGAGAAGAATTAATAACTACTGCAAATCCGGGCAACTAACAATACAAAATTAATAATAAAAAGCATCAGTTATTCGAGTTTGCAGAAGTGGAAACGCTGCGGAATTGTAATTGAGATACAACGACTACGCGAGGAACGCCTTTTTGGAAGTTTTTCAGGTTTTTTCTCCCGTTAGTCTACGGGGACTGACGTTGTATCGCATCGTGTCTCTGCTCTGCCGCGAGAGCTGTGGCAGCAGCAGCTCTACGGCGTCGACTACATCGGCACGCAGTTGGAGTCCGGGGGCACGCGCCACACACTGTTACACACTGACTGGGCAGCTTACGAAGTGGTAACACCAGCAATGCACGGAAACGCGTATCAGAAGCTGGAGTATTTCATAAATATGCTCCGCAGGTGCGTACGACAACTGTCTTGGCCTTGGCTCACGGTGGACAGCAGTTTAGTCAAGTGGGCGAAGGGACGGAGCTTCCGTGTCGGTCGGTTCGGCCCGGCCCGGACCCGCGCTGGCGACCCGCCAGGTGGACGGACTGGGGTTCGCAGCGCCTGGCTGTACGGGCCGCGGCTCCACTGACAAACGGCCGCCATAAATACCGCCACTACCGGGGACTCCCCGACCCCTGACCGTTTTACGGAACCGCCTTCTGCTGCTCCCGCAACCCTCGGGACTGTTGCCAGAATAACTTAGAGATTCTCGGCACAGATCGCTTTCCTGCGGAACTCCGCAGTCGCTGCAACACTGTGCGACATCGAATCGAACTTCCGAGCTGGTTTTCTGAACACTGCTATTCCGTTTTCCGTTTCGTCTTCGCCGCTTCCTCCTCGAAGGGTGTCACTGCGAGTCGTGTCTGTCTAACTAGAGACGAGAACATCTTGTTTACCATGTTGTACATACGAGGGGTGCTCAAAATTTTTACTGTCACATCGAAAACATGAATTTACGCACTAAATTTTCTGTCTGTTTGCATTGCTGGTACACAATGAGGAGCGGAAACAAGTGATTCGTTCTCCGCATTTGACAGGGAACAACGCCGCAACAACCCATGCTATGTTGCTGGAAGTTCGTTCCAGCAATGTATCATCATACGACACAGTCTCAGCTGCTGCAGACGCTTCCAGTGTGGTCGAACGCGTCCGGATCAGGGATGGGAAAAACCGATGTGTTAAAATCGATACCGGTATTTTAGTTTTGAATAACCGGTATTTTTCGTCATTTGTTTAGTCTCGGTTGTAACAGTTTTTTTTTTATTTTTACTCACTCAGTAAAAAACCTAAATATCAATTATACATAGCAGCAAAGCTAAATTTTTCGTTTTTAAACATTCAAAAAAAGGAACAATTTTTATTTGTAAAACTGCATTTTTTAAAAATATTCCGTTATAACAAAAAATATGAGAAGCGATTAGTGCTATTTTAACAAAAATGGCGACAGAAACGAGCAACGAACAACCGGCATTCGAATTTGTACGGCACTAACGACACACTAACGTCCCTGTTGCCGTGTGACTTGGCTTAAAGACACGCGTCTACAACCAGTGTAGAAGACTCGTCCCCATCTGGTCCATACGGTACTTGCCCGCTGTCGTTGCCGGACATCCGTGGTATTCCAAACTGGCACCAACGATGGGCTTGAAATATTTTCACTAAGTGATTTAACAATTAAGTACAATGCTTCATTTGCTTTAAAAGATTTTTCTGCCATTTCTATCAAATAATGAGGATGGAAATTATGATACTAGTAATAAATTAAAAACTTAACAACAGTTCATTGAAAATAGAAGGTGGCCGATTTGCTGCGTGTGTCTCTATGATGTGCCTTTACCTGCTTGTAGCCCTCTGAAAACGGACAAATTAACACGAAAACGGAGTTCTTCAGCCTCAGGTTTCACCATTTAGCACCGACTATTCGTAATGCCCAAACAATGGCATGATTCCTGATTAGAACATCGTTTCTGAGCGGAGTTTCAAAAAATTGGAATTAGAGGAGAATGCCGGTGATTTTTTGTAGTATTCTACCACTTATCACCTTCCAGAAAAGCAGCGGATTGTGGATGGACTAAGCTTTCTTTTATTCCTATTTAATTCAGTATTTTGATTCTATGTATCTTGACAATGGGAGAGTAAGATTTTTAAATGTGTTCGATTTCTACGTTTAATACAGTAAATAATATAAATAAAAATGCTAAAACCGGTTCTTTCAGATACCGGTTCACTTCTGTGGTTTTGACGGTCAGGTGATGAAAAAAAAAAAACAAAAAAAAAACGATATAGCCGAAAACCGGTTGTTTCAGCTATAGCCGTCGTCGCTAGTCTGAATCACGAAGAACTACGTGGCACATCATGTCTCCGTGAAGAACCGGGAATCTCTACAGAAGTGGAGGCCTTGGTATTCGCCGGCCGCGGTGGTCTAGCGGTTCTGGCGCTGCAGTCCGGAACCGCGGGACTGCTACGGTCGCAGATTCGAATCCTGCCTCGGGCATGGGTGTGTGTGATGTCCTTAGGTTAGTTCGGTTTAAGTAGTTCTGAGTTCTAGGGGACTTATGACCTAAGATGTTGAGTCCCATAGTGCTCAGAGCCATTTGAACCATTTTGAACCTTGGTATTCAAAGACCGACTTCATACAACTGAGAAGGCGGTGTAAAAAGTGAAAAGCAACCAAGGGTCAGCTTTGAACATCCTATAGGACACACTGAAGATGTAAGTGGCTGCCCGCTCTCAGCCCTTTAAAAAGCCCGCGGTACTGAGTGAGGCAGCGTCGCAATTGTTGGAGCTGCCTCAGGCCAATCTAAATTACTTTTTGGCCACGTAATCAACACGCGCTGGTTCACTGTGTCTGCTACACAGGAAAGCACAGCGAGCGGTGTACACATTTCGATTGACAACCGCCGCAAAAAGACAAACACCCTACTATCGTCGGTCAAGGAGCTATTTGCAACTGCCGTGATGCGGTGCTAACAGGCTGCGCTCATAAGGGGAAGCCATCACAGGAGCATACGCCGAAACCTCCTGGCGAGGTGTCGAGGCTAAGCGTTGTGGGAGGTTCGCCAAGAGAGAGCTTTCTTGCTCCACAACAACACCACACGGTCACACATGCCCCTTATTTTGGGTTACCAAATTCTGCCTCAACCCAGTATTCTCCAGGCATGTCGCCTAGTGAGATCTTCCTGTCTCCCCAGAGAAATAAATCACTGCGCAGCAGGCATTTCCAGAATGGCGGCGAGCTGGAAAATTTCCTGAACAGCCAAAGTGCAGACCCCGACCACCGAGGTGTCCGCCAGCTCATCCACCGTTGCCGAAAATGTGCGGTTGCTATCGATTTCTCTGAGGATATTGACAACAGGCATGCTAGCGGGCATTAAGTGTACCCTGTGCTGCAAAAGATTCGCCGTCTAAGTGGCGAGTTGTTCCACGAAGACGTAAGGCAAGAGTGAAAAAAGGTAAGATCTGCACAATGTTCTCGTAACTGACTAGCATTAATGATTGAATCGTCGTGGCGGTAGGGTAATAGTAATTACATTTCCGGAGCCATTACTGTAAAATGCGAGTAGTTCACACCATTTTTTCATACGCACGATATAAAATTACGTGTTCGGGTGGGAGACCAGACGTAAAGCGATGCAGTGAGAGTTGCCTTGAATCAGCCGCCTCGAACTTTGTCTTACCTTACGCCCAAGTAGACCACAAATGAACAAAATTTAGGCAGTGGTTTTCATTATATGTTTTCTACTTGTTTTTAAGTGTTTTGATAATGTGTCAAATGCGTTTTTTTTTCTCAAATATCCGAAGCCGACATTTCTACTTTTAGCCTCCTATGTTTCGGATACATGTTATTCGGTTTCACATGCCAACCAAAAAACTCCTAAAAAGAAGAAAAAACTTTAATTCTGTTGACACTTATTTAGATGTGCGTAGTATTCAATAGCTACTACACTACGGCCCATTCACGGCAACTGCCAGGCCCAATGGAGGAAATCAGTCCCCTTGACAGACACGATGTTTTATTAAACATGAATATTTATGATTTTTGTGTCTACTAGAGTAAAATACAAAAGATAATGTTCAAGTTACATTGAAAATGAAATATTTAATACACTATCAGAGGATTTTATTACACACTTTCTTTAGATAGCCCGTAGATAGCAACCTTTCGCTAGACCTAGAGGACCATCACGACCTACCGCGCTCGGCGGCACTGAGATTCGGGAATTTGTTTGTCGCTGCGGGTGCTGTTCTGTGACCCTGGGCAAACCGCATACACAGCGACGCTGACCGTAGTACAAAGCACTATTACGGATACAGATCGGCCAATGGAAGCCGCAGTCAAAGTGAAGGCCGACACGTCGATGGAATTCCTCTCGTATCTTTGTCACTGACAAATAAATAAACGTCGCCAACTGAAGCTTCCAGCAAGTTTTCTCTGTCGTCTACGTCGGAAAGACTACAACCAAATGACAAGCGAGGGAGAGTGGCGAACGCATTATGCTTCAGATCTGTAAAATACAGTTTTTCGCAAAAATGTCAGCATTTCATCCGCTGTAAAAATTAGTGCTATTGGATTTATATGGAAGACATTGTGAAAATCACCAAACTTCGCATGTTTGTTTCATTAACAATTAACAGGTATTTCCTATCGTGATCATGAAACAATATGAAGCTGAATTGCTTACCACAAGAAATATTAAAACAATATTCCACCATACAGCTATTGAGTAGTAGCTATATCAGGGTAGAATTTTGTAGTAAAATGGGCAATACAAGAGTCTGTTGCATGGAGCGCAACAGATAAATGGCACAATGCGTACCAGGGAAAGGCCAAAATACGTGTTCATTTTCTTCTGAGATGAACGTGTGGGCGAAATTTCGACAAAATCCAACATTCACAACCTCCTCGTGTTACTTTGATAATATAGTGCGTCCCTTTTGAAGGAATGAAAGCGAATGTTTGCGACAATTCCATGTGATAACAGTAATTTATGATACTTCCCACTCTTTTCTTCCTTGTAAGTCGCACACGAATTAACATTTTTCACACTGCACGGACCGCAAAAGATCACACGTAGAAGGGATCTGCCATGTCCATCTCTCTTTGGGCACAAGCAAACAGGACGCCACATATCGCAGAAAGGGGGGAGGGGAGAGGGGGGGGGGGTTGATTGAGCGTATCACACTAACGACTTTTCTTTCCTCTCGGCTGTAGTTTACCCGTGGTTTTTAAACATCGATAATTTATATGGACTAATATTAAAATAATTAGTACAGTTTAAAATATTCGGTAATTTAAATTTTTTTATTTATAATGCTCAATAAAATTAAATTTCAATGTTAGATTAAAAACACAGAATTTACCGAGTCTACAAAATTCCCTGAGATTTTCCTAAACTTTCCAGGTAAAGTGTAATTCCCTCAGAATTTTAGGTTTCTAAATCTACATCCACACTCCGCAAGCCACCTGACGGTGTGTGGCGGAGAGTACTTTGGGTACATCTATCGGTTCTCCCTTGTATTCCAGTCTCGTATTGTTCGTGGAAAGAAAGACTGTCGGTATGCCTCTGTCTGAGCTCTAATCTCTCTGATTTTATCATCATGGTCTCTTCGCGAGACATACGTAGGAGGGAGCAATATACTGCTTGACTCCTCGGTGAAGGTATGTTCTCGAAACTTCAACAAAAGCCCGTACCGAGCTACTGAGCGTCTCTCCTGCAAAGTCTTCCACTGGAGTTTATCTATCATCTTCGTAACGCTTTCGCTATTACTAAATGATCCTGTAACGAAGCGCGCTGCTCTCCGATGGATCTTCTCTATCTCTTCTATCAACCCTATCTGGTACGGATCCCACACCGGTGAGTAGTATTCAAGCAGTGGGCGAACAAGCGTACTGTAACCTACTTCCTTTGTTTTCGAATTGCACTTCCTTAGGATTCTTCCAATGAATCTCAGTCTGGCATCTGCTTTACCGACGATCAACTTTATATGATCATTCCATTTTAAATCACTCCTAATGCGTACTCCCAGCTAATTTATGGAATTAACTGCTTCCAGCTGCTGACCTGCTATATTGTAGCTAAATGATAAAGGATATTTCTTTCTATGTATTCGCAGCACATTACACTTGTCTACATTGAGATTCAATTGCCATTCCCTGCACCATGCGTCAATTCGTTGCAGGTCCTCCTGCATTTCAGTACAATTTTCCATTGTTACAACCTCTCGATGCACTACAGCATCATATTGTGGATTGCAACTCCCTTGCGGCACACCTAAAATCACTCTTACTTCGGAAGACTTCTCTCCATTGAGAATGACATGCTGCTTTCTGTTATCTAGGAACTCTTCAATCCAATCACACAATTGGTCTGATAGTCCATATGATCTTACTTTGTTCATTAAACGACTGTGGGGAACTGTATCGAACGCCTTGCGGAAGTCAAGAAACACTGCATCTACCTGAGAACCCGTGTCAGAAGAGTCGCCACCCTGGACAACTACCAGGAACACAATTTCTGTGAGAAGTCTTGGAATATCGTGGAGCTGACATCACTTCGACTGCTTAAGTGCCAATCCCGCTACTGTTTGCTCAACGAGCCCATCATCCGGAAATGATTCTGTTCCAGACCTCCGACCTCACAAGCTGTCGCCGGGACTCGAACCCTGCCGGCTTTCCTCTGCGGCACCGAACTGTGACCGACCACCCTAATAGCACCAGCTGAGCTGTCGTACACGGTAGTGGCGAGACGCGAGTAAAACGGAGTTTACGCCGACAGCTTTATCCGCGGGCATTGGGCACATCCGCGTCTCCCGCCGGCTATTCTTCTCTCGCCCCAGCGTTACCTACTTTCTGCACTTTACGGCCGGAATATGCCGGTAGCCGGAGGCTCGTAAACCTGTGTGCGGCCCGGACCGGACGCCGGCTGTCACATCAATATAAGCGGCAGCCACGCCCGCGGAGAAGCGCGGCGCCCACCCGGAAGCGTTCAGCCGCCGTCCATCCATCCGCCACAACCTGAATGAATGTCTACGAGCGCCAACTTCCACAACGCGACTCAAGTGCCCAAATTGTGAACCTAAGCCAATACGTTCGCAATCGAGGCCAAAATCACCTACGCCATAAAAAAGTAGAAACCTTGCTAGGTCTGTGAACCATCCCGAGAACACCGAGACGATATCCTCCAGTCGTAACCATTACGTGAACGAAAAACACTGGTCCACGCGTGGCTACAGACTCTCTCACTCTGCACCGCCCGCCATGTATTGTTTTATTCTGTATGCAGTTGACTGCAACAGTTTCTGAAACAGAACGATTACGTCAGCACAAGAATGCAATATTGCATTATAAGATGCCCACATAACCACAACAATTCATTCCTCCATATAAGCTACAACTTTCGCGGTCTATCTCGTCTACTGTTCCCGCAAACTATTAACTGAAATTTTAGCGCTCCATAAATATTTCATGTGCTGTGTATCGTCACTCTACATATCCTATAGTAGAAAGACAAGCATTTGCGACACTTTCCCCGAAATGCACCCTCAGTCAAGTTGTGAAATAGCAATCTTTGCTTTCCGGATTGCAAAGAAAGTTGTGAAGCCCAATGTTCACTAATTCCGTTATTAGATTTCAATTAACCCGTAGTGCACCCTTAAATGAGTCTATCTGTTCCTGTCTCATTTCATAAAATCAGTTTCTTAAGCCGTGAATCCCGTCACGCAACAAACACTTCTAAACTCGAAAACAATCTCGTCACGATTCGCAATCTCAATAATTCAGATCAGAACTGCTCTCGTACGTATGCACTGGATGAGTTCTAGCAAGCGACTTCTTCTGTGGAAGAGCGTTGTAGGCGCATTGAATTTCTTCGTTGCGCTTACAACTCTCTTCCACATAAAAGTGATCTCTGATGACATTACTTTGGACTGAACTTTGTCACATGGATATTTGTCCATTGCTGAAATATGTTTCTTCTTTTTCTTTCGCTAACAAATATGCTGTGGGGTACAATCTAGTTGTTGACAAAACTCTTTCGTGTCAGCTCATCGGCAAAGATGTCGCAACTGCCAAGATAACTTTCCCTACTTCATGTTCTTTCTTAATTGACTTTAAGGTGGTTGTTGGGCGTTACAACTGACAAGAGGTATGTGACTCTTTTTTGAAACAACATCCGCAGTAGGAAATGTACAGTAGTGTCAAGTCGCCGTCTGCCAGGGCTCATCCTACGAAGCGTCTCATTGTACAAGGAACGCACAGTGTTGGCGTATCGCCGCGCGGGATTAGCCGAGCGGTCTGGGGCGCTGCAGTCACAGACTGTGCGGCTGATCCCGGCGGAGGTTCGAGTCCTCCCTCGGGCATGGGTGTGTGTGTGTTTGTCCTTAGGGTAATTTAGGTTAAGTAGTGCGAAGCTCTGGGACCGATGACCTTAGCAGTGAAGTCCCATAAGATTTCACACACATTTTTTTGTTGGCGTATCATGTAAGCGGCACAATTCTAATCACAACTGATTACCACTGGCAACTGTGCAACGGTGTCATTTTGCAGCATACCTAAGCGCAGGACAGAGGTTGCTGTGGTCTGAATAGAAGTTCTCC
Source organism: Schistocerca nitens (assembly GCF_023898315.1). Lineage (NCBI taxonomy): Eukaryota > Metazoa > Arthropoda > Insecta > Orthoptera > Acrididae > Schistocerca > Schistocerca nitens. The sequence continues at coordinate 1,299,017,926 of NC_064614.1, forward strand.
ACTTACGTCTGTTCTAATCACACACACAGATAGACGACGCGCTGAACGGAAGAGGCTGCTCACTAAATTCCAAAATCCGGTCTTCACCGAGGATGTAGAGCATATATTATTACCACCAACTTTCATATCGCGCTACAGTCTGGAACCGCGCGACCGCTACGGTCGCAGGTTCGAATCCTGCCTCGGGCATGGATGTGTGTGATGTCCTTAGGTTAGTTAGGCTTAAGAGGCTCCGGAACGCCGTATACTTGCAATGTTAAAATAACGCTTATAAATTACATCTTTCCTCACAAAGTATTTGAGGTAGGAAGTTGAACTTTTTACAGATTATTTATTGGAATATGGGCTACAACTTAACACAGGGATTTTACAAAATTTTAGTTCAGTTATTAAAGATGATTTTTTTTTCAATTGTAATGAAAATTCACAACATTTTTTGCAATTTTTTATTTATATATTCAAAAAGATACAGTTTTTTGGAAAAAGGCTGTGTTAAATTATGCAGAAGGTACTGTGTAACATTTACTGAAAGTTTGAAACAAATATGTTTGGAAGATCCTTAGAAAACATGTAATTAGTATGAGAAAATAAAAGTTTTGGGAATCGAGCGACAAAGATTGGATTAACTTTTTAGTGCATTCCAGGTCCATAGGATGGATTATCTTCATCCTCTGCAAACTCCTCCTCCAGCTTCCTCTTGTTCCTCCTCCTGTTTACTCTTGCTTGTATTTCTAGACTCTTTACAGCCCTGTCTGCAGCCTGAAGGCGTTCCTTGTCTAAAGCAAGCATCGCTCGTACCATGTTAGAACCTATCTTCATTCCCATATTTCTAAATACCTTGCACCTTACAATGTTGCCATCACTGAAAGTCGCAACAGCATCATACACACCAAAGTGAAGTGTTTCTATTCCAACAAATACAGTCTTGGGGATTCTCGACCATATAACACTGTTTACACTTTCATTGGGGTTTTGAGTTTTTCCGTGAATACACTTTTTCAACAGTTCAGGTGCTGCTAAGTCTCTGAAAATAGGTTTTATCACCTCCATTATTGCATGAGGCAGACTATGCTTATGAGTGTACACTTCACCAGTTAGCAATCCTTTGTTATATTTACACCAACTGTCTTCTTCTTTGGGACACAAGCTATGTTGGGGATTTTCATCGGTTGAAGAAGTATGAAAAAAAAAAGAGCCCAAACAGCCTTCTTCATTTCGTCGACACTTTGTGTATTTTGCCTAATAGCCATTCCATAATAGTTCTGTATTTTGTCAATTACACTGTCGGTTAACCTTCCCTTCCCATCCAACCCTTTACCATCACTGAGTTTTTGTTTTTTGTACGAAGCTTTCAGTCGCCGAAGTCTTGTTCCCATTCGCTTCTGTACGTGTCCAATACACTCAAATTTCTGCACTACAACATCATCACCATAGGGCTTCAGTCCTTGAACATGTTTGAAACTTTTAGAATCACCGTCACCAATGTAATTAACATATCGCACTTTATCACACGCCTCAGAACGCTGGAATATACTGGCAACACCAGCCACTTCCATTCCTCCACTACTGCCACTATAGTTAGCTTTGCAATTATTTTCATGTGTACCTTTATAATTTTGTGGACATATACAATACTTTGATATTACTGCTACATCTAAAACTTTCCCTGTATACATACTGGTGGCAGATACTACACCATGAAGAGATGTGTCCCCGTTTATGCCAGGTGCCATCGAACGCTGCAGTCAAATCTCTGTTACCATTATTTTCCATTACGGCCTCTTCCACAGCGTTCTTCATAGATTCTATACAGACATCTTCTACTTTAGACCCTATTAATTTATTATAGGTCGTAAACTTGGTTGGGGGATTTGGAAGATTCATGATGCCACAGAAAATTGCACCTGCAGTAGCACCCTTAGCAACTGAACGCAAGGAATAAACAAATATAATGTTGTGTTCGTAGATTTTGCTACCATTTTCTTCAGTTGCAGTTACTGCAACACTGTTCCAAAAGGTCGTCATGTATGAACACTTATCACATTTCAGTTGTATTTCACTAGCAAGTCCTACGTGCTTTATTATGGAGAGTTCCAGGCCAACTTCACTACAATGAATACATCTTACACAGTTTGAAAAAATTCCTTTGAGAACCGACATATCAAATATTTCATTCACATCCGATTCGCCCATAAAACATTCATAGTTTTCACTCATTGAACCAAGCTTCTTCTGTGAAGTATTTTCTTTCCCACTTTGACTGCTATGGGCAGGTGTACTTGAGAGGTTAGGTTCACTCACTTGGTTATCGTCTTTATTGTTTACAGTAATAACACATACCTTTGGCTTTCCAACATTTCTCCTTTTCTTAAAAGCCTTCAGAGGATTTCTAATAACTTTACTTTTACTCATTATTATACTTCAACAAAACAGAGACTCAAGAAACAGAATTAATTACGAATATTTTCGAGATAACGACAGAGTAAATAAACATAAAACAATCGACAATCACACCAGCGATATATATTGAACCATCACAGGTTAGCCACAACACATACTTTATCTCACATCACTAAAATGTACCTGATGAACACGGACGTTAATAATAACACCATTTGACAGCAGTTTAACAGCGCCACAGTGGGTCACGCCCATGTAGAACACATTTCAAAAAAAATTTAAAAATAGTTGTAGTCTTCGGAATTGAATAAATTATATATCTATTTAAAGGTAATAGTCTGCAGATTCAGAAAACGCAAAAAAGTAAAAATTGAACTTTTCATGATTTTGAGCCTTTCCGGAGCCCCTTAAGTAGTTCTAAGTTCTAAGGGACTGATGGCCTCAGAAGTTAAGTCCCATAGTGCTCAGAGCCATTTGAACCATTTTTCATATCGCGCAATGATCGCCATTCAAAGTTAAGGGAAATCAGAGCTCATACTGAGGCGTTCAGACAATCGTTTTTCCCTCGCGCGATCCGCGAGTGGAAGAGAGGGGCGGAAGTATGACTTTGGCGCGAATAGTGCCCTCCGCCGCTTCGTGGCTAGCGGAGTATATATGTAGATGTAGATGAGACAGAGCGAGGCGGGGCAGTGCAGAGTCACTGGACCCCCATTGGGGAAGGCAGCGGTTCAAATCATCGGACAACATTCTGAGTTTACAGTTGATTTTTCCCTTGTTGTAGGGATAATATGTTCGACAATGTTCCTGTGTGCATTACGTGTTGGCACTTACGTTCCGAATCACTACTCAGATAGAATCTGCTCTCGTCTGAGAAAAGAGTATGCGACCCCACTCCCCGCTTGTCTAGACATTGTGCTCTTCACACAATCTCCTGTGGGCTGGTGTCAACGGACGATCACCATGCATTCGCCGTGCAACTGGGGAGCGGAGATTGCGTTCCTTGGCGTCCTGTGAAATGTGGTTCCAGTTGCTCCCGCTCTTTCATATGGATCCTTTCTTGCCTGTTGCACAATGGAGCGGTCGTCTGCTTCTGTAGTTCACCTGGTCAGCCACCACCAGGTACGCGGGGCAAGGGGTGGTCGCCATCCCCCCCGCCCCCCGCCCCCCCCCCCCCCCACACACACACACCCCACCTCTCAGGGAAAGGAGAAGATATGGTATAGTCTGGTGTTTATTTTAAATAAAATGTAAAAATCGGTATTACGCAGGTTCTTAACAAGGTTGTAATTGGAACTTTACCATGCGTACGTACAAGCCGCCTATCATCTTCGAAAATATTAAAAATACTTCATGGCCACTGCCTGTGATTAGTGCACATGGATAGGGCTGTAAAGAGCCTCCTCCGCGTCCCCGGTCATTAGGAGTCTGGACGTTCGTGCAGCCTTGTAGCTGTCCAGCGATTTATGCCAGTCGCTGCTTGGGCGTGCTGACTGCGATGTGTACATGCATGCCTGTTTGGCGAAAGGGTTGAGCATACGGCGATTATTGGGTTAATGTTTTTTATCCTGTTCAGATTCCGGTCCAGATGAACGTGTTGAGGATTCAGTGCCTCGAATTACTTGGTACGTCCCGCTGAATAAAAGTGCTGCATCTAGATCACGGGGTCCCGGGTTCGATTCTCGGCCAGGCCGGGATTTTTTCCGCCAGGGACTGGGTGTTTGTGTAGTCCTCATCATTTCATCATCATTCAGGAAAATGGCGAAACTGGACATTGGAGAGACTGGGAATTTGTACGGGCGCTGATAACCAAGCCGTTGAGCACCCCACAAACGAAAATAATAATAATAATGATAATGATAATAATGATAATCATCTGAATACAAAACACCACAATCTCTTCCCAGAGTATCAAATTAAGGTTGCTTCAAAGAACTGGTGAAATTTCGTGTCGAAGAACGTGGAGCCACTGAATTAGGTGCACAGTATAGCTCTGATGGTAAAAAAGTACATTTCTTTAAAAAATTCTACATGATTCCTTGAATTAATGCTATGGTGAAGAAATTATTTTGCAAATGTTGCGCAGAATCCAAGAAAACTTATTCTACGGTTTTGGGTTTAATGACACAACAGATATTAGTGACAAAACTCGGAGATCACTATCTTTCTAAAAATGGCTCTGAGCACTATGGGACTTAACATCTCAGGTCATCAGTCCCATAGAACTTAGAACTACTTAAACCTAACAAACCTAAGGACATCACACACATCCATGCCCGAGGCAGGATTCGAACTTGCGACCGTAGCGGTCGCGCGGTTCCAGACTCACTATCTTTTCTGAGATATGTTTAGCAAGATATGATCAAAGAAGATTTCATAGGTTTTGTCAATCCGCGGGAGCCAGAAAAGAATCTGTGGGAACACACCCTGCAAGTTCGCCACCATCGTAAATACACTCCTGGAAATTGAAATAAGAACACCGTGAATTCATTGTCCCAGGAAGGGGAAACTTTATTGACACATTCCTGGGGTCAGATACATCACATGATCACACTGACAGAACCACAGGCACATAGACACAGGCAACAGAGCATGCACAATGTCGGCACTAGTATAGTGTATATCCACCTTTCGCATCAATGCAGGCTGCTATTCTCCCATGGAGACGATCGTAGAGATGCTGGATGTAGTCCTGTGGAACGGCTTGCCATGCCATTTCCACCTGGCGCCTCAGTTGGACCAGCGTTCGTGCTGGACGTGCAGACCGCGTGAGACGGCGCTTCATCCAGTCCCAAACATGCTCAATGGGGGACAGATCCGGAGATCTTGCTGGCCAGGGTAGTTGACTTACACCTTCTAGAGCACGTTGGGTGGCACGGGATACATGCGGACGTGCATTGTCCTGTTGGAACAGCAAGTTCCCTTGCCGGTCTAGGAATGGTAGAACGATGGGTTCGATGACGGTTTGGATGTACCGTGCACTATTCAGTGTCCCCTCGACGATCACCAGTGGTGTACGGCCAGTGTAGGAGATCGCTCCCCACACCATGATGCCGGGTGTGGGCCCTGTGTGCCTCGGTCGTATGCAGTCCTGATTGTGGCGCTCACCTGCACGGCGCCAAACACGCATACGACCATCATTGGCACCAAGGCAGAAGCGACTCTCATCGCTGAAGACGACACGTCTCCATTCGTCCCTCCATTCACGCCTGTCGCGACACCACTGGAGGCGGGCTGCACGATGTTGGGGCGTGAGCGGAAGACGGCCTAACGGTGTGCGGGACCGTAGCCCAGCTTCATGGAGACGGTTGCGAATGGTCCTCGCCGATACCCCAGGAGCAACAGTGTCCCTAATTTGCTGGGAAGTGGCGGTGCGGTCCCCTACGGCACTGCGTAGGATCCTACGGTCTTGGCGTGCATCCGTGCGTCGCTGCGGTCCGGTCCCAGGTCGACGGGCACGTGCACCTTCCGCCGACCACTGGCGACAACATCGATGTACTGTGGAGACCTCACGCCCCACGTGTTGAGCAATTCGGCGGTACGTCCACCCGGCCTCCCGCATGCCCACTATACGCCCTCGCTCAAAGTGCGTCAACTGCACATACGGTTCACGTCCACGATGTCGCGGCATGCTACCAGTGTTAAAGACTGCGATGGAGCTCCGTATGCCACGGCAAACTGGCTGACACTGACGGCGGCGGTGCACAAATGCTGCGCAGCTAGCGCCATTCGACGGCCAACACCGCGGTTCCTGGTGTGTCCGCTGTGCCGTGCGTGTGATCATTGCTTGTACAGCCCTCTCGCAGTGCCCGGAGCAAGTATGGTGGGTCTGACACACCGGTGTCAATGTGTTCTTTTTTCCATTTCCAGGAGTGTATTTCTCTGCAACTTCTGTAATCGACACTGATCAACGGGGGTGTTTCGAGGATGACAAAGATGCCAATATTTGTAGCAAAGATGCAGCAGATGAAGCGTATAAAGAACCCCCTAATGACTGGAGGAAAATTCGGTAAAACTGTTTCAAACACTATGAGAAGTTTTAATCTGTATCTCAGTAAATGCACTGCTACTTCAGCAGATGGATGCTCTGTCATGAGCTTCGAGACTGTGTGAGCTATCAAAAATGGTTCAAATGGCTCTGAGCACTATGGGACTCAACTGCTGAGGTCATAAGTCCCCTAGAACGTAGAACTACTTAAACCTAACTAACCTAAGGACAACACACACATCCATGCCCGAGGCAGGATTCGAACCTGCGACCGTAGCGGTCGCGCGGTTCCAGACTGTAGCGCCAGAACCGCTCGGCCACCAGCGGCCGGCAGCTATCATTACAGTCAAGAAATAATGTGGTAATGCTGGAGTAGCCCTTGTTTTAATTATTCTTTAAACTTGTAAATTTTTAAGTGCTCTGACGTGCAATTAGTGCTAAACTGAGTAGTGGTGTAAAGACATTGAATCATTTACTACAGCTGCATCAAAAAGAAATGCTGTACTCATAAAGCATGTAAGGAATTAGCTAGTTCCCATGTGTGAAAAACGGTGAATAGAAAGGCATCCGTCGGTAGCGTCTTTCCGGCAAACATTGAATGACACAGTGACAAGTCATGCCTTGGTTAAATTTTGCAGCGCTCACATTTCTCAAGTGTCACCTCTAGCGTGACAGCTAGGGCCCTTTTATATGCAATCAGTAATGGAGAATTTATCGTAACTCTCGTGTGTTGTTGATGTACTCAGCCAAACGTCACCTCTCTGCAGGTTTCTTCAAAAAGAGACTATTCGCAGTGGCAATGCACGTGAGATCTTTCTCAGTTGTAAAAACGAAGTGTGTTTGCAGATTTTAGCCTGCTGTACGATCGAGCCAAAAATTGGCTTATATTATAGGAAGCGCCATTCAAACACACAGGATCACATCTCGACAAGTTGACAGTTCTAACGATGCTCAGTCAAGTAGGGAAAGTTATTTCAGGGGGAACGTCTTTAACACTATTCTTGACACAATAAACACGGTTTCTGGAAAAACGGATTCTGTAAAGATGTTCTCAGTATCTAGAATCTCAACACACTTCTACCAAACCTCCGTTCACCTTCAATAATATCCGTGGAGTCGGTGTTTTGTCAGTTTTTAATCCATGAGTGTATTAAAAACACACAATGTTACACTCAACTATAGTTTTATACGACTTATTTTTCGAGTTAACTGCGACGAGGGCGGCCGTGGTAGCCGTGCGGTTCTAGGCGCTTCACTCTGCAACCGCGCGGCCGCTACGGTTGCAGGTTCAAATCCTGCCTCGGGCATGGATGTGTGTGATGTCCTTAGGTTAGTTAGGTTTAAGTAGTTCTAAGTTCTACGGGACTGACGACCTCAGATGTTGAGTCCCATAGTGCTGAGAGCCATTTTCTGAACTGTGACGACGTATTGTCATTCTCAGTGTTTACATTATAGATTTGGAACTATTAGTCTCAGGTACATTGTTTTACTAATATAATAAGTGTGGATATTAAGTTTCTATTCGTACTATGTTCGTTTCACAATGAGTATCATTGTAAACTGTATAGAAAATAAAAATTAGAAAAAATATTTAGATATCTACTCGAGAATTTATTATGTTTCTAATATTACTATTATTATTATGTGCGATTAGACCTTGTTGGAGCCGGCCGAAGTGGCCGCGCGGTTCTGGCGCTGCAGTCTGGAGCCGCGAGACCGCTACGGTCGCAGGTTCGAATCCTGCCTCGGGCATGGATGTGTGTGATGTCCTTAGGTTAGTTAGGTTTAACTAGTTCTAAGTTCTAGGAGACTAATGACCTCAGCAGTTGAGTCCCATAGTGCTCAGAGCCATTTTTGAACCTTGTTGGATCACGTAAAGCTGCTTGATACTTTTTTCCTTTTTTTTTCCACACTGTTCTCATTTTTTCTGCATGGGCACTCTTCCTTTCCTCTGTCCATTTTGTTAATGCTTTCTTCGGAGCTTCGTTCTCTGCCTGAACTTCCCGCCTGTCAACTTTCTGCTTACGTACCTTCCTGTCCAAAATATGAATAATTTATCTGTGGTTCTTGTAGGTCCTTTTTGCCTCTTGTATCCAAGGTATAGTTTTAAGTCCTATTTATGTAAGAATTTCTGTGTGTAAGTCTTGTTTTGGGAAGCCTAGAGGCATGCCCATAAAAATTTAATCGCCTTTTTCTAGTGTCTGCTGTTGGGTTGGACAATTTCTCAGTTGTTTGACAAGATTGTAGTCTATAGCCTTCTTCTGTTTACTGTCGCCCTAGTATCTTTCTCATGATTTTACGTTCTTCCTTTAACAAGTTTTATGTGGACTGTCGGGGTTTCACTGGCATACAGGACTTCAGGTTTTAATGCTGTATTATAGTGCCTAATTTTAGTGTTTGTGGACAAAAGTGTTTCTGTTGTACACCTTGTAGGTTCTTCCAAGGACTACTTTAGTTTTTGGAGGCGAATGTTTTGTGCTATTTTGTCACGCTCCGTAGGTTCAAGGACTTCACTTAAGTATTTAAAATATGGGACTCTAATGATATGACCGTATTTTGTAGTCAAGTTTTGAGTGTCAGTTTTTGTGTCGATGAATTCAGACTTTAGGAAAGATATTTGCAGACCAATTTTCTCTGCACATACTTAAAGGGTTTCATTCTCTTCGATTGCTGTTATCTCATCATATGCCAGTAAGGCTAAGTTGTCAGCAAAAGCTAAACATGAAATTTTGATGTCATCATTGACTCGCCACATCTGCATAGGTTTCCAGCAGTTTTTATTATTCAGTACCTTTTTCCATTCGCGGATGACCTGGTTCAGCACGAGGTTGAATAGGAGAAGAGACAGATAATCACCATGTCGGATGCGTTTTGATCAGGAAGGGCTCGGATATTCCACCCATGAATTTCACCTTGGAGGTAGTATGAGTCGATGTTTCTTTGACGACGCTAAGGGTTTTTGGATCTAACCCTCGTTCTTCAGGGATGTCAATAAGTGCTTGTCGGTCGACGTAGTCGTATGCCTTTTTAAAGTCAACAAACACGTTTCTGACTGCTTTGTATTTTAGCACGGTCTCCAGATTTAAAATTTGTTCCGTGCAGGATCTACTGGGGCGAAAGACACCTGTGTATTCACCAATTTTGTTTTCTAGTTGCTCTTGTGCTCTTTGAAGAAGACAGGCTGATAGAACCTGAAGTAGGGATATGGCTCCATAGTTATTTACATCGGATTTGTCTCCTTTTTTGTGTAATGGATGTGAATAAGTTCACATTTCCATTCCTGGGGTAATTTTTCTGTCTCCCAAGTATCTGCCATGTTATGGGTTAACTCTGTGAGAGAATTTGGTCCTAGAGCTTTCAGTAGCTCAGCAAGAATCCCATTTTCACCAGATGTTCTGCTGTGTTTGTGAATTTCTTCTTCTGTTAGTGAGGATGATTCAGGGTGCGTGTAAGTAGGCCTTTCTTTAGGGAATCTCAAAAGTGTTTCCAGACAATTAAGGAGTGTTGAAAAATAATGTGCCAGTTCCCTACAGTTCTTCTGGTTAGTGAGTGCTAGTTTTCCGGCAGATTTCTTGAAACATAAATTTTATGGGCTGTATCCGAGAATTTTTTCTGCAAAATTTCTGTAAAAGTCTTGTGTATTGTAGTTGCGAAAGTTTTCTTCGATTAAGTTAAGTTGGTTTTTCAGGAATTTTCTGTTAGTCTGCCGAATGATTTTCGCCACTTGTTTCCTGGTTTCATAAAAGTATTGAAGATTTTCCGGTGTTCTTTTTCCGTTGTAGTTAAGAAAAGCCTTTTTTCCGTTTTTCCAAAGCTTTATCACATTATGTAAGCCACCATGGATGTTTTGTGTTTTTCTTCGGGGGGTCTAAATCTTTAGCATTCTGCTGCCTGGACTTTTTCTTCTCCAAACTAAGTTTCTTTGATTCTTCTGGTGTCAAATTTCTGCTGGTGCACTTTCTTGCGGTGGACTTTCTTTGGGATAAATTTCATTTTTATCCGTGTCAGACAGTGGTCTGAATCTATGTTTGCACCTCTACGGACTTGTATGTCATGAACTTCCTTCTGTAGAGGATACGACATGGCAGCATAATCAATCTGATATTCACGGTGTTCTTTTATTGGGAATGTCCAGGTCTTTTGTTTTCGGGGATTCTTCCTCAGTGGTGTTGACATGATTTTAAGGTTGTTTTGTTGGCATATTTCGATTTTTCCGCTTTTGTTTGTAAATTATTGGGCGGGATATTTTCCTTCAGTTTTCAAGTATTGTTTTTCTTTGCCTATCTGAGCACTGAAATCACCCAATAAGATTGTGATGTCCTGCTTTTGAATTTTAGCCATTACTTTTTAAAGATCGGCCCGGAATTTCTCCACAGACTGTGGATCCTTTCTGTTACCAATGTTGATAGGTGGCTTGAACATTAGTGTAGGTATATTTCTTGTTAGCGCACTGCATGCGCATTGTCAAGGCGGTTGCTTATGCGACACGCATCTCTTATGGAGTCTGTTATATACGTTTTTCTATTTTACAGTTAAAGATGCGGTAATTTCCGCAATCTGTTGTGGCTTCATCTGTGAATCGTGTTTCTTGAAGGGCTTAAATCCGAATTTTTTGTCGACCTAGCTCCTGTACCAGATTATGTGATTTTCCCGGTTGTATTAGAGTGTTGATATTAAATGTGCCTATATAAGTGATAGTTTTGGTGGAAGTCTACCAGAGAACTCTGACTTTCTCTGTGTTAGTGACTGCTCAGGTCCCCCAGACTCCGAGAACCCGGTTGCCGCGTGTTGGCGGGTGGATTGAGTACCACCTGGGGTAACATTGTTATTACTTTCACGCATCATGATGGCTTATTAATTGTTTGTCCAGTGTTCCCACTGGGTTATTAGAACCAGTGATTGTCAGTCCCTGGAGCAATTATTGCAGTCGCCTGTAACATGGGGAACAAAAGCTGAGCAGAAGGCCGCCCATTAAGGGTTGAGACGCGTCTGGGTCTACTGTCTTGGCTTTAACATTAACCGCAAAAGCAGGGCCGCCTCTACCGCCAGCTCCGTCTTCACTGACGTTGAGATCTTTTTTTAATTATAGATATGTATGTTTACAAACTAAACTGGAAAAAATATATTTGTCAACAAATTAAAGAATTTGGTTTTAAATGTGTTGTATTCTGATAGTTTATTAGCTTTTGATTTTCTTAGCAGCTCACTGTTGACAAAAGGCTTTTGGAGCTCGTGATTTTTATGTTAACAGTTTTATAAATGAAGCTACTTAGAAAAAGGCTTTGAGTGCTATAATAAAGCACATATTTATACTTATTTGTTACTTTTAAGAAACAAAACAGCTTAAATTAGTAGTTTTTGAAGTTTTTTCCCCCTTACATTTCAAGAGTAAACCTGAATCTTGTTTCTATTTCAGGCATCCGCTCTCACCCACACAAATTCGTTAATTCGCCACAGACTTATTTGTAAGAATATTGATTGTTTTATATTTGTACGAAGTTTTATACGAATTATTCTAACATGAAAAATGCAATCGTTTACCATGATAAGAGACCGTGTCATCTGTCACCTTGGCTGTGTTCGAAGCAGTACCGCTATTTTCCGCTAGTAGATGTCAGAGACACAAGGCCTGAATATGGAAAAGGATTTTTTTAATAGAGGTAGCCCACCAGCCCAAGACTCACTGTGGTCTTTTGACCCGAATGATGAAGTTGTGAGAAACAGGTAACTGTTAGTCTCTGGTCATCATTTGGTCAGAACTTTTTAATATGAAATACAACTTCGTAAACTCTTCGTTGAGCGCTTGGACGCCGAAGAAAATTAATGCGTCTTTTGAAAAGTACGGAACCAAGGATGTAAACATAATAACATTACAGATTGAGCAGTTCAAAATCTGGAACGTGCTGAATGATTGAAACGCTGGACAATCGTCTGACAACCAAGAAAAGCTGTTTTCTGTTTAAAAAATATTTTTTTAAATATTAGATCGAATGAAAATTCAGTCCGTTAAAGCGAGCTGTAATTTTCGTGATAGTTTAAACAACGCCTCCATTCCATTACTATAGGCGCTTTCATACTAATCGAAGTATGTTTCACAAGAACCCAGGCGCTGCAGCGAGCGATTCTGGTATATTTGGCGCCTGCTGACTTCATAGGCCTGGCAAGACATTTCGGTGCGCACCGAAGTACTAGAAGGGACAAATCGTCGTTTCTTTCTTTCTTGTTGGAGCGTGTTCGTGGCATTGCGAAGTTTGCCAGACATTGTTACTCGAAGGCATTCGCCTTCTATTTTTGAAAGCGCTGGTATGTTTTTTTCCGTTATGTAACTGCGAGGCCTGTTAGCACACGGGCGCGACGCATTTAGATTTCTTAATAGCGGGCATTCTTTGGGAGACGGCTGCCAGGAACTGTGGCCATATTGTCATTGTGGCAGGCAACCGCTGTCATGACGACTGCTGTAGCTCTGTCTCTATCTCTCGTGGTGGTCAGGTGTAGTGCTCGATAAGAAAACAGACGGCCTTCTGACGTGCAACTCTTGATAGCCCAGAGTGAGGCAGAAGCCGAAAGGATCTACATAAATGTGAAGGACGAAACGTCTATGCGAAATCGCGAGGCTTTGGTCTCTGAATGTGGCAGTAAGATATAGAAGTAACTTCAGGCGCGCCCCAGGGAAGTGTGTTAGGACCTTTGCTGGTCACGTGTATATTCATGACCTTACGGACTATGTTAATAACAACCGCAGACTTGTTGCAAATAATGCAGTTGTCTATGACGAAGTACTATCTGAAAGAAGCTTAAATATACAGTCAGATCTTGATAAGGTTTCGCCGGCCGGGGTGGCCGAGCGGTTCTAGGCGCTTCAGTCTGGAACCGCGCGACCTCTACGCTCGCAAGTTCGCATCCTGCCTCCGGCATGGATGTGTGTGATGTTCTTAGGTTAGTTAGGTTTAAGTAGTTCTAAGTTCTAGGGGACTGATGACCTCAGAAGGTAAGTCCCATAGTGCTCAGAGCCATTTGAAGCATTTTGATAAGGTATCAAAGTGGTGAAAAGATGGGCAACATTGATTTAAATGTTCAGAAATATAGACTGGTGCGCTTCACAAAGCGAAAAAACCGTAGTATCTTATGATTACAACGTCAGTGAGTCACAGTTGGAATCGGCCAACTCGTACAAATAACTGGCTGTAACACTTTGTATTGATATGAAGTGGAGCGATCCCTTAGGCTTAGTCGGGGGTGAAGCAGGTGGTAGACTTCGGTTGATGGGTAGAATACTAGGACAATGCAATCAGTCTACAAAGGAGATTGCTTGCAGGTCACTCGTGCGACCCATCCTAGAATATTGCTCAAGCGTGTGGGACCCGTACCAAATGGGACTGACAGAGGATATTCAACGCTTACAGAGAAGGGCAGCGCGAACGGTCACAGGTTTGCTTGATCCGTGGTGAAATGTCACGGAAATACTCAAGGAATTGAAGACTCTTGAAGTTCGACATCAACTATCCCGAGAAAGCCTGCCTGCGAAGCTTCAAGAACCCGCTTTAAATGATTACTCTAGGGATATACGAAAACCACCTACATATTGCTCCCATGGATATTGTAAGGACGATAGAAGATTAATTACAGCAGCAACAGAGGCATTCAGTCAATCCATTCTTCCAGAGCTGCATATGTGAAAAAGTGGCACAGTAGGCTGTAGAGTCTGCCTTGCATCTTTGCAGGTTATGGAGGTAGATACGTGTGAATGGCCTTCATTGGCCGGATCCATGTAGGCTGTAACGCACAAGGAAGACTGATAATGTACTTGTTTAACGAATGTCTGTCTGTTTACGTATTTTACTCACAAAAGACCGATATGAATTTTACATGGGTCACTGACGAAAAGGAAGCCTTTCTTAGCAAGGCATTTACTGCGACTGGGCATAATGCTGATATTCCCAAGTAATTCCATTGGCAGTCATCGGTTTAAAACAACAGTTTATTAACGCATAAAACTGTTGTAGCAAGAAGCTAAAACATAAAATTGCAGCAGCGCTTCTTTATTAACAGTTTTACACTGAAGAGCCGAAGAAACTGGTACACGTGCCTAATATCGTGTACGGCTCCCCCGAGCACGCAGAAGTGCCGCAACACGACGTGGCACGGACTCGACTAATGTCTGAAGTAGTGCTGGAAGGAACTGACACCTTGAATCCTGCAGAGCTGTCACAAATCCGTAAGAGTACGAGGGGGTGGAGATCTCTTCTGAACAGCACGTTGCAAGGCATCTCAGATATGCTCAATAATCTTCATGTCTGGGGTGTCTGGTGGACAGCGGATGTGTTTAAACTCGGAAGAGTGTTCATGGAACGACTCTGTACCAATTCTGGACGTGTGGGGTGTCGCACTGTCCTGCTGGAATTGCTCCAAGTCCGCCGGAATGCACAGTGGACATGAATGGATGCAGGTGATCAGACAGGATGCTAATGTAAGTGTCGCCGGTGAGAGTCGTATCCAGACGCATCAGCGGTACCATACCACTTCAACTGCACACGCCCCACACCATTACAAAGCCTCCATCAGCTTGAACAGTCCCCTGCCGACATGCGGTTTCCATGGATTCGTGAGGTTGTCTCCGTACCCGTACACGTCCATCCGTCCGACACAATTTGAAACGAGACTCGTCCGACTAGGCAACGTGTTTCCGATCACCAACAGTCCAATGTCGGCGTTGACGGTTCCAGGCGAGGCGTAAAGCTTTGTATCGTGCAGTCATCGAGGGTACACGAGTGGGCCTTTGGCTCCGAAAGCCCATATCGATGATATTTCGTTGAATGGTTCGCACGCTGACACTTGTTGATGGCCCAGCATTGAAATCTGCAGCAATTTGCGGAAGGGTTGCACTTCTGTGATGTTCAACGATTCTCTTCAGTCATCCTTGTCCCGTTCTTGCAGGATCTTTTTCCGGTCGCAGCGCTGTCGGAGACTTGATGTTTTACCGAATTCCTGATATTTACGTGAAATGGTCGTACGCGAAAATCCCCGCTTCTTCGCTACCTCGGAGATGCTGTGTCCCATTGCTCGTGCGCTGACTATAACACCACGTTGAAACTCACATAAATCTTGATAGCCTGCCTTTGTAGCAGCAGTAACCGATCTAACAACTGCGCCAATGCTTGTTGTCGTACGAGTACGAGGGGCGTTTGAAAAGTCCGAGAGATGGCACCACCGGCACGTATCGAGGTCGTGTTTAGTTATTAGCATCTTTGGAAAGAACGCAAACCAAGTTTCAGCCATATTCGTCTATTTGTTTGTGTTTGGCACTCGTGTGAATCAAGGAAGTGATTGTCAAAAAATGGACGAAAAAGATTTTTGTGTGGTGATTAAACATAACTTTATGAAAGGCAAAACGCCTCAGGAGACTAAAGAGAAGGTTGATAAACACTATGGTGACTCTGCACCTTCGATTAGAACGGTTTATAAGTGGTTTCAAAATTGTCGGAGTGGCCATATGGCCACAAGTGATGCTGAACGTTCTGGACGCCCTGCGCAGGTTACGACTTCAGAAATCATTGATAAAATCCGTGATATGGTGATGGATGACAGAAGAGTAAAGGTGCGTGAGATTGCTAGTGCTGTGGGCATCTCAAATGAATGGGTACATAGTACTTTGCATAAACATTTGGACATGAGAAAGCTATCCGCAAGATGGGTTCCGTGAATGCTCACGCTTGACCAAAATGGGAATCGTGTGAAGTGCTGCAAGGATGGTTTGCAGTTGTTCAGGAAGAATTCGCAGGACTTTAAGCGTCGTTTCGTCACTGTGGATGAAACATGGATACATTACTATAGTCCTGGGACCAAACAAAAATCTAAACAATGGGTTACCAAGGGAGAATCTGCACCAAAAAAGGCGAAGACCATTCCTTCGGCCGGAAAGGTTATGGCGACTGTCTTTTGGCATTCGCAAGGGATAATACTCATGGACTATCTGGAAAAGGGTAAAACTATTACAGGTGAATATTATTCATCGTTATTGGACCGTTTGAAAACCGAGCAGCAAGAAAAACGCCGGCGATTGGACAGCAAGAAGACCATTTCCATCACGACAATGCACCAGCACACACCTCAGCACTTGTGATCGCAAAATTAACGGAAATAGGATTCCAACTCTTTCCACATCCCCCGCTGTTCTCCGGACTTGGCTCCCTCGATTACTATTTGTTCCCCAATTTGAAGAAATGGCTGGCAGGACAAAGATTTTATTCAAACGAGGTGGTGATTGTAGCAACTAATAGTTATTTTGCAGACTTGGACAATTCCTATTATTCGGAATGGATCAACAAATTAGAAGAGCGTTGGACGAAGTGTATAAGTCTAAAAGGAGACTATGTTGAAAAATAAAAAAGGTGTACCCCAAACACGTAAGTAGTTTTTATTTTCGCACGGACTTTTCAAACGCCCCTTGTATATAGGCGTTGCCGACCGCAGCGCCGTATTCTGCCTGTTTACATATCTCTGTATTTGAAGACGCATGCCTATACCAGTTTCTTTGGCGCTTCAGCCTACTTTGTCACCAACAGTCGTGTTTCAAAACAACCGAATAATGTCGAAATGTTCGTAACACGGTCGTAAGAAGTATCATCTGAGTGTCCACGCACAGCCAAAGATTGTGCAGATAGACAACGCACGATGGTTTCTCAGACATTTCCATTTCAAGAATTGCTGAGTGACATCCGTTGGGTTAAGCGTTGTCGGAAGCCATAACGAGTCTTAGGATTTCTGTGGCCAGTGTACAGGGCCCATTCATGCGAGGTGACTGGTTATTCCCTCCCCAATCTCTTTACTTCAAAATCTGTACTAGTATCCGTTGATGAATAAGGCACTGATCCAACCTACAGTGAGGACATACTCCTGCAATTAGACTTCATCTGAATAATGAGAAATTCAAGATTGAAAAGAAGACTCTCATGGTCAGTACAATTCTCAGCAGCCACAGAGTAAGAAAATTGTACAAATCAGTAATGAGATCATTGATAAGTTTTCGACAAGGTGCCATTGAAAAGAACTATTGCATGGATCGCAGTAGCACTAAAGACGAGAGGAATATTACCTCGAGTGGTTTTGGTAAACTAAATGGAGTCTTCAGAACGGTGCCTCCCGTGTATCTAAAACTGAAGTTTAAAGAAAGTTACATATAGCGCCTTTGAGGTGCTGATAACACACATCTTTTCTTGGGACCAGTTTCGGTGGAAACGATCATCCGGCAACCTTTATACCTACAGAAGTGCCTGGTAAGCATTTCGATTATCGGCTGATGGCAAATAAAGATTTGTTTTATCAGCAGCTCATAATGGTACTAAATTTGACTCTCTTCAAATATTTTACAGCTGTGGGGCACCATCCGCGGAAATTTACAGTCAATTTATTCACCAGTTTTTATTTATGGCCGTAAGACATTTCAGCAAGCTGGGAGTTACTAGGTGACAAAAAAAAATGCTTCAGGGGAACGTTCTGTATTGGAAGACGTAGTTGTGACAGTAGTGAAAGTTAAGTGGTATTGAGCGGAACGTGTAGCTGGGCCAATTGGTGCTAAGTGGAGCAGGCAAGTTATTTGCTAGACGTTAGCCTATAAGACATAAGAGGATACAGCGACAGTAGCCTACTGAAAGTTGCGTAGACGGACAGGAGGAAACATGCAGGAACAACATGACCGCAGTGCGTGATGAAATCTAAAGACGAGGAATTTATGCAACACATCAGTTGTCTAGTTGCAGCAGGCAGTTTTTCTATGTGCACATCTCTTTACTGCGTTGAACGGCACCCAAAACTGCGCATTCGTCAACTTTGTACTTTCTCCGCGCTCTCTGTCTTAGTTTGCAGTGTCTTTGGGCGGTATTCGTAATGCATTGTGATAAGCGTTGTCGTTTGTGGCAGCGCACAGTGAAGCAGTCAGTGGCGTTTTACTGCCGATGGGAGTAGCGTCCCTGCAGCACTTCCCTGGCACGTTTCTGCAACGCTTCAGTGCCTGGCCGCCTAACGCTAGAGTCGCCGGAAAAGTCTTCCACGAACGGAGGACGTCGCTGCTATCCTGATCTTCGTGCAAACCAAATAAATGCTAAAAATGTTGGAGAGAGCTTCAGTTAACCCCCGCCGTAGACTAGATTGTCAGAATCCGTCCCGTGTTCTGGCTCCGTTCCAAACTGGCTGTTATAGTCCACTTACTTTTAACTAGGCGGCGTATAACTAGACTGTGAAAATGGCATCGATAACGTAGACGAGCACCGCTAATACCTACTGAAACGCAGTAAGTGTAAAGGCATGAAATCAGCGGATAGCCAAAAATAATAGAGTTTCAAATTAAGGAAATACACTCCTGGAAATTGAAATAAGAACACCGTGAATTCATTGTCCCAGGAAGGGGAAACTTTATTGACACATTCCTGGGGTCAGATACATCACATGATCACACTGACAGAACCACAGGCACATAGACACAGGCAACAGAGCATGCACAATGTCGGCACTAGTACAGTGTATATCCACCTTTCGCAGCAATGCAGGCTGCTATTCTCCCATGGAGACGATCGTAGAGATGCTGGATGTAGTCCTGTGGAACGGCTTGCCATGCCATTTCCACCTGGCGCCTCAGTTGGACCAGCGTTCGTGCTGGACGTGCAGACCGCGTGAGACGACGCTTCATCCAGTCCCAAACATGCTCAATGGGGGACAGATCCGGAGATCTTGCTGGCCAGGGTAGTTGACTTACACCTTCTAGAGCACGTTGGGTGGCACGGGATACATGCGGACGTGCATTGTCCTGTTGGAACAGCAAGTTCCCTTGCCGGTCTAGGAATGGTAGAACGATGGGTTCGATGACGGTTTGGATGTACCGTGCACTATTCAGTGTCCCCTCGACGATCACCAGTGGTGTACGGCCAGTGTAGGCGATCGCTCCCCACACCATGATGCCGGGTGTTGGCCCTGTGTGCCTCGGTCGTATGCAGTCCTGATTGTGGCGCTCACCTGCACGGCGCCAAACACGCATACGACCATCATTGGCACCAAGGCAGAAGCGACTCTCATCGCTGAAGACGACACGTCTCCATTCGTCCCTCCATTCACGCCTGTCGCGACACCACTGGAGGCGGGCTGCACGATGTTGGGGCGTGAGCGGAAGACGGCCTAACGGTGTGCGGGACCGTAGCCCAGCTTCATGGAGACGGTTGCGAATGGTCCTCGCCGATACCCCAGGAGCAACAGTGTCCCTAATTTGCTGGGAAGTGGCGGTGCGGTTCCCTACGGCACTGCGCAGGATCCTACGGTCTTGGCGTGCATCCGTGCGTCGCTGCGGTCCGGTCCCAGGTCGACGGGCACGTGCACCTTCCGCCGACCACTGGCGACAACATCGATGTACTGTGGAGACCTCACGCCCCACGTGTTGAGCAATTCGGCGGTACGTCCACCCGGCCTCCCGCATGCCCACTATACGCCCTCGCTCAAAGTCCGTCAACTGCACATACGGTTCACGTCCACGCTGTCGCGGCATGCTACCAGTGTTAAAGACTGCGATGGAGCTCCGTATGCCACGGCAAACTGGCTGACACTGACGGCGGCGGTGCACAAATGCTGCGCAGCTAGCGCCATTCGACGGCCAACACCGCGGTTCCTGGTGTGTCCGCTGTGCCGTGCGTGTGATCATTGCTTCTACAGCCCTCTCGCAGTGTCCGGAGCAAGTATGGTGGGTCTGACACACCGGTGTCAATGTGTTCTTTTTTCCATTTCCAGGAGTGTATGTTTCCACGGGAAAAGAGTCACCCGAAATTTTAGCAGTACAAGTAAGACAGAAACCATCCATAATCATCTACTCTATAAATGAAACGCCTGGTTAAATTCACAGGACAGAACAGGTAGTTGGAATTGAGGAAATGGGCCAAAAATGAGCGGCTGTCAGTTACATTCGAAGACATACAACTTTGTTTAGTTGCCCAAACATTACAGCGCAAATTTCCGAGCTTAACTATCGACTGAATATCTCACACAATCTTATGGCTTAAGGGCACAACCTCTTTTTTAAAAATGGCTGAAGGCCCATGATTTAAAACCCAACTAAAAGCATACAAATTCAAACTATCGGCTATGAGCCATTAAAATACACAAACACCAATAAGAAAAGGCAGTACAGCCAGCGGCGCTCAGAAGTTTCCAGGGGTCGGTCTGCACTTGAAATATTAACGTTCACTTAGGGGAGACAGGTAGTCGGCCCAACGGTATCCGATCCGCCGGCGACCCAACGGAGAGACAGTCAACGGACCCACCGACAAGACGACTTGCTTTCCACCCGACCAGTACTCAAGTAACTCCAATGCCAAAACGTAAAAGGCGTAGCCGCCCACAACCAAGTATGCATAAGCTGTCAAAACAACACACGCGTGTTGGACAGCGACAACACGGTGAGGAAAGGACACTGGCTGAATTTTACGTCAGCGGCCAGGGCAGGTAACCGGAACGCTAACGGCCACAAGGCAGAAAATTCCGCTGGTGCACTTGGACATCAAATAACCAAAATACAGTTAAGCATGGGTCTAGTCAGTTGCATAATAACTCTGGTGTCTCAATTTTTCGCTTTAAATAACCTCGTGGCTGGGATTTTGTGCCGGTGTACAGGCAGCGTAGATGACGGACTGCCCTAAGGGCTGACACAACACAGCGCTGCTGCTATTTCCGTTGCACACGTGCCGTTGGCTCACACGCGGGAATGCTGTAATTTCCGATACATTCCTCTAGAAATTTAAGTTGGCCAGTTTACGTATTTCGTAACCGTTAACAAGTGTCAGGGTTACAAACTGCATCACACTCATGGGCAAGTAGCGTGTGTAGCACGTATGCGTGCACTTTTTTTTCTGATAGTATAGTGACCGCTATTCTGAGCACTTTGGTCTTCTGCGTATTTTTGAGTTCTCTGAAGTGAAAAAATTACGAGGAGCGGCCCGTATTAAAATTAGTTCTGTGAGATATTGTCACACAGTCTCTTGTCACTGTTGAAGGAGGTCTCTGTAGAGCGCTTACAAATGAACTTCGGTATTTGCCGCATTCTGACAGGTATTTATTGATAGCTGAATTGACTCGAGCTTGAGACATTAGGATAATTTTGCTCATCGATCTTCGCTTGCGGACTGTGCATTGTTTGGGAAGTTCTTCGCCGAATGAAAGCATTTGTCAGTGGCTGAAGCTCTCTGTCGTGGACACTGATAGATTTCAGAGAAAACCATTTATTTCGACAGTCCCTGCCACTGTTAGTCGCCTTCTGCCTAGCGGAGAAATGTGAGAGGCTTCCTTTGCTTTAGTCTTTTCATACAAACGAAGATAGCACTAGACATTTACATGCATTGTTGACAAACTACGCTCAGTGGCTACGTGTGCCTACCGGACATAGTACATATTTCCCCCACCCTTCCGCCCACTGTTAGGAAAACTCTTGCGGCTGGAGAGAATGACGGTCACGTGGATCGCACGGTGGACACATTCATCCATGCGCAGTTGAGAGTTCTATTGGAATGACTTGTCTAAAACACATTATGCGAAGTTATAAATGTCTCACTGTTCGTTTGAGACCACGTAGGAGGGAAAAAGTTTTTTGTTACGGAACTACCCTCATATATGCTGATCATGATGGGGTGGGCAAAGTGGCGAGACTGGTTTCTCAAATCGATGTCAAAAATTAAAACGCTTCTTCCTTGATATATATTAGTAGCTAAGCTTCAAGAGATAAGTCTAGGGGACAGGTACATGCAGTTTTTGCATATGAGCGTCAAAGGGCCCGGCTAGGGTTTTATTTCTGACTACTTGAGAACTAACAGCAGGCCAGTAGGAAGCTAGACTGCAGCTGTGGCTCTCTGTAACACACGTTAAAGAATGTCTCCGCGCTGATGCGGATGTAGACTAGAAAAGCTGTATGACCACCGGCAGATTCAGGTGTGTCGCTGGGAGATTCGATAGAATCCTTACAAGGTGAGCCATGTGAGTGCGGAAAAACATAGGCAAGTTATGCTCGTCAGATAACACTGCAGTGCAGTGTCAGATGATGGCCATTGGCGTAACTCGTTGTTAGGCTGTACACAAATGAACTTTCTTACTTTCCGTTATCATCTAATGGTTTAACGTGATGGTTACATATTTCATTATTATGTAGTCTCTGTAATTTCTCGTGATTGCATTATGATTTATTATCTGAATATGTTTCTTCTTATTTTCAGTAATGCCCACTCATCATATTTATTTCTTCTTCGTTATACCTTCTTTGTAGTGTTTACTCTGAAAAGAGAAAGCTGTATTCCAGCGAAATTTTTGTGTGATGTGACTTCTTCTGTGGCATGTTTTCACATGCACTGTTTTGAATTAAGAAATAGATAATTAAAAATGCGAAAGGGAACCGAGCGATGTGCTATAGTGATTAGCACTCTGGCCTCACATTCGGGAGAACGACGGTTCAAACCCGCCTCTGGCCATCCTGATTTAGGTTTTCCTTCATTTTCCTAAAATCGCTTCAGGCAAATGCTGGGATGTTTCCTTTGAAAGGACACGGCCGACTTCCTTCCTCGTCCTTCCCTAATCGGATAGGATTTGGTCCCCTCCCTCGAATCAACCCAGGGAACTGAATGCTCCCAGCAAGAGAAAAGAATTAAGAGACGTGTTTGAATCAGAAAGGACGAAATGCACCTCCGAAAGTAATCCTGAACTACGTGCACTATTGTGTGACAAACGAACTTCCGTTAGCCGAAGTTAACTTTCTTCAGGGAGGCATAAAATTTTTTGTGTCGTAAGTCTTCGAGAGCTGTTCGGAAAATGAATGGCGCGCGAGGGGAAGCGAGTAGCGAATCATCGTGCCGTGGGACATCCCTGGCCGCCGGCGAATGAATTCGGCCTTGCCCGTGTATCCCGTAATTGGGCGGACGTTGGCGAGGGGGGTCTTGCGTCTGCCGAGCGGCCGGTGCGCCGTGCGTCCACAGCTGCCGTCTCTGCGAGAGCGTTTAAAATGCCCTACATCGGCAGCAGTGCAGCATCGGCACTGATGTGTCACGGTTGCCGTTGGAATCGGTCCACAACCAGTCACAAACCGCCTCTGTCGTGTCATTTAGCGTACGAGGCTTTGCGGGTCAGGCGGCGTCCTTCACAGTTTACCACAGAAAGAAGTCTAACGGCGTTAGATCGGCAGATACGGGTGGAAACTCAACTTTCCGTTGGCGCCTAGCTATCTCTCAACGAATGGTTCATCCAGGAATAGCCGCACGCCACAGTGGCAATGCTACGCTACACCGTCTTGTTAAAAAAAAAAAAAAAAAAATCTTCATCTCGGTTTAGTTAGTGAACGGCTGGTGCAATAACATGGTAAAGTCCCTTACACCTGTCACCGTTCCTTCAAAAACGAATGGCCCTACAAGTCCTATGACAAACATATCATGCCACACTGATAACCCAGGAAGATTAACAACTCGTTCTTCCCTAACATGGGGATTATATCTTGTCCGCTGCGCTCTGATACCGTGATTGATGGTTCCATTCAATTTAAACATCGCCTCATCACAGCAGACAGTGTCATCAGTCAAGTATTCACTATCGTAAATCCATTCACAAAATTTGGGGCGCCTATCTAGGTCGTCCTTATTCACCACCAGAAGCACCCTTTGAAATTACTATTTTGTCTCGCTTGCTGTAAAATGCGGTGAACTCTTGATTTGCTTAGACCTGATTCGTGCGGAACTTGCGTGTGGAATTCTTTGGGGATCTTGTGAAAGCTTGTACCACTGCGTCCACCCCTCTTCCGCCTGCTACTGCTTTCTTCCTGCCACACCGTCCCTTCCTCAGATCACGCGCACTTCCATCCCTTTCATATTTGTTACATAATTTCGTTATTGTTACGTCTGATAGTGGCGCAGCATCAGACTCTGTGGACTTCTTTCGCGTTTTCGCACTTCCAATAACATTTGAGTCCAGTTTCTTCGGTACAATGACAAGTTTCCAGCCATCTTCTTATTTACATGCGGCAACTGAAAATAAACAATAGAAGAAGAAATTAATGGGTACACACGTCACTGTATCGTCACAATTGGATCAGGATAGTGTAGACCCCTTTCTGAGACTCTCTGTACATATAGTGACGCAGTTTCCACCTTTGGTACGAAAAGTCACCACTTTGTTGTATGCCCAGTTTTAGATTTGATAGACCATCTGTACTACAGTAACTGGCACCCAGGGCTGACTCGGACTTTGCACACAACAGGTATTCGTGAAATTTTTGGACAAACGCTTTTCAGATGAGATAAGAACAGCAATTTCTTAGACGTTATGTTGAAGCAGTGTATTAAACACTATTGTAGACAAATGATATAGTATTCTTAACAGCGTGGTACTAGTATTATTGCTAATTTTAAAAAGTCTTGGGCGTCTACGATTCTTTAAACACGATAGTGACTGGCTTCATTTGGGGGGGGGGGGGGGGCACTAACAAACTGTGACACTACTGACCCCTCCCCTCCCCTCCCCAGAACCGAACACTGGACGTCGGTCTCGTTTCAAAGACGTGTACGGTCGACAGTGATAAGAGACGCCCATGTTGACACTCGGGACCCTACCGTAGTTAGGCAAGCACGACGCGTCGGCCCGGCCAGTGCTGGTGGATACCCCGTGGCCTGTAACTGCACTCCGCCGCCGCCGCCGCCGCCGTCGCTCTTATTACGCGCAGCTTGTCGCTGAGCCAGCCTTGGCGGTCACGCTGGCGGACGGCTGGCGCGCCTCCCCCACTTGCACACCGGCGCCGCTGTTTCCATATCCGAGCCGCCATCCCTTTCCATCGACAAATCGCCTGCTGTCAGGGAGTTCGCGCCGCGACGGGAACTGTGACACTCTTTGTGAATCCTGCTTTCACTGCCTCTCACTTGCCTAGTCTAGTATTATTTCGTGAACTCTTTCAGACGTCGGGTCGCCCTTTTCACCTGAAAACGAGTATTCGACCGTCGCTCGAACTAACTGAAGATACGAACATCATCGTGCAGGCAATTTCGTCGGTGGCCCAGGAGTACGATGCGTTAGCCAGTTTGGCGCCTTCAGGTGGGGTAAACGTATCTCGGCCCAAGAGGGAGGTTCGTCGAAGGCACTTGTCTACACGCTAATTTCGTAGTCAAGTTGTTGAGCCACGCGCCTTCGTGGAACTATCTGCCATCCGTAACGAGTTTCCTCCATCTGCTGCGATCTTCAAGGAACTCTTCCCATTTGCCGCAGTCTGTATTAAGTGTGTTCGTTCCTCGCTTTATGTAAAGCGCAATGCAGATCTTCCACGGAGTCTCCTATAAAGTGGTGTCTCACTAAATAGTGCGCGTCGGGACAGACGGGAGTTGTCCGTGCGAAGTTAGTGTCCTAGCCACCACAGGCTACGTTCCTTCAGAGCGGCTGTGATTCCGGGCTGATTCGCAGTATTCACGACCGTATCATTTGTCACTTAGTCCCCCCACTTTGTGCCTAGAATATGCCGTAAGCACTGCAGATGAAGGGTGTCTAGCCTAAGTTCTAGTTTAGCGTACGATATTTAGGTTTCAACATCATACGAGAGTACTCGGCACACATGCTTGATAGATAAGCATTTTTGTGTCAACTGTGAAGTGTTTGTTGTCCCACGCTCGTGTACGAAGCTTCCAGAAAGCATTCGCCACCTTGCCAGTTTTCGCGTATATTTCGTCGTCTCGAGAAAGATATTTTGACACTAGCGGGCCGAGGTAACAGAATTAGTCTACTGTATTCAGCAACGAGCCGTCTAATATCATAGCAAACATATTCCTGTATGTCTGCGCCATAATCACAGATTTCTTTACATCCACAGGCATAGAGAAGAGCTTGTATCCAGCATCAGGTTTGTCGCCTCTGTATTTGTTTTTTGAGCAAACCGTTTCCCTTTTCTTCATCAGTGTTATTTGTGGCCGTCTTAATTCGTTGCTTAATACACTGATCGTCCGACACATAATGACTCCTGCCACCCGCGACGTTGGATGCCGCCTGCAACAAAACGCGGTAAGAAAAGCAGGTAAGCGGAGCAGACACGGAGGACCACCCAAGCGAAGATGTCGGCTGCATATGAGCGAATCCGTTGAGATCAACGACCTTGACAAAGGGCAGATTATTATTATTAAGCAGAGCCTGTGAACGGCGACACTGGCGAATGTGCACTTGCTACGGTCCTGGGCATCTGCGGAAAGAGGTAGAGGGACAGTGAAACTACCACAAGGCACTGAGCGATTGGACGTTCACTTCACAGAACGTGCTGTCCGGAGGCTGGTCTGCTCTGTAAACTAGGATAGATGGTGATCTGTGGCATCTCAAGCGAAAGAGCACAATGCTGGTGTACGCACATCGTTCATCGTACATTGTTGAACATGGAGCTCTGCAGCATATCACCCCACGTGTTCACACATTGACCCAACATCATCATCATCAGTTACGATTGCAGAGGCAACAGGACCGTAGGGATTCGAGCCTCGATTAATGGAAAGTGTTGGGTCTTTGAATCACATTTTTGCTACATTAGGTCGTTGGTCGTCTCCACAAAGGCCGTCATGGCGGCACGGACGCAGGCTGGTGGCAGCAATACGTGCTATAGGAGACAGTTCCCTGCGCTTGCTTGGGACGTATACACGCTAACAACTGTGAACCACCTGAATGCCTTCATGCTTGCTGTCTTCCCCAACAGCGGTGTCGTCTTCCAGCAGTATGATTGTCCTCGTCCTACTCTGGTTTGAGGAGCGTTACAGTGAGCCCAACGTTGATGTCTCGGTGAGCAAAGTCGCTTAATTCACCTGATGTAAATCCTGTGGAACTCTTGTGGATCGCTATCACCCGCCATCACCGCGGCCCGTTATTTACACGTATTACGTGGCCTGTGCGTAGACGTCTAACGCCACATACCTCCACAACTAACACAACCAACTAACTGTCGGATCTCTGATACGCGCAATCAGTGATATATTTCGTTCCAAAGACGGACAAACACGCTATTAAGCAGGTTGTCATAATGTTTTCCCTTATCGGTGTATCTTCTCTGCTGCTTCCACCTTCATAGCTTCTGTTGGGATACGAGTCGAATGTCTCAACCGCTGCCCTAGCCACCTGACTTGGTCGCAGCCTCGACTGAGTGGA
Source organism: Schistocerca nitens (assembly GCF_023898315.1). Lineage (NCBI taxonomy): Eukaryota > Metazoa > Arthropoda > Insecta > Orthoptera > Acrididae > Schistocerca > Schistocerca nitens. The sequence goes on from NC_064614.1 coordinate 1,299,045,473, forward strand.
AAAACACTCGGGATATTGAAGAGGGAAGAGGTTTACGTCGCTGTACACATCGTCTGATATGCGCTCGGGGTACGGGCAAGAAATCGCAGCATTTCAGTGAAATAACAGGAAACTGCCGCATTAATCATACAAAAAATATGTATTTCCGTAATACTTGCAAGGTACCTCGGTTTTTATAACCGAACACGTAAGTTTGAAACTTTCAGGATGTCCATGTTACGCGCAGATGGGTATGCAGTAATTTTGTTGATGAAATTATTTCAGTGACATACCTACCTATAAATTTTCTGTTGGAAATGGTTCCCCTTTCAGGTACTCAAAATTTCACAAACAGCAGTACTATTTTTTTATGGAAACGATATTGTTTTTCCCTCGCAGTAGAAAGTTCAAAGAATTAACTGGTCTCTCCTTCATATTAAATGAATGCTGCTTCTTCTTTGATTGCAAGAACATCAAAAGTTAGTCCACAATTCAAGGAACATGACGAGATTGACGTCATTTGTGAAAAATCTTCCCAAGAGTTAAAACTGTATCGTTGTCAACTAGTACCTATCATTACGGTTAAGAGCGTTAGAAAACTTCTCGCTAGTTTTCTTTGTTTTTATAACTTTGTCACACACACCAATAAACAAGTGCTGTGTAGAATAAATGTGGACATAACATCAAATTTCGTAAGACTCGTTGTTCCATATTTTAGTCAAACAACCAATTTTTTTCGTAATATTGTGATACATTCGCGAATAGACCTAGAATTACGAGCAGCGATACTTTAGTATCGAGCGCAAGAGACACGTCCTTCCCCAGGACAGAAACTGTTGGGAAATCTTAAACCTATTAGCGAAATAGTTTTTAACACTGCTACGTCAGAGAAAATAGTGGTATTAAGGATACCAAATGCAATGGGGATGAAAATTATACGGTGCGAAACGTTACCGTATGCTGTTGAAACGGTTAATGAGCATGTTGAGTATGAATATAGAGGAACATGTGTCATCAGTATGAAGCAACATGTGTGTTATAGTTATGAAGTGCTCTTTGATTTTATGAGCTAAGTAATAAGGTCTCACTTAATCGATTGCTGCGCAATGTGCAACGCGTTTCGAACAGTGATGCGTATTACGATAAATGGGAGAGTGCGTTATTGACGCATACAGCCTCCATTACCTCATTTCACTAAAAAAGAAGGAAAATGTAGTTACAAAGTGCTTATTACTCAGTCACATTTACTTCATTTGATTACTTATAGGCTATAACACGGAAATCCTTTTTTCTGGAAGATCTCGCATGCAAAATGCATGTCAATGCAGCGATTAACGTAATACAGGAAAAATACCTTCTATTCAAACTATTAATGATATAAGCCAAGTACTCTATCCTCTTGAACAGTCATGTACTCGATGTCATGGAAGAATCAGAAATCTTCGTAGGCCGAAATCAAAATTAACTGACCCCATTAGCCAAGAATTTTTTATACACTTGTGTATTGGATGAAGAAATAAAAAATAAGCAATGTAAACGTGGTAAATATGTTTATACATTCCTGTATGAGTATAATGTTATTACTAGAAGTGTAAATATCTGTGCGCTGAGGGAATTATATTAGGAAATGCCTTAAAGTAGTTGAGGAGTTTTGCTATTTGGGCAGCAAAATAACTGACGGTGGTAGGATTCGAGAGGACATAAAATGGAGACTGGCTATAGCAAGAAAAACAATTATCAAAAAGAAGAATGTATTAACATCTAATGTAAAATGAAATGTTATGAAATCTATTCTGAAGGTATTTGTGTGGAGTGTATACCCTCGTACGAAAATAAAATGTGGACGATAAACATTTCAGGTCAGAAGAGAATAGAAACTTTCTAAATGTGGTGCTACAGAAGAACACTGAACATTAGATGGGTGGATCCAATAATTAGTGATGTACTGAATAGAATTTGGTAGAAAAGAATTTTTTGTGATAACTAGACGTACAGAAGGGGTCGGTTGTAGGACAGATACTGAAACATCGGGGAACTAATTTAGTGTCGGAGAAAAGTATGGGAGGTAAAAATTGTAGAGGGAGACTAAAAGATGACTACAGTAAGCAGGTTGTAGTGCTTATTCGAAGATGAAGAGGCCTGCACAGGATAGAGTAGCGTGGAGAGTTGGATCAAATGCGCCTTCGGATTGAAGACCATAACAATAATAAATACGAGACCGTGCTGAAAAGTAATGCCTCCGAATGTTTTATGTGACAACTCTTAGAGCATTTTAAATACAACAAACGTTACTAACATTCTGCATCTTTATTCTTCATGTCTGTATATTCATTTCTCAACATAGGCGACGAATGCATTCTTCCCAAACAGAGACCAGTATGTGGATACCGTCACTGGAGAGTGTTTGTTTACGGAGCCACAGCCTCACCTCTGCCTGCGCCCCTACAGCGCTATCAAAGTGCCGAATGTGTTCTTTAACTTTTGGACGCAGATGAAAATCGAATGGGGCCTCGTCGGGACTGTGTGGAGTGAACCTAAGGCTTCGGATTGTTGCAGATGTGGCAGGGTTCTTGCGTGGTCTGACGTTGTGATGCTGAAGGAGAAGGTGCTGTGTGGACGAACTCGTGAATTCGAAACAGTGTTACAACACACCCTGTCTTAACGAACCGGCATAGTTACTGGCATGTTACGCACTGTGCTTCGGAGCCCTCTAGCGGCTGAGGGCTGCAGCTTGGGTCAGCGAAGTGGCAAAGTCGACCGACTGCAATGCCTGACACGTAACACCTCGGCCGATATTGAGAACAGAAAACAAAATTCGCAGCATTTATTTTCAGCACGCCCTCGTATCTGTATAACCTTTGCCTCAGTCTTTTAAATTAAATGCCCATAGAGTTGTTTTCTTTCGACTTTCAAGTAAAAAGTTTGTGAGAGAGGTATTAAATGTGCGAGTCTCTAAATAAGGTGAATGCTAGACAGTTTCGTGTTTTACAATGTAATCTGTATAATGTCAATTCAGCGTGGGAGCAATGAATGGGATGAGGCTACACCAACGTGGATGCACGCACTAGTCTCCGTGTAGCCGAATAAAGAAAAACGTGATGATACCTACAATTACTCGAAACTCGTCTTTTATGTGAGATAATGAAAATATAAGCAGTTTTCACTTTATTGGAATTACATCACACACCCCTGCAAATGATCCATTTGCGACGAACAAAGCAAAGTTTTTTTAATCAAGACATACTTGAAACGGTATAGCTGGTGCGTGTCATCACAATTATCAGAGTGAGGAAATCCTAGTCATCGCAGAACCAGCGCTAATTTCGAAAACATGCCTTCTCGTTCTGGTTGGAGTTGTTCTCCTTCATCACGCTCCCGCTGCTAAAGCCCCTTAAACTGTCCTCTTCACGTGTCGACGTAGGATTTTCACGTAACAATGGCTGTGGTCGTATCTCTTGTTCTCTTCGCTGTATGTGTAACTGGTCACAGTTCAGTACTGACTACACACAAGGCCATGCACTGTTTGTCAGGAAGTGCTGTTGAATCAGAACGTCAGTGAGACTTGTTCCAGATAAGGTTCCTTTATCGCGTTAACAGTTGTAGGGGCTGTATGAGGAACGCGCCAAACGTAAGCAAGCGCTGTCCGTCTGGAGAACAAAGGCGAGAAGTACTGTGTGCTGTCGCCGAGTTCCCAGGTTTGTTGATTTTCTACCACTAGTTTCGTTTATTTGCGGCACGGCGAAACCCTGCTTTCAGGCGAAATAACACCGTGCAGTGGAAGCACATAAATAAGTTTACGTTTATATATATATATATATATATATATATATATATATATATATATATATATATATATAAACGTATTAGCTGTTCCCGGCCACGAATTGCTGCGGCTCAGTCTGATAAGACGGGCAAGAAAAAAAAGAGATACTGGTACGCATGAGAATCAAGTATACGTCCTAACCTCCCTCTCCCCCTGTTTCTATCTACCCCCCCCCCTCCTCTTTGTCAATCTCTTCCTCTTACCCCTTCCCTCTGCCTGTCCATGTCTTCCTCCTACCCGCTCCTTCTGTCTGTCCATGTTCTCCACTCGACTCTCTCTCCCTCTGTCCTGCCCCCCCCCCCCCGTCCATTTCCGCCTTGTACGCCCACTTCCTCCCACCCCTATATTCACCTCCAACACCCGACAGATAGCGTTGCTGCAGGACAGTTTCGAAATGACGTCTGTAAATGATGTACCTTACAAGCAACGTGCAGTCATTGAATTTCTTACTGCCGGGAAAGAAATTGTGGGGAATATTCACAGACGCTTGAGCAAAGTCAGTGGAGCATCTGCTGTCGACAGAAGTACAGTTAGCCCCTGGACACGGAGGTTGAGGTCATCGGAAGGCGGTTCGACGTAGCTCCACCATTTGCAGCGGTCGGGGACCCCATCCACGGCTGTCACACCTGACCTAGCCCCCTCGGACGTCCAGTTGTTTGTACCATTAAAGGATGCCATTCGTGGAAGACATTTTCAGGACGATGAGGAGGTGATTCACACAGTGAACCACTGGATCAGCCACCACAAGGATTGGTACCGACAGGGCATACACGTCCTTGTTTCGCACTGGAGGAAGGCCATAAACGGAACAGAGATTACATCGCAAAATACGGTGTGTAGATAAAACACCATTCTTTCGTTTGTATAATTCTCTTTATGTTCGATAAATAATGGTTGAAGAAAAAAATGTGGTGCATTACTTTCTGGGCAGCCCTCGTGGTTCAAATTGTTCAAATGGCTCTGAGCACTATGGGACTTAACATCTATGGTCATCAGTCCCCTAGAACTTAGAACTACTTAAACCTAACTAACCTAAGGACATCACACAACACCCAGTCATCACGAGGCAGAGAAAATCCCTGACCCCGCCGGGAATCGAACCCGGGCGTGGGAAGCGAGAACGCTACCGCACTACCACGACATGCGGACGCAGCCCTCGTATTTATATAGTTTAAAGAAGCAACTGGCTGCCGTAGTGACCGAGCGGTTCTAGGCGCTTCAGTTCGGAACCGCGCTGCTGCTACGATCGCAGGTTCGAATCCTGCCTCGGGCATGGATGCGTGTGTTGTCCTTAGGTTAGTTAGGTTTAAGTAGTTCTAAGTCTAGGGGATTTTTGACCTCAGATGTTAAGTCTCATAGTGCTTAGAGCCATTTGAACCGTTTTGAAAGAAGAAACCACCACCACCACGTGAGGCATCAGTTATTAATTCATGAAAATTATTTTTTTAAACTGCTGTGTGTGTTGTGAGTGTTGGGGATGGAGATGGAAGACTCGGGTGTGAAATATAATTTGAATGACTCGTTTTTCAAGAAAATTTGGCGTTATCGCCTGATGATCGAACCTACGCGTGCAGAATCCATATATGTTGGGCACAAAGGTTCTGAACAAGGAAACAGCCTTTGTCTTCTCTAGTGAATGACTGCTTTGAGCATCCACAAGTGGTTGCAGTTTATGATTTGCTGGTCAGTTGAGCTTCACCTGTGGTAAGAACGAGAGGAGATACGTGCAGAGCCCAGGCTGCAAAAATCTTAATGGAGTTGCATTCGTAACCCCTGCACCAGGGTAGGGGTTCCTCGAATATTGGGCCATAGGCTGACTGTCAGGCGTAAGGAGGCGCTGCGACGGTGGATCCCCGACGGAGTTCGATCGCTGCCAGCTACCTAAGCTCAATCTGAGTTCTTTAATAAATCTGGTTGGTAATAAACAGAAGAGGCCAGATTAAATTCCATCGTACAAACAGACGACAGGTTTACATAGTTGGTATCTTTAGAGCAACCGGTTGCGCTGTCGACAGGTCCTGTGAGGTATGCCATCGGCCAAATATTGACAGTGATATTGTAAAAGAAGACTTTGGAGAAAAAATGTAGAGTAGCAGAAAAACGGATTTGAGACGCCATTTACACCGGAAGTGTCCTAGTTACAAACTGTATTGTGAATTCGTTAAGAAAAGTTATATTGCTACTAATTGGGAAAAGGCACGTTGCTGTACTAGTATATGGAAAATGTAAGTCTCGCAAAATCGGAATGAAATTTGGTCGTAGAGCTGCAGAACTGAACACATTTTAGTGCGAATTGCATCTGTTAAAATTAGCAAACACTTACTTAAATGAGTAGTTGTTTGCCTCTCGGTATTGATGGACCGCTATAGCCTACGTACTCGTCCGGAGAGTATCAGCAACTGCCCTGATATTTAGAACAATTCTCATTTATTCTTCACTCTCAGCTGCACATTTTTAATTACACGGCATTTTCCATTTGTCTCTGGGTCGTGTCCAAATGTAAGTATCAGAATCAGCAACTCTCCTTTGCGTGTCAGAACCTTGTAGGAGACTATGGATTTCAAGAAAATAGTGTAATGGAAGGTGGATAGATGACATTAAGAAACGTCTAGAATCAGTTTGGATACGTAATGCTTAGAGAAGTGTGGAAAGAAGCGTAAACCCAGGAGTGGAGAAGGATGTGTAAGAGTAGTTGTGTGACTGGAAAATGAGCGGTCTAAATTAGCAAATAGCAAATAATTTATCAAACGTAAGAAGGGTAAAGACGTCGCGGAGAGCTTGCTGCCTTCTGCGCTGGCAAGTGCCACACCTGGCGCCGTAGCGGTCACGTCGGCACGGCAAGATTTCCTTGGTTCGTAAAATTTTAACAGTAGCAACATGGAGAGATTTTATTTCGAGGAGCAGCGACTCCGGTTACGAGAAAAAACAGTTCCAGTCCAGCTCATACACGGTCACAATTATTGAACGGTATGAAATGAAATCGCCATAACTTCTGAACGGTTTGCGTTTGGACATTCAAACTGCACGGTTGTCCGCGGGGCATGATGGGAATTAGCATGCGCAGTGTGGTTTGGTTTAGCGACGAAGCCCACTTTCATTTGGATGGGTTCGTCAATAAGCAAAATTGGCGCACTTGGAGCCCTGAGAATCCGCATTTCACGATTGAGAGGTCTTTTCACCCTCAGCGGGTGACTGTGTGGAGTGCGATGTCCATTCACGGAATAATCAGTGCGATTATAGCATGTAAGCTTTCACGGCCGGCGTCTTCATTAATTAAAACTTCCGGACTGAATTGCCGTGGTCCATATATAAAACTTCTTCTCCTTCCTGACGTTTTGGCCAAGTTTCAAGTGGAGACAATCTTTCGACCTACCAAGAAAATTAGTGAAACTTTAAGATCGGCAAAAGACGCACTACACCCCTTAGCTACGCGAGGTGTGTATAAAATTCCGTGTAGCTGTGGCATGGTTTACATTGGAACAACTAAAAGGAGTGTTAATACCCGCCTAACGGAACACAAAAGGAACTGTAGATTGGGACAGATTGACAAATCAGCTGTAGCGGAACACGTTTTCAACGACGGTGATCACGAAGTAAAATTTAGTGAGACAAACGTGATAGCTAGGACCTCACATTATTATACCCGCATGTATAGAGAAGCTATAGAGATCAACAAGCACTGAAATAATTTTAATAAAAAAGGATTAAAACTAGACAAGATATGGCGTTCGACTTTGTACCAACGAAGTGACAATCGATTACCTGTAATCGAGAGAGATGGCACTAGCCAGAGATAGTTTTGAAGTCGAAAGCACGTGACGAGTGGTGGCGCCATCTAAGCACTCTATACAAGTGGGACCACCAGTCGCCGACTCACCTCAGAAGATGTTGCCCGCAGCCGGCATCGAAACGTCAGGAAGGAGAAGTTTTGTATATGGACCACGGCAATTCAGCGCGGAAGTTTTAATTAATGAATCAGTGCGATATTCCTTGATGGCACAGTTACTACCGAACATGACGTGAAGGTTTTGGAAGACGATTTCATCACCATTATCCAAAGTGATCCTGATCGAAGCAGAAGAGTGTTTTGACGATGTCCTGGAAGAGAACTCTGGCGACAGCATTCTGGCTCTGGGGTACCTAGAGGACACTGGCATGGTCCTCTATTAGCCGCCATATTCTCCGGATCTGAACACAGGCGACTCCTTTTTGTGAGGCTGTATTAAATACAAGGTGTGCAGCAATAACCCCAAAAGCACTGCTGAGCTGAATACAGCCATTCAGGGGGTTACCGACAGCATCGATGTTCCAACACTTCAGTGGGTCACGCAGAATTTCGCAATTGGTCTGTGCCACGTCATCGCCAATTATGGCAGGCATGTCGAATATCTCATAACCTAAATCCGAATATCTTTAGTGACTTTTACATGTTGAATAAAATTTGTGCACGGCGTAGTTTGAAACTAATTTACGTTTATTCTTTCCATATAGTTCAGTAATTGTCACCACGTAGTTTCAACGTTCCTCTAGCCGTCTGCTGGTCGCGCAGCATCTTCACTCGTCGTAGGATACAGTGCCGTGTAGGCTGTTTACAAGGAAACTACCCACCAGACGAATTCATCGGCCGGCACGGAGTTCAACTTGCGTGTAGTTCTTACGCTGCAATCATTTTGTCTATATTTTAAATTCGCGAGAATGTCGCACGTGTTTCGGTTGGCGTTTGCGCCCGTCTGAGGCGGCGGTGGTGCCGCCCTGTAGCCGGCTCCGGCTCGGATGCGACCTTCCAGGGCAGAGGATTTGCATCCAGACTGGTCGGCCGCCTGCACACTGCACCCGGTCCAGTTCGGCGGCGCGCGGTCGATGCCGTATCGCTGCGCCGACGCGCCGTCCCAGCCACGCCTTTGTCTGGCCACCCAGTCGTATCCTCAGTGGGCCACCGTCTTAAAACGCTCTGCTACTTTCTCCTATGCTGTACGTGTCTGGTTCATAACTGGAAGGATTGCCCCCTCTGTTCAGGGCAAGAACTTGTTTGTAAATGCTTTAGGGTGCGACCACGTTGGGGAAGAAAAATAATGAACTAAACGTCGTCATGTTCTCGTATGTAGCAACAATCCTCTTCATTTCAGCAAAGTTGTAGCATTCTACGCGATCAGTCATCTGCCTTACAGAATAGTGTCTAGGACACGTCGTTCGCTTCCTTTCCTACGCCGTCCCTTCAGCTACAGCCGTGGTCACCTGCTTGTGTCGTATGTACCCAACATTTTCTCTCTGCAGTTTGTTACGCTTGCAGAACTACACTAAAACGCTAAGACAACTTTTTCAGTTGTTGTACAGACTTTTAGCGGTAATGCTGTGTCCCAGTGAGTTTCGTAAATAACGGGCTTTTGAATTGAGTAACCTTCAAATAGAAGGAAGGAATTTTTTTTCTTTAGTTTAGATGAGATGCAGTACTGGGGGAAAGCCGAATTCTGGAGTCAGATCTTACTGGCGATGCAGTTGTGTTTGAAATAAGTTGGTCGACGAAAGTAATTAGTAGTATGAGCGTTTGAATACGCTGATATGAAATTTTAATGTGATTGAAATCGACATACATTTGAAAATTTCGTAATAAATACCGATCCGTTGTGTAATTGAACGATATGCTACCCTTGAAGGAAGACTGGGTTAATGAGTAGATCGAACATGGAACTACGATGTCGGAAGTAACAGTGGAGGTGCCCTTCTGCTTGACTGTTAGAATATGGAAGAGAGGAGGAGACACAGTTCCTTGTTGCACGAACGGTAACTGCAGTAGATGTTACACAAACAGATGATGGATATGATTAGGGGACGCAGGCATCGCGGATGTACGCTATAACAAATGTTCATTTCATTAGTAGCTAGTCCGTGGTGTCAAGTCACGAATTTCCCGGTCCCCTCCGCAGACATTCCCTACCCTCTCTCTTTTACTCCTCTCTCTGAAAACCGTGGCAGACTGAGCCGAAACGTGGAGTTTTGAGAGAACCCATGCGACTGTGGCGTAACTTCCGGACCTGTAATACGTTTAATAGATCCAGTCAAGAAAGTGTGAATTTCACGATCAGTTAGGTCGGTGAGATATAACTTATTTGGACGAGACGTTGCACTCGAAACTTTCCGCTTGCCCAAAGAAATTTCGTGTGTACGATGTTGAGAACAGATAACGTGTCGGACAGATAACTTGTCGATGGAAATCAGCACCGTGTATGTTCGAGACAGCACGGATGACGTGAAGACTTGGCCAGAATATAGCGCCGACTACTGTAACTTGAAACTTTCTGGCAGATTAAAACTACGTGCCGGACAGAGACTCGCAATCGGGACCTTCGTCTTTCGCGGGCAAGTGCTCTACCGCTTGAACTACCCAAGCACGACTCACTTGCAGTTCTGCAAGTTTCGCAAGTTGTGAAGTTTGGAAGGTAGGAGACGAGGTACTGGCGGAATTAAAGTTGTGACGAGGAGTCGTGAGTCGTGCTTGGGTAGCTCAGTTGGTAGAGCACTTACCCACGAAAGGCAAAGGTCCCGAGTTCGACTCTCGGTCCGGCACACAGTTTTAATCTGCCAGGAGGTTTCATATCAGCGCACGCTCCGCTCCAGAGTGAAAATTTCATTCTACTCTAACTTGTTCGACAAAAGTGGCGAGTACGCAGCAGACATTTGATCGGTACGTCAGCAACTATTGAGAAAGCCACGGGACGTGTACTTTGACCATTACGAAGGGCTGTTTTTCTCGCCGCTTCCAGGACGCGGTCGGATATGTCATTAGGGAGAAGGAGCTATCAGCGCTGCGGGAGCGAGAACTTGGACACGGTGGCCGCCGCCCGCGGTCGGCGTGTGGCGGATGGCGGATGGCTCGCCGCTTGTCAGCGGGGTAGGGCCGCGGTGTCGGCGTGTCGCAAACACACGGGGACAGCCAAGCGCGGTTATTCTGGGACAATGGCGCGCTAAATCAGGCGGTCGCGCGCCGTTGCAGGCGCACGTATCGGCGCCCGAGGCTGGACCGCGTTTCTGCTGGGAAAACGACCAACTGTGCTCATTCATACTGACAGCTCGTGCGAAGGAAATCTGTTGCTAAGGCGCGTGTGGAGACTTTGGCAGCGCATTCAGACGTGTCGTGTTCTAGGTCAAATCCAGAAAGATTCATCGAAAAAGGTGTCTCTCAGGTGACCACAGTTCCTTCTTTCTTACGCATGTGAGTAGTTAGACGTGGCACCCGATGAGAGAGGCAACACGTCGCCGTAAACCCCTATAGGACACCCTGGAAACATTTTGGATAGCCGTTCTTATTCATGACCGCATTGCCATCGCCCACGACTCTGAGGTTGGTAAGAATTACATCCAAGTGTCGCACATCTGGCTCGGTGTTCAGGATCAGGTGACGAGAGACAGGGAGCAAAGGTGGTGCATTGTCTGAAACTGATAAGTCGTACACTGTCTGCTGTATGGCGACAAACGGATGCACGCGATCGTACAGCAACGATCCTGTGTCGTTGTCGGTGAGAGACGATGACAGACGAGTCAGGTACCGCATTTCATCTCGACTAAAGATACCGTCCCCCCGTCCCGTTTGTACACGATAACACTTGGGCCACCTACCTGAACAGTGCCCTGTTGGCAAGCAGGATGGACTGAGTCGTGTGTTTTTTAGATGTACACCTACACTGCCATTGTTCACCAGTGTGTACTGGGATTCGTTAGTTTGTGCGATCTTCTTACATGCTTCTAGCAAATAACGGCGCTCTTCTTACGCCCATACTTGTCTGTGTGTCGTCTAAATGTCCGGTGAGCAGATGTGCACGTCTGGAACGATGACTTTTACGTGCCCTTTGGCGAGGTTGTGCGTTTTTATGATGTGTGTGGTCACTGGTTGTTGACGTCCAACATCGAATTGGCGAGTGATCAGCTGCATTGCGTCCATTGTGTCTGCTATTCAGTACATCATAAACGACGTCGGCCCATTTCATAAACACGTTTTTCTGGCATTCTGGCGGCGGCGGTTTCCTCTGAATCGACGTATTCGCGGTAAACCCTTGACACGATGGCTATGAAAAATCCATTGCCTACAAGATCTCGGAGATAGAATGTTCCAGGATGTCAGACACCGATGATGTAACGCTACTACTACTACTACTACTATGGCTGGGGTTTTCTAGGATGCAAAAGGAATTATTCTTATTGATTGTCTTTCAAGGATAAAACAGTACTTCTCGAATAATACTCTGTGTTCTGGACCAACTAGAAAAACTGCAAATCAGAGGAGGCGTGGATCCCGAAAGAAAAATTGACATTCACCAGCAGACAGTACATGTCGTGAAAGATGCATAGATGGTGTGGAAACATTATTACTCGTTAGAATAGCCTTTCTATTTACCAGATATGGAAAACCACAGCTTCCGTATATTTTCGAACGTAACGCAATTTGTGCGTGGAAACTTTCAGAGTCCAATGAAGAAGTTACAGCTTTTGTAGAGGGCTGTTTTGCGGACCTCCCAGATTGCTCATATGACTTGGAATACTTCGGGCTCGTTGACTTATAAAATACAGCACCGAGGAGGCCGCCAAACTCAGATACTGCATAGTCTGGTGAAGAATTACCTCCTGGGTAAGGAGTGCAAAGTGTGATGATGAACTCCCTTCGCCGGTAACAAACTGGCACTAAAAATGTTTCTGCTGCCAAGGTTTGAAGTGACTGCGTCGCAGACAAACGCCGCCACACTAGCATTCGTAGACGACTGTGGCCATGGACGCGTGATGCAGTTTGTCTTTGATCTCGTGAGGAGACGGATCCAAACTGATCAGCGGACATCCAACCCCAGTACGTCAGAGCCCTGACACTAGCCTGCGCAAGCGGCTGCGACACAGTGGGCGAGCGCTGGCAGAGGCTGTGGCAGCGGCCTGGCCATCTGGCGACCGCCGCCCCCTCCTCCTCCTCCTTCTCCTGCAGCGTTAAATTCTATTCTGCTAGAAAGAGGAATTCAGACAAGCGCCGGTACCATTACTTTTCACCTTGCCCCATCCAATCACTGTTGCACGGGCGTTTCTAAGTTGCCATTACACTGTTTCAGAACCTAGTCGGTTTTATTTTGAAGACGAACTTATTTGCATTTAGTGTTTTATATTCCCCTCCTCCGCACCTCCTGAGCGAGTGAGTGACAGTAATTTAGTATCCGTCTTGTGACGATAAGGTACTTAGTCGACTAAGTAATGTGGTCACAGTGCGGGACACGTCTGCCGCCGTGTAACCACTGTGACTGCTAGTCCAGTAATTCTTAATAGCGGCATAAAGTCAAGCAGAAAGGATGCGACCATTTTGTAAATGGAGTAGTGCGCAATTGGAGTATTGGTCAGTAAATAAGAAGCCACCAGACGATAAACTAATGACTCTATTTGACGCGTTTCGGATAGAACCCATCCTCAGATTGCCTGCAAACCAGAAATACACTACCCGCCATTAAAATTGCTGCACCACGAAGATGACGTGCTACAGACGCGAAATTTAACCGACAGGAAGAAGATGCTGTGATATGCAAATGATTAGCGTTTCAGAGCATTCACACAAGGTTGGCGACGGTGGCGAAACCTACAACGTGCTGACATGAGGAAAGTTTACAACCGATTCCTCATACACAAAGAGTAGTTGACTGGCGTTGCCTGGTGAAACGTTGTTGTGATGCCTCGTGCAAGGAAGATAAATGCGTACCATCACGTTTCCGACTTCGATAAAGGTCGGATTGTAGCCTATCGCGATTGCGGTTTATCGTATCGCGACATTGCTGCTCGCGTTGGTCGAGATCCAATGACTGATAGCAGAATATGGAATCGGTGGTTTCAGGAGGGTAATACGGAACGCCGTGCTGGATCCCAAACGGCCTCGTATCACTAGCAGTCGAGATGACAGGCATCTTATCCGCATGGCTGTAACGGATCGTGCAGCCACGTCTCGATCCCTGAGTCAACAGATGGGGAGATTTGCAAGACAACAACCATCTGCACGAGCAGTTCGACGACGTTTGCAGCAGCATGGACTATCAGCTCGGAGACGACGGCTGCGGTTACCCTTGACGCTGCATCACAGACAGGGGCGCCTGCGATGGTGTACTCAACGACGAACCTGGGTGCACGAATGGGAAAACGTCATTTTTTGCGATGAATCCAGGTTCTGTTTACAGCATCATAATGGTGGCATCCGTGTTTGGTGACATCGCGGTGAACGCACATTGGAAGCGTGTATTCGTCATCGCCATACTGGCGTATCACCCGGCGTGATGGTATGGGTGCCATTGGCTACACGTCTCGGTCACCTCTTATTCGCATTGACGGCATTTTGAACCGTGGACGTTAATTTCAGATGTGTTACGGACACATTCGATTCCTGCGAAACCCTACATTTCAGCAGGATAATGCACTACCGCATGTTGCATTTCCTGTACGGGCGTTTCTGGATACAGAAAATGTTCGACTGCTGCCCTGGCCAGCACATTCTCCAGATCTCTCACCAACTGAAAACGTCTGGTCAATGGTGGCCGAGCAACTTGCTCGTCACACTACGCCAGTCGCTACTCTTGATGAACTGTGGTATCGTGTTGACGCTGCATGGCCAGCTGTACCTGTACACGCCATCCAAGCTCTGTTTGACTCAATGCCCAGGCGTATCAAGGCCGTTATTACGGTCAGAGGTGGTTGTTCTGGGTACTGATTTCTCAGGATCTATGCACCCAAATTGCGTGAAAATGTAATCACATGTCATTTCTAGTATAATGTATTTGTCCAATGAATACCCGTTTATGATCTGCATTTCTTCTTGGTGTAGCAATTTTAAAGTCCAGTAGTGTACTTAGCAAATAACAGAAAATGTAACGATACACAAAATATAAGAGAGTATGAAATTACTAATACCTTCAACATTAAACAGCTGAAATACACACTTCAAGCATCCTGGTGATCGGACATGTAAACACAGTACGTAACAAAGAAACGTGAAGGGCCAGACGAACTGATTAGCTGCACGGCGATAACCAGGAAGGAAATGTAGGCTACCACAGGGCGGTGATGGATACAAAAGGTAGCGCCACGTAGCGGACCTTTCCTTTCTTTTTCCTAAGAGATGTACTAAACGATTTAACCATTTACTAAAGTGTACAAAGTGTTAACCATAAAACGAACGAAGAATAGAAAGAAGTTAACCGTTATGTAAAAAATACCATCGATAAAAAAGACATATAAGTGAAAGATACGCAGAATACAAAATCCAGAACTGTTAACATAAATACAAACCCTCATACAAAACTACGTATATAAAACATCTGGAGGGAAACAATTAAATAATGTACAATAAAATAGAAACAATAAAATAGAGCAAGGACTCAAATCTTCGCATATTACATGAGGCAGATAGTGCAGGTAAAATCTGTTACAGATAAAATGTAATAGCAAAAAAAAGTAATAACAAAAGACCATTGCAACGCGAAGGAAAATAGAGGGCGTAATATAATTTCGGTAAGCACTTGGCTAAGTGGTACAACAACCTAGTCAGTACATGATCATTAATTATAATATTAGATGTCAAGGATGACGGCGACGGCAATCCTCAATAAATACGTGTAACAAATGGTTCAAATGGCTCTAAGCACTGTGGGACTTAACACCTGAGGTCATCAGTCGCCTAGAACTTTAGAAGTACTTAAACCTAACTAACCTAAGGACATCACACACATCCATGCCCGAGGCAAGATTCGAACCTGCGACCGTAGCAGTCGCGCGGTTCCGGACTGAAGCGCCTAGAACCGCTCGGCCACCGAGGCCGGCTGTGTCTAGCCTTAAAATAAGTGATTGCGAATAATATAACACCAGTAATGTATTATTTCGGATATACGATGATCCATACAGTTGTAAGAAACACGCAATAATGAGAAAATAAAACCATAAATTTCCGACACAGAGTTAGCTAAGTTGCGTATGGCAATTTCGTTTAGGGTTTGCCTAGATCATGGGTATCCTACCTTTTTTACCTGTCCCCCACTTTTGTTTCTGCTTCAGAGTAAACTTTTCCAACCAGTCACCGGTTCAGAGTAATGGGGATTTATGAAGTAGGAAAGTAACTTAGAGAAAGCGTAGATACAGCAAGCTAAAGCATGTAATAATAGTAATTGCTTACCATATGCTTTATGTAAAACTTTTATGAAATCGTTATAAAAACGTTTTTAAAACCCCTACCATGACAGCTGGAATGTTCGCTAGTGCTCGGTAGGGACCTGGTTTACTACCACTGGCGTGGTCAGTGATGACCTACACTTTGACCTGAATGGATACTGGCCCCCTTCCTCTTCCAAAGAGTACACACACACACACACACACACACACACACACACACACACACACACACACACACACAAATTTCATTTTGTGTCCCATTGTACGAAAGTGACAAGCATTAATAAGAGAGAGTGCTATATTCGATCACTCGATCATAACTCAATATAGTTCGTAAATGAAATATCTGGTACGTATTAAAGTGTTTACGGACTTGTAATAAGTTGTATTTTCAGTTTTGCATGAACGTTTTGTTGTTTACACGCTCTTCGACGTAGCTTCAAAATGTATAGTTTGATATTTTCCATTACCTGTAATGACAAAATTTTCATCTTAAGTATTACATTGTGTAACGGGTTTACTGGTTCTTTTGTTTCAGGTACTTGTGATGACTACTACTACAAGGAGATTGTAGTTGGTTCCTGCTTCCCAGGCTGCACGCCTCTACATTTTGCTGGTATTTTAATTGCTCGGGCTGTAGTTTACATGTATTCTTTGTACATCAAGAATTAGTTTACAGTATTTCATTATGCTTGAGGGAGTCTTATCATTACCTAAAACAGCGCCACCTATCTTCACACCTGAAGACTAGGCCACTTTACCCTCCCGTTGATCTTTCAGGTAATTGACAAAAGGCTATATGGAGCAGATGTAAAAATGAATACACGTCTGAAACTGTTGAGACGATTGCTGCCTCTGTGAAATACGAAATACTCAAGTTCTGTTTGATTTTTCTGGTATCTTCCAGCCCTTGTTTGCGGTGTGTTCCCTGGTGGTAGGTGTAGTTATTGTTTTGCGTTAACGCTACTGGAGTCCCACAGATTCAAGCGACCGAAAGGCCTTTCACTGAATTCTGATGAGATTCCGGTTCCGCTTGTCGCAGGGGTGCGTGCGACACGAAACGGCGGCACGGCAGTGTTGCTTTCCAGTGATACGGAGGCACTCATTCGTCCATATGGAGATTAAAATCACTCTGAGTAAAGCGAAAGTGTGTTTGAATTACAGTAGGTTTCACTCGTATACAGCTTAACGCCCATTTACAGAAAAAGTAGAGGTGTTCATAAAATGAGAGCCGAATCTCTGCGTACCTCACTGTTTGTAGACCGTGCGGGACAGAAAAGTAATGGGCGTTTTCCATCATACGGGCAGTTAAAGCACCACACACGAATTCCCGGAAGACATTCGCCAAGTTCCCTCTTCGTCCAGTGCTGTTTCAGTCGCGTGTTTTGTGGCGCCATGTGCTGTCGTGGAGGCATTCTCATTCCTTTACACCTCCTACCCTCGGACGATTTTTTTCTTGTGATTCTTGCTGTTCCAGTGATTCATTTTGTAATGTCGCGTCTGATTTAAATGAACCTCGACAGTTACACAAAACTGAGCGCACACGATTTTGGTGAGTACGCTAATGAAATTTCTAAAGTACTGTTCGGAGTGCTGAAAGAAGACTTCTCATTAATTTTCCTTTACGAATCAGTGTTTAAGGCAATACCCTTCGACTTACGAGTAAGTCCATTTGTTACTCGCAAGTTGATGTACCTTGATGTCGCAGGTGTCAAATTCTGCTGCCATTCACCCTGGTGGGCCCTCGTTCGCGAACAATCGACGATAAAGATTCGTTACTTCGCGTGAGGCCCTTTTGCTTTAATTAAGAAACATTTAGCAGACCGATCCGGCAGCGTAACTGTTAACGTACAGGTCTCATGCACAACGGAGTGTGGGTTCGAATCTCGCCAAGTGCTCTGAAATTTTCGGTTTTAAATCTTCATCGAAACGCCTGTAAACATTGTTTTTTTCAATCTTTTATTTCTGTTCCTTTGTCAGATCATTTTGATCATTTTTTTTAACTGATCTCAATTTTTCTTCTTATCCTGCTTTTATCGCATGAGATCTTTGTGCAGCTGATTTAGTTTTATTTATCTATCATAATATTTAAGAATTTCAAACTGCCGATATGTACGTTGAATACAAAAGACGAAATAAACTACTTAGATGGAATGTGCAGTTGTCTCAAAAATGTAATTTTCGTTACAAGATGTTCATTTTTAGGTGGTTAGTTAACGTAGTGAAGACATTTAAAACTGTAATAATTATTCCACTGTGGAGAAAGAGAAGCATTTGAAGATTTCTGCTTGAGGAAGGATTATAAATAAAACGGAATTGAAACTAAATGAGGAACGGAAATAATGAGTGCAACAGCATGGACAAAAATATAGGATGATAAAACGGAGGTAATTAAATCGAAGTTATTACGTTAAAAACAATTTAAATCGCATGCGGAAAGTTTCTAAGCAGGAAAAGTATGATAAGAAGAAAAAAATGAGAGCAATTCGAGGAAATTAATATGTTGATTGAAATGGTGACATAGGAACAGAAATAAAAAAAATTACATTGAACTCTGTTAATTGAGTAAAAATAACGATGAAAGTCATTTCGATTAAGACCTCATAAATAAAAAAATTTCACGGCAACTGACAAGATAAGGACCCACGATCTCTTGCACGCGAGCCCTCTACCTCGAGCGCGTTACGCTGCGCCGCCGTTTCTGTGAATAGTATTGGTAGGTGGTCGCTTGTTACTGTTGCGGCTATTTCTTGGTGTGTTGCGGCATCTTGTAAGAATGGGCTGTATATGATGTGGTCTGGAGTGGAGTGGCCCGCGTATCCTATATACATACGTCGGCTGATTGATTGGGAGTCTACTCCACGGCTCTGCTGTCAGCAGATCGAACAGGAGTTGGCCGTTGTTATTTTCGGTGGTATCTCCTAAACTCCTATGCCTTGCGTTGGCGTACATCATTATGATTGCCTTCCGGAAAGTCTGTAGGTATTGAAAGAAGTACGTTGGGAGGGGTTGCCTGGGAGGAGGGGGGGGGTGTGTATAGGCACGTTACTGTTAGTTCCCCCCGCCCCCCCCCCCCCATTGGTATTTGTATTATTATTACTTCTAGATCTTGGTGTTGTTGTGGCAAGCTTAGTTCTATTGCTCGTATTTTCTTGTCGGTGTATATGGCTACTCCACCTCTGCCGCTATCGTCTGCCCTGTGTTTTATGTGTCAGTTACATCCGGGGAATTCTATTTTGTCAGTTTTCTTCGACCAGCTCTCTGCCACCTCCATTATGTGAATTTTCTTTTGGTGAAGTGTATAGTTCACTATGGCCTTTTTTATTTGTAATCCATTCGCATTTGCGCACAGGAAGTTTAGTTGTGCGGCTCTTCTGTCTGCTTCTGCCATGTTCGTTTTGCTTGGGTCCGCTGTCTTCTGTTCTTAAGTGCTGGTGTGGGTTGGGTCTTCATGTCTCTTCCTTTCGTGATCTATTGTGCTAATTGTAATGTGTACTCCGTTGCCTACTTGAGTTATTTTTACTATTCTCCCGAAGATCTTTTTGGAGATTTCTCCTACTGTTTGTGCTATCTCTTGTTTTTTGTCCTGTAATAGGTTCCATAGTACAGTTGTTGTGAACCTAATGACGTCTTCTTTTAGTGTGATTTTTTTTTTCTTTGAGTTGTTCTTCGTTTTGCGGGATCTGGATTGGGCTATCGAGAGACCTCACTGGTGCTTTCTCGTAGCTTGGCCCGTCTTCTTTTGGCCTTTCTGCGCATTTGGTTGCCATTGCAGTTGGCACATTTCGGGGCTGTTGTAACTTTTGTAGTTTTTCGTGTCGTGACTTTCACTGCATTTGCCGCATTTTGCCGTTCTCTCTCCGCAGCTCTCGGTTGGATGTCCGAATTTTAGACATTTGCTGCATTGTATTGCTTGCGGGCGCGGGGGGTTCGATGGTTCGGTCCGGTGCCACTTGTCGCAGATGTGTGCCCCCTTGGAGAGCAGCTTATCTAGTGTGTGTGCGCAGTGTGTGGTTACCCTGAATTTCATGGTGGGTGCCTTTTTGGCCCTATCTACGATGCGTCGCGCCGTTATTATGTCGGAATTTTGCGGCTTGAGCTCTTCTATGACCTCTCCATCGCTCGTTTCACAGTCAGTACCTTTAATGACACAGCAGCAGCTGGGGCGTTGCCTGTCCAGTGGACGAGCGTGCGCTTCTGATCTCTGTTCTTGTACGTGGACTGTGCGGTACGTTGATTGACAGTACCTTGAAGCCCAGCAGGTATTGTCTGAAGGCTAGGTATGTACTTCGCTGTGTGGTATCTTTCGGCTAGTACGTCCGTTCGCGGTATTCTTTCGGTTCGGAATTCTTTCTAGTTCCGTGTGATCTCGCAGCCCTTGCTGGGAATCGTCCTGAACCCTTCTTCTGCTTCCTGAGTGGGGTGCGGGTCGGGGGACGATTCCTGCCTGTCGGTCATTTTGCGTTGGGTGTAGTGCCATATTGTGTGGCCACAGAGGTGAATCTGGTTTTCGGCTTAGGTGCCACCTTTATTGGCAAACCTTGTGGAGTGCAGAGGTATCCACGGAATTCACCAGCCTATGCTACACTAACGCGGGTTACGGAGCAGTGCTGCCGGCCCTGGTACGGATTTGTCCGTACCCTCGGGGGGGGGGGGGGGGGGGGGACCGAGTCTGCTGCGTCGTGTGGCTCTGGTGTGTCGGCGATTTTGCTTTTTGATGCTTTGCCCTGTCTACTAATCTACACGACAATTTTGGTCATTTGGATCTGTCGCTACAGTGTAGCGACGTGACACGACAACTTTGCTTCTTGCGTCGCACCACGTGATGGTGCCGCTTCGTTCCGCGATTCTTCTTCGCCTGTTCCTTCGTCTTCTTCTTCGGCGGCTGCTGCTCCCTCTCGACTTCTGCACGCTTCGGAGGCTGCGGCGGGAATGAGCCAGGAGACAACCACATTCCTTTTTTATACTACTCAAGTAGTGGCGCCCACAAGCAGATACCATGAAATGCTGTACAGGGGCCGTAGAGATTGTAAAACATCCCAGGAATTTCATTAGAAAGGAGGAGAGCGTGAAATTGAACGATATTTGGATTCCGGTGCTTGAAGCTGATGCGTACCAGACTTCCACCATGGCGTGATACAACGCCGAGTTGCGCTCGGGTATTCAAAACATGACATCATGCCACTGCGTGGAAGCACGCGTAAACGGAATACTGCTGCAGTCAGTATCGAGCCAGTGTGTGAATCAGACACTCAAAAAAGGTACGATCCCCCTTGAAAACGTCCTCCGCCGGTGGGGCCGAAACGTTGTGTTTAAATGTGAAATCCATTCGACTATATCATAACAGCACGGAAAATTTCATTAATTGTGATACTGCCGTTAAGATTTACGTTTTCGAAATACGCCTGAAGACTGTTCTGTGTAGAAATATGTCTGGAAAATCTGGAACGGCCACCCACTCACAGATGAAACTGTACTACACTGATGAGCCAGTGTGTTATGACGACCGACAGGTACTGTCGATGTGAAACCGTCCAGGCGATAGCAGTGCCACTTGGCGACGGATGACTGCTAATCAGACACACGCACTGTGCATGTACAGTCAGTGAGCGTGGTGTCCGTGTGTGGAATGGGAAGGCGCGCTATCTGTCTGACCGAAGGCTAGGCACGACCGTGGCTAGGCACGAGCAGTTCGGAAATTGCACGGCTTGCGGTGAGTGTCTTCAACACGTGTCGAAAACAAGGCGAAAACAAGATGAAAGCACGTCCAGACGTCATGGGCTGGACTGCCACACCTCATTACAGTTGTCAGACGTCGTAGGCAGGGCAGACTGGTAAAGCAGGAGAGGAGGCGAAGTGTGGCGGAAGTAACACTTTAAGGCTGGGCAGAGTACAAGTGTGTGTGAACACACAGTGCACCGAACACACCTAACGATGGATCTGCGTACGGGACGACCCGTGCAGGTGACAATGTTAACACCACGACAACCGAAAATGGACGTCACGGCAGAGGCAGATAGTTGCAAAGTCTGGTCAGCACCGGTACCTTCCTTATCGAGCCGAGAAGAGGGAGCGAATCCGTCGTCCTCCAAGGGTACACCCCCTTGGCACCTGTACTGCGGGACGGAGACTAGCTGGCGGCGGCTCCATTGTGCTCTGGGAACATTAACTTGGGCATCCGTGGGTCTGATAGAGCTCGTACAAGGCACCGTGACGGCCGAGGAGTATTGTATACTGTTTGCAGACCACGTGCTCCCCTTCGTGACGATCATGTTTCCCGACAGCAGTAGCATTTTTCAACAAAACAGTGCGCCACGTCACGAGGCCAGGACTGTGATGGAGTGGTTCGGGGAACACAGTCGCTAATTCCAATTTATGTATTGCTACTCGCCAGATCTGAACGCGATCGAACATATCTAGGATGTCACTGAACGTGGTTGGCCGGAGTGGCCGAGCGGTTCTAGGCGCCTTCAGTCCGGAACCCCGCGACTGCTACGGTCGCAGGTTCGAATCCTGCGTCGGGCATGGACGTGTGTGATGTCCTTAGGTTAATTAGGTTTAAGTAGTTCTTAGGGGCTGATGACCTCAGATGTTAAGTCCCATAGTGCTCAGAGCCATTTGAACCATTTAACTGGAGGTGGCGTCAGAGGTCGTCGCCTCCGCTGCCAGAGCTTACGGGAATTGACTTGTTTGCGCAGATGTGGTCCCGACTACTGTCGAACGACCTACCGAGGCCTCACTGCTTACATCAGCTGAGGCGTCGCCGCTGTTACCCGTGCCGGAGGTGGACACGTCCGCTGTTAGGAGGGTAGTCATAATGTTCTGGGTGATCAGCGTAGCTCCTGCAGTGCGAGACCGGGAAGCGTGCCGCGTTCGGCTCCCCACGTACCGGCGTCCGCTGCCGCTGCTGCTGCGGAAGCGGCCCGCCAGACAGACGGCCGCCTCGTTAATTGGCGCGGCCGGCGCGCGCTAATGGCCGCCGCTTCTCACGCCGCCGACGCCGCTTTCCCATCAGCCGTGCCGCGCTGCGCCACGCCGCGCCGACAATCAACAATCACTCCCGCAGCGGCCGCCGTTGTTGTTCACGGGCGCAGTCGGCGGCCGTCGACCCGCCGCACTGTGCTCCATCTCCAGGCAGCCGCTTCGGGAGAAGTGGCCCTGCCCGAGGTCACGGCCGCGGCCGCGCTATAACAGCTCTATCTGCACACTCTCTCTTCCCTCTGGCGAACTCGGAGGGTACTGGTATTCACGGCACCGCTGCGATGGTCGCAGTAACGAACGCTAACGAGCTACCTAAACAGCTCAAACAAACGTCTATATCCGCCCTCGTGACTGACATAGCTGCTTTCCCTGTTGACACGAAACCTCTTCCGGAGTGCCATTTTCACTGCGTCAAGTGGCTACGTACAGCCCTCTGTGCGGGACGAAAAACATCATTTGTCGGCACACTGGTAGGTTCTTAAATTACTTCTGTAGGACGCCGCGTTGATACTATAACACACAGTAGTTCACTTTTCCATGGTCTTATGTGTAACACATAAAATTTATCAGCCTAGAAGAATTTTGTGTTACACATAAGATCATGGAAAATGCCACCAGCAATTTTTCTCATGAAGCTGTACCAAGCTAAGTCCATGAGGTCACATAATGCATGCTCGCTAGAAATAAGTGTACAGCTACACTCAGTTCTTCTAGGCTGATGATAAAGTATTTGTATGGAGTGTAGCCATGTATGGAAGTGAAAAATGGACGATAAATAGTTTAGACAAAAAGAGAATAGAAGCTTTCGAAATGTGGTGCTACAGAAGAATGCTGAAGATTAGATGCGTAGATCACATAACTAATGAGGAAGTATTGAATAGGATTGGGGAGAAGAGAAGTTTGTGGCACAATTTGACTAAAAGAAGGGATCGTTTGGTAGGACATGTTTTGAGGCATCAAGGGATCACCAATTTAGTACTGGAGGGCAGCGTCGAGGGTTAAAATCGTAGAGGGAGACCAAGAGATGAATACAGTAAGCAGATTCAGAAGGCTGCAGTAGGTACTGGGAGATGAAGAAGCTTGCACAGGATAGAGTAGCATGGAGAGCTGCATCAAACCAGTCTCAGGACTGAAGACCACAACAATAACAACAGTTCACTTTATTATAACTAGAACAAGCGGAAGTTCTTAACTTTGTAACAATGCATGCCTCCAGCAATGTGATGTATATTTGTTAATTTCACTGAACACCAACAATCACATGATACTATAGAAGATTGTCTCTTCTCTAAGCGTTGACTAGAACTTTCCTGCATTCAGCTGCCGAGAATTCTTTCGGTTTGTGTGGCCGCGGTCCATGCAACTCTCCTACCACTGACGTTTCGTCCAAAGCTACGTTGGACATCTTCGGAGGTGCTCCTGGTTGTGCTCAGTCTTGCCGACTGAAGGAGCACCACCGAAGATGTCCGACGTAGCTTTGGACGAAACGTCAGGGGTAGGAGAGTTGCATGGACCGCGGCCAGACAACCCGGAAGAATTCTCGGCAGCTGAAACATCCGGTCGTGAAAGCCTTCTTTCCTGCATTATTCTGTCTAATGCAAGTATCGCACTGCTGGCTCTGCAGAGTAGGGCTGAGGGTGGTGTACCACTTAGCTCACAACGGTGAGGAGAGGTGGGCTACAAGGTGGTGCGGCAAGCTGGACAGGAGCAGAAGCCATTAGCAAACAAGCAAATGGATTTACGTAAATTGTGTTTCTCAAAGAGTACGAAGAGTCATTACAAATAATGCAGCAAGAATTACAGTCCAGCTCATACAATAGAAGCTAGGATCAGGCTCACTGAGCTAAGCACGAACGATTTTCTCTTATCGATGAGGCTCCGGGAGCAGGTGGGCGGAGTGGATGCCGCCTGCCAGCAGAGGGTGTTAGTGGGTCCGAAGTCGCTGCAGGCGCGGGCGCACCATCATGTCCACCAGGTGACGAGCCCCCACTATCGGCCTCTAACGGAAACTTGCAATTCCGTTGGCAACATACGTAAGTAACCGTGCTGCAGCGGTGGTATATGGAACTCTTGAGGGCATCTCTACGCCGACTTCGTTCGTTCGTCACATCACCTGGCAGTGACTGTTCTTACGTGTGGTTCCGTCGCGAGGTACCAATTTTATGTTCATATGTGTGTAAAATCTTATGGGACTTAACTGCTAAGGTCATCAGTCCCTAAGCTTACACACTACTTAACCTAAATTATCCTAAGGACGAACACACACACCCATGCCCGAGGGAGGACTCGAACCTCCGCCGGGACCAGCCGCACAGTCCGTGACTGCAGCGCCTAGACCGCTCGGCTAAACCCGCGCGGCGTACCAACTTTCCCTCCGAATCACGTACTACTATGTACGTAATAGAGATAAAAGTAAACCCGCAGATCAGCAAAGCGCGCCGTTTACCCCGTCGGGAAGACGACGGTTGCGCTTGCGTGGAAACATATCATCAGGCTTACCGTTTACGCGGGACGCGTTGTCACTTTACGGCAGAGTGTGTCGTTAGCATGTCAGTCTGTCGGCCGATTAGGCGTGCTCAACTGCGCCTCCTGGTAGTAGCGGCAGCTGATGATGACCGCCACCGACACGTTGAGGCTCGTACGTACCTCGAGGAGAGTGCAGCCCATCTGCGCCCTGCCTTCTTGGGGGCAGCTGGGAGGTCTGTGTTGATCCAGACAGCACGTAACGGTCTGCACGCGAGGCCCACCGTCGGAAGTCTTAACAGGCCTCTCTAACGACGTCGGGACCACCTTGTAGGCCGCGTGCCGGGGGAAGAGCCCAGCACGCTGCAGTGCACGACTTCCACCCACACCAGTCCTGAACTTGGAAAGGCTGCTCAGCGATCGCTGCCTGTCACAAATTACTCTTAGCCCAATTACGTTCTCGAGTGAGTTAGCGCCAGTACAAATTACTCACTGATGTCAGTTCTTCTGTGTCTTGCCATTTCCGGACAAAGAGGAGGGTAACCTAAAATGAGGGATCATTCGTTTCAGTTGTTAGTCTGATGTTCACGTAATTCTTTTTTAATGATTGCTCACTTCGTACTGTCAAATGGCAGTCTTCGTATGTTGTGCTCAAAAAATGGTTCAAATGGCTCTTAGCACTATGCGACTTAACTTCTGAGGTCATCAGTCCCATAGAACTTAGAACTACTTAAACCTAACTAACCTAAGGACGTCACACACATCCATGCCCGAGGACGGATTCGAAGCTGCGCCGTAGCGGTCGCGCGGTTCCAGACTGAAGCGCCTAGAACCGCTCGGCCACGCCGGCCGGCTGTTGTGATCAGTTACATCCATTGCTATACTCGTCGAATGTTGTTAGCCATCGCTCATAAACTTGCAAAGGACACTTAAAATACGCCGTCACAATCATCTCTGCTGTGCGTAGAAACAGAACAGCGGTCGAAACAAAGCTGTGACAATTTGATTTTAATAACAGTACTATAAAAATTATGTTAAAGAATTACAAAGATATTGCTACTCGAACGCGTTCTTATACATTTATAATAGTAACATATTTTCTATTCTAACAGTACTGAAATGAAGTTGGTGAAGAAATGAGAGTTCTTGAAATCTGAAATTTCGTTGAGGAGCTCGTTTTTCCACTTTTGCTCTTCGTCGATTAACTGAACTTCTTCCAAGATGTCCACTTTACATCTGTTGTCGAAAGAGTGCATTACTTTAAGGTAGTTATTTATTGCAAAATGTGTCATTGTTCGTTATATGTTTCACTATAGCTGATTTCTTAACTTGTCAAGTCTGCAACAGACATTTTCGACTGTCAGCATGGCTTTAAACTCTATAACATTGAATGCAACCCTTAAGCACATTTGGTTTCACAAACGTCCGAAGGAGGGCATTTCCGAAAATACTTCCTTTATTTTTAACCTTCATTTTGAAACTCCAGATAGGAGCATCAACAGTGTTGGAAAAGACAGATTGCTATCTACCGTAAAGAACACACGTCAAGTACCACAAAGGCACATATGATGGTTAGGGATCGCGTGTACGTGAGGTGTGCTTTCCTTGTGTGTGTGAATGGTTTGTCTCTCTTTTTCACCAATGAAGGCTGTGGCGGAAAGCTTTATGTAAGTGTCTTTTAATTGTGCCTGCCACTTCATGTATCTTTACGGTATGTAGCAATCTGTCTCTTCTTACTTCCTTTATGTTCATTATTGTTTCGTTTATTTTCTTGACTCTTTAGTTTCGGCTGCATGTTATTTACGTCTGTGTGTGTGTGTGTGTGTGTGTGTGTGTGTGTGTGTGTGTGTCAGAGAGAGAGAGAGAGAGAGAGAGAGAGAGAGAGAGAGAGAGAGAGGTGCAGGCTTACTGTGCTCGCAAGATACCTTCATTTCTAGCACTCATAACGTTAAATTGTTAGCATGAGTGGCCGAGCGGTTCTAGGCGCTACAGTCTGGAACCGCGCGACCACTACGGTCGCAGGTTCGAATCCTGCCTCGGGCATGGATGTGTGTGACGTCCTTAGCTTAGTGAGGTTTAAGTAGTTCTACGTTCTAGGGGACTGATAACCTCAGATGTTAAGTCCCATAGTGCTCAGAGCCATTTTTGAGCATCAGTGGCGTGTTATCTACCGACGCAAACGCAATTGCCGACACTTTGCTGAGCACTATGCTCGAGCCTCCGCGTCAGGGAATTATCCCGCAACGTTTCGCACCCTCAAATGGCGGTTGGAAAGGAAGCCCTCTCGTTCACTACATGCCACAGTGAACTCCATAACGCCCCATTTACAGCGTGGGAGGTCCTCAGCCTCCTTGCACATTGCCCCCACACAGCTCCTGGGCCAGATCGGATCCACACTAGACGATTAAACATCTCTCGTCCGATTACAAGCGACATCTCCTAGTCATTTTCAAGCGAATCTGGTGCGATGGCGTCTTCCCATCGCAATGGCGGGAGAGCACCATTATTCCGGTGCTCAAACCCTGTAAAAATTTGGATCGATAACGGCCCATCAGCCTCACCAACGTTCTGTGTAAGCTGTTACAACGTATGGTAAGTCGGCGGTTGTGTTGGGTCCTGGAGTCGCGTGGCCTGTTGCCTCCATGTCAGGGCGGTTTCCGCCAGGGTCACTCTACCTAGTTTCCCTCGAGTCTGCCGTCCGAACAGCCTTTTGCAGACGCCAACACCTGGTTGCCGTCTTTTTTGATTTGCGAGAAGCTTGAAACACGACCTGGCGACATCATATCCTTGCCACATTGTAAGAATGGGGTCTCCGGGGCCCGCTCCAGATTTTTATCCAGTATTTCCTGTCGCTTCGTACTTTCTGTGTCCAAGTTGGTGCCTCCCATAGTTCCCCTCCATATCGAGGAGTATGGAGTCCCGCGGGGTATTGAATGTATCTCTATTTTTATTGACCATTAACGGTCTAGCAGCAGCTGTCGGGCCGTTGGTCTCACCTTCTCTGTACGCCAGTGACTTGCGCATTTCGTACTGCTCCTTCAGTACTGGTGTTGCTGAGCGGTGCCTACGGGAAGCCATCCACAAGGCGCAGTCGTGAGCTCCCGCCCACGGCTTCCAGCTTTCAGCCGCGAAGACGTGGGTCATGCACCTCTGTCGGCGTCGTGCGGTCATCCGGAACCAGAACTTTACCTTAATGACATCGATTCTTAGGACCGGTTGTCGACGCCCAATTGACGTGGCTTCCTCATCTTCGTCAGCCGAAGCGGAAGTGTTGGCATTACCTCAATACCCTCCGCTGCCTGAGCAACACCAACTGGGGTGCAGATCGCTCTACGCTGCTGCAACTCTACACACCCCTTGTTCAATCCCACCTTGACTATGTGAATCTGGTTTACGGTTCTGCGGCGCCCTCAGCGCACCACTGTGGCGTTCGACTGGCAACAGGAGCTTTTAGGACGAGTCCAGTGACCAGCGTATTTATGGAGGCCAGAGACCCTTCATTGCAGGTTAGGCGTGCAAAACAGCTCGCCTGTTACGTTGCACACATTCACAGTTCTGTTGAGCATCCGAATTACCCTCCCATCCACGGCGGTTCTCCCGCATCGGAGGCCCAGGTCAGGGCTGAAGATTGCGGTTCGCGTCCGATCTCTTCTGTCTAGAGTCCTTGCCTTTACCACCTATACTCGAGGTCCATTCACGTACACCTCCCTGGTGTACATCTAGGCCGAAGCTACTACGCCTGGACCTTTCACGTGGTTCTAAGGACTCTGTTAACCGCGCGGCTCTCCACTGTCATTTCCTCTCGATTCTTGACGTGTGCCGGGACCATGAAGTGGTTTACACCGACGTCACGATGGCTGATGGTCATGTAGGCTTTGCGTATGTTCATGGAGGACATATTGAACAGCACTCCTTGCGAGATGGCTGCAGTGTTTTCACAGCAGAGCTAGCGCTCGTATCTGGTGCTCTTCAGCACGTCTGCCCATGCTCTGGCGAGTCGTTTCTTCTGTGAGCTGCCTCCTTGAGCAGCCTACAGGCTATCGACCAGTGCTACCCCCACCATATTTTGATAGCGACCATCCAGGTCCAGTCGTTCCGCTGTGTTTGTGTGGACCCTACGCGACGTCGGAATCGCAAGCAACGAACTTGCCGACAGCCTGGCCAAATAGGCTATACGGAAACCGCTTCTGGAGATCGGCATCCCTGTAACTGACCTGCTATCATCATTACGCCGCAAGGTTTTTCAGCTTTGGGAGACGGAATGGCATAATCTCAGTACGCACAACAAAGTGCGTGCCCTTAAGGAGACTACGAATGTGTGGAAGACCTCCATGCGGACCTCTCGTAGGGACTATTCGGTTCCCTGCCGGCTCCGCATTGGCCATACGTGGCTGACACATGGGTACCTCCTCCGTCGCGGTGAGCCACCTCGGTGTCACTGTGGCTCACATACGACTGTCGTCCACATCTTGCTGGACTGCCCACTTGTAGCCGCTCTACGGCGGACTTTTAACCTTCCCAGCACGCTGTCTTCGGTGTTGAGCGACAATGCCTCAACAACGGATTTAGTTTTACGTTTTATTGGTGATGGGGTTTTTTATCGTACCATCTAAGGGTGGGCGTGTAGCCTTCTCCCTGAGGTCGCCACCCTCTTTCCATTTTGACTCTGTCGCACTTTCTTTGCGTTTGTCTTTGTAGTTGTCTTTTCCCTACATGTTTTCATCTCGCTTTGCCTTTTTGGGTGGACATTTTAACGTGTTGCAGACTGGCTGGCTCATCCTCTTCTATTATTGTGATCAGTCAGCCCAGACCGTGTGCTCCATGGTTTTAATAACATCTACTTTTCCTAGTGGTGTATGCTTTCCGCGTTTTTTGTTCCTTCCATTCCTTTTCTTTTTAGGTATGGTGTTGGGTGTTTTTGTACTTTGGGCCTTGCTTGCGTCAGGAAAAAGAGACTGATGACCCTGTAGTTTAGTCCCTTCATACCTGAAACCAACCAGCGAACCAACCAACAAATGCCGGGATGGTCCTTTGGCACGGCCGACTTCCTTCGCTATTCCGATGCGACCGATGACCTCGCTGTTTCGTCACTTCCCCCCGAATCAACCAGCCATCAGTTGCACTTCTATTCGCACGTACACATCTCCGCAGCCGTTGTTCTTCCCTCTCATCTCTAGCCCCTCGGGCACCACAATTGCCTCGGCGCCAGTTTTGGGTATCCGTCTTTTTGCCATGCACGGTATACTTAAATCACGTCGGAAGTTTCCAACCTTGGCCCCAAAGCGAAAGATCGCGCCCTTTGGACGTCAGACAAACCGCTCAATTTCCTTATAACGGCAACGACTGCTCTGTTTCCCGCATTCTCCCAACACGCTTTACATTCCCTCCACTGCTAGCGCTGCCACCTGCCGTGTGAGTGGTTATATGACGTTGGCGACGAACATACGTGGTGGTCACGTTAATGAGACTGGACTGCTTATGTATATGTTTATGTGTCTGTTCTTTCGGACATATCCGAAAGAACAGGCACCACAGACATAATCGTCAGCACGGGTGATTTATATGTGGCCAGTGAGTTCGCGTCAAAGTTGCTGGAAAAGAGAGACTTGCACATTTTGATGTATCGCTCTCAGATTTTGAAAGTCGATAAAAAAACGAAGCGAGAGAAGTTAACGTTTTAACGTTTTGTTATTTTGTCCAGCATTTGTCTTGTATTTCTATGAAACACGGTTGATGCCATTACTTTACTTTCTTTTCTTTATCGTGGGCGAAACGGAGGAGTTGGTCGTCCTCTTGCTTTCTGTAATTATTCGCATAAGAACGCGCCTGCTAAAAGCTGCTCATGCACTGCCGTTTTTGTTGATCGATTTTAATAAAATGTGACGCAGTCTAAGAACACGGTTAAAGATCGAGAGAGAGAGAGAGAGAGAGAGAGAGAGAGAGAGAGAGAGAGTCGCGCAGCAATGGACCACAACAAACAGTAATGCGGAAGTAGTACTACGCCCTAGAACAACATTAAGCAGAAACTGAAGTGTCTCAAGTGTGTAGCATTTTGATTTTTCTAAATGCAGTTCGCGTTTCCTCCTTCGCTTGAAATGCTGTGTAGACGACTAAGAAAGTGCTCCTAAGAAGACGTGCAGCAGTAGAAACGTAACTTCTGGGAAGTCAGCGCAGAACGAGAGCTGCATCTGCGCCATAATGGAAAACTCGAGATCACAGCTCATCGTCCAGTTCTGCGAACGACACACACACACACACACACACACACACACACACTCGCGCTCGTCTGGGCGCGTCATGTCCGTTTTAAAACCGTCCTGTTTGGTCCATTGCCAGTGGCTGTACTCGGTGCATCGTTTTAAGCAAGTGATTGTAGTGCAATGTGTTTATATAAGACAGCTGTCTTTCCTTTCACCACAGATATTTTTATTGAAGCACTTCTCCTTACGCACTTGGGCCATATCTTTGAAGGGCTGACGGTAACGAAGATACGGATTAGAAAAAGAATTATGGTTATGAACCGTAGGAACATTCACAAGTACAAACCTGATAAGCGCGAACTGAACGAATTGGGCGAGCAGTGTCCAATAAGAAAACAGTTCTGTTCGTTAGATGAAATTGTAGAATACTCGACTAAAACCACATGTGGTATCAACGTAATTGATAAACATTAGTGCTCTTGTCGACGTGTCATACACTCCAAAGGCTTAAACTGCATGTGACAATGAATTACACACGGTTTTTAAAGCCACTAAAGGGACTGGTATGATGATGTACCGCATAAAGGTCGTCGAGCCTGTGTGTAGTCTCAAATTGTGCAATAAAACATGTACAATCACAATTATTGTAAACATAATAATTTCGCTAATACGAAAATCACCACACAATAGAGAAGCAATTAAGAGTTGTGCATTAACCTAGAGTAGCAAGCATAGTGTGTAGACATACTAAAAATCGTGCTCTACCGTTTTATTTGGCATACAAAATTGTTTTTTGTCGGACTCTGCTCACGTTCTTCTTTCAGTTCGCGCTTATGGTTAAGAAGTGGACGTGTGACGATCTACTTTTGTATCGATTCGTTATCATTGTTTGTTTGAACTTGTATCATTATGATTCGTATGTATACTTTTTCTCCGTAATACTTTTATTCTAGTTGTTGGCAGTCCTTTAAATATGGCCAGTGGTCGAAACGCGTAAGGTGAATTCGTTCGATAAACAATGTTCGCCGTCAACAGAAGACAACAGATGCACATGAGTTGAACCACGAGCTCTGCATCGCTCGTCGCTTTTATGCAATATATGTTGACTGCAATGTGCGACTTCCGTTTTGCACGACCAAGACATGCTTTTTTGGCAGAACGCTAGAAACTATTTGCTGAAGAATTTGTTGTGGAGCCGATCAGTGCGTTCCTGACAGACGGCTTTGTAGGTCGAGTGATGCACACCAGTTCTGCCGTGGTGGTTGCCTACTCTACTCGAGGTGGAATCGATCTCGCCCACAGTGATGTTTTGCTGGAAAGGAGCGGTCTCGCCCACATGTATGAATGAAATCTCGGGTAGTTTTCATCCTTGTTACATTCTGATCATCACGCAATTTCTTCGACCGTCTAAATGTTTGTAATCCGATGGCATTAACACACTCCTTTTTCATCGCAAACTCCTCCACTATCTTTCAGAACTGATACAGGTACACGTTGTTTGCTCTTACTATTGTGTATCTGCCGAGCCGAATGTTGTACATGATCAACCGTCTGAATATGACGTGAACATATTTTCAGCCATATGCCTCTTCAGCCAGTATCGCGTGAGCTTATCTCCTGTGTCCCAGCACTGGGCAACGAATCTTTCACAATCACTGCGTTGGCCTGGTTGCCAAAGACAAATCTGATTCAATGAAACGTATTCGCAGCTACAAATTTGGAGAACTATCAGTTATTTAGTGGAATGACGACAGTCAAAATTTGTTCAAAAATGGTTCAAATGGCTCTGAGCACTATGGGACTCAACATCTTAGGTCATAAGTCCCCTAGAACTTAGAACTACTTAAACCTAACTAACCTAAGGACATCACACACACCCATGCCCGAGGCAGGATTCGAACCTGCGACCGTAGCAGTCCCGCGGTTCCGAACTGCAGCGCCAGAACCGCACAGCCACCGCGGCCGGCTCAAAATTTGTGCCGGGCCGGAACTTGAAGCCGAACTTACCGCTTATCCCGAGTGGTCGCCTTCCCATCAGGCTATCCGAGCACGACTCGCGGCGAGGCGCAGACTTCCGTACGTCATCGTCCACGTGTCTGCAGTCTGTACTCGTTCGTCCATTATGCATGTTCCCGTAGACTGGAGACATTGTAACTGAAAGTCGCTTGCCTGATGTCTGCGGATAAATACGCTGTTGCAGTGTCTGTGTTGTGCCGAGGTACGATGCAGCGTTCCTTCGGACATGCATGCGTGTTCAGAGGAACGAGCTCTGTGGGGACTGCAGCCGCTATGAAATGTATTCACCGTTGCTAACACGGACAAGCATCAGCTGTATTTATTGTGCGGCAGTATACATGGTGGATGTACAAATTGCAGACACTTGGTAGACGACGGATGGGAGTTTTGAGTCGTACTCGGATGGCATAATGAAAGGGCGATCGCTCGCGATAGGGGAAATGCGGGTTCGAGTCCCGATCGGTCACACATTTTTTTCGTAGTCTTTCCATTCTGCAGCTGATGGTTTTCCATATTCGCAACTGGGAATGCATTTCATTTCTCTCTGTAGTCGCTGCAGTGCCCATGCGTCCATGTCCGAATGAGTAATGCATCGTTCTTCGGAACAACACAGGCGCTGCAATATCGTATAAATCTGATTCCGTTTAGTGTATTGTACGGTGCAAGGAGTTTGTCGGTACCTCTCTTCAAATCAGCATTTCCCGTCATATCGTTTCATTTGTTATTATTATTATTATTATTATTATTATTCATTCTTTCTTTACTTTCTCAGACGTTAAGTCTGGTTAAAAATGGAAAGTGACGCGGACCTTGATCAAGCGTCACTTCCTTTTAACTGTATGGTATGTGTTATATTGCATTTAG
This sequence comes from Schistocerca nitens, assembly GCF_023898315.1. NCBI lineage: Eukaryota > Metazoa > Arthropoda > Insecta > Orthoptera > Acrididae > Schistocerca > Schistocerca nitens. Next base: position 1,299,079,967 of record NC_064614.1, read on the forward strand.
GAACTTTTGGGGTAATTGAACATGTATCAATAATTACAGATTTCTGTAGTTGTATATATAAGTTTGGATGTAGCTGTATTGCATTGATGTACTGGTGGATATTGTTTGGTATGACTCCTGTAGTTCATAGTATATTATTATTATATTATTATTATTATTATTATTATTATTATTATTATTACTAATACTACTATTATCATCATCATCATCGTTAAATCCGACCCTTGAAGTTTATATAAAGGCGTGGTGGATCTGTTACATTATTGGGCTGCAGAAACTAAATTGAACTAACCACAGTTATTAATAGCACAAAATGAACTTTAGTGCGGCATTTGCAGGTAGCGTCAAAAATGGCTCTGAGCACTATGGGACTCAACTGCTGAGGTCATTAGTCCCCTAGAACTTAGAACTAGTTAAACCTAACTAGCCTAAGGACATCACAAACATCCATGCCCGAGGCAGGATTCGAACCTGCGACCGTAGCGGTCTTGCGGTTCCAGACTGCAGCGCCTTTAACCGCACGGCCACTTCGGCCGGCGCAGGTAGCGTCAGATAAAAGGATTAGGTGCACCAGCTGTAGGAAGGTAATAATATTTTAGAGGGTTTAATATCGCAAACCTGGTCTTGCCAGCTTGAAGATGAGCCGGATCGATTGTGCCCGTCAGTTTGACTGTCAGTCTGCTGCACTGGCCAACTTGAGTGCGCTTTTTAGGCGATTTCCCACGCCCACTTTGGAAAATGGTGCATTGACTTCCAATTCTGCCCCAGAAAATATTATACCGAAACAATGAAAATACGATAACAAACACCGCAAAGATTACAGGATTCACGAGCAGAAGACGCACACGACTTTTCTCCTTCGCTTACTTTGATGCCTGTGGTGTCAGCAAGAGCATCCGCCGAGACCGTTGAAATGAAAATTTGACAGATCATGGACACGGTAGACGCCCCCCTTTCGTGCGACAAGACATTCCGTTGGAATAGAGAGAGATCCGTGAATAAAATGATGAAACAAGTAATATCCTTACACGGTGCTCTGACATTGAAGGTAAAAGAATAATTGGACCATTGTGTTGAGAATTATCTCACCGTTGCCTCGCTGGGTGTCACCCGTGACTTGAGAACAAACTGAACATAAGCAAATGGACATTGACGGTAGCAGAATTGTGATCTCGGTTAGCAGGTGGCGGCCACCAGGTCTTTATAGCTGCGGTTCAGCTCTGCGGCGTCTGATCTGCCACTGAAAGTCTTCACATATGCCCGTGGCCAGAGCTGTGGACAGTCTGTTGCTAGATATTCCAGAGACCCATGAAAGGCCTCCTGGCGAGGTATCCCACATTTACACCATCTCTCTCACCACGATCTACAAAAGTTTGATCTCTGCTACTTCTTTTATCGTGTTTCTCCAGTTCGGATCCACTGTGTCGTCGTCAGCAACTCTCGTCTCTATTGCATAGCGTCCTCTGTTTCTCATCCTAAATACTTGGAAGCACAAGCAACTGCAACTTAGCGCGCGCGAGGACACACACACACACACACACACACACACACACACACACACACACACACACCCCTCGTGTACTATTGTGTCGTAAATGCTATCAGGTAGTTTTGACTGGTGTCTCCATTGGATTGTTACCAGTGGGCCTTTAGGCCAACAAAGTCGTGGATCGTCCAGTCAATACTGAAACTGGAGCATCATTCCTGTTCTCCAGAGTGTCATTGGCTGGAGAAACCTGCTGTCTCCAGGCGGCTCCTCTTCTCGAACGGAAGCTGTACACCGTTTTAGAGGCACCGAGCTCTCTGAAACTCTCGGCATGAGAGAATATAATAGGAATACCGTGCAAGATTGCGGTTCTGAGACGGAGAAAATGCCGCAACTGTGTTGAACAGTGCACGTGTCGGAGAGACGGGATCGGAACATGGTGTTGGGAGGGGTGGCAGGGGGAGCAACAGGTTCTGGTGGCAGGCAGGGTTAATTAGGCCGCATTCAGCGCGAGAAGCGGCGCACAATGAGGCGCCCGCGGCTGATCTCGGGGCGGGGCGGAGCAGCTGGCGGCCGCAGTTAAACTCCTTCGGAACACGGCGCGCCGTCTCTGCGACCGCGGTGTGGGAACTGGTAGGTCCGTAGTGCGGGGGGCAAACGGCGTACTAGTAATTTTGTTAGCCGTGTGCTGTACAGTGACTTTCCACAAACTGTCATTGACTGTGTTGTACGAGGGTTGTTTTTTAAGTAAGGGCCGTTCACGCGTATAGTCCCGTAGTTCGCGCGGACGCCGCAACAAGCCACCGCGCCACTTGCCGGCATCCTTCCCGTTCACACTGATGCAAGTTGCAGCTCTGTAGCTGACGTGTACGCATCGCTGTGCTACTTTATAATGTTTACGATTATTGAATCGCCCGCCGCGTGTGAGATACGATCAGTGATACGTTTTTTGACCGCGAGAAGCCTATCAGCTGCAGATATTCATCGTCAGTTAACAGAAGTTTATGGCGTGAATGCAATGAGTGAAGGTAAAGTGCGTCAATGGGTTAGAGAGTTTAAAAATGGCCGTCAAAACGTCCATGACGAAGAACGCTCAGGCCGGTCCTCTGTGATCACTGATGATTTGGTGGCTGCAGTCGACACAAAGATTCGTGAGGACAGAAGATTCACAATTTCCACTCTTTCTTTGGAATTTCCACAAGTTTCAACATCGGTTTTGTGCAAAATTGTGTCTGAAAACCTAAACTTTAAGAAACTGTGTTCTCGGTGGGTACCCAGACTCCTCACAGAGGACCACAAAGGGAAGAGATTTGCCACTTCATTGGACTTTTTGATTCGTTACGAGGAAGAAGGGGATGACATGTTGAGTCAAATTGTCACTGCAGATGAAACTTGGGTATCCCATATCACTCCCGAAAGCAAGCGACAATCGATGGAATGGCGACACACAACCTCACCCGTCAAGGTCAAAGCCAAACAAACGCTGTCAAAGCGCAAGATTATGGCAACTGTGTTCTGGGACCGGCGCGGTGTTTTGCTAGTGGACTTTATGCCACGAGGAACGACAATCAACTCAGATGCCTACTGTGCAACTCTAAAGAAGCTCCGCAGAGCAATTCAAAACAAAAGGCGCGGCATGCTGACAAAAGGAGTTTTGCTCATGCACGATAACGCTAGGCCTCACACCTCTCAAAAGACTCGGGATTTGATTGATTCTTTTGGCTGGGAAGTTTTGGACCATGCACCATACAGTCCCGACCTTGCTCCTAGCGATTTTCACCTTTTCCGGTACCTGAAACACCATCTTGGCGGGCAGCGCTTCAATGACGACGATGAAGTGAAAGCGGCCGTGAACTCTTGGCTGTCGGAGCAGGCGGCCGAATTCTTTGAAGAGGGAATTAAAAACTTAGTTGTACGGTATGACAAATGCTTAAATAAACAAGGCAACTATGTAGAAAAATAGGTAAAAGTGTGTAGAATCAGAAAATAAAAGTTTTTTACAAAAGTATTTGTATCTGTTTTTAAAAAATAAAAACGGCCCTTACTTAAAAAACAACCCTCGTAATAGTGTAAACCGACGTGAAAGGAGTCCACTAAGCGTTACTACTTAATGAGTAATTCACATACGTACTGATCGCAAATAAATTTTTATCATTCGTCAATTTACATTAAGAAACTACCAAACGAGCAACTCTTTAACATTCGGAGTCCATTTTTACTGAGCGGTCCACTCTAAGCGGCGGGTAATTTGTTTTTTGTACACTACTGGCCAATAAAATTGCTACACCAAAAAGAAATGCAGATCATAAACGGGTATTCATTGGACAAATATATTATACTAGAACTAACTTTTGATTGCATTTTCACTCAATTTGGTTGCATAGATCCGGAGAAATCAGTACCCAGAACAACCACATCTGGCCGTAATAACGGCCTTGATACGCCTGGGCATTGAGTCAAACAGAGCTTGGATGGCGTGTACAGGTACAGCTGGCCATGCAGCTTCAACACGATACCACAGTTCATCAAGAGTAGCGACTGGCGTGTTATGACGAGCCAGTTGTTCGGCCACCATTGACCAGACGTTTTCAGTTGGTGAGATATCTGGAGAATGTGCTGGCCAGGGCAGCAGTCGAACATTTTCTGTATCCAGAAACGCCCGTACAGGACCTTTAACATGCGGTCGTGCATTATCCTGCTGAAATGTAGGGTTTCGCAGGAATCGAATGAAGGGTAGAGCTACGGGTCGTAACACATCTGAAATGTAACGTCCACTGTTCAAACTGCCGTCAATGCGAACAAGAGGTGAGCGAGACGTGTAATCTATGGCACCCCATACCATCACGCCGGGTGATACGCCAGTATGGCGATGACGAACACACGCTTCCAATGTGCGTTCACCGCGATGTCACCAAACACGGATGCCACCATCATGATGCTGTAAACAGAACCTGTATTCATCGCAAAAAATGACGTTTTGCCATTCGTGCACCCAGGTTCGTCGTTGAGTACACCATCGCAGGCGCTCCTGTCTGTGATGCAGCGTCAAGGTTAACCGCAGCTGTGGTCTCCGAGCTGATAGTCCATGCCGCTGTAAACGTCGTCGAACTGTTCGTGCAGATGGTTGTTGTCTTGCAAATCTCCCCATCTGTCGACTCAGGGATCGAGACGTTGCTGCAAGATCCGTTACAGCCATGCGGATAAGATGCCTGTCATCTCGACTGCTAGTGATACGAGGCCGTTGGGATCCAGCACGGTGTTCCGTATTACCCTCCTGAACCCACCGATTCCATATTCTGCTAACAGTTATTGGATCTCGACCAACGCAAGCAGCAATGTCGCGATACGATAAACCGCAATCGCGATAGGCTACAATCCGACCTTTATAAAAGTCGGAAACGTGATGGTACTCATTTATCTTCCTTGCACGAGGCATCACAACAACGTTTCACCAGGCAACGCCAGTCAACTACTCCTTGTGTATGAGGAATCAGCTGGAAACTTTCCTCATGTCAGCACTTTGTAGGTGTCGCCACCGGCGCCAACCTTGTGTGAATGCTCTGAAAAGCTAATCATTTGCATATCACAGCATCTTCTTCCTGTTGGTTGAATTTCGCGTCTGTAACACGTCATCTTCGTGGTGTAGCAATTTTAATGCCCGGTAGTGTATTTCAGTCCTACTCGTGTCGGTTTTTGCCAACATCAGGTCTGTCGGACTGAAACAGTATTTACTTTTACAAAATGAGATACAAAAATTTTAGAAACAGAAAGAACACAGAAGAACAGTGGCGCATAACACACCATATACGCAGGTCCTGTATAATTTTGAACGCACTGTATTGAAGTGCGCCAGCCAGAGACGGTAGGCGATGATGTATTACGCACCGCTATACAAATACATAACATGCTCAAAGTTCAGGGAGCGACAGGATGTGTACAGCCTCCACAGAAGTCAGAGTGCAGTTTAACAGTCGACGGACATGAAAGGCAAGTTGTGGTTGAGAAGGGAATAAAACGGGGTTGTAGCCTATCTACATCCATACTGTGCAAACCACTGTGAAGTTCATGGCAGAGGGTATGTCCCATTGTACCAGTAATTAGGGTTTGTCAGCTTCCCGTTCACGTATGGAACCCGGAAAGGATGAGTTTAAATGTCTCCGTGAGTGTTGTAATTAATTTGATCGTCTCTTCAAGATCCCTATGTTAGCTACATGACATGGGTTGTGATATATTCCAACAGTCGTCATTTAAAGCTGGTTCTTGAAACTTTATTAGTACTCTTCATCGTGATAATTAACGTCTAGCTTCAAGAGATCCCCAGTTCAGTTCTTTGAATTCTCCCGCAGGTTAGACAAACCTTCGGTGCTGCCGTTGTCTATATACGTCCAGTCTCCCCCGTCAGTCCTATCTGGTACGACCCCACATATCTGGGGAATATTGATTTGTAAGCAATCTTCTTCGTAGACTGATTGCATCTTCGTAGCATTTTACCAATAAACCGAAGTTCGTTTACATGCTTCACCCAACACTGAGACGTTCCATTTCATGTCCCTACAAAGTGACAAACCCTACCTTATTTCCTTTGTATGTTGAGCAGGCAGTAAAGGAAACCAAAGAGAAATTTGGGAAAGGAATCGAAATTCAGGGAGGAGAAATAAAAATTTTGAGGTTTTTCGGCGATATTGTAATTCTGTCAGGGGCAGCAAAAGACGTTGAAGAGCAGTTGATCGGAATTGATAATGTATTGAATACAAATTGCCGAACAACAACATCAAAAATAAAACAAAGGAAATGGAACGCAGCCGAATATAATCAGACGAGTCTCAGGGAATTGCATCAGGAAACGAGATACTGAAACTAGTACTCGAATTTCACTACTTGGGCAGCAAAATAACTGATAGCCGAAGTAGAAGGATAGAAAAGTTAGATCGGTAATGAAAAGAGAAACGTGTCTGAAAATCAGAAATTTGTTAACATCAAATATGAATTTCGGCTTGCGGAATTCCTTTTGTGTGGAATTTGTCTGGAGACTGCCCTTATAAAGCAGTGGTATATTGACAATAAACGGTTCAGACACGAAGGATGTAGAAGCTTTTGAAATGGGGGGTGTAACAGAAGAATGCCTAAAACTATATGCGTGGATCGGATAGTAATGAGGATGTAATGAATCGAGTTGTGAAGGAAAGAATTTTATTGCACAAGTTCACTAAGATGAGGGATCGGTTGCCTAGACAAATCCTGGCGTGCGTATCGAGGAATCTTCAATTTGGTAGTGGAAGGAAGTGTAGGCGGCAAAAATTGTAGAGTCAGACCAATACTGGATCAGTGACCAGTTTAAAAGGGATGCGTGTTGCAGTAGCTGTCAGGCAGAGAGCACTGCACAGGGCAGACCAGGCCGAAGAAGGGCATCAGTTTAGTCTTCTGACTGAAGACTACGACTACGACGACGACGATGACGACAAGAACGGAGACCACCACCACCACCAACAACAACAACAACAATATATTTCTGCGCTTCTCTATTTGTGTACATATGACGATATGAAACGCCGTCGCCTGTATATGTTAACTATAAAAAATAAATTGATTGCTTATCTACATTGTTACCAAAGAGTGGCTGCCTCTTTCCAGACTCGGTCTCGCTCTGATAACTCGGAGACGAGCCTTTGCTTGTGCCAGTATCTGTCAGGTGGCTACGCCTGTACTTAGAGCTCAGCAGTTGGCTCCAAGTTCCCTTGTCACTACAAGCAATGTACATACGTATGCCGTATTTACCACGCAACTTCAAAACCTTGAACTCGTGTTAGTCAAAAAAAGGAGAAGAAAAGAGTTTAAACACATGGCAACGTGGAGTTACTCTGTTTATCTGCACCAGTTGGCCAGTTTCCCATCGTTGACCTGTCACAGCGAGAACGCCGTCTCTCACGACGTCACTGTCGACGGAAAGTAAAACGCCAGCTCAGTTTCTTCTCCCTTATTGCCGCTGCGAGCATCGCGAAACTCTTTCCGTGCTGTTTATCTCTTGGCACGACAAAACCTGTATGAGTAACGGAAAAGCTCGCTACAGCTGCCGTGTAAAACTTTATTTGGCCCACTACCGGTTTCAGCGTTCATAGAAGGCCATATTTCAGTGGTTCTGAAAAATTACGCTGCAGAGAAGCAACGTCCAAATGACAAACCAGCTGATTTCAAAATTTGGACGTTGCTTCTCTGCTGCCTAATTTTTCAGAACCACTCGAAAATGGCCTACTATGAAGGCCGAAACCGGCAATGGACTAAACAAAGTTTTGCACGGCAACTGTAGCGAGTTTCCATTATTTGAAAAGTTACGGAATCAGCACATGGGGAAACCGAATTGTTACTGTGCACAATATGCAAAACTTCTTTCCGCTTCTTCCTATTTCCTCAGTGGTAAGCTTATCACAACCATTGCCTTCTGTTTGTGGCATTTAGGAATTCGTTAACATTTATGCAGTTCCATCAAAATGAATACATCATTCGTTACTTCATGCAGATAGTCGTGTTAATCATCCATGACTATATCAAGACGACATTCGAAAGTTTTTCTCTAAAGCTCTACAGCATTTGACAACACAGACTTACAAACCTCTCCATGTGCTCCGAAATGTGCACTAAGTGGACGAAGACCGCGTGCGCTTATGAAGAATTCACCTTGTGCTTATTGCCACACGCTAGCTATATTCCCTTACTTGGACCCAAAGTCTTCCATTTTAGACATTTTTTTAGGGTCTCCTTTACGTTTTGAAAAGTAATTAAACGAGACAAGTTAACCTTATTTCATGAGAAATCTGACGGCATCGTAACGCGTCCTGGACGTAAATGTAAACATTAACTCGACCTGCCAATGTTTGCTTCCATCGCATCGGTAGTCAACGGTTTTTTTTTTTTTTTTTTTTTGCGTAAACCTTTTCCTTCGCAGTTCCCTGTACTTGTTGGAATCGAATCACGACCGTAATTCCGATACGTCTGTATTCTAGGCCTCATGCGAAGTAACATTCGAAGATTCCAAGATTGTTGGGGAACAGGACTCAGTACGTCTAGGGTAACAGTTAAATTCCCGTCAGCACTTTGGTCGGTAACGCTCTTCTAAAACAACAACAAAAAAAAAAGTTCAAATGGCTCTGAGCACTATGGGACTTAACATCTGTGGTCATCAGTCCCCTAGAACTTAGAAGTACTTAAACCTAACTAACCTAAGGGCATCACACACATCCATGCCCGAGGCAGGATTCGAACCTGCGACCGTAGCAGTCGCGCGGTTCCGGATCCAAAACGACACATAAGTTTTTCACAGTTCATTTAATTTCCTGCATCACATCACAATCGCACGGAGCGCCCAAGCCAGTGGTAGCTACTTCGAATCTTGATGAAGGCAGACAGTTTCATCGTCATTGTTAGAACTGTGTGTGTGTGTGTGTGTGTGTGTGTGTGTGTGTGTGTGTGTGTGTGTGGGTGAGAGAGAGAGAGAGAGAGAGAGGGAGAGAGAGAGAGAGAGAGAGAGAGACGTATACGTCTTTGGTGCTGGGCCCATATGAAATACGAGCACCTCAAGCATTGGAGATGATGAGGATAAGGCGCACTGTTTTTAATAGATTTTGTTTTCCTTAATTACTTTAAGCTTTCACGCATGTATACTGCTTGAAGCCCAGAAAATTTAAAAAAAGTTAGATTTTTATGACATGTACATACTATTTTCGTTTTGCGGCTAACCTTGATTGTGCGAATATGATTGCTGTCAACAATAAGTAACAGATTTCGAATAAAAATGTTTTCCACGATGTCAGTGGTCAGGCACAGCATTCGATTACGAATAAAGTAGAATTTTTTAACTTTTTTCTGTTGTCAGTATTAACCTCTCATGTCACAAATTTCTTAGCCGCAAAGTACTTAGAGATTTCACATCGGTAAAGTCTAGTCGATACGCTTCAGCCGTCCTGTATCAACGGTTTAAACTTGTCTGCGATACATTCGGTCCTTCAGTTAATTACCACGTCTCCACTGTGTTGCTTCAGCCATTTCTTAGAGCATGTGTAGAGAATCTCATTTTTGAAGAAGTTAACATGTAACTGCCAGTAAGCTCGAGCGTCACTGCCAATAATTTGTGGCGAATTCCTTTTCATCTTCTCCTTCTGAACTTGCAGCACATACTGATCCCGCATTAAGACCCTATTCGTGATACCTGTTTTTGTACATCTCGGCAGCACAGTAAACTTCACACGCTGTTTCTTCCGGTCATACTAATTTTTCGCAGTCGATTGCTTGAGAGTTTACCTGTATTGAAAACCGTGTTTTTCAGAAAGTTTTTTCTGTACTTTGCGGCAATGTATAGAACTCCACGTGTTGTCGTTATACACTTCCACAGTTCCCCTAACAAGTTGTTTCTACTTCTCTCTGACCTCCCCCCCCCCCCCTCCCGCCCTTCCTCTCAACCCCCTTCAAATCTCCTACTACTTTTGTGAACAATTTTCCTCATTGTGTAGAATTCCCAACAATATATGCATTTGAATGCGATAATTATAGGTTTCAGGGGCATACTTCTGTACACGTTCTCAGATTCTGTAGAATTTACAGGGTGGCGCACGAAATGTGTTACCATTTTGTTATTGAATATAAACTTTATTGTCAATACAATCTGAAAGGAACATATACTACAATGAAGAGCCGTCCATGGAGATTGGTTCTAGCTCAGCACATGCTCAATATGTCCACCATTTCGTTTCCTAACTTCCTTCAAACGAACACTGAAGTTAGTGACTACCCTACGGCACATGTCTTCCGCAATTTCACTGCAAGCTTGAAGAATAAGTCTTCTGAGCTCCATTAAATCACGTGGACGTTTCGGCAAAATTTTTTCCTTTAGATACCCTCAAAGAAAAAAGTCACATGGATTGAGGTCTGGACTCTTGGGGGACCAATTTTGTCCCTCATTGAAGCGACCTGGAAACCTCAGTGAAATGATCCGCATGTCGAAATGCTCGTGTAAAAACTCCAACACAGCGTTTGCAGTATGTGTCCTTGCTCCATCTTGCATGAACCACTGCTTATTGAAGGGCAAGTCAGTAGCAAGAAGCTGTGGAATGAAGCTATTGCGAAGCATTCTCAAATAACGCTCGCTGTTCACAGTTTCTTCAAAGCAAAAGGGCCAATAAGTCCGTGACTGGAAATTGCTGCCCACGCTGTAATCCTCGGAGCATAATGTTGTCGTTCATGAAGCACTTGTGGGTTTTCAGTGGCCGAAAAACGTACATACTGTTTGTTAACCACACCGTCTAAATGAAAATGCGCCTCGTCTGAAAACCAAACGTTGTTGAGAGTTTCTTCTCTATCCTCTGCCCACTGAGCAAACAGTAGTCTCTGCTGCTTGTGTTCTTCAGTGAGCTTCTGTGCACAGGTCATCTTGTATGGCTACATATGGAGGTAACTTTTAAGAATGCGTTGAACGGAGCGTCTGGATATTCCCAGTTGTACTGCTGCCTTTCTACACGATTTCCCGGTACTTCTCTGTACAGCAACTCGTACAGCTTGAGTATTCTCCGGCGAACAAACAGTCTTAGGCCGAGGTCGCTCCGCTTCCAGTACTGTTCCTTCCTGTACAAATTTATCGTACACCCTGTGGATGGTCTTCTTGCAAGGGACCCATCGTGTGTTAAACTGTTGTCGAAAACGCCTCTGAGTCACAACAAGTAACGCAAATGCCGATCGTTGCTGTGTCGTCAGTCTTCCATTGTCAACCATTGCTGCTTACTAGTCTCCTAGCGGCAGTATCGTGAATTACATGTCATTTCGTAACTTATTTGTTTTTTCAAGCTCTGCTGGTACTGCTGTAGAGATCGCAGCGAAATATTTAATGTGCGTCGTAAATTGTGAAAGAAACAATTGGTAACACATTTCGTGCGCCACCCTGTACAAGCAGCGTGATCTGTAAAAGCCTATGACGATTTAGCTTTATACAAGGACAGCTCTGTTCGCCATCGTCGAGATTAGGAAGACGGTATCTGCTAGTACAAGGGAAAGACAAGCGGTCTTACACCCGGCTAACGGTGTTCCGTGCGGAGAGTGTCTGTGTGCCACATCTCCAGAGTTGCCTTTATTAGAATTTCTGGCCGTCTGGGGAAAGATGAGGACGCAGTTGGTCAGTTGGCTGGGTGCACCGTAGGTGACAGCGTGTCAGTAGCACCTGGGGCACTTGTCTGTCAGGATCCCTCGACAGTATCTGTATCGTCGTATATCGGTGTGCAACCCGTAGACGCCAGGCGATGCACAGCCCGAGGAAAGCAGGAAAATGCCCCTTCTTTGGTTGTGTACCTCAGACAGCGGAACCCACTCCATTATCTCGGATGTACTGAGCTCAACACACGTAGAATAATTCTCCGCTAACCACGCTTTAGGCCGTAGGGCGACGTCGTACAAGTAAGACCTCGAGCCTGCAGGGGGCGAAATGAGCAGAGGGACGATTCGCGAGTTTGGTGAACTACAAGAAGCGTCACACCTTCTTGTCTGCAGGAAGGTTAAAGAATCCTATGTGGGCGAGCTGTAAAAAGCTGATGAACAAGCTATGGAAGGTGCAGAATTTTGTATATTTGATCTTGCTTAGTACTACCATTAATTATCTGGTAATGTGGTGTTCTGGACTTTTTATTGCTATTATTTTTGTTATATCGTCGTCGTCGTCGTCCTCGTCCTCGTCCTCATTGTTAATAGTAATAACGTTAACGTTTTAAAATAACAAGTTATAGCTAAATCCAAAAATGGAAACTCCAGTTGAAATATCATCAATGTTATGAAAAGGATAGATTGCTACTCACCGTAGAGATGACACGTTGAGTCACAGACAGGCACAACGAAGAGACTGTTACACATTTAGCTTTCGGCCAAAGCCTTCTTCTGTAAAGAAAACACGTACACATATTGATACCTCACGCACACATGACCGCCATCCCCGGCAACTCGGACCGGAATGGTGGTAAGCTTCTGCTGATGTAAACAGCGCGAATGATGGAGTTTTGATTCCTCATGGGCATTATTATTTGGGACAAGATGTGTACACATTTCTATTTCCACTTAGCTTTTACCGTATCTGTCAGATACTTTTATTTGGTCTTCTCGTTTGCAAGTGGTTTACAAGTAACGGGTGTGGATACAGTGATGGCTGTGGGGAAGGTGACTTGCTCATTTACCACTGTTATTTCAGATCGTTTGCTACGGATTGTTTTATCGATTATTGTGCTGCGATTCAAGCAGTTTTCTGAATTTTGCTGCAACAATGGGAGGATCACGTAAGTAGTATGGTGGAAAATCTTTCATTAATTGACGGTGCTGTACTAACCTTTGGGGGGGGGGGGGTATTCATGTCTCTTCAAGTATTCTGTTGGTGTGAGGGATTAATATCCAGATGAAATTTGTGCTGCGATCTCCTTTCGATCCCCACACTTTTTGCATCTATCAATAGCCCTTGCTCTGTAATGTTATACTTCCGGCAGTTCATCTCGTATCGCTGTCAAAAATCCCTCGGTTTCTGCGTGCAAACCTGCAAGCGTCAGCCAGGCATACGCACTTCAAAATAGACATTCTCATCGCTGAGGGTGTTCTCATCCTTCCCGTGCATTTCTTTTCTAAGCCAGCCTATTACCTTGTTACACTATGTGATCAAAAGTATCCGGTCACCTGGCTGAAAATGACTTAAAAGTTTGTGGCGCCCTCCATCGGTTATGCTGGAATTCCGTGTGGTGTTGGCCCACCCTTAGCCTAGATGGCAGCTTCCACTCTTGCAAGCATACGTTCAGTCATGTGCTGGAAGGTGTTTTGGGGAATGGCAGCCCATTCTTCACGGAGTGCTGCTCTGAGGAGAGGTATCGATGTCGGTCGGTGAGGCCTGGCACGAAGTCGGCGATCCAAAACATCCCAAAGGTGTTCTATATGATTCAGGTCAGTCCATTACAGGAATGTTATTGTCGTGTAACCACTCCACCAAAGGTCGTGCATTATGAACAGGAGCTCGACCCTGTTGAAAGATGCAAGCGCTATCCCCGAATTGCTCTTCAACAGTGGGTAGCAAGAAGGTGCTTAAAACATCAGTTTAAGCCTGTGCTGTGATAGTGCCACGCAAAACAACAAGGGGTGCAAGCCACCTCCTTGGAAAAACACGACCACGCCATAACACCACCGCCTCCGAATTTTACTGTTGCCACTACACAGGTTGGCAGGTGACGTTTACCGGGCATCATCGCCACATTGTCTACCGTGATTCGTCATTCTACACAACGTTTTTCCGTTGTTCAGTGGTCCAGTGGTTAATCCGCTGTTCAATGGTCCAGTGGTTACGCTCCTTACACCAAGCGAGGCGTCGTTTGGCATTTACCGGTGTGATGTGTGGCTTATGAGCAGCTGCTTGACCATGAAATCCAAGTTTTCTCACCTCCCACCTAACTGTCATAGTACTTGCAGTGGATCCTGATGCAGTTTGGAATTCCTGTGTGATGATGTGGGTGGTAGTCTGCCTATTCCACTTTAAGACCTCTTCAACGGTCGGCAGTCTCTGCCAGTTGACAGACGAGGTCGGTCTGTACGCTTTTGTGCAGTACATGCCCCTTCACGTTTCCACTTCACTATCATATCGGAAACTGTGGACCTAGGGATGTTTAGGAGTGTGTAAATGTCCTGTACAGACATATGACACAAGTCACACCCAATCACGTGACCACGTTCGAAGTCCGTTAGTTCTGCAGAGCGCCCTATTCTGCTCTCCCACGATGTCTAATGACTACTCAGGTCGCTGATATGGAGTACCTGGCAGTAGGTGGCAGCACAATGCAGCTAATATGAAAAACGTATGCTTTTGAGGGTGTCTGGATAGTTTTGATCACATAGTGTATCAGTCATTCCTGTCTAAGACCTTAGGACTGTTCCGGGTGTTTGTGTAAGACGAAGAGCTGTGTCATTATATCTGTGGCTGATTTGCTTTATGGTTGATGAGGTGCTGCTACGAAAATACATTTTTCCATTTATTATTACCATTATTATAATATTTTTGTTCCAAGAATCCGAGCTTACGTTCTGTTGCTAATAGCCCAGGCCGTTAGACCATAATCTTGCTGCACTCCTCGATCCGAACGTATCTTCTCTGCGCAATCATCTAAAACCTCTCCACTGAACAGACTTGTCACCGACTAACCTCCGACATGCGTGTTGCCATTGGTGATCATCATCTTGCAGACACACCACGAATACGTGGAAGAGTGTTCCAGACTACTGTACGACTATGACGAAGTCGTGGCCGTCTTTTGTTGAGTACAGCATATTGCGCTGCGATTCTCGCACTTGAAAATAAATACAGCCGTAGTTACGCCTACGTGAATCTAAATAATAGCCTACATGTGCATCGGCAAAATCAATAAACGAATAAAATGGAACAGCTTATATGATGTACATGTAGTACAGTCAGAAAATGTAGTGTCAGGAGACGTGTTTCAGTCCACATACCTTTAACCGATTTCATTTCACGATTCCCGCCTTCTGTTTCTATCAGAGTATCGTAAATTTTCTGTTGAATGTTTTCAGGCTTTTACAGCATCACGGTTCACAAAGAATCTAAACGTGTTAGTATGGCTGCTAATCTGTATTCTGTTCGAGTTTTGTGTTTCACCGTCTAAACAGAAGAGGAGGAGCATAAAACGCGGTGTACTGTTGCGGCGGCGCTGTACGTGTCCTTTTTGTACGATGTGGCTATTGACATTCTGCTGTTGCAGAAAGGGACAATAGGCTCCATCATCGACAGCGCAACAGGACAATTCCGACTGCATTGTTCGGCGTGGTATTCGCAACACACGTGGCTCCAGGTCCGTGCCAATAGCACGAGGCGGGGCCGTTGCCGTGTGTGTTGCCCCAAGTTGTTGAATGATGCTGGCGATTATGCGTGCCATTAATCTATCTGCGGCTTACTGTATAACGCTAGATGTTCAAAATTTTCGTATTTTTTAATGATCGCAATGATTTGGAGAAATAGTGTATTTTGTACTTAGTTGTGCATGTATACTTTCCTTTGGGTAGAAATTGCAATTCATAACACCACGCAGATGACGGACATGTTTAAGCGTAACACAGGCTGTCCAGAAATGTATACAAATTCATAAACCGGTGGTTATAATTAAACCTTCCCTATTGAAGACGTTATAACAAGGAAACTAGTTACCGTACAGTACCAAACTTGGTAGCATTAATACCAAGGACATGCGGAAGAGAAATAATACAGAATCGATTCAAGTGAAACACCTTTAATGTGCTGCTGTGGTACATCGTACCATTACATACCGGTGCCGCTACTGCTACAAAAGGGGCTCAATATGGCGCCCATCAGTGTCCAGAAGAGTGTGAAAGCGCAGGATTGCATTCTGCACAGCATAACGAAGCACGTCGTAGGTATGCTGGCTACCGTTCGTGATATGCTGCTCTTCAGATCAGCGCATGTGTGAATGTTCCCCTGGTAAACCCTGTCCTGCAGGTAGCCCCGCAACCAGAAATCACTGGCAGTGAGATCAGGTGGTCGTGCCGGCCAAGGATTTAAAAACGATCGGCTGACAATTCGATCGTTTCCAAATACACTGCTGGCCACCGTAAATGCAACACCCTGAAGGAAGCATCCGAATCGAGTGAAATTTACACCATGGGTTTGCAGCGATGAGATATGCAACTGATTAGAATTTCAGCGCAGACGCACATCACGCGCGCCTGTGGCGCCACCTCATAGCGCCATTTAAGGCTTGGCGATTTCGACGAGTGTACGTTCGGCACGTGTGTTTACCTTGTGGTTGTTTCACAAGACGATCAGTTATGCCTCGTAGACAACAGCGAACATCTTTTGATCAAGTATCCGAGTTCGACAGAGGAAGGATAGTGGCTTACCGAGATTGTGGATTATCATACAGAGAAATCGCTAGTCGTGTTGGGCGAAACCAAACAACTGTAATGCGGATATGTGATCGTTGGATGCAGGAGGGTACGACGGACCGACGTGGTCGATCGCATTCACCTCGGTGCACCACTGCACGTGCTGGTAGGCAAATTGTGCGCGTGGCAGTGACGGATCGCTCAGTGACATCCCGAACCATAGCACAGCACATTGCGTCTGTAACGCATCATCCAGCGTCTGCGCGTACCATTCGACGCCGTTTACAGCAGAGTGGTCTGTCCGCAAGACGTCCATTGCTTCGTCTACCATTGACGCAGAACCACAGACGTCTCCGTCGCCAATGGTGTGATGACAGACGGATGTGGGCGGCAGAATGGAATGACGTTGTCTTTACTGACGAGGCACGCTTCTGTCTGCACCACCACGATGGTCGGATTCGAGTGTGGAGACACCGTGGAGAGAGGATGCTGGACAGCTGCATTATGCACCGCCACACTGGTCTTGCACCGGGTATTATGGTATGGGGCGGTATTGGATATTACTCTCGCACGCCTCTAGTACGCATTGCCGGTACTTTAAATAGCCGGCGCTACATATCCGAGGTGCTGGAGCCAGTTGTCCTTCCTTATCTTCAGGGCTCGGCCACAGCCATATTTCAACAGGATAATGCGCGACCACACGTGGCACGCATTGTCCAAAGGTTCTTCGTCAATAACCAGATTGAATTGCTTCCCTGGCCGGCTCGCTCTCCGGATCTTTCGCCGATAGAAAACATGTGGTCCACGGTTGCACAACGAGTGATCCAGATTACATCCCCAGCTGCCACACCAGATGATCTTTGGCAACGTGTGGAAGCTGCTTGGGCTGCTGTACCCCAGGAACACATCCAACGTCTCTTTGACTCAATGCCGAGACGTGTGGCAGCGGTGATATCCAACAATGGCGGCTACTCTGGCAACTGATTGTGGCAGGAACCACATGTCACAGACGTCTGTAAACGTAATCATTTGATACTTGGTCAACATGTTATCTACAAAATAAATTGCGTTGTGCTACCTCTTGTCTTTCTTGGTGTTGCATTTACAGTGGCCAGCAGTGTATATTTCGGAGAAGTAGGTGAACTTCACGAGCGACGTGCGGTGGGACCCCATCTTGCATGACCACTGAGTTCAATGCGTCTCTCTCCTGTAGGGTGGGTATGACATGCTTGGGAAGCGTATCGCAGTAACGATGGCCAGTCGCACTGCACGTCTTTGGTTCTGGAGTGCCAACCTGTTCAAAAAAGAAGGGGACAATGATGAACGTCGCCGTGAAGCCATACAAAGGAACTTCATGCACAGTGACTGTAGGTGAAGATCGACAGACTCGTCAATTATGTGTGTTCATCTCACCCGTCAGAGAAAAATGAACTTCGTCTGATCGTAGGATGCTCAATCCTTGAGAGAAACTGGAGAGCGAAGTCAACACGTTGTTATGCCACCTGTGGTGCTAGCTGCTACGGGATATGGACCTTGTAAGGATAAGACATGAGAATGGTTCGAAGCACCGTCCGTGTAGTGGACTACGGGACGTTCAGCTGTCGTGACACAGCACGCGCAGTGCCTGACGATCGGGAATTGCGCGCAACGTTGTCTAGCATGACAACAGCGATTTCACCAATCAGTTGTGGTGCAACCGGCCATTGGCCTCTTCAGGCAGCGACGCCCAGTTCTCCAGTTTATTCGAACTTCTTAATCATGCTCCGCACAGCAGGTGGAGAAAGAGAACCCTTCCGTAATCCTTTCGGCCGTCCATATTCTCGGAAGTGCAGCATTAGTGTTGTTTTGATAATAGAGCTGCACCAATAACGCCCTGTTCCTTTTGTCGAAGCTCACGTTGATACGTCAACAAGTGCACTGCGACTGCTCAGGTGTGTGAGAGTGTGTGAATCACGATGACCGGTCACCGCACCTGGTGGCCATAGCTGGAACTGGGCGGTGGCGCTGTGACGCACGCAAGTCGTGCACCCCATACTCTGGACATTGATGCCACGAAATTTCGTACTCGTACGGCAATTAGTTTCCGTGTTATAAAGTGTTCAATAGGTAAAATTTAATTATAACCACGCGGTATCTTCCGTCGTAACATTGTCTCAACTTCAGCGTTTGCGCGGCCCATGTGCCCGCCTCGAATATTGTTTTACGCTTGAGTACAGTACTCTCTCTTCAGCGTCTGTTCTTGGGCGTTTAAAATCCCGTCTAAGGCACTAAAAGCGTGGTAACAGGTTTTATATTTTGTTACACTTTGCTCCAACTTCTCCTATCCGTTAGATATCAGCAAGAGATATGCCTTCTAAATCCCCATTTTTTCTGTTAAAAATTGTATTACTACGTTGGAGACACGTGCTATAGTTTGTACTCTTGTATTCCGGTTTTACGAACTCTCGTGACAATTACGTAAAAACTCTTACAGATAGGGCACGATCCACTTGAGCACTCTTACAGTAAGAACAGAGAAAGCATAAATATTTGCAAAATGTTGGATTTATTAATTTTCTGTCATTAGCACGAGAGAAGACCGGAGCATGCATTTTGAAAGGGACAGTAGCAGCCAAGTTGTTCTCTATAGAGCTGCACACTAATTCTTGTGGATACGGCCTCTACTCTGTATCGTATCTGCACTCCCGGACTGTACGTGGAAAGAAAGATTGCTAGTTAGCACTTTTTATCAGCGTTTATTTTATATGTTGGTCACTTGGGGAGATGTGTGTTGGGGAAGGTAATAATATTTTGTCGGAACGTAGCTCATATCTCTTTCCTACACTTCATTCTTAGATTTTGCCATGGTTCCTCCAAATCAGACGCCTTGAAAATTGGACTGGTTCTGTTGAAAACGCCGTGGCGATTGCGGTACGCACATCTTTCGTGGAGTCACATCTTCCTCTCTAATGATCACACCGTTCTCTGGACATTAAATCGTAATATTCATTCCTTTTAGTCCGTATCTACAAATCGCGAACAAGCGAAATGTGCGCCCGCTAGTACGAAGATGTATCGTGGAGCTACTTGCGAGACAGTACCTCAGTCCGTCTTAGTTCACTGTCTTACTCTGAAGTGCCAAAGAAACTGGTGTAGGCGTACGTATTCAAATACAGAGATATGTAAACAGGCAGAATACGGCGCTGCGGTCGGAAACGCCTATATAAGACAAGTGACTGGCGCATCCGGCCGGAGTGGCCGAGAGGTTCTAGGTGCTACAGTCTGGAACTGCGCGACCGCTACGGTCGCAGGTTCGAATCCTGCCTCGGGCATGCATCTGTGTGATGTCCTTAGGTTAGTTAGGTTTAAGTAGTTTTAAGTTCTAGGGGACTGAGGACCTCAGCAGTTAAGTACCATAGTGCTCAGAGCCATTTGAACTTCTTCTTCTTCTCTCTCTTTCTTTTTTTTTAACTGGCGCAGTTGTTACATCGGTTACTGCTGCTACAGCCGCAGGTTATCGAGATTTAAGTCAGTTTGAACGTGGTGTTATAGTCGGCGCACGAGCGATGGGACACAGCATCTTCGAGGCTCCAAGGTAGCGATGAAGTGGGAATTTTTCCGTACGGCCATTTCACGAGTGTACCGTGAATGTCAAGGATCCTGTTAAACACGAAATCTCCGACATCGCTGCGGCCGTGAAAAAGATCATGCAACAACGGATCAACGACGACTGAAGAGAATCGCTCAACGTGATAGAAGTGCAACCCCTCCGCAAATTACTGTAGATTTCAATGTTGAGCCATCAAGAAGTGTTAGCGTGCGAACCATTGAACGAAACATCGTCGATATGGGCGCCGAAGGCCCCCCCGTGTACCCTTGACAACTGCACGACACAAAGCTTAACGTGTCGCCTGGCCCGTGAACACCGAAAATGGACTGTTGGTGACTGGAAACTTGTTGCCTGGTCGGACGAGTCTCGTTTCAGATTTTATCGTGGAGATGGGCTAGGGGTATGGAGACAACCTCACAAATCCATGGACCCTGGTGGAGGCTCTGTAATGGTGTGGGGCGTGTGCAGTTGGAGTGACATGGGACCCTGATAGTCTACATACGACTCTGGACAGGTGATACGTACGTAAGCGTCCTGTCCGATCATTGTGCATTCTGACGGACTTCGGCAATTCCAGCAGGATAATGCGACACCCCACATATCCAGGATCGCTACAGAGTGGCTCCAGGAACACTCTTCTGAGATTAAACGCTTCCACTGGACACCGAATTCCTCATAAATTATTGAGCATACCTGGGATGCCTTGCAACGTGCTGTTCAGAAGAGATCTCCACCCCCTAGTACTCTTACGGATTTCTGGACAACCCTGCAGGATTCATGGTCTCAATTCCCTCCTGCACTACTTCAGACATTAGTCGACTCCTTGCAATGTCGTGTTGCGGCACTTCTGCGTGCTCGCGTGGGTCCTACACGACATTAAGCAGGTGTAGCAATTTCTTTGGCTCCTCAGTGTATATGTTGAGTATATGAACAGTTTCATGTGGGTGCCTTCACACTACACACAGTGCAAAAGTGAAAGAACCAGAAACGGAGCACGAAATAAAACCTGGCGGGTTTAGAGAGTACGTGTTGTTGTTTCAGTGATTACAAAATCGAGTCAGATTTACAAAGAACTGCGCGGTGTGACGTTCTACCTTCTCTGGTATGGATGCATGCACTGATTCAGTTGGAAAGGTTGTCGTAAAGACATTGTATCCTCTCATCAGGCAACTTGCCTCACAGCTGTTGTAATTGGTCCTTGAGATCTTGGATAATGGCACTGCGACGGAATTGACGTCCGAGATGGTCTCATCCGTGTTCTGTGGGGGACGAATCTGGGGACCTAGCTGACCACGGAAGTATCTGTGTATCACCGAGGCAGTTCATTGAGAGACGTGCCACCCGTGGATAAGCATTGTCGCCCGCATCTCGTGGTCGTGCGGTAGCGTTCTCGCTTCCCACGCCCGGGTTCCCGGGTTCGATTCCCGGCGGGGTCAGGGATTTTCTCTGCCTCGTGATGGCTGGGTGTTGTGTGCTGTCCTTAGGTTAGTTAGGTTTAAGTAGTTCTAAGTTCTAGGGGACTTATGACCACAGCAGTTGAGTCCCATAGTGCTCAGAGCCATTTGATAAGCATTGTCCTGTTGAAAAATGTCACCTCGATACTGCCACATGAGAGATAACACAAGAGGGCGCAGAATGTCCGTGCAGAACCGTCGTGCCGTGAGAGTTCCTTCAGTCACTTCCAGGCACGAGCGCAAGCCATACCCGACGGCTCCCCCACACCGCTGCGACTCTCCATAACATTGGATGAGTGGGACTCCTAGTCATGTCACCGCCATACTCATTGAAGATGGCCATCCGCGGTTGTGCGGAAACTCCAGACATCGTTGAACACAGTGCGACGCCGTTCATCAGCAGTCCGCGCTTTCTTGCCACGGCAGCACTCCAAACCTAACCGTTTCTATTGAAGGGTTAAGCGGGCGGTAATTCTCCTGTTTGACCGCCGCTAGTGTCCCATCGGCTGTGCGGATTGACGTAGAAAACTCGTATTGCCGAGAGTCAATTATTTATTCTCGTATGGCAGGCGCAGATGTGAATGGTTTGCGAGTGCTTGGTGCGCGAAACGGCGGTCTCCACTTGTGGTTGGCGGACGTTCTCCGTCGGAACGTTGACGACGAGTGTGTCGGCCCTGTCATTCCCATACACTCCAACATTGGGTCACTGTCATATCTAAATGCCCCACAAAAGTGGATATTGCACGATTCGACCAGCCGGCGGAATGGAGACCCACAGATAACTCCTTTTGAAGCTGTGTCAGGTGCTGGTACCGCTGTCTCACACGGGTGTGTGTCCGTCACAGGGTTCACGCCTTGGTAACAGCACTAAAGAAGAATAACACTAACGCACTCTCCGGGGTGTTCAACTTGCCGCAGGTAATTGCACCTCTAATCAGTTAAATACGCGCCGATGGGCTATATGCTGAAGAAGCACGTGCGTCCCTATCTTCTGGGTAATTCACTGTTTTTCGTCTTGCAGTGTACTTTAATTGGGCCTCCTAAACTGTGCTTTTTATCCCTATCTGTGAGCAGTTACTTTTCGAATTGCAGTCTGGTGTACTTAGAAGACATGCAATCTGCAGGCACATTTAAAAACTGATGTCCATTCGGTACGGAAGATTGTAACGGACGAGCACCGCACTGTGAGGCAGCGAAGGCACTAAAAGCATCCACGCCGCAGCCAGGGGACGGGAAGGGAGAGGTCCA
This sequence comes from Schistocerca nitens, assembly GCF_023898315.1. NCBI lineage: Eukaryota > Metazoa > Arthropoda > Insecta > Orthoptera > Acrididae > Schistocerca > Schistocerca nitens. Next base: position 1,299,102,648 of record NC_064614.1, read on the forward strand.
GAGTGTTGCTGATGCATTGGTAGGATGGAAACGTTCAGTGCCCTGTGCACCTTATTTCAGAAGACACCGTGCAGAGGATCGGAATGTTCTCCAGCCTGGACTGGGAACTGTGTGACGACACCTGCCCTCCCTCCTTGTCAGCCAAGCACCCGGCTACGACATTTTCTTCATTTACCGGGGTTTGACCACTACTGGCAACCTGAGCCGTTTAGAAATTCGCCGTCAGTGGCTCCAGACAGTCATAGATAGCGGCTGCTCTGTACGGGGTTTTCTCTCTGCAGCAGTCGTGTGACGCCTTCCTTATGCCTGAGCGAATGAAAACAGACATTAGCTAACGGAAATTCGCAGAAAATTCACCACTGTTCACTGCCATTAGCTTTTGCCTGTGATCAAGCGTTTACAGTAGAGGGAGTGGAAGAGAACGACCATAGCGTACCATCCCTAGAAACGCTAATAATCGCCACACAGGTTTGATTCGAGACAATACTCGATGCAGCAATTATGCGAAATCTGCTACTGAGATAGGATTAGGTTGCTTGGCGAGAGCGTTGATTTTGATGAAGTAAGCAAAATGGAATGTAGGAGTAGGTATCCGAATTTGTACGCAAGTGTGAAACGCTTGCAGATAGTGAGCTTTAACGCTGAACTGTAACTTCAGCCTTCCTTTGAATGATTCCGAAACTGAGCAAATATGAGTGACGTTTTTCGGTGGTTTCTCTTTACAGTTGATGGGGAAGTTTAAAAGCAGAACTCCAATAACCGAAGACCAACGTAACATGAAGATACGCTTCTATTTACGCTCACTCAGGTTATTAACAGCTGCAGACGTTCAAGTTGAAATTTTCGCGTTTGAAGAGCTGCTATGTTTGAGATACTTGCTGATGTCCGCAGTGACGTATGGGAAACACTTGGAGGTTATTATGAAAGTATATATAAAGAAGATAATAAAGTATGAGTAACGAAATATGAATATTCATACAACGTATCACATAAGATACTAGATAAACTCTATTAAATTTGTCAGAGGGCAGGCAGTGTGATAACGGTAAAATGATTTTTCCGTATTCGTTTATTAGATAAAAATCTATAAAATAGCAGGGATAAATCAGCCATATAAATACAGCTACCATGAACGTAATCAACAAGAATGATCAGATCCTCCGCATCTCTTTAATTTTAATCAGCATGAAAGATGATATATTCGTATTCGTTTATTTCCAAGAAAATTTATTACGTTGTAACTTTTTAATAAAAATGGATACAAAGCTTGTTGTTATACAGTCTTTTCCTGTCTGATTGTAACATATAATCAGGTTATCGTCTTTCTCTGGTCCACTTTTGTACCTTTGAATGCTTCGACAATTTTCTAGCAGTCACATTTCTTTCTGTTCCACATTTATACTGTGAACCTCTTGGATCTGACAAGTAGCTGTGATGCTTATATTCCGATCTAGAAACGTTACTTTCTCTTCAGTCCTCTCCATCATTCACGTCAGCAACTGCAGTTCATTCGCGTATACTTGTAAACAGCAGCGAAATGCTCTCTGTAGCGCTATCGCCAAGCGGAGACGTCGCGAATGGTTGCAGAAAGACCGGGAACCAACGGAACCTCTGGTAATCCATCACGGAAATGGATTCCGTACCTCCCGCGGCAGTAACAAGCCCAACATGGTGAGACGACAACTCTTGATTTATCTTGTGTGGGCTTATTGTCGTGGAAGGTACGGAAATACAGTTAATTTGTGCCCGCTACATACTATTCTGTTCATTGCACATAAAAACGGTTGTGAATGGCACGTTACGTTTGGGGCCTGAAGATGACACCATGTTGTGTCGAAACGAGTAGCGTATGTTAAAAAGAACAAACGACGTTAGATTCAAATACAGCCGATGGTTTTGTTATCATTATTCAAGTACCAAAAGAACAGGAGCGAGAGGACCTGCAAATGTGAACCGAACACGATGGCTTGGCTGCCGTTTACACCAGAGAGAGAATTCTTCCGGTGTGGGCTTTGGTGCGCTGTGCTGTGCTGCGGCGGGCGAGGACAGGTAGCGCGGCGCGGCGCAGCGGCGCTCTTATCTGATTGGAGAGCGGCGGCCGGCGGGAGGCTGACGAACCCGGCAGGTGGATGTGGCTGTGCGCATGCGCGCGCGCCAGGCCGGCCGCCCAGTGCCCACACCGCCCACGCAGCGCCGCAACCCTCCCCCCACCCCACCCCCTCCTTGCAGTTACCGTTCGTGTTGTGCCGGGTCACACCACGTCGCCCCCTCTCCTCTCCTCTCCTGTCCGCACGTCGCCTTCCTGTGGCGCAAATCATCTTCTCTGACGGCTGCCCTGGAAACGCCGCACCATACGTCACTGGTGAAACCACTGGCCCTGTGCTACGGTTTACGTCTCTGCAGCATAAAAAGTTCGCGTGAATTTCAGTCGCTTGCTTGTCGTCGACCTGGTAGTGTAAAATTGTTATCGTAAATTCCGTCCTCAGGAGGACAATAACATTTGAACGAATGTTGTTTACATAGATGCTAAGAACTGAAAGTTATAAACAATAGTTTTGTTTATTTATTGACTAGTGGACATAACCCATACAGCTAGCCACCACATGTTTTATTTACGAATACATGTATTGTAGTAAGGAAATGTGATTATGTCTCGAAGAAACACAATTTTTCTTGTTTTGCTATCCATAAGTGTTGCAGAGAAGCTTGTTTCTCCAGCTTCAGTGGGTTTTATTTATTATCATTACGTATTGGTGTTCACAATTCTTGTCTGGTATTTGCAGCACAGCTAGAACTATTGCCTTCCAGTGTCATTTTTTTTTTATAGATCTTGCATTTTCGTGCTTCTACGTGGTGTTTTGAGTGGAGTACCACTTAGATACCATGTGGAAGCACGAAAATGCGAGATATACAAAAAATGACGTACTGGAAGGCAATAATTGTAGCTGTGCTGCAGATACGAGAGACTTGTCAACACTAATATGTGATTATAATACTCCATCCGAACAGGCCTCCGAAGGCCCAAAGGATACCGACCGACCGCCGTGTCATCCTCAGACGATAGGCGTCACTGGATGCGGATATGGAGGGGTATGTGGCCAACACACCGCTCTCCCGGCCTTGGTCAGCTTTCGTGAGCGGAGCCGTCACTTCTCACTCAGGTAGCTGCTCAGCTGGCCTCGCAAGGGCTGAGTGCACCCCGCTTACCGGCAGCGCTCGTCAGACCCTGACGATCGCCAATACAAGTGGTAGCCAAGCCTGAAAGCGCTCAACTTCGGTGTTCTGACGGGACTCGGTATTACTACTCCGGCAAGGCCGTGGGACTCAATATTTAATAACAAGATAGTAAATAAAACGTACTGAAGCTGGAGAAACTTCGCCGAAACAGATATGGGTAGGAAAACAAAAAAAATTGTTTTCTTAAGGCGGAACCACAATTCTTGTTAAATATTAGGAAGCAAACGCGGCCAAGGAAAGACCTTAGATCATAAAATGATTAATACGTGTTGGAGACGCGTAACATAATACAGAACAAATTAACGTTACATAATTACACGCAAAGCAATTTTTGTGTAACAACGTGATGATATTGAAGATGATTTTCTTATATGATCACTTGTTAATTCATCTATCATTGACTTTCTGATAAGAAATTGTGTGGTTGTCCTTATATGGTTATATTGTTTGTCACTAAAAATTTTTCCACGTTCGTTGGTAGCTTGTTTTCCGACGACACCACTTCCTGTAACGATTTCGTGTGTTCGAGGGCAGCCGAAGAAAATAAGGTTTGAGGTCTTCTTCAGATCCGCAGTTACAGTATGAAAATTGGACGATACTGATTCGAAATAGCTGTTCGCGGAACCTGCCGTGATTAAATGTGAGAAGTAATATTGTCACCTCGAAGTTTCTGCTGCGATTACTTTCGTCATACCAAAGATGTTTTCGCAGACTGGGGACCACACTTGCCTAATCTATTTCCTTTGCTTTTGTGTTACAGATGTGGCTTGTCATTCTACTGATCCCAAAGTTTGGCGGTTATACTACGTACGAAGTCATGTGCTGATAGTTTGTCACGTTTCATTGATCCGTAGTACGCTGCTTCCGTAGCCCAGCCGACTACTTCTTCCTTCTGTTTAGTTCCGCTTTGACCCTTAACCCAGAACGTGATGTTGGTTTCGTTCCTGCTTGTGAAAGTTCCTGAGCTGCTTCTGAGGTGAAGCACACACAATAGTTACTTGTGTTGTTCTTATTGTGGTTGAAAAAAGTAGTCCCATTCTTAATGAAAGTGATCTATGTCGATAGCTTTGAAAGTTTTCTAGAGAAATATTGACGAAGGTTTTTTTGTCAAAGTACGTGGCCCCTGGAATCGTACTGAAGTAACATATTCCTTCAGTTGCCCCGTATGTTACTTTTCTTTGGCTTCCTGAAAACCTCATACTGCTATTAAAATATATTTTACCGTTCACTAACTGTAGCACTAGTAACGTATATTACAATGCAGGAGAGGAAATAAAAATTTTCAGTTTTGATGATGACATTATACTTCTGTCGGACATGAAAGAGCATTTGAACAGTATCGATAGCGTCTTCAATTATAATATGAACATCGAAAAAAAGGGTAATGGGATGTAGTGGAATTAAATTAGGCGATGGTGAGGGGAGTGGATTAGGAAACGTGACACACTGAAAGCAGCAGAGCTTCGGTATTTGGGCAGCAAAATAACTGACGATGGACGAAGCAGGAGGGATATAAAATGCAAACTGGCAAAAGCAACAGGAATTTCTTAACATTAAATGTACACTTAAATGCTAGGAACTCTTTTGCGAAAGTATTTGGCTGGAGTGTAGTCTTGTACGGAAGTGAAACTTCGACCAATAGAAGTTCTCACAACAAGAGAATAAAAGCTTTTAAAATGTGGTCCGATAGAAGAATGCTGAAAATCACATGGGTAGATCGCGTAAGTAACACGGAAGTACTGAAATGAATTACAGAAAACAGAATTTTATGGAATTACTAGACTAAAAGAAGAGAGTGGTTGATAGGACACATCCGCAGGCATGAAGGAACCGTTGACGTGATAATATAGTTTATTGTAGACGGTAAAAATTGTAGGAGGAGACAAAAAAGCCGAATACAATAAGCAGATTCAGGAAAATGTAGGTTGCGGTAGTTAACGCAAAGATGAAAAGGCTCGTACGGGATGCATTAGCGTGGAGAGCTGTGTTTGGACAGCAGAAGAGGAGGAAGAAGAAGAAGAAGAAGAAGAAGAAGAGGAAAACAAACTTTATTGTAGTTAACATCTTGACAGATGAGTGTTTGCCTCTGATCTGGCGTGAGGATGGCACTTTTACAAGTATTAACTCGTTGACACCGCACAGAACGTTGTACGAAGAGTTCATGTTTCCTTGACGCTGTAATTCATCAGTAGGCCTAATAGGAATGCGAAATCATAATGGGTGTTGTTATGAACACCTCCATAGCATCTAAGTCTTCTCCTCTTTCTGTGTGGATAGTATGACCATTCATAACTCTTTAATCTGAAGCACCTGTTGGTAAGCTCGACATCCTTGTACAAATCGCAAATTATTTTCAAGAAATGGAAATTCATATGTAAATGTCAAGACTGGAAGACATCGAGGCAAAGCAAGCTAATTCCGTGGGGGTGAAAAAAATATAGAAACATCAAAAACAACAAGGTGTGTATGTGGCGCGCGCGCAGTGGTGGTGGTGGGGTGGGGTGGGGGGGGGGGTGCGTTGACATTTAGAACAGCTTCCACTCGTCCCTGTATGGATAAATACAGATTCTGTACAGTCTTCAAAGGAATCCTACACACCATTGTTCGTCCAAAATAGTGGCAACTTGAGATAACGACGATGGGGGTGGATAGCAGTCACGCACTAGTCTCTCCAAAGTAGGCCCCAAAGGCACAAAAATATTGAGATCTGGTGACTCCAGAGGAGGTTTGACTGTTCATCCTCGCGCTCACAAAAGCAGTCCCGGATGATGCGAGCTGTGTGAACAGGGGGCGCTGTCGTCTTGGGGATACATCGTCACCAAGGGGACAAACATTGTATTATGGGATGAAACTGATCTGCCAAAATGATCACATAACCTTGGCATCAACATGACCTTGCATAGTGGAATTACACGATATGGCTGCCCAAATTATCACAGAACCTCCGCCATGTTTCACTCTTGTGACGTAAACTCGGCGAGGATTTGGAAACTGTGAAATCATAGGCCAAGTTTTATGGGTTCGGCACCACGTTTTCCTGTTATGAGCATTTGCATCCCTGGTCAAATATAGCAGCTCAAATTGCAGGCTTGGCTAGCCTCTGCATTTGTGTTCCACCGTGAATTACTAACGCTGTTTCCATATTTTTGTCCAACTCCTGTATGTAGTTAACTTAAAGGCAGTCTTACACTGGCCAACGGGTGCCAGAAGAAGATATTGCTTGCAGTCGTTTACTCACTAACCGGGTATCCATTACTAAAGTCAATGCGTGGATGGTTCCTTTGAAGAAGTTCCCTGCTCGACCCTTCCTCCCGTCCCATCTGTCCCCTTTCCGAGCTGGTGCCCCGTTTTATGTTTTTTTCCGGTCACGGCTTGTGTGAGAAAAATGTCTGAATAAGTAGCTTTTTGCTTTATTCATTTTGGAATGTGGGTTGACGGAATTTTGTAATAATTTCTGCCTTGCTCAGCGTCTCTCTTGTAACGCCTTGCTGCGCTTTGCTGTGACACATACACGCTCAGTAAACAAACCTCTGATGAATCGTGCAACTCTTCTTTGACTGTTTCCTGTCTGTTCTATGAATCCAATTAAGTAAGGATCCCAAATGGATGGACAGTACCTCAGAATTGGTCGATTTGACGTGATTTTCTCTGGGCTGGGGTTCTTGCAATAAGTCTGAGTCTGATGGCTGCCTACCCAATTGCTGAATTCACGCGGTCGTCCCACCTTACGTCGCTACGGGCAGAAACTCCTAAGGTGCTTGAAGACCGTCACTGATTCCAGTGACTGTTGTTCGCCGCTTACCCCTTAGCTGAAAGTCACCGGAAATGTTCGTGTATTTATGCGCATCGAGTTTCTTTCTGTTTACAATCAGCTACCAATAACCTGATGGAAAGTATGTCAAATCATAAGTATCAATATTCTAATTCACCCACGGGTCGATAGTGGCACGGTTTAATACAATTGCTTATGCATCTGTACTGATCTAGACTTGGGCTCTTTCAGCATATTTAGATTATGTTTATTTTTGTATTTCTTCAACTCGTTGCATAAATAAGGGAACAGTGCGAATTGCTTTACCACAAATTATCTTCAAGAGACAATAATTGCTAATATTACGGTACACCACGCCTAGCGAACGGATGTACTTACGCAGAAAGCCTGCTTCCAAGTATGAAATGAAGTGTCTGTTACACAGTGCGTAACAGAAGTTTATGTGAAATACGCTAAGCTCTGTGACTTTTCTTTCTTTTCGTGTAACGGATTAAAAGGCGTTGGAATGCCAACAGACATAAAACAGGACTCAGCTCACCAAGGGCCAGAGCCGTTGTCAGGAATAAATTACCGCCCGTGGGTGTTGCGATGAACTCAGCGGTGGCCTCGCAGCACTGGGCGCTGTTTCCTCCCCTCCCCTCCCCCCTCCCCACCCTACACACACACCGTGCAGTAGTCCTTTTTCCTGGGTTTATTGCTTAAATCTTCTGGAGTGATCGTAGGCTACGTAATACGTGCACAAGGTACATCAGCAATATTACTACACGTCTTGGAGTTATCCTGAATGTTAATATAGTCGCAGTAAGCACATTGAACCGTGTATAGCTTTCAATTAGGAATTCCTTCCTCTCTTTTTGTCCCCTTGATGACTGATAGTAGTACCTGGTCGAAACGTTCCTAGATCTTGTTCTAATTTTCAGCCATTTCTTTTGCCGCGAGATGCATTCTTAACTTTCTAATGCGGCGGTTGGTGTCTGTTTCGTTCCTTTTGCACATGTGGTATGTTACTTTTAAGCTGAACGCATCTCACTTTCAGGACATTTTTGTCGATGTTTCCTGTACAGTATTCATACGAGAAAAAGCTAATTTTACAGTCTTAGAGCCATCTGAAACTGTCTTAACTGACTGTTACCTTTCCGTATGTGTTGGTCGTATCTTGGAAACGTCAACTAGTTAGGAATTTCTACATTTCGTGTGAGACGCTTCAGAAAACGTAATTGCGGGACGCAGGTCAAAATACCTTCTGTTTCCATGTCAGTTAAGTGTCCTGGGTTCAGTTCTAGCTTGGTCCTATGATTATTTCCACGTTCAGCCGTAGCTTCCCCTGCAACTTGCTAACTTACGTAGCCAGCGGTCACCGGCTCTGTACACTGTGCACTGCATGAGGAATCAGTCTCCACTGCATTGTGTCTGTCTGCCGTCTCCTGTCAGTTGACTGCATTCAGAGTTTCCGCCTCCTTCTTTACGTTCTCTTCCCACTTTTTTATTGACCTACCCAGGGTTTTTTAAAATGTAGGCAATGAAAGCTTGTTTAGGAAGTCGAATGTCTGGCACACAGATTACGTGATGTGTCCGCTGGAATCCTCTGTTCTTTGGATTTTGTAAAACGTTGGGCTGGTTCATGATCTCATAATCTGTCATCATAGTTTCTTGCTCTCTAAGTATCTCCGTCTCTCACCGGCCTTCAGATTCTATTCATAGCCATTCTTTTGTATGGCGGAACCATTTGTATCTCCCTGTTAGTTAGTGTCCAGCTTTCTGAACCGTAGAGGACAGTAAGGCGTTCAGCGGTATTGTAGATCTTCACTTCCGCAGAATGTGATATGACCTTAGACTTGAACGTATCTCTTAGGGAATATATACATTGGACGCATCAGAGATTCTTTCATTTACATCTATTGGTATTTGATTATAGCAATTGTACCAATTTCCAAGGTACCTAAACTGATAAACGGACTTGAACTTTTGCCTGTCAACTGTGAAGTTCTCTTGAACATATTTGGTCCTCCCTACTTGTATATGTTCTGCTTTTGTTTATTGATCAATAATACTGCCTTACTATGGTTACACTTTCGTACATATACCGGAGATCTTGTTCACTCTCACTCACTAATACACTGTCGTCTGCGCAAACAAATGTCTCAAACATGTTACCTTCCATTCGCAGCCCATTACACTCTTCAACTTTGCTTTTATCGGAAGACTTTCTCCAGGATAGGACTAAGCAGTACGCGTGACAGTGCCTCTTCCAGTTCTTAATGTCGCTCTTGACTCACTCATGCAGGCTCAATCTCTTCTGTGAATTTGACCTTCGGAACTCCTTCAAGATTTTGTAGAGACCGTGTCAATGGATATTTTCGTAAGCTCTTTGAAAGTCTATGAACACTACGAGTATTTCACAGCGTTTCTCAAGAATTCGCTTAAGAGCAAACACGTTGTCAATAGCTTAAGGTTTGCATGGAATCCATTCTGATAGTCTCCCTTGATATTTTCTGCAAATTGTTTTAGTTTCTCGGAAATAATTGCATAAACGGGCTAAGGGGAAGACAAATCCCGAAGGCAGGAAAAGGCAAGCTATTTCCAACAGAACTATGCCTAGTGAAGCAATGCGATGGTTTCAGGACAGCTTTTCATGTTAAAACAATGCTGTCGAAGAGCCGGACACTGTCAACATTAAATGTACTGTGCTAGTGCTACCTCATATTGCGCTAAGTGTATGTGGTTCCCAAAATGCCACCTCATTAAGTAAACGATGCAGTAGCTTTTCACTGTAAGCAGGTACTCGTAACATGCTGATGCGTTGCTTGTGAGGAAGCGAAGATCGTTGCGCTGCTTATAACAGACACATTAATATCAGACTAGCCTCGTCATTCTCACCACGAACCACACGAGCTCAGTCGGTCAGTCTGCTCGTGCGAACATTAATTGATCGTGGACCGACTATCGCCTGCAGTGCGCGGGAGGCCTCTGCCCGAATCGCTGCCAGCGCTGAGTCTTGGATTGTCTTCTCCTTTCGTCTTTGTTAAAACGTGTCATTGGCCGCGTATCATCTGAGTTGTATTTGCACCCTAAAACAAAAGAAAACAAAACACGGCAAGATGACGTCGGTGAGTTGCCACCGTAGACCGAACGTAAACCAGAGACTGAGGGCGCTGCACGTCGTTTGCTGAACAGAGTTCTTCAGATTAGCGTTTCCGCTGCTGGGCGTGATCGTAGTTCTCGATCAAAAAATGGTTCAAATGGCTCTGAGCACTATGGGACTCAACTGCTGTGGTCATAAGTCCCCTAGAACTTAGAACTACTTAAACCTAACTAACCTAAGGGCATCACAAACATCCATGCCCGAGGCAGGATTCGAACCTGCGACCGTAGCAGTCGCACGGTTCCGCACTGCGCGCCTAGCACCGCGAGACCACCGCGGCCGGCAGTTCTCGATCATCGGAAATTGCTTTACTAAACGTTGGTTCAGTGAATAGCTCTATCCGTGCTTCCACAGTGATTTTAGGACACTTTATGAAGAGTGCCTAAGTATTCCTGGATACGTAGGGCATGTTCTGAGGCATCAGTGGATCACCAATTTAATATTGGAAGGCAGCGTGGAGGGTAAAAATCGTAGGGGGAGACCAAGAGATGAATATACTGAGCAGATTCAGAAGGATGTAGGTTGCAGTTGGTATTTGGAGATGAAGAAGCTTGCACAGGGTAGAGTAGCGTGGAGAGCTGCATCAAACCAGTCTCAGGACTGAAGAGCACGACACAAGAAGGTATGAAAAAAGTGAGAAATAAGGGAGGAGAATCATTTTCTGTACTCTTAAGGGACTAAAGCTGTGGAGATCACTCGCTTCAGAATGCATCTCCTGCATGGTGGGGGCTACCTGAGTGAACGGAAAATTTAACCGCCTTAAACGTAAACGTGTCTGTGTGCCACGAAGAGCGCTCAGGTGGGCCATCCACGTCGAGACAGCCGACTGAATGATTATTGATAATCGTCGTGGGAGGACAGCATTTGCAGCCGTCCACAAATCTGTGATCTATCGCAGGGTTTGGTCCATCGCCAACTGAGAGGCAGATAGTAGAAACAGGAACGGTTGCAAATGTCACAATCGAATTCAAGGAATTTCGAAGAGGAAGGAGAAGACCGTCTCAGCCGTATAGTAACCGTCGATGAGACTTGGGTCTGTCACAGGCTAAGCAGCGGACCGCGGTTTGACAACATCCGTCTCCGTGTCCTCCAGAAAAGCTCAGGAGCAGAGATTCTGCAGGAGTGTTACTGAAAACCGTATTTTCGTATCTGAATGGCCCAGTGCACATTCGTGACAAGTCTAAATGTCAAACACCCGATAGTGAGCGAGATCTAAAATCCAGAAGCAAGATGGGGGGAAAGAGAGAGACGGAAGATGTCGGAAGTGTGAAATTTCTTTTTTGTCAGTATAATGCTAGCACGCACACAGCTACGAAACGATTCAGTGAGTTCAAAAAGTTGACTTTGGGCTGCTGGTAGACCCATCGTATGGTTGTGACGTAGCTCCAAGCGATTTACATCTTTTTGGTCCAAATGAAGGAACTGCTGCATAAATGAAATTTTTCATCTAATGACGAGGTTGTGGTGGCGATGCGAGAGTGCACCTGCACGACCCCCCGGAAATGCTTCCACTGCGGAACTGGGAAATTTGTCGAGAGGTGGACCAAGTGCAGAAAGTTTGAGGGGAAATTGTGGAGGAATGATGTTACCTACCAAAGAAGTTTCTCTCTAAAAATATTTGTCTTCACTTTTTAACTTGCCCTCGTCACGCGAAGTCACGCCAGACAACGCATGCGATGTTCTTTAGCGCGAAGCACGCTCTACGCAGGCAGATGGTTCTTAAATCCGTGACGTCACACATCACTGCCTTGGTGGACTGAAGTGACGTCAGCGGTGGACCCTGGCGTCCGTCCAGCTCGGGCGAGTGAGTGCGGGATTTATTTGTTTGGGGCCGCCAGTTCTCACGAGCGGCGGCGTGAATTACCACGAGAAGGCGAGCTCGGCTACGGTGAATCACGGCAACAAACACCATTACTTGGGTACTGCTGGCGGAGAATTGCAACTACTCAGCGACGGCCTTCAACTTCGCTGCAGCTTGTCCGTTTAAGTGGTACTAACTTGGCTGAGCAGTGACTCGGCAAACTACTGCCATCACATCGGTTTTCTGACTTGGCTTGCCGGTCCATTTCCTCGTTTTACGGTGCAGCATGTAACAGCTGTTCGCCTACAGCGTTTCTGTATAAGGAAGGGAACATTTTTCTACGTTGTCCTCAAGACGTCAGTGGCGGTTGTTAGTCGTAATACTAAATGTAGGAGGAAAGGAAGATTAGACCGTCTAATCGTCACCGAGCTATTTAAGCGTGGGGTGTTGCTCTGATGAACAAAAACGAGCGTTTGAGAAAAATACGAACAGCGTAAGTGTCAATAAGAACACGCTGATTTGAACCCCCTCTCTTTGGAGAACTAATCAAGTGTGATTAACCAGCGTTCCACATGCAGCTAAAGGAACCCCACAGCTAATGGTGGAACTGTGGTATCTTGCGGGGAGGGGGGGGGGGGGGGCTGCGATCAAATTTCCAGTGGCATCTCTCTCAATACGCCAGCGACTGAAATAATTCAGTGATTCAGATATGAAAGCGACACAGAGAACTAAATAATAGAAAATAAAACGTGTTCGAGGTCCGGCAAATTAGCAAATAAAGTTATTTTGTTGCTATGTTTGAGATATGGTACTGTACGTTCATTTAGTACGTTATTCAGTGAACTTTCAAATGCAGTTTGTGTGCTTCCATATAATTTTAATAGGCCAAATGAAATTCTTCTTCCTCTAGAAATCTTCGTCAAAAGCCTTGGTTTGATTTAATTGTTTAGGCCTTTAAAGGCATTTATGACCATTTGATGCTATCAAGAGTTGGCTCAGTATACTGCCAGTACTGCAGCATATACTCCAATAACCCGGGATCCTTTCTTGAACGAAGTGATCTGCAGGCAACTATAAGTAGAGTTCTGTTTTTGGTTGATTACTACTACTAGATAGTATGAGATATATTGTGAAATGTTTACAGTAGTTATGATACAACTAATAACCGTCAGCATGTTTGTAAAAATAACGTGGAATGATGGGACAGTCGTAATAATAAGTACAATAACAGCATCTGATTTACGCCGTTGCTTAAATTTGATGGTGTTGGACAGACATTTGTGGGAGCATATCTGCTGAGTGCGCGACTGTGGTTTGTGGCCCTGCAATCTTGTAACTATTGAGTTGATTCAAAACTTCGTAGCGTTTTTGTTTCGCTTGTTGGTATTCCGGTTGCTGTGGGTTTGTTTATCGATTGTCCTTTTTTTGTTTGTAGTTCAGTGTTACTATTTGAGTTTACATATTGTCAGTTTGTGAAATGGAGATAGTGAGCGGAGCTGCGGCCGCTTGAAAATGGAGTCTCAAGTGGTGAAATCCGAACATTTCCCACATATTCTTCACTTACAGTTCAGTAGACGGGAGCCAGAAACATTTGCACCGTGTATGGGGATAATGCCAGTGGACAGAGCACGGCAAGAAAATGGTTTTCTCGTTTTAAGGAAGATCGTTTCGATATTAGTGACTCTCCACGTTCTGGAAGACCTTCGAGGTTTGACGAAAATCGTTTTAGAACATTAAACGACAGTGATACACGTCAGTGTGCGCGAGAAGTGGCAAATGTGATGAACTGCGCAACATTTACGTGCCATGGGGAAGGTTCAAAAATCGGGTCTCGCATGCTCGAAACCAAAATCACAGAAATGAGCACGTGGCCAGATGTGCATCACTGCTTGCTGGTCATCAGTTGGCTCCTGAACAACACCGGCCTTCCTGTACCGTACCGTACCGTATCGTTACTGGTGATGAGAAATGGTGTAAGGAAAAGAGGGGAGTGGTCGAGTCCAAACTCGACCTGCGCGCATCCACAAAAGATAATGTTGTCCGTGGGAAAACGGCAGTGTGGTGTGCTACGAACAGCTTCTCGAAGAAGAAACCATTACTGCTGACGTTTATTGTCAACAGCTGTGACGTCTTGTAGACGCAATCCAAGAACGACGACCGGGATGGCTGCGTCAAGTGAAAACTCCACGACAACGCCCGGCCGCATCCTGCTAGACTTACAACACCATGCGTTATTTGGATTGGGAAATCATTCCGCAACCACCTTATTCACCTAATCTCGCGCCTTCAGATTTTCTCCTCTTACGCTGTCCAACCTGACAATCAGAGCAGCCGTCTCAGGTTGTTTGCAGATGACGCTGTAGTTTATCGACTAGTAAAGTCGTCAGATCAAAACAAATCACAAAACGATTTAGAAAAGATACATGTGTGGTGCGAAAATTGGCAATTGAACCTAAATAACGAAAAGTGCGAGATCATCCGTATGAGTGCTAAAAGGAATTCGTTAAACTTCAGTTACACGATAAATCAGTCAACTAAATACCTAGGAATTTCAGTTGGGAACAGCTTAATTTGGAAGGAAGACGCAGGAAATGTTGTGGGGAAGGCTAACCAAAGATTGCGTTTTACTGGCAGGACACTTAGGAAATGTAACAGATCTCGTAAGGAGACTGCCTACACTACGCTTGTCGATCGGTCCTCTTTTCGAATACTGCAGCGCGGTGTATTATCCTTACCAGATAGGATGGACAGAGAACATCGGGTTTTGTATCATCGCGAAATAGAGGAGAGAGAGTCACTTAAATGATACAGGATTTGGGATGGGCATCATTAAAACAAAGGCGTTTTTCATTGCGGAGGAATCGTCTCACGAAATTCCAATCACCAACATTCTCCTCCGAATGTGGAAATATTTTGCTGGCGCCAACCTACATATGTAGAAACGATCACTATGATAAAATAAGGGAAATCAGAGCTCGTACGGAAAGATGTAAGTGTTCATTCTTTCTGCGCGCTATACGAGACTGGAATAATAGAGAATTGTGAAGGTGGTTCGATGAATCCTCTGCCAGGCACTTAAATGTGATTTCCAGAGTATCGATGTAGATGTAGAACCTTCAGGGAACTTCTTTTCAGGGTGAAAATGCGCTCCGAACGTGGTTCGACGACTTCTCCTCAAAACGACGTTATTTCTGCAGTCGCGGAATCGAAACGCTACCCCACTATTGGGAGACTCTTGTAAATAGTGAAGCAGAATATATCATTAATGACTGAAGTCTCCGTTATGTGTATATGTTAACTAATGGAAAAAAACGCTTACAACTTGTGCACCAACGCAGTAGTTGAACAAGTTCCACGCATGTTATCTCAGTGAAGTCCTCATTCCACAGAAACAGTATACACTTCTATTAGAAAAAAAGTGTATATCGCATAACTAGGCAGCTATGAGAGTCAAAAACTATTAGAATGCGTTAGAAAATTCACCATGTACTCGCTGTGGACGTATTTGAGTTCCTCTGTCTTGCTGTCACACCCTTCTGTAGGGAAGCAGCCTACTCACGCCGTATAAAATTCACATCAGTCTTTCCATTGTGTGCCAGCCAGTCCGCTGTAACTAGCTCTGACGTCATAAATGTTGCGGAATACTTTAAAAATCCAGTAAATAACCTGAAACGTTTCTAGCATGTCAGGAGTAATACTAAATCAATATGTGTTGAATATCAGTTCAATAACTTTAACCATTTTCGAAATTTGGACGTTTTTCTGTAAAAATCATTGGTGCAACAAGAAAGAGCTAGAAACCTAAAAATTTATATTTAGATTCCTTTTGCATAATAATTTAGTAGAAACAGTATTCTGGATCTCACAAATTACAATTTTAGTTGAAATTCATGATTTTCTGGTTTTTATCTTAAAAATTAAGGGAAGCAAGATAGATTAAGTAGGCGATTAAATAAAGCTAGGATGTTTAAATTTAAGTAGAAGGGAGATTCGCTATAATCATAAAGATGTGAGAAGTTTCAACTGAATAACTATAAAACTATAGCGATAGCGTATCTCCAAAGGGCAAGTTCAGAGCTCGTCTACTGCTGTAGTGTAGTTAAATTAATTATCTCGCCCAAAATATTTGACTTAGCCACGTCAGACTTTTATTATGATTACTTACCTGTGTGCTGATTGCACATTGAAATTGAGAGCTTCATCGGCCATCAGCAAAGGAAGCAATGATTTATTCGATAACTTAAAGTGATGCATTACTAGCCGAGCGGCTAGTCGGGAGAGCAGATTTGACCAGGCGTTCCCTTAGCCGTCCGCACCGCGGCTTTATATGTAAGAACGCTGCGCGAGGAAGAAAGGCCCCAGTTCTCTCCAGACGCTGAATAGCGCACCACCTGTGCCGGGAGTAAATTACTCGGGATACGCGTAACCATAAAATCGTTTTTGAGTGGAGTGTTAATTTTGGGATGACGTTAATGATCTATCTTTAGTTTGCGTATGTCGTATTTTCACGTGCCGCCGCAGGACAGACATTCTACCATTATTAGCGTGGCGTTTGATGAACATTATCATCAAATTATGGCGATCGTTCACTTAAACATTTAATTTGAACAGTTATAGTTGCATCAGCGCATTAGACTCTGAACTGCTCTGGTAGTTGGATTGTGTGGATTCTCTTTGGTCTGTGACTCAGAATATAGTGAACATTTTAGAGAGAATGGTTTTTGGTTATGAATCCCAGACAATCTCCTAATTCCTCAGAGCTATAAGCTGTAGCTATAAATGTATTTCTCAGATGAAGTGGGCACTAGGAATTCTAATTACAGGCTTCACATTTTGCTAATCACTTTCTGGTTGCCAACATTGTAGTTAGAGAGCCAGTGTTGAGAACGGCAAACAACAGCATTAAATAAATAATAGGAACATTAAACTATTATTCCACACGCCGCCCCACACTTCGTAGAGGAGATAGCAGCTTTTTACGATACAGAATAGCAGATTATACGTGACGAAGCCTCCCGAACGTTTGTGTTTGCACATCCAACTTCGATGACGTGATCTGTTGGGTTGCGTGTGGAAACCCTGCTTCAAACCACCGCTCCACCTCGCTAGGTGAATGCCGCGTAACCCAGAACGTAATCTCGGCGAGCTTTGAACCCGCGTTGCGGCGCGATATTAACTGCTGTTTGCCAGGCTCGTTGCAGCGGGAATCGATGTGGTGTGCTGCAGTCCGTAGGAAACTACGGTACCGTGTTGGAGCAGCGTCGTCGTATTTCACTGGCAAACTGCGACCTCGCCACTGGCTAACCCGTGGCGGTCAGAGCGTGTGGAGGCAAACTGTGTGCTCAGCGGAACGCAAGGCTGGCCGCACAGCAACGCATGCATGGCTTGCTGACGCGTTGCCAAGGCGTCCGGTAACCGAGAGAGACTGCTGCGTGCGGAACCCTCCCTGCCACTGTGGTCTCCCGACTCCAGAACGGCAGTGCGCACGCCCCGAGCAATTCCGCTCCAAATTCTTGTTGTTCTGTCGCGTAGCACGCTTGAGAAGCAACCCCAATAGAGGAAAATGCTCGCAAAGGTGGGGCCTACCAACAGGCGGTCACAGGCGCTCTTAATTGAAAGGCGCCTCCATCTTCTTCGACTCGTTCCGTAAAGAATTTTCTGAGATAGTGGGCGTAGTAGCTTCGTACATTGCTAAAGTTCTAATGACTGAAATCGATTGGCGAGGTGATCTTGTGGAGAACTTGTAGCCCTGATTTCATGTGTACTAGTAAAGTTAACACTACGAATTTGACAAGTAATAAGTTATGTTTCATCGCCAGGTGCATACGAAAGAGAGAACTGTGTGATATGGCAGAATCGTTCGCAGTTCATTTGCCTTTCATAATATCTGCTCCGCGGAAGCATTGCGTCAGTAAGGACTGCTTGTCACAGGCGGTACTCTGATAGTGTCAATTCGGGTCAGTACTTTCCTTTTTACTGCAGGTGGAGAAGCGGTGCAGCCGGGTTTGTAAATGCAAATTCAGGTTTATTTTAATGTTTGATGACGGAATGGACTGTTAATACTAATAAGTAAAGCACTGGCCAACCCGAAGATTCTTTTGAATACCACAGTGCTTTCCTAGACATTTTCGTCGTGGATGGAGATGGCATGCCGTTGCAGTTCGTTTGGTTTCTTGCTCCAGTTAGCTTTTCGTCTGTGTTGCACACGTGGGCGGTATGCGCAGTGCGTCTTATTTGGTAACAGACTTGTTTGGCCGTCACTCGGAGTACTTGTGGCTGATAACAGTAATGCCCATTTCACTCTTCGTCCTCAACCTTACACGTAGTACATCGGTTCTGTCTCGGTTTTTTTTTCCAGCAGTATTAGTTGTTCATTACCAGTGATGGCACCACGAATAGAGCCGGCCGGAGTGGCCGAGCGGTTAAAGGCGCTACAGTCTGGAACCGCACGACCGTTACGGTCGCAGGTTCGAATCCTGCCTCGGGCATGGATGTATGTGATGTCCTTGGGTTAGTTAGGTTTAAGTAGTTCTAAGTTCTAGGGGACTTATGACCACAGCAGTTGAGTCCCATAGTGCTCAGAGCCATTTGAACCATTTTGAACCACGAATAGATTTACTGCTGAAGACCTGAATGATAGTAATCTCGTGTCTGGATTTACTGATTGCCACAGAAGAGCGACACGATGACGCAGTACTGCGCTGTTACCATAGCGACGGAAACCCCATCACATCTGAGAGTTTTTATTTTGCTTTCTGTTTTATTTTGCACATGGTACGTCCGAAATATTCGGTAAACGGTCTCCGAAAATAAAGGAAACCAGAGTTACAAACAAAATACGCTTACTGGTCTGTAGAGTAATCACCGTCAGCTGAAACGTACGTCTGACATCTGCCGTAAAGCTGGCGTGAACTGCAGGCAAACGCTTCTTGCGGAATCTCTGGAAGCACCGCGCTCACGCGCTGTTAGATGTCCTCAACGCCTGCGCGCTCAACTGTCATGCTCAGTGCGAGGTGACTGTTCTTCACCACCCTCCTTATTCTCCAAATGGCGTCGGCAAACTTCTTTTTCGTAACCCGCCTTAAATTAGCACTGAAGGGCTTCCACTTCACAGACGTCCGGCCTGACCACGGTGCTAGGAGCGAATGCACAAGAAGCCTTTCCTGACAGTTCCAGGCAACTTTACAGCCGATGTCAGAAGCGCGTTGTAGCTGATGGTGATTACCTTGAAGGCCAACAAAGGTAATGTGTTTCTAACTCTTGTTTACTTTATTTTCAGAGACTATTCACCGAACTTTTCAGGCGGATCTTGTACATAAAGGAAAGACGACTTCAACGGGTAACATTTGGTACGCCGTTAGACAGAAACAAAGTAGTAGTTAATCAGTACGAAGCGTGTGTGTAACACAGCAAACACGTATAGCAGCCGCCATAATGGTTCGCCACACGTCCCCTAACGCCTACATGTTTTCGGTGTGTGTGTGTGTGTGTGTAGTATTTTGCACACCAGAATTCCCAGTGTGTTTGGTAAACGAGCGTCACAGGCCATTAGACCTCTCTCTCTCTCTCTCTCTCTCTCTCTCTCTCTCTCACACACACACACACACACACACACACACACACACTCCCTCCCTCTCCCTAGTACCGAAGAAAAGTGTTGTAGAGACTGTTTCTGTAGGATGAAAATTAATAAGGAAAAAATCGTGGGGATGAAGATTTAAGCGGCAGTGTAGCCATCGGTTGTATTTCATCTTGTCCTCAAAGTATTCACATTTTGTACAAGTGAGTTTATTAATTGTCACACTTATTGCTGGAAAAGCCATTCAGTAATACGTAACGTAATTTATTAATCAATTAATTTTGCTCTCTGTAAATGAGTTTTGTGTGATATTGTTTGTATTTAATTACTGATTGTCGTCACTGAGATTGAATTTCCAGTTATGGTTGTGCGACATTATGTATGTTGCAGACTGAACAAATATTTCGTTTGCAGATAAATGAATGGATTGGCCAACAGATTATGTAAACACGTGCCACATGGAGAGAATAAATTTTCAGTTTTGCGAGTGGCTGGGCGCGTTATATCAGTACAATAAAATGAGACAGTCCCTAATTAAAATATAATTTGCTTAACTTAGCCTTCCAGCGTGAGCGACCAGTGATGAAGAGAGAGACAAGAAGCATATTACAGAAAATGCTTTACGTGTTTATGAAGCACACTCAGAGATCATTGATGCCTCAGGGTGTGTCCTATCAGCCGATCCCTTCTTTTAGCCAAGTTTTTCCATTAGTTGTCCGATCTGTTCTACGGAATTCTCCGGTGACAACTTTTGTCCTCTTCTGTCTGTACTGTTCATCGTCCCCATCTTACTTCCGTACAGTTGTACATATACTTTCAGGAAGCGCTTTATATTACATGTAAACATATCTGTATTTTTCGGGACTGCTTTTCTTCTATTAACTGGTATGCATTTTATATTTTCTTTACTTCGGCAATTCCGTTATTTTAATATTACTACTACTACTACTACTACTACATATTTTTAGTGCCTCATTTCCTAACCTAATGCCCTCAGGATCACCTGATTTAATTCGACTGCATTCCAATTGGTGTTAAAAGTCCTTTAGCCGTCTGACAGAATTACGTCATCTGCAAACCTTAAAGTTTCTATTTCTTCTCCCAGGACTTTAATTACCTTTTCTAAATTTCTCTTCGGTTTCCTGTAATGCGTGCTCAGTATAGAGATTAACATGGAGGATAGGCTACAACCCTGTCTCATTCCCTTGCCAATCATGACAACGAAGTACATTGTTTTAAAAAGTTAGTACAGAGAAAAAACAAACCAGTAATGTTTCAATACAACATTAGTAGCCGGCCGGTGTGGCCGTGCGGTTCTAAGCGCTTCAGTTTGGAACCGCGTGACCGCTACGGTCGCAGGTTCGAATCCTGCCTCGGGCATGGATGTGTGTGATGTCCTTAGGTTAGTTAGGTTTAAGTCGTTCTAAGTTCTAGGGGACTGATGACCACAGATGTTAAGTCCCATAGTGCTCAGAGCCATTTGAACCAACATTAGTAGGGTTCTGATTGACATAGTCATTTCGTTCAAATATCTGGGCGTAACGTTACAAAGCATGTGAGGGTTGTGGTAGGGTAGGCGAATGGCCGACTTCGGTTTACTGGGAGAATTCTACAAAGTGTGGTTCATCTGTATAGGAGGCAGCAATACTACGCTGGTGCGATCCATTCTTGATCACTGCTAGAGTGGCTTGGATACGTACCAGAACGGATTGAAGGAAGAGATCGAAGCAATTTGGAGGCAGGTTGCTAGATTTGTTACCGGTAAGTTCGAACAACACGTGTTACGGAGATGGTTCGGGAACTCAAATGGGAAACCCTGGAGGGAAGGCGACAATGTTTTCGGGGAACACTACTGAGAAAATTTACAGAACCTGCATTTCAAGCTGACTGCCGAAGAATTCTACTACCGCAACTATACACTGCGCGTAAGGACCAAGAGGATAAGATACTAGAAATCTGGGCTCATACGGATGCGCATAGACAATCGTTTTTCCGCCGCCCAGTTTGCAAGTGGAACAGAAAAGGAAATGAGTGGTGGTAGTACGGAGGACGCTCCGCCCTAACACCATATGGGGGGTTGCAGAGTATAGAGGTAGATGTGAATGTAAATTTTTGGTTATGTTGTAGACCATACTTTAGAAAACTCAAAAAAGAACAGCGGTCTTAATTTTCTCACGTTATCTTAGGTAGTGATCCGTACGAATGTCTTCTTCTTTCTGCGTTCCCCGGTTTTCTCAGTATCAACACATTACCTGCATTGTTTATTCCTACAGCAGTCACTGCCATAAACCTTCATAGGGCACCAATCCTTTGCAAGTAAACAGTGATTTGTGAAACATGTTTCGACTAGCACCGTCTACCAATGACAAACCATTCTCTCACCAGTAACGAGAACACACCCAAAGCGTCGAGATAGCCGACTAAATGCTTACTTGGGAAGACTCTCCCAAAATATTGTTATACTGTAGCGTTTGTAGAATTGTATGTGGCAACTGCAATCAAGTGGTAAGATCGGAGAGAGAAAGAAACGACTTCGTTTGAGCAGGGCATTCCCTTTAACGGATGGTGGTAACGGTTTCATCTTGAACGATAGCACTGCCTTAGAAAGCGTCGTACACTGGAATACTTTTCAGACTTCAGCCTCTATCCAGACCCGTAACAGAAGTTTTACATGTTTTCTTCTTCCATTTTTAAATTATGTTTTATGTGCTGCCGTCTTTATCTGAAATTTCAAAAATTATCCCGCAAAATTAAGGCTTTTTTTTCACATTTTAAAACGTGGTCTGAGGTACACGCGGTCATGTACCTAGGAACAAATATTCAGCTGAAATTTAAAAGCGTTTCAATCTAAATAGCTTCTCATTACTATATTTAATAGTCAATCTGTTACACTATTTCTGTACTGCATACCAATAATCGGCGAGTGAAATAAAATTAATCGGAATTATTATCGAGAACAAGTTACAACTTAAATATATTTTGAAACAACCTAAGGGTAACTAATACAAATTTCCATTCTGAAGACAGGTAAAATTGCTAAGACATCAAATAAACTCACAGTCAGTTCATTTGCTAGTATTAAACGTTCGATGTTATAAGAACTTCTTGTGCACGACCGATGAAGTAGGGTTTGACTTGCCACAAGTTATCTAAAGGGTGCTTGTTTTAACTTGTTGTTGTGGTCTTCAGTCCTGAGACTGATTCGATGCAGCTCTCCATGCTACTCTATCCTGTGCAAGCTTCTTCATCTCCCAGTACCTACTGCAACGTACATCCTTCTGAATCTGTTTAGTGTATTGATCTCTTGGTCTCCCTCTACGATTTTTACCCTCCACGCTGCCCTCCAATGCTAAATTTGTGATCCCTTGATGCCTCAAAACATGTCCTACCAACCGATCCCATCTTCTAGTCAAGTTGTGCCACAAACTTCTCTTCTCCCCAATCCTATTCAATACCTCCTCATTAGTTATGTGATCTACCCACCTTATCTTCAGCATTCTTCTGTAGCACCACATTTCGAAAGCTTCTATTCTCTTCTTGTCCAAACTGGTTATCGTCCACGTTTCACTTCCATACATGGCTACACTCCATACAAATACTTTCAGAAACGACTTCCTGACACTTAAATCTATACTCGATGTTAACAAATTTCTCTTCTTCAGAAACGATTTCCTTGCCATTGCCAGTCTACATTTTATATCCTCTCTACTTCGACCATCATCAGTTATTTTACTCCCTAAATAGCAAAACTCCTTTACTACTTTAAGTGTCTCATTTCCTAATCTAATCCCCTCAGCATCACCCGATTTAATTTGACTACATTCCATTATCCTCGTTTTGCTTTTGTTGATGTTCATCTTATATCCTCCTTTCAAGACACTGTCCATTCCATTCAACTGCTCTTCCAAGTCCTTTGCTGTCTCTGACAGAATTACAATGTCATCGGCGAACCTCAAAGTTTTTACTTCTTCTCCATGAATTTTAATACCTACTCCGAATTTTTCTTTTGTTTCCTTTACTGCTTGCTCAATATACAGATTGAATAACATCGGGGAGAGGCTACAACCCTGTCTCACTCCTTTCCCAACCACTGCTTCCCTTTCGTGCCCCTCGACTCTTATAACTGCCATCTGGTTTCTGTACAAATTGTAAATAGCCTTTCGCTCCCTGTATTTTACCCCTGCCACCTTCAGAATTTGAAAGAGAGTATTCCAGTCAACATTGTCAAAAGCTTTCTCTAAGTCTACAAATGCTAGAAACGTAGGTTTGCCTTTTCTTAATCTTTCTTCTAAGATAAGTCGTAAGGTTAGTATTGCCTCACGTGTTCCAACATTTCTACGGAATCCAAACTGATCTTCCCCGAGGTCGGCTTCTACCAGTTTTTCCATTCGTCTGTAAAGAATTCGCGTTAGTATTTTGCAGCTGTGACTTATTAAACTGATAGTTCGGTAATTTTCACATCTGTCAACACCTGCTTTCTTTGGTATTGGAATTATTATATTCTTCTTGAAGTCTGTGGGTATTTCGCCTGTCTCATACATCTTGCTCACCAGATGGTAGAGTTTTGTCATGACTGGCTCTCCCAAGCCCGTCAGTAGTTCTAATGGAATGTTGTCTACTCCCGGGGTCTTGTTTCGACTCAGGTCTTTCAGTGCTCTGTCAAACTCTTCACGCAATATCGTACCTCCCATTTCATCTTCATCTACATCCTCTTCCATTTCCATAATATTGTCCTCAAGTACATCGCCCTTGTATAAACCCTCTATATACTCCTTCCATCTTTCTGCTTTCCCTTCTTTGCTTAGAACTGGGTTGCCATCTGAGCTCTTGATATTCATACAAGTGGTTCTCTTCTCTCCAAAGGTCTCTTTAATTTTCCTGTAGGTAGTATCTATCTTACCCCTAGTGAGACAAGCCTCTACATCCTTACATTTGTCCTCTAGCCATCCCTGCTTAGCCATTTTGCACTTCCTGTTGATCTCATTTTTGAGACGTTTGTATTCCTTTTTGCCTGCTTCATTTACTGCATTTTTATATTTTCTCCTTTCATCAATTAAATTTAATATTTCTTCTGTTACCCTAGGATTTCTATTAGCCCTCGTCTTTTTACCTACTTGATCCTCTGCTGCCTTCACTACTTCATCTCTCAGAGCTACCCATTCTTCTTCTACTGTATTTCTTTCCCCCATTTGTGACAATTGTTCCCTTATGCTCTCCCTGAAACTCTCTACAACCTCTGGTTTGGTCAGTTTCTCCAGGTCCCATCTCCTTAAATTCCCACCTTTTTGCAGTTTCTTCAGTTTTAATCTACAGTTCATAACCAATAGATTGTGGTCAGAATCCACATCTGCCCCTGGAAATGTCTTACAATTTAAAACCTGGTTCCTAAATCTCTGTCTTACCATTATATAATCTATCTGATACGTTTTAGTATCTCCAGGATTCTTCCAGGTATACAACCTTCTTTTATGATTCTTGAACCAAGTGTTAGCTATGATTAAGTTATGCTCTGTGCAAAATTCTACAAGGCGGCTTCCTCTTTCATTTCTTCCCCCCAATCCATATTCACCTACTATGTTTCCTTCTCTCCCTTTTCCTACTGACGAATTCCAGTCACCCATGACTATTAAATTTTCGTCTCCCTTCACTACCTGAATAATTTCTTTTATCTTGTCATACATTTCATCAATTTCTTCATCATCTGCAGAGCTAGTTGGCATATAAACTTGTACTACTGTAGTAGGCATGGACTTTGTGTCTATCTTGGCCACAATAATGCGTTCACTATGCTGTTTGTAGTAGCTAACCCGCACTCCTATTCTTTTATTCATTATTAAACCTACTCCTGCATTACCCCTATTTGATTTTGTATTTATAACCCTGTAATCACCTGACCAAAAGTCTTGTTCCTCCTGCCACCGAACTTCACTAATTCCCACTATATCTAACTTTAACCTATCCATTTCCCTTTTTAAATTTTCTAACCTACCTGCCCGATTAAGGGATCCGACATTCCACGCTCCGATCCGTAGAATGCCAGTTTTCTTTCTCCTGATAACGACGTCCTCTTTAGTAGTCCCCGCCCGGAGATCCGAATGGGGGACTATTTTACCTCCGGAATATTTTAACCAAGAGGACGCCATCATCATTTACTCATACAGTAAAGCTGCATGTCCTCGGGAAAAATTACGGCTGTAGTTTCCCCTTGCTTTCAGCCGTTCGCAGTACCTGCACAGCAAGGCCGTTTTGGTTAATGTTACAAGGCCAGATCAGTCAATCATCCAGACTGTTGCCCCTGCAACTACTGAAAAGGCTGCTGCCCCTCTTCAGGAACCACATGTTTGTCTGGCCTCTCAACAGATACCCCTCCGTTGTGGTTGCATCTACGGTACGGCCATCTGTATCGCTGAGGCACGCAAGCCTCCCCACCAACGGCAAGGTCCATGGTTCATGGGGGAAGGTTTTAACTTGAGACGACTAAATATCTCGAAAACGACACATCGTAGGAAAAAAAAATGTTGTAGGTGTAACATTACTAGTAAAGGGGACCTCTGTCTGCGCTAAAACTGGTCACCCCTTAACCATCCCTCCTGCGTGGACGGGCTCAATTTCGTATTTTCATATGGGAACCCCCCTCCTATTTTTACTGCATATTTGGATTCTACGCCAAAAAATACGTACGGTTTACTAAAACCATTGTATTCCAATTGTGACAGATGCGTTGTAATGACAAATATCAAATGTGTCTGTTTTTGCAATTAAGAACCGACGCATTTGATCCTACATTTCATTTACGATGCAAGTGGAAACCTTCCTATTGCAATGGTTGATACTGATGTTCAAACGTTACTTGAGTGTTTAGATTGTCCATTACAAATAATATAACTAGACATTGACATTTCTGGTAAATAAGCTACTTCTGTGTAACGTAGAATTCTGTGCCAGGATGATTGATGTCGATGCGTGTTTCCAGACAACTGCCGTGCACTCGTGCTGTTGGCTAACGGCGAAATACAAACGATAACCATTGTAATAAAAAATGTACGTAAGTGATGGTGACAGGCGTACCTGCCGTGGATATTCACCCAAATGCTGAGAGGCGATGGAACTCGCCGAAATGAATCATACCATTGGGGACAGAATACCTGGGTCACGCTGAACATATTTTCTAAGCAGAACCTTATTGTGGTGTATAATCAAATTTACAACACTAAAGTAAATTACGAACATAAATATCGACCATTTAGAATACAAAGGTTTACTTTCACATCGTAAATGAAATGTACGAGGGCGGTTCAGAAAGTAACCTCCGATTGGTCACAGTGCGGGTTGTGGGGGGAGTAGCGACGCCATCTGTGCGTTCACGCACTCAACAGGTCAGTCGGCATCAAGCCGTGGTCGAGTGAACGTCGTACTTGCGCTAGTTTAGTTTTTGTGGCAGTTTGAAATGTGTGCTGCAATAGAAAACCCATCCAAATGTGAAGTGCGTGCTGTCATAAGGTTTTTTACAGCCAAAGGATATTCTGCAGCAGCTATTCATCGTGAGCTTTGTGCCGTGTACGGACCAAGAGTTATGAGTGAAGGAGTTGTCCGTGAATGGGTACGTTTATTTAAAAGTGGACGAGAAAACGTTCATGATGAAGAGAGGAGTGGTAGACCATCATTGGTGACTGACGAACTCGTTCAGACAGTTGATGCAAAAGTTAGTGAAAATCGACGTTTCTCAATGTCGGAGTTGTCTACTGGTTTTCCACAGATTTCTAAGACTCTCTTGTACGAGATAGTGACAGCAAGATTGGGTTACCGTAAGTTCTGTGCACGATGGGTGCCCAAAATTCTTACCGACCACCACAAAACTCAAAGAATGGCCTCTGCATTAGACTTTCTGTCACGTTATGAGGACGAAGGAGAACCATTGTTGAACAGAATCGTGACCGGTGACGAAACCTGGATTAAGTACGTGAACCCTGAGACAAAAGAACAATCAAAGATGTGGGCACATTCAAATTCGCCTACCAAACCAAGAAAAGCCTCGCAAGATTTTTCTGCCAGAAAACTGATGGCAACGGTGTTTTGGGATGCCAAAGGGGTGTTGTTGGTTGAATTCATGGAACGTGGTACGACCATTAATCAAGACGTGTACTGTGAAACAATAAAAAAGTTATGACGGGCTATACAGAACAAACGCCGTGGTATGCTGACTTCCGGTATCGTTTTTTTGCACGATAACGCCCGTCCTCACTCTGCTCGCAGAACAACGGCCCTTCTTGAGTCCTTCAAGTGGGACGTTATCAACCATCCACCTTACAGCCCAGACCTGGCGCCAAGTGATTATCACCTCTTCATGCATTTGAAGAAATGGCTCGGGTCACAGCGGTTTGATGACGACGAAGAGCTCAAAGATGCGGTCACAGGCTGGCTCCAGGCACAAGCGGGTGATTTTTATGCAGAAGGAATTTCAAAGCTTGTGAAGAGATACGATAAGTGCCTCAATCGCTATGGAGACTATGTAGAAAAATAGTGCAAAGATGTAGTTGTGAGATGTATATATTAAAATATTTTTATTTAACTTGGTGTATTTTTTTAAATCAACCGGAGGTTACTTTCTGAACGGCCCTCGTAGAATCAGATGGGTCGCTTCTGAATTGCAAAAACAGACATAAACCGGATATTTGTCGTTATGGCGCCATCTATCACGAATGGAATACAATGGTGTTAGTAAACCGTACGTATTCCTTTGGCACAGAATCCGAACATGCAGTAAAAATAGCAGGGGTGGGTCTCATTTGAAAAAACAAAGTTGACCCCGCCCACGCAGTATGGTTGGCGAGGTGGTGGCCAGTTGTAGCACAAAAGAATGTCCCCTTTACTAAGATGAAAGTTCCACCAACAACATTTTTTTCGTACGATGCGTCGTTTTCGAGATGATTAGTTGTCTCAAAATACAAAATGATAAAAATATATAGCATTTTAGTCACTGTAAGATTCTGTACCTGAATAATTAACAGTATTTTACGAATAATATATTACAAAGCACATAAATGTGTAGAACGCGAAATCGTACTTAAAATGCTATGCAAAACGCAACCCTGTGTCTAACAAAAACAAAAAACAACTGTAGAAAATGACAGAAACTGCGTATAGCTGTCGCTAGTGCGCCTACCTTCGTGTTATTCGAAAATCAGTCACTAGGATGAAGTAGCAACCAAACAACACCGTGTCGCTAGGTATACTATCCTCTAGGTACATCACTGCCCTCCACTGACATCACAGTCAACTGTGCATGATTCCTGGGTCATGGACCGCTAGACTTTCCCCTCACAAATTCTTAATTTCAATATTTCATTAGATTTCAAAAATAGCTATTGGAAATCACAGTTCCTATTTTCAAAAGTTGATGGTATTACTAAGTCATTACGGGATCCAAAACGAACAAATTTTTCACGTTCGTCAGCAGAAAATAAAAACAAAATGTCCTCTATGCAGACTCGATAGATACACAGGAAACTAGCTATGGACTAGTAACGCAATAAAGCAGCGAACATTGGAGAGCGATGTACTTATTAAATTCCTTCAGCAAGGTATGAAACGCAAGTTCTAACGATAACTGTTTGTCAAGTAATTCGTAGAATGTAACTTCTTCTGACGAAAGAGGAAACAAAAAAGTCCACATCCTACGTTTTCAAACGTACGCAAATCAAGAAAGCTACATTCTTCAAATTATCTGTCTCGTGGATTTATTGTTAGTGTTGTTGTTAGTGTTGTTGTTAGTGGTGGTATTGGTTTTGGTGTTTGTTTGATGCACTTCTTCACGCTAGTCTATTCTGTGTAAGCCTCTTCATCTTTAAAGACCATTGGAAGCTGCATGAGGAGAGAAAATTAAGAATATAGTATTCAGAAGGTTGTCTGTAATTTCGTCAGACATTACTGTTTCGGAACTTCCTGAAAGGTGGAGTCAGGTTTTGGGAGCTGGGTAATAGTTTATATTCGTCTTGTAAGCAATATTAGACAGCTCCGTGTTTCTTGAACACGAAATTCCGGGTCATGTGCCTGCAAAAGTTTTAAAAGAAAGAGAAATGCAAAAGAAAAATATTTGCCTTAACTAGTCAGTATAGAGAGTGAAACAGAACTGTAAATGGCAACATCGTGACAGGAATACGAAGGATGCAATGATGACAAAACAGCTGGTAAACGTATGTATGCGATCAAATAATTTCCGAATGGGAAAGTAGAATTTGGACAAAGGTGTGCATAAAGCCAGGGAGAGCAGGCAATGAAGGACTGTTTGTCATCTGAGAAAGCACAGTAAGTGACAGAACTGGATTTCACTTCACGGTTTTAATTCAGCGGTTGCTCATGTAGAATATTTTATTTTCGTCATGATCGTTTAAGAAAGATTTGTGTGACAAATTTAGGATGATGTTTAACCATGCTTGACAGAGGACTTGCTGCGTTGGATGACGGCCGTGAAAGCCACTGCCATCTGTCGTCGGCTGGTTGAACAACTGCGCAGCCGGTGTAACAGAGCGCTGCTATGTAGAGGGCAGTGGCGGCGGCCAACATGCCGGCTGTTTTCTAGTTATTGTGGAAGACGTTAGCGTTAACTGCCACCACAATTGCGTGGTAGCTTTTCAGATGCGTGTTTTATTCGTAATGTTTGCGAGGAAGCACAACATTTGTTTTGGTGGACTTTAAAGAGGTTAGCCGGAAAACAAAAGCACAGACAAACCGATAAAGCCACATATTCAAAATAATTTTTGCACGAATTTCTCGGATTGGTGAGCCGATGTAAATGGCATCCCAGTGATTCGGATCAATAAGTCTTAATCTGACTAATTAAGAAATATTGTTAAATAACATGCTTCAGATCTTCCAGTTCTCACTCAATCCTAGTTTTGTCTCTATATCCCTGCACAGAGGCTGAGAATTGGAGCTTAAGACGCAGCAGCCAAGCCAGCGGTGCAGCATTATTATTTGCTTTAAGGTCATTGACTAAGCCGCTAAGAGAGCGTGTGCACGATCAGTATTGTTTGACAACACTAGTTTATCAAACATTCAGTATGTTGAAGCGTCTCTCGTACCATCAATCATTTTGTCAATATTGTCAGAAGTCAGTTCGCAACGCGTTTTTATGTGGTTAAGAGTGTGTGTGCCACAATTATATTAGTTAGAAAAAATATAGAAAGTAACGAAAAAGAGTAAATGAATTGGAGAAAAGAAGAAAAAAGGATGGGACGCGTCGCACGGTGATTTACTGGCTGAAATCATGGACCCGGAAGATTTGATAAACTATTTTCTGATGTGTCGTGCATCGTACGACAATTATTTTTGTTGATCGGTATTAAAGTAACTTCGATATTTTTGGCGTCTCGTAGTTAATTAGAATGATTGAAGTATAGTGCTGTAATATCAACAAACGCAATTTACAAAATTTTTGTAGAAAGCTATTAATTAATTATATTCTGTACTGGGAGGATGTATTCGCTCAACTAACGTAAAACTTTTTTTTTACGTTCTGTATTAATTTAGCGACACTGACAATTATTTCGCAATCTCTTACTTACCATTATATAAATAAGATGTCGTTTCCGAAGCAGAATCGTTATTTACACCTGCTGTGTAATTTGACAAGAAAATGCTAGGTTTTCGAATTAATAAAAAAGAAAAGCGTGTATTGGCATATTAAAACCGTTGCGTGGTAAAAGGCTACATGAAAAATTATATCTTGAGATATAATATGGACAAAAAACGGAATATTTACTAACGCTTTGTGGCCGGTAATTGAAGCTCCGCCAACACGTGAATGGCTAATATTGTCAGACTGTCAATAGTCGACCTCACACGATCAGATGTATTGACACGTACTAAGAATATTTATGGGGCTTTCAACTCTACACGTAAGAATTTCTGGTACTGACAGTAAGTCAATACATGTGAATGCATTGACGGTTTGACAGTATTATTGAAAATGTGAGGGCCTCATTAAAATATTTCGTTTACACCTAATGACAGGAGAGCTAACACATCACACATTAGGATCTTAAAACCACCGTCTAGTATCTATAGTTCTGCACTGTTTGTAAAAATATCGTATGTTTATACTTAAAATAGTGTGTACATCTGAAATCTCTCTCTTTCGTATCCACATGTTTCGGTGGGAACTAGAAATTATGATTAGATACGAGACGCCATTCTTCTTGCTATTTTGTTCTTCATATTAATCATATCTTGAGTCCCGTATTTAAATATTGTAAATTATTCTGTACTCGTAACTTAACTGTTAATATATTTATTTCTAAATATCAAATTCCATTACAGTTGTGTGAGTGTTGACCTGTTAGAGATCCACTAGATAACAGCTGTCGATAAAATGCCTAAAAATGACATGTTTTGACAGAACTTCAGTAAGCAATTTTAACTACTGAAATGTACTTACAGCTGCTCTTTCGCGTTACTAGGGTAATTACTTTCGGTTGAGAACAGTCGGGGTCGCACATAATAAGACTGCGTAAGAGGAGGCCGTGCAGAAGCGTTCGTCTGTGCGTCAGCGGCTTCATTGTTACGCGACTGTTCCCGTAATCGGGCCTGCATCATCAACAAGGGTGGAAAACAAAGGGAAGTTGTGCCTCCTGCGCTACGAAGCACGGGCCTCGTTACCGCGGACGTATCTGTAAGATTAATGGCGCGCCTTGTGTAAAGAGAGGATTGCTGTTGTAAGCACTAGAACAAGTGGCATCGTCTTCGGCGCGCCCTCCTGTTACGCACAAAAAGACCAGCGGCAGAACGCTCTGCCAGATTTCCGCATTGCTACCGGCAGTTTGCGCGCACTTAGTGATGTGTGCACCGGCGCATTTTCCTCGTACTGTAGCCGTGAGTTTTCGGTTCCTAGGAGAATTGAGGGGTCTACTCCCAGATGGACTTATGCTATGCCCTCAACGTATTGCAGATAATAAATACGGGCCGAAGCAATGAATTGAAATCTAGATTCGAAAGCGTGTCTCCTACTGACTAGGCAGATGCGCTGACCGATGCGCCTCCCTGGCTCCGCGGCTGACACAGCTGCCAGAAGGTCTGAATACCAGCCTCGGTACAACTTTTGATTCATTGTTTCGGCCTGCATTATTGTCATAGATAAAGTCTATATAGTTCTTCTACTTGTTTCACCAGTGATTCGTTTTGAAAAAGTGTAAAATTTCAAACCATAATCATAACAAGATTTGAAAGTTCGGAAAACACAGATAATCCATCCAATAGTAAAGTTCTTAGTGATGTTCATTGGAACCTGCACTCATTCGTGGTGTTAAATGACTGATAGAATAGTTGAATGGAACTTTCATTGGCTGTGGATATCGTAGTTTGTGCAACGACGTTTCTCTTTTCAGATAAGTTTTGATCGCAGCCATCGGTGTAGTACACCCGATACATGGTAGTCAGGTACAGTTTGAAGAAGCTTGTAAGGGTGTTGCACGGTAGATTGCGATGAGAAATAAGTGTTAAGAAAGGAATGCGATACGTTGCTCCGTTTCCGAGTTAATGAGGGTTGAACTTAGCCCATCAGGCAGCTGCGTGCCCAAACCCAAGGGGCCCGCCAGTCACCGTCAGTGCCAGTTGTTTCCCTGGCGCAGGTCATAGCGCTCGCGGCTCCTCAGTCTTTGGCTCCGGTTCGATCCTTAGTAGCGTCCCGTGTCCAAGGTTTGTATCGATCTCTTGTTCTGTTTTAGGAAGTCAAACGAAGAACACGTTTGGCGACTCCGTCTTTGGCCGGCGGTTTGAATGTGCGCGCGCAAGTGACTGACTAACGTCGATGCTAATTAACAAGGAAGCGTCGCAACGTATCGAATCTTTTATTAACAATTATTTCTCAGCACAACCTACCCTTAAATACCCTTACAAACTTTTCATACTGTTCCTGACCAACCTGTATAAGAGGGTGCAACTGTACAGTCGTTATATACTGATATCTTCTTCCAGACTTTCTTGACTAATTCCACTTTTTTCCCTACTTGACTTTCCGTA
This sequence comes from Schistocerca nitens, assembly GCF_023898315.1. NCBI lineage: Eukaryota > Metazoa > Arthropoda > Insecta > Orthoptera > Acrididae > Schistocerca > Schistocerca nitens. The sequence continues at coordinate 1,299,136,195 of NC_064614.1, forward strand.
ACCCGATTTGGTACTTCCGTAAAATAGTGATAAGCTTCTATTTTTCCGAGACTGTTCCTTATGTTTTCGATTCTCACAACGCTAGCCGTACTCAGAGTGACTTTTCAGTCTGCAGCGGGGTGTGCGCTGATTTGTCGCTTGCCGGGAGATAAAAATTGTATGACGGACCGAGACTCGAACTGAGACCCTTATGTTTCGCGGGGAAGTCTACTGAAACAAGTCCATTAGTGTGCCAGCAAGTCTACTGAACTATCGAAGCATGACTCACGACTCGCCCTTACAGCTCCCCTTTCTTTAGTACCTCCCTCCTACAGGTCGTAAGTCGTGCTGGGATAGCTCAGTCGGTAGAGCTTTTGCTCACGAAATTTAAAGGTCGCAGGTTCAAGTCTCGCTCCGGCACATAATTTTAATGTGCCAGCAAGTTTCACTAACTATAGTACTTAGTTGCATTTTCTGTTCAAGTAATGGTTAACTTCGTGCGTTCCGGCGCTTGTGTATTCCAACTTCCGTTAATTTGATAAGGGCGAGAGTGGGGGTGCATTAGTTTCGTATTCACCGCACCGAACAAAAAAAATTAATTCACCTCCAGGTGATGTCACAATAACAAACACCGTGTAAAACGGTTCTCCAGCCGTGATAGTGTGATATCCACCCGAAGCCATTTAGTGATGATTAGATCCTGTGGCGCTGCCATATTGCGGTGATGTTGATTGCTGAGTTTCACTCGAATTTCGAAAAGAGTCCCAAATATTTTCTGCTATTTGAGATGATACGAGTGTACCGACTAGTCGAGGAGCGAAAGGGCGAGTTTTGGTCACACCCACTCAACGCGGATGTCGTCACCGTTGATCATGGGCATGACCACCATCAAGGAGTACGAGGAATGAATGGAAACGCTTTCTGACCGAGAGAATTGAAATAAATTTCCTGGTGCGTGTCCGTAGTAACGTGAAACGGTGGGGAGACGTAGCACGAAAGACCCACACAGTATGAAACCGCCCACGGGCTGGTGCTGCCAGGCACAAAGATAGAAAATCGGGACTCGGCGTTATATTTTGCCGGACATTTTGCCACGAAAGTCGGACTACCTATCTAGCAAATAGAAATAGTCACTTCGGTACTACCCTTCGTTTATTAAGAATCAGTAACCATAGACACGCATAAACTAGAGAAACAATCAGTAAACGGCCTGATAACAGCTAAATGTTCAGTCTTCTTCCTAAGATACTCTTATGTCAAAATAAATAAAAGTTTTTCATTAAACGAAATAAACAAGTATCTATTCTTCTGGGATGGAAAGCTGGAAGATATTAGACAACTTTGCTCATTTGAATACGAATTATGGAGAAATAACATTTTGAAGTTACGTATTAATATTACCTGTTTGCACTGACTTTATTAACAACGTAATTTTTCTATAAAATCATTCGTGGAATTCTTGGCAGGGTTATCTTTAATTACAGGAGAACAATCTTACTGATTCTGTCGGTTTGCAGTTTATAGCATTCTTTCGTCCGTTAAGCGTTTATGTAAGATAACCTCTTTTTGACTTTGACATTATGACCTGCAATTGCAAAATTATGTTGTGCCGATTTCAGTAATTCCCAATAAAATTTAATTAAGCCGACCATTTTTCACGAACCAAAAGTATTTTGAAGTCAGAGACATCCTCTTTTTACCTGCAAATTTCCTGAAATTTTGCCGCTGAACAAAGAATTTACTGTCGTTCAAGTTTCCCTTTTTCCTGGAATATCATCGGTTGGTACATGTGTATATCGTTACAGAGTATTTACTTATTCCTCATACTTCTTCCTCGTATCAAGAACATTAGCTTGGAACGGGCCCCAGTTCTACGTTCTCTTGCTCATCGCTAAAAAGCTTAGCAAAGACCAGGCGTGCCAGACTTGTACGTATTTACAAGAACTTTAGAACTCAGAACCGTCAGCCGTCTACAGATACTGAAGTAAATCAGTGGTGAAGGTTGAAAATTTGTGCCGCTCTGGGAGTGGAGGCCAGATCCTCCGCTTCGGTCACGCGAACACGAGTGCCGCCCGTCCAAATTATCTACTTGTTACGCGCCAGGTAGCACCCCTGTCCCTTATCACCACCGCTCGTAGCGTTGCGCTAAGTTTCGCAGGAGTTGACAAATTAAGGTGCATCCGCACAGAAAGTAGCAAGAGCCATTCTTGGCCACAGGTACGTCCGACAAAACACACGTACAGCGATTGTATATTGTACGTACTTGACCGGACGCGACCGTAAGTTGTCGAATACACAGGCTTATTAGCCGGATACCTGGCAACCCTACTCCGCACACTGCGGGTGAAACACGCCTCATTTCACGGTTGACCTTGTGTGACCTTGTGAAACACGGATATAATTGCAGAATCAAGGCAGTGCAACTATTGACTTTTCCACAAGTCAACAGATGGCAACCATTGACAGGATACTCCCAGAAACACGATTTTTTTCTTGTGTGTGGGGATAGCCGCTTCTGACACTCCACTCAGATCGTAATAACAAAGTGAGTGACATATAGTTGGTTTCAGTTATAATAGAACTACCACAGCAACAACCGACAAGAGAACAAGCGTGACCGCGCTTTCTGTTTCGTTCGTCGTTGCTGTATCGCTCTGCGGTCCACAATTATGGCCTCTTAACTTTACTCTTGCCATTCGTTTGCATCATATGGTTTCTTTCTTTGTGCTCGTTCTATCTTATGATAGATAAGCAGAAGAAAATCCGAAGCTAATAGTGAAAGTGAGTGGAAAAGTGATAAGGCTATGACGATCCCACAGGGTGAACTCAGTATAACAGCTGTTACTCCCGCAGCCATGTTGGATGTGCGTGTGGGAGCAGATAACCAACAGCAGCGACCCTGTCACCGTCAATCACACTATCCGTGTATAAGCGCCTCAGTTCTGAACTACGTTAGCGCGTGACTACGGCTTATGAAAGTAATATGTCGTTGGTAATTATTAGTATGCTTAGAGTGTGTCACGGGTAACAGACAGAAGAGAATGACAAATTAAATTCTTGGAATTACGACTTCGTAGTAAATTTTGTATGGAGAAGCACACCTCACAACTGCATAACCGTCTGTAACTGATCATTGCTTTCGAAGCTAATATTGTTTGACACGGATGACGTAATATAAAAAAAAACTTTCATATTTAACTTACTTGCCTCCCATACGCGTAATTTTTTGGGATTCCTTGTCAAGCCCAGGTAATGTTTTCAGAGCTAAAAAGTGTTTGATGCGGTTTGTTCCGCATGAATTAAAGAACTGGTTATCCTATTTCTCAGTGACATTTGTCGTAAATAACTTATCCATTTCTGTAACAAACGGCGCAGTTCACAAGTTCAGTACGAAGCTGAACAGCACAACACTTTACATTATGACCTACAGGCCAGAATGTGTGTCCATTATTCAGCCACACAGATTTAAATAACTTTCCACAACCCATAATATTTAAATACTAATAAACTGCAAGTGAAGAGTAATTTAGAGGATTTACTGTTAGGAAACAATTTCTACTTCATTGACGAATTTCGTAGGAGGACCGACTGATGTTCATATCATTAACATTATCACATAATGAGTGATACTTAGTACCGGACTTTCGCCTCTTAATTAATCATTGTATTTTTTTTTCTTTTTGAGTATGACATCATAGATATTATGTTAAGGACTTAAGTATATGTATATTTCTGGATAGTTCTGTATTAATTTTCAAATGAAAATGTTCAAACTTTTTGTCTTATCACGTATCATTTTGGGTTATTTTGCTTAGTATCTGTGGAACGAAGGTTATCGTGTCAGTCATTTTGTAAATATGTATTGCATGCATCTTTTCTAACACGCTCCCTATCTCTGTAATTCTTCTAACTAGGCTTCTGCGGAATGATCAGCGTTTCTCATGTAATTCAATCAGTTTTCCAAGACTAGCTTAAACATTAGTTACAGGTTTACCTTCTCTCGCCAGAAAACATAATTTGCTAATTAACTTCGTACCTCGAGTTTCATACTTCGCCTAATTAAGACGGTTCCTCGCCAGTCCAAGTTGCGTATACTACTTCAGAATGTCCTCGAAGAACAATTTAAACTAGTTAGTATGAGGAACGCTTCGGTTCTCAAGCATCACATACAGTTTTTACGTCGAAAGAAAACCATTGCTGCGGTTTTCTCCGTTCTACATGTAGTTCCGCGTATTCTGTGCCACTTCCCGAAAGACTGTGAATTGTCGCAAATCACGGTGTGACAGACTCTAAAAAGGACCGAGACTGTATAGTTTGTCGATTCTTTGCCTCTTTGAGCAGACAAAAAAATTGTGTACCGTGCGCCTCCATATGTGTGCTTAACTATTATTGATATCCAGTGTCACTAGATTCTGTTGTTCCGTCGTTTCTTCTTTTGTTGTTGTGGAGCTGTACGTAATACTCATTTCACAAAGGATCAAGTTTAAAATTTCGTTTATAAGCAGGGATCTACAGGCTCGTACAGCTTTTTCGTGTTTCGAAAATTTGGTTGCAATCATGCAGTGTAGGGTGGAATTAGTTGGATAGTAAATGTCAGGCTGATGAGGTAGCGGGAGACTGGAGTGCTATTTACGTCCCTTACCCAGCAGAGGCACAGAGACATAGCTCCGTAGATCCCAGTTACGGGGGTGGTCAGATGTGCGCCGACATTGTCCCTTCTCCTGTCGCCGGCCAAATACTGGCAATGGAACTTGTTGCCATCCCCGGGATCCGACCCGTCTACCTTCGCGTCGAGTGCCACCGCTGAAGCACACGTCAGCGACCTCGATTACAGGGAGGTTTTCTGCTATTAATAGTGCGACTGAGGAGTATTGGACTATTAAAGACTGATAACATTGCTAATGTAAGTTGGGGTTACAGTCGTGTCCCACCGCTTGTTGAACGTCGTCAAGACAAAACAAAAGCAGCTTGAGCTAACGACTGTAAACAACAGATGCGCATTGGACCAGTCAGTTGTGAGCAGGCAACAAGTAGTGAACGTGCTGCCCGAATGTGCACTGTTATGTCACATACCAGTATGAAGCAACACCACCTCTAAACAGAGTGTTCAACACATTCTCCAGAATGTTGGGAGGAAGAGAAAAGTGTGCAAAGTTTGTCGCGCTCACCTTGTCTCCCGAACAAAAGCCACGGCGCATGGACACCTCACACGACTTGATTGAAATGCAGTAGGCGGACAATTATTCTCAGGAAATAATCATCACGGGTGAACAGACTTGGTGTTACCAACATGAACGTACCACAAAACTACAAGTGCAGAAATTAACCAAGGAATTTTGTTTCGCGTGGCTGTATAAATGGTCTGTGTGTTGTACCCTAGTGCGGGTGGACGATGTATAAAACTTTTAATATTGAAACCACCATCTTAACTTTCTCTATTTTTTATTAACCCAGTGTCAAATCCTTTGCGGCTGGTCGTAGAACGAAACTGCGCGAAGTAACAGTCGCCATAGTTGCTCAGTCGGGAACGCGAATTAATATTTTACTTGATAAATTGGCATACAGAAAAATAATGTAGAGACAAAACGCCGATTGACATAATAACAATGGTTCCAAGAGCCTTAACACACATTAGGTCACCTGATTTCGACTTCAGTTGCATACAAAGGAACCGCAGTCCGCAGCGCATCTTAATAAACAGACAGATCTGTGATGTTTTGAACGAAGAGCAACAGCTAGAAGAAATCCATCCCCAGATAAACTGGAATATTATCTGGAGGGATTTACACCGTAGCTTTCTGTCATCAAAGTTCGAACCATCTCAACATGGTCGACAGCGAAACAATTGCAACCAACCAAAAAATGAGCAGTACTTTGACTGGTGAAACATGTGGTTTCGTTGAACGGCATCTGACATGTGGTCGTATAGTTGATGGAAACTTGCAATCATGGATCGCACAACCCCTAATTGACATAACGGAAATAAGGCCACAAAAGCTGCCATACGCAAGAGCCAAAAACAAGACAACAATTTGGATATTCGTACATATGGCTACTTAAATAATTAATAATGATTCAGCTGTTTTCAGCTAATATGACTCATAGCTCAGCATACAAATAGAACATCAAACAGCAAGGTTCCATAAGCATTTGGGTAAACACAATGATCAGAGCACCTCAACTAACAAGAAGAGAACGGAGGAGAAGAAGCGGAAAAAGGCAGGAGGAGGAAAAGGAGGAGGAGGCTGTTGCAACGGTTGGTTTCATTCACGTGACGGAAGAAACCCCAGATATACCGCAAGGCGAAATCTGTATTGTACTGTTGAATGTTAATTTTTGTTGTAATTCACTATGCAGTACACCGTGTAAAATTATTATTAATAGTTTTCATTAAAAAATTCGCGTTTCGCTGATGGCCGCGCAGCGAAGCGGTGCTTTAAAACGCTAACGCGTTGCCGTCACAGCAGTGAATATTCGAGGACGGTCGCGTCTGATGAGCGGAACTAGCAGCAGTGAGTCAAACAGTAGGCGACCCCGAGAGCTTTGGTTTTACGTTGATTGCAACGGCCGCCGCGTCGCCCGAAGGCGATGTCCGCGTTCGCTAAAAGCTGAAAAAATTGTCGGGCCAGTGGGCGCCGCGTCTGCTGGCGGTGAACAGGAAGGGGGTGCGCCTCTCAAAATCTGCATCGACGTGTCACCATTTGTGAGACCTTGCTCGATGATTATGTCCTGAAGAACCAAGCAAGGAAGAAAACAATGGGTTGCTTTGAGTGAGTGAATCTGCTCTATAGAAGGCGCAGACTGTCGGATCTACCGGAAAAAGTATAGGGATGGCATTTCAGCGCGCGAAGGGCGTCGTAATTATAGACTACTTAGAAAAAGGAGAAGCCGTTACCGCACAATACGACGGTGAAATATTCGACCGCTTCGATACCAAGTTGTGGGAAACACGAACCCATCCGGCGAAGAACGGAGTGCTATTGTGACGCGCCAGCACATTCTATGTAGTTGTCGCCGTGTAACTGATTGATTCGCTTGAAGGAAGGCATTTTTGTCCGTAAAACTGTTTTCTTGAAAGTAGCACTTCTTTCGTTATTTAAGATTAGCTCATTTTATCCCCTGGGAACGATATGGTAGTACTGAATAATTACTACGGACGTAACATGTCGCGAGCATTACGTAATTTTTGATGTAGTGAGGTAATCCGTAATAAAGAAAGAAGAGGTGTTTGGAATTTAATAAAAGTGTCGTGCATATAATGCCTGTTTTCAAGCAGTTTACTCTGATCTGATAAAAAGTCATGGGGGAACCTCTTAACATCTCCTTTTACCCGGTGTAGTGGAGCAACTCGACGTGGCATGGACTCAAGAAGTCGTTGGAAGTCCCCTGCAGAAATACTGAGTCATGCTGTCTCTATATAACCGTCTGTAATTGCGAAGTGTTGCCGGTGCAGGGTTTTGTTCGCAAACTGACCTCACGATTATGTCTCATAAATGTTCGATGGGATTCATGTGGGGCTATGTGCGTGGTCAAACCATTCGCTCGAATTATCCGGAATGTTCTTCAAACCAATCGCGGTGTGGCGCGGTGACAAGGTGCATTAACGTCCATAAAAATTCCATCGTTGTATGAGAACATAAAGTCCATTAATGGATGCAAATGGTCTGCAAGCAGCCGAACATAACCGTTTCCACTCAGTGATCACTTACGTTTGACCACGGGACCCAGTCCATTCCATCTAAACACAGCCCACGCCATTATTGAGCTATCATCGACTTGCACAGTGTCTTGTTGACAACCTAGGTCGATGGCTTCGTGCGCCACATTCGAACTATACCATCAGCTCTCGTCAGCTGAAATCGGGACCAGGCCACGGTTTTCCAGTCGTGTAGGGTCCAACCCATGTGGTCACGAGTCCAGGCGATGTCGTCATATTGGAAAGACACTCCCGCTGGTCGTCTGCTGGCACAGCCCATTAACGCGAAATTTCGCCACCCAGTTGTAACGGATACGTTCACCGCACGTCTCACATAGATTCCTGTGAGTATTTCACTCAGTGTTGTCTGTCTCTTAGCACTGACAACACTTCGCAAACGCCGGTGTTCTCGGTCGTTAAGTGAAGACCGTCGCCGACTGCATTGTTCCTGGTGAGAGGTAACTCGTGAAACGTGGTGTTCTCGGCACACTCCTGACTTTGTGTGTCTCGGAATGTTGAATTGCCTAACAATTTCGGAAATGGAATATCCCATGCGTCTGGTTCCAACTACCAGTTCAGAGTCTGTTAATTGTCGTCGTGCAGCCATAATGAGGTCGGAATCTCTTTCACGTGAATGAGTACAGATGACAGTTCCGCCAAGCATTGTCTTTTTATTTATACCTTGTGTACGCGATACTACTGTCATGGGCGTATCGCTGTGTCACGACTTTTGTCACATCGGTGTGTGCTTATATGTATCTAATCTCGGGAATTTTGAACCTTCAGTGCATCAAGAAATGTCCGTTGAAGATATCATCTGCATAGCACCGGCCTATGGATTAAGAATTGAGCGCAATGATAGTAGATACGGGTACAATACATCTATCACAATGTGAAATTCAGTATGTAGAATGAAAAAAGTGCAACCCAGTTGCAGGTTTTATCAGAGTGCCAGATTGCAGGTTGTATCAGAGTGGCAGAAAACGTAACACATGGTTATGGGTCCACATAACTCATGACCACGTCATCTGTACTATCAAGTGTAGAGTTGCTGACCGGTTTCAGTATGTTACATTTTCTGAAACGATGATTAATTCCGCATAGGAATTGTACTTTTTACCCTTCCATGCATTCCACATATTGAAGTTCACTCTGTAATAGTTTCCGTAGATCACTATAGTTGTGCTGAGTTGTTATTGCAGGCGTCACATATTGTAAGCATGAAGTAGTTTTTCATGTACTATAGATTGAAAGCACCTAAGGGACCGAAATGACCAAAGTGGTGTACGAAATAAAAAAAAGCCTTATGCAATTTACAGCGATAGTAGAACTTTACATAGGAGAGAGTGCTCGAATTACGTATAACTTGCTGCCACATTTCTCGCGGTAGCGTTCTCGCTTCGCGAGCCCTGGGGTCCCGGGTTCGATTCCCGGCGGGGTCGCGGATGTTCACCTGCCCCGAGATGACTGGGTGTTGTTGTGTCGTCTTCATCATCATCATCATCATCATCATCATTCATCCCCATTACGGTCGGAGGAAAGCAACGGTAAAGCATCTGCATTAGAACCTTGCCTAGTACGGCGGTGCACGTGACCCGCATCGTTCCCCTACGCTGTGTCAAGAAGCATGGGTCTTCATTTCCATTCCGCTGCCACACTCCCGATATTCACCCGTGCAGGGTTACTGCGATTTTTTTCCTTGTTCGGGAACATACAAAAATAGCGTCGCAGATAAAAGCGGTTCTCATCAATTGAGGTCATCTTAGTGGAACAGGCGCGTCGTAGAGAAGTCGACGGCTGCAACTTTTTGAGGGGTTACAAAAATGACTGGGACCTTTTAAAAAGTGTATATCAGTGAAAAATTAAAGGTAAGTTATTTTCTAGAATAAAGTAGTGTTCATTCCCAAAGACGAGAAAGTAAACACGAGCCATCGAGAGAGGCCGACGTAGTTAACGAATGTGACTGTCGTGGGCAGACGTGAAGAGAAGAGGGCAGTGCGAAGCTAGTCAGGTTTTGTGTGTGTGTGTGTGGGGGGGGGGGGGGATGATGCTGCGATGCGGCGCGGTGCCGGCGCTGACACGGCCACTGCCGGGGGGGGGCATCAGTCGCCGGGCGTGGCGGCGCGTAGCGGCCGGCTGCAGCTGACGCTCCGGAAATTACGGCTGCACCAGTGCGCTCCCGGCCACCCACTCGTGCATCCACCCACCCACTCTGACCGCCGCTCCAGTAGCGTCTCCTCGTCCCGCGCGGACACTGGCGCGGAAGCGCCCTCCTGCCTGCCGCCGAGCGAGGTGGAACCTACCATCACTCGTACGTCGCTCCGCCGGCTGGCTTACGTGACACGAATACCGCGCTGTAAGCATTTCAGTGTGGCACTATAGTTTGTAACTGTGACCCTCAGATCCGGCTCCACACCGCAGCCGACCGGAGCGCCTTCAGCCCAGAGTGTACTCTGCCGGCTGTGAACGGCGGGCGCTCGCCAGCGGCACGGCACTCGGTCGCATTCGCAGGTGCCGGCTCGCGTTCCGCCGGCTGCCGGCTTTCAGGCGAATCGCCAGAGCGAGCTGGTCCCGCGCCAGTTTCGCCGTCGTCGTGTGCCGCTATTTGACGTGTATTTTGTCAGCGATGGGGCACTCTGACGAAGTGATTTGTTGTATGTTGTTCGAAAAAATGAGGCGCGCAGTTGCTTCGGGAACCCGACAGATCGCAAGTGCATAGAAATAAATGCTTGACAGGAAATTACCTCTTTGTAGCTGTCTGTTTGTAATCAGCTTTTCATTTTTCCTCTCGATTGGAGTGAGCAGCTAGCGGAAACCGTCTGGCGTCGTACACGTAAGAGTCTCCGAAGCAACGTAAGAAAAGCTGGAGGTGCAGTTCTGAGAAAAGTCATTTGTTACGGTGTATCTGACACATTCCCTTCACTTGGTATACATCTCGTTGTATGCCCCGCTATAACCAACAGCGTCCCCGCCACACGTGATAGTTTTCTTTCGCTGTTGCACATAACGACTTACTCAGAATGGCTCAAATGGCTCTAAGCACTGTGATACTTAACATCTGAGGTCATCAGTCCCCTAGACTTACAAGGGAACCTCCCCATCGCACCCTCTTCAGATTTAGTTATAAGTTGGCACAGTGGATAGGCCTTGAAAAACTGAACACAGATCAATCGAGAAAACAGGAAGAAGTTGTGTGGAACTATGAAAAAAAAATAAGCAAAATATACAAACTGAGTAGTCCTTGCGCAAGATAGGCAACATCAAGGACAGTATGAGCTCAGGAGCGCCGTGGTCCCGTGGTTAGCGTGAGCAGCTGCAGGAACGAGAGGTCCTTGGTTCAAGTCTTCCCTCGAGTGAAAAGTTTACTTTCTTTATTTTCGCAAAGTTACGATCTGTCCGTTCGTTCATTCACGTCTCTGTTCACTGTAATAAGTTTAGTGTCTCTGTTTTGCGACCGCACCGTAAAACCGTGCGATTAGTAGACGAAAGGACGTGCCTCTCCAATGGGAACCGAAAACATTTGATCGTAAGGTCATAGGTCAACCGATTCCTCCACAGGAAAACACGTCTGATATATTCTACACGACACTGGTGACGCCATGTGCGTCACATGACAGGGATATGTTGTCGACCCACCTAACTTGTACACTTAGCGAATGGGTAAAAAGATTCTTCTACCTTGCCCGATTTAGGTTCTCTTGTGGATGTGATAATCACTCCCAAAAAAGTGATCGCATTGGACGGACGGACAGATAATAATTGTCTCGAGGGAAGACTTGAACCAAGGACCTCTCGTTCCGCAGCTGCTCACGCTAACCACGGGACCACGGCGCTCCTGAGCCTACGGTGTCCTTGATGTTGCCTATCTTGCGCATGGGCTACTCAGTTTGTATATTTTGCTTATTTTTTCATAGTTCCACAAACTTCTTCCTGTTTTCTCGATTGTTCTGTGTTCAGTTTTTCAAGGCCTATCCACTGTGCCAAATTATAACTAAATCTGAGGGGGGTGATGCGGAGGTTCCCTTGTTAGGACTACTTAAACCTAACTAACCTAAGGACATCACACACATCCAGGCCTAAGGCAGGATTCGAACATGCGACCGTAGCGGTCGCGCGATTCGAGACTGTAGCGCCTAGAACCGCTCGGCCACAACCGCCGGACATAGCGACTTACTACTGTTGAGGGAAATGAAATTGGCGAGCCACCAATATGTGTAGAATACTAGAACAAAATGTACGTAACCGCCAATGTTTATTTGCCCTGCTGCTTTCTGTCCAATTAGGTGTAAATCGGGCGCCACGCACTGACGTACTTTTATTTTCTACTTTTATGCTATAATCTCCGAAAGGTCAGAACTTACCTCTAGTAAGTCTATACTCGATGCCGGGTTGTGTTAATTTACCTTCATATCAGGTCCCGAACAATAGTATCAGGGATGCTCCTGTGTTGACAGCCTGGGAAAATATTACCTTCTGGAACAGTACTGGAGATAAATCTGATCTGTCTAACAAAAATGGTAGGAAATCATATTGTTCATTTTTAATACGTCCATTGCTGCCAGTAAGTTGACTGATGGACTTAATTCGCGAGTGTCGAACAGGGACAACGAAGCTACCAAGACCACCGCTGAAGAAAAAAAAGAACTTTATGGTAGAGTACCAAATGCGATTTAAACATGTTGAATGCGAGGAAGACGCTCTACTGATCCAGCGAGGGAACAGCTTGCTTCACTGACAAATGGGAACATGGATTTGCACTTAACAACTACTGTACGTTTCCACCGTTCACTCCCGTAGCACGTGTTTACGTATACCGAGTGTTACGATAAGCCAAAAATCATGACCTGACTTCTTCCAACTACGAAGCAAGGAGTAGGTGTTCTCGTGATTGGGTGGTCGCATCATGGCTTTGGTAACCGCTGCGGCTACGTTGAACGCAAGGCGGCTCATTATAAGTTACCATGCTCATGTAATCCGCAGGCGATGTTTCCCTTTGACAAAATCTAGATCGACGTGAGGAACGCATATATGAATCTCCTACATCTCGGGTGGGCCCCTGCTGCACCTCGCTCTGTAATACTGTCCATAACACAAGAGTATCGAAGAAATTATACACTTTATACGTGCGATGTAAACATTTCAGTAAAGTGACTCTTCTGCTGGCAGAATGTGTTTTCTTAAACTTCTTTTTGATTGACAATTGGATCGTAATGTAATTCCGTTGCAACGTTAATGGTGACGTGGACTCTTTCACTCGTAAGTTGCTGCCTACTGTCGCCGGTGAAGAGCTTCAGATGCTCGGACAGTAAATTGAGCTGCTCTCCCACGTATGAAATTAAAAAGTTTATATCGGAGTAATGGTAGCGGCGCTATATTAGCCGTCGCGTGTGATTTGGACCGAACTCGTTCGTCTCTAACGCTTCGAACACCGGAAATTAAAGGGTCTCACAAACAATTAGTTTTCTGAATAGAAATTATATATGCAATTTAAGCTTGTTAGTTGATAGCGTTCCCGTTTAAACCAGATGAACTACTAGCTGCGTGCGTTAAGAAATTTCGATCAAAAACTTTGCGGTTATCCAAGCTCAGCATGGGGAGATCGAAGAAATTCATGAACGGCCGCATTTTGAAAGTTTTGTTTCCTTGCTTGGTCGTCATATAAAAAATAGTTTCTTGTCACTGCTGCTTCTTGCTCCATTGGCAACATCTTTCTGTTCCCATTCCTAAACATAATTTTAATGGGTAAACTTGGATTGCGAAACACGTCAAACTCCACTGGATTTTCATTGCCAATAATAGTGTACGAGGAAGCATTTCCACTGCATGCAGCCAAGCTTGTGTGGTTAGATGGTGGTAATATGCAGTACGCATATCTTTGCTGCACGGATTTCGCGAAGTACTTCTGTCCTCTGTTATCTAAGTATGTGATCTATTTGTGGCATTCTGAGCACTAAACTAAAAGAAAAAACACCGATGTTCGTTTCTGCTGGATATACTTTTATTTTTATTTCTGTTGGAAGTGTGGCAGAAATTGATAATGTACTTCTGAAAGAGGACTGTCTGACCATAGCATATAGTGACCTAAAGGTAATGAATGCTGCCCAAAAGCGCCGTGTCAAACGATTATTGGTAGTAGAAGGTGTTGAGAAAAGGAAGCGAATGGAGTTCGTAACATAGACGGGGACGCCAGCCGAGGTACCCATCGCACTGCGAACAAGTGAGCGACCTTACTCGTATAAATATGCTGATACGCACAAGACTTGTACTAAAAATACTCATTTTATACAAAGCTCTATCCCAGCCGCGCTTTACGACATGTTTTTCTTAGTTGTAACGAAAATTCCGGAACCAGGATACCCATTATAAGGCTCGCCAGAAGGGAAGCCAAATAACACTTTCAGGAAAACTTGCGCCTCCGCCCTACAGTCGTTCTCATGTTTTGAGACGATTTCCCCTTAATGTAATGAGGTTTTACTTAGCAACCTCCTCCCCCCCTCCCCCCCCCCCCCCCACACACACACAGAGAGAGCTTCACCAGCACTAGCGCCTCAATAAAGTTAAGAACGAAAACGAATTTCCTTTAAAGACTTAATGTTAAAACGACCAAAGACAAATGGTATTTAGTTTTTGTAGGTGTTTTGTTAAATCATGAACGAATTAGTTAACGAGGCAATTGTACTGCTTATTTCGAAATCAAAAATGGTTCAAATGGCTCTGAGCACTATGGGACTTAACATCTGAGGTCCTCAGTCCCCTAGAACTTAGAACTACTTAAACCTAACCAACCTAAGGACATCACACACATACATGCCCGAGGCAGGATTCGAACCTGCGACCGGAGCGGTCGCGCGGTTCCACACTGAAGCGCCTAGAACCGCTCGGCCACCAACGGCCGGCGCTTATTTCTAACAACCTTTATCTTATGGAATGATGAAGCAATTCTCGGTGCATCGCGAATGTTACACCTACAACTCTTCCTCGTAAAAGAAAGCTAGCTATCCACACTGAGGGTTACAGCTACTGTTTGTAAATCACTTGATTGCACCGCACCTTACTGCTGAAATTGAAGAAATTGGAGGACTTCACGCTGCCAATGCTTCGTGTCTGACCATTGCCACTAGTGGTGGTGGTGGTGGTGGTGGTGGTGGTGGTGGTGGTGGTGATAATAGTAATAATAATAATAGTAATAATAATGTGTAGGGTCTACAGTAGTGATATAGTTACTGCATACTTAATGCTGTGTTGCGCTATCACGTAGTTCGTTTATTATTGTGACGTGGATAATGAAGCAATTTCTGCTCCATTGCGGGAACTACCTGCAGGTCGGAGAAGACACTGTCATGAGATATTTAAATCTATGTTGTATATGTTTTAATTTTACTGTCATAGATGCATGGAACAAAGTATGTGTGTAGTGGATGCACGGTGTACAAGAACCGTTTCCAACCACTTGCTGTTCATTTCGCGTTTGTCGCACGGAAAGCACGTTTTCACCCTTGCTGTGTGTGTATGTGGGAGGGGAGGGGGGGGGAGAAAGTGGAATACAATTTACTGGAATTCCTCCTGTCAATATCTATCTACCATCTTTCACATTACTAGAGTGTGTGGTCGTTGAGCCCTGACTACCTGTGGAAATGTACTCTTAAGTACCCGAATACTGTGCCGTATCTCAGATTGTCAGTCAAACAGTACCGGATATTGTCACCTATATTCGAGTATGTTGATAGTCAGCTACCATTCTTTCCAATAAGCCTATCTTACAGTATTGTAACTGTCGTAAAAATGTTCTGAATGTGTGGCCTGCCTCTAAGCGACTACGTTGTGCGGAAATAGCAGTGACAAGCTGCCACAGTGTAGTGGGCGGTGAGTAGTTCAAGCAAGGCCATAAGTAATGCCTCCCGCTAGATGTTTGCATGCTGAATCTACACTTGACAACGGCGACTGATTTGTCGGATGCAGACCGGCATACATGTCCGGCAGTGGCTGGGGAGGCAGGGCTTTGCGGCACGGTGCTCTGATCTGCTCTGAGGCCCGCTTCACCGTACACGCCAGTCTTTTAGCAGCCAAGAAGCAGCTCACAAATAGCACGTCGCATGCAGTGTTAGCTGGGCGGGCGCCGCGGTAGATAACGAGCAACGGGCGCGGGAAAGGTCAGCTATTTCCGGGCCAGGAAGCCGAGGAGGCGGTCGATGTTGTCTTCAATTGCAGCAGCCCCTGCGTGTCTCGCGCTCATGATTACTGATTGTGGCGTCACCGAAGTCAACAGCCGCGCCTCTTAAAAGCTGTGCGCGGCTATTCCTGTTACTTCCGGGAAGCCGACTCGGCGGAATGTACCACGCCGTGATATACTAGAGGCAGCCCTCGTGGCCTCAGTAGCAGTGACTTACTGTGCCGGTAATTGGGGGTGCAGATCGCATTAGCACGAATGAAAGTGTAAATCGGGGTATCTAGAGGCAGCTATACATAGTCTCTTCTTCGTAATGACGTGACTTTAGGCTTCAAAGCGTTGTTGACTTGGAGTTTTCAGTCAGGATGTTTATAAATTTGTTTTTTGGATTCCGTACCTCAGCCGATAAAACCGAACAGTTGTAAAATAATTTTGTTTTCCGTCTGAGTCTGTGTCCATCTTTGGGTTAAGACCCCTTTCTCTCAGGAACGGGTGAATGTGTCAAGTTGAAATTTATGCCACATTCTAAAGTCTACGGTCCCTTGGGCATCTAAAAAATTTAATCTTCTAGCTCTGCGGTCGTCCAACTTTTTCGCTCAGCAGCCATAACTGACATTGTGGAGCGGCACCTCGGGCTACATATCTCCCGATTTTTTTATTAACTGGTAATGTACACAAGTGTGTATGTTACGAGGCCCATAAGACTGACTGCACTAAGGACACGATAAGTTGGTTGCCAGCCTCCTAGTACCAATTGTTGAAATTCGGCATCATTCGGAGCACTTCGTTCAAATGGTTCAAATGGCTCTGAGCACTATGGGACTCAACATCTGTGGTCATAAGTCCCCTAGAACTTAGAACTACTTAAACCTAACTAACCTAAGGACATCACACACATCCATGCCCGAGGCAGGATTCGAACCGGCGACCGTAGCAGTCGCGCGGTTCCTGACTGAGCGCCTAGAACCGCTAGACCACCGCGGCCGGCGAGCACTTCGTGTCGACTGTTCTGTTTCAGATTGCCGCCATACTTAGTATCCCCAAAGTTGTGACAGTGTAATTGCTAGTAAGACAGGTGTTAAATTTGGAAACTGTGTATGTCTTGAGGGAGTATAACTCATTGTTTGCAAATACCCAGACTGTATTCACCCAGTATTTGTGAAAGAGAGCGCATAGCGACTTCTAGCAAACTTCACACACAGTTTCGTGCCTTCGCGGGATTTTTTCTCGCTGACACCTCCGTAAAATGACGTAACGAAGTAGTTTATCGTTTACTACATGTTCGCTTTTCATGCAGTAAAACTTCAGCAGCACGCATGATGGTTTAGTTTATCACTTCTTTAGTATTAACTCTATTCCCAACACATTCTGTAGAGTCTATCAACACATACCGCTGAATGCACATACAAAATTGTATCATTGTATGATCCACACTTTAGGAGATGTGACGTCATAAACATTAGGTGCGTGAAAAACTAGCTTTCGCTTAAAATGGAGTGAGAATTACTAATACCGTACTCATCCAGTGTTTGACAATGAGAGCACGTAGCGGATTCGACAAACTTTCTGTACGATTTCAGTCCTTTTATAAAGTTTTTCTTGCTTGCATGCTTAACGTCAAATAGTTAACACGCACAGTTATTGGTGAAGTAATCAAAAGTTGGAAACTGTTTTATACATGCGAGTTAATTTCCTTACAGAATCAGGGGTTTACGGACTGTTACAAAATACGGCTCAGAACCGCGGGTAGCAACGATACCCGGGTTCGTGCCCCATGCGGTCCGCGAGCTGCGATTTGACGGCCACTGATCCAACGCCATGCGATGGAGAGATACAGCTGTTTATGTCACATATTTTGATCCTCGCAGACTCACTCATCAAACCCTACAGACGAACTACCTGTGTACACATTTAAGCTCATGCGGAACGCTCAGAGCACGATTCCTTGTGTTTCGTTTTATTCCATGAATACGTAAGAATTCAGCAGCTGTTTTGTTCGTAACGTAACAAGGGAAGAGCGAAAGTGAGGAAAGAAAAATCGCTTGATTGTATAAAAGCGTTCAGACTGCTTGCTTCATAAGTTAAGATTGATCCCATACCCAGCCGTCCCAGTGTTAGGAACAATGCTGAAATTTCCTACCGCTTCCACGGGCGAACTCGTAGGGGAAGTAGTTGGCCCCTGCTGACTTGTGAACTGTTAAGCGCGCAAGAAAGAAGAAAGGAAGACAAGCTCGTTTTGGGGAACGGATGGGGGATAGGAATTGGCAGTACCTCTTCCATAAGTACGATTCCAGCATTTACTTCGAATATTTATGGAACCACGTAAATCCTGTACCTGGTTCCCGGACGTGGGTTTGAACTATCGTCCTCGAGAATGCGAAAGCCGTGTACGCTGAACGTTGCGCCACGTCTCCCGGTAAGCGCGTGGGATTATCGTGTGGATCACTGTGGGTGCTGTCTGTGCCGCGCTATACTACGGTCGCGCTGGTCACAGACGAGTGTGAACGGAATGCCGACACACGGAGACGCGGGCGAGTGGGGAACCGGCACTCCGTAATCTGGAACGCCTGCAAGGTAGGCTGACGGGCGTGATGTGTCCGTCAGACGGGCGGATCACCGTCTAAGTTTTCACACGCATTCCTTCTACGACGCTCTGCGGAAATATTTCGAATTTTATTCAGAATAGTGGCGCAGTGCTTTGGTCGGTGAATTGGCGCCATCACATACCCTCCACCTATAGGCCAAACGTATGAGTTTACTAATTACTAATGAAAACGTCATCCATCACAAAGATACGGACCGGTTACCTCCACCTCAAGCCCCCACGGGACTAGTCTGTGTTGTATGTTGCCGCTTCGTATACGGAAATGCCATAGATTACAATGTACTAAAATTTTCTTTCGCGAACTATAGGCGTCTCAGCCTTTATTGGTGTCATGTCTTTGAAACGTCCGTATATATATAATATATATATATATATATATATATATATATATATATATATATATATATATATAATTGTTTTTCGGGTTTGTACTTGAAAGTTGGTGTACCTTCCCGCTGTGGTGCTGGCTTCCGTGGAATTCGCTCTGTTCGATGTTCAGTAAATGCACGATAAAATGGTCACTACTTCTGGTAGACGATTCCTGTTCCGAGAAACGTGTTTATCAACGTTTTGTGTTTACTATGGATTAACGTATTGTCGTACTGTCGTACTGTCTGCGCTACGTAATGGATCGGTCTTACATGGAGCCACTACCGGGACCATTTCGACATTCTCCACAGGCCGTGTGTTTAGCCGCTGCATTAATATCACTCTTCAGCACGTTGGATGGTTTGGACACGCCAGTACTTTACTACAAATAGCCCTCCTGGGCTGTGGTGGAGCCCTTAAAAATTTCGAACCCAAGGTCTAGGCTAAGGTTTTTCTGCACGTAGTTCTTCAACTCGGGTGATCCCTTAGTTAGCGACGGAAAATAAAAACCCCTTAAAAGATTAATTTACGAGCGTAAGAAGCATGACTAGGACCGTGGGATACGCATCTGACTGTGATAAAATTATTCCGGGCGTTGATCAACTCGAAAGAATGCTAAACGACAAAACTAAAAATATCCAATCGTCAGAATCCACGGTGCATTTTATTAAATCAAAAAAAGAAGAAACTGATGACTCTGCAAACTAATTTAAAATAACTTATCACGCTGTCAGAAATATTCCCTTTCTAATACAAATGATTCATTATTGAACTGAAAACCTGAATACATTCTGTAAGGTTTTATTTACCGTGTGGCGTGCATTAAGAGGTTTTGAATTACAAAATATAAACTGCTGGGAGTTTCATAAACAATATCGGGGCTTTAAGGCTGTGTTCCATTTGTTATATTCAGATTACTGTTAGAAATAATACATGAAAATAGTGAAAGTGCAGATCACTTTTGTTTGTATACCTGTGCGACCGCGCACGCACTGTTTCCCGTCACCTCCGTTAGAAAGCGCTAGTAGCAAAGATCGCGACTAGCGAACAGAAATCTTTCTCTGTATACGGTTCGCAAGGATCGAATCTGTTTTTACAGTGCATCCTGGTTTCCGCATTAAGTCCTATTGTAATCCTCCAAGTGATGACAGCGTTCGTAGATGGTGTCATCAGCTAGAAGACACCTTCCGTCTTTGCAGAGGAAAGAGTATGGGACGAGCAAGAGCGAGTGAAGGGTTTGTTTCTGGTGTTTCTTATGTTTCTTGTCTGGATCCGCTACAACTGTGGCTCTTTCCTCAGTTGGAAGAAGCTGAACCAGACAACTTTATTCGGCATCAAACTGTTGCACCGTCTCACTGGCATAACTCAGTACATTGGTTAAACGGCGTTGTACCCGACGGATGGATTGGCCGCAAGTCGTTTGATGTGAGAGACTTTGTTTCGCGTGGCTTCCACGTTCGTCGTGTGTCGAATGGTGCTCACATTGAATACTTGTAAGAAAGACACTTTGTGTTGCTCTTTCATTTGATGTATTATTTATACGGTAAATGTAATAGAGGCTACAAAGTCTTAAAACCCCGATATTGATTTTCAGACACCCTGTACTAGAAATCGGCGTTTCAATAAAACTCTCCAGTATAATATAATACAGGAGGCAACAGCTGTTCGACACCACTTGTCAGTGTCGGGAAATGTTGTAAAGGTGCCTTAAAAGCGCGTGGGAATAGGAAAACGTATATAACTGGACTATCGCAGAGAGAGTGCTAATTTTCCATTGTCAGAACTCTGAACAGACATACCCAACCCTAAGCTCTGACGTGAACCCCGGACCATGGAGCGACGTAACATTTTGAACGTTAACAAATGATTGACAGAGATGAAATTATCGACAAGTGATGAAAAACATCCTAGGCGCTTCCCTTCTACATTTTGAAAATGTTGCAAGATAATTTATAACAAAAAAACATCGGCATATTATTGGACTAGGAAAATTGTGGACTGTAGCAAACTAAAATTTTGATTACGATATTGCAGTTCCTGTGTTGTTCAGATGTACGATGCAACTACAGCCATTGTGAAACACATGAAATGTATTTGCAGTTGCGAAAATGGACAGCGACCAAGTGTGTAACGGAGTAATGACGGTCAAGATATGTACCTCATCGGGACTCACTGACAGGCACAAATTCCCATACACGGGAATGAAATGAATGTACGAGTGCGAGTTGTAGACTCGTGGTCGACGACATACGGAAATTTGCGTCTGTCCGTGAGTGACGCTCGGATAGCCTAATGGTAGCCGGCACGGTAGCTCAGCGTGTTCGGTCAGAGGGGTAACTGCCGTCTGTAATAAAAAAAAAAAAACCTGAGTTAATGGATCAACGATGAACTGAAATGGCTGTCTTGCGACGTCCGCCCCGAGCAGATACAATGAGCGAAAACGAGAAAAATGGTCAGCACGGTAGCTCAGCGTGTTCGGTCAGAGGGTCAGCCGGCACGGTAGCTCATCGTGTTCGGTCAGAGGGCTGCGTGCTCTCTGTAATAAAAAAACTGAGTCAAGGAATCAACGATCAACTTGAACGGATGTCTTGTGACGTGCACCCAGGCCAAACGCAACGAACTATATCGAAAAAAAAGGGTTAGCTACCCTCTGTAATGAAAAACTGAGTGAACGGATCAACAAAGAGCATGAACGGCTTTCATCGGACGTCCGCCACTAACAAATTCATTGACCAATGTGGAGCAAAATGAGATTTTTAAAAAAAAGGTAAGGCGAGCGCTAGCGATGAGAAGGAAATCGGGGTTCGAGTCCCGGTCCGGCACAGATTTTGATTGTCATTATTCCATTATAAAGCTGTCCGCGGCTCGTGGTCTGGCGGTAGGGTTCTCGCTTCCCGCGCACGGGGGCCCGGTTTCGATTCCCGGCGGGGTCAGGGATTTTCTCTGCCTCGAGACGACTGGGTGTT
Source organism: Schistocerca nitens (assembly GCF_023898315.1). NCBI lineage: Eukaryota > Metazoa > Arthropoda > Insecta > Orthoptera > Acrididae > Schistocerca > Schistocerca nitens. Next base: position 1,299,157,977 of record NC_064614.1, read on the forward strand.
GTGTGTCTTTCGTCGTCATTTCATCCTCATTCACTCGCAAGTCGCCGTAGTGGCGTTAAAGAACCCACAGCGGCGGCCCCGCGAGCAGTCTCCCGGCCACCAATGGCATACGCTCATTATTATTATTATTATTAAGCTAATGGCTGTTCATATTCGGAACGGCGAATACATTACATGTATAAAGTTTTAAAGCTCGAAATATGAATCTATGCAGTACTATTTCCACTAATTTTGTTTCTTTTTGTCATTGTAGTTTTTTAAAATTAATACTGGGATAGTACTGGGAATTAATTAAAAGTTTTGATTTTTGAAAAAATAGTAAGTTTCACTTTTTCTAATTTTATTTTGTATTTTACTTTTTTGTCGGTGGTGTTATGTTTGTGAATACCCATTTGAAATAATCGAGATCGACAAATAATAAATAAATGCGAGAAAACGTTTTGGGGTCGGTGTCCGTGACGGCTGGTAAGTTACGAAATCGCACGGTGGTGTGAGGTCGAGGGATGAGCGGAGTGAGTTGCGTTACTGCCACCGCCACCGCCACCGCCACCGCCACCGGTCACGTACAGCGTGAAGGCTGGCCCGCATCGGTGGGGCCCGTCGAACGGCCGCAGAGGGCGGCGTAATAACGGCCGCAGAGCGCCGGTCCTGCCCGGCCCTAGCCGTGTCGTGTCGTGTCGCGTCGCGTCGCGCGGCTGACGGCTGCACGCCAGCGCCGGCTCGCCGCTGCTGTAAATCTGTCTGTCGGCAGCCAACAGCGGCGCCCACTCACCTTTACGACTTCCTGCCCACCGCGGCCCCTTTATCTGCGCCAGCAACTGGTGTCCGGTGCCGCACACGTCACCGCCCATCGGCCGGATCTCGGGCGCCCGCTGTCACGCCGCTTGTGTCGCGACGCAATCGGGGCGTCATTACGAGGTGCATTCAGGTTCTAAGGCCTCCGATTTTTTTTCTCCGGACTGGAAAGAGATAGAAACATGCACATTGTTTTAAAATGAGGCCGCGTTCATTGTCAATACGTCCCAGAGATGGCAGCACCGTACGGCAGATGGAATTTTACCGCCAGCGGCGAGAATGAGAACTGTGTTAAATACTTAAAATGGCGACGTTTTACTTACTTGAACAGCGTGCAATCATTAGTTTTCTGAATTTGCGTGGTGTGAAACCAATTGAAATTCATCGACAGTTGAAGGAGACATGTGGTGATGGAGTTATGAATGTGTCGAAAGTGCGTTCGTGGGTGCGACAGTTTAATGAAGGCAGAACATCGTGTGACAACAAACCGAAACAACCTCGGGCTCGCACAAGCCGGTCTGACGACATGATCGAGAAAGTGGAGAGAATTGTTTTGGGGGATCGCCGAATGACTGTTGAACAGATCGCCTCCAGAGTTGGCATTTCTGTGGGTTCTGTGCACACAATCCTGCATAACGACCTGAAAATGCGAAAAGTGTCATCCAGGTGGGTGCCACGAATGCTGACGGACGACCACATGGCTGCCCGTGTGGCATGTTGCCAAGCAATGTTGACGCGCAACGACAGCATGAATTGGACTTTCTTTTCGTCGGTTGTGACAATGGATGAGACGTGGATGCCATTTTTCAATCCAGAAAGAAAGCGCCAGTCAGCTCAGTGGAAGCACACAGATTCACCGCCACCAAAAAAATTTCGGGTGACCGCCAGTGCTGAAAAAATGATGGTGTCCATGTTCTGGGACAGCGAGGGCGTAATCCTTACCCATTGCGTTCCAAAGGGCACTACGGTAACTGGTGCATCCTACGAAAATGTTTTGAGGAACAAATTCCCTCCTGCACTGCAACAAAAACGTCCAGGAAGGGCTGCGCGTGTGCTGTTTCACCAAGACAACGCACTCGCACATCGAGCTAACGTTACGCAACAGTTTCTTCGTGATAACAACTTTGAAGTGATTCCTCATGCTCCCTACTCACCTGACCTGGCTCCTAGTGACTTTTGGCTTTTTCCAACAATGAAAGACACTCTCCGTGGCCGCTCATTCACCAGCCGTGCTGCTATTGCCTCAGCGATTTTCCAGTGGTCAAAACGGACACCTAAAGAAGCATTCGTCGCTGCCATGGAATCATGGCGTCAGCGTTGTGAAAAATGTGTACGTCTGCAGGGCGATTACGTCGAGAAGTTACGCCAGTTTCATCGATTTGGGTGAGTAGTTAATTAGAAAAAAAATCGGAGGCCTTAGAACTTGAATGCACCTCGTACTTCGCCGCCAGAGAAGACATGTCATGGGCATGTCGGCATTTTATATACTCCTAAACAGTGATACTCTCGTCGAGTCGACGGCTGCTGTCGACAGCACAGTCCTTTATTACGCGTTGTCCTGCTGGATGTAGGATGCCCTGCCTGTAGCTGTAATTCTGTCGGAGGCAGCTTAAAAGAAAATAAATGGACGACAGCGAAAGCAGAGTGACCCTGGACTGGAGAAGCAGAGCTCCGTGGAACCGATAACAGCGCCTGGGCGACACGATGTGTGGTCGGCGTAGCGTAGACGTCGCCGGGGAGTGGCGGCAGGCGGTGTTTCCCTTCCGGCGTCCGCAACAGACGACACCTGACAGACGAGCAGCGGTTGTGTCGATACAGAACAGAACGAGCCACGTGTGTTGTGGACTATTCCATGATTGTTGTTGGTGGGCACTGCGATGTCGGCAGTTTTAATTACATCATAGTTGAGTTGGATCATACTTGCAGATCCCGCAGCTCGTGGTTAGTGTTGTCTCCTCTAGATCGTGTGGTCCCTGGTTCGATTCCTGACCATGTCGGAGATTTTATCCGCTCAGGTCTTGTGTTACCTGGACCCCTACTTCACCATCATCATCGATGCACAAATCGCCCAAGTGGCGTCAAATAAAGTCTTGCACCTGGCGGTCAAACCACCCCGGGCGGGGTCTCCCGGCCAGTAATGACAAACCGTCGTGTCTTTTCGTATTTACACAACGAGTGTATTACTTTGTTCTTGAATTCAAAAAATCAGTGGGGCCGTCGTCAGAGAACAGTTTTTAGTGTTATGCCCCTACCCTAATTGATTATATATGCACTTCATTGTGAATTCTGTAGTTAGTTGTATATCCATGTAGATTGTGTTCTCCTATATATTTCCTGTCCACACTATCGTCCTTTGTTGTACGTCATTCCAGTGAGCTATTCTCTTTCTTGCACCCTTGTAAAGTCATTCATCGGCAGAAACAGTATTATTTTTATATATATTATGAATACATGTATCTTATGTTTTTATTCTATGTTTTTATTGCTCCTTGTGGAAAATTCACTGTTTTATTATCATCATTTTTAGCATCTTCGTGTATGTCATTTGTTAGCTGTCGACGCTGCAGTTGGAGGTCGGATAGCTTGTGCGTAAGTAACTAGTTTCCCCTTTGGCTATGCCGCGTCTTTCGCAAACTCATCTCCTGTTTAATGTTTTCTCCCGCCAGGAACTGTTTCTATAACTATTTACATCCCGCCCTTCCAGAACAGTTCTATATCTGCGTGATTACTCTGCAATTCACAACTGAGTGCCTGCTAGAGGGTTCATCGAACCATCTTCGACCTTCTTCTGTACCATTAGACTCTCGAACAGCTCGCGGGAGAAGCAAAATTAAAACTTTCCGTGCGAGCACTGATTTCCCATATTTTATTATGATAATTTCTCCCTATACATGTGGCCGCCATCAAAATATTTTCACATTCTGAGGGTAAGATGGTAATTGGAATTTCGTGAGCACTTCCTGCCGCAGCGAGAGACGCCTCTGTTTTTTTTGTCACTGCCACCCCATTTCGTGTATGTTATCCGTGGTACTTTCTCGACTATTTCGCAATAATACAAAGAGCCATGTTAAGCCAGCAATGAGACGCCTACAAGAGAATTCTGTGGAATAGTTTATAAACTCCAGTCTACCTGATGGTATGACGTACACTAATATTGAAGGCTTCACTGGATGTTAAGACAGTGCACGTTTACTCTTGCGAGCAGTGCACTTGGTGCGATCGTAAATATTAAAGAGGCTCAAACACTCCGCTTCTGACAAATTTCATTTTCGCATCATGGTGCGTACGTATCTTTAGAGTAGTATTATCTTATGCATTCCATCCGCGACCCGAGCTTTGCCTAAATACTAATGCGTATGAACTAGTTTCTGACATAAAACGTGCCGACCAGCATTGTGACTTGGAATCAACGGAAACGTGGTAATAGGTTAAAAATAATTGTAGTCTTGGTTTCTTCAAGTACTAGGTGTTTGGAGACGTAGGAGAAGCTGTTACTGGGAAGGTCACCGGCCATTTCCTTTTCAAGGGAATCTTCCCAAAACTTGCTTTACTCGATTTAGAGAAACCACGGAAAATCGAAACCAGCACGTAGCGGTGTACCGAAGACTACGCCCCCTTTGCCACGCAGTGCAATTCCAACAGCACGCCACCTCACTCTGTGATGTAACAATTGAGTTTGCGGTTTGATGAGGTAATGAGTTACCTTCCAGCAAGAAGAAAAATTTTTCTTCTGAGCACCTACGCTAGTGTGGCCTAAGAACATATCTAACGTTGTCTGGATGAGAATACCAACGGATTTTATCTGACCTGCAACAGTAACGGAGAAGACATTGTGTAATTCTGGCACTTGTAATCAATCCTTGAGCAGAGATTCAAAGAGTTATGGATGAGAACAAATACAGATGATTCCGAGGACTACACTCTGTAGCGAAATCATCTGTTCCTCGCAACTTTGTGCGGTTCAGGATGCTGTTACGCTTTAATTAGCGTGTCCCTGGTTACATGGGCCATCTACAAGTGTCTTTCATTTTGTGTTGTGATCTCTTAAAAGGTCGTGGAAAGCAACGAATGACATTCAGTGTACCTTGAAAGTGCTTTGAGATGGGTGCAAATTACGAACTTATTTTAAAAGAGATGGAAAAATTAAGTAGCAATACTTTGACTATGAAGTGATGGCCCTTTTATGACTCGGCAGCGAACGAGTGCCTGTGGCTCCATACCCTAAAAGAGAGAGAGAGAGAGAGAGAGAGAGAGAAAAAATGCTACTCTGTTGGCGGCATGGGGATGAGTTCCAGCAGAGCCTCTGTGGGTGCTCGAAACTTCATAGCGTAGTTTAATCAAACTTGGTCTTAAATTGCATCGAAACGTAACACAAAACATGTCAGTATGGAACTCCGGTACCTATTCGAACATCCATCCAAGTAAGGGCTAACAGATGGCAGTCCTTCGTTGTGGATGGGTTTCAGAATTTGTGTACTTCACATATATTAATAATACAGCAGCAGCGCTGTCATCTTATATTCTCCGTCTGTGAAGCGACCGAGAGAATTTCAGACAGCCGCCAGCGTAACCATCATTTCCTAGTAGAACTCGTATATAGGATGAGACATATTTTTCTTTTCTCACAGTGTCTTCATAAAATAACAAGCTGCATATTTTCGTAATCTGTTTAACTGCCGACTTGTGAAGATCTTTATTTTTGTTTAAAGAATGATGGTTGTAGATGAGTCTGAATGGCCTTATGCATTTGGTAAAATTCACCATAAGGTAGTATAGAGCCAGGCAATTCTTCTTAGTAAAAACTGTTGTAGACCTTAAAATCTTGTAGAAACGCACAACGATTCAACACTAAAAATATTTTTTCGAGCAACATAAATAAAATGAAGTTCGTCAAATCTCTCAATATTCTTAATATCGCATACTTTGATTCGACTGTGCTTTATTCAAATCCACACATCAGCAGCACAGAAATAATCTATCTCGGCAAAGCATTTCACTCCTCTCACACTCTCACACTTATGTGCAGTGTCGCAGACGCTTGAGCTGAAAGCTTGCGCCCGGTTGCTAGTGCTTGCGGCGGCGCTGTTTCTTTTCGTCCTTTTTACCTGCTAACTCGTTGCAGCAGATCGCCGGTAGGAAAGCCGGGCAGGAACCTACCGCACCGCAACCCGCAGCAGGCTGCATACAGCGTCACTATTCTAAATATCGGGAAGAGGTCTTAGTTTGGAATGAAAGGTGAAAATACTGGCAAAACTTCGGTATATTCTGAAGTCCAGAATTACACGTTCACTGCCAAGCCGGTGTTAAGATTAACACAGTCATGCACAAACTCTTTCGTTCACGTTAGCAAGTTTATGGTGACGTATTTCCCGAAATGTGAACAGTTACTAAGTACGGATTGTCCTTAAGGGGAGCCGGAGGTGGTCAAATTCAAAAAATTACGATTTTTTTTTCTACCGAAAATTAATTGGAATATTCCTCTTTAATGTAAACTTTGAATTATTGTTCCACTCGCCCTAGAAGTGGAGTTATTACCATTTTCCCCCACGCCTGCAGAGGAAATGGGCGGCCGCTGAATGCATCTAACACCCTCTCGTGACTTTCTGGCGAACTGCTTGGGATTTTCTCGGCCTGTTACGCATACAGCGCCTTATGTTACGCATACAGCGAGTGTGCAAGGGTTGGCTACATTGTTTTCTGTGACAAATGAAGCGCTAAGAGCGCGGAACATCGTCTCTCTGCTGTTTACCGTTTCGGCTTCGAAGGCTCAAAAAAACTTTGGGTTCAAGTAAGCTCAGTGATGGAAAGACAATAGGAGGGAGAGACAGGCTTACTGATGAGGTGATACTATGGGTATGCTATAAGGCAAAATACTAGTAATGTTAGTGACATGCGAAAAGCAGTGTGGGCATTGTTCCTTCATACTGCCTCTTCCAATGAATGCCCTCAACACAGCCTGTGTCCAAAAGATTCCTGGTGCAAATATAATGCAAAAAAGGACTACGATCACAAACATGGTTTGCCAGCAGCTGTGATAAATGCAATAAAACCAATTTTTCATGACTTAGCACAGCCAGAATTGTTACACAAATGTCTACACGGAAAGACGCAGAATCCTAATGAGAGCGTAAACAATTTGATTTGGAAAGTGATTCCTAAAAGGGTGTTTGCAAGCATAAAAACACTGCACTTTGGCATTTATGATGCAATAGCGACCTACAACCAAGGGAACAATGTGAAGTGTGAAGTTCTGAAGGCATTATGATTTACAGCTGAGGTGAACACTGTACGAGCACTAAGAAATATTGACAGAGAAAGGATAATAGGAGCAGAAAGAAGAGAAAGGCATATGAAGTATGATGGAACAACAGGCCAGAAAAGAAGACAGAAGAGGAAGCTTTTGGAGGATGAAGAAGAAGAAGACCCTGATAATCCGTCCTATAGTGCAGGAATACATTGAGAAACTTTGATAACCATTTCCCGTAAATTAGAATTTTTCGAATACAAGGAACATTTTCTCAAAATCCACTCAAGCTAGAGAGATGAAATTTTTATACAGCACTCCTAGTGGTTAAACTTACATTGTAACACAGCCATTTGGTAATATGTTCAGTAGTTTCATTTCAGTTTAATTATAAAGCAATTATTTGTAAAAAAAAATTGGATCATTAATAAAAAAAATAATTGGAAGGAAACTAGAAAAGATACTCCAAAATCCCTCTGTCATAACTGCAATACTAAGCCACTCTATATGTAAAAAAAAAATTCAAATTTTTCTATTTGGTAGTTTATTCATAAATGTTCCTCAAACTTAGTGATTTTAACATGGGCAGCATAGGCACCTCCGGCTCCCCTTAAATGAAAGTGCTCGCCAAACTAGCAAGTTTATCGATGTCTAATGCACTCAAGTTTTCAGTCATCGATCTGCTCAATATGCCACGCGGAACTGTCTTTTGTCGTACACAAAATTACTTAAAAATTCATACTTTCTTTTTAAAAGAAAAAAAAAAACACAACTCGCCGGAATATATATACCTTCACTTCAAAGCACTTCTGGAACCTATAGCACAACTAAAACCGGCAAATTATAGCTTCCTTCGGAGCTCCTACTACACACAACCGTACCACTGAAAAACTGGGCTCCGACTCCTTTAAACTGCCGTAAGCATTCTGGATCTCCAAGAGAAAAACCGCACGAAGAATACACCGTTCTGATTGATCAATTTTCTTTAAGGCCTATTGGAAAACATTATTCTCTGGCGTTAGTCCGCGCGTTTCATGACTAACCAATCAACAAAAACCACACTTTCGAACTGTACTTTTTCCCGAAATAAATATTTAACATTCTGATATATTGTTTATACTGTAAGTTATTAACTATTTTCATTTGTAGTCGAATTAGCTTTCTTTTACCATAAACTTATATTATGATACAAAATTCCCCGTCCTCTGCATTCACAGTGTCTTAAAATTTTCTCACCCTAGTTGGTACAGGGTACAGCGTTTGACACCATAACAGTGATATACATATTTACTTTAGAAGACATTCACACTACTAAAAACATATACAAAACTGTACAAACATATATAAACAAAAAAGCCTTCGACAAATAAACAGAACAAATCACAAAAGCGTTCTCTTGACCTGTTTCTTTAATGTGTCGGGCCGCTGCTGTACTCTGGTGGATGAAAATTAGAACTACGAACTCGACTGACCCCGCTTCAGACCATCTGTCACTACATCTACATCTACATATATACTCCGCAAGCCACCCAACGGTGTGTGGCGGAGGACACTTTACGTGCCACTGTCGTTACCTCCCTTTCCTGTTCCACTCGCGTATGGTTCGCGGGAAGAACGACTGCCGGAAAGCCTCCGTGCGCGCTCGAATCTCTCTAATTTTACATTCGTGATCTCCTCGGGAGGTATAAGTAGGGGGAAGTAATATATTCGATACCTCATCCAGAAACGCACCCTCTCGAAACCTGGCGAGCAAGCTACACCGCGATGCAGAGCACCTCTCTTGCAGAGTCTGCCACTTGAGTTTGCTAAACATCTCCGTAACGCTATCACGGTTACCAAACAACCCTGTGACGAAACGCGCCGCTCTTCTTTCTCCATCTTCTCTGTCAACCCGAGCTGGTACGGATCCCACACTGATGAGCAATACTCAAGTATAGGTCGAACGAGTGTTTTGTAAGCCACCTCCTTTGTTGATGGACTACATTTTCTAAGGACGCTCCCAATGAATCTCAATCTGGCACCCGCCTAACCGACAATTAATTTTATATGATCATTCCATTTCAAATCGTTCCGCACGCATACTCCCAGATATTTTACAGAAGTAACTACTACCAGTGTTTGTTCCGGTATCATGTAATCATACAGCAAAGGATCCTTCTTTCTATGTATTCGCAATACATTACATTTGTCTATGTTAAGGGTCAGTTGCCACTCCCTGCACCAAGTGCCTATCCGCTGCAGATCTCCCTGCATTTAGCTGCAATTTTCTAATGCTGCAACTTCTCTGTATACCACAGCATTACCCGCGAAAAGCCGCATGGAACTTCCGACACTATCTACTAGGTCATTTATATATATTGTGAAAAGCAATGGTCCCATAACACTCCCCTGTGGCACGCCAGAGGTTACTTTAACGTTTGTAGACGTCTCTCCATTGAGAACAACACGCTGTGTTCTGTTTGCTAGAAACTCTTCAATCCAGCCACACAGCTGGTCTGATATTCCGTAGGCTCTTACTTTATCAGGCGACAGTGCGGAACTGTATCGAACAGCTTCCGGAAGCCAAGGAAAATGGCATCTACCTGGGAGCCTGTATCTAATATTTTCTGGGTCTCGTGAACAAATAAAGCGAGTTGGGTCTCACACGATCGCTGTTTCCGGAGTCGATGTTGATTCCTACAGAGTAGATTCTGGGTTTCCAGAAATGACATGATACGCGAGCAAAAAACATGTTCTAAAATTCTACAACAGATCGATGTCAGACATATAGGCCTACAGTTTTGCGCATGAGTCATTCTGCCGATACACTGGCTCTAGACAGGAGCGATATAAGGCGCCACGCCTCACGCTCCCTGCCACCTCCTCGCTCCCCTGCCACCAGCCACCAGCCGGCCGTTGTGGCCGAGCGGTTCTAGGCGCTTCGGTCGCAGGTTCGAATCCTGCCTCGGGCATGGATGTGTGTGATGTCCTTAGGTTAGTTAGGTTTAAGTAGTTCTAAGTTCTAGGGGACTGATGACGACAGACGTTAAGTCCCATAGTGCCCAGAGCCATTTGAACCATTTTGAACCAGCTACTACAGGGAGAGAGAGAGAGAGAGAGAGAGAGAGAGAGAGAGAGAGAGAGAGAGAGAGAGAATTATTTTCTGCTGACAGTGATTATAACTGTTTATGTGGCTGCGTTTATGTGATTATTTACAGTATTTTTATTTCTTTTGTTTCAGGTAGTTTTCATGGCTGTTACCTGCACCCTTTCCGTAAGTTGTTCCTGTTTTACTGATGACAGAGTTCGACATTTTGGTGGAATCGTAATGCTTGGGAACATAGTTAAAATTTTTCTCTGCGGTTACTACATTCTTAAGGAATTTTTTCATAAAATTTATCTCTTTATTAGTTGCTTTAATTACGGCAGCGATGCAGTGGCATTGCACATAAAGCGACTCCTATTGTACAACTTCAGGGTTGCTCTTCGTGATGTTCACATACTAGACAACCCTATGAGTTGTAAAAAGACTTGACGAAAAAGGGGGGATGGTGGAGGAGAACAAATGCAGTACAGGGTAGGACGAATATTTCACTCACACACATTATGCATATTTCGCTTTCAGGCTATAAAGTGCTGCCAGGTGATAATAAAATTTCGGTGGTATATCCGCTGCTCCACCCTCTCCCAACTTTCAGCCTGATTGCTGCATCGCCTTCTACCACGCCCCCCACAAGATATCGGGTCTGTTAGGGGGGGCTACGGTATGTTGATTACTGAATCCTCAACAACAACAACAACGGTAAAGTCAAGGTTGCTCGCAGCGGAGACCGCCAGCATATGCTCAGTAGGATTGAAATGAGGCGGTTATGTGGGTCACACGACGACTTCCTTACGTCTGAAGCGTTTACCTATCACTCTGCTACAGTTGGAGAATGTTCTTTTTGATCGTACATGTCTAATTCCGAACGGCATAAGCAAAAGATAGTGACACTCCTCATGATAGTTGTGCTGTTGAAGAACAGTGCAAGGTAAGTGCTGTACGATGCATTCGTATGCTATGTGTGCTTTGAATGCAGCAGAAGGAATGAGAAATGCCCAACAGAACTACCGCCGTATTGCCGTCACTTCTGTTTCAAGCGGAATGCTGGAACATACTCAGAGATGAAGATTGTTACTTACGTGGTACAAAACCATCTTCACGGTTAAAACCAGCATTGGTCCAGGAAACATAGATCACGCGAAACTTAGTTCGAGCTCTCCACAAGTGATACGGTCAGTGCTGTGGGGAGCTGTAGTCAGGATTGAATCGGTGTGTCTGGACTTTTTCGAAAGACTAATTCAATGTCACACTGACGACCTCTAACAAAGATACTTTGCTATCTGATCTGTAACCAGGTTTTCGACTGAAGGCAAAACGCAACGCGCTATCCGGGGCGGAGAGTCGTGTACAGACAGTGGAGTAATATCAGGTGCGCTCCAGGAGCCGTAATGGGACTGTTGCGTGTCATATTATGCATTAAAGACTTAACGGGCAGCAATAGTCTCAGTCTGTATTGCAGGTGATGCACTTGACCAGATGTAAAAGAGTCCCTTGATTCCCGGATTAATGAGCGACAACTGGGCGAGTCATGTTACAGAAATTTTTGGGAGTAGTATTGTGCAGAGGCAGGAGGTGGCGAGATAACATAGGGTCACTAGCTGGGTAGGAAAGTGACAGGCTGCAGTTGATTGGTAGGACACTGGGAAACTATAGTTTGTGTATAGGAGGAGGAGGAGATTACTTAACGTCCCATCGACAACGACGTCATTGCAGGCGTTGCAGAAGCTCGGATTGTGGAAGGGTGGAGAAGGGAATCGGACGTGTCCTTTCAAAAGAAACATCCCGACATGTGCCTTAAGCGAGTTAGGGAAAAAATCACGGGAAACCTAAATCTGGATGGCCGGACGGGGATCTGAACCGTCGTTCTCCCGAATGAGAGTCCAGTGTGGTGTGAAGTACGTCACCTCGCTAGCTAGTTTCTCTGTATAGCAGTTGCGCAGGCTACACTTGAAAACTGTTGTATCTCATGTATCTACATCTACGTACGTAGCCCGCAAGCCACAATACGGCGCATGGAGGAGGGGAACGTTGTGCCGCTAGTAGGCATTCCCCCTTCCTTTTCCAGTCGAAAATGGAGTAAGGGGAAAAAGAGTGGCCGGCTGCGTGCAAGCCCTAATTTGTTTTGTCTTCATGGATCTTGCACTAAACGTACGTTGGCGGCCGTAAAATCGTTCTGCAGTCAGCCTTAAATGCCGGTTCTCTAAATTTTCTCAATAGTATTTCTTTAGTGATTCATGTTTGAGTTAACGAAGCATCTCCGTAATACTTTGATCAAACCTACTGATAACCAATGTATCAGCACGCTTCTGAATTGCTTCGGTGTCTTCATTTACTCAGAGTTGGTATGGATCCCAAATATCCGAGCAGTACTCAAGAATGGGTCGCACTAGTGTTCTCTACCCGGTCTCCTTCATAGATGAGCTGCATTTCTCCAGAATTCCTCCGATAAAGTCGACCATTCGCCTTCCCTTGTTCAGTACCCACTTGACCATTGCGTTTCACATTGCTGTGCAACGGTACGCCTGGACATTTAATCGACATAACTGTATCAACCAGCACACCAGTGGCACTTTATTCGGACACTGTAGGATTCTTTTTCGCACTGATTTTCATTAACTTAAATTTTTATACATTAAGGGCAAGCTGCCATTCCTCACAGGAAATAGAAAATCTTTGGTAGTCATCTCGTGTCGCGCTACAGCCTCTCAACGACGAGACTTTGCTGTGTACTGCGGCGTCACCACCAAAGAGTTACAGGTTGCTGCTTACCCTGTCCGTCAGATAGTTTATGTATACAGAGAAGCGGTCCCACCACACTTCCTTGAGGCACTCCCGACTGTACCGCCTTCGTCATGCACATTCGCCATCCAGGGCAACGTGCGGTGTTCTGTTACAGATCTGAAAAGCTATTCCGCATGCTCAGAGCTTCGTTAACAGCTTGCACTGGGGCACCGCGTCAAACACTTTCCGAAGTCTAGCAGCGTAAAACGTGGCTGCTGCGCTCCGTGCACCGCTCTCAGGATTTCGTACGAGAAGAGGGCGAAGTGAGTTTCGCACGAGCGATGCTGGCTACACCCGTGCTGATTTGTGGGCAGAGGATTTTCTCTCTTGGTATACTTGAGCGTAGAATATGGTCAAGAATTCTGCAACAAACTGACGTTAAGAATATTGGGTTGTAATTACGCTAGCCGTATGTCGGGCACGACTAACAGGGGGAGCGGTGTACGCATAAAGGAGCCCGGCACGTCTGACTGCGGAGAGAGTAAAGTGTACCAGCAGTGCAGAGACGAGACACGGGAAGAAAAATTAATAAATCGTGTGTCAGGACTGAGACTACAATTAGGACTATTCTTCAGCGTCCAGTAGCAGCCCGCATACAGGCATATTTCCCAAGCCTCATCTATGAAGGGAGAAGAGGAACTCTACAAGTATGCTACAAGTAGTAATAGCCTCTGCGATGCACTTAATAGTGATTCGCAGTGTGTAGACGTAGGTAAAGAAGGCACCATCAGGGTTTAGCAGGCACACTGTTTGGAGGGGCGACCTTTTAAGTTTTTATAAACAACCGCTGGATGGCGCCATTTAGATGCGACATAACTACTGTTTTGAAATGCCTCATTTGCTTTTGTTAAAACCGTGGGAGCCCAGAAAGTGGACGAGTTGTTCGTTTACAGTGAGTGGTCTGCGAAGAAATCAAACTTTTACATGAAGGTTTTTCTTGAATACTTTTTTACGACTTTCATAAAGATCCAATTGAACAACTTTGCCTGGAATCGCTTCATTCAAACTTTGGGAATCAATCTCTTTTCGATAAGGCTGTTTCCAGTTCGTTTCAAGTTTCGTCATGTTCGTACTTCCGTTAGCGATGAATATCGTGAAGCTCGCCCAGTATCTGTTGTTGTTGTTGTTGTTGCTGCTGCAAAAACCATTGGTGCTGTGCGCGTCGTTACTAAAGAGGACCAACATGTGGCTTTACCATGAGAACGTGGCGCCATTACGCAGATCGATGTCTGCAGTGCATTCGTCTTTGTACGAACATTTTGCTGTGAAATGGATGAGGAATTCCACCTATTCGTAACAAGCCCAGAAATAAGAATTCCAACACCACATGATTATTTTGATGCGAAGATTGTCTGTACCGGCTGAATTCCGCACTGTTCAATCGGAGCGTAAAAAACAGGCTCCCTCCAATTAATGTACGCAAATGTTGAAAAATTTGACCGAGAATTTACAAAACCCATGCGTCCTCGAAGTTGATTGTCTTCCTGATCTTCCTGCATTGGCGACCCTCTCCGTTGTTAGTTATTTGGAATTGCAATTTTTAACTGTTTTCGTATCTAGTGCTGCACGGATGCCTCGTTCAGCTCTCCACCATATTTGTCCTCGCATCACGGATCCACAGACCTCATAACGAGCTGCTTTTTTTGGCCCTTTCTTCCACAGTAAAGATAGGCGGCATTTCCGAATTGAAACAAAAGAAAAATTATGTTAAACACAACGTGAAGCGGCGCTATTTATAACGAAAGTAGTTATAAGAAAATTCGTTCATAAAAAAAGAAATGATAACTGTTTGAAAATAGGGAGCGACTTATGAGACACCGTGTATATAAAACGAATCGTACAAAAATTATTTTTCTTTCATTGTTTTCGTGGAAATCCAAAGTGCGTCCTTCATGTTAGTTTCATTTCGCGTGAGGAGAGTTTCACAGCCTCATCGTCTTGTTGCATTAAAGGACTCACGTTGAATTTTAGATCAATTCTCGGAAGGGCTGCGTGTTTGCCACCAAATACACTGCTGGCCATTAAAATTGCTACACCTCGAAGATGACGAGCTGCAGACGCGAAATTTAACCGAGAGGAAGAAGATGCTGTGATATGCAAATGATTAGCTTTTCAGAGCATTCACACAAGGTTGGCGCCGGTGGCGACACCTACAATGTGCTGACATGAGGAAAGTTTCCAACCGATTTCTCATACACAAACAGCAGTTGACTGGCGTTGCCTGGTGAAACGTTGTTGTGATGTCTGGTGTAAGGAGGAGGATTTGCGTACCATCACGTTTCCGACTTTGATAAAGGTCGGATTGTAGCCTATCGCGATTGCGGTTTATCGTATCGCGACATGCTCCCGTTGGTCGAGATCCAATGACTGTTAGCAGAATATGGAATCGGTGGGTTCAGGAGGGTAATACGGAACGCCGTGCTGGATCCCAACGGCCTCGTATCACTAGCAGTCGAGATGACAGGCATCTTATCCGCATGGGTGTAACGGATCGTGCAGCCACGTCTCGATCCCTGAGTCAACAGATGGGGACGTTTGCAAGACAACAACCATCTGCACGAACAGTTCGACGACGTTTGCAGCAGCATGGACTATCAGCTCGGAGACCGTGGCTGCGGTTACCCTTGACGCTGCATCACAGACGGGGGCGCCTGCGATAGTGTACTCGCCGACGAACCTGGGTGCACGAATGGTAAAACGTCATTTTTTCGGAGGAATCCAGGTTCTGTTTACGGCATCATGATGGTTGCGTCCGTGTTTGGCGACATCACGGTGAACGTACATTGGAAGCGTGTATTCGTCAGCGCAATACTGGCGTATCACCCGGCTTGGTGGTATGGGGTGCCATTGGTTACACGTCTCGGTCACCTCTTGTTCGCATTGACGGCACTTTGAACAGTGGACGTTACATTTCAGATGTGTTACGACCCGTGGCTCTACCGTTCATTGGATGCCTGCGAAACCCTACATTTCAGTAGGATAATGCACGACCGCATGTTGCAGGTCCTGTACGGGCCTTTCTGGATACGGAAAATGTTTGACTGCCGCGCTGGCAAGCACATTCTCCAGATCTCTCACAAATTGAAAAAGTCTGGTCAATGGTGGCCGAGCAACTGGCTCGTCACAATACGCCAGCCATTACTCTTGATGAACGGTGGTATCTATACCAGTACACGCCATCGAAGCTCTGCTTGACTCAATGCGGTTATTACGGCTAGAGGTGGTGGTTCTAGGTACTGATTTCTCAGGATCTATGCACCCAAACTGCGTGAAAATGTAATCACATGTCAGTTCTAGTATAATATATTTGTCCCAAGAATACCCGTTTATCATCTGCATGTATTCTTGGGGTAGCAATTTTAATGGCCATTAGTGTATAATACACAAAATAAATTGCTGTGAGTGATTAATGACGACGTATTAAGTACAGTAGTTTTGTTCGTTGTTTACGTACGTCAGAACACGGGAGATCCTGTCCGGGTAGACGCACAGATGAAATGTCTCCGTATGCCTGTCTGGACATCCTGTTTCCCGATGTGATGTGATGTAACCAGAGCAGTGAACACACAGTATTACGATATTACTAGGTAGATGTTAGGTTGCGCTTTGCTAGAGTTAGGGGCGGGCGCAGCAACCAGGTGGTCGTTTCTCCGACGTGGAGTAGAGGCGTCGGCCACAGCCGGGCGCCGAGATAGTGTCGGCGGGCCAGAGGATCATCGACGCCGGGTCGAGTGGAGCTCGTGTAGCGGCGGGCGCCGCGCGGCGAGATAAGGCAGGCCGGAGAGCAGGCGGGCGAGGGAAGCTGCGCCGGGCGCCGGTAATGGAAAACCGCAGGTGGCCCGAATATTAATTCCGGCCGGCCGGGTGCCCGGCTGGCCGCCGGTCGATGCGCCTCCGCAGCGGAACGCGATTTGCCGGCGACGGCGACGGACCCGCGGCGCGGACAGATTGCCCTCCGCTGCTGCTGCTGGACCTCTCTGCCAGGCCGTCCATTTCGCGCTCCACTTCCCTTCACGGAACCTGCCCTCAGCCGCTACGATTCCCCGTAGGCTACGTTGCGACTGTGCAAAAGAACCGACGGTCTGTCGTTTTTCACTTCATCCTTCCCATTTCGCGCAGTTCTAAACGTAAAATGACCTATCAAAATCATTCTTTATTCACTTCAGAGACGAGTTTCGAAGTTCTAAGCGGTAAATCGTAAGATGCACTGGTCAACAGTAAAATCTCCGCTGCGGACCCCATAGCACCGAGGTTACGAGTACCCGAGGTGTTATTAGAGCTGTTCTGCGATGTTCGCGACTTAAATTTCTTGGCTGCTTCGTGAAATACGATAGTCACACATGACTATCTGCTACATATCCTAACGACTGCAAGTTGGGTCCGACAAAACGATAAAGAGCATCTCCGTCCGTTCAGTTTCTTGAGACCGGTGCAATGTCGCAGTAGTATCACACTAGATGGCACTACTCTGCAAGTCGTAGATAACTTCTGCTATCTTGGGTCTACTGTAGAATCAAACATGTCTGTTGACAAGGAGACTGATGCTCGCATTGGAAGAGCTGCGACAACTTTTGGCAAACTCTCTGCACGTGTTTGGAAAAACAACAAACTCTCTTTGACCACCAAAATTCTTGTATATCAAACTTGCGTCCTCAGCATCCTTTCGTATGCATCGTAAACATGGACTACCTATGCCACACAAGAACGTCGCCTTAATGCTTTCCACATGCGGTGCCCGAGATCCATCCTCGGAGTAACGTGGAAGGACCGAGTGACCAACGAAGCAGTGCTATCTAAAACTAACTGCAACAGTTTTTCAGCTATCCTGAAGCAGAGACGACTCCGCTGGCTGGGACACGTCCACCGTACGGATCCTGACAGATTACCACGTGAAGTGATGCTTGGGGAGATCTCTATAGCCAAAAGACCTGTAGGACGTCCTGTATTGAGGTTCAAGGACTCCTGTAAACGAGATATGGAGAGCTGTGGAATCGACACAAACAGATGGGACGCACGGGCTAGCACGAGACCAGAGTGGCGTGATGATATATCATCTGGAATGTCGAAGCATGATGAAGGCTTCTTAGACAGATTAAGGCAGAAAAAGCTTCGCAATGCTACCACTGCTCCTGCCTCAGCAGCCAGATACACTTGTGACAATTGCGGCAACAGATGCCGTGCTGCCATATGAAAAAATGCAACCCATAAACACACAGACACTGCAACAATCATCTACCAAGATGTCGTGGCATATATATATTCTCCCATACTCCTTGGTTGGAAAATTGCAAATACAACAGAAATTTTACAGCGACAATCGTATAGAGTCTTGTATCGCAAGGAAGTGGATATTATTATGGGTGGCCGGTATCGTCTTTCTACTACACAAATGCACGCGTGGAATAATACGGTTGTTGATTTACGTGACCCGGAAACTTATCTTGAATAGAGCCCATGTTTTGTCTTACCAGCACTTCAATAATACAAAATTGTTGAGGCCGAGACAGAAGCCAATAGGCAGTTTGTCACTTCAATAATAGCCCTCTTGCAGACAATATCGGTAATCTCGCTATTACAAACTTTAGTCTGACTACTTGTCCCGCAATAAACACTGATCTGGTCGCTGTGTACTGTGGTAACCTGCGATGGACTGCACGCGCAGTGCTAGTGGACTGGCAGACGCCAACTGGATGGGTGAGTCGGTGAGGCCCTCCGGTCATGCTGTCGAGACGGCGTTGACGGCGTGTCTCCGGCCTCTCTCCTCGTAGGCACGCTCCATCCAACGCCTACTATCGATCTTTGCGCTTCAGCTTCGCCGACCGGTGTGCTGACAGCGTACGGCAGCACAAATCGCACGCCTTAAGAGTTCATTGCTGGAGATTCTGGCAGCATCTGTACCATCTCAGCATGACTCCCATCTTCTCCATGTGAATGCGGCAGCCTGGAAGTAGTTAACTCAGTTTTCTTCAGCTGAGACGGAAATAGTCAAGACACTGTCGTCTGCGAAAACGATTCTGCAGCAGGACAACAGAAATGGTTCAAATGGCTCTGAGCACTACACAACTTAACTTCTGAGATCATCAGTTCCCTAGAACTTAGAACTAGTAAACGTAACTAACCTAAGGACATCATACACATCCATGCCGGAGGCAGGATTCGAACCTGCGAGCGTAGCGGTCGCGCGGTTCCAGAATGTAGCGCCTAGAACCGCTCGGCCACACCGACCGGCGCAGGACAACAATTAACAATGTAGGAAAACAGTTTTTTACATTATAATATTGTAAATCAATAAGTATCGTTTTGTTTAATAACCCTCCTTTTACATCAATTAATGCATCTTAATTTTCTTAGATCATGAACTTAATTTCAGGTTAAATCAACGTAACTGGTAATTGCCATTGTAGGCCGGCCGCGGTGGTCTAGCGGTTCTGGCGCTGCAGTCCGGAACCGCGGGACTGCTACGGTCGCAGGTTCGAATCCTGCCTCGGGCATGGGTGTGTGTGATGTCCTTAGGTTAGTTAGGTTTAAGTAGTTCTAAGTTCTAGGGGACTTATGACCTAAGATGTTGAGTCCCATAGTGCTCAGAGCCATTTGAACCAATTGCCATTGTAATGGCACATGTATCGCAAGTTCCCTTTTAATGGTTTCTACTTTTACTTATTCAATGATTAAAAAATCATTTTAAGACCCGCTGCATCAATCTTGTTCAAAAACCATTAATAATTTTTTTTTAATCTTTCGCAATGTAAGCAACAAGCTGTCAAGCTATTCATTTACGAACAGCAACTACATGGCCTCTTTAAAACCGAGACGTTCCTGCACACATCCTGTACGCCTGGTAGACACGCCTCCATGGATTCCCGTCTGTCATATACGGCTTCGTACACAATGGTAAGCGGATGTAGGCTACTGAGTGGTACGGTAACTGTCGTCGTAGGCAAACTGCTCAAGGGCAGCAAGACAGCACAATAAGTAGAAGATTTACTTAACATGTGTTTCCCGAGCATACCAAGAGTCGTTATAGATAATGCATCTAGAAATAGTCCAAATGTCGACAGAGATGAGGCTCTTTAAAGTCGAGGACGAACGATGCAGCCGGAGCCGCGAGTAGGCGGTGTTTGCGTTGCGTCACATTGTGAAGAGGCTCGGAGTGTGGTTGCCGCTGGCCGTCCCAAACCACAGCGACAGAGGCAGGGAACCACTGGAGGCGCGGCTCAGCGGGCGCGCGCCATTGGTTCCACCAGATCCTGCACCACCGTCGTGGCGTCTGATGGGAACTTTAAATTCCGCTGCCAACTTACAGATATCGATACGTCATACCACACCATCATTATTGTTCGAGTCGCTACGTAAACAGAGCGAACCCACACTTCCCTCGATTAAATCTTCGAGAGCTTTCGCAGATATCCTCGAGCATTTTGGTGTAAGGAATCCATTACCTCCGATGGCTCGTTACACAGTTATTGCAGTTTGTTTGATTTTTTACCCTCACTTGTCTTCGCATCTGTACTGCACTGAAAGTACAGGGTGTTTTAAAAATGACCGGTATATTTGAAACGGCAATAAAAACTAAACGAGCAGCGATAGAAATACACCGTTTGTTGCAATATGCTTGGGACAACAGTACATTTTCAGGCGGACAAACTTTCGAAATTACAGTAGTTACAATTTTCAACAACAGATGGCGCTGCAAGTGACGTGAAAGATATAGAAGACAACGCAGTCTGTGGGTGCGCCATTCTGTACGTCGTCTTTCTGCTGTAAGCGTGTGCTGTTCACAACGTGCAAGTGTGCTGTAGACAACATGGTTTATTCCTTAGAACAGAGGCTTTTTCTGGTGTTGGAATTCCACCGCCTAGAACACAGCGTTGTTGCAACAAGGCGAAGTTTTCAACGGAGGTTTAATGTAACCAAAGGACCGAAAGGCGATACAATAAAGGATCTGTTTGAAAAATTTCAACGGACTGGGAACGTAACGGATGAACGTGCTGGAAAGGTAGGGCGACCGCGTACGGCAACCACAGAGGGCAACGCGCAGCTAGTGCTGCAGGTGATCCAACAGCGGCCTCGGGTTTCCGTTTGCCGTGTTGCAGCTGCGGTCCAAATGACGCCAACGTCCACGTATCGTCTCATCCGCCAGAGTTTACACCTCTATCCATACAAAATTCAAACGCGGCAACCCCTCAGCGCCGCTACCATTGTTGCACGAGAGACATTCGCTAACGATATAGTGCACAGGATTGATGACGGCGATATGCATGTGGGCAGCATTTGGTTTACTGACGAAGTTTATTTTTACCTGGACGGCTTCGTCAATAAACAGAACTGGCGCATATGGGGAACCGAAAAGCCCCATGTTGCAGTCCCATCGTCCCTGCATCCTCAAAAAGTACTGGTCTGGGCCGCCATGTCTTCCAAAGGAATCATTGGCCCATTTTTCAGATCCGAAACGGTTACTGCATCACGCTATCTGGACATTCTTCGTGAATTTGTGGCGGTACAAACTGCCTTAGACGACACTGCGAACACCTCGTGGTTTATGCAAGATGGTGCCCGGCCACATCGCACGGCCGACGTCTTTAATTTCCTGAATGAATATATCGATGATCGTGTGATTGCTTTGGGCTATCCGAAACATACAGGAGGCGGCGTGGATTGGCCTCCCTATTCGCCAGACATGAACCCCTGTGACTTCTTTCTGTGGGGGCACTTGAAAGACCAGGTGTACCGCCAGAATCCAGAAACAATTGAACAGCTGAAGCAGTACATCTCATCTGCATGTGAAGCCATTCCGCCAGACACGTTGTCAAAGGTTTCGGGTAATTTCATTCAGAGACTACGCCATATTATTGCTACGCATGGTGGATATGTGGAAAATATTGTACTATAGAGTTTCCCAGACCGCAGCGCCATCTGTTGTTGAAAATTGTAACTACTGTAATTTCGAAAGTTTGTCTGCCTGAAAATGTACTGTTGTCCCAAGCATATTGCAACAAACGGTGTATTTCTATCGCTGCTCGTTTAGTTTTTATTGCCGTTTCAAATATACCGGTCATTTTTGAAACACCCTGTATCTGCACGACGGTGGAATTGTAGACGGTAACACATGGGTGTGTCCTACTCGGAAAGCAACTTGTTCTGTTCAATCACACTACTTGTATTCTATTGACTTTTGGTCCTCAACCTTGCTTACAGCACTGCACACTTCTGTCTCACACTTTCTTTCCCGACAGCTGTAGTTGTGCACTGACAGTGATACACAGCATTACTACAGATCGATTGACTGACGAAGATTCAGTTGATATGTGCGTCGCATGTTGGTTCACTGAACGCTACGGAACAGCAGCACGTTGGTGCTATGCTGAACTGTTCAGTCAACCGGAGCAACCACATCGTGCTACTTTTGCAACTGTTGGTTGCTTCATTACTGTGTGTTGTACGTTTTCGTGACAGCATGTGACAGGCTTTCTCACTGTTGTGAAGGTATTTACGTGGAAATAAAGGTAACTCGGAATAACAAACCAAATATCTCGTAATTAATTTGTTACTCTGTTGCAAGCCACCGGAGGTCAGTGGTCCCTTGCACCAAAATATTCGGAAAATATCCCAGAAGTATCGACGAAATTTTTTGCAGTGGAGATAGTGTTCACACGGTATGTCTAGGTCTCTCAGATGCATACCGTAAGAGCTGTGAGCATTTATTCATGTTCGATACTATGAAAGACAGCTCTTCTACTGCAAGTTCTTTGCTTTGCATATTTTGCAACGAGGTCGTAAAGACCAAAAACAGAAAAAGAATGTCCATTAAATGCGGTTTCTCAAGAGCTATGAGTAGTTGGTAAGTGGAAGAGATGTGTTTCACAGCTCTTAAGTGCGCATTTCAGAGCCCTTGTTTACTAAACATTTTGTTGTTTTAGTTCATAATAGAACATACGAAAATCTGAGTTGTGGTTCACCCCGTATAAGTGTCTGTTATTAGTTTCTGGTGGTTTTTCTACCAATTCTACGTTCAGAAATGCATTGACGCCCGAACACTAAAGATTTGAAGAGAATTTAATGTCGGGGAAGATGGGATCTGGTGCTTACATATTGAATTCCAATGCGAGTGAGTGAGTGAAGCACGACACACGGAAATCTGTGGACTTAATTTTTTGATGGTTTACGATATTTTTACAGAATTCCATAGGGTACAAGGCAACGGCTACCAACTTGTTAACTTAAAGCAGTCGAGGGCGACGGGCACTTTTTTTGATGCGCTCCTCTTCGTGTTATAGAATATTTTCTTGTCTTAATGTTGGTCAGATGCTGTGCCCGTCACATTGGGGCTTCTTAATGCATTGCTCGACATTAAAACTGAAACAATATGAGCCGGTGTGCAACAAACGTCAAATTGGCATGACTTTAAAACTGTGTGCCCCAACGGGATAAAAACGGAGAACCTTGGATTTCCCCCGGCAGTGCTCAAGTAGCATATCACGCGGGAGATACAGGCATGCTAAAACTGTCCAGAGAACCACACGGATGGCTCTATAGCTCAGTCAGTAGGCGCTCGCGACAGCTGCTGCTCCGGGTTCGAATGGCGGTCAGGCGTACGGTCTTAATCCGTGAGGAGCTCGAACAACACATTCTGACTGCGTCGTTCAGCTGTTGTTGCATTCGTCAATCCTCTGTGATGTGTGTTAAGAAGTTTACACCTCAGCGTTACATCTCGTGCGACATTGTGGTTACTACGTCGTTTTCCAGCGCTCCGTCGCGCATTTGTGGCCGCCGGTAAAACACTGCAGGGCGCAGTCGTCCCTGAGGAGCTGTGAAACTACCCGTTGTAGAAGACGTCGCGCGACGCCGCGGTGGTCCTTGCGACACTCGCGTACCCACAGGGCCGATCCGACGAGCAACGAGACACAACAGGCGGCTGCAGCGTCTCGCGTGGGGCGTCGCTGCCAGCCTGGTCCCGCACAGCTTCCAGATCTGTCACGTATTTAATCGAAACTGGAAAGGAATGTGGCAGTCCTTCCACCATTAAAACCAGTCTCGATATGTTAGCCACATTTGGTACGCAGTATTGTATGGACTGAAATGGACCAAATCTTAAACTGAGGAGCAGCTACATTTGTACTGCAAACTTTTTAAAATACTCGCTGTGTTGTATTTAATTTCGAAGTATCAAAATAATTATAGGCAATAGAGAAAAGAAAACCACTTCATTATCCAGTTGTTATAAAAAAACTTATATTTCTTACCGAATAGTTCCTGCAAAATCGAATGAAATTGCAAAGCGGGAACGCGAGCGAATTCCAAAATAGTGGTTTTTAATTTTTTTACGCGTAAAGTGAAAGTTCAACAAAGAAACACTGCGTTTTTACGCGCGCCAGAGATGCGGGTTGCTTTTGCGTCGTATCGTATCAGTGAGAACCGCGCCTAGGTGTGTAACGCCTCCAAACCTATAGATGTTAGACACTCAGATCTGTACCAAACTCTGTACGTCCATAGAGTACCAATGAAAACTCCGATTTAGTTCGTACTGTGTTCTGTGATACAACAGAACGGGCGTAAACGTTAATTAAAAGCAACACCAGAGCTACGGAGCACTTCAAAAGCACAACTATAAGAGCAACTACAACATACTGCTTCCGTGGGGAAGTTGATGGAGCGATAATCGCCGTACCACGCGTCCTTAGTTCAAACCTCCATGTTCCCAATTTTTTTACTATGCAAGTGGTATATGGGACAACATGTTTCTGACAGGTAGAGGGCTGTTGGAGTTTACAGGTGCTCTCTCGGCAGTCTGGTTTCGCTTCGTTTCTTTGGAGGTAGTAAACCTGCAGAGTACATTTGTAGTTTCACAGAATATAGAACGAGAACAGAAAAATAAAGAAACAATTGCGTCACATGTGCGGAAGTAATTGTAACAAAAATACACTCAATAGCCAAACAGCTGGTAAACCTGCCGAGTACCATGTAGGACCTCCGCGAGGGCGCAGAAGCGACACAAGACGACGTGGTATGGACTCGATTAATGTCCGAACTAGCGCTGGAGGGAACTGACACATTGAATCCTGCAGGGCTGTCATTAATCCGTAAGATACGAGGGTTGGAGATCTCTGTACAGTATGTCGAAAGGCATCCCAGATACGTTCAATAATAATCATGTCCGCGGCGTCTGGTGGACAGCACAACTGTTTAAACTCAGAAGAGTGTACCTGGAGCCACTCTGTAGCAATTCTGGATGTGTGGGGTGTCGCATTGTCCTGCTGCAATTGCCCAAGTCCGTCGGAATGCACAGTGGACGCGAATGGACGTGTGTGATCAGACAGGATCCTTACGAATGTGTTACCTCTCAGTCATTTCTAGACGTATCACGGGTCCAATATCACTCAAACTGCACACGCCCCACGCCATTAGAGAGTCTCCACCAGTTTGAACTGTCCCATGCTGACGTGCAGTTGCCATGGATTCATGACGTTGCTCCACACCCGTATACGTTCATCCGCTCGATACAATTTGAAACAAGACTCGTCTGACCAGGGAACATTCTCTTCAGTCGTCGTTGGACCTGTTCTTGGAGGATCTTTTTGCAGCCGCAGCGCTGTCGGAGATTGGATGTTCTACCAGATTCCTGATATTCACGGTACACTCGTGAAATGACCGTACGGGAAAATGCCCAGTTCATCGCTACCTCGGAGATGCTGTGTGCCATCGGTCTTCCGCCGAGTATAACACCACGTTGAAATTCACTTAAATCTTGATAACCTGCAATTGTAGCAGCAGTAACCGATCAAACAACTGCGCCAGACACTTGTCTCTTATAGGCGTTGCCGAACGCATCGCCTTATTCTTCCCGTTTACATATCCCTGTATCTGAACACGCGCGCCTACGCCAGTTCTTTGGCGCTTTATTATAATAATTATCATTAAACAAGATAGTAAGATCAATAATAAGTACATAATATTCAACTGACTAGAAGAAAGGGTCGGTTGGTAGGACATGTTCTGAGGCATCAAGGGATCACCAGTTTAGTATTGGAGGGCAGTGTGGAGGGTAAAATTCGTAGAGGGAGACCAATACACTAAGCAGATTCAGAAGGATGAAGGTTGCAGTAGGTACTGGGAGAAGAAGAATCTTGCACAGGATAGAGTAGCATGGAGAGCTGAATTAAATCAGTCTCTGGACTGAAGACCACAATAACAACAATAATATTCAACTAACGAAATGAAAGCAGACTGTCAAAAGAACATTGCTACAAGCTCCGCAAAGTCCTTTTACATATCAGGAAAATGTTCTTCCGTGTGTAACAGTTTCACGCGTAAACAATTAAAAAAATTATCATCATTGACGACTGAAGTCGGGACCTTTGTTTGGTGCGACTACCGAACGCTCTTCCCTCTCACCCGTGGGAGATCACTCACAGATACGCTTTTCCTGCGCTCCATAGCTCTGGTGGTACTTTTAATTACAGTTTTTGCATCTTCTGCTGGACCACAGTACAGAGCACGAACCAAATCGGTGTTTGGGTTGATACTCTATCAATATACAGCGTCCGGTACCGATCTGAGCGTCTGACATCTGGGGGCTTGGGTTTAATAAGACGACTGAAATCCGCCTCGTGGTGATTGATAGGTTTGCGCAGGCCGCAGGTGCTAGTGTGGCAGTGAAACCAGGGTTCCGTGACTGCTCGTTCGTTAGGGGCCACAGGAGGCAGGAAGAGCTTTGGCGCGTCGCGCGTCGCCTGTCAGCCAGCTCGGGATGAGGCTGTGGCTGTGGCTGTGGCTGTGGCTGTTTACCCTCCCACCGACGAGCACGTCCTCCCAGCAAAGTCGCCGGGCGTGCCCGTGCTTGCCTCTACTGGCCCGGCCCGGACTGAGCCCGCCTGCTGCCTAGCCCTGGGTCGCGGGCCGCCTTCCTGTAATTTGCGCGCTGCGCGGGCACCGCCTGCCGGCCTGCAATCAGCGCGGCTTGTGCGCACCTCCGCGCCCTGCACTTTGCGCCACGAGAGACCTTTCATTAACGCCAGGGGCGGCGATCACGGGGGTCGCTCCTCTCTCTCTCTCTCTCTCTCTCTCTCTCTCTCTCTCTCTCTCTCTGTGTCTCTGCAGCCGTTCGTAATCCACTGGCTTGGGAACTCCTTCTGCCACGCCCTCTCTCTTTGCTCTCTGCCTTTATACTCCTGAGACAATGCCACACAGTGAAGATACAAATAATGTGTTTATTATATTGGCGCTTATTCTACCAGTTATTCTGTATGGGTGTGAGGCTTGGTCTCTTTCTGTGCAAATTGAAAAGCCGTTTCGAGTATTTGAAAACAAAATTTTGAGGAAAATTTTCGGAGCAAAAAGGGATGGCATTAGCGGGGAGTGGCGAAAACTGCATAACGAAGAGGTTCGCGAACTCTATTCAAGCCGTGACATAATCAGTATTAGAAATCACGTAGGCTGCGATGGGCGGGTCACGTAGCTCGAATGGATGAGGACAGGGCAGCGCGCAGAGTACTGGTAGGGCACGTAGAGGGAAAACGTCCTGTGGGGAGACCGAGGCGTAGATGGGAGGACAGTGTTAAGGCTGATTTGAGGAGCCTAGGTATTGAAGGTGAATGGAAGGAAATAGCACAAGACAGGGACAGATGGCGAAAATACGTTGCTGCGGTAATGGACTCTCGAGTCCGGTATGACCAGTGAGTGTGATTACATTGGCGCTAATAATTGTGGTGTGATCCAAAGAACGAGGTCCCGTGTCAAAAGTTGGTGCATCACGACTGAACCAGACATAAGGACAGCCGGTGGGCGTCGCAATAACGAATGCGAGACGTCGGGGTATAGACATACTTTGTTAGAGTTTGCGTGTGCCGCCACTGCCGGAAGAGTGCAGCGGTGCCCAGCCCACGCTGCAGCCGTCGCTTACCGACTGCACTGTCGTCTCACTTCAGATCCAGCAGCGCGAGGCCCGTTAAAAGTCAGAGGAGCATCGCCGTGTGTAGTCAGTTGTAGCCTCAGATGGGACTGTCATTCTGTACTGTATGAAGTTATACGTCGTGTGTTCAGCGACGGTAACAAATACCGGTACGTAGACATTCCTGCAGACTTGGATTGTTTCCACGTTAAGTATTCATCTTGTTCAAGTTTTAATAAAGTGATCTAATATTTTGTGTGTTTGTTGTTGTATCCGCTCGATCTCCTCCAGAAGTAAATCTACACCTGCTAGAGCCCACTGCAGTGCCGACACAAATCTCTCAAGTGTATTTTCATCCGGTGCTGAAATACTCGTGTCAACATATCCTGTAAACTAGCTCTTTCTATATCATTTCGCTAAAACAGTCATTCAGATACTCTATGGGGCATCTAACCAACAAACTGCCGACCCTGGAATGGCTGCAGCATGCGAAATCCATACAGAACCTTATTCCATCTCGCATCAAAGATATCTGAGACAGGACAAAGACCCTCAATTTCAAGAAGGATGTAATCATTCCAATTCCAAAGAAGGCATGTGCTGAGAATATGAATACAATCGAATCATCAGTTCAATAAGTCGTGATCGCACAATTCTGCAGCGAAATATAATAGAAGGCTGTAAAAACTGACAAATCGACCTCGGGAAAGATCAGTTTGCGTTAAGAAGAAATGTAGGAACACACTTGATCATACGACTTATGTTAAAAGTTAGGTTGCAGGTACAACATAGCCTGCAGAAAGGCAAACCTACTTTCGTAACATCTATTGATATAGAGAAAGCTTTTGAGGATGTGCACTGGACAATACTCTTTGAATGAATGTAGCAGCGGTATAATACAGGGACTGGAAGGTTATTGAGAACTTTTGCAAGAACAAGACTGCAGTTAGAAAAGTTGAACATGAAAGAGAAGTCTTGTTCAGAATGGAAGAGGTACGGTTGCAGCCTGTCCCAGTTCTCATTCAATCTCTACATTGAGCAAGCTGTGAAGGAAATCAAAAATTCAAGCACTTGGAAGAGCGGCTGAACGGATTTGATAGTCTAATGAAAAGAGGTCGTAAGGTGAAAATCAACGAAAGTAAAACAAGGGTAACGCAATCTAACAGAATTTAACCGAACAGTGCTAAGCAAATTACACTGGGAGAAGCTAAACTAAAAGTAGTTCACGAGTTTTTCAGACAAAAAGAGAACATAACCTTCGTGGTATGGAAGAATATTGAAGATCAGATAACTAACGAAGACACGCGAAATGTAATTGAAAGGAACAGATATTCGTGGCACAATTTGACTAAAAGAAGGGCTCGGTTGATAGGACAGTTGTAAAAGCATGAAGGAATCTTGAATTTGATAATATAGGAAAGTGTGGGACGGGAAACTTGTAAAGTGAGATCAAGAGATGAATAAAGTAAGTAGGTCCAAATGGATTTAGGTTCCAGTACTGATTCGGATTTGAAGATGCCTGCACGGAATAGACACGTGGAGAACTGCATTAAACCAGTCATCGGACTAAGAACAACAGCAACAAGTGTGTCTATGAAAACTGCAACACCATTTAGAAAACTAGAAGTGTGTTCAGATCAGGGTACACGATGGAAACGACGAGAACACACAGCACTTTATACGAGCTGGTGATGAGTCAGCCGATGTTCGAACGGTACTTGATGTACAGTTCACACCTGATCACGGCGATTTCACATGGATCTGTGCATTCACATCGATTAGAGAATTTGCGGGCGGTCAAAGTAGAGCGCATTTTTGATTGTGCTCTTTGTGCGTTTTGCACTCCTCCCTAGACATAAAGCACTATTTCAACTCACTGAAAGTCATGTATGAAAATGGATTCCAAACGAAAACTGGCAAGAGTTCTTCCTCGAGGATTAACAGCCGTAGATAACGTGACGGAAACATGTTGGTATCGCCTTGTTTTCCTCCAGCTGTGATTGCTAGGTGGTTGTTACATACTGGCGAGTTACGCCGATATCCCTCCGTCCGTCCTCTGACGCGAAAACGTGACTCATCGAAGACAGCAGCTGCGCTTGTTCGTAAGTGTTCGCTCGAACTGCGTTTACTGCACCATTCCCGGAATTGTCGCTGAAGACGAAACACTGATTCCCCTGGTTTATTTGGACGATAAACTGCTTCATCGTAACGTCTCGGTTAGCCTCGATACACCGTTAACATCGTTACCAGAGACTCGCGAACAATTCTGAAACTCTTTCCCACCCTTCCCCCGCTCCCTCCCCCGACACTCCCAATTACCACTCCGACCACTGGCTCGGAAGCTGATGGTTACCTGTTTTCGGCTTCCTTTGCCCATAGTGGCTGCAAACGAAATGCAGAGCGATACTTGTACAGCTCTCATGGTACGCATAATACGCATTGTATAAGGATGGCATCTGTGCCACCACAAAGGTACCGGCTAACCAGTGCATTTACGTTGATGGGTGTCGTCTTCGCTGCCCGCTAATGCATTGAAAACTACCGCGAGTAATCTGCACCATTGCTTTGTTTTGCTAGACTTTGCGAACGACTTTGACCGTTCTCCGCAGCAACTAATTTGTGAACATCTTTCCATGTCCGAAATGGGTATTCGGTGAAGCTGACTCGCTCTGCGAATACGTGCATGACCTAAACAGAGATGATCTAATTGACAAAGATAGGAATATTGTCGTTTTTCTCTCGAGGCGCGCGCGCGCGCGAGAGAGAGAGAGAGAGAGAGAGAGTTCGAAGTTCGCAACAGTGCTGATGCGTTAAAACGATATGGAAAAGAATAAGAAAATGTGTAAATACACACACAAAAAGGACCATCGAACTTTTTATCTTAAGAGGAGGAGTTAAAATCAAAAGGTAGATGACTATGACTGATTCACGTCAAAGAACGCTATCTCAACAAGCTCTACACGTGAACGGATACGAATGGCTGGCCTTTGTGAAAGTGGTACCGCGTATCATGAACAGGAAGCCTATGATGGGGGGTAACTCTGTAGAGAGATACGCTAGCCGAGGACATGGATAGAAGACTGCAGCGAGTGTCATACCGCTGGCAAGTGGAACGCGGAAGTCGGCATCTGCAGGCAGTGGAGGAGGTTCAGACAATTTTTCCTGCGCAATCCGGTAGCATTTTCAGTAACAGGCTTAACACTGATGGCCAATATGAGTTAGGTGCTATACAGATATTTTTCGGACTACATTGTCTTTCGTCGGAACAGTCGAACGCATGGCGTCATGGTTTGAGCGTCATTGCATGACCGTGGGTGATTCCAGCCGCCATGAATGTTTTGTTGTACAGTCCGATGTGCGCTTTTCATTCGGGCTGTGAAGAGCGGTGTTGTTCCAACCGTAGAGAGGCGGTCCAAGTGCCACGAGGAATGTACTGAGACTTTCTCTGCCCGACAAGTGCCGTTTCTTCGCACCGCGTGTCCGGTCTGGTTGCATATCGAGCAGCGGTCGACCCCTCATAGCGACGCTCCAGTAGCTTCTACAGTGGAACTTCCGTCTGCAACAGAAGCTGATCACCACACACGTCTACAGGCTGCTGTTATCAATACTACAACGCTTACCAAACGGGGTGGCCCTGTGGTGAGACACGGGCTTTGCACTCTGAGGAATCTCCGTCCTCCCATCCTGATTTAGGTTTAATGGTTTAAAGCACATACCATGATCGTTACTTTGAGATACCACTGCCCTACTTGCTTCCACAGCCACAACTTCTACTCCCGTCTGCAGTAATAACGTCGTCGACGAGACGTTAAAGCCTAGACTTCATGTCTTTTTTTCTGCGACGATTGATGACAGAGCGGGACAGCTTCGCAGACTGCTCACTGCTCCACTTTTAACCGTTTCTTTAGTTACTGGTCAGATATTAACTGATATCTTCCATTTACATGATTACTGCCTTGTGTTTAGTACTGTAACTGTTTATGAGAATTTTGAGTATACGAGGGCGTCCTGAAAAGTAATGCCTCCGAATTTTTTATGTGAAAACTGTTAAAGTTTTTTTTAAATAAAACAAAGCTGTTAACATTTTACATCTTTGATCTTCATGCCTACGTATTTATTTCTCAACATAGTCACCTTGGCACTGAACAACGCATTTCTCTCAACAAGAGACCGATTTGTCGATATAGTCACTTTAGAATGTCTGACTTTACTGTCGCAGCCGCAACCTCGGCTCGGCTTGCACCGCTAAATCAGTATCTAAGTGAAGTCCCAGAAGGCGTTCTTAAGTTTCGGATACAGACGAATGTCGGATGGGACCGAGGCGGGACTTTATGGAAGATGATCGATGGTGGCGAATCCAGGGCGGCGGACTGTTGCAGACGTCGCAGCGCTCGTGTGTCGTTGGCGTGCTGAACGAGAGGCTGCTCCGTGTGTGAACGAACTCCTCGAATTCGGAACTCAGTTGCAGCAAGGTTTTTTCGCGCTCTCCGACATAGTTACGTTACACGCCGCCATGTTACACTCTACAATTCAGAGCCCTCTGGCGGCATAGGGCTGCAAATATGTAGACACGAAGAATAATGATGTAGCCGGCCGGGGTGGCCGAGCGGTTCTAGGCGCTACAGTCTGGAGCCACGCGACCGCTACAGTCTGGACCCACGCGACCGCTACGGTCGCAGGTTCGAATCCTGCGTCGGGCATGGATGTGTGTGATGTCCTTAGGTTAGTTAGGTTTAAGTAGTTCTAAGTCTAGGGGACTGATGACCTTAGAAGTGAAGTCCCATAGCGTTCAGGGCCATTTGAACCAATAATGATGTAGAATATTAATAACGTTAATTTTATGTATAGGGCTTTAAGGGGCACACTAAAATTTCGGAGGCACTACTCACGCGGAGGAGCGTGTTTGTAATTAATTAATCCCTCATTGCAGAAACTTACCATACCCACTTACGTTTAAGATCATTTTTTCATTAAAAATCCTTTAGCTTTCTGGTAACTTTCCCTCCACAACAGCCGGCCGCGGTGGTCTCGCGGTTCTAGGCGCGCAGTCCGGAACCGTGAGACTGCTACGGTCGCAGGTTCGAATCCTGCCTCGGGCATGGATGTGTGTGATGTCCTTAGGTTAGTTAGGTTTAAGTAGTTCTAAGTTCTAGGGGACTAATGACCACAGCAGTTGAGTCCCATAGTGCTCAGAGCCATTTGAACCCTCCACAACATACTAAAGTGTCTGTCGAAGCGTAGCATGAAAACTTCTGTGCAGCGGCTTCTACACTGTAACGATTCCACTGGACAGGTACAGCATACACATTAAGAATTCCTCCAGTTTTTATTTTTTTAAATTTTGTTGCGTCATCTCTAAATTGTTTATGCCCAGCAGTACGAACAGGATGAAGTGACCGTTTGTGTTTACGAAAGATAACCAGTTATGACTACTTCCTTGACTTGATAGGTTATCCCACACCTGCCAACAGATGTTCGTGCGCTGAACAGATGCGGGCGGGAGATGCGTGTTAGTCACTCCACAAAGATTTCTCGTCACGTTCGACACAGATGTGATTGACTGATACGTAGCTATGGTTGAAATATGTGTAACAGCGGCGAAAGACTTCGGTTTCACATTAACGGGGCTAAAATCAGCGCCGAAGTTGGTTTCCGATACACAATATTATTGCTGTGAGTTGATAAATAATTAACAGTGTCGTGGCCTGTGTGCCAGACAACGTTCGTAAGTAAAAGTTTTCCTGCAGATTGTGTCTACCAATTGTGTACGAGCGTCCACGACATCCTCTCATGTCCGCTCTGTCACTCGACGAACAGCGACGAGCACGTTATGACGCTGGGAAACAGTCGGAACACAGCCTGCCACAAAGGGGAACACGTGACCGTTTCTTTTCTGCTTGATAAGAAAGGCTATTGTTACACACAGCTGTGACGTGCCGCGCCTTGCTGGCTGTCCTCCACTGATAACCTCTACGGCCACAGACGTGTTGTCACATGCCACGCTTCAGCCGTTTCCATTTTCACAACGTAAATTCTTCAGTTCTGTGGGTAAACTTAAGAGAAAATGAGTTGCAAAATTGTGCAGTTTGATAAAATTAGCAGTTAAGATACACGTAACGATGGCTTCATACCGAAATCTGCAACATACATCCTGCTGTGAAGCTAACGTGACAGCGCAAAACAGTCCGGACAAGTATAATTGCAAGGATAATACGCCCACGGTGCGTTACCTAAACTACTGCAAACTCTTAGCCTTCCATCACATTGTGACCTACATACTTCGAATTCCGACGACGTTTCCAACACAATTCGTCATACATAGAGGTTTTTTCATGCATATATTTCATGTGTAAGGAGAGATTTGTTGATTTCCCTACAATATTAGAGAATTGGTTCAAAATGACATAAATGTATTAGAAATAAATAGAATCACAGCAATATCTTCGTGTCGCAAGTTCATGTGTGGGACTGTTAAACTGTGTTGGCACTCTGCAAGGATATAACAACAGGGCAGACTCTGAAATGTACCTTCAGTGGTGGCTAGAGGGATCAGATGTAAAGCAAAACTGCACAACGGACATTCTATCTCTCTTTGAGGTCATAATATTCGGAAAATTGTTGCCAACCGACGCCTGCTGCCCGAGATAGAAATCAAAACTGAGAAGCGCAGGTGTAACAGAAATATATTTAAGAAAAAACATGCTTTGGTACCAGAATATGAAAGCACGAAGCCTTGAATGATTAGACTTTCGAAGGCATGGAGATTATAATAGACAATAGAAGACTGGAGGCCTGAATGTTGAGCTCTGTTTCGGATGCTACTCTACAAAACATGTCGTACGGAAAAGCCCACTCTTCAGTTGTCGCTAAAACACAAAGAGCCACGGAGTCCAGAGGAGTTCCGTTCTAAAGCTCTGTCTTGGTTTTTTATAGCTCAAGTCTAAGCGAGAAATTCCCATAATCACAGAACTGTTATAATGTAATCCAACGCTTCAAGCGTGTCAAGCAACGCTCTTGGAAGAGAGCAACAAGTTTTTGTTACCTTCGTTTTCGTATTGAATTAGATTATCGGGCTTAACAAATAAAACAGTGTACACACACGCACAGCCTGTTTCTTTAAAGAAAATTCTTTATGTAAGTAGTCTTGGGCAGTTTAGAGTTTGTCAGGTTTTAAGTGCACCTATGACATAACACTACACCAAAATAGAGCGGAAGTCAAAAATGTAAAACTGTACAAACTAGCTGTTCGTAGCGCATTAACAAACACGCTTTTGGACCGATCAAGTAGATTTCTCATCGTAAGTATAAACAGAACGCCACGTGGAATGCCCATTCACACATGCCACAGTCGTCAACGGATGTAACCGAAAATAAAACAGGCATTCAATATATATTAGGTAAGGAACAACGGTAATTATAAGGAATATAAAAACCAAAAGTCAGCACCGACAACCGGTAGGTAAATCTCGAAATTAATTGCTAAAACCAAGAATGTACAGGTTACAGTCCAGCTACGTGTGTAACGCGAGTGTCAAGGAGAAAGTGCTGGGTAATAGAATCCAGGCCTGTTGATAAACCAGTGTCACGGGCGGACTCCGGCACTAAAAGTTGCGTAAGTTAATGTTTTCCTACCTGAAGTACGGTTAATGATCTTTACGTACTATATCCTCCGTGCCCTTTATATTTTAGATTGTACCCGTCGACGACGATGCCATGTGAAGATGATAAGTCCTGTTCAGAACTTTTTTAAGCAGACTTTATACGTATTTGTTAGAACGTTACATTCGTGCCAGTTGAAGCCTTTCCATTTTTTACTTCTTGTCTGTTCTGGTGTGTTGTTACACTATATCCAGTCACATTAATGTGAGCACCTACCGAGAGCCTGGATAACCATCTTTTGGAGCTCGACCGCTACGGGGCGTGTAGGAAGAGAGTCGGCGAGGTTGTGTAAGGCACCGACAAGGAGGACGTGGAGCCACGCAGACTCCAGTGCCGTGGCGAACTGCGCCGGGTTTCTCGTTTGAGGATCCGTGGCGTGAACAACCGGATAGAGGTGGTCCCACAGATTCTCGATTGGGTTTTAGTGTGGGGAATTTGGTGGCCGGAGGAAAATAGTGCCCTTCGAACTACACACGTTCACTGCGAGCTGTGTGACCCGTAGCATTATGCCGAGGAAACACACACTGCTTGTAGGGCTGACATGGTCCCCAATGATACGAACATACTTGTGTTCATCCATTGTGCCTTCTAGACTGACGAGATCGCCCAGGGAGTGCCACGAAAACATTCTCCAGACCACAGCGCTCCCTCTTCCGGCCTGGAATCTTCCGATGGTTGTTGCAGTGTGTCTGCTTTCAGACGTCCCACGCCTTACACGCCAACGGCCAACCGTCCCACTGGTCAGAAAACGTGATTGACCTGAAAAGACCGTCTGTCCCCAATCAAATTCTGTGCAAATTCCAGCCTTCGTCGCTGATGAACAGCAGTCGGCATGGGTGCGTGAACAAGGTGCCTGCTGAACGGTCATAGAGGAGACACTGTTCGTAGCGCTCTGGTTCATCTGACGCTCAGTTGCTCAACAGTTGTACGACTATTCGCCCGTACACATCTCTTCAGCCCTGTCACCTATGGCCCGCGGTGCAGTACAGTTCCCTCGGCGCCGGTTTTGCTCAGCGCCATTATGCCATGCACGGTATACATAACCACGGCTGTAGGGGCGAACAGTTCACACACTTTGCGGTTCCGGAAGTGCTTCCACCCCTGGCCCGGAAGCCAATGATCATTTCCTCTTTGAGATGACGTAAATCTTTCCATTTTCGTATTACGACGACTGCACTGTTCTCCGTGTCTCCCCCCACCCCGCTCTGCTCGATACGCTTTGTATACCCCCCACTGCTAGTGCTGTATTACACGTTCATGTCAAACCTAGGCGGTTGTCTCAATAATGCGACTGCACCGTGTACGTTACAGATGCTCCCGAAAATGAGGACTAATGCTAAATAAAGTACCAAGTACCTGGAGTTTCCATTGTTTGCTAAATAAAGTACTTATTTTAATAGAACAGCCTGGTGGAAATTACACGAGTCTTGGTATTTCTCGAGGCTGTAGTGTCCAAAAAGAAGAAAGTAAATATTTTATTAGTGTATTGTTATAGGTTAATGTGGATTATAAAATACAACAACAAGAGCTCGGTTAATTTTCCAAATGTGGTTTACAGTTTCCGAAAATAATAGAAGCCATAATTAGCCAGTAGCCATATGTTAGGCGCATGTATCTTTTTTTTTTTACAGCTTTTATTTATCTACAGAGATTTGTACAAGCCCGCAATATAGGGGAATCATATTCAGGACAGTCGTGGATCGTGAGAGCAATCCTGACTTAAGTTTTCCGTGATTTCCCTAAGCACGAGCGAACGCTTGGACGATTCCTGAAATACTGCGTATTTCCTTCACGCTTCCTTACTCCGTCTCATATCTTCTGGATGAGGACCGCGTTCAGCTCTACCCTTCATCGTACCTTGATTTAAGCCGTAACAGTCTCTGTTGTTATTGTTGTTCTCTGCCGCAGCCTGCATCCATTTGAACCTGCCGATTGCGTTCTAGCCTTGGACTCCCACACCTGTCTCATTTACCGAATGCCTCAGGATGTATGCTATCAACCGATGCCTCCTTTTAAAGTTGTCGTATAAAATTTTTTCCCAAATTCGATTCAGTGCCACTTCATAAATTACTCGATCTTCGTAGGCAATCTTGAGCATCCTTCTTTGGTACCACATTTGAAAAGCTACAGTTCTCGTTGAGTCTACGAATCATGCACACTCGGTTCGCTATACAAACAATCAAACAACTCGTATTAATGAGTTTTATTACAAGAAGACAAGTACAAATACTTAACTTTGATTTGAGAATTGTTATAGTCCTTTATACATGATCCTCCACAAGTGCAATTACACAGATGTGTTGTAAGCAAAGGGCGACATACAAAATAATCAGTCTTCTTCAGAACAGACAAACACAAGTAACACTTCTGGTCCTAGCGACCGCCCTTAACAGAAGTCTGTCAACTGAACTGCAGAACTCTTAACTGTGCTACGTGGATCGCTAATGAAGAAACTGCGATGCGTCGGCTAACGAAGTGGCTAACGTTTAAGCTGCTAATGAAGTGGGCTGACACCAGTCGGGCGCGGCGCTTATGTAGTCTTCACCTAGGGGCCGCTGGTGTCGCGTTGTCGTCCTGGAGGGAGGTCGGTCAGCGTGCGATTGGCTGATCTCTTATCACAGCCTTCTCCTCTCTGTCGTTCCCGACTGGCGTGCCGGCGGTGATTTTACGACGTAATAGTTCTCTTCTTGTTTTAACTATGTATCGTTCACAAGGCTATACACGAGACAAATAGCTTCATATAAGATTCGCTAACATAGCCGCTCCCCGATGTTATTCAGTCTGTATATTGAGCAAGCAGTAAAGGAAACAAAAGAAAAATTCAGAGTAGGTATTAAAATCCATGGAGAAGAAATAAAAACTTTGAGGTTCGCCGATGACATTGTAATTCTGTCAGAGACAGCAAAGGACTTGGAAGAGCAGTTGAACGGAATGGACAGTGTCTTGAAAGGAGGATATAAGATGAACATCAACAAAAGCAAAACGAGGATAATGGAATGTAGTCGAATTAAGTCGGGTGATGGTGAGGGAATTAGATTAGGAAATGAGACACTTAAAGTAGTACAGGAGTTTTGCTATTCGGGGAGCAAAATAACTGATGATGCTCGAAGTAGAGACGATATAAAATGTAGACTGGCAATGGCAAGGAAAGCGTTTCTGAAGAAAAATTTGTTAACATCGAGTATAGATTTAAATGTCAGGAAGTAGTTTCTGAAAGTATTTGTATGGAGTGTAGCCATGTATGGTTCAAATGGCTCTGAGCACTATGGGACCCAACTGCTGTGGTCATCAGTCCCCTAGAACTTAGAACTACTTAAACCTAACTAACCTAAGGACATCACACACATCCATGCCCGAGGCAGGATTCGAACCTGCGACCGTAGCAGTCGCACGGTTCCGGACTGCGCGCCTAGAACCGCGAGACCACCGCGGCCGGCGTAGCCATGTATGGAAGTGAAACGTGGACGATAAGTAGTTTGGACAGGAAGAGAATAGAAGCTTTTGAAATGTGGTGCTACAGAAGAATGCTGAAGATTAGATGGGTAGATCACATAACTAATGCGGAGGTACAGAATAGAATTGGGGAGAAGACGAGTTTGTGGCACAACTTGACTAGAAGAAGGGACCGGTTAGTAGGACATGTTCTGAGGCATCAGGGGATCACAAATTTAGCATTGGAGGGCAGCGTGGAGGGTAAAAGTCGTAGAGGGAGACCAAGAGATGAATACACTAAGCAGATCAGAAGGATGTAGGTTGCAGTAGGTACAGGGAGATGAAGAAGCTTGCACAGGATAGGGTAGCATGGAGAGCTGCGTCAAACCAGTCTCAGGACTGAAGACTACAGCAACAACATTCAAGAATGAGATTTTCACTCTGCAGCGGAGTGTGCGCTGATATGAAACTTCCTGGCAGATTAAAACTGTGTGCCCGACCGAGAGTTCGAGTCTCGGTCGGGCACACAGTTTTAATCTGCCAGGAAGTTTCAACAACATTCAGATTTACGTTCAATGTTGGCAAATTTCTCATTATTTAAGTTATAAGTTACTTACT
Source organism: Schistocerca nitens (assembly GCF_023898315.1). NCBI lineage: Eukaryota > Metazoa > Arthropoda > Insecta > Orthoptera > Acrididae > Schistocerca > Schistocerca nitens. The sequence continues at coordinate 1,299,197,472 of NC_064614.1, forward strand.
TGCACCTAAGACGGAAGAGGAAATAAGGTCCGTTGCTCACAAGGGAACCTCCCCATCGCACCCCCATCAGATTTAGTTATGTTGGCACAGTGGATAGGCCTTGAAAAACTGAAAACAGATCAATTGAGAAAACAGGAAGAAGTTGTGTGGAACTGTGAAAAAATAAGCAAAATATACAAACTGAGTAGTTCATGGGAAGATAGGCAACATCAAGGACACTGGGAACGCAGGAGCGCCGTGGTCTCGTGGTAACGTGAGCAGCTGCGGAACGAAAGGTCCTTGGGTCAAATCTTCCATCGAGTGGAAAGTTTAATTTTTTAATTTCAGTTTGTGACAAACTCTTATGTTTTCATCACTATTTTGGGAGTGACTATCACATCCACAAGAAAACCTAAATCGGACAAGGTGGAAGAATCTTTTTACCCATTCGCCAAGTGTACAAGTTAGGTGGGTCGACAACATATTCCTGTCATGTGACCCACATGCCGTCACCAGTGTCGTATAGAATATATCAGATGTGTTTTCCTGTGGAGGAATCGGTTGACCTATGACCGTGCGATCAAATGTTTTCGGTTCCCATTGGAGAGGCACGTCCTTTCGTCTACTAATCGCATGGTTTTGCGATGCGGTCGCAAAACACAGACACTAAACTTATTACAGTGAACAAATGAACGAACGGACAGATAATAACCAAGCAAAAATAAAGAAAATAAAATTTTCACTCGAGGGAAGACTTGAACCAAGGACCTCTCGTTCAGCAGCTGCTCACGCTACCACGGGACCATGACGCTCCTGAGCTCACTTTGTCCATGATGTTGCCTATGCGACCCGTGGACTACTCAGTTTGTATATTTTGCTTATTTTTTCACAGTTCCACACAACTTCTTCCTGTTTTCTCAATTGATCTGTGTTCAGTTTATCAAGGCCTATCAACTGTGCCAACTTATAACTAAATCTGAAGGGGGTGCGATGGGGAGGTTCCCTTGTCAGCAACGCTGTCGGCTGATGGTTGTGTTGTGTTCTTCGGGAATATCGACTTTATCATAAGGTGCGTGTTCCCTGGCCGGAATTAGATTCCTTCGGTGGTGTTATAGGACGGGGTGCGTAGTAAGTGTAAAGTAACGAGTAACAGCAGGTCGTGGCGAACGTTTCCCGATCACAACGAGGCGTAAGCGTTTGCCTCGATGGAAAGCTGTGCTGTGCTCCGCTGGATTAAAGCAAATTTTAATTAGATTGTAGGCGGGGGCTAGCTAGGTCGTAGCCGGCAAGCGCCGAGCCAGCCGGGCGCGTTCCGAACGAAGCGCCCCCCCCCCCCCCCCTACCCCAGCCTGCTGCGTCGCCCTTGTTTGTACTTTCGCGCACGGTGTTTACGGCCGCTTTCGCCCTCTCTCCTTTAACGAGTCGCTGCCGGTAAGGCGCTCTGGGAGGAACGGAAATAGCCAGGGAAAACCGGTAGGCGAACGCGGGAGAAGCGGAGGAGGATAAAAGAGGCAGAGCGCGTGATCGATAGCGGGATCGCGCGGTGCCAGTTGCACCTCGCTCTGGTGTGCTCACCACTGCATTGCGACCTGCGGCGCGGTGCGGCTGCCGCAGAAGGCACCTGGTCGGTCGCCGGCGTCAGTTACTTGACAAAAGGCACGCGACAGTTAATTCCTTTGTCACTGCTTTCGCACTAATGTTGGTGTATGCTATACAGAATCCAGTAAAGCGCTATCGAGCCTACACTTTCTCCCCGTCCCTACACCTCTTCTGTATAGTGTGCGATAATATTCACCGCACTGTGAATTTTGGAGGAGCTACATTATTCGTGGAAGACATCGGCACAGACACGGGTCCTGCAAACCGTAGTTGCTTTATCGTTACGTCGAGCAAACGTTAATTGTCTTGGCGTATGAACGTAAAAAGGTGGGGGAATCCGTGAACCACATCTAGTACATTCGTGTCAACACAGAGTTCACGATGAGGATAGAGACGGATGGTACTTTGCTGTTCCTTGACGTGTTCTTCCGTCGAGAAGCAAATGGTTCCCTCATTGTCAGTCACACTGTTTACACGGACCGTTATCTGCACGCTACGAGGTACCACCACGCATCGCAGAAACTTTCTGTTCTGAGGACCTAGGTGCACCGAGCGTAAGCCGTTTCAGACGGTGAAAATCTACCGAAGGAATTGAGCCACTTACGGAAGGTATTCGAGAGAAACGGCTACGACAACCGTCAGATTTCGCAAACCACCTTTCCGAAGACACGTAAGCGGAAGGTACCCGGGAGAACACGAATATGCTTGCGTTTCTCCCGTTCTGTGGCTCAGTAAAAGCAAAGATTAACCGGCTCTTAGAGGCATAAAATCGATTCTGTCTCCAGGGCTCCAGCATTCGAAGACCCGTGTGGCCTGTGGATGAAGGCGTAGGTCTCGGAAGGCCGGGAGTATATAAGGTACTGTGTGGTTGTGGACTGTTTTATGTCGAACACACTATGCGTACTATTGAAGAGCGCCGTGTAGAACAGGAGAAGTGTTCAGCTTGCGGTGTTTCGTGAAATCAGCTGTGGCAAAATGTGCTCTAGAAAACGGATACCCGACTACATTCAACGAGACATTTGTTATTGAACGGGCAATTGGTTTCTGCGATATAGCATCATAAAAGAAGCGATCGAGATGAAGACTCAATAAACCGCGGCCTGCATCTGACCACAACTTCGGGGTGCCGGCCATTGGAAGATAGAAGCGGGCGCGGCGAGTGCGCGACGAAAACATTACCATACGAGTATATGGCGCTGGAGCGAACACCAGTGACGTCACAGAAGGCACTTTGAATGGTCCAGGAGCACTCGGCCGAATACTTCGTGTACGTTGAACCACCTAACGCGGCCCCACCGTTAAGTTCGCCACGGCTTCCCCGTGTGTGCTCAAGTGAACGTCAAGATGGTTTTATTACAGAGGTCACAGCCAGTGTCCTGCCCATCTTTATCTAGAGCGATTGTCCTCCAGTACTCCCTCTCATTTCTTGTTAAAAAAAAAGAAGTGAAATGGAACACTGAAACGAAAGCAAAGCTTGTACCCGTTCCTTAATAACATTGAAACGTAAATTTATTCTCACTCTTCGCCCTAGCTAGGGGGCCCAGTGGTTACTGCAAACGGGACTCGCATTCGGTAGAGGGGCAGTTCAAAACCCCGTGCAGATATCCAGGTTTAAATTTTCACTAGTTTCCTTAAATAGCTTAATGCAAATGTCAGGATGTTTTCTAGATAAATAGCACGGCCGATTCTTTCCATATTGGTGTGAGCGGATGGTTCCTTCTCGAATGACTTGGTCGACGGGCGAGAGGTTAAACCCGTACCCTTCTCCTTTTGCACTTCGAGCCACCGCGCGCCATACGTTTTTGTGTGTAATTATCAAGAAAAAGCAATATTAAATCAGTGTGTTTGCTAAAGTCTCGTGTGAAGAGTTAGGAAGGTAGATAAGCCGAAAATCGAAAATAATGTTCCGTAATAATGTGAGATAGAAAAAATCGTATATACGTCCCGAGTTGACGAACGCAGAGTTAGATAATGCGTAAGCCCCGTTCGTTGGGCGGAATTGGAAGCAGATACAGGCGGAAAAGACGCTGAACACACAACAACATTACTTGGCTTAGTGCATTTGTGTCCTGTTGTTTTGAGTGTAGTATTTGATTTGTAAGCATTGTAGACAGGCCGATACACCGAAAACGAACACAGCAGTTGGTTAAGGGGACCACACCCTGCCTATCTAACCCATGTTAATTTACGTAAGTATTTGACCCATTTCTGAAAAAACTATTTGATGCAGGACCTTAATATTTTTACTGTATGTTACATGATTCTAATTGTCAACTGTACTAAAATCTACTTTATCCATTTTATAGTTTTTAAGAAATACTTTTTTAAATTTATTTACAAAAATATTAAGTTTTTTCTGCAGAAAATATTTTTTGTGAACTTCCTAATGGGGGAATGTTAATGAATTTAGTACCAGAGGTGGCTTTTTATGTTAAGCAGGGTCTCTGAAAATTTCATTCATTTATCTATGATGGTTTCTGATATAATGGGGCATATCTACTGAAAATTTTAGTTTGCGGGATATTGGCTTAAAAAAACTTTTGAAATTTGTTACTTAATTAAAATTGTCCTGCTGCATATGATGGCACTTCTTTGGCCTCTAGCAGGTCTTCCAGCTTCTTTTTCACCTTCCTGGATGTTTGTCTTACTTTCTTGGCCATATCAGATGCAGTCCCATCTGCTTCGGCTATTCTTATTTTACCGCACTTTCGCAGCCCAGTGATCATATTTTCACCAGGATTAATTCCCAGCTTTTTCAGTACCCAACACTTTCCAATATTACCACAATTGAATGTAATAACAGCATCATGAACTCCTAGTTTCATTGTATGCTTCCTACAAATACAGTTTTAGGAAGGCGGTTCAAAATTATGCTGTTGAAACATTCATTTGGGTTCTGTGTCTGACCATGCAGACATTTCCTTAGAAGGTCAGGATGCGCCAAGTCTCTGAAAATAGTAACAGCAGCAGGAGGAGAATGCTGGAGAGAATAAGATTCTCCAGTTGCGTGAGCCCTGTTGTATTTGGACCACGAATTTTCTCCTGATGGACACAATCCATGACTTGGTTATCATCAGTAGAGGACTTAAGAAAGAATTTTTTTTTTTTTTTTTTTTTTTTTTTTTTTTTTTTTTTTTTTTGTCATCAGTCTACTGACTGGTTTGATGCGGTCCGCCACGAATTCCTTTCCTGTGCTAACCTCTTCATTTCAGAGTAGCACTTGCAACCTACGTCCTCAATTATTTGCTTGACGTATTCCAATCTCTGTCTTCCTCTACAGTTTTTGCCCTCTACAGCTCCCTCTAGCACCATGGAAGTCATTCCCTCATGTCTTAGCAGATGTCCTATCATCCTGTCCCTTCTCCTTATCAGTGTTTTCCACATATTCCTTTCCTCTCCGATTCTGCGTAGAACCTCCTCATTCCTTACCTTATCAGTCCACCTAATTTTCAACTTTCGTCTATAGCACCACATCTCAAATGCTTCGATTCTCTTCTGTTCCGGTTTTCCCACAGTCCATGTTTCACTACCACACAATGCTGTACTCCAGACGTACATCCTCAGAAATTTCTTCCTCAAATTAAGGCTGGTATTTGATATTAGTAGACTTCTCTTGGCCAGAAATGCCTTTTTTGCCATAGCGAGTCTGCTTTTGATGTCCTCCTTGCTCCGTCAGTCATTGGTTATTTTACTGCCTAGGTATCTGAATTTCTTAACTTCATTGACTTCGTGACCATCAATCCTGATGTTAAGTTTCTCGCTGTTCTCATTTCTACTACTTCTCATTACCTTCGTCTTTCTCCGATTTACTCTCAAACCATACTGTGTACTCATTAGACTGTTCATTCTGTTCAGCAGATCATTTAATTCTTCACTTTCACTCAGGATAGCAATGTCATCAGCGAATCGTATCATTGATATCTTTTCGCCTTGTATTTTAATCCCACTGCTGAACTTTTCTTTTATTTCCATCATTGCTTCCTCGATGTACAGATTGAAGAGTAGGGGCGAAAGGCTACAGCCTTGTCTTCTACCCTTCTTAATACGAGCACTTCGTTCTTGATCATCCACTCTTATTATTCCCTCTTGATTGTTGTACATATTGTATATGACCCGTCTCTCCCTATAGCTTACCCCTACTTTTTTCAGAATCTCGAACAGCTTGCTCCATTTTATATTGTCGAACGCTTTTTCCAGGTCGACAAATCCTATGAAAGTGTCTTGATTGTTCTATAGCCTTGCTTCCATTATTAGCCGTAACGTCAGAATTGCCTCTCTCGTCCCTTTACTTTTCCTAAAGCCAAACTGATCGTCACCTAGCGCATTCTCAATTGTAAGCAGCTTCGATGTATGAGCTGTTAAGCTGATTGTGCAATAATTCTCGCACTTGTCAGCTCTTGCCGTCTTCGGAATTGTGTGGATGATGCTTTTCCGAAAGTCAGATGGTATATCGCTAGACTCATATATTCTACACACCAACGTGAATAGTCGTTTTGTTGCCACTTCCCCCAATGATTTTAGAAATTCTGATGGAATGTTATCTATCCCTTGTGCCTTATTTGACCGTAAGTTCTCCAAAGCTCTTTTAAATTCCGATTCTAATACTGCATCCCCTATCTCTTCTAAATCGACTCCTGTTTCTTCTTCTATCACATCAGACAAATCTTCACCCTCATAGAGGCTTTCAATGTATTCTTTCCACCTATCTGCTCTCTCCTCTGCATTTAACAGTGGAATTCCCGTTGCACTCTTAATGTTCCCACCGTTGCTTTTTTTAATGTCACCAAAGGTTGTTTTGACTTTCCTGTATGCTGAGTCTGTCCTTCCGACAATTATATCTTTTTCGATGTCTTCACATTTTTCCTGCAGCCATTTCGTCTTAGCTTCCCAGCACTTCCTATTTATTTCATTCCTCAGCGACTTGTATTTCTGTATTCCTGATTTTCCCGGAACATGTTTGTACTTCCTCCTTTCATCAATCAACTGAAGTATTTCTTCTGTTACCCACGGTTTCTTCGCAGCTACCTTCTTTGTACCTATGTTTCCCTTCCCAACTTCTGTGATGGCCCTTTTTAGAGATGTCCATTCCTCTTCAACTTACTGCCTACTGCGCTATTCCTTATTGCTTCTTTGCGTATTGATTCTTCCTGACTAATGTCTTGAACTTCAGCCTACTCTTCAAAAAAATGGTTCAAATGGCTCTGAGCACTATGGGACTCAACTGCTGAGGTCATTAGTCCCCTAGAACTTAGAACTAGTTAAACCTAACTAACCTAAGGACATCACAAACATCCATGCCCGAGGCAGGATTCGAACCTGCGACCGTAGCGGTCTTGCGGTTCCAGACTGCAGCGCCTTTAACCGCACGGCCACTTCGGCCGGCAGCCTACTCTTCATCACTACTATATTGTGATCTGAGTCTATATCTGCTCCTGGGTACGCCTTACAATCCAGTATCTGATTTCGGAATCTCTGTCTGACCATGATGTAATCTAATTGAAATCTTCCCGTATCTCCCGGCCTTTTCCAAGTATACCTCCTCCTCTTGTGATTCTTGAACAGGGTATTCGCTATTACTAGCTGAAACTTGTTACAGAACTCAATTAGTCTTTCTCCTCTTTCATTCCTTGTCCCAAGCCCATATTCTCCTGTAACCTTTTCTTCTACTTCTTCCCCTACAACTGCATTCCAGTCGCCCGTGACTATTAGATTTTCGTCCCCCTTTACATACTGCATTACCCTTTCAATATCCTCATACACTTTCTCTATCTGTTCATCTTCAGCTTGCGACGTCGGCATGTATACCTGAACTATCGTTGTCGGTGTTGGTCTGCTGTCGATTCTGATTAGAACAACCCGGTCATTGAACTGTTCACAGTAACACACCCTCTGCCCTACCTTCCTATTCATAGCGAATCCTATACCTGTTATACCATTTTCTGCTGCTGTTGATATTACCCGATACTCATCTGACCAGAAATCCTTGTCTTCCTTCCACTTCACTTCACTGACCCCTACTATATCTAGATTGAGCCTTTGCATTTCCCTTTTCAGATTTTCTAATTTCCCTACCATCTTCAAGCTTCTGACATTCCACGCCCCGACTCGTAGAACGTTATCCTTTCGTTGATTATTCAATCTTTTTCTCATAGTAACCTCCCCCTTGGCAGTCCCCTCCCGGAGATCCGAATGGGGGACTATTCCGGAATCTTTTGCCAATGGAGAGATCATCATGACACTTCTACAATTACAGGCCACATGTCCTGTGGATAAACGTTACGTGTCTTTAATGCAGTGGTTTCCGTTGCCTTCTCCATCCTCATGTCGTTGATCATTGCTGATTCTTCCGCCTTTAGGGGCAATTTGCCACCCCTAGGACAAGAGAGTGCCCTGAACCTCTATCCGCTCCTCCGCCCTCTTTGACAAGGCCGTTGGCAGAATGAGGCTGACTTCTTTTGCCGGAAGTCTTCGGGGATCGAACCCGGGACCGAAGACGTTATGATTATGAATCCAAGCCGCAACATTTTTTTTTTTTTCTCTCATTTGGTCGTTGTTGATCGTTTAGTTTGGTCGTTGCGGACGTTACATGACATCCGTTAAAGTTCGGTTGTTGATCGTTACACTCAGTTTTTTATTACAGAGGCCAGCCAGCTCTCTGACCGAACACGCTGAGCTACCGTGCCGGCTGAACCCTAGACCACGGGTCTCCCGGCAGCCACCTCCAGCGGCTAAGTCCCATTCAAGGTCACCCGCCTAGCGAGCAAACATGAACGGCACGGCCACCAAAACAAAAAGTGAATAAATTTTTTTAATTAATAAAAAAAAATCTCACGGGAGATAAGGAAAGGAGAGAATAAACTTTATTGTCTATAATAAATCATACAATCTCCATTGATCTTTATTTAACAATTGCCATTACCGACTTTGGCCCATAAAAACAGGTACTCATCAGCATTTAATTTCTTCTTCCTTCTCGTAGTCAAAACAAAAGGCATGCTTGGAACAAGAGTACCATAAGGCTGTTTAGCCAACAGTCCTGCAGTCTCAGCAATACTCCATGTCTTCGAAGCGAAAATGTTAGCATCTGGAAATGCTTCAAGGCCACCATAATCTGCTTGATTACCCCATACAGCAGCAAGTGTCAGCCAGGTACTACCTCCAAACACTGCTTGTACATCACAGGTAAAGTTCAGATGGAGTCCACGAAAAACATTGGGACCTCCAATCAATTGCTGTTTATTGAACTGACCAGCCAAGTCAATATAAATCGCCTTCAAACTGCGATACACAGGTAGACTGCGCCGCCAGCGACGACGGTAACCTCGTCGCAGAGGCATTGCTGGAAGAATATGGCCCAAATATCTCTCTGCATTGCCTCCAGATTTTCTTCATTTCTCGTAATTGCCTGCCCATAAGACACCTGCAAGTTTTCTATTTCAGTATTAGTTAACCGACCCTGTCCGGTCAACAATTTTCCATCTAATTTTTTTTCCTCTCATATCAACAGTTAGTTTTCTCAGCCTTGTTTCCAAACGTTTTTGAACATGGCCTACACATTCTATTTGGTAATAATGGCACCTCCGTATGGCTTAGAGTTAACCACATTGTTGTATGCCTTACTGTCACCATCGCCCAAATATTTGGTGTACCGTACGCATCTTGTTTTTACGGAGCGATGAAATATTTGTTGTACTCCATGAACTTCCATACCACCACTTGTTCCTCTAAAATTACCCACGCAGTTGTGTTCTTTATGTTCATTTACTTGACAACATTTGCAATATTTAGACATTATCTCCACATGTAACACTTTAGTGGTGTCTACACTCGTGGCAGTCACTACTCCATTCAGAGAAGTATGTCCTCTTTTCTGTCAACTTCCATCAAGTGCAACTGCAATATCCAAACATCCATCATTTTCTTCCACTGCTTCCCTAGCAGCCAGTTTCATGCTTAACCTCACTGACCTCACGTACAGCTTTCTCTAATATTTCAGTCAGTTTTTCAAATTTATTCGATGGTTGATGTAAGTTCATCACTGAACAAAATGTCCTCCCTGCAGCCATGCCCTTGTCAGTGGATCGAAAGGCATAAACTAATCTAGTATTGATTTCATAAGGGCCACTTGCATCTGGTTTTGAAGAACTCATAAATGAAATCACAGCTGAGCATTTAGTGAAATTAAATCAAAAGCAATTGCCAGGCGTTTTTTCCCACCGGCACTCTCACAAATTTTCACACTCTGTGACTCACCACACTGTCTACATTGTACAAATTTAGAAATTACATCTGATAGTATTCTCAAATTTATAATAATGTTTCTGCACCCCTTGTCACTTACAGTAAATTAGTTGTAACTCTTTTGAAATAGTGAGAGCTTCTTTGATGATGCACTTGTTGAAGAATTACACTTAGAAACATCGTCGCCAAGCGACATAACCTCTTGTACAGAAAGCTTGTTTCCTCTAAATTGTCGTTTCTTGACAATGCCTTTACGTTTCGTCATCTTCAATAAGTACAACAAAACACGTAAAGAAGCACTGCAAACGTAAGTATGACAACTACTCGCAATCGCACTTGAACAAAATTAACCGCGTGCTTGAAAGCGTGTTGTTCACAAACAGTAGAAACAAAAGAATACCGACCGTTGGATTCCAAAGATAGCCAACACACGTAAAAAAAAATCCCTAACGTGCAATGTAGGGGATATAAAGATCTAGAATATATGCAGAAAGGTGGGTGACTGAAAAGTGGGCGTTGCACATAAACACTCGTGGTAGGAAAATGCTCTTTAAGTGCTCGAAAATATTTTTCTCAGCAAAGTCCTTTTCAGAGCACTTAAATAAAATCTTAATCCATCGAAATATGATGAAAACAGAAAATCGATGTTTTTCGACCTGAACCACGGTGTGGTCTCCTTAAGTAATTGTCAGTATCAATGAAATTCACAAACGGCCGTGTAACTGAGATGTTATTTTGTTTTATTTTGACTATCAGTTTCGGCATTCCACTATGCCATCTTCATGTCCCATGTGCATCTCTCAAAGTAAACGATATTGTCATACAGTGCCATATATCCCTGGATGTCTTGAATTCAAACCGTTTCACAAGTGCTTCATTCGAAGACTAGATAGCAACTGTTGAGAAGAAAAGTTGATAATCATATAGTTAACTCCGTCTTGGACGAATTGTACATGACAGTTTTACCAGCACTGTTTTGCTAATCAGAAAAGCAAATTAACCCCGAAATTAGAGGCTATCGACGGAGCTTCTGCGAAAACATGTTTTTATGCTGAATAGATTTGGAGTTACAAATAGATCATACATAATTAATTGATGAAATACGTGGATTATAACAACTTCAGCGTACTCCAGTGGTATTGGAGTGTAGAAAGTTGGCAGACTTGGCTGTCTTGCGTGTCTCATCATCTCTACTACAAACCCATTTATATAGCACTCTTTCCTAATTATTCATTTCTATGCTAGTAATATATGTGTGTTGCTACCTCTGTCTGGTAATTAAAAATTGGTCATGAGAAGCAAGCTGCATATTAGTTAACACAATTTACTCGTACCCGAGAGAAGATGGCTTGAGACTGCGTCAACCCTTGCAGATTTATAACGGGGCAGTCAAATGAAAGCGAAAGAGATGAAAAAAAGCAAGTAAGTTTTTCATTATTTCAGAAGTGGTCGCCATACCTGTTCATACATTTATCCCACTGTGAGACAAGGCTGTCAATGCCTTCATGGAAAAAGGTTTGCGGTTGCCTACCGAACTATGATCGTACTATTTATCCGAAGTAAATCAACGGCAACGACTGCCTTTCTTCAGGACTCAAAAATTATGGAAGTCGTATTGGGAGAGAATGGAACTGTATGCAGATTGTGCAACGGGGTTCCTAGAGAAACTTCTGCAGCGTAGCGGAAACAGCCTTGGTAGCATGTGGGCGGGCGTTATCCTACGAGAGAATGACGCCGTCCGATAACATTCCTGGGCTTTTGGATGTGATGACGCTCTTCAGTTTCTGTAAAGTGTCCACGTGCCGCCATGTTCCATGAAGTCAATGAGCAGCGGGCCGTTTCAGTCAAAGAAAAGGTCTCCATGACTTTACCCCGGAGCTGGTATGGCCGTTGTTTCGACTAGACTGTGGAAACCTCTGCACATCGTCCATACGGTCCCGATTCTGCTCGAGCGTTTTCCACATTTCTGGAGTCCTGAAGAAAGACATTTGTGGCCGTCGATATGCTACGGAGGAAGAGGTGCACTCCTGGGTACAGTCGTGGATCCGTAGGGAACCGCAGGTTTCTATGAAGCCGTTGACCAACGTGTCTCACTGTGGGATAAATGAATTAACTTAAAAAATGACGAAATTCCTCCAGCTGTATTAAGGTGTTGGTTTATTGGCGACTAGTTTCGATGTTGTTAGATCGTCATCTTCAGGCCCATACTTCTTGACAGCAACCGTATGTGTCTAACACCAGTAGTCAGTGGTGAGATAGGCGTGTTCCATTTTTTAAGATATATTATACTAGCTGACGTGCCAAATCGTCCATTTCAGTTATGGATATACGAAGAAATGAATTAACAGCTATGGTGACTACTTTTGAAATGATAAACAGTTTACCTACCCTTTTTTTTTTTACATGTGCCTCGTTTTCATTCGATTGCTCCTTATACATTGCGCCCGGTTTCACTAAACCGATTAAGGCGATTGGTCTGATGATTCCATATGAAATCGCATTGCCGATCGTTGCGTCATCGTTGTCCACGTCTAACAACCCGTCGTCGATGGGGTATTAGACCCTGATCGTCCTCGTTCACTTTGCTGATACAGGGAAATCGTTTTAGAGAGCCCTGGTTAGCTTTCCGTGGTCACACACACTCTGTGAAAGACTAGTGTTCTGTAATGAGATCTGTTATTCCTCCGGAGTGTATGGCCTGCCCGCTCAAATCCGAGTGTGAATAGTTTTGAAACTATGTTCGAATGGAAAGTGGCGAAACGTGGGTGAACCCAGACAGAGCCCCTCGTGCCTTATTACGCCTAATAAAACTGGGGGAAGGTTACAGATTAACGCGTCGCCTGCTGCTAGGTCGTTGGATGTAAAGAGCACTGGCTCCCCAGCGCGCTGACGGAGTAGGAAATCTGTAGTGGTGTAGTTGAAGGTGTCGTGCCCGAGTTCGCTTCGAGTACACGGGAATTCCATAAGCTCTGCGACGCTTGGCTCGGTAAACAGAATCCAGACGCTGCGCGCTGAACAATGTTTCTATCGATACTCATTGACCACCTCGTACGTTGCTCATTTAGTGAGGCTTTCGTTTTCTTCGCAGCACTTCAACATAAAGGAAATTCTACAACTGTCATTACTGAATAACGGTTTGTTGTTGCGTGTTATTGCAAGATTTTTTTTTCACGTCCTCCGAGTGAATATGTCGTAAGACCGAACGAAAGAAATTTGTCCAATGTGTAAAATTTTTGTACTTAACACTTATTATGGACGCCTTCAAAGTAGGATGTGTATTTCTACATTCGTTGCTTCCCCAACTACAAACACTCTTGCATGACTTTGCACAATGTTCCTGCCGCTCCAGTTGGTTGAGGATCTCCTTGACGCTTTCTCCCATACTAAATGGACTCGCGACACAAGCGCCTCTCTTCCTGACGTCTTTTCTGTTTCCCCTTTGTCTTATGTGATAACGATTCCACTCTCTCGAGGAGTACTCAAGTATTAATGGAGCGAATGCTTACTCTGTTACTCGCTCCTGTGAACGGGAACGCGTTATGCAGATCTTGGTGCCTCTCGCGTCCAACTAGAAAAGATAACCTGAAGATGCCTAAATAAGGCGAAACGCGTCGTTGAAAAATAAAAAAACTGAAATTGCAACCGAGACTGTTTTTAACTAATACTAAGAACGAATGTTTTGTACGTTACGGCCTTTGTGGGTGAACTGCACTGTCTGAGGACTCCGCCAGTGAACTTGTCTTGCATCAGCCTTTCCTGCAATTAGTTTTATGTGGCCATTCCGCTTTAAACAACCCGTGTGCGTAATCCCAGAGTTTAACGGAGGTGACTTCTTTCAGTGTTTCTTCGGAAATTGTTTAATCATACAGTAATTGCCTTTCTGCCCATTTATGCGTAATACATTTTTTATGTTAAGAGACAACTCACGTATCTCGAACCAAGCTTCGATCCCGAGCAGGTCTTCCTGTATCGCTACAGTTTTCTATCGTTGAGACTTGTCTGTACTCGACAGCATCGTCCGTGAACCACCTCATGGAGGTTCCGGCGGTACCCACTTAGCCTCGGAGAGATGGATGATACGTAGTGTGTCTTACACTACATTTATTCACCACCGATTTCGATGATGGAACATCTTCACAGTGGACAAATATCTACTGTAACAGTCTGAAGATGGTCCATGATGGAAACTGGTAGTGTGTCATGCATTTCTACAACTATAGCGATGTTTTTGACAATTGCCTGAAAAAATTGTTATCCATTACGCCACGTATATTATTTTGTTTTGTAACTCTCGGTTGAGGAACGCCTGATGTTAGTTTTACGTCTGAAGATTGTCTCCGTTAAGAATGGCATGCCTAAGAAGGCGACAGTGCCAGACTGTATCGAATGCCTTCCGTAACTCAGTGAACACGGCATCAGCCTGGGCGGCGCCTGCGTCTTCTGCCCTCTGGGCCTGGAGTAGGGTCGGCATATTTTGTGTCGACATGCACTAACAGTCGACAGTGTTCGACGGAGTGTCCACGGGTGTTAACAGCACTGGCGTCGCTGAGCACCCCCAGCTCTGGAGTCGCGCTGTCTGCTGGCTTTTTGTCTCGCGCTCTGCTGCCGACGTTCAAGTGACTGGCACGTCATAGATTGAACCTCCGTTGCTGGTTGCGAACCAGTAAACAAATCTGTGACGGTGCCAGCCGCTCACGCTGATTTAATCGTCGGCCGAAGGCCCCGAGACAAAAGTCAGTAGGGCAGTACGTGAAGGAGGGACCTCAAAAGCCTAAAAAAATTTGTAAACTCATATTCAGCCTCAGAAAATAGATCACAGATAACCATAGTTAAGATTAGTAAATTAGTGATGTTCAGCATGGAAAGTTCCATAAAATTGTACAAAGCGCTTAAAAAAATCAGAAAAGTGTCAAAAATAGCTTTCATATGATACGAATGCTTGTGAGGTGTCAACTCCTGGACTTGGGTAGGATGGACAGTGGAACCAAGTCTCAACCTTGATGATGATCAGTGACATCGTCACCCTCAAGACACTCAAATTGTGGCCTTTGACCGCATCCCTTTCATTGAACTACCTGACAACACAACGTAAGGGACCAATTGTGGGGACTGTGGCAGTTTATTTTGTAAGCCAACCCTGCTACCTGCTCACTTGGAGACGGTCTTTGGTAAAGAGACAGCTGAGAGCGCAGCCGTGGTCCGACGTGAGAGAAATTCTACGTTTAATCGTTGTGAGCAATGTGTTGCAGAAAGCCCCGTTTTGTGTGGCGTCTCCTTCAATCTCGAAGCACTCGGGTATCCTCGGGCCAGAAGGTTGTTCGAACAACTGCACCCGTGGAACACGAGCCTGTGTGACGTGTGTGTCCTGTAGCCTAGTGTCCCTCGTGTGCAGTTGTTCGACCAACTGACTGGACTCAGGAAATCTCAGTGTTTTGAGAACTAGTAACCGAGTGAGGGAGAAGCCGCACAAAACGGGGCTTTAGTAGAAATCCCAGTAATTATTACGATTCTACTATCGGTATTAAGCCCTGGACTGTTGTTGTTGTGGCCTTCAGTCCTGAGACTGGTTTGATGCAGTTCTCCATGCTACTCTATCCTGTGCAAGCTTCATCATCTCCCAGTACCTACTGCAACCTACATCCTTCTCAATCTGTTTAGTGTATTCATCTCTTGGTCTCCCTCTACTATTTTTACCCTCCACTCTGCCCTCCAATACAAAATTAGTGATCCCTTGATGCCTCAGAACATGCCCTACCAACCGATCCCTTCTTCTAGTCAAGTTGTGCCACAAACTTCTCTTCTCCCCAATCCTATTCAGTACCTCCTCATTAGTTATGTGATCTACCCATCTAATCTTCAGCATTCTTCTGTAGCACCACATTTCGAAAGCTTCTATTCTCTTCTTGTCCAAACTAGTTATCGTCCATGTTTCACTTCCATACATGGCTACGCTCCATACAAATACTTTCAGAAACGACGTCCTGACACATAAATCTATACTCGATGTTAACAAATTTCTCTTCTTCAGAAACGCTTTCCTTGTCATTGCCAGTCTACATTTGATATCCTCTCTACTTCGACCATGATCAGTTATTTTACTCCCTAAATAACAAAACTCCTTTACTACTTTTAGTGTCTCATTTCCTAATCTAATTCCCTCAGCATCACCTGACTTAATTCGACTACATTCCATTATCCTCGTTTTGCTTTTGTTGATGTTCATCTTATATCCTCCTTTCAAGACATTGTCCATTCTGTCCAACTGCTCTTCCAAGTCCTTTGCTGTCTCCGACAGAATTACAATGTCATCGGCGAACCTCAAAGTTTTTATTTCTTCTCCATGGATTTTAATACCTTCCTCAAATTTTTCTTATGTTACCTTTATTGCTTGCTCAATATACAGATTGAATATCATCGGGGAGAGGCTACAACCCTGTCTCACTCCCTTCCCAACCACTGCTTCCCTTTCATGCCCCTCGACTCTTATAACTGCCATCTGGTTTCTGTACAAATTGTAAATAGCCTTTCGCTCCCTGTATTTTATCCCTGCCACCTTCAGAATTTGAAAGAGAGTAATCCAGTCAACATTGTCAAAAGCTTTCTCTAAGTCTACAAATGCTAGAAACGTAGGTTTACCTTTCCTTAATCTAGCTTCTAAGATAAGTCGTAGGGTCAGTATTGCCTCACGTGTTCCAATATTTCTACGGAATCCAAACTGATCTTCCCCGAGGTCGGCTTCTACCAGTTTTTCCATTCGTCTGTAAAGACTTCGCGTTAGTATTTTGCATCCGTGACTTATTAAACTGATAGTTCGGTAATTTTCACATCTGTCACCACCTGCTTTCTTTGGGATTGGAATTACTATATTCTTCTTGAAGTCTGTGGGTATTTCGCCTGTCTCATACATCTTGCTCACCAGATGGTAGAGTTTTTTCAGGACTGGCTCTCCCAAGGCCGTCAGTAGTTCTAATGGAATGTTGTTTCCTCCCGGGGCCTTGTTTCGACTCAGGCCTTTCAGTGCTCTGTCAAACTCTTCACGCAGTATCGTATCTCCCATTTCATCTTCATCTACATCCTCTTCCATTTCCGTAATATTGTCCTCAAGTACATTGCCCTTGTATAGACCCTCTATATACTCCTTCCACCTTTCTACTTTCCCTTCTTTGCTTAGAACTGGGTTTCCATCTGCGCTCTTAATATTCATACAAGTGGTTCTCTTTTTCTCCAAAGGTCTCTTTAATTTTGCTATAGGCAGTATCTATCTTACTCCTAGTGAGATAAGCCTCTACGTCCTTACATTTGTCCTCTAGCCATCCCTGCTTAGCCATTTTGCTCTTCCTGTCGATCTCATTTTTATATTCCTTTTTGCCTGCTTCGTTTACTGCATTGCCCTGGATTGTATCACTGAAATCTGACAAATCAGAAGAAGTCAAGGGGAAACATTCGTAACAATGACGGTGTGTAAAAACTCACCAAAGTCGAAGAGTAATGTCACCACCACTAAGTAAACTGTCACTAGTATAAATTGCTGTCAGTTCTGTAAGAAGACTATTTCTGGTTAAGCTCGACTCCAAATCACAACAGCATACTTCGGAGCCGTTCAGCAGATGGAGTAGTCCGCGACCAAACTACTGATCACTCCAGCAAAACTAGAAATAAGTACATCGATTTTTTTAGTAACGAATATATCAATGTGCCACTTAAAATCCGTAACTATTTCTCAGTTCAGCACAGTGTTTAAGAATAAATCCATAATTGTAGCTTGGTGCTGTATGGATTAGTACATGACCGCGTCCAGCATATCACTGTTCTTTATTTTTTTTTTTTTTAGTGTTTTATAACATTTAAATCTACACAGTCTCTGCGAGCCACCGTACGGTGCGTGGCGGAGGCATCCTGTACCACTTGGAGTCATTTCCACTCCTGTTCTACTTGCAAACAGAGCGAGGGAAAAACGACTCCATGTATGCCATCGTATGAATGCTAATTTCTCGTATCTTACCTTCGTGGTCGTTACGCGCAATGTATGTTGGCGGCAGTAGAATCATACAGCAGCCAACTTCAGAAGCTGGTTCTCTAAATGTTCTCAATAGCGTTTCTCGAAAACAGCGTCGCTTTCCCTCTAGGGATTCCCATTTGAGTTCCCGAAGCATCTCAGTAACACTCACGTATTGTTCGAATCTACCGCTAACAAATCTAGCAGCACGCCTCAGAATTGCTTGGATGTGTTCCTTCAATCCGACCTCGTGCGGACCCCAAACACTCGATTCAACGCTCGGAATCGGTTGGCTGTCCCAAGTACTTACACATTAGCATGCAATGTAGTAAATGTCTTGGAGTCTGGGGTCCTTGATGAGGTAATAGAGGTCATGGAAAATCTTCATAAAAATGCACACATTGTAATAAAAATAGGTAGGAATAAATTACAACAAATAGTTGCTAAACAAGGTGTAATACAAGGTTGTGGGGTATCGCCTGGGGTCTTTAATGTTTACACTGACTTCATTCTTTTTAAATGGAAATGTAAGGTAAAGAAAGGAATGAAGATAGCGAACTCTGAGTATTTGAATGTGCTGCCATTTGCAGATGATATCGCTATTCAAAAGACTGAAGGTGAGCTCCAAGGATCAATATACCACCTCAACGAAATTTGCAAGGGATGCAATTTAAAAGTTTGTCGTACTGAAACGAAAAAAGTAGCATTCCGAGAAAAATACCGAGTCAGATCAAAAACTGATTTAGGTAATTGATGGCAGCGCAGTGCTTGTGTTGTTAAGTAGTGTTCCTTCTTAACAACACATGCACTGCGGTACCGTAATCTCCCGATACTAGGCAGCGACTATCAATTAAAATGTCCTGCACTGTACGATAACTACATAATGTGTGTACGAGTACAGGTTGTGAAACGTGAACGACGACGTACGGAAGTAGGTGTCTGGCCGTAAGAAGTGTGCGGATAGACAAAGCGGCTAAGGCGACAGCTAGGGTAAAGAGGTTTTGAGTCCGGCTCCGGCAGAAATTTTCATTATAGAGCTGATGGTTGTCCGTAGTTCATGTATTAGATAACTGAGTTGTAGAACAAGTCTCTCGAATCTCTAACTTAGACCCTGGTATAAGTTCTGATTTTTGCTCCGATACTGGAGATAAATTACCCAAATTTCAAGCTGTCTGTGGCATTATTATCACAACAGCGGATTATAAAGTACCAAACGGGGCCACCTTGAAATTCTATATAATGGTGGGGGCTGGTGTTTTATCAAATGGAAGCGAAAACTGTGGTACCGCAAAGAAATAAAACAATCAAACAGCAGAGGTGAGGCTCCTGAGGACGACGAATGACTGGATAAGAAGAGACACGATTTGAAATGAAGCTATTGGCATTTAACTAAGTAATTTCCTCATAAATGAAAAAAATAAAGCGTATCCTGAAAATTGGAGAAAACACCTCATGAGAATGTCAGGTCACAGAATTCCCCATATGCTTCTGAGCTGCAAGGCGAATGGGGAAAGAGGTAATGGAAGGCCTCGGAAAAGATGGGACTGACGACGACGACGACGACGGCGGCGGCGGCGGCGGCGGCGGCGGCGACTCTGAGACCGTGAGTATCCCTTTAGAGGTCGCAAAATCTCTACGATTTCCTTAGGCGATTTTGCTGTGGAAATCAAACTGTGCGAGAACAACTTTTGTAGATGTGCGGGATTCGGCCTCAGTAGTGCGTGGGACCACGCAAGATAATGAGGGGGCGTTCAAGAGAAAAGGTGCGAAACAACACTGTGCGTTGAATTGGAAGTCGTTATTCAAAAGTATCACCAGAGGCCCGAGCACAACTATCCGACCATTTCACGAGCCGAAGGATTCGCTGTTCCCAGAATTCCTGTGGTTTTGACAGGAACCAGTCCTCCACTGTGCCCTTCAGTTCGCCCTCAGCGTTGAGGCACTTCCCTTTGAGGTTTTTTTTTATTTTTTATTTTATTTTTTATTTTTTTGCGAACCAGAGACATGGAAGTCGCAGGGCGACATGTCCGGGCTTCAGGGCGGATGCTAAAGCTGCTGCTTCCACTTGAACTGGGCCATTGCACTTTGTGTGACCTCGGAGACGTGCGGACGCGCCTGGTCGTGGAGCAGAATCACCCATTCCGGGAGCAGCCCGAGCCATTTGCTCTTGACAGACTTAGGTAGGCCTCGGAGTGTCTTGCAGTACACCTCAACGTTAATGGTTTTTCCGTGCTCGAGGAATTCGACGAGTATCGGACCTCGGACGACGACAAAAACGGTGAGCGCCGCCTTGCTTGCTGAATATTTCAGGGGAGAGTGGCGACACATACTTGGCGTCGGTAGATGTGTCACTACGTTATCGCAAAGCGACGTAAGCAAATTTTGGTTGTTACGACGTTTTGTATCTTTTCATTCGAACATTGCTTACGCACCGCGAATGATGTTTAATCGTCTGCTCGCAGTGACGACTGCTGTGTGAGATGTATATATCAGCGAGGTTTCTGCGGCTGCCGCCGCCTCTCGCACCCCAATCTCCATCGTTCACGGTCATTCCAGTCTCCTTCATTAAAACCTCTCGCCGCCATTGCTTCGTTGACGTCGTCTTTCCAGCATCTCGCAGGTCTACCGCGCCTTCTTCTTTGATGTGGAGTCCATTACCATACCCGTTTTGACCATCTTGTGTCTGGCAAACGCTGTAAGTGACCATACCATAGTAGGTGCTTCCTTTCTGTGTAGTCTACGATTGTGCTTCTGACCTTCATAACCTCTCTCATCGTATCATTTCTAATACGGTCAAGTCTGGAGTATCCACAATTCCGTCTCCAGAAATCCATCTAACAGCCAGCAGGCGATCTTTCTGCCTCTGAGTTAATTCCCACAACCCTACACCATGTGTTGTGATACTTTCAATAATTGTGTGGTAGATGGTATGTTTTGTTCTCCGCGTTATGTTTTTGTTCCAGAGAATACCATTTAGTTGTTTTATGGCTCGCTTGCCCTAGCCTATTTTATTGTTTACATCATCCATACTTCTACCATTAGACGACAGTGTCACTCCAAGTACTTAAAATTATGACACCCTTTAAACAGTCTCAGAACCGAACTGTAAGTCATTAACAGTATTTTCTCCCACTTTCAGATATTCTCTTTTGGATACGTTTATGACAAGACCCCATTTTTCATATTCTTCTTTCAATTTGCAGAGCATGTAATTTGCATCTTCATCTCCAGCTACTAACACTTGGTCGTCAGCAAAAAAATGGTTCAAATGGCTCTGAGCACTATGGGACTCAACTGCTGTGGTCATAAGTCCCCTAGAACTTAGAACTACTTAAACCTAACTAACCTAAGGACAGCACACAACACCCAGCCATCACGAGGCAGAGAAAATCCCTGACCCCGCCGGGAATCGAACCCGGGAACCCGGGCGTGGGAAGCGAGAACGCTACCGCACGACCACGGGATGCGGGCGGTCGTCAGCAAAAAATAGAGTGAACAAGATCTCGTCGTCTGTAGGGACACCCATTCTTCCGCATTTCCATTTCCATGATTTTAGTGCCTCCTCTAGGTAGATCTTAAAGAGCGTAGCAGCAGGTGTGCATCCCTGGCGTAGTCCCTTTGTCACCTCAAACTCTTCAGATAGTTGATTTCTCTATGTGAGATACACCCGTTTAATTCCTGTGGTTTTTCGACGGTCAGTTACTTTCCTCTCGGTGACACTGGCGGATATTGTCAAAAGCTCGGGTTTTCATCGAGAATTAACGCAGCAGATGCAGCGAGAACATGCAGGAACTGTACAGATGTGTTACTGGTTGCCACGCGAGCACCTCGCCCGTAATTAGCCTGTGGCTGGGAGCGAGCAGCAGCAGCAGCAGACGGCGACGACGGGCATTGTTCGTCGTCCGCGGCGTCACAGCCCGCCGGCCGCGGGCCGCGCGCCGCCTCCTCCGCCCCCGCTTTCCACTTTCATTTCTGCGCCGTTGCCGCCGCCGCCGCCGCCGCCGCCACCGCTGGCCCTCTTCGTCTGGTCAGCGCGCCCCCAATGCCTCACCGGTCGCTGCTCGCGACGGGCACTCTGGGGCTGTGACGTGCTGTGACCTGTACGACACACGCCTGCCACGTCTACGTAAGCACTAGTACGCCGGAAGCCACCTTGAGCTGTGTGGCGGAGGGATTTTGTCCACTGCTATCAGTCGCTCCGTTTCCTACTCCAGTCTCTAATGGTTTGCGCGAAAAATAGCAATGTCTGCCACTGGAGGTAACTTAGCAGTTCCGTGACGTTTTCGCGCTTGCTGAATGAACTTGTAACGAAACGTACTATTATTCCTTAGATCTTCCCCGTCTGCGCGATCAGTCCCGTCTGATATGGATCCCGGACATTAACGAGCAACATTTAAACACTTGTCTACCATGGGTTTTGTGCGTGCCCGACACTTCCCGAGGATTCTCCCAGTGAATCTGTCTGCCTTCGCCATTACAATTACATGTCGTTCCACTCTCAGGCCCTCCGTACACATACTCCTAGATATTTTATGGATTTGACAACTTTGAGTGACCTTTTTGCAAACGTTCAATCATACAATAATGGTCTCTCTGCCTATTCGTGCGACATACGATGGCGTGCTGACAACTAATTTCTCCGAATTTTTTGTCTGAGTACCTTTAAAGGTTTTTTAATAAAACATATTAACATTATACATCTTTAACCTTCATGTCCACATATTTATTTCTCCACACAGTCACGCTGGCGACGAACACATTTCTTCCAACGAGATACCAGTTACTTGGTACCGTCGCGATAGAATCTCCAACACTGATGTCGGAGGCACAACCTTGTTCCTGCTTGCACGTCTTCATCACTACCAAAGTGAAGTCCTCAAAGCGCTTCTCCAACTTTTGGAAACAGATGAAAATGTTATGCGACTTAGTCGGGACCGTATGGAAGATGATAGACGACAGTGAACCAAATCTGTCGGATACTTGCGGATGTCGCAGCGCTCCTGTTTGGTTTCGTGTTTTCATCCTCAAGGAGAGGGTGCTCCCTGTGTAGATGAAGTTTCCAATTCGAAACTGAAATACGTACGCTGTTTCCAGACACCGAGGTAGTTACTTGACACACGGCCATGTTATACGCTACAGTCAGGCGCCCTCTAACGGCAAAGTGTCACAACTTACGTCATCGAAGTTGGGAAGTCGAGTGAGTAGTGTGCGTGACATGTAACGTCTCAACAGATTTTGAGAACAGAATAAAAAAAATTCGGAGGCATTACGCTTCAGCACGCCCATGTACAGGTGAACTGTAGTGCCTACACTAAGCGTCGGTCCTTGGATGTCTCCATTTCCATACATCTGTGTGCCATTGCAACGTCTCTGCATAAAACAGTGTCATGGAGTTTGCGATGCAGTCCACGAGATCATTTTCGTATGCAATGGACGTCAGAGCCCTGTCACATCCTTTTGCTACAAACTCTTCAGTTCAGTGGCACAATTGGTCCGACTTCGTGAGCTCTTATTTTCTCGATTAGCTGGCAATGCCAGACTGTATTCGACACCTTCGACAAGTCAAGCAACACAGCATCCATCTGGGTGCCACCACATATTGCTTTATGCGTCTCACAAGTGTCATACGATCGTCATTATAGATTATTGCGAAATTTTATCGAGCTCGCAGTCGCAACACACGATATTCAATAGGAATGTGGTATAGTAATTCCTCCATCTTCGCTGCAACAGACTTTCGTTACGATTTTAGCTGAACACGTTGCATGCTGTTAACAAACTCGTGTAATTTCAGTAAAATGCCATTGGATGCGCGCCCGCGCCGCGATGCCATAAAACTACCGACGCCCAGGTGGCAGTTGCGGGGTGAGGACCCGTGGCAGTCCGGACGTGGATTTTAACTCCGCTCCACCAGAATCTACGCCCACTGTCTTAAGGCGCGCGCGTTCACACTAGGCCAACGAACGACAGCCAGTGAATTCTGGATTCGGCCGAACGTTTGTTACCAACGCATTGGCGCTTTCGGCCTCGCATCATCACCAAACCGAGGGATGGGGCCGACGGATTCGGCCACTTGCAGTCGCAGTTGGGTCTGATAACTTGTCGAGGTTGCTCCAATTTTGTTATTGCTATCGGATATTATGAGGGACGAAGAGGATTGAGAAGTAGTCGCATGTCAAGCGTTTACTTTACTACAGGAAGCTGATCACCCGAAAAAGGAGGGGGGGGGGGGAGGAGGAGGAGTAAAAACAACACTGGTGAACGACCTTTCTTTTCAAAAGTAGGGAGCAGTGTGGTGTGACAGAATTGTCTGACCATAAAGCTGAATTGGAATATTGCCTGTTTCATATTTTTGTCCGAATGACAGTTACAGATTTCTATTGTTGTTGAGTTGTGTAGGCCGTAAAATTTCCAAGGATGACACCCCTTTTACGAGAGCTGTACTTGCAGCAGGAACATTGTCATTCTGTAAATGGAAAAGTATTTTCTATTGAGTTCGAGAACGCTTTTTACCTTTAATAACATGATTTTTGAACCAATTAATAATAAAACGTGAAGTAAAATATAAGAAATAAAATAAAACTTTTTCACTCACTTCCGTGTACACTTTTCTTCCTTCGAATTTATTCTGCAGCAACTCGTACTGCTATGTCGATTTATAGACTCCGTCAGCACCAGTCCCAGATTTGCTTGTTTGTGTTCGTTGTTCACGGCCAAAAGTTTTCGATAAATGCAGCATTTTTTTTTTTCACTTCGTGCATTTTAATTTCTAAGAGCGCACTCATTTCCCTCCAAGGTTCTAATCTTTCCAATTTGTTCGTGTGACCCGCGTAAACATTCCCGTTCGCGATAAAATGCTATCTTCCTATTCCACTCGATACTCAAGTATTTTTAAACACAGTAAATACACACCAGTTCAACAGACACAGCAAATCGCTGCTGAACCGACCAACGTCCGACCCGGCGTCCACACTGGGAGAGCAGTCCCAAGGCCAACCCACGGCCAACGGGCTTTGCTGTTAACGCTGGCATGCCCAATCGCAACCGAGGCCAACCGCTGCCTTGGCTCAGATTTGCCGCCCATACACACTAAGCAAATGACGGCCAACGAAGCGCTCGCTTGACGTTCGTCGGCCTCTTGTGTACCCGCCTTACCGCTCTCTGAATTATGCGAAGTCATGCCGACTTAGGGAACTCCGGCCACGTGTGTTGTACATAACGCGTGGCGCATCTCCAAGCGAACGTGTTAGTTATTTAATTCGTATGGACTACAGCGTGAACTTGATGCTTAAGTTGTTTCACGGTTCTCCACGATTAGTAATTATTTGAAAGAATAAGGATAAGCAACTGAAGATGAGCTGTATGCCCGTTAACCACTGTACTATGTGTAATTGTCAATATACGACTGGTTGCTGTCATTACTACGTCACGTAATTCGTGGAAGATCACACATTATCGCAGATATTCAGACGTATCATGTTGTTAAAGATTCTTTCGCAATAAAGGAACCATACTTATCTCGTTATTGAGGATATTTCTAATGTGGCGTCTTTGTGAGCGTCTGTTTCTCGACCTTAAGTTCTGCTCTTAAGTTGTGACAAATGTCATCAAAGTTTCTCGTGTCAGTGGTAGTTGGCGAGGAGCTTGCTGTTGGTCGAACTTGTAATCGCTGGGCAGTGTAGTTATGAGTTCGTAGTAGTTCGATCTAGTCTGATGTCTCAACATTTTTACCGTTTTGTGTCGGGCCTAACTTTCCAGATCTCTCAGTGACAGTACAATACGTGTACCACTGTAGTGGCCACTGCAGTACGTAGCGAGAGTCGTGTTGCGTTGTCAGACTTGTCTGCGCCAAAACTTAAAACGAGGTAGTTAAAGGACCGTCACGGGAGCTACCTATGCGTGCGCGGTTGTTTCTTAGTATATCAAAAACCGTTCCACAACAAAGATCGCATTAAACATTTTTTTTTTATTTAAGACAACAGGTTTCAACAGACTATGGTGTCATCTTCAGGTCTTCAAATCATTTGTTGTAAAACATATTCAATTTACGCTAACCTCACAAACAAGATGTCAAGTATATGAAAATAGCGCATTATAAAGGATTTGTCATCGCTAAAATATTTAAAAACATGAAACAAAGGTGGCGATGACAAACATTTTATAATGTGTTTTTTTTTATCCACTTCACATCTTGTAGGTGCGGTCAGCGTAAAACAAACATGTTTTACAGCAAAAGGTATTGAGACTAGAAGGTGACAGTCTAGTCTGTTGAAACCAGTTGTTTTTTAAATAAAAAAAATATTTTATGCGATCTTGGCTGTTGAACGGTTTTTAACTATTTAACAGATCACCCTTCAGTTCTCTCAAAATAACAAAGTTCAATATATTAAAATACGTAGTGAAAAGAGGAAAACAGAAAACTGTGCCCAATAGTAATGTGGAATTTGTAGCAACAAAAATCAGAACTACAACGAAGCTGTCAGTAAAGACCCTTTCACTGAACATTTAGGCATTCAATCCATGGGATTGTCACTTCTAATTTCGTACAGATGCTCGGCACAGCAGACTGAGGGGTGGACCAGCAGCGCAGAGCGAATATAGGACAGAGAGTGCTCTAGCCACGCTATCTGTACTAGTAACCGGTCCCATTTATATGCACAAAGCGGAATTTGCGTCATCTGGCGTGAGGAATTTGAACGAAGCAGGTTGGTATGCAGAAGTGAATGCGCCCTCACTCGCTGAGTGAACGCACCTATTGGATCTCTCCAATTATCGGACTCCTCCCTTACACGCGTGCGGTACTGGGTAGACGTGGCTGCTTTCCAGTGGCATCGACCGTTTGCCGTGGTACGCAGCCCGAGTAAGCAGGAGAGGAAAGACCTTCGTGAGAGGCAGCGGCCCCTCTACGAACATGTTGACAGCCATCTGTCAGTTGCCCCAAACGTAAAATAGTCTCACGATGACGTTAGGCGGGTACGTGTGTGTGTGTGTGTGTGTGTGTGTGTGTGTGTGTGTGTGTGTGTGTGTGTGCTGTTGTCTCGAAACGTAAGCGCCAATAGACTGTAACTTTTTCAGTAGAACTTGCTGAAGGGGTTGAGTGTCGTAAATCCGAAGGGGCTCCTCAGTCGCGCTGAATAGGCAAACTTCCTTTGCCAAGTAGTTGCTTTCTGTTCTAAATGCGACTCTTGTATGTGGGTGGCTATGATAAGTGCGTTTACAGTATTTTTTTTATTCGTGTCAAAAGCATCAGTTACGAGGGAATTAACAGAAATTAACATACAGTATAGTGTTGCGTTTAAAATCTCGATAGTGGAGGAAACATGGCGTCGGAACATAGCCTATCCTCTGAAATAGCACTAAAGGCGCCGTAAAGCTTTAATGCCGTTAAGCGACGGGCGGACCGCTATAAACAGTGTCACATATCGTCGTCACTCTGAGACATGTTTCGGATTTAATCCTGAATAATCATGCAGTAGCAGATCATATACTGGGACCAGGGAACCATCGAATTCGCTTCTCTGATATTAGGATTTTATTAGCACCAGATACATCAGTCATCTTTCCGACATTACTTCGAATGGTTGCAGGGAACGGTTAGTGTGCAGAGTATGACAGAGCGCCTCTTAATTCGTTATTTTCCTTCGTAACACAGTATGGATACCTGTAGTTCATAAAAAGGTAGCTACTCCACAAATTGCAAGTTTTCCGCCTTTAGAAGTAGATGTGCTCTTGAAGGCGCTGTGAACTTTCACCTTACCTTGTATTGCTTCTGTTACTGCTGCTACTGTTCCTGCCTACATTTCCAAGTCTGTGCTTTACCAAATGCCTTACTCCTTGTGATGCAGAAAAGGAATAAAATTACAAAACTTGACGAATCCTGTACGTACATCAGTGTCTTTATCGGAGGCAAGGTCCATAAGTTTTCTTCCGTTGTGATTCACTCGCTTATTTTCTGAGTAAACGAGCGCGACTTTCTAAATTTTCCACAGTGAAGTTTCCACTTTAACTGTTGTCTTGTCTGAGATCACCGTCGTATTTACGAGCAACCAATCGCTAACAAAACCACCAGCAACGAAGAGCTGCGATGTACAGATAAGTGCAGAGAAAATCCACAGAGATGAGAGCGGACCAACCTGGCGGGGAGCAGAAACGTCTCGTTTCCGTTGTTAGTGTTGGCGCAAGTACTGCCCGAAGATCTGTAGCGGGCTGCAGCGACTACGGGAGCGTATTCGCCGCAGTCTCTCACGGCACGGGCCTGCTCCTCTGCTGCGCACTATCCCAGTTTGACAAAGGCTAGGCCGTAGTCGTGTATTATTTTAGTAACAAAACTCGCATTCGCCTCAAGTTCTGCCCCAAACTATATAGAACTGATGTCGAATAAGTTACAAATCGTAAGCATTGGGTGACCTCTCTCCTGTTGGTCGTATAGGCGCTCTGTTGCGCTTCACTTACAGGTGAAGAATTTGACCTTTCTTGCAAGGCAGTGCTGGCGGTGGGTGTTGTGTGATGTCCTTAGGTTAGTTAGGTTTAAGTAGTTCTGAGTTCTAGGGGACTGATGACCATAGATGTTAAGTCTCATAGTGCTCAGAGCCATTTGAACCATTTGAATGCTGGCGGAGCAGGCTGGCTGTCGGTAAACGGCACAGCGCGCTGGCCCGCTACAGCACACAGCTGGGCCACACCTGGATCGAAGCGGCGCGCCGCAGTGACGGTCGTCGGTCTGCTGGGCCGACATCGACCAACCTGCTTGTCGCTTTTAGGCGGTTCCCCTCACTCGACTAGACCAGTGCGGACTGGTTTCCGCGTCACGCACACCCTGCACGGAAAATATGAATATGCGATTAACAAATGATGCACAAGAATTTGCGGTCCTTATTGGCATATCATTGGGAGATCCGGCCACGAACACAAACAGAAAACCTTCCAGCAGATTTACTTATCTCCACTATCCTCCATAAAAAGAAAGTTAATGGCGTATATATTCATAACGGCGACGAAATGGGTGTGCTAGTACAGTGCGATCGTATCACTGGGCGGGACACCCAGTAAGTTCCGTAAAGCTTACACCGACTGGGAAGGGTGGAAGCTGCGTAAGGGGGTTTCCCGCCAGCTGGGTAAACAACATGTGACTCACCGACTCTGCTTTCCTGGAAACGAAGTGCGAGAAAAATGGATGCTTTACGATAGCCACTCTGCATCAGTGGGTGCTGACGCAGTGCAAAGCCGTACCTGAACAGAAACAATGTATGGTCGAAACTGGTAGCGTAAAAATAAAAGGAAAACCTAAATAACGGCGACTGGTATTGCTGTATTGGATATTCACGAGTTGTTGCCCCCACACTCAGCCCAGAGGATGGAGTTACATTTATAGAAACATGAGGAGTTGACACGTGTGAAGTTCACTGTGGTGCCGATCGTGCTTATGAAAACGGGGCAGTTTACCGTCTTTCACATAGATTTCTGTCTATACAGATATCCTACCTTCTGATTTTCTCTTTATAACAAACCGTTTCCCGCGAGTGCAGTCACACAGGCGTTCGACAGATATTTTGCACACATCTGCTTCTCCCCCTCTACCTTTTCCACCTGTCCATACGCTCCTATACCTTCCACGTGCGTCTCCCTCTCCTCCCCCTCTCTGCCCATCCCTTCCTCGCCCCTCTCTGTCCATCCATCCTCGCCCCCTCCTTTTCCACCTCTCTCTGCCCATCCCCTAGCTCCTTCTTTGCCCATCCCCCCGCCTCCCTCCCTGTCCCCCCCCCCCCATACCTTTTCTGTCCATCTCATCCTCTCGCCTGTCTGTTCACCTGTGTCCATTCCAACACGTAACTCCTGCAAGACATACGTATATTACGTGCACAAGTCGCCTGTCGTGCAGGGCAGCCTGTCGTTTTGATTGTATCTGCGCTCCTAATAGAGCTAGGAGGTTCTAACCCCCACAGCGATGAGTCTCATGTACAGTACCAAGCAGTATACAAATTTGGTTAAAATCGAACCAGTGGTTTACGACGAGACGCTGTACGTACATATGTACCTACGTATGCACCATATGTACATACATACGCATGTGGCAGCCATACTAGTTAATGGGAAGGAAGTAGTGGAGGTTTAAATGCTGATGATGCGTCGGGAGATGATGGATTAGAGACCTTGCTGAATACTGAGGTGAGGCAGATGGGCAGTAGGAGGAGATATCAGTAGGAGGTTTGAGCAGTTTGAGGAAAAGTAGGATTTTGGTGGTTTTCCACAGCTTAGGATAGTAACCTGCGGAGAGGGTAGTGATATAAAATGTTGCAAGGGTGATTGGAAAGGAGACAGGGCATTCTCTAAGGTGTTGACAGCTAATGCGTATGTAACAAGGGGATGTGTCGCATTTTCTATGAAGTACTTATATATTTTATTTTTTATATTTATTTATTGCCAAATTATAGACCTGTTACCTGATGTTTAAAACAGGTCGTACATCTTAAAATTTTCGTTTTTAATCTTTTTGCAGTTTTCTTTTCTTTTGTTTTATCTACAACTTTTACAAAGAATAATACTTTTCAAAATAACATTAATTTAAAGTTTAACTATAAATAAAATTTTGTTGTTTTTTAAGAATATAAAAATATGATAGGATAGAGGAGAGATTTGTTAGCACCATCACCGAACGTGACTGACGGTGAATACCTCGGAATGATTTCTTCGAGCCATTGGCCGGCAGTCACACACACACACACACACACACACACACACACACACATATATATATATATATATATATATATATATATATATATATATATATATATATATATATATATATATCGTTGTTAGTAGAGAAATGGTATTGCTTATCCTGTTTATTGCTAATCCTGTGTATTAACTTTAAGTGCCCATCCGTGGACAGCATTTGGTGATTTCTTGTCTAGATCGCCAGCGCAGCGCCTTATGTTTATTTACTGTCACATCTCGGCTTCCTCCTCATTGTCACTGTTTTCGCTGTCACTGTGGGTATCGCTGTCCACCCGCTGTAGATTGTTACGTTGCACATAGGCATGTCTGTTATGTCGTTTCCGCATGTACTCTTCATGTGTTGTTTTTGAAATACTCTGTGCCAACACGTTTAATTGTGCCCATTGTTCTTCGTCTCTTATTTGTGTGTGTGTACCTATGTCTGTATCTGTGTAGCCTAAGTGTAGTGTGTGTCTATTGTTCGCGTATTGCCCGCAGAAAAAAGACAGTTTGTTCTGAGGAACCTTGTTCCCCGCATGTGCATGGAGGTGTCTGCCTCAGACTCGCGTGGGATAAAGTCCGTGACCGGTTAACAAATGTACCATACCGCGGCTGGGATCGATCTGTTTTCATTCTCAACCGCTCCCTTTGTCAGGAAGGAAATCGTGCAGTCTACCTCCATTATCACTTACATCCCACTCACCTTGCCATGTATCCAAACGCCAACTTTAGGCGAAGTATTGTCTCTACCGGCACACCAGTTATTGTGTGTACCTTATCCAGTCTCCATATCTTTAACCAGTAACTTGGAGTTCTGTATTTGATCGTGATATCCGTGGGGCATATTCCGAGCAGCACACACAGTGCATCCGCTGAGATGGTGCCGAAGGCTCCAGATAGCCTAATTAGGACACTTCTCTGCCGTCGTCTGACCGATGCTTTGTTGGTGACCACGTTCAGTCTATGTGCCCACGTGCTAGCTGCGAAGCGGGCTACTAATTCCAAGAGCGCACAGTGGTATGTCCGTATGACTGGTAGAGGTAATCTGTACTCTTCTGAATATAGCCTCACCAGTTTGTGCTTTGTCTGTTGTTAGCCTTATGTGTTCGTGGAAATCCAATTTTTCACCTATGTGTGCCCCAAGATAGCGCGTAAGGTATGCTCGTTTGATGTTTGTGTCCCCAATTTTACTTATATATCATGTATGCATGTATGTATGTATTTATTTATTTATTTATTTATTTATTTATTAAACGGGGGACCTGGAAACGACGGACAGGCTTCGTCCCGACGTAGCCCTCATTGGTTCGCAGGAGGCCACACACCCCACCACCATCCCACACCAAACCTAGGGTTATTGTGCGGTTCAGCCCCCAGTGGAAACCCCCCACCCCCGCCGGGAACGTCTGATACCAGACGAGTGTAACCACAAATGTTTGAGTGGTAGAATAATTATGGTGTATGCATACGTGGAAACGGTGTTTGATTTGTGCAGCAATCGCCGACAAAGTGTAACTGAGGCGGAATAAGGGGAACCATCCCGCATTCGCCGAGGCAGATGGAAAATTGCCTGAAAAACGATCCGCAGGCTGGCCGGCATACCGGTATGCCGGACACTAATCTGCTGGGCGGATTCATGCCGGGGACCGGCACTGGAGATGGGTAGTTCGCGAACGAACGGGTGCAAAGGAACGGTTCACCAAGATGAACGAAAGGACCGAGGAACGAATTCGAAGGAACGATCGGTTCATTGTTCACTTCGGTCGCGGCGGTCTACTTATAGTTCCCGGCAACGAGGAACGATCGGTTCATAGTTCACTTCTGTCGCGGCGGTCACTTCGGCTGTTCTCGTTCCAGCCTCGGTCGCGTGCTCGTCCCAGTCTCGGTCTCCCTCGGCCGCACTCGTCGTTCTTCGCATGACCACCGTTCACAGTTCCACTGCCGACTGCTCCTAGTTAGTTTAGTATCCACTTGTTCGTTTCTTTCACTGCGCTCGCCCATTTTACATGTGTACCAAACTGTTCTTGCACTTGGTTCTGGCTATTCAGCGTCCACGACCGGTAATCAAAAAGTATTTTACAGTTACGTAAATTACATAAAAATTACGTTGTATGTAATAGGTTCTTCACTTCAGGTAACAAAAGGGCATATCAGCTCACTACATTATATCGATGAACAGCAGAAGACATAATAAGGCAAGTTTTTTGTTATTCATACATTTTTTTGGTTTCATCGACTTGATTTAGCAGCTAACTTTCAATAATTTACTTAATTTTCGTGTAAGAAAATTCATATAAAACGATTTTCGTGTATCTTTCATATAGAAAACATTACGTTTTGGAAGGCTCTAATTATTTTTAAGTTTGGTTGTTTCCAATTTGCGTTACCTGCTAGTTTGGTTTCTTTGAGAAAAAAAAAAAAAGTGGGTTGAGGTTCATTTTGGCTCAGTAGGAGAAGCGGTGCCTCTCCATTTGAAAAGACATAGATTGCCATAAAATCGTATTTACTTATCTCAAAAACATTTGTTCAGAAGGTGCTTTGAAACCAAAAACTTTACTACTGCGAACTTAATTATTATTATTGCTGCATTAGCTTTAATAATGCAACATAAAAATCTAATTTTTACGGAGCATGTGACGCAAGTATGAGAAAATCACATTTTATTTTATGCTTTCATAAAGTCTCTACTTCGCCTACGAACTCAGAGACAATGTGAAGTATATATAGGGTGTAAACGATTATTGTTTACAACGTAGCATAGCTATGTAGTGAAAGTCGAAACGAAGAATTTTATACAAGACATTTGTGGTCTATAAAGTTGGGAAAGAGCCACCAACAGGTTTACAAGACTACATGAACTATAGCCCATGCGCGTCGCGTGAGATTTTCATGTTCTCTTCTCCAGCTCTCTACACATCGTCATCGATTGTTTCGCAATTGTTGCGTGCATTAGCTTGTTATTTCATCACTGCCTAATTATTACATGTTTGTCTGTTTGTTGTATCTGCTCGTAACGGGTAACACATCGTCCGTAATTGGCGACCAGTCTGTACTCGGGGCCGGTTTTCCGTGCGCCACCCTATATTAATTCCCTGCGATCAGCCACGCAAGGCTACGGTTGGCTAAACGAGAGGTTCTGCAGAATCACAGAAATTACTTCTAAAAGTGTGTAAGAATTCTGTAATGAATAAAAACTCTATACTCCAGGGGGGAGGCAAGTGCCCCCTATTGGTGCCCTCCATCCTCCAGTCACCTACACTACTAGCTTTCAGCTTTTCATAAGAACCATATCAAGCACAAATGAACGGTGAACGAGTAAAAATGAACGGTTCCCAAAAAAGAACGATCAGCAGTGAAATAGTTCCCAAGGATGAACGAGTTTGCCCATCTCTAACCGGCACGCCTTCCCGCTCGGGAAGTAGCGGCTATCGTGGCGGGCTATATATCACTTACTGTGATTGGGATTTAATTCCGCTTGTGGTATGTTGTCCACGTACTGGAAGTTGAGAGCCCACGGTGTGGCAGTGGTATTTGTGGTTTGGTAAATGATAGGCAAGAAGGGGTAATGAAAGTGGTATCGTCGGGGACGGAGAAGATGTCCGGGAGAGAGGAGGCGAAGTGGACAGTTTTGTTCAGGTTATCAGTAAGGGATGGTTATTGTGGGGGAGCGGCCAGTGAGCCGGTGGAATGTTTTTCAGTCTGGTGCAAGTATGGTATCAGCCCCGGCGTTTGCCGGTGGCATGTGAGAGTAAAGGCGTTGTGTAAGCGACAGGGCTCTCGGGAGTAGTGGGCCCCGATCGCTGCCTCTGGGGGACGGGAAGAGTTGCAAATTGTGGCCGGCTGGTAGCGGGCCCACCCCAGCGGCGCTAGGTAGGCGGCAGGCGGCGGCGTGTCTGGCGCGCGTGGCGCCACGTATCGACTGGCGGGTGAATCAGCGGCAGCGGCCAGCTGTGGGGCAGGCAGGCAGGCAGGCGGGCGGGCCGCCGCGGAGGCTCAGTGCCGCCGCGTCTGGTAGTGCACGCGGCCGACGACGACGACGGCGACGCCGCGAATCGATGCCAGTGGGCTGCTGCCATGTTCTGCCCCAGCCGCCTCGGGTCGCCGCGACGCTACCAGCGCGTCCACGACGACGCCGACAGCGACGTCGCCACCAGGTACGGCACCGCAGGCCGAGCACGTGCGGCCGTGTGTCTGCCGGCTGCGGGGGCTGGCCGACACACTTTGTCAGCCGTTTCAGCTCTCCGCTTGGCACTAGGCGTTTCGACCTCACACCCTCGTCGTCAGGCGCCTTTAATTTTACGTGCACCGCGTGGCCGTTTTTGTTTTCGAGTGCCACTCGACTTCTAACAGTGTCGTTCTTTCAAGTGAATGAAACTGTTTGCTGTAACAATCACCACGTGCACGAAATTTAAAAGCTTCTAATGGTGGAGATGAAAGCATAACTTCTCAACTTGCAGAGCTAACACCAGTTATGCGTCGAACAATTATCTTAGACTTGCGGTAATATATCACACATGCTTATTTTTTATACTGATTTTGCAAATTGTTGTGCTCCGAGTGTTAGGGCAAATCGTTGTGCAACGCAAAATGCTTTGAAACTAAAGAAACTAAACCTCCCGACGCCTATCTTCACTCGTTACTATTTATATTCGCAACAGAAAGGATCCAGAACTTGCTTTGATTATTCAGGGTGTGTGTGTTCTTTTTCTTCATACTTATCGCTAGCAGACACAATGAAGTATATTACAAAAAAAAAAAAAACACTTGTTAATGGTTTTACTAAATTTGACGCCAGTACATCTAAGCTCAGAGCTACACT
The DNA here is from genome assembly GCF_023898315.1 of Schistocerca nitens. Lineage (NCBI taxonomy): Eukaryota > Metazoa > Arthropoda > Insecta > Orthoptera > Acrididae > Schistocerca > Schistocerca nitens. The sequence goes on from NC_064614.1 coordinate 1,299,232,823, forward strand.
TTCCTGGGACCTTAAACGAGATGTCAAATCGAGGAATTGATTGTAATAGCCGGCCGTGGTGGCCGAGCGGTTCTAGGCGCTACAGTCTGGAACCGCGCTACCGCTACGGTCGCAGGTTCGACTCCTGCCTCGGGCATGGATCTGTGTGATGTCCTTAGGTTAGTTAGGTTTAAGTAGTTCTAAGTTCTAGGGGACTGATGACCTCAGAAGTTAAGTCCCATAGTGCTCAGAGCCATTTTTTGAGTATAATATGCATCGTTACGTTCCTCTTGCAATATAGAAATTACGGGTGTTAACAATGTGAAATGGGGGCCATTGTTTCTGCAGTGTGTTCGTGTGTACAGCAATTGACCGGAACACTTAGCCGTCCTGCCGATTTCGTATTCTTAATGTCGCATTCAAATAAAATGCGACTCGAGCATTCCAACCGAAGTATCTATCAGCGACCTTTTTTGCGTACCTTCTCGACGTGTTGGCTTTAGAGACTGCGAGTAGCAGTGCACGCAGAGGAGTTTACAAACAATTCCTCCGCCAGTATACACTCGGGTCACGCAATATCGAACAGGAGAGAAGTCCAATCCGAGTGCCGTAAGCCCCCGTGTCAACAGCGTCTCCCGGTATTTGGAGCATTGAGCGTCGGTTCCGTGGCGCGTTCTGGCGGAAATGGCGGTCACCAGCCGTCACGTGCTGCTCCTCTGGCGAACCGTATCCAGTACCCCTCTGTGCGCGTACAGGCATTTGAGTTATGTCATATTGTTGGCTTATTATTTGTTATTGCTCTGACTGCTGAAGTTACGCGTGTGTGCACACTGTGCTGCAGTGGTGCGCTAGCAGGTACTTTGCTGTCAGCGGTGCAAGAGCGCAGGCTCTGCAGGAGAGCCACTGGACGAGAACTCGGACGCTCCTGACACCCGCAACAAATAGTTTAGATAACTCTCTGAAAACCTCAAGTAGATTCGGCGATGGTATCTCTTATGACTTCTCCCGGTCATTACCACGTAGACTGAGGGAGGAATGACTGCTTGAATTTATCTATGCACGCTGTAATTAGTCTTTTGTCCTGGCGCTCCCTACGGGAGCGAAATGTAGATTCCTAGATGCCTCATGTAACATCGGTTCTTGAGACTTTGGAAGTAAGCGTTTATCTTCAAGCGCCTCCTAACCTAGATTTTCTACACGTCTGGGACACACTCTTGTGATCTAAACAAATCCTTTATCATTCGTGCTGCCTTTAATTATCTACGTTTAACGTTGCTTTTAGTCTGTTTCGTATCGCACGCACGCACATGCGCGCGCACACTTGAACACTTTTCTAGCACTGGTCGCACAAATATTTCGTAAGCAATCTCCTTTGGAGACTGATACCATTTTCGCACTATTCTACCAATTAACCTGCTCTACATATGGTTGAGCATATGTGACCACTACAAACTTTTGTATATTGTCGGTTAACTATCGAATTTAAATGTTTCAGTAAACAATTTCATACAGACTAATCTACTTTATGATTGCACTTACTCATTTAAAGAGTTCATGAGTTTTTGTTAGCGAAGCGTAAAATCAGCTCCAGAAATCGGCGAACCCTGAGCACGAAGAGAATATACTCCTTAGGTATAATTAATATTATCAGTTGAGAGTACTTTTTTGATATTCGACCCGTTCTTGAAAGACGCAGCGTATCCTATAATTACATTAACTTGTGGAGACATCACTGACGTACTGTTCAGGTGTTATCGTAAAACATTTTACAGAAACAATTTTTTTTCCTATCGAGTTGAGCCTCTAAGGACAATATCATTTTAGTGTCTAGGTCTTGTTATTTTTCCAGCTTTGACTTCCTGCCAGTATCTTCTGAGCCCACCAAGAAGTGCCTGTCTATGCTCCTCGGATAATGGTCCTCTCCGTCTTTTGGACGTTGATACCATTTTAGAACCTTGGTAGTTGTTCACCAATCTTCTAAATTTGTGCCTGTCAGGAATTTCTCTCTCTGAGATACCAATCTGCCTAATATCTTTTACAGAAACAATATTTATTGAGATTTTTTATTTTAAAAGCAGTACTACAGAAAAGTGTACAGTGAGTTAAAAACATTTTAGTAACTCTGTAATCGCTGGTAACGCTAGACTGGGAGTTAAAACTACTGCCTATTAGTCTATAGTGTGCGTGTTTCGCAAACGGGAGATTTTTCTAGCAGTATCAGAGCGGATTTTAGCTTCTTGTGAAGTTTCGGTAAAACTCAGTGCTTTACCTCTAATATCTACTTTTTCGTAAATATTCTAGATGGCTTTTTTTTTTCTTCGTGGAAAAGTGTTTTGCTCATTTTACATGAAATTTCGTGATCAGTCTTAATAGCATCGAGGAGAAAATCCTAAACAGTTGGGTTGTTGAACGAAACCCAACAGTGGGGAGTGTCAAAAAGCGTGTTGCCAACGAGCCATATTCCTCGATAAACCCGTTGCGACATGTTCTCGTGTCGTGACAGGTTGTATAAAACTGCCACTCCGCAGTGCACGAACGTGTACTTCTCGTTTACCCATTTGTCCGCTGGTTGGTGCATCAGTTGGCAAAGCAATAGAAATCCGGCGTCATAAGCTGACTTCGATTCACGCTCAAAAAATTCAACATTTCAGTGAATTACTGTATTAGACTTACACATTGACGAACAGATTATACTAAAGTGGTCATCGAGAGATACGACATTTCGCTGTTTGATGAGTTCTCAGTGAAGATCCGTCTTCCAAGATGAAAAGGAACGACAAATAACGAAGGCCCAACATGCGACCACGGTACCTTCAGGTACGAAACTGTTGACAGACCATCGCTTTGAGGGAGACTGCGTACCTCAAGTTTCTGGGTCTTGGACTTTGAAAGAGTCGGAAGTTAAAGAAAAGTTCTTATAAAACAGCACGATAACGCATTAGCTCACAAAGCCGCATCAACTCACACAGGATAGATGAGTGTTCTGTGCACAAGACTGTTCTGGGAAGACTTCTTGGTCCCAAATACGAAGTAAAAGATTCGGGGGACAGCTCTTTCTTTCGAGCAAAGGAGTACTCGATAGTGTTGATGTCAAGCAGAGTGTAGTCAGCAGTGGCGGAGTCGTACAGGATGTCAAAACAAGGAAATAACGCCAGTCAAGGTTAGGGTTGGCTCACCGAGGAGAAGGAGGAGGAAATTATAGAAGTGAGAGGCCGCCTCTCTGTAGGCAGTGAGCACCTACAGGAAACGAGCTTTTGGCGGTTCGCCGATAACAGCAGAGTTCGTCGAAAGTGAACAGGATTAGAGTTGAATCGTTTGTGGAGTGGAAAGTGCACTAGCAGATGCCTGTAATATCCACGAAAAGAAAAAGAAAGGTAAGGTAATGGTGTATGTGTAGCAGGTTGACATGTTGGGTGGCTACATCTTGACGTTGGACAAGATACACTTGAAGAGCTGAACGAATTTTGCTCTCAGAAGTACAATTGATGGCAGCAAGAGAGATGTAATAGCAAGTTAGGCAACGCGAAAGTCTTTCTGTAAAATTTTCATGGAAAAGCTATGTTTTGCACGCAGCTCCTTGTGGGTGCGAAACAAGGAAATCATGAAAGACGGAAATGAAACTATTGAAGCCTTTAAAAATCTGAGATTCATTGGAAGAATCCTAAGGAAATGCAATCCGAAAACAAAGGAAGTAGGTTACAGTACGCTTGTTCGCCCAGTGCTTGAATACTGCTCAGCAGTGTGGGATCCGTACCAGATACGGTTGATAGAAGAGATAGAGAAGATCCAACGGAGAGCAACGCGTTTCGTTACAGGATCATTCAGTAATAGCGAAAGCGTTACGGAGATGACAGATAAACTCCAGTGGAAGACTCTGCAGGAGAGACGCTCAGTAGCTCGGTACGGGATTTTGTTAAAGTTTCGAGAACATACTTTCACCGAAGAGTCAAACAGTATATTGCTCCCTCCTACGTATACCTCGCGAAGAGACCATGAGGATAAAATCAGAGAGATTAGAGCCCACACAGAGGCATACCGACAATCCTTCTTTCCACGAACAACACGAGACTGGAATGGAAGGGAGAACCGATAGAGGTACTCACCGTCAGGTGGCTTGCGGAGTATGGATGTGGATGTACTGGAGAATGTTGAAAAACCGAGGGATCGTTCGAGTAAGGAGAAAGGACGTCCTGGAAGGATCCCACGATCGAAAAAATCATGCCTAATGAAAAAACGCAACTCATCTAAGAGTGTGGGCGCACACGACGACACTAGTCCTAACTGGAAACTGTATTTGAATTGGTAGTGGAAGACAAGAATCACTGGAGCAGGCGTAGATGAGACGTGAGCACGCGAGACAGATGGTCGATGACGTGAGGCGCAGTACTTAAACTGAGATGAAGTGGTGGCGATCAAGCAACGGGAACGGAGGGGAAAGACGCGTCCAACGAAACGTGGTGGAGATGACCGAAACATCATTCTAGTGATTTGTGTGCCGAAACGGGTTCGCAGGTGGTTCCAACAAATAGAATAAAATTATTCGTGGGGAACGATCCGAAAAGATTGTACCCTGATGTTGAATAAGTTCATCGATTAATTCCGCTAAGCAGTTTCGGGATAGTCACGATCCCTGCACACTCTGTGCGCGAAACACAAGGGAAAAATTACTCCGAAGAGTCACTACTAAAACCAGTCTTGACTCGCGAGAAAGTATTATTGACCGATTCAAATCCAATGATTATTTCGAGACTCGACTGCTGGGCTGGAAAACTTATGCCGACAATCTTCACAGAGACAAAGCAGCATAACACTTCATTGATCCAGATCCGAAACTACGCCAGAACAAACGACCTTGATTGGCTTCGGTGAGACCCCGCTAAGTGCAGGTGGCTGACAATCACCACCTGCGAGCCGGTAGCTCGCCGCTGTGATATCAACGCACTCCTTACCCGTCAGGCGTGCATTCATTAAATAGCACCACTCGCCTACAGAAACTGGAAACTGACTAAACAGAATCCCAAGCCCTCGAATGGGAATGCACTGTGTAGTTTGATTAGACGTTCTGTATTGAATAACTAGCTCTGTAGATAGCAAAGGACCATTAACCAGCGACTTCTGAGATGTTAAACAGTAACATACCCAGACCACAACAGGTGACAACAGAACTTTTCTCATGGACACGCATCAGCTGCCAGCAGGCTACCAGATTTCGCAAGCGGCAAGAAGATCCACGAGACTGAGTTAACATTCAGGCTTTGCCACCCAACTCCTGTAGGAACAGAAACCCAGACATTTCCATCGATAATTTTCTGCTCCTGCTAGCGGTACGCCCTGGAAAGCTGCACTTCCTGCCACGACTTTTCTAAAGTTTGTTTACAACAGGTGCCATTCTGGCAGAGCCACTACACCATCAACAGTCAAGATAGGCTCTGGCTGCAGACAACTTTTGACATGTCAGGGAAAGACCGATCGAACGTCTCCAGGTTGGTTAAAGTCACCTTCTGCCGGATGTCGGAAACCGAGCCTGGCGTCACGAACAGCCAAGAGGAAGGCAACACGGCGAGGCGAGAAATACCATTACGGAATGACATAAGGCGTTCGCTACGGAAACTTAGTTGCATAGAATGTACCGTGCAGACGTTCCACAAGGCAGCGCGAAGCGATGAAAGTGTTGTTGCACTGCACGTCACTTCTATGTGTCCACGAAACTCGAGTTGTCCCTACGGATACGGACATTGTGCCTATATATATATAATCACTTGTAGCGAAGTTACATACAGTATGGTATAGTTGAAATAAAAGCGTGCCAGAATACGGGAACACTGGTGCGCGCAGACGGTAACGTGCGAGTCGTCCCCTTCGCTGGCTGCGGCGCGCCGGCGCAGTTGGGGCAGCCGGTTTCACTCTCGCGCGCAGAGTTCCGGCGCGATTCGCGCCGCTGGCTGCTTTCCGCGGAAACGGCTCTGCATCACCACCGTGACAAACCGGATCCCACTCCACTCCACTCCACTCCACTATCACGGCCTCCCCGCCGTCAGGTGAAAACTGCGACGGGCGCTGCTCGCTCAGCACCAGCTGCGCCCGTGTCACACCTCCACTCCCGCGAGGCTAAAATCGTCTGAACACGGATCGTGCATTGGAACGTCAACGTTGCGCGTGCCGAGTTCGTGACGGCATAACGTAGAAGCAGCACGTTGCTCAGTCTTTCCCAACGTGCCCAGCAATATCTGGTACGTCAGATATTCTGAACGTAGATCTGAACGTAGACCCATGAAATGGAAGAACGCCGCCTCTCTACAATACACAGATGGAAGTCGCTTTCACTTGCAACCCATATTTGGTGGATATTATATGCACATGGCGGTAATATCGCGTACAGTGCGTTGGCGGAGCAGTAATCAGGTGGTTCATGTGAAAAGGTTTCTGACGTGATTATGGTCTCACGACGGCGATTAACAGACTTTGAAAGTGGAAAGGTAGTTGGAGCTACACACACGGGACATTGTTTCTAAAATCGCTTGGGAAATCAATATTTCGAGATACACAGTGTCAAGAGCGCCCCGAGAATGCCAAATTTCTGGCATTACCTCTCACCATAGACAAGGCAGTGGCCGACGGTCGTCACTTAACGACCGAGAGTGGCGGCGATTGCTAACAGACAAGACTGCGTGAAGTAACCACAGAAATCAATGTGGGGCGTGCGACGAACGTATCCGTTAGGACACCGCGGTGACATTTGGCGTGAATGGGCTGTGGCAGCAGACGAGCGACTCGGTTGCCTTTGCTGAGAGCACGACATCACCTGAAGGGCCTCTCCTGGGCTCGTGACCGTATCATTAGAGCCTAGACGAGTGGAAAACCTTGGTCTGATCAGGTGACTTCCTATTTCAGCAGGTAAGACCTGACGGTAGGATTTGAGTGTAGCGCAGACCCCACGAAACCGTGGACTCCAGTTGTCAACAAGGTACTGTGCAAGCTGGTGGTGGTTCCATAATGGTGTGCGCTGTGTTTACATGGAATGGACTGGGTGCTCTAGTCAAATGTTCAAATGTGTGTGAAATCTTATGGGACTTAACTGGTAAGCTCATCAGTCCCTAAGCTTACACACTACTTAACCTAAATTATCCTAAGGACAAACACACACACCCATGCCCGAGGCAGGACTCGAACCTCCGCCGGGACCAGCCGCACAGTCCATGACTGCAGCGCCTTAGACCCCTCGGCTAATCCCTCGCGTGCTCTAGTCCAACTGAACCGATTATAGACTGGAAATGGTTGTGTTCGGCTATTTGGAGACCATTTGCAGCCATCCATTGACTTCGTGTTCCCAAACAACGGTGTCGTGTCACCAGAGCACAGTTGTTCGCGATTGGTTTGAAGAACGTTCTGGAACGAACGATTTGGCCGCGCAGATCGCCCGACACGAATCCCGTAGAACATTTATGGGGCGTAATCGAGAGGTCGTGTCGTACACAAACTCCTGCACTGACAACACTGCCGCAGTTATGGACGGCTCAGTATTTCTTCAGGGTACATCGAACCACTTGTTGAGTCCATGCCACACCGGGACGCTGCACTACGCGGGAAAAAAGGAGGCCCGAGGCAATATTAGGAGGCACGCAATTACTTCCCACCTCAGTGCATACGTGCCGCTTCTAAAAATATCCCGAAATATTGATCATCTCTCGAAAACTCGTCTTTAATTGTACGGTCTTTTGTAATAAAATAACGCGAAACAACATATTGTTAGTTAAAAACTTGTTGTATCTTGCGCATTATGAAAGCATGCCGTTTAGAGTCAATGGCGCATTAAGGATCCCTCTTCGTACAACCTGCTATAATTATAGGTCAGTTAATAACAAAAATGGTTCAAATGGCTCTGAGGACTATGGGACTCAACTTCTGAGGTCATTAGTCCACTAGAACTTAGAACTAGGTAAACCTAATTAACCTAGGGACATCACATACATCCATGCCCGAGGCAGGATTCGAACCTGCGACCGCAGCAGTCGCGCGGTTCCGGACTGAGCGCCTAGAACCGCTAGACCACCGCGGCCGGCAGTTAATAACATCTCTACGATTAAAGCGCACAGACGATGTTAATATGGAATGTATATTCGCATATCATTATGGCCGGAGTAGCATAATCAGTAGAGACGCACGTTAGAAATGTAAACATGGGTTGCTGATTCGCAGACCGACTGGATCCAAATATTTTTAATAACTTTCGCGTTTTCCAATATGTTTTGATGCTTTCTGATTAGTTTAATAAAAGAATATTCTGTAATATTCGATATTATGTAACTAAAAGGGCCCTCTTTCTCAGAAGTCAGTTTGTTTGACTGTCTTTACCTGCAAGACAGCTTGCACTACTTCCAGTAAAATGTTCTGCACTTTCTTGATTCAGGGTTTGTATTTCACATGACGTAAAGATTCTGCTACTGAATAGAAATAGTGATCAAGTAAGAATCACGTAAGGGCGTTACCAAAACGTGAGAATGATGAAATAATGTTTTATCTTCTGATTCAAATGGCTCTGTCTCGCGAGCAGCACATTCAGAGCGAGCAGAGGCCCGTCGTTTGCGGAAGAGCGGCTCGTGTCGGTGTGGCTTCATTTACGCCGCTGCTTATTGGCTTGGCGTGGAATGGAACTGCGGTTCAGCGACAAGTCAATGGCTTCCCAAGTCCACGCTACCCACCACTGTGGTGCGACGTCAGTTGTGGACTAGCAGCTTGCGTTTCAGGAAAAACAGCTCCACTGCCTAATTGCAAAGATATTCCAATGCCTAGAGACTCTTCCACTTTTGATTTGCCAGGAGCACGGTACATCAGTTGCTCATCATATGTCTCACATACAGCCTTCTGCGCAGTATCGTATTGTTGCGTAGTGAGAGATTTTTCACATTTTAGTTCCACCCAGAAGAGGCAGGTGTTGGGACTTCTTGTGGAAACGGCTCCTTAAAGTTGTTTATTGAGGCCTGCTGTACCAGACGCAGCCATATTGACACTGATGTTTGTCACAGTTCTGTTTCAATTGATCGCAGTTACAGTTCAAAACCATTATTTCTTTTAGTGACATCCGCGATACTTTTAGTTTTAGTGCCCGACGGATAGAAATTAAAGTTTCAAACAAAACATCCTGTACACATTCATTGAGTAATGTCTGCTCGTTTCACTTTTTGTGTGGAGAGTTTTTTACTGCTTAAATCTCAGCGGACAGTCTTACAACATTATAGAAGTGTTGTTGAATTTTTTGCCCATTTCCACGAAGTGTTGCGTGTTTCTCGTAACAAATATTACATAAAAATTACTGTTAGTTGTAAAGACGACTTATTTTAAGCATGTTAACGCTTACCTGCCCGACGGGAGCTAAAAGTTCCCTCCACTTTCTCGAGTCATAAAACAGCGTGGAGTTGAACTCGTGCGCTGATCTTCTGTCGGAAAGCCTGTGTGCCTCTGCTGTAGCACAGGAAACTCTGGCTGCGATAGTTGAATGTCTCTACCCACGTAGGATAGTAAAAGACACTGTCGTACCCATGCAGGTATAATAGCGGGAGTTGTCATAACGTCACAAACTTGAAGTTCACGTCCGCCACGTTAGTAGAGCCAAACATTAGCATCTGGTGGAAGTGTTTTGATAAAAAAAAATATCAGATTGCATCATTTACAGGTGTACAAATCGTTCTGATTATAGTCTGAAGTGTAAAGCAATCACTTTTCATTCGTAAGTGGAGTCGTGAAAGCGAATTTTTTTTATACTAATGACTTTTCGTTGCGCTGTTCACTTTTAATGTACCTGTGTTATTTCTGTCATCTGACTTTAGATTTCCTGTCATTACAACTCGTAAGAGCGCTCTGGTTGAAGGCTGTGCATAGCAAAATGTGTTCTCAGCATTTTCGGAGTAGACGGTACGTCAGTTTTGTCATTCCGTCTTAAGAAAAATGCTGGATTATGAAAGCAGCCTTTTCATATTACATTCTTCTTGATTTTTCGAAACGTATAGCAAAAACAAAGTTACAATAACGAAGCGATATGCGCCATGTTATTAGGTCAAGTTGGCACTTAAGAGCAGAAAATCGTTTGACAATGCCTCCGTGTTGCTATATTACCCACAAAAGCCCTGTAAAATTTACTATTTAAAACAGCACTTGCCTGCACAACACAGAAATTAAGAGCAAGAGCAGGCTGGCCAAACAGGCTACGCGGAAACCGCTTCGGAGATGGGCATCTCTGAACCTGACCTGCGTTCTGACTTAGGCCGTAGGGTTTTTCGGCTTTGTGAGATGGAATGGTATAACAGTACACAGAACAAACAGCGTGTCATTAAGGAGACTACGAATGTGTGGAAGACTTCCATGCGGGATTCTCGCAGGGAATCTGTTGTCCTCTACCGACTCCGCATTGGCCACGGTTTGGCGACCCACGGTTACCTCCTGCCCCGTGGAGACCCGCCTGAGTGTCGGTCCAGCGCTCTGTTGACAGTGGCCCACATTCTGGTGCACTGTCCCACTTTGACTGCCCAGCGGCGAAATCTTGGGTTACCGGAGTTGTTGCCGCTAATTTTATCTGACAACGCCTCACCGGCTGATTTAGTTTTACCTTTTATTTGTGAGGGTGGGTTTTATCATTTGATCTAAGTTCTAGCACATGTCCTTTGTCCCTTTGTGTGTCCGCAGCTCGTGGTCTCGCGGTCGCGTTCTCGCTTCCCGAGCACGGGGCCCCGGGTTCGATTCTCGGCGGGGTCAGGGATTTTCACCTGCCTCGAGATGACTGGGTGTTTGTGTTGTCCTCATCATTTCATCATCAATCCTGAAAGTGGCGAGTTTGGACTGAGCAAACGTTGGGACTTTGTACGGGCGCTGATGACCGCGCAGTTGAGCGCCCCACAAACACCATCATTGTCCTCCCTAGTGCTTCTAGGGTGGAGGTTTTCATGTGTTGGAGAGTGGCTGGCTTCTCCTTTTTTATTTCCATGGTCAGCCAGCCATGGTAATCTGCTTTGTTGTTTTAATCTCTTCTTCCCGTTTATTGCGTTTCTGTCGTTTTCTTGTCCCCTTTTGTCCATTTACATGTTTGCCGGCCGCTGGTGGCCGAGCGGTTCTGGCGCTACAGTCTGGAACCGCGCGACCGCTACGGTCGCAGGTTCGAATCCTGCCTCGGGCATGGATGTGTGTGTTGTCCTTAGGTTAGTTAGGTTTAAGTAGTTCTAAGTTCTAGGGGACTTATGACCTCAGCAGTTGAGTCCCATAGTGCTCAGAGCCATTTTCCATTTACATGTTTCTCGCCGTTCCTCGTTTTAATTTTTCCTTTTATTCCGTTTTGAGTTGTCAGCCTCGTTTATTTTATTCTCACACTTGTGGCATTGTTTTATTCGGGACAAGGGACTGATGACCTCGTAGTTTGGTCCCTTTCCCCCTGTTTTAATCTAACCAACCAGTCTACTCACCTGGAGATGGCCGGACGTCTCTAGGCCGAAATGTCGTGGGAGAAGGTCGACGGGATCCGGCTGCACGCCCGGAAATTATTAGAAGATGCAGTTATATGCCGATGGCACAGTCCCAGTTGCGTTTTGTACACAGAAGACAAAACTATATGTATTGCTGTGAACTACTCCCTTTTTAGTACCTTTCGTAATATTCTCCTGAAATATTAAATCCGTTGGTACAGTTTTTTTATAGTTTGCGGGTGGGAAGCTAATCTTGTTTGTGGTGTGCCTCAGTCCACCGAACATATTATCAGATAGCTGAATTGATTTTTATGCGTCTGTACACTATATTAACATGTCTTATAAAAGCAACCAACTACTCAGTTCATGTGATTTTTGGAACATTTTGTCTCTTGTCATTGGTGCTATCGAACATTTTGGTCATGGGATTTCTGCGCTGCAGTTAACCATCAGCTGTTGGAAGTTTTGAACTGAGATATATTCGAAATGGAAATGAAATTCGATGATGATGTCAAGTTAAGAACAACAGGCTAAACGTGCGTTCATGTACCGGGTGATCCAAAAGTCAGTATAAATTTGAAAACTTAATAAACCATGGAACAATGTAGATAGAGGTAAAAATTGACACACCTGCTTGGAATGACATTGGGTTTTATTAGGACAAAAAAAACAAAGTTCACAAAATGTCCGACAGATGGCGCTGGACAGCAAAAAATCAGTGACTGCGCATGACAATCGCGTATAAAAGCAGCTGTAATGAGAGAGAGAATGAGATGCGCTAGCAGTCGCAGCATGTTGACGTTACCTGAAAAGGCGCTTTTAGTGAAGCTGTATTATCAGAATGGGGAATGTGCTAGTTCAGCTTTACGATCCTATCGGCACAGGAAGGGGATTCGAACGGGTAAAGGTCCGTTGACAAATGCAGCTGTGGCGACAATGATTTCGAAGTTCGAAGCCACGGGTTGTTTAGACGATAGACCCCATAGTCGCCGACCGAGCACAGGGCGTAATGCTGCTGAGACAGTTCAGGAAAAAATGGAGACTGTAGCGGGTTCGTCTATGCACGGGGTAGTCAGCGCTCATGCAGTCGCACGTCGCACCGGCATTCCATAGACTACTGTTTGGTTGGCACTGAGGCGTACCCTCCGATGCTATCCGTACAAAATCCATCGGCATCATGAACTGTTACCTGGCGATTTAGTGAAGCGAAGGGCATTTGCGGTGTGGGCGTTTCAAAAGATGGTGGAAGCTGACGATTGGTTGAGTAACGTGTTGTGGACCCACGAAGCTCATTTCACGCTCCGAGGGTCTGTCACCGCCCACAACTGCAGAATTTGGGCTACCGAAAATCCTAGAACTGTCGTGGAAACTCCATTGCACGATGAGAAAGTCACGGTATGGGTTGGATTTACCACATCTACCGTTATCGGGCCTTTTTTCTTCGAGGAAATTCGTGAATCTGGTTTTGTAACTGCTACCGTGACGGGTAAGAGGTACGCCTATATGTTATAGAAGCGCATCATCCCCAGCCTGGCTGATAAACACCTGCTGGAACGTACGATGTTTATGCAGGATGGCGCTCCACCCCATATTGCTAGAGGCGTGTAAGATCTCTTGCGCGCGTCGTTTTGTGATGATCGTGTGCTCAACCGCCACTTGCGTCATGCTTGGCCTCCCAGGTCCCCAGACCTCAGTCCGTGCAACTATTGGCTTTGGGGTTACGTGAAGTCGCAAGTGTATCGTGATCAACCGACATCTCTAGGGATGCTGAAAGACAACATCCGACGCCAATGCCTCACCATAACTCCGGACATGCTTTACAGTGCTGTTCACAACATTATCCCTCGACTACAGCTATTGTTGAGGAATGATGGTGGACATATTGAGCATTTCCTGTAAAGAACATCATCTTTGCTTTGTCTTACTTTGTTATGCTAATTATTGCTATTCTGATCAGATGAAGCGCCATCTGTCGGACATTTTTTGAACTTTTGAATTTTTTTGGTTATAATAAACCCAATGTCATTCCAAGCATGTGTGCCAATTTGTACCTCTCTATCTACATTATTCCGTGATTTATTAAGTTTTCAAATTTATACTGACTTTTTGATCACCCGGTACTTAAGGTAAGAATATGGCAATTGTTTCCAAAAATTTGCATATCGTTTGTATTGTGAAATGTGGCGTTAGTACATCAACGCCAGACTTCAGCTAAAAGTGTTAAACGACTCATCGTGTAGCTGATAATTGTGATGTACGCAGCGTATTTAATTTGTCTATCATTTTTTACAGTTGGCGCTGCTTTGGTTAGATTTTTGCGGGTCACTAAATATATCCCCCTTTGATAAATGGGATTTCGAAACCCCCTTTGTGGCCGGTGAGGCCAATCCAGCGCACGGTTGGATGCTGCGTCCTTTCGATCTGCTACTAAGTGTCTTTTAAGGAAAGACAAAAAAAAAAAAAAAGTTTCAAATGGCTCTGAGCACTATGGGACTTAACTTCTGAGGTCATCAGTCCCCTAGAACTTAGAACTAGTTAAACCTAACTAACCTAAGGACATAACACACATCCATGCCCGAGTCAGGATTCGAACCTGCGACTGTAGCGGTCGCGCGGTTCCAGACTGTAGCACCTAGAACCGCTCGGCCACGCCGGCCGGCAAGGAAAGACATGTTGCGTTATAATAGACCGTGGCAGTACTAAATAACAGGCGTAAAATGTGCCGCTATAAGAAGGCTGTTGCGTCTAAAAATAGCGTCCTGGACAGGTGTGCTGCCCGGTTGAGCGCAGTGTGTCCTGTTCCAAGTGCAAGGTGGTTGGCCGGCTGGCTGGCTGGCTGGTGGAGTGGAGTGGATGCTTAGAGGCGGCCGCCTCCCCGGTTCCGCCGCTGAGGGTTTCCCCCGGCCGTATTGGCCGTGGCGCTTTTTTAAATGATACATGAGCAGCCAGCCCGCGGACTCGTGACGCACGAAGGCGAAAATCGATGTCTCGCTCGCTCCCCGAGGGAAATGACACGAAGGTGCGTGGCGTGCAGTCTAGGGCGGCGCCGTCAGGGGCTGTTAGCCCGCGCGCCGGAGAGCCCTGTTTACGGAAGTCTTGCAGGCCGGAAATAACACGGAGCAGGTCTGAACAGGTGGTCCGCTAGTTGGCGGTAGAGAGAGCGCTAGCCGAGACGCGAAGAGTGCACTGAAATCGGCAGCCGCGTCGTCGGAGGAATATCGTAGCGTGCGGCGGAAGCGATTTAGGGTAACCACGAAAAATTTGTAAGTTGTGATGATCGGTCGGGAATGTGTGCACGAGCCAAGCAAGAACTGTGGAAAACGAAGGCATTCTAATCGTCCTTATTGACACAGAAAGTTTTAATGTACTGGAGTGGATACGGTTGTAGAAAGGCATTTGTAAGCTTAGTCTGATAAATTGCGTCGTTTGTCTAATCTGAGCTGTGTCTCAACGTGACTGAGATGCTGACTGCCACATGCGTAAGATACAGCCATTACAGTGGGCAAGGGAATTTATTGTTTGCGTATTGAAGCATTCCGTATCTTTGTTGCGTGGTGTTTCGTTTACTGTGCGGCGCCACCTCCCCAAACACTCCTCTCCCCAAAGTGCCTACTCCAGACTGTAAGACTGACTTGTGAGACTCCTCCCGCCTGAACCACTGAACTTGTCTTCCTTCCATTCTCGCAACAGGATGCAGTAGAGACGTGGAATAAAATGCAGCCACTCAGTTTTAAGTGACATTTCACTTGAGTGTCTCTGAATATACGTTTCCCATTAAGCATTGTTTCCTCCCCTACATTATAACCCACCAGAACAGACTAATCAAGAATCGAGCCTCGTGTGTTGGACGCTGGATGTCTGCTTGAACGTCTTGACGTGTGTAGTGAGTGGGTATGCATTCACCGTCGCCACTGCCCTTCGTTTCAGTGTTACTGAAAGAAATTGGGTTTGAGAATAGATGGGATTTTCCAAACTGTATTGGCGCTTTGGATGGGAAACATAGTCATACAGGTTCCCAAGAAAGAAGGCAGTGTGTACTTTACTTATAAAGGGAACCACAGTATTGTGCTACTGGCACTGATTGGGCCTGACTACAGAGTTATATACTTCGATGTGGGCAGTAATGGTAGAATATCTTATGGAGTGTTTAATAATTGTAGACTGTCAGAATGTCTCGAGTCTAATGCTTTGAATGTACCAGTTCCTCGAAATTTACCTGGGAGAACTGTGCACATACCTTACGTCATTGTTGCTGATGATGCATTTGCTCTAAAAAATTATATTACGAAGCCCTACCCTTCTAGAGGCCAATCAGTGCAAAATCGTGTGTTTAACTATCGGCTCTCTAGAGCAAGAAATACGTCTGAAAACTTATTTGGGCTTTATGCACACGTTTTCGAGTATTACGAACGCAAATTCTTCTAAACCCAGAGAAACCGACGCAAATTGTCAAAGCTATTTGTGCTCTTCACATCTTTTTACTCACAGAAGAGAGTAGAAATTCCGTTTATGCCCCACATGGCACATTTGATTCTCACGATTTACAGACCCAAGGACAATGGCGCAAAGACATATGGACAGAAACGAATATACCGCTGGAACCAATAAACATACGCAATTGGCCACAGATGTCCAAGGAAGTCAGAAATGAATTCGCAGACTACTTTGTTTCACTAGAAGGGGAAGTAGCCTGGCAATAGAGACGCCTTTAAATTTCAATTGATTTCTGATGAGAGTGTAAACATAAATATATCTGCAATAAAAGTAATAAATACCTTATGCAGAACATTAAATTTGTTTCACTTATGATGTTATCTTCGGTTTATTTTGGTGTGTAGGAACGAAACATAAAATTCATGGAATCAAAGAACAGCCATTTATTTTTTTGTTAGTCGTTTGAACTTTGTCCACTTTTTCTTTTCTTCGATTTATTAGTTCTTAATTATACTGCGTACGCAAATTGTGGATTTTTTCCGCATTTTTGGCTCTGTAGTGTCGAATTCTGACGCAATAATTTCCAATGCGTCTTGTTTTTTTAACCGATTTTTAAAGTTCATGTGTTGTGTGTCCCACAACACGGGAAAACACTCCACTCGCTGAATAAGTCATTGTGTTTTTTCCCTCGTCCACACGAACTTCAAGAGTGACATTTCGTACTGTATACACTTCTGCAAGTTCCGAAAAAACTTCCTGGAACTGGCAAGTCCAGCAAGTAATTGCAGCAAGCTATGGAGAACCGTTTACACTAGCTTGCGGAAGCTACTTCTGCAAGTCGACGAAACTTGAGGAAGTCGTCCGCAGCTCGTGGTCGTGCGGTAGCGTTCTCGCTTCCCGCGCCCGGGTTCCCGGGTTCGATTCCCGGCGGGGTCAGGGATTTTCTCTGCCTCGTGATGACTGGGTGTTGTGTGATGTCCTTAGGTTATTTAGGTTTAAGTAGTTCTAGGGGACTGATGACCATAGATGTTAAGTCCCATAGTGGTCAGAGCCATTTGAACCATCTGAGGAAGTCAGCTTGCTGCAGGTGTTTCCACATGCAAAGAACTTGCAGAAGTAGCTTCTGCAAGCAACTTGCGGAAGTTTACTTGCTGGTGGACACGCGCCATAACGAAATTACTGCACTCGAACGGTTCGACTTCTTGCCTGTTTAACTATTAGCGTGTCTTATTTCGTTCTGCGCGCCGAGTTCTGCTTTTTTATCACACGATAATTGTTTTCCGCGTGGCATTGTCACCGTCGTGGTTTACGTACACAATAAGCGGTGTCACGAATGGTGTCTGTTTCGTATCTGCAAGAAACAACGTACGCACACACTAACACCGCACAGAGCTGACTGACTTTATACAGAGTTCCACGCTCTACCACTTGAATCGTTCACCTCTTCTTACATACTGTACTAAAAGTGCGGTACCATTTGTCTGCATTTGTCAGTATACTGGATCTCATACTATTGCGTATACACTGTGCACAACTTTTCCAACCGACAGTGTCAATTTTCCTACAAACTGCAATGCGTTTATATTGATTTCCACTACTGTATGGCTGTTAAGAGCGGTAATCAGCCTCCTCCCCCTTCCTCCCGAGGCTCGATCGTGAATCCCACTGGGGAGGTTGCCGCCATCAAGTAGAGATACAGCGGTGCGAAGGCGCCGAGTCGTCACCTTGCGGTCCGCAGCTCACGCTGTCGCCTGCTGCTACTGGAGGCCAAGTCCCCCTGGTATGTGACTGGTCACTTCATCTGACAGTGCAGTCATCTGCACCTCCAAGTCACCAGCTGGTGAAGACAGTGCTGTTCGGCGTCACATGCAGTCCCCGATGTGGTCGGGTACAGAGAATACCGGCGAAGGTCTGAGAACATGTGAGGGTGAGGGGTCTGATATGAGATGTATTTATGAGCGTGCGCTGGCCAGCACTTCTGCAACAGCAGCACCCCATCCCCGGAAGATACAAAGTGCTGTAGCGACCGGGTGTCGCCATTGGGTGGCGATGGCTTCATTGGTTCACAACTTCTCGTGTGTAGGAGCGTGTCCGGAGCTGCCGTCTTGCCTACATTTACCCTTTAGAGGCGCTGACTTGCTGCTTCTGCTTCCTCACCTTCCCGAATGAGAGCTCTTCGCTCTGAACACACCTTCTCGTAGAAATGTGTCTCGGCTGTAGGCCGTCGGTAGCTTCCCTCTGTGCGATATTTTGCTCAGCGTCGCAGCAGCCGCTCGTCGCACACGATGTCGTGGTGCAACAATGCTCCTGGTGCAGCTGCTGTGATATTGCACACAGTGCTAATCTTGTACTACTAGTGTGGTGGCTAAGTACGTTGACCATATGTGTAAAGCCGAGCTTGCTCAATCTATATTTGTTTCTGTTGACAATATCTGGCCGCGCGGGATTAGCCGAGCGGTCTGAGGCGCTGCAGTCATGGACTGTGCGGCTGGTCCCGGCGGAGGTTCGAGTCCTCCCTCGGGCATCGGTGTGTGTGTGTGTGTGTGTGTGTGTGTGTGTGTGTGTGTGTGTGTGTGTGTGTGTGTGTTTCTCCTTAGGATAATTTAGGTTAAGTAGTGTCTAAGCTTAGGGACTGATGACCTTAGCAGTTAAGTCCCATAAGATTTCACACATATTTGACCAGTAAAATTTAACCTGTTCTCATATATTCGCTAAACTCTGAGTCAAAATAAACTTCAACCGTATCGAAGGGAGTAGTAGAGAAACGGTAAGGCCATCTCTGTCGGCGAATCTTGAATTTCGCTTGCCCACTAATGGAAGGAGCAGTTTTCATGTACTGACTGCGCTTCGAGGCTAAAATATCGGCCCAGCAGATTGAAACTGACGGATGGAGGTCAAGACAGGAAACCCCAACAGAAAACGAGGCAGTAGGGCAAGTCGGAAGACCGTTAAGTGGCATTAGTGTAATGCTTGCCTGTAAGGATGCTCCGATAGACTCACAGTGGTAATGAAACACCGCTAGCAGTCCTTAAAACAACTTTGATCGTCGGAACGAGCCCCAGAGATCGTGTTGTCCGTTAGGAAACTAATCCCTAATACTGTATGGAATTAACATACTGGAAATACGGGACAAAAAAAAATTCCCTTTAAGCTAGTAGTTCCTAACGACAGTTGTTGGTTACTGTATTATTTACTGTATTATCATACCTCTCTGTCGTGCGCGTAGCAGCATCTGTCAGGTTCTCGTTTTCGGAACATTCATAGGAAGTCTTTTAGGAAAAAAAAGGCAATTTAAGGCGATGATTTATATGATTTTCAAACGCATCCCTGTTGGTTTTTTAACACATTCTAAGTTGGTTCCTTTAGGAACCATAAATTTATTTCTGAATGCGCGCACAATGTACGTGATGTCTCTGCCAGGGGAATCCCCATCACATGTACAAACAAAAACTTTCCCGCAGACGAAACGGGACCGGGCTATGCAAGCTGAGATGAATAAACCCAAACGGCTGAATGCCAATCGCTGTTTATGTGGTTGATTCTGTGTGCGAATGATCAGCGTTATTATAATTATTAGCGAAATACATAGATACAGACTACGAGAGTTGAAATAAAGGACTAATAGGTAAGAAAGATTAAAATGTAATCTTCTCTATGTATTCAAGAAAACGAAATTTTTACAGAAAATTTTTACCGATCGCTTAAGTTCTATTCACGGAATAACGCGGGAAACACGCTGTACAAGCACATAATAGCGCCTAACCGGAGAATAAACGAGGGATAAGAAACTGGTGATTCTGGCAGGGTTAGTGAAGTTAACTGGAGAATAAGTTTCGACAATGGCAAGAAAAGTTACAGAATTAGTGATGACGGGAATGTTTGATAGAAAGAGGAAGGAGAAGAAACGAGGACACCACACAAACTATATGAGAGAATGTGACGATTCCAAATTTATATAAGAATTTTGTACTATTACTTTTCAGTCTCATGCTGGAGAAACTGGAGCCTACGAATAAAATGTGAAACTATTTCCTAATATAAAACTTTTTGCTTGTGGTAGACCTAATACGCTTTTGATATTGCTACTTCGTGAATCATATTCTGTCGTGTTATTTATGTGAGTCAGATAAAAATGACCATTTGTGCCAAAAGTCTCGCTTATTTGGCGTGTGTTGCAATTGCTGCAATATTAGAAAGGCCTGTTTCCATTTATGTATCAGACACTGACAGAATGGACATAATCAAATCGAGAAACCTCACCAGTCTTGGTTACTATTCATATTAACAGCTCTTTCAGTATTTCATGTAGCAAAACGTCTGACGAAGTTTGGTGAGGTAACAGATTCTTTCGCAGAAAGGAGAAGACTCAGTGTAAAGTTCCAGCAAGATGAGAGAGGTAAAAATGCTGGGACCTAACGACTGAAGAAATGTGTATTGTCTTGCTTGTCTCTTGTCTTTGCTGGTTTTATATTTCCATTATTGAATTTTATGTCACACCAAAGAGAAAGTTATTAGCTAAAATGCAATAAATGGTGCTAATTTTCGAAAGAGTTACAAAGAATCCCACCCAGTATTGGTTGTGAGTTTTTTTTAAGGGGGTTGGATGTCAAACCGGCGTACTGGGAGCAGGAGAAAGACCACAGGATATTTTAACTTCCAATGTCCTGAATATATGTTTGATGGCTTCCATTACAAAATATAAATGTTTGAATTCCACGCAGCGAAATACAGTGACGTTCGATAGAAGAATGTCGTGCGAAGAGGCATGACACTGCACTTTGGCACACGTTAAGATCAAATAACATGACTTACATTTCCTCGACCATATGTGTTTTACATATCAAACTCTTCAGAAAGATGTGCGCTACAAAATTAATATGTTTTTGAAAAATCATTCTTTTTGAAATTTTAACGACCTAACACAAGCGCTCGAGGGGGGGGGGGGGGTTAGGCATGTTATTAGATGTATCAAGAGAAAGAGCGTCTACATTTTGAGGAATGCCATGAACCTTATGAGCAAAAGGGTTTCATCAAAGACCTCGGCAAAAGCTGCATAACCTGAAGTCTCGAATACATTCCTTTGTACAAACTGCATATGAAAAATTGAGGAAGCTGCCACACTGCGTTTTCAGTGTATCGTTTTCAACACACAGCAAGACGTTCTCAACGCGTAGCAAGACTTCACGGAGCAGTTTACTTGATTTCCTGTTAGATGCATAGTGTAGCGATCCCATGCGAGTAGCAAGTTTTACTCAATCTCTTGTGCGATGTAGAATGTTCTGGTGTTACGAGTGGAGGAAAGTAGAATCAGCTCGGGATTAGTACAACCGTATTCTGTGTACCTAATGCCAGTTTTCTGGGACAGTGATATAAGGTTGATAGTAGTAATGAAAGACGCATTATCCCAAACGAGGCGTAGTAACACTAGCCGGGGCTGCAGAACATGACAGCGTCCGCAGCTCGTGGTCGTGCGGTAGCGTTCTCGCTTCCCCCGCCCGGGTTCCCGGGTTCGATTCTTGGCGGGGTCAGGGATTTTCTCTGCCTCGTGATGACCTAATATGTTAAGTCCCATAGTGCTCAGAGCCATTTGAACCATTTTGAACTGATATGACCTCGTCGTCAGTGCAAACAACAGAAAAAAATCCGTAGGTGTGGACAAAAATTGCGACTATCTCTCTCCGTCTGTCAGTTATAGATGTTAGGCAAGTTGGAGGAGGAGGGAGGGGTTATTCATGTCAGGTACACCTACACTTTGTGGCGCATCAGCGACGACAAGTGAAGATGTATGCCGGACCGTGATTCGAACCCGGGATCTCCTCGTACTGGGAAGATAGGTTAACCACTGCGCCACTCGGACCCAGTGTCTATCACAACTGCGTGGAGACTATCTCGGCCGACCATACATTCCCACCTAGCGCCACTTATCCGCATTCGCTGTCCGTGTCCTTCGTGTTCGCTACTCGGAGATTCCTGCAGGAGGTCCAACATAATTGTGCATCCGCACTGAATGTGGCGGATCCATTGGCCATCGAGGAGAATCGGTTATATATAAATCCATGGTGTTTGCTCTTTCGGACGTGTCCGGAAGAACAGACACCATGCATTCATATATGATTAGTAAGTAGTCTGCTGAGAGTACCTGTGTAGTTGGGAGTAAGGCGGTGCCCTACATGTAGTCCTGTTTTGTTGCAGACTGTGCTCACTGACGCTTACGAGGCTGGTGGTGCTGAAGCCCCTGGGGGCCGACCTCAACTCCATCATCATCGCCGTCAAGATGCAGGTAGGTGAGGTGGCCGCAGATCTCTGCGCGCCGGAAAAAGTCGACGTACTCTTACACCATTTTCTTATGCTCCTTCGTATGTTTCTTATAACACGAGACCACTATCAACCGTCCTCAACGAGCATTGCAGCCGGTTGTCCTTTTAACAACCCGCACGGACGTTACATCTGGGCGCCTGACACACTTCTTCATGTGCGCGTTCGGAAACTAACATCGGCTCCCCGTGTTGCACAATTTATTAGCGCGCTGCATTAAATTACGCACGTGCTTAAGGGTCGTAATAGCAGGACTGATCGCACTGCCAATAGGCAGTGTTCCCGATGGCAGACGAGCGAACCTCAGCCGTCTGGTAGGTTGGCTCTCTACGCGGGCCTCGGCGTATTGTCGCCTTCGCTGAGAACAATATCTGGAAACAAAGAGATTCTACGCGTTATGTTTTCCGCCATTTCTAAAGTCAACGAGCTCTTTCATAGTAAAATCTCAAGCCGACGCTGCAGTACCGGAATTTTCGTTTTAACATACTGCATGGAATGCCCGGTCGGCAGTGAGTTGGGCAAGGCGAGTGTATCTTTCGTATTCTGCACAATGTTTTACAGTGCCTGTGGTCTGACATACGAAAGCCGTGCACATTGCCAAGGTGTTTTGTCGACTCCAGCCACGCTTAATACTTTTACTTTATTAATCCGAGGTGGTGTGCAGTCAGAGAGGCATGCGGCAAACTGATAAATTGTGCGACGTGAGGCGTCGATGTCGATCTTAGACCGCTCATCTGAACGGGTCTGCCAGGTGCGCAGGTGAAATCACGTGCGTGGTGGTGAAGGACGGCAGACTGCGGCTCCGGAACAGTGGTCGAGTAGTCGTATTTCTATTTGCTACGTGATTGGCTTGTTGCCATGGCTTGTGTGGAATGTGTTTCCATGTAAGCCAAATCCTTCAAAAACTGAGCACCTAATTTGTGACTACGATATTCAAGAAGGGGCGATCGTGTACAGAACAGAAGACGACGCTAAGGGTCGGCTGGTATACCAGTACAGTAGCCACCTTTGTGGATTTCGAGAAGACCTATCACTCCGTCGACAGATTGTTCTTGTCACTGTAGAGAGAGCGAAGAGCGGGGAGGAACACTAGAGAACTAAGCTGCCAGATTCGTACAAATACATCTTCAAAATTAAAATCTCTCGTTGAAATCTGAGAGCGGCGCGCCGGGCCGCGCGCCTGCTCGTGGCCGCCCCGACTTGCAGCAGCCAGTCCGCGCCTGCCTGTCGCCGCGCAGGCGCCCACCTGCGTACCCAGCCGAGTGAGAGCGCTCGTCCCCCACCTCTGCAGCCGCGCACTCTGTCATTTCCTGCTGCACTCGGCCACATCCCTCACATCGCCGGTTGTCGTGTTACGGTCGAGGACAACGACAAATGAATGCCTGTAACAAAAACTGAAGACCCAAAGATACAGGTACAACTACCTAATATCGTGTAGGGCCCGCGCGAGCACGCAGAAGTGCCGCAATACGACGTGGCATGAATTCGACTAATGTCAGAAGTAGTGCTGGAGGGAACTGACACCACGAATCCTGCACGGCTGTCCATAAATCCGTAAGAAAAAATGGCTGTGAGCGCTATGGGACTTAACATCTGTGGTCATCCCTAGACTTAGAACTACTTAAACCTAACT
Source organism: Schistocerca nitens (assembly GCF_023898315.1). Lineage (NCBI taxonomy): Eukaryota > Metazoa > Arthropoda > Insecta > Orthoptera > Acrididae > Schistocerca > Schistocerca nitens. The sequence continues at coordinate 1,299,256,631 of NC_064614.1, forward strand.
AACCTAAGGACATCACAAACATCCATGCCCGAGGCAGGATTCGAACCTGCGACCGTAGCGGTCGCGCGGTTCCAGACTTTAGCGCCAAGAACCGCACGGCCACACCGGCCGGCCGCAACGGCTTCGGAACATCTTGACTATTCCCGGAAGTATCACTCACGAGAGAAACAGCAAGCTGCCACATTTTGTGAATGAATAACTGAATTTTACTGTTAACTAGTTTCGGGCTTAGGCACATTGTCAGACCACAGCGAGGAACTGTACTACAACTTTCATACTTGTATACTACAGAAGCTTGTACGTTTTAAGGTAGGTCTACACGTCTTACTTTAGGAAAAGTTTTAATTTATACATTGCATCATTTGTATCTTCAGTATCATGTGTGCAGTGATAGAATATTTCTGCTGGTACTGTTTCTTACTATGTAAAGCAAAGATTATTTTCTTAACCCAGAGCCATGAATAAGAATCTGCAATATACAGGAAGAGATATAGAAAATATGTAACTGTTCCATCAGTGTACCATCCTGTTCTTCGATAACCCAAGTATATCGCTTAGCTGACGTAACCGCAGATGTATATATAACAGAGCTAAACACCTCTGTCCGCCATGTTGTTGCCACTCGTGTACGTGTTCAGCATCTTATATGTCAATAAAGCAGTGTGACTGGTTGCAATTTTCTTTCTCAGTGACATGTGAGAAAAGTAATGTCTCAACGTTTGTCGTGCTTTAAAAAATCTTATTGATCTGTTGCGTCGATTATCAGCAGTGGAGGCGACTTGACCCACTATTTCACGCCAGGAACAGAACTGCAGCCAATGCAGTGGTTAGATGACGACGGTAAAAAACGCCAGAGTCGATATCATCTCCTGGAAAGGTTTTTCTGCAGTGCGAATTTGATTGTTGTCGGTTTTCATGTGAAGTATTAAACAATAACTGGCGATTACCTCACAAGTCTTCTGGACAAACTGAGTGAAAAATTGGTGGGAGTAAGCTCGCTTTGGAGAATAAATTTCGTGAACAATCCATTTATCTAGAAAGGTGCTCTGTCATTGTTTGAGGATTATTTGGAGTATGCACCTCTCAACTTCATCTATTCTCCAATCCAAAGAAATTTACTACTGCAAAAGGTTTGTGTGTTCGGTAGAGGTTTCGACAGTTGCAGACACGTTTTATGCCGAACTTCCAGGATAGTTGTTCGGTACGGAGTCTGTTCACTTGGAAAAAAAGGGCGAAAAACCTTCGTCTTTTGCAATACATTTCTCCTTTTTGTTATTATTTATCCGTGATAGTTTAGCCATATTGTCGCCTTCTGTGGATCTGTTGTTACGCAGTTTAAGAATTGACGGCATATGATCTTTCCTTTCTTTTGCATGCAGGAACTTTCAAACAAAACACGTTGATTGAAAGAGGTACTATGTAAAAGTAAGAGATTTTTAATTTTAAAAACAACGATCTGTTCTCTTCAGCCGTGCAATAACAAATTGTACCCAATGGATCGTAGCTGTTGCCAGTGTGATATGCCTCCCTGCATATTTTGCTCAGTAGCTACGAATTCAAATGCTTCACCGGCAGCGCTTTTTCACGTTGCGTTGGACACGTCTATAGTTAACGTCAACTAATAGATGGTACGCCAAACGGTACTTCACGTGTTTCGAAGAAAATATTCCGCAAACGAACGTAGCTGACTACGACCTTTGTGCGCTGATTCATTCATGTACAGCGCAATACGAAACAAGGAGTGGTAAATGAATAATTTTGTGTGAGCGTGATACGGCTTCCAAAAAGAAAAGAATGTTCTTTTAAAGTGTGATCTACATCTACATCAACGTTGATACTACGCAAGCCACCGTGTGGTTCGTGGCGGAGGGTGCCTATACCACTACTTGTCATTTCCTTATCTATTACACTCGGCAAATAGGGCGATGGAAAAACGACTGTCTGTATGCTTCCATACGCAAAATGTACGTTGGAGGCAGTAGAATTGTTCTGCACTGAGCGTCCATTGCCGGTTCTCTGAATGTCCTGAGTAGTGCTCCTCGAAAAGAACGTCGCCTTCCGCCCAGTGATTCCCATTTGACTTCCGAAAGCCTCTCCGATATACTTGCGTGTCGATCGAACCTACCGCTAACAAGTGTAGCAGTCGGCCTCTGAACTGCTTCGATGTCTTCCTTCAATAAGACCTGGTGGGGATCGCAAACACTCGAACAGCACTCGACAGTGGGTCGCACAACTGCCCTACAAGCGGTCCCCCTTTACAAATGAACCACACTTTCCAAATATTCTGTTACTAAACCGAAGTCGACTGTTCGCCTTCCCCACCACAGTTCTCACATGCTCTTTCCATTTCATACCGCTCTGCACCGCTACGCCTGTGCACTAAATCGACGTGAATGTGGCAAGCGCCACACTACTAATAATGCACTCGACCATTATCGGCTCGCTTTTCCTACTTGTCTGTATTAACTTACATTTTTCTGCATTTATAGCCGGCTGCCATTCATTACACCAAACTGGAAATTTTGTCCGTCGTCTTGTATCATCCTGCACTCAGTCAACGACGACGCCTTCCCACAGCGTCATCAGCAAACAGTCGCAGACTGGTGCAGGAGTTACCTTTTTCGTCGGCGTTTGTCGCTCTATCTTTCCCCGTCGCGATAACGTTACCGTGCGAAACTGTTTCAGCGTCCGGTAGGTAGGCGAGGCGCTAGGAGAGGGTAACTCGAATGTAATACGGGGCGTGGCAAAAAGGACTTCAACGGTTTTGGAGTGATATAAAAATTTGTTGAGATTACTTACAGAATCGTTAATTGTGTCATTTTACAGCAAAGAGCTGCAAGTCTGATTCAAGTTGTGCATCGGTACCCCATTCCGCCACCATCGTAGTGCACTGGCAAAATGGCTACTTTCACTGCTGCGTAGCGTGCTCGCTGTGCGTTTTCGTTTTAATGAAACGAACTCTGCAAGAGCTGTTGGCGTAAGACCTTCAAGCAGGCCTACAATTTACTCTTGGCACAAGAGGCGTGTTCACCGCGACATGCTGAATCAACAGATCGCCCCTGTATGTTGACAATTATGTCGAATGGGTTAGGGAGGGCTTTGCCAACAGTCCACAGACATCAACGCGACGCGCGTCTCGCGAGACTGGCATTCCACAAAAGATTGTTTGGCGAGTACTGCGTAGGCGTTTACATCTGAAACCATACGGATTCACGATGGCACAGAACATTATTGGTACACATGAGGTTGCTCTGGGCAAGTATGTGTGGAAATGTTGCATCGGATAGAGGACGACGAGAAATTCCTGAACACAATTATCTTCTGCGATGAGTCAACATTTCATATCAACGGCATGGTGAACACCCACAACTGCAGAATTTGGAGCGGCGGAAATCCATATACAACCCCGGAACACGTTCGTGAGAGCCCCAAAGCTAATGTGTTTTGTGCCCTTAGCAAACTGAAAGAGAAAATTGTTACTGGTATTTTGTTTCTGGATATGCTTGAAATCCTTTTAATTCCATAGAGCGATGAAACTTACAGTGATGGTATGGTCTACCACAAGCAAGACGTTGCACTACCTCATTTCCGCCGGCCGGAGTGGCCGAGCGGTTCTAGGCGCTACAGTTTGGAACCGCGCGACTGCTACGGTCGCAGGTTCGAATCCTGCCTCGGGCATGGATGTGTGTGATGTCCTTAGGTTAGTTAGGTTTAAGTAGTTCTAGTTCTAGGGGACATGACCTCAGAAGTTAAGTCCCATAGTGCTGAGAGCCATTTGAACCAACCTCATTTCCTCACGGAAGTTAGAGGTTTCCTCGATAATCGCTTTCCAGGTCTGCGGTTTGGCCGTGGAATGCCAATCGTATCGCATGGACGCCTCGCTTCCCAGACTTGACGTTACTGCATTTCTTTCTCTGGAGGTTTCATTGAAGATCGCGTGTGTTTCTCCCCTACCAAACAATTTAGCCGACCTGAAAACTCTAATTACGCTGCCGTTGCACAAGTTACTCTCGATTTGCTGCAACCAGTGTGGGAAGAAATTGATTGCCGGTGGGATGTTTGCTGCATCACAAATTGTAGTCACAACGAACCAAAATTATATATCATTCCAATGTTGTAAAGCCCTTTTTGACTCACTCTGTCTTGTGGAAACGTTTTTCATCAGCTGTAGGCGACTGTAAAGATGTCAGAGACATTAATTGTGGGTCACTATATTTTTCGAAAAATTAAGTAAATTTTTTTTCTGGCACTTATTTCCAGAAATTAGCTGATAGCTACGGATCCACACACGAAATAGTCCTGTTAATGTAATGGGGATCACAATGAAAAACTACTACATCCGCTTAATTGATGTGCGACGTGTTGCACGTTACACTGAACATCTTTAATCGAACTTGTGTTGTGAAAACTTTACTGTACTATTATACTAGCTGATCACGCGATGATGAATATTTTTTAGACTGTTAAAACCCATTCCATGCCTTGCTGTATACTTCTGCATTTTGCTAGCGTTAATACATTCGGTAACAATGTTTCCACTTCATACGTTCATTTCCTTCATCGTGAACAGTACAGCGCGTGGCAATTCTCAGGAACAAAGGAGATATTACGAAACATTCCTGTTGTGACCTGCCCGTAACGACATATGGCGCATGTCAAGCGTCCAGACACTTCAGATATTTCGCAAGAGAGTAACCTTTCCACTGAAATATAGCAGGCAAATGTCAAAAGCTTGTGAAAATAAATTAAGAATCTTTATCATCTTGATGGCAGTTGTCTAGAGCACCATGCATATCCAAAGTGGGGACACCGATGAACATTTGTCTGTGCGACGTCAGTGCCACGTTTAATTGAAGAGAGACATTTGGTTAATAAATGGTGCCATATTTGAATACATATTCTTGACTTTAAAGGAAAACCACAGCAGCCTGCAAGTAACACAGATTCCTGAACGTCCCGTATTTTCCCGATAGTTTCCAGTTTCTGCCGTACAACTGCTACTAAAGGTTGGCGTGCGGGATTGTGTAATCAGTATGGAATATTAATCTGTCTAATCCGGGAAGCGCAGCTTAATCACGGGAACTTTGTCTTCAGTAAAGCAGAAAACTTTGTTACGTCGTCGTCGTATACGGTCTCATGCGCAATGAAATTCGTTCTCATTTAGGTAACAATTGTTTACTTCTAACGAGCAATTATGAATCTTGCGGACTGCCATGTAGATATTCTTTACCTACATTAAAATAATGTGTGTTATAAAAGCTACATTGGAAATCACTGAAAATTGATGTAAAGTCGTTATTTGTGCAATTATTTTATTTGTGTATGGATATGGTTATGAAATCAGAAAAATGTCAGCTTGTTTCTATTGTGGTTGTTTTATTGTAAACCGTTTGTGGTGAAGCGTTGTTGTCGAGCATCTTAAAAAAAGGCTGTTAAATTAGTATTTCGTTATTCTCCTTCAGCTCGCAGAAACTTGAAAAATTTAACTTCCAGAGAACTGAATATCTTTCTTAGATTCCTCTCGATGTGCAACCAGATTGTTCTATTGAACGTTGATGGTATTCACCATATCACTTTCCTATCGACATCATACGAGATCTGTTCAAAAAATTCCGAACGTTTTCCCACATATTTCTTCTACACTTACCTTTTCTTATTGTGCATGGTCTCCTTCGAAACACTCTCCCCCACAATTCATATAACGCTCCCAACTTCGTTTCCACTGCCAGAAGCAGTCGAGGTACGCCTCTTGGTGGATCGCGCGAAGCATTGTTTGCGAATTTTCTTTTATCTTGTCTGTCGTTGCAAATCTTCGTCCTTGCAAGGGGGTTTTCAACTTTGGAAGTAAAAGAAAGTTCCAAAAGCCTTTCACAGGTTGAGAGGCGAATGTGTTTCTGGTCTTAACTCGTGTGTGCTGTTGGACGAACTTGGCGGCAACACGAAGCATCCCAAGATGCTGTGTCATAACTTAATGACATGATCCGACTGAAATGTTACATTCTTGTGCAATCTCTCGGACACTGTCTTCGTTGGCAAGCACAATTTCGCTGTCGTTCCTGACGTGAGCATCGTCGGTAGACGTGCTGAACGAGGGCCATCTTTAACATCCGTCCGGCCATTTTTAAACCGTGTCAACCACTCGTAACACCGAGTACGGGTTAAGCGCCCATCGGCGTGGGCTTCCTGCATCATTTGGTGCGTCTTTGTAAAGGTTTGGTTGAATTTCGCGCAAAATGTAATGCAGACGCATTGTTCCTCTAACTCTGCCATCTCGAAAATCGCAAACTGTGCGAAACAACGTTCTGCTCAATACAGCACTGAACAACAACTAACAGACGTAAAACAGTGAAACTTGGAGCAGTTACGCATTAAACAGGGGCGTGTGCAGGGATGCCAACCGCATTTCGCTCCAACACACCGTTGGCGCGAAATTACAAATGTTCCGTAATTTTTTGAACAGCCCTTGTATAAACAGTTATGTTGAAGACTTTTGCACTTATATTAACAAGATACACAGTATGCTTCGCTCTCGGCGTAAGCGCTGTCAGTGGCACTGCGCGGGAACCAATAGACGCGTTGCTGAGATCGTGTGCCAGGTAGCCGCGAACAGAATACGGGAGCTGCGCGCGGCCTTGGAAAGAAATCTGAGAGAATCGTTGAGCCATTTACGAGCAGCAGCATCTGCCCACGTAACTCTGCACAAACTGGCACTGCACAAAATATTTGCAGTGCGTCGACTGACCAATCCAGATACTTTTGCTGAACATCAGGTTACCGCAGTCTGTGCCCAGTGGAGAGGCCTATTCTCTGCAGTTTGTTGCGCACTAAGTATAACACGTATTGTTGGACTGATCGTGTCCAACAACCTGTAACCTCTGCTAGGTGTGCGAACAATATACTGCCAATTTCGTCAGAGAACTAACAATTACGGAAAAGATCAGTGGATATGGGGGATAGTGCAACTGTACAGAGCTTGAGTGACACTAGCTGTCCCGTGCCCGCCCTTTTATGGTTTCAGTTGGAACGCGTGGGCAGACGGCGCTGACACAGCAGCCTGAAGTGCCAAAGGGCGCAACGGTTTTGACGGGACTCCTTTCGGAGGGACCTCCAAATTCGGTTGAAATAAGTTACGCACAGTCGCAGCAACGGGCCAGACTGACTGTCATGCGGAGTTCCCATCCTTCTTAGGGAAATAACTACTGGTTCCCCAAAAGCCAGAAACCCGTAAACGAGCAAACTTTTTCAGCAAAGTCGCCCTTGTCTGCCCGCGAATTTTGTCAAACAAGCCCGTACACGTACAAAGTTTGTCAGTTTAATCTCACTTTGAAGCAGACGCTGTTCGTGTTCGTGAGTATTTTGACAGTAGTGAGAACGGCCACAAATACAGACAAAGCAAGTCTGGCATTGACTTCGGCAATCTGTTCGAACAAGAAGAAGAAAAGGAAGAAGAAGAAGAAGAAGAAGAAGAAGAAGAAGAAGAAGAAAGAAAAGACGCTGGTTCAGGGAGTGTCTTTAATGAGACAAATGGAGTTACTCGACCCTCACACTGAAAAAGAAGACATGCTTATGCGAAAATTTATTCTCTTCTATTTGTTCTTCTGAGGGTTCCTTAAAATACGATAACGTCGAAACATATAGCCCACAGCGTTCGTGCAAGAAACGGAGAGATTAGACTTTTTTTTAATTTCATTATTCTCCCGCTTGTACGACGGTTGCCCAGAAAGTAACGCACCGCATTTTTTTTTCAACACTTCATTATTGAACATAATGAGAATTACACACACGAAAGAATGGTGTTTTATTTACACACTGTATTTTTCCACGTAATATCCATCCCGTCCTCTGGCGTTCCTCCAGTGCTAAACTAGGGCGTGTATTCCCCGTCGGTATCAATTGTTGTCGCGGTGGCGGAGCTAGTGCTTCGCTCTGTGAATCACCTCCCCATCGTCCTTAAAACGTCTTCCACGAATGCCACCATTCAATGCGTCTGTCCTCCCGATTGACATCAGCTCGCTGCAACATGTCATGTGACAGACGTGGATGGTCTCCCCGACCACTGCAAATCGTGAAGCTCCGTCGAACCGCCTTCTGATAGCGTTTGTGAATATTCTCCACAGTTTCTTCCTCTGCCTGTAACGTACATCACTTACAGACTCTATCTGTCAGAAGTGACGGAAAGTTGGCGCGCTCAGTCAGGAGACTTTAAATAATACACAGGTAACGTTTCGCATTCTTAACATCGCTTTCGGCTGAGAAAAAAAATGCAGTGCATTACTTTCTGGGCAACCCTGGTGTGTTATGCGCAGAATTTTGATATCTCCTTAACCTCTTCCTACGTAATGTATCCTTCGGAAAGATTAGGTACGCTATCATTTTGGTAATTGCCATCGCTGTTTGTTTCCATCCTTTTATCGTATTTTCCATGGTTGCAGAATCTCACGATATATGCGGCGAAACGTCGACACGAACCACGTTCGCTACCGTGCCAAATTTTCCGTCAATCAGAATTTCTCGCACACTCTTCAAACACAATGTATGCTTCACAAGACACATCAAACATAGTAAAGTTTGACAAATTAGTTGATTGTGTACGGTGGCCTTTAGACGAGACAGTCTGTATTTGTAGGGAATACCAATACTATGGAAGTTACTCACTATGCATTTCAGAAATTCTGTTTTGAGTCGGTGATTTTCCGTAGACCAGTATATACCAGAGAATTCTCATTTTTTTTATAACTAAACATAATATCAAATTTTTTTCGAATAAATGCCGTCCCCCACCCGCCCCCGCCATAATGTACTTTGCTCTAGTTAGTAAACTGAAGGGCGAATCCATCGACACACTCGTCACTTGCCTGGTGGAGGGAGCCCGGGTGCGGCCCCTGTCACTGAGTTGCGTGAACTTTGCTCTGCGTGTTACCGGTGCACCACGCTCGTTCATCCGCCGTACGGGCGTAGCTCACAATCCAGTCCCGCGAGGAGGCGTGTTGTGCGGAACTCTATACGACCAGGTACACAGGTACTGCACTAAGATTGAAAAGATGCGCAAGATCAGGTTCGTAACATCTCTCTTATTAACAAGATTTGGTGGGTGCGACATTCGCAACAGGCGAGGCATAGTAATTCATTTAGAGAGATCCGCTTCAGTTGTAGTTGTATTTATTGAAAACCACGACCGGTTTTGAGATTTTAAAATCCCGTCCTCAGGTGTATGAACTTACAGTATTTGGTAATAACCTGACGTGCCAATGAAACTGGTATAGGCATGCGTATTCAAATACAGGGATATATAAACAGGCAGAATACGGCGCTGCGGACGGCAACGCCGCCGGCCGAAGTGGCCGTGCGGTTAAAGGCGCTGCAGTCTGGAACCGCAAGACCGCTACGGTCGCAGGTTCGAATCCTGCCTCGGGCATGGCTGTTTGTGATGTCCTTAGGTTTAACTAGTTCTAAGTTCTAGGGGACTAATGACCTCAGAAGTTGAGTCCCATAGTGCTCAGAGCCATTTGAACCATTTGAACGGCAACACCTATATAAGAAAACAAGTATCTGGCGCACTTGTTACCTCGGTTACTGCTGCTACAGTGGCAGGTTATCAAGATTTAAGTGAGTTTGAACGTGGTGTTATAGTCGGCGCACGAGCGATGGGACACAGCATCTCCGAGGTAGCGATGAAGTGGGGATTTTTCCGGACGGCCATTTCACGAGTGTATATCAGGAATCCGGTAAAACAATAAATCTCCGACATCGCTGCGGCCGGAAAAAGATCCTGCAAGAACGGGACCGACGACGACTGAAGACAATCGTTCAACGTGACAGAAATGCAACCCTTCAGCAAATTGCTGCAGATCTCAATGCTAGGCCATCAACAAGAGTCCGCGTGCGAACCATTCAACGAAACATCATCGATGTGGGCTTTCGGAGCCGAAGGCCCACTCGTGTTCACTTGACGACTGCACGACTCAAGAGCTTTACGCCTCGCGTGGGCTCGTCAACACCGAAATTGGACTGTTGATGACCGGAAAAATGTGGGCTTGTCGGACGAGTCTCGTTTCAAATTGTGTCGAGCGGATGGACGTGTACGGGTATGGAGACAACCTCATGAATCCATGGACCCTGCGTATCAGCAGGGGACTGTTCAAACAGTGGAGCCTCTATAATGGTGTGGGGCGTGTGAATCTGGAGCGATATGGGACCCGTGATACGTCTACATACGATTCTGACAGGAGACACGTACGTAAGCATCCTGTCTGATCACCTGCATCCATTCATGTCCATTGTGCATTCCGACGGACTTGGGCAATTCCAGCAGAACAATGCGACACTCCACACGTTCAGAATTGCTAGAGAGTGCATCCAGGAACACTTCTGAGTTTATACACTTCTGCTGGCCACGAAACTCCCCAGTCATTTACATTATTGAGCATACCTGGGATGCCTTGCAACGTGCTGTTCAGAAGAGATCTCCGCCCCCTCGTACTCCTACGGATTTATGGACAGCCGTGCAAGATTCGTGGTGTCGGTTCCCTCCAGCACCACTTCAGACATTAGTCCATGCCACGTCGTGTTGCGGCACTTCTGCGTGGTCGCGAGGGTCCTACACGATATTAGTCAGGTGTACCAGTTTCTTGGGCTCTTCAGTTCACATAACACGCGGTAGGACCAGTTAGTTTCCGCCGACATGCAAGGACTGCAACTCTTGCACTGACTGGCCCGACCGCATGTTGTGTGTTCACAAATACTATGATTTCATACACCTGAAGGTGGGATTTTAGAATCTCTCTATATTAATTATCTTGTATTAACACTCAATTGATATTTCTGTTTCCGCCTCTCACAGTTTCTCTAAGGGCCTTGACGTCCCAGAATTCTTAACATTTTTTGTGCCAGCTTAAAATAACTCGTCGCGCGGTCCGTCGATTTGCCTGTTCAGCTGGAGCCACGGTGACTCACCAGCTGTATGATTCATTCCCCGCCGCATCCAAGGTCAGACAGCGAGGCACCAGCCTGTACTACACGAGTACATTATAAAGCGGGCGTAGTGACGATTACGATAAAGAGCGAATCAACGGCAATCAGAAGGTCGCACGCTAGTCATACGAAACGGCTCTCATTTATCCCTGAGATGCTGTATTGCTGCATCAGGTCGTTCGCTGTGAAAATAAATGCCCAAGCTGCAGCAGCAGTTGTGGCGTATAACTCACTGTTTTGGGGAGGGAGGGTTCGAATGTTATCCGTCCCTGCTGATACTGGTTGTGGCTTGACGCAAATACCTAAGCTGACAGTTTTGTCGTTGATCGTCATTAGGCACCTGGAACGAGATTTTCCACTAAATACATGGCATGACATTGATTTCACGAAGAAACAGGGTTGTTTGTCAGAACTTTGCATAAATAACTCAATTTTTTTTTTCTTGTTCTAGAGTAAGCACAACAGTGGCGTTCTTTTTCCGGAAATCATTTTGTCCATAGACTATATTTTAAGTTTCTGTGGACTCGTCGTCGGAAAGTAACATTTACAGTGTATTACATAATTCTTTAAGATACAATTCCCGGGCAAACCCCAATTACGTACGAGTCGTGTGCAATAATCAGTGCACCTCCAAACTCTCGGTAAATTATTTACGATATTATTTATTCTTAACGTCATTATAGAATGGTGAACCAGCGGATATTAATGGACAAAATAATTTCCTAAAAATCATATGCCTGAAATATTTGTAAATAAAGCGATGTACAAATGCAGTTTTGTAACTTAATAAAAATACCTGTCCGCCAGCAGATTCTCAAAACCTCTAAGCAAGAAAGACTCAAAATCCTTGTAAAATCTTGAGCACATTCTTTAAACATGAGGAAATGTGAAGCTGCTTTCGATAACAAAACGCAGTGGTGATGGAAATTAACTACAGCCATTCAACCATTTTCTAAAAAGTGTGTTGTTTCGGTAACCCACCAAAATGTTTTGTAATTAGATAAACTTGTGTACTTCGGAGTTGCTGACATCTGATTCCCGAGAACAATATCCCTGAAGTAAAAAGTTAAATTGTCACTGACTATACTGCAAAGACTTAAACGCATTGCAAATGTAGTTAGTAGGTTAGGACTCGTTGTTACTGTTACATCACGGTATTTGTGCAGCAGTTTTCTTAAGAAAAGAAAGTTTCGTAGATGAATGTTTTAATTGAATAATGCAATCCCCACGCGTCCGCAGCAACTTTTTTTACTTAACAGGATACAAACGATCTTCGAATCAGCTGTTAGCCATGATGATGATGATGGTGGTGGTGCGATACCTATAGTCGACACGTGCACTTGTAAACGTTTGCGTACGTCGTTGGTCGTTGTTTTCTGTGTAATGTGCGTTGTGTAAAACACCGCATATAAGGTAGTCAGATTTTAGGATGACGTGTGTAAGATATGGAATTAAGTATTATCGGTGACTATACCGATTCTTAATTTGATGTATATTCTCCTATCATTCCAGTTCAAGCTGTATAACCGGATGTCATGACTATTGTGTGAAATAGAGGTTGTGTGATGCACATTATTACTTCTGTAGACGTTAAGTTTGCTGTTAATGTTACCATAGTTTGAACTTGTATACGTACTGTGATTCTTTGTCGTGGGATTGTTAAGGAAACTTGTGCTGTAAGTTAAAGCAAAAGCACAGTGATGGAAATAGTCTTACCTCATGAAACACCAGGCCGATATTTACCAAAGTTTGTGGAGATTGGCAACACCTAACGGGGTATCAATGATAAACGTCTATTCCACTCTCAACTGATGTCCATGATCATCCGTGTGATGTCTCTCCCTCACTCCCTCTCCCTCCCTCTCTCTTTTTCTCTCTTTTTCTCTCTCACACGCGGGCGCTATACAACCTTGTATCCGTTGAGGTCTGGGAGCAAACTGTCTCCCAATATCATAATGAGGAATTTATTGCCACGTCTTACACATACTGTGTCCAGAATGAGGTTTTCACTCTGCAATGGAGTGTGCTTTGAAGTTTGGAAGGTAGGAGATGTACTGGCGGAAGTGAAGCTGTGAGGACGCGTCGTGAGTCGTGCTTGGATAGCTCAGTTGTTAAGGCACTTGCCAGCAAAAGGAAAAGATCCAGGGGTCGAGTCTCGGTGTAGCATACAGTTTTAATTTGCCAGGAAGTTTCACATACTGAGTCAGTTGATGAATACTGCCGGCTGTGGGCTGGTGTGAAATCCGTCGCATCCCAGACATGGTCGATTAGCAACAAATCAAGGAATGGGGCAGTCCAATCAAAGACCTGTAATGTGGGCTGGTGCATTATCTGCTGGAATGTATTACACTTGGTACACTGGCCAATGGAGGCTGTGGTGACGTCGTGGCATCTCGACATCTTAACAGTTGATGATGCCCGGATTCAGCTGTTATTCATCTGTTCGACATTCTCACGGTTTAGTCGTCCTGGAAGGACGTGAGGCTACTCTCGTTAGGGCTCATTTGTCCAGCGTCCGCCTCGGCACCGTCCGTTGCGTAGCAACTGCGCTACGGCCAACACTCTGTGCGACGTGTCGGTACGATGGATGCTGCCATATCCCTCGTGCCGATGATCGGGTCTTTCTCGAGGCGCGGAAGACGGGGGTAAGCTGCACAGAACCAGTAGCCATCTTCTCCCCACACTGTTCTTCATCAGTAGGAATGGCTTTACTCTGTGTTGAAAATTCTAAAACTAAGCTCGAATTAAGATGAAATCTTAATGACCGCATCGCACTGACGTCCTCGGTTGTGTTCACTCGAGGTGTTTGCGGTGCGACACTTTCCGTTTCCGTTAGTGTGATTACAGCGCAGCCCATTGGCATAGTCGGTGGTGTTAGTGAATGTTCGGCCTCTATCATGCGTAGAAGTTAGATCCAACATTGCTAAGCGTCTGGGGCCGTGTAAATTTCACAACAGACCCGGTATTCGTATCTTTCAGTATTGATCTACTTAACGTGCCCTCGCCGATCATATGCATTGGTCCTTGCTAATATCTACCTTGGACGTTTTCCGCTGCCAGTTCACACTTGAGCGAGCAAAAACTACTTGTTAATGAGGTGATAGACCCCCGTATAGGAGGAGAGCACCGTCGAGCGCCGAGCGCGTGCCTGCTGCTCACCTCTGGCACTACCAAGTCTCACTCCAGCAGGCACCTATAAGACGACTGCCGTCGGACACTGTTGCTTTGTATTAGTCGTCGGAAAAAATTCACTTATTGTGAAAAGTTCGAACAGTGTCGCGTTCCTGAGACCTACGTTGACAAGCGACCTCATCTGAAGACAGTACCGGAGCAGTAAAATGTAAACTCTAACCTCAAGCGCAGTGCCCCAAGAAACGAGCCGCTTTCCAGGCCCTTAGCCATAGCGGAAGTAGAAAGTGCTGTCGAGCAACTGAAAGTCGGTAAGGCTGCTGGCCCTGACATCTATAATGAATTTATTAAGAACATGGGCCCACACTGCATACGCTGGCTCGCTTCGCTCTTCACTTACATACTCAAAGAGAACGAGCTTCCCAGACAATTCAAACTGTCGAAAGTTATAGCCACTCTCAAACCTGGCAAGCCTGAAGACAGCCCTGAAAGCTACCGCCCTATAGCACTGCTCAGTTGTACATTCAAACTTTTGGAACGAGTCCTCCTAACCAGAATAGCACCGTTCGTCGAGGCTGCTACCCCTCCTGAACAAGCTGGCTTCAGACGAGGACGCTGCTGCACCGATGAAGTTCTTGCCCTAACTATCCACATTGAAGCAGGTTTTCAAGGGCATCTGAAATCAACAGCTGTCTTGGTCGACCTTACAGCCGCCTATGACACTGTCTGGCGACAGGGACTGATCTACAAGCTGTTGCAAGTTGTACCGAGAAATTGTCGATCTAATATCGAGCATGCTTTGTGAAATGCAATTTGAAGTGTTTCTAGGCAGCTCTAAAAGCCACAAACGGAAACTAAATAATGGACTACCACAGGGATCTATTTTAGCCCCATCACTATTCAATTTATACATTAATGATTTACCAACCACAATATCAACTAAATTCCTCTATGCTGATGACATCGCACTGGTAGCACAGAGCACTAATTTCGAAGATGGTGAACGAATTCTTACGGAGGATCTGGAGAAGATGTCAACTTTCTTTAAGACCTGGAGACTGGTCCCAAGAACATCAAAAACTGAAATCTCTTGTTTCCATCTAGCGAACCGTGGTGCGAACTGCAAACCAAGAGTTCTGCTCAATGGACAGACGTTGAGGTACAATCCTCTCCCAAAATATCTCGGAATCACTCTAGATAGAACCCTGAGCTACAAAGAGCACATCACCAAGCTTTCTCATAAAGTTGCTGCAAGGAACAACATACTACATAAGCTCAGTGGTACAACCTGGGGAACCTCTGCTGACTGTCTCTGCGTTTAACTGGCATCAGTCTTGTGCGCTCTGCTGCTGAGTTCTGTGCACCTGTCTGGTTGGAAAGTGTGCATGTGCAGGAGGTAGACACAAAACTTAACGACACAATGCGCTGCATTACTGGTTCCATCAAATCAACCCCATGCCACTGGTTCCCTGTACTGTCACATCCCTCCACCTCACTTAAGTCTGAAACAAGCTGTACGGAGGGTGAATGTAATGCAGAAGAGCAGACAATTGAACATTTAATCCAGTGCTGTCCACTTCATTCATATCCCGGGATTCCCGACGACTTGTTCACTCTCACACCCAGCTTAATTAATTGGTTAAAAAACACGGACTATAAGGTTTAATCTTGTCTTATATCATATGTATATTGTATAAAATCACTTGCCTTGTATCAACTGTATATTGTATAAAATCATCATACGATTAAATAAAATAAATCTGAAGACAGGCGAGTATGCGATACTGATCGTGCTTAATAGATACAATATAAGGCTGTTTTCGTAGCGAGGATCGCAGTATAGTGAGGTGCTAAATTTTTAAAAGCACGACCTCTGCTTTCGGTGTTCCACTGTCTCTTGTTATGCCAAGTCAGTCGTCCGCGTCGAATGTCGTGCATTGTCGCGGCGGCGAGACGACGACGTCGGGGTGGTGGAGGGGGAGGCGTCGTAACAGCAGGTGCGGTGCGCGCGCGCCTGCGCCCTGTCTTGCTGCAGCTGCGCCGGGCGCCGCACTGCGCCGCGCCGCGCCGCGCTGCCTCGGATCTGTTGGCGGCGCGGCGCGTCGCGTGATTGACAAGCCGCGCTGCGCTGCGCGCACGCCGCCAGATAGGCCGCACGCGACGCGCACATCTCGGTCTGGCATCGCCAGCGCCGCTGGCCGTGCGACGCCGCCAGCCATAACACAAAACAGAACGAGGACTCGCTTCAGACAAACCTTTTGCTTCACAAAACTGGTGTTTTTGTACAAGAGGGGAGGTGCTGACACAATTATTAAATCACTCTGTGAGTCCCATTTCTGACACGCCCTACGTCCGGAAGATAGCCACCGTCTCGTAGCCGTTACTAGTTGGGTCGGTCCAGACTCCGTGAACCCGACACGCAAATTTACGATACCGACTGCACGATTGCGGCACACATCTCGTTTTCTTTAACGAATCCCAACGAAAAAGTACCCAATGAGCGTCAACGTCTACGATCGATCTGAACGTGACGTACATTCCTATCGCTGAATATACCTGTCATGAGCAAAGGCGTGCTTGTCACCTTTTTGCAATGTTGTGCGAACCCTGTCACGAAATGTCGGTTTCTGGTGGCAGTTGGAGAAGTACACGAGTTTTTACATATTCGTGGCACATGCTACTGCGGATACGATGACAAGTGATGCTCCAGTGACGCGATTTCTCATCAGATATCACCACACATCATCCTTGGTGCTGAAGCACTTATATTTTTTCATGGGAAGCGGGTTTTCATTTCGTTAGACAGTTGCGTGGTTCGCTATATATTGACATTTATTATGGGATCATCTGAAAATTGTATGGTAGGCAAGACCTATACATATATTGCAGGGTAACTTCAAAACAAGATTTTCGAGCTGCGAAGTTTATCGGGCTGTATTACGAACGCTTCACAGATATCTCAGTTGTCGAACGGTCTCTAAGGTAGTGGGATTTGCCACCGCTTTTATACGTTACAGAAAGTAGCTTCGCCGTCCCACTAAAGTGCATGATTCCAGTATGTGATTTTAGGTGAACTTGATCTGTGCCTTCAGTTGGTTGAATAGAGGGAACATACCCATACCTTCACGAAAAGCATTACTTTTGGA
Source organism: Schistocerca nitens (assembly GCF_023898315.1). Lineage (NCBI taxonomy): Eukaryota > Metazoa > Arthropoda > Insecta > Orthoptera > Acrididae > Schistocerca > Schistocerca nitens. The sequence continues at coordinate 1,299,273,877 of NC_064614.1, forward strand.
ATGTTTCCATAGCAAAGACAAAAATCAAGTAGTTCTTAGAAACCATTCAGTAGAATAGATCAAAAATGCTTTTATTTGAGACATTAATAACTGCTCAAGTAACTTGATGTTGTAATCAACAGCACCTTTAGACAGGGCAGAGGCAACTAACTAATGACTAAGTTAACAAACAAACAAACAGGGCAGAAGCTTATTCATGGATGCATCTGTTGGACTCAAAGGAAGACAGGCGGAAGAGAAGTGACATGTAAAGCTTTTAATCGGAATGAAGGAAAAATACTGTATGGAAACAAGTGTAAGTTTCACATAGTAAACAGTTGAATTCCGAGATTACTGCCCTACTAAAATCCAAAATACGGGCGTTCACGGCATGGCGAGGAGCTTGTTTCGTTAATTAGATTAGTAATATTGTGACCAAAACTCTGGAGACAAGAAGAACAAATAAATCATTTTAGCAATGACGACGACAAAAAACATAAATTTCCATGGAATTAGTCAAAGTGAAGAGTTTGAGTTCGTTCTAGCTACATATTATGTAGGGCAGGGCTTCACAACATACGTGCTCGCGGAGCAAGCTGTGAGCAGCAAGGCGCGAGCACGGAGCAGCGCGAGCACGCTACCCCCACTACCGGACCAGAGTGGAGAGTGGGGAAAGTCACGTGGGGCACACAGCAGCTGCCGCCAGTCAATGTAAATCCGCGGCCACCTGCAGGGATATCACTCACGAAATATTACTGCGACAAATGAAACAAATAAAGGAGAATGTACACATGCCACATAATTTTATTAGCTTAGTGTATGCCTCTACATTCGCATTAATTTGTGAACTGTTACACAATAAAAGGTATCACTGAAGTGTGGGATTCTCGGTTATCTTATACTTTTTGCCCTTTACAATTGCGTCTATGTTCGGAGTGATTGTTCTTGTGCATTTTAGGCGCAGCGTGCAGTTTAATTTCGATCAGACAATGCGTTTCTCAGGCGCGTCTTGTTACATTTCATTGCAGAGAACAGTTGTTCACAAATATACCTGGAACCGAACATTGATATTATTGTAGCCGCCAGTTTGTGCAAACGAGGAAATCTATCCTGAGGGAAGTGTCTGTAGAATTCCAAAATGTTTTTCTTGTTTTGAAATTTGTCTCTTTATTCTCTGTCACACTGCAGGTCAATAATTTCTTACTGCGGCTCAGGACGAATCTCTTAAATATTCGCTGAATATGGAGAGAACAGATCAAAATCACTGTCTAGTGCTGTCAGATCTTGAAAGCGCTGATCAACTGGGTGGTGCTAAGAAAGCAACAACGATAAGATGAGACCGAACTGTCTGAAAATACCTCTCGGTCAAAGAATGACGAAGGACACGTGCGGTCCTATCCAGGACCCACAAGCTCGTAGAATTGGACCATCTCTGCGCATCTGTCAACTGAATATCGAAGGGATAAGTCGAGCGAAATGTGAGTATCTTTCCAGGCTCACACAGAAATATGCAGTTGATATCATCGCACTTCAAGAAACGCACACAGCTGATGAATCACAGCTGCAGAGTAGGGGGAAAATACCGGGCTTTAAACTGATAGCCTCTAATCACCATCAAAATTATGGCCTTGCAACTTACGTCAAGAATCACATAACAAACTACCAGCCGCTGTCAGAAAATTCTGAAAATGACATTTTTACAACTGCTGTTAAAATTGAAAACCTAACGATAGTTAACGTGTACAAACCCCCAGGGACTAACTGGCCTAATCCCGTTCTACCGTCTCTGCAACACCCAACTATATACCTCGGTGATTTCAACAGTCATCATCACCTGTGGGGATATATGGAGAATGACCTCAACGGTGAAGCGCTTGAGGACTGGATGGAAACTGAAAACCTGAATTTAATTTACGATGCTAAAGATCTGCCTACCTTCCACTCAGCTCGCTGGTCCCAAGGCTATACCCCAGATCTGTGCTTCACAACTCAGTCTCATAATTCCCTAAATCAAGTACGACGAACTGTGCTCAAGGAATTCCCACATAGTCAACACAGACCTATTATATTGGAGGTGGGGATGTCTATACCTGTTGTACGATCACATCCTAAACCGAGGTGGAACTTCAAGAAAGCCAACTGGACTGAATTTGCAAAGCAAACAGATTCCAATATCAGATGGATCAAACCAACGTACAACAACTACAGCAGATTTGTTGGGGTTATCAAAGGTGCAGCCAGACGATGTATTCCTAGAGGGTACCGTAAAGAGTATATCCCTGGTTGGAGTTCCGAGAGTGAGGAGTTACTAAAAGAATATGAAGACCATCCTAACTCTGACAATGCAACAAGCCTCCTCCAGTCCCTGGATGATAATCGAAGAAAGATCTGGCATGAAACTGTGGGGTCCCTAGATTACACCCATTCTAGCAGAAAAGCCTGGTCTATCATCAGGAAATTAAACTCTTCAAACCCTACAACAAAAAGATCAAAAAATGCCATCAATTTGAATGACTATGCTAAACACCTTGTGTCAGTTACAAAGAATATAAAGGACAAGCAAGCCAAAAGGGATATCAAACTACAGTTGAACACCAAGAAAAGAGCAGCCCTACAGTCTTCCGAATTCTCTACTCCATTTCAAGAAGAGGAAACTAAAGCTGCAATCAAAAGTATGAAACTTGGAAAAGCAGCTGGATATGATGGAATATACCCAGAATTCCTGGCTCACTGTGGACCAGCTACAGTAAAATGGTTGACCAACTTCCTTTCAAACATCCTGCAAACTGGAAACATCCCACATCTGATGAAGAAATCAAAAATATTAGCCATACTGAAACCAAATAAAGATCCCACAAAAGTGGAAAACTATCGTCCAATAGCACTCTTGAGTATCACTTATAAACTCCTTGAGCGTCTGATCTACAACAGAATCTGTGAAACAATCAACCATCATATTCCTATCGAGCAAGCAGGATTTAGACCTGGGAGAAGTTGTAACGATCAGGTACTATCTCTCACTACGCACATTGAAAATGGGTATGAGAAGAAATCAGTAAGTGTGGCTGCCTTTTTGGATCTATCTGCTGCCTATGACACTGTCTGGCGAGAAGGACTCCTTTTAAAATTTGTGAGTGTTATCCCATGTCGTAAACTCACGGCCTTACTCAACAATATGCTAAGCAATAGGTACTTTCAGATCTACTCAGATAATGATAGGAGCAGAATGTTTAAACTAAATGACGGCTTACCTCAAGGGTCTGTTCTGGCTCCCCTCCTTTTCAATTTGTATACACACGACTTACCAGAAACATCTTCAAGGAAATTCATATATGCTGATGATATTTGTCTGGTGACTCAGTGCTCCAACTTTGCTGATGCTGAAACTATTCTATCCACTGATCTGGAAGCCTTAGACAAATATTTCAAGAAATGGTGCCTCCACCTAAATCCTCAGAAAACAGTTATATCTGCATTCCACCTACGTAACAGACAGTCAAATTACAAACCAGAAGTTGTATTCAGAGACCAAGTGTTGCCATACTGTAGTACACCAAAGTACCTGGGATTAACACTAGATAGAACTCTGTCTTTCAAGCAGCATTTATCAAATGTGGCTGCTAAAGTTAAAACTAGAAATAATATTCTTCAGAAGCTTGTTGGTACATCATGGGGAGCCAATACTAACGTCCTGAGATCTACAGCATTAGCTCTGTCATATTCTGTTGCTGAATATTGCTGCCCAACCTGGATCAACAGTGTTCACACTAAGAAGATAGACGTGCAACTCAATCAGGCAATGCGATTAATCACAGGATGTATTCGGAGCACAAACACGCTGTGGCTGCCGGTTCTAAGTAATATCCCACCTCCAGCCCTAAGAAGATCAGAAGCTCTCCTAAAGACGTGGAAAAACATTCAGCAGAACCCCCAGCTCCCCATCCATCAAGATATTGTACAAGGAACACACCAACGCTTGAAATCGAGGAAACCACCATGGCGCACAGCACTCGACCTTGAAGGATCTGCTTTCAACATTAACAGTTCATGGAAACTCCAGTGGGATCAGTCTTCAGTAGCCAATAAACATCTAGTCGAGGACCCTTCCAAGCAGACGCAAGGATTTGATCTTCCAAGGCGTCAGTGGAGGATCATTAACCGCATTCGAACTGGACAAGGCAGATGTGGCTATCTACTGCACAAATGGGGATGGGTTGGCTCTGCAAATTGTGACTGTGGTGCCCCCTCACAGACGATTCATCACATTGTTGCTGACTGCCCTCATCGTACTTTCAGAGGAACTTTAATGGACATTCATCGTACATCGGATGAAGCAGTCAAGTGGATTGAAGAACTAGATATAGAGCTGTAAAATTGTACGAACTTGTGATTGTACATTTTAGTCCTGAAAATATTGTATATAAATGTAAATCAATGTACACATCATACGATAAATAAAAAACGTGAATAACGTTCACAGTCTTTGTGAACATCTTGCATGGATGATAATTTAGGAAAATGAGCTAGGTTTCCTGTTTCCAGCAGACTCACCCAAAGTGTCAATTTCATTTTAAAAGCTCGTATTCGATCTATGAAATGAGTAATTAGCAGATCTTTACCTTGTAGTAAAATGTTCAAAGCATTCAGATGGCTAGTTAAATCTGCTAAGAACGCGAGATCACATTCAAACGTGCGCGCGCATTTCCCCTCCCTCCCTACTCCGTGACCTTGCACCTGCTCGCGAGTACGTGCCTGAGCAGACGCGAGTACTCGCGCTCAAAACCGGCCAGTTGTTAAGCCCTGATGTAGGGAATTGTTGCTAGAAGTCGATTCCGTCTTGACTCTTCGGTCCGTCTGTAATGCCCCCGTTGCTGACGAGGCTTTATAAACTCTAATCTTTCTTGGACATTCGGCTGGACTGGTATCGGAAAACCCCTTTTCCTATCGTTTATTGAACTTGGGTTAGCAGTGAAGAAATGATAGTTTACCCATCAGTTACCGCGAGAAGACGAGCTAAGTCTTTCTTCCACCACATAATGAAATTATAACGATAACGTGTTAGGCATGTAACAGAAAATTCAGATGCAAATACTGAGTTCGTGTGGAGGTGGCCCGTCTAGGTAGGTACTTCGGCAAAGCCGAGACATTCGTGGCACATTCCAAGCGCCAGCATGGCTGTTAATTTGAACGATTAGCTCTACTTCTGTTCTTGTCACATCCAGGTAGCTCTGAAAAAACAAAATTGGTGACGCTTCTTCACCAAGAAGCTTCCTTTAAGCGTACCGTAACATTAACTTCTGGCACGTGTTGTTACTACTGTTATACTCGTATTATCTCGTTTCGGTGGCACCAACAACATCACACACGGTAGCCACCGATGTTACCTCAGTTTACGCCGTAGTAACTGACGAAGACTCGTGTCGCGGTCTCCAACAGTTACGCGAAACGTTGGTGAATTATACTCATCTGTGTAGGCAGGTGGCTGCCCGCAGACTTAGGGATATTAGTCGGAGCAGGCTAAAAGTTGAGCTTGTGACCTCGAGTGCCACTCCCAGATACCTCACGTCCGTGTGGTGTTTATCTGACTACTCGGTCACTATTCGAGAGTGCCCGGATACTGCCCTACTTTGCGGAGCGTACAGGTCACTAGTAAGCTCTGTAAGCGGACATAGGTGGAAATGATTCTCTATCACGTAGGTTCTTGTATCGTCCTCTTAGGTTTAATGGTAGGCGCACCAGCATTTCATTTCTTTGCGCGTAATACTTCCCCGTACGAGAACACTTCTACACACCGTAACCGTTCGATGCATTCGTACGCTGTCGTTGGTATGTCGAGTTAATCATCAGCCAGGACTTCATCTTTCAGAGCTTATATGAAAAACAGGTGACACTTGTACTCACATGACACTAGTTTGTGTATCGCACAACAGGTAGTTCGGGTAGTACGACTGTTGTTCTGTCAAGTCGATTGGTGATTTGTCGTCCGTACTCCAACTGTTGCGGGCTCGTTGTTGACAAAGGCAGCGGCAGTTTTACCCGATCTTGTTAGTGAAATCGTAGTGTGGCGCTGTGGCCAGCGGAAAGCCCAGTTGTCGCTAGACGTCTGTTTCAGGGTGGCTGGTCCGATGGCGTGACCTTTCTCCAATTGCAGTACAAAGTCATTGAACATATTCTCAGTTCGAATATTATAAACTTTCTTGAGACTGAGAAGCTTCTGCAAAACTCAGCTTGCACTTTTCTCACGTGATATATGGGAGCTATGGACGAAGGGCAACAGGCAGACTCCTTATTTGTAGATTTCCAGGGAGCATTTCACACGGTGTCCCATTGCAGGATGATAACGAAGGACGAGCATGTGAAATAAGTTCAAAGATATGTGGGTGGCTCGAAGACTTCTTAAGTAATACAACTCAGTATGTGTGTTGATGAGAGACAAGGATATCGCCACGAGTGCCCCAGGGAAGTGTGACAGGACCGCTGCTGTTCTCTGTATACGTAAATGATTTGGCGGACAGGGTGGGCGGCAGTGTGCGGCTGTTTGCTGATGATGCCGTGGTGTACGGTGAGATGTCGAAGTTGAGTGGCTGTAGTTGGCGTGATGAAAGGCAGCTAGACCTAAATGTGGAAAAATGTAAGTCAATGCGCATGAGTAGGAGGAACAATGTAATGTTCGGTTACAGTGTTACTAGTGTCCTGCGTGACGCATTAAAGTCGTTTAAACACCTTGGCATAACGTTGCAAATCGATATGAAATGGAACGAGCATGTGTGGTAGGGGAGACGAGTGGTCGGCCTAGTTTATTGGGAGAATTTTAGGAAAGAGTGGTTCACCTGTGAAGGGGACTGCTGCATGACGCTAGTGCGACCTGTTCCTGAGTATTGCGCGAGTGTTCGGGATACGTACCAGGTCGGACTGGAGGAAGACATCGAAGCAATTCAGAGACGGACTGCTAGATTTGTTACTGGTAGGTTTGAACGAGGCGTAAGTGTTTAGGAGATGCTGCAGGAACTCAAATGGGAAACCCTGCAGGGTAGGTGACGTTCTTTTCCAGAAACACTATAGACAAAACTTAGAGAACCCGCATTGAAAGCTGACTGCCGAACGATTCTACTGCCGCCAACATACCGGGTGATCAAAAAGTCAGTATAAATTTGAAAACTGAATAAATCACGGAATAATGTAGATAGAGAGGTACAAATTGGCACACATGCTTGGAATGACATGGGGTTTTATTAGAACCAAAAAAATACAAACGTTCAAAAAATGTCCGACAGATGGCGCTTCATCTGATCACAATAGCAATAATTATCATAACAAAGTAAGACAAAGCAAAGATGATGTTCTTTACAGGAAATGCTCAATATATCCACCAACATTCCTCAAGAATAGCTGTAGTCGAGGAATAATGTTGTGAACAGCAGTGTAAAGCATGTCCGGAGTTATGGTGAGGCGTTGGCGTCGGATGTTGTCTTTCAGCAGCCCCAGAAATGTAGGTCGATCACGATTCACTTGCGCCTTCAGGTAACCCCAAAGCCAATAATCGCACGGACTGAGGTCTGGGGACCTGGCAGGCCAAGCATGACGGAAGTGGCGGCTGATCACACTATCATCACCAACCGACGCGCGCAAGACATCTTTAGGCGTCTAGCAACATGGGGTGGAGCGCCATCCTGCATAAACATCGTACGTTCCAGCAGGTGTTTATCAGCCTGGCTGGGAATGATGCGATTCTGTACCTCTCACCTGTCACAGTAGCAGTTTTGCTGTCCAGCGCCATCTGTCGGACATTTTGTGAACTTTGTTTTTTTCCCTAATAAAACCCCATGTCATTCCAAGCATGTGTGTCAAATTTTACCTCTCTATCTACATTATTCCGTGGTTCATTAAGTTTTCAAATTTATACTGATATTCTTGATCACCCCGTACATTGCGCGTGTGGACGACGATGATAGGTACGAGAAATTAGAGCTCACACGGAGGCTTGCAGGTAGTTCCTTTTCCCCTCGTTCTGCTTGCGAGTGGAACAGAAAGAGGAATGACAAGTAGTGGTACAGGGTGCCCTCCGCCATGCGCCGTACGGTGGCTTGCGGAATACCTTTGTGGATGTAGAAAGTGTGTGTCAGGTCCCACTGATAATGAGGGAACCGTACAACCAGCGGTCGCGAAAACTTCCTCATCTTGCAGAAAATACTTAGCTCTGACATACTGCTCCGGTACGATGTGAGTCTCCGGCTTTGTCGAGGAATCCGGTTACGAAGCTTTACAGGCCGTCGAGTAACGTGTGAGATGGATAAACTCGGAGCAGCGGCGACAGTGCAACAGTGTGAGGCGCCGGACTACAAATCTGTCCGTATTGTGCTGCTTTCGTTGTTTACATCTCTTATCATCTTTCACAAAACACTCGTATCGTATGATGATTCTCCAGTTGCTGTTGCAGTCTCTGATAATTGCCCATTTAAAAAAACGGCACTATGCGGTGAAGTGAAGCAAACAAGCGTCCTGAGCCGTTACGAAGTGCCGACAAACTGGGTCAGCTCTTGTGTCAGGATCACGAAACGGCTAAAGCGGTGAAGCTCCAGTAGCAGTTTGGCTGTCTATCGCCTTCCAGGGGCGGCAAAAATGTAATTTTCAGTATTTCGTGTAATTAATGATCGAATCTAAAAACTGAAAATGCTGTCATGATCTATTCAGTAAGGCGTCTAATTTTACGTTAAAGGTTTAACGCAGTAAGACAAGTATTACGCTTAGTAACTGTGTGTATATTGACACAATTTAACAAATGATGTAGAAATTACCCTGAATATATTTATACATTGCTAGAGAATGAGGGCACTCAGATACTTGCAACAAACTTACACACAATTTCAAACCGTTACAAAACTTTTTCTACTTCACGTCCCACCCAAAATAACGATAGGAAAAGAGTTTATCGTTCCCGAAAGTTTCGCTGCTCATGCAGTAGAACTTCAGCTTAAGGCGTGACTTCATTTATTTATTTCTTAACTAGCAACTCTATTCGCAACACGTTTTACACATAGTATTTAAATATAACACTGAATGTATTAGGAAAATTGGATCATTGCAGGACACATTGTGTCGGCGAGAAGCCAGTTTTTCGAAAACATGTTAATAGTTATCAGTATCGGTTTGCGTCTTCAGTCATGGAGGTTTTACTTGCTGAACGTCAGATATTTAACACTATCTTTTCTGTAAAGCAATGAGACGTTTGGAGCTCTTTCATTCACGGAAGTTCTTTTCTTTAAGGAATCGGGCGTTGGAGGGTTACCAGCAGAAAGAAGCAGTGTGGTACACAGGAGATAGCAAAGCAGGGCAGCTGCTTTCTGTTGATGCTGTAGAAGCAATATAAAAACATTGTACGTTGTTCTAACAACTCATAGCGCAGTAAGAGTTCACTGCGATAAACGTTTCAGTGAATCGATGGATGAATGTTCATTTCACCATGACTCTTTATTATACCTCGATTATATCTAGCACCGAATGTAACAATATGATGACTATCGTTATTCTTCGTTTCTGAAAGAACACTGTTCGTTGTCCCGATACATGTTCTTACACAAGATTAGAACAACAATGAATAAATAGAAAATAAATACAGGATGGACTTGCTTGACGGCTGGCGCTCTCATATGATACGCTCATAAAACTTCGGGCGTCGATTCTCGGGAAAGAAGAAAAAAGCGCCCATTCTGCTGTAGCAGCAGTCGCTCCTTGTATGTGTGTAGAGTCGTGTGGTCGAAATCGGTGACTCAGTGGGTGTATACTACGCTTGTAAGTTTCCACCACCGCACGTACGGTGTCTCGTCTACACTGCTGACCGAGAAATTTGGCCAGTTACTTAGCGCCGTACTGGTCCAGCTTTGGTTCGCAGTACAGCGGCAGTTCTGCACGGCACGGTTCGACAAGTGCTGTGTACGTTTCCTCAGGTATTTAGCGCCACATGTCTACGCAAAGTTCACGCAACTCCCGTAAATTACTGGCTGCCGGTGGTTTGTGGGCGTCCGATAACGTCCCTGTTGTTACATTCGGTTCGGGTAAGGTGAATTTGGTGGCGAAGACATCAACACGTCATGCTCCTAAAACTACTGGAGCGCGATACTGGCCTCGTGACACCTTCTTGCTGGAAGATGCCATCGCTGTCGGCGGAGACAGCAAGCACGAAACGATGCAGTTTTGACCAAGTCCACACCAGTCACAGTGCCTTCTATTATTACCACACCACAGTATCCGTGGAAGCACGGGTCACTGTCCCTCAAAGCATGATATAATACTGCTTCTACAGACCTGCGTCCATGGCGCGGCGCATGTTTCGAGCAGCCGGTCACCTGGACGTGAGCGCCGACACTGTGGTACTCCTCCAGTGAGGCGGCACGTTTCCACTGATCCACGGTGCAATGTCGATGATCGCGTGCCCACTGCGATCGTAATTGACGATGCCGTTGGACAACACGGGAGCACGTGGCAGTTGCACGCTGCGGAGCCCAAGTTAAACGTTGTGCGCTGAATGGGGCGTTTCGAAATACTTTTGGCTGCACGAGCGTTGTACGCTGGCATGAGATTTGCAGCCTATTGCCACCAGTCCTGCTTGCCATTCTCCGCGTTCTGTGATGGACACCCAACACTGTGCCACCTAGTCGTGGTTTCACAGTCCTTCGGCCACCTTTCGTAGATGGTCGTCACAGTAGCACGCAAATAGTCGACCAGCTTCGCCATTTCTGAGATGCTCATCCGCAGCTGTGGGGCTATAACAATCAGCCTTTCGTCAAAGTGGCTAATTTCAGTGGATTTCTCCAGTAGCAGCCTGTATCTTTGTTAGAATAATTCTCCATTCATTTCCCCCTCTGC